>NC_051246.2:59182385-60432385 GCF_015237465.2 Chelonia mydas
GAGGATAAATAGTATTTGGACTGCACAGCAGCACGCTCTGATTAAAAAAACCTATAAGACACTTTAAAACCAACATTATCTATTCCATGATAACCACTGAAATTCTTCAATTACCAGTTGGTCCCTATTCATATTTTAAATGAAAGGGGTTTATTTTATGCACACTTGAAATTACTAGTGAATGTTAATGTTTTTTGCAGGCTTACTCCTGCAGGTGCCTTTTTATTGACTGGTGCCCAGAATGGCACCCCGATTAAGGTGTGCAATAGAATTCATTATGAACTGTGCAGTCATATGTCTGTGGTGTTGCGTATTTGCAATAAAAGGGGGTCTTTTAATGTACATAATTTTGAAAAATCTTAATTCCATTTCAAAGAAGAAAAGTTTTCTGTAGAACTCTTGGTGATGGTTACAGCCAAAACACTTTTGTGAAGGGCTTGTAAAAGTTTTGCCTGGGATTTTTATTTAATCTTTCCAAAGGTATAATATTCCCTCACACACCTGTCCAAATGCAGGAAATAATACGAACTTTAAAAAAAAAAAGAAAAGAACCCCTTCCCCCAGGAAAAATACAACCAGAACCTTTTAATGATGTATGCTTATTTTTGTTAGCCTAAAAAACATCTGTAACCTCAACTTCAAGATTCAGCATTTCTGATGTCAATAATTGATAGTAATGAATGGGACATGGTACAAGATAGGTACAAGGGAGCCAATTTGGGTTTAAAATGATGGCTTTCCCTACAGATATATATTCCCAGTGGCTTTATTAACAATACTTTCTCCCCCCCCCCCCACCCCCATTGAGTCGTATGGCAGGAGAGGGATGTTACAGCTCTGCTGAGGCATGGCCTCTGGGCTTTTTGCTTCTGTTCTGTGACATCACTGGAGCATCTTCCAGTCCCGTCACCCACAATCAGTTTTTGTTTCTTTGAGACAATCTGCCTGGAAGGCAGAATTTCTTGGTTTCCCTCAAAGTGATTTATGTGGTGATGATGGATTAGCTTAGTGGAGACTCAGTATAAATATGAACAGAGCTTGGTGCCCCTCTACGAAGAGATAGAATATCAGGCTGTGTGACTGAGAGCAACTTCAAGTCTCAAATTAGGAAAAGCAGCTAAGACTGTAGTACTAAGTTGTGTAGGTTTTGCAGTTGAAAGATTAGCTTCATTCAGATGTAACCCACAGCATTAAAAGAATGTTCACTGTAAACAATAAACCCAGGGAGGAGCTGACATTAGGACTCCAGACCTCGAGGACAGCCAGAGAAGCATGCATCTTGATGCACCTCTGTTGCATACCTCTGTGTGTGTGTGTGTGTGTGTGTGTGTGTAGCTATTGCATCTACATAGAGGGTCAAATCAAGTGTGTTAGTCTAAGTCTCTTTACAATTCAGTAGCTGAGGGAAGAGTATTGTGCAAATCAGGCAGCTCTTACCAATGGGTGCAGCCTGCAAGTGTGTGGCCTACCTTGTAACTGGCAAAGGGGGAGTTAACAAAGGCTTCACTTAAACCCTTTAGCAGCACATGTGATTACTCCATATCTGAAGCAATTAAGCTGTACCCAAACACAGCATGGAAGGTCAAAAACAGGGAGCTGGACTATAGGATCTGTCATGAGATAGGCATTTGCTGTGTTTGAAGCTTGTTCTTGTCACCTCATATGCCACCTGTAGGTGATATCGAGGTTCCTTAGAGGAATTGCATAGCAGTGAACCCCAGGGACCGTTTGAAAGAATTAACACAATGATTGCCTCCTGAAGCATTGTGAATGCCTGCATGTAGGAGTGTCCGTTATGGTGAAGAAGAGACAGGATTGGGTTTTAATGAATATAAAGGAGATTCTTTATTGTGGCTGCTGGATTCAGACAAATCCTGTGGTGCTCACTAGTAGATCCCTGCAAATCTGCAGATATCGGCAGACCATATTTGCGGATCATGGATCAGATGTAGATACAAATCTTGTATCCAGGCAGGACTCTACTCACTAGTTCTCAAACTAATATAGCATGTGCTGCTTAATGTCAAGGTGCAGGTTCCCTAAGATCTGGCCTGGACTAATAACAATAATGGAAAGGATGCCTGCCTACACCAGCCATGGGTTCTATTCTTTCCTGTAGTGCGATGTAATGAGGTGGTGGTCTGAGCTCTGGGCAAGGCAAGGAGTCTATATGTTACCACTGTGTGAATTCCCAAGAGACTAGTCATGACCCATGTCTTCTGTGCAAATGTGTGATGTTCCTCATGTGGGCATTAAACCATTGCTCAGTTCTTGCTGCTACTTTGGTCTGAGCATACAGATTTCTCAATGAGGTTTAATTGGACTGTAGTAGATCTTTGTATGGGCATCTATGAAGAAAATTGAAGGGTGGGGAAAGAAGAAGAGAACTGAAGTAAGAAAGGCTGGAGTTTTTCCTCTGTAGCTCATGGCAGGGGTGGAAGATGTGGCTATATTTGGGATAGTTTGGCACGGACTTCTCCAAAGCTTGGAAAATGGTGTTACTGTTAGCCAGATGGTCTTTTAGAACTTTCTTTGCCTCAGAGATACTATTAGGTAACCATTTTTTCCCTTTGCATCTGATTAAGTCTCTAAATTGGCACCATAGCTTAAACTATACCTAGTGGAAATTGCTAGTGTCTAGGAAAATAGTTCTTATTTTTGGGCATTTTAAATAGTATCTTTCATTTCAGAAGATCCCAATGCACTTCCCACACTAAACATGCGCTCCAACAGTGAAATGTAACCACCTCTAAGGGGGTGGCACATACACCTGGTTCAAAGACGCTGGCACAAAATCTTGGTCTTACCAAAAAATGTTAGTGATGCTGATGCCAGGAGACCTTCCATGCCTACATTAAACGTTATGGTACATTACAGGGAAACCTTGGCTTTTGAGAGATTAATTGAGAAGATACAATAAACTCTATGATGTTCCATGAATGTTGTATTGTAAATGCTAGGAAGCAGATAAATGGTTGGTTCTTCTGAAATTCTGTACCATTGGAATTGGTGCCCATATTATTGCATCTGAGGATGATGACTAACTCTCACTCTCATAGGGCCATGTTATGCTCTCGGTGACACTCCTCTAACTCCTTTGAAATCAACTACTGTTGTTTTATTCATATTGCAATAGCACCTAGAGGCCCCAGCCAAGAGGGGAGTTCCATTGTGGTAGGTGCTATACAAAACACATAGTCCCCACAGCAAAGAGTTACAATCTAAACAGGGGAGAAAGAATGGGACAGGAAACGGAAACACAGAGAGGCAAAATGATATATGGTCATATAATAGTTCTGTGGCTGAGCCAGGAATAGAACTCAGATCTCTGGATTCCCAGTCCAGTGCCCTATCAAAGTGAAAAGTTTTAAGTTTTCCTATTCTTTCCATATGTGATAGGAAGAGAAACAGAGAATGAGAACACATGTCCCCTGGATGGAAACCATCCCTACATGGCATCTGTGTCGCCAGTATGGACTCATGTTTTGCTGTTACAATGCTGGAGCAGAGAACTGGACATCATAGTTTATAGCATAGTTGAATAGCATCCATGCCGTGTAGGGTAACGTTTGAGATTAAGTTAATTGCCTTCTTTGAATTGACTTTCTACTGAACTTAGCTGATCACTGCTGTTCTCCATTTTAATGATCTTACAAGAGTGTTGGCAAAAAGCTGAAATTGTACCAGCCATCCAGTCAAAATCTATCCTCAGCCAAAATGTATGTAAATCACACACATTGAAATAAAGGCCACCCTCGTGTATTTAAAGCACAGTTTAAAATGTTACCTTTTGTGTGTGCAAAACTGCCCTCTACGTAGACTGACTGTAATGGAATGATTTAGTGGCATTCTGTATCTTTCTAGAAAAGAAGAGTTTATCTGACTTCTGTGAAACTGTACAAACACAAATTCTTCACATGAGGATTCAAAGCTGAGTGACCCCACTTGTGGCTCATGAAGAGTCCATATCTGACCAAGTGAAAATGGGTTTAGAGAGCTTTTCGTTCTAGTCTCCAGGTCTGTTCTCTTCACAAAACTATCATGTAGCTTGGCACAATAGGAAGTATCTGCTCAGCAGAGGCCAGGAATATGAAAAGGAGAGGGTATCGGTTGTGCAGTTGTGGGGTGCCAGGACTCAATAACATGGGAAGTTGTGCTCAGTGCATCTACAGAGCTGTATAGAAGGAGCCCAGGGCTTGAGGTGCATCAGAAGAGTTGTGTTTGGAGCCCTGGAACTGCAGTAGAACTGGATGTCACATGTTGGGGTTCAGTTGTATTCATGAAGGCCAAGAATTGGAATGGCCAATGGGTTTTCATTCCAGGAGTGAAGCGAATCAGCAGAGCTGTATCTGTTAAGCTTGAACAGGGCCTGAATGCTCTGTCTGTTTCTTTCAGCACATGCTTTTTTGCTTTCATGAGCAGTAAAAATCAATTATAAAATTATGAAAAAAATAAAGAAGAGAGAAGATTTATTGAAAATTGTCCTCTAAGTGGATGTTTAAAATACATTAGTGATAAGCCAACCCAGCGTGCCTAATAGAAGACACAGGATGATGGAAAAAGAAATCTTGCTGAGCCCTCAGTGTCCTGCATGAGTCACTAACTCCCTAGGGCAGAAACCAGAACACAAGAGATGATTGTTTTCATTTTGTGAAGCCAAAACATAGCCAATTCTGAATTTGGATGAATCCTCTTGGGAGGCATATCCCTGCACTAGTGTAACTTAGGGTGAGTAAAGGTGATGAGTCCATAAATGTAGAAATCCAGAGTCCTTGTTCTCATTTTTGCTAAATCTTTATTCAGGCAAAACACGTATTCATTTCAACGAGAGTTTTGACCAGGAAGATGCATTTTGTGGCTTCAGAACTGCAGCCCCAAAGAGCACTGGGACAGATCTGATTGCTGGCACAAAGAGGGTTTAAATATGTGGGTCAAATTCTCTGCTGGTATAACTCCCCTGGCATCAGTGGAATTCTACCAGCAAGGAATTTGGCCCTATGTCTTTCTATCTGGGCTGGCACTTGTCACTACTTTATCCTTGGTGTTCAAAACTTTCATCCTTCATATTGCCTCGTCAATGCTGGTGACCAGCTTTGCACTGTATCTGGCAGAGAATTCAACATCATAGGGTTTCTTGAAATAATGTCTACAACTCATGAGGGGAACAGCAGTGTATTTGTCCAGTTCCCTGAGGCCTTATAAATACTTTCTCATCTCAAGGCAGTTTATAAGCCTGTTCAGCTCCAGAGTTGCATAAGTTTGATGGAAATTCTCAGTTTGTGATGGAATAAGAAAGCAGAGAGGACTCAGCACATTTATTTGTGCTAATAAATGACCTCTGGCTGGAAGCTGTCTGTTAATGCCATTAAATGAACTACTGCTGTGGAACACGGGGCTGGAGCCAGAGGCACAATAAAAGGTGCATTATTATGACTGTTAAGATAATGCCAGACAATTTTGCTGTTCTAATTTAAAGATTTAATGGTTTGTAAATAATGCCTGATTTGGGAATACGGTATAGAGTCTGTCAAGGGGGGGAGGGCATAATGGCATTAATAAGGGTAATTTAAATTGTTGCTGTAAACTTGTTTGGTCTGGTTTGTTAATTGAAAAATGATTTGTCTTAATGTGTGATAGAATAATTGTTCCTTCATGTATCTTGGGGGGGGGAGGGGGAGGGAAGGGTATGTATTGGTTCATGTGTCTGTGTGCTTTTGTATGTATATCAGTATGGTAAGGCTAGGGCAGTGTGCATGTGTGTATATCAGAGTAGTGTGAATAGGGCAATATGTGTATCTGTGTGTTTTCAGCATATATCAGGTGACTGTGTCTCTGGCTATGCTAGCGTGTCAATGTACGCACAATATGCATGTGAATTTTAAATTTATGATTAATTACAGGACATCTAAGGTGAAAAAGGGAAATGAGAAACTCGTAAGTTATTGGATGTTTAACCTTGGAGAAATAAACTTTGCATCTAGTCTTTCATAAGTGCCCCCACACAACTGCCATTAACATTAATTATAGAGATATTTGTGTGTAACTCCTGTTAACCCTAATTAGAGTTAATGGAAGATACATGTGGACATTAATGGCACAAGAAACAAAGTAGTCTCCATTTCCAAGGTTAATCCAGCAGCTTCCCTCATCACTGTTTGGCACCCTGTAATTATACAGTCTCTCCCTCACTCACACGCACACTCACATACCACTTTTCGCCCTCCGTTTTTTTCAGTCACATATTATTTGGAATTAACAATCCAAAGAGCAAACAAGATTACAGCAATGACTTCAGTTACCCTTATTAATGTAATTATTCCACCCCCCTCGACTGATAGACCTTACCGTACTCCTGAATCAGACTTTATTAAACCATTAAATCTGTAAATAACAGCAGAGAAATGATCCGCTGTTGTTTGAACAGTTGTAGTAATGCAGCCTTGGCTGACCTATCATCAATACTAATAGAGTCACACACAGGAGCAGGGAGAGCTTCCATTTTGTTCTAAAGGTTGACATCATCATGATAAACAAGGAGCTCAGTGTCTGTGAGCGAGGGGAGTTTGCATAATGTCCAAGTTGTCTGTCTGTCTGTCTGTGCATAGGGCTGCCATCACAGTGGTATTTTAGAAGCTCTGAATCAAAACACCTTCCCTAAATCTGTATTTATTTGTCTATCTTTAGTATTTCTAGGACTGTTGTCATTGTAAAATCAAGGCTTTAGATTTATAAGTATCTTTGTATCCTTATCCTTCTGACAAAGGAGAGCTAATGACTACATTGCCAAACTGTGTGTATATTTCACTTCTGTGCAGCCATTCAGTGTCCCTGTGGATAGTATCTCTTCTGAGCTGATTTGGCTCAGAACCATCCTTGACAGCCAAGAGCCATCCTTGCTGATGTCAGGCTCCCCACATATAGCTCAGCATGCTCGCTCTTGTTCCCAATATTTCCCTGTGTTTGGAGACTATAAGTGAGCTGAGCATTACACATTGTCATTGGCCAACTTCTGGATACTAGGGTGAAATGACTGGCCAAAAGTAACTTTCTTTAGTGTCTGATTAGATGTGAGGGTTTTTTCTCTTTCCATTGTGATCCATTCATGCCTTTCTGGTTAAATTAATGCCATGCCTCCTCCAAGACTACTTAGAAACTATAGCATATGCAACTGGTGATGTGTGGATGCTCCCTGGATGCTTGGTAATTGTAGCCACAGGAAGTGTTTTATACCCATTTTTCAACTGCAATGACTTCCTTTTTACTCCTAGATGCAATTCGAGGTATAAACACTGATCTATGCTTGGCTTGGATGCTGGCTTACAGATATGATTTCAAATTAATCCCAAAAATATCTTAAATTGATCCCACTGCTTTGCCACCATGTCAAGGTTCCTTCCCCACTCTGAACTCTAGGGTACAGATGTGGGGACCTGCATGAAAGACCCCCTAAGCTTATTCTTACCAGCTTAGGTTAAACGCTGCCACCACCAAAGTGTCTAACAATAATAACAGGGGAAGTGCCCACTTGGAAACATCTGCTCCACAAAAAAATTCCCCCAAGCACTACACCCCCTTTCCTGGGGAAGGCTTGATAAAAAATCCTCACTAATTTGCATAGGTGAACACAGACCCAAACCCTTGGATCTTAAGAACAATGAAAAGCAATGGGGTTCTTAAAAGAAGAATTTTAATTAAAGAAAAAGTAAAGAATCACCTCTGTAAAATCAGGATGGTAAATACCTTACCAGGTAATCAGATTCAAAACATAGAGAATCCCTCTAGGCAAAACCTTAAGTTACAAAAAGACAGAAAAACAGGAATATACATTCCATTCAGCACAACTTATTTTATCAGCCATTTAAACAAAACAGAATCTAACGTATATCTAACTAGATTGCTTACTAACTCTTTACAGGAGTTCTGACCTGCATTCCTGCTCTGGTCCCGGCAAAAGCATCACACAGACAGAGAGAACCTTTGTTTCTCCCCCTCGCCCCCCCACTTTGAAAGTATCTTGTCTCCTCATTGGTCTTTTTGGTCAGGTGCCAGCGAGGTTATCTTAGCTTCTTAACCCTTTACAGGTGAAAGGGTTTTTCCTCTGGCCAGGAGGGATTTAAAGGTGTTTACCCTTCCCTTTATATTTATGACAACCACAAACTACCTTAACAGTTGCGATCAGCTGAGGTGCTTGTGCTAATAGTCCCTAGATTTAAAAGTATGTAGTAGGAGGCAGAACATTCTTGTAGGAGAGTTCTCAACTCTGGAATTTTCTTCCCCACCAGGTCTGACACAGCTAGAGTTTGTTGACCATTAGAGCACAATGTGAGGCCTATCCCACTGCTCAGCATTTGCTTGAGGGGAGGTTTGATTTATTCTGTTGGGTCATTAAAAGTCCATATTGTGTTTTTTAGATATTGTTCATTGACTCTTTAGACCTTTGTACTTTATTAATTTAAATTAAAGCAATGTTTACTTATGGTTTGCTCTATGCTGGTGATTTTGGCCAGTTTCGCAATGTTGCTTAGGCGAGTGATTTTTATAGTAACATTTTTATATTAGCTAAATACCTAGCGTATGTACAATTATACAGTCAAAAAAGTGTTTTTGCCACTGTAGCTTTGTTTGGAGGAACTGTGTAAGCTCTTCCGGCAAAAGTACTCTTGCTGCACCTTCAATGGGAAGTTTTACCAATATAGCTAAGCTGGCAAATCCTTTCTTATGTAGACAAGGCCTGAGTCTCTTCTGCTAGCTTGCTGAAGGTTGAAGTAATACATCAAGACCATGTCTACACTAGAAGCACTTAACCAATATTCTAGTATTCTCTGCTGGCAAAGTGCTCCTAGTGTGAACACAGCTATACCAGCAAAGTTGAGCTCTGTATTGGTACAGTATAGCCACCCTCCATGAGCAAAACAAGCTATACCGGTAAAAGCGCAGCTTTGTTGGCAGAGCTTCATGTACACTAGATAGTTCTTCTGTTTTAACTACACAGCATAGTAAGAGCGGTAAAAAATCCTAGTGTGGATACAGTTATACTTTATACTGATATAACTACATCCACTAGGGCTTTTACCAATATAACTATTTCAGGGGAAAATATTACCTCCCCCCCCCCCCGAACTGAAATATTATCCTGGTAAAACTTTTAAGGGTATTGTAGACCCAGGCCTAAGATACAATAGGAGGGAAGTCAGTTCAATGAATGGAACACAGCTATTGTGTTTTTTCATTTTTCATTGAAACTAGGAAAATGCAACATCTCTTGGAACAGGACTGATGGTTTCTAACAAGGCCTGGCTCTTGTTGTGTGGTTGGGAAAGTGAAATACAATCTGAGGGTAGATGTTGTCAGAGCTACTGAGGTTAAGCACCCCTGGCCCCAGGCAAATCCCCTTGTTTTTATAAGCCACTACAGCGAGGCTGTAAAATATTTTAAAATGGGTGACTCAATATTAGTCTCTAAACAGTGCAAATGTAATAATATACCATGGGTGGTAACTTGAAGCTGGCTTCGTAGACTTAAAATCCCACCTTTGTTGTCTTTAACCTTGGTAGGATATTTATAAACTAAATCCACCCCAAATTAAAATACGTATAGATATATAAAACATTTGAGATAGACATTTAAGCATTCAACCAAAGCCTTGCAGATTAGAGAGCTTAGTTACAATGGTTTCCATTGGTAAGGTAATTGCTGATATAACACTTGCTGCTGCTACTATTTCTTTCCTGCTAAACTGCTGAACAAGACCATAAATAAAACAAAATAATCTCCATCCTGGAGTGGGGAAAATTGTCACGTTCCCTTTTTTCCAGGAGTTTGAACCACTTTGGTGGCAAAATAACACCACCAGTTTGTAATTTGAAGATGGGACCAGCTTCAGAATCACTGAACCAACAATAGGGACACAAGTGGTGGGAAAGCAATTTATTCTGGGCCTTTGGTGTGGGGCTAAGCAGCATTACCGTGTTCCACAGAACTCAGTTCTTCAGCAGACATGGGTAAATTCTGTAGTTATTTAGTTGTCTATGACTTGGTTGCTGTGCCAGAAGGATACTGCTCTGAAACACTTTGCAGTCAGTGAGCCCATCTGCAGCACTGAAGTCCTGGAATGGTGTGAGAAGTGTTAGAGAAATTTTGGTTCAGAAGCCGGGGTTGTTTGCCTGGGGTGATGTCTTTGGCTTAAATCTGTGGATAGGTAACGTATCACATGATGAGTCCCTTTCTGTCACAGGATCAGAAAAACAACCTGTAAATACCAGTTTTTCGTGATGGTAGCTGGTATTTTCAGGCAGGGTATTTAAAGTTGTGTCAAAATGAAAGAGCTAGAATTTAAGCCTGACTTGGGTATCAGCCATTATTCTTCCACTTCCTCTGTTGGATTTGAACAGAGCTAAAGCAATCAGCAGGAGATACTTAGCTCCTCTTTCTTTTGGGTATCTTTGAGCAAAAGCAGTTGTTCCTAGAATACAATATAAAGGTGTCTTTGTAGGAGTCCCAAAAGGCTTTATAGAGTTAAATAGATTAAGGCAGTGGACAGTTTATTGTGTAACATGTGCATGGTATGTGATACAGCTAATGATGTAAAGACATCACATTGCAGAAGAGGGAAATTAGGAAGTATCAGTGAGGGAGAAAACCTAGCTTGTCAACAGAGAGTTGATGTTGGGGAGAGATGCAGGAAAGCTCAGGTCTGGGAATCATGAGGGCTCAGTCAGGGCAAGAAGAGCCTGCACTGTTTTCACCAGCTGTGCAGCTCTCCTTAGAAACACCATATCTTAATTCTTCATCCCTTTTCGGGGCTCATCAGGCTGAAAGAGGGGAAACTAACTCTGTCACCTACACATGTTCAGCCATAGTGAGTAGAAACACTAATGTCATAGTGGACAAAGCATAGCCTGCAAACCAGGTGTGCCTCAGAATTCTGCAATGTGGCCCAAGGCCATCCCGCTTTTTGTGAGCAGATACCAATCAACAAATGATAGGCACACTGGAAACAGAGTGGATAGAAATTAGTAGGTGTGTGACTCATTAAACTACAGCTCCCATTGTACGTCTCTCAACAAGACAGTGTCTACCTGTATATCTCCAGTATTTATTCTGTTGTCTAGTCGCGGCACATCCATCACTAGAGCACTTGGTTTTGCTGTTCTCACTAGTGGACATTAAAATGGATTCCTAGTGTAGAGTAAGGGTGGTGCTGATAAGCAGAAGCAGACCAAAATTATTTTTAGGGCTAATTAATAATTAGTGCATCTGGTATCCAGAGTAGCAGTTCATGTGTGTCACCAGAAAGTTAGTGAGGCCCTCTCTCCCATGGGATGGGAGTGAATACTGAACTGTCTCTCAACTGAAAGGAGTTTTTCTCTCCGTATGAATAATATTCAAAGTGAGCTGAGTGAGAGTGCACAGTTAAAATCCTCAAGAAAATCAATTTTGTTTTAAAGGCTGGTTCCCATTTCTGAGCTACTTGTGAGAGAGCAGCTGTAAGCCCTGTGTTTTCTAAAAGCAGAAACAACCCCTCAAGATTTTATTAGCAATCAAGAGCCTGAACTTTTTGACCCTTGATGCCCTTGGGACACTCACACTTCTGCTGACCCCTTTGAGGACCTAATGCAATCTGCTGCCAGTGAGGGACAACTGGCAGTCTAGTAGCCCCCTGTAGCACTCTCTCTTGTGGCTGGTGTGTAGTCACGTGATAAAAGGTAGCAGGTCGGTGACATCTGGCATACACATGGCCCTCCCTCCAGGGTCAATTGCAACAACCAACATCTTTTAGCCCTGACACTGCTGCTGGTCTCTTGCTACTTGCAGATGCTCTCTGAGGGGGAAAGAGGGACATGCATGCCATAGCTGTGAAAGGAAAACATTGTTTCCTTTCAGACCATTAACATTTCACTGCTATGTTGCTTTTGCCTGTCACCCCTTGAGACCCTACACTGGACCTTTCCTTGGGCACAAGCTAAATGATTTGGATGGATTCAGCTTAGTAGCTTGGAAGAAGGCAATGGCTCCAAATATGAAGGTGAAATCTCAAATAACAGCTTGGGTTGAAAATCAAACCCAGATCCTTCTTTAAGATTTGGATGAGGATCCCATTTCCTCCTCACACACTTCCCAACTCTCCGCATGGCAGCAGCTCTTTTACTGCACAGGTCAGTGGTCCTACTTTTCCTCATTTCTCTTACCACTAGAACCCAATGACACCCCACAGGTTCTGGCTGACTCCAACCCCATGGCCCCGCTCCTGTGGCTTAGTCTATCCCTACAGACCTACAACAACATAACAAGCTCTGGTTTTCCCTTTGAATTATGTGACCATTGACCATGCAGCATAAGTGGATTGTGAAGAGGATCTTCAGAAAGTTTGGCAAAATGTTTGACTGCTTTCCCAGGCCATTGGAGCTCACCACTACCAACTGAGCATCTGCCCCCTGAGTCATCTGAGGATTCTGCGTGATGAAGAACCTCAGCTCCATCATGCCCTACATATACAGAGAACAGGTGGTTCACTGTGTCACCATTAATAGCAATAGACTGTTAATTCTGGAACCTAATGATGATATAATGGTGTGATTCCACAAGCCTTCTGTGCAAGGAACTCCTGTTGACTTCAGTATGAGTTCTACAAGCAGAGAACTTTCAGAATCAAACTCTAAATGTTAATATTATTTCAATACTGATCACTTTAGCAGCAACTGAGTTGCTTAGGGATTGTGAGCAGAGCTTAGGTAGAAGGCTTCCATTTTTTTCTTATCTATCACTTGCAACTTAAAGCAATTTGTCATTCAGTTTGTATGAAGGAATTAACTTGTATAGTGGCATTCTAAACTATAGTGAAGGTCATTTGAAAAGCTTTTTTTTTATCCACATTTTGAATCCTGTGCTCCTGGGAGCTTTATTGCCCTTCTCTAGTGCTTTTCACTAAAAATCTCAAAGCATTTAACAAATATTACTGAATTAAACCTCTCAAACTCCCTGGGAGGAAGTTATTACTAACCCCCATTTTATAGATTGGGAAACTGAGACAAAACTAACTTAAAGTGATTTGTCCATGGTCACACAGTGAGTCACTGTCAGAACTATGAATAGAACCGAGAATTCCTGACTCCCAAGCCTGTGCTCCAGCCACTTGACCTTGCTGCTGCTTCAGACCATTGCCATTCTAAGTGGATTTGGTGTAATCCACTCTAGCAAGGAAAATGCAAAGTGGTGACTTCAAATTTTAAGTAAACAAAAATTGTAAAATATTTTATCTTAAAATGCATTTGTACAGCAGATGATGCAGAGACTTGATCTAGGAGTAAGTTTTATGTTTGTAAAGCATTTTAGTTTCCCTTTTAATGTTTTAAATTTAACCCTCCTCCTCTCCCCCCCCCAGCAGTAGTGATGGAACAGTTGAATGTTACATTACCTGAGCCAACTTCCCTTGTCCTAGGAAGAGGCGTAACAACAACTGTACGATCTGACTGGGAGAGTTCTCAAAAAGGGCTTTCTTTCTGCTCTCAAAACATACCAAAACATTCTGCTGCTCTCCACACACTTCAGCCTAAACCTAGGCCAATCACCTTCCAAATCTGGTTTTGATACGTACAAAAATTAAAAACAATGTTTTAGCAGGCGGCAGAGTTGCTTTCAAATTGCATGTTGAGCGAGAAAAGAGACACAACTGAACTGAGATTAAGGCTCCACTCGTGGTAAAGATTAACTATTTAAATCTTTCATTATTTCACAGATCATTTAGACCTTCCTGACTGATGCAGAGGTTGGGCTGTATGATCCCAGGGGAACTTTTCAGTCATATCTCCTATGGGTCCTGTGGAATGTCCTGTTTTTAAATTATACAACTACATAAAAATTGCTGTTCTCCATAACAATGTTTTCAGATCTGAAACTGATGCAGGTCCTGGTAGATGATTCAGCAACATAGGAAGTGTCAGACTGGATCACGGATCCAGATTCTCTTTCTGACCATAGCCAGTGCCAGGTGTTTCACAAGAAGGTACAAAAAACTCTATAATGGATATTTATGGACTCACATGCCCATGGAGTGCATTTCTTCCTAATTGCTGGCAGTTAATAGTTGACGTATGTCCTTCCTTGTGTTGGGTCTAATGAGGAAGGCGCCACCCCCCCTTTCCCCCCACCTTTCATTCAGTGACAATGCGTTTCTTCTTCTGCTTTATGGACATGTTTGCTGCCTCCTGACTAATGTTTCAAATCTTGCCCTAACCATTATTACTTTGGGGCAAGTAATGTCATGCTGATTTCAATTAGACATATTTTACATTCCCTGCTTCCAGTCCTCTTCTCATAGCAGATGGCACAATAATCAAGAATGTGAAAATTAAATTTCATCTGTATCCAGGGCATTCTCCTCTCACACACACATTTTCTCTCACTCACTCACTGGTTAGTTTTTTTTAAAAAAGAAACTCCATACAGTTCTGTTGGTCCATGCCTGTCCTTATGTGTTTTTTTATGACTGATGTTGGTTCAGGCTTTGCCCCATGCTATTCCCAGTCTGGTTTTAGGTATTTCTAGTGAGGAGGCTTCCACTGTTTTTGTTATGTATTATTTAGATTAAAGGAGAGCCAAACAAATGTGCTCACTCTTAAGCAGTTTCCAAACACAAAAGAAGACACTGTCCTTTCTCTGAGGAGCTCCCAATATTTAAAACAAAGTCTCCCTTGACTTCTGCAGTGTATAAACCACCATGCTGAGAAATGTTTCACAAGCCTCTGATTGAAAGGCTATATTGTGCTTTAACTCCAGCAAGTCTCCTTGGGAAGAAATGGTATTCATCTTTCTGTTCAGTACTGAGGTTTTTTGTTTGTTTAAAGCCAAAGTGTAAGTGGTCTGTGTAGACCATTAGCTGTCTGAGAGGAGACAATACTTCTCTTTGGGTGAAATTCACCCCTTTGCAGAAGTCCATGGGATGACCTCTGCACTACCTAGGCCTCACATAGGCCTTGTGCTGACCCAATACTTAGGACTCAATTTCACTCAGTGCCTGCCTTCTTGAATCCTGCTTAGGAACTCTATGCTTAAGGTATAAGGATGTTTCTGAGAGATGATCTAGTTCTTCTCTGTGGCCTTGTCTTCACTAGGAAAATGTGCTCTGCACACAAGTTAGTTAATATGAGATAAAATCTTAGTGACGTCAAGGCAGCGTCTTGTTTTCACTAGGATTTTCCCTCCTCTTGGCTAATTCGAGTTGAGAACACATCTTTTTTCCTAGTGAAGGCAAGTCCTTTGAGACTGATCCAATGCCCAGAAAAATCCATTGGATTTGGATCAGGCCTTATATGCTTAAGGAGTAAGAACATTTCCAAGAGGGGACACAGTTCTTTCTCTGCACATTGGGCTATGCAAGGATATCTCAGTTTCCTTTTGGAGGTAGCAAAGGGAGTAAGCTGCCACTGCCCAGCAGAACCCAACCCACTGTCCTCATTCAAAAAAGTGAATACAGTTACTTCTGAACACACACTAGAACAGTGGTTCTCAAACTAGGGCCGCCATTTGTTCAGGGAAAGCCCCTGGCGGGCCGGGCCGGTTTGTTTACCTGCCACGTCTGCAGGTTCGGCTGATCGTGGCTCCCACTGGCTGTGGTTCGCTGCTCCAGTCCAATGGGGGCTGCGGGAAGCGGCGTGGGCCGAGGGATGTGCTGGCCACTCTTCCTACAGCCCCCATTGGCCTGGAGCGGCGAACCGCAGCCCGTGGGAGCCGCGATCGGTTGAACCTGTGGACGCTACAGGTAAACAAACTGGCCCGGCCTGCCAGGGCTTTCCCTGAACAAGCGGTGGCCCTAGTTTGAGAACAACTGCACTAGAATGCAGCAGCAGTCCTCTTGCCACTAAGCAAACTTTCCCAGGAATGTGAAAGAGATGCCTGCTATGTCTGAGCATTACGGTTGATGCACCACTCTCTTAAGTGGTGTCACTTTACTGCAGAAATTCAAGAGACACTCTAAAGACTAAATGAAGCAGATGCTGCTTTGAACCCTGAGGATGCAGCATTACAGCAGCACAACAAAGGAAGCCCTATGTTCACTTCAACGTTAGCAACCTGATTTATTGGAGCTGAAGTGCGCAGCTTGTCGTGACACTTCATAAACATGGTTAAGGCTTTTGTAGGAGCAGCTTAATTAGGCCCCTTTTATTTCTTAATTCCTGGAAGTGGTGGAGTGTGCTCGGCTCGCCTTGATGGCAGCAAGAATCCCAGTGATTTATGCTCCGAGAAGTGGAGGTGAATTTGTTGCCATGGCACTCTAAGGTGTCTCCAAAACCCACAGCTCCTGTCCACTGAATAGGCTCCCAGCAGCACATCCTAATTGCTGTTGTGCAGCACCAAAACAAATGATCAGAGATTTCCACAAAGACTATAATCAAAGGAGCATCTCTTACTTTTTAATGTGTGCTGAATGGGTTCATTTGTAAGCTTATTACGACTTCAGAGAGAGATGCTATTAGGACAATCATTAGGTGCCTGTGAAAATAGGAGGGTAAACCAGGACACATTCCAGAATAACCTCTACTGTAATATTTGTGCATTAAAAGTACCTTCCATGCCAAGCAGCCATGTTCATTTTCCTGTTGCAAGTGCCATAAATTAAGGAACCTCCTCCCCAGAAAAGGTAAACTAGGCACGTTCAAAATAAGGTCATGGTCAGGTTAAAAAAAGAACCCAAAAACCCTAGATGTCTGGAAAGCAGCAAACTGACCAGCTCTGATCTTTTGTATCTCGATAGCGCTTGTCACCCTAAGGGATGCCAAAGCACTTAGGGGCCAAATCTTGAAGTCTTTATTCCAACTGTACTCAATCTATACTCCTATTGGGTACAACAGAATTCTTTGCTGGCTGTCTGGGACCCTTCATTGTACATTACACCAGTGGTTGCGTTAGACATCTCTTTTAGGGGAAGGTGGAGAAGGGAACATTCAATAACTCGTATATCTTAACATACCAAGATGAAGGGCCTAAATATATCAACTCCAGTTTATTTTCCTGGAAAACTTCTGAACCTGGGCGGTGGGCTTCAGTCATGGTTATCTATATCTATATATCTATTTTGACTTTCTTTCTGGACTAGAGTTAGAAATACCTGTAGTAAATCTTGTTGTGGAGAGGGGTTGTACCCTTGCCTAATTCAGGCCAGGTGGCTATAATCAATTCCAGTTGTTTTTAAGACCACTGTCTCCTTGGCTTGTCATGGAGTAAGTTACAAGGGCCATTTACAGTGGCACTGAATCTTCTGTGCTTGCACACAATGGATTTTATGGTATATTTATTTGCTGGTTCATCTCCTACCAGTCAAACTCAGTCAGTGCCACCTCAGTCACCTGAATCATTCTTCATTTCTTATGTCATATCTTAATTCTAAATTATTATCCCCTCAGGGGAGGGAGCTTGTCTGTGTTTTGTGGGGCTCCCAGAACAGCTCTGGAGGGATAAATCTTACTAATACAATACTATTATTAATAATAAAGGGTATTTAGAACTTCAGAAAAGGTAAATACCAAAAAATTCTGACAATGTTATTTTTGTAATGAATTCATTCTGCCTGTGTTCAGAATGATCAAACTCATCCATTTAAACATGAAGGTTTTTTTGATCCGTAGTTGTTTTATTACAAGGTTTTGGGATGGTCGCTAATCTTTGCATTTCAGACTTGTGTTTCTCTATTTTGCTTTAACATCAGTATAGGCACCATCTAGAGTAGAGAGAGGGCATGTGCTTTACTTTTTATAAATAGTTTATGTACTGAGAGTTGTGTTTATTTGGTATTAAAAATTATTAAAAAGACTATTAGTCCTCCAATTAACTAACCAAAGCTTTGCCAAAGCTCTGTCTCCATCATTCTTGGCAATCTCTGCTGCTCTTCAGATCATAATTACAAATACATATCAATCCACTTCACTTTAAGTGTCCCATCATTGCTAATTCACTTGGTGTGCACTGGAATGGTGCTGACTGCAGAGAACTCAATTGGTTTTCATATGCAATGAATTTATTAGTTTCCGTGCAGGCCTGGGTTTGAAGATCCCAGCCAAAATGTCTGTGTGCAACTGGAATCCTGGCACAATCTGTAGGAAGACCTACGACTTGTTGGGGGTATGTTCTGTTCCTGAAGCATGTGTATAATTCCCAGCAACAGTAATAGGAAGTTATACATGCATATCAAGGGGCGAATAGATCCCTTGGTTAGTGTGGCAAGCGCACATCCTTTTTGCTCCTTAATCTGGAGAAGGGAATTGAAATTGCTCAGTATATCCCATGCTATGAATAGGAAGTTGGCATCTTACTACAGTGAGATATGTGTGATGATATTCAGAGCACTCCAACAACACGTAAAGAGCCAAAGATCTTTCTAAATAAGGCAATGTACGTGTTCTGTTTTTTCAGCTTTTTGTCTGATAGTTCTCCAAAGGATAGGCAATCTGCTTTATGGCTCCAACTAGCAACTCCTTGGCTCCAAGGCATGTGCTGTGTATTGCATGCAGGATACTACTGCTTAACAATTGGGCTGAATCATCAGTTAATTGTTATTGAGGTGAAGGTTTCATTGTGGAGTGCTGACGGTGGGTCAGTTAAACTTGGGAGATGGTTTGGTTCTGTTTGTTCTGATTATGGTAGTGCAAATAGACTGGAGTTAGAGAAACTTTGGAGATGTCCCTCTTGTTCTTTTTTGGGATTTGGGAGGGACACGACCACAGCCCTGTGTTCGCATGAATATGTTTTTGGGTCTACACAGCTTTCCATCACAATAGGTATTTGTTTTTACCTCCTCCTGATGAAACCATTAAAAACAAAGTGACCACCCTGTTCCGTAGCACTGTTCTGTATTAAAGCAGGTAACAAGAGCATGGGGTCCCAAAGCCCCTGCCAGAAAATGAGTCTGTTTATTGAGATTTTTTTCGGGGGAGGAGCGCAGAGGGCATTAACAAGTTGTGCTAGGCAGAAGAGTCTGTGACTCGTAGTGTACTCCCTTTTGATTGCCTGTTTGCCTTAAAAATCAATGATTTCGCCTCCTTCTGGCCTGAAAAGTATCAGGAAATTTAAGAGATTAAAATTCATGGTTTGTGGTACACAAGGTTGCCACAGCAACTGCCCTATGTATTTTTTTTTTTTTTGGATGGAATACTGCATCTTGCAAACAGTCATCAGCTCGGCAAGATACTGAGGCATTTACTCCAAACCAAAGAAGACTGAATCATTGGAAATTAGAGGGAAGGGGAGCAGAAGAGAGTGTCAAGGAGTCAGTCCCTATAAAAGTAAGATCTGTTTAGGCTAACAGAAGAAGTGGAAGAGCGTTTGTGTGTGATGTCAAGCGCTCTAAGTTTTGGGAGTCCCTAGGAAGCACACACAGCATTTCTGCACCAGAAGTACCTGGAATTATGATATGTCATGTCTTGTTGCCTTTAGAGCCGTTGGGTCAAATTCACTCCTGATGCAATTCTGGTAACTTGCACCCAGGGTGAATTTGGTCTGTTCTTGAAGGCCAACATTTTCTAACCTGGGTGCCCAAAGTTAGGATCTAAATCTATATTTAGATACCTAAATAGCCGTTTTCCATGAAAAGAAAATGTTCTCCAGAAAATGTAATGAATGGGCCAGATTGTTTCTCAAGGAAATGACAGAAACATCAGTGGGCCTGGGGCTGGCGTCAGTGTGGTCTGAGGGAGTAGGGTGCTGTACCGTATGTCAGTATCCCTGAGTTCTGTTCCTGATTCTACCATTAACCTGGCAAGACCTTTCCTCTCTCTTCGTCTGTTTGCTCATCAGTAAAATGGGGATAATGATATTTATCTTCTTTTGCAAGGCACTTTGACAGAGTGGGAGTAGCCTAAGGCTGTAAGCTTCCCTGCAAGGGCTGAATTGGGGAGATAACTAATTAAGGACTGGGTGATTGGGGGAGGTTTAGGTTGGATATTAGGAAAAACTTTTTCACTAGGAGAGTGGTGAAGCACTGGAATGCATTACCTAGGGAGGTGGTGGAATCTCCTTCCTTTGAGGGTTTAAGGTCAGGCTGGACAAAGCCCTGGCTGCGATGATTTAGTTGAGGATTGTACTAGATGACCTCCTGAGGTCCCTTCCAACCCTGATATTCTATGATTAACCAGTTAATAAGGGGATTCTGCTCATCAGTTAGGGATGGTTGAAAGTAGGTGGGGGGGAGGTGCGAGGAAAAGGAAGGGAAAAGAAACCAAGGATCTCAGAGGGGTGAGGTCTCCCCACTATCTCTCACCCTGTACCTAGGGAATAGGAATAGGGTGAAGCTTGGGGAAAGACTTGGGCTGTGGGGACAGAAAACTGCACAAGACTTTGTAAATAAAGCACACTGTGGTGAACGTACATAGGTGTGAGCACTGCTTGCAAAGCGAGATGCAGGGTGTGGTAAAGCATACCCTGTGAAAAGTCAGGGCTTGTCTGGGATATTCCCCTTCTGGTGTAGGAGAAAGGCCAGAAAGGAAAGTCACCCAGAAGGCACAGTGGAGTGGGCACCATGGAAGAACTTGTGCACTGGATAGTTGAACAGCAAAAGGAGTTACAGAAAAAACTCCAGGAATTTCAACAGACCCAGCAGCAGGGGAGACAGTTCTTGTTGTCCTGGCAAGTTGATTTTAGGCCAATCGCAGGTGCAACAACAGTTCTTGGAGAAGATGGTGTGCCCCCCAATAAGGAATGATAACAGAATGATGGGCATGGGACAGTGCAAAATGAGCCCAACAGATGACCCCGATGCCTTTTTGTTAATGTTTAAGAAGGTGACTTCAGCAGTGGGCTGGGAGAAGAGGGTATTGGCCTTCTGATTGACTTCCTACCTCTGGAGAGAAGCGTAAGCTAATTATATGGCTGAGTATGATGCTGTAAAGGTGGCCATTTTCAATGCTGCCAACCCCAAATGTTCAAAACTAATGTTAGGCTCCCCCAAAATCATGAGATTGGTTTTTAAATCATGAGATTATGTAAAATAATAGATCTGGTGTTCTTTGTATTTGCCTTCTGCTTTTTGAACCTTTAGGGTGCACTGGGGTCGCATTCTGAAGCTTTCTCCACAGCTGTGAGGGTTAGAAACATACTTTTTCTTTAAGAATGAAGACTGACATCATCACATTTCCATTTAATTGCAGGAGCTGGGGCTTTAAGAAAAACAATTATCAGGAGACTCATGACGAAATCATGAGAATTGGCAACACTGCAATTTTAGATGGGATGGGTCTGTCTGAAGAACAATATAGGCAGAAGCTTCAAGCTGTAGAAGACCTACTGTAAATAGAGCACACTATGGTGAGCCTATGCAGGAATGCTTATAAAGTGAGATGCAGGCTGTGGGAGCATGCTCTGTGACAACCACTTTGAGATCTTGGTGTGAAAAGTATTATGTAAGATTTTTGTAAGTATTGCTGTTGTTTATTAAACTCCACTCAACGCTTCCTAGCATAGTGCTTTGGAAACATAAAGCAAAAATTATACATATTATTTATATTCCAGAGCTGCTGCTATTTATTACACACACCCCTAAGTGTTTCAACCCAGCCCCTACTCTCCCTTCCCCATGTTCCCTAATGATTCAATCCAAATGATGGAACACTTGTGACCAAAGTTTCTGGGACAAGGCATACGTGGTCACTTTGTTGCAGAATTCTGACTTGATTAACAGTAGAAAGACAGAAACCAGAAGAGACCCAGGCCTGCTGAGCTGTTGCCCAGAATGCTGTGCTTGTGAAGGAAACAGTGAGAACAGCTTTAGTTGTACCTCAGTTTAAATTAAAATCATAGGGGGATTGGGGTGGTGTTTAATATTTAAGAAGAGTCTATCCGGTTAATGTTTTAAGGCATCCGTGTGCTCCTAGGGACCTCACAAAATTAGCTGTGCAGAGCAGTTAAATGCCATCAGGCAGTGCAGCAACTTCACTTGGCTTCAGTGTTGCAAGGGGAGGCAGTTGTCACAGGAAACGGGCCTTTATTATAGTGACATTAGTATTTTAATGCAACTAAAGAGGAGCTAGATTGACTGTAATTTAGTATCTAGTTCCATGGCCTTGTGCAGTCTTCTCAACGCTGCTCCACGGGGTCCAATTGTACTTACACAGTGCACTCTGGAATCTAATTGGATTTACATGCAGTAATGTTTTCCTATCACAGTGATGACTGCTATGTAAGAGCCATAAAATTCCAGTGCAATTAGTTATTTATACAGTGGCTACAGTTACAGGATTGTGAATGGGGCTGATGGCCCATGCAAGCGCCAATACCATCAAAATACCATATGGGTCACCTTTTTTTCGAAGCTTTCCTGTCAGGCAGAGTTAGTGAGGGTTTAAGATTAAACTGGGCCAGATCCACCAAAATATCTCCCCTTCCTTTTCCACCATAAAGACACTGACCTCTTGCAAACATCCAGAAGGCACATGACCCCTAGCTGCTGCCTGCCCCTCAAAGGGGCATGTGGACCTTGTGTGTGTATCCATTTCCCTACCTCCTGCACAGACAGCACATATGGTGCGGGGGACGGGGAAGGACTGGCAACACCTGGTTGAACTGATGATCTGCTGTATCAGGATGCCTTGTCACCATATGACCCAAAAGCCAATCACCTGGCCTTTAACCCTGCTCTATGAAGTGTCTAGGAATCTGTAGTATGGGAGGGGGCTCAGGGTAGGGGGTTGGGGTTCAGGAGGAGTGCAGCAGGAGGCTCGGGGCAGGGGGTTGGGGTGCAGGAGGGGTGTGGGGTGTGGCAAGGGTTTAGGGGCCTCAGGGAAGTAGGTTGGGGTGCGGGGTGCAGGAGGGGTTCGGGGTGTGGGCTCTGGCCCGGCGCCGCTTACCTTGAGCGGCTCTGGAGTGGCAGCGGCACACAGCGGAGCTAAGGCAGGCTCCTTGCCTGCCCTGGCCCCGTGCTGCTCCCAGAAGCAGCCAGCACCACGTTCCTGTGGCCCCTGGGGGAGGAGGGGGCAGAGGGCTCCACACGCTGCCCTTGCCTGCAGGTACCTCTCCTGAAGCGCCCATTGGCTGTGGTTCCCCAGCCCACTGTGCCCACCCCTGCCCACACACGCACACGGGGGCCGCAGGGACGTGGTGCCAGCTGCGTCCAGGAGCGGCGCAGGGCCAGGCCAAGCAGGGAGCCTGCCTTAACCCCGCAGCGCCACGGCAGGTGGCAATCCCGCGGGCCGAATCCAAAGCCCTGACAGGCCAGATTCGGCCTACAGGCCATAGTTTGCCCACCTCTGCCTTAATCAAAGACCCTTCCAGGGAACTGAGCTCAAAGCAAAGGTTTGGGGATGAGGAGGAAGCGGATCAGGAAAACTTGCTGCAGTGGTGTGTGGAGTTGTGTGACATGATAGGACAGTGTGTCGAATGTGTACGTGCTTACCAAGACGAGGCAGGGTGGCCTTGGGATCGAGCCTTCCAAACAAGGAGGCGTGGCATCATCCATAACTCTGACACTCCCTGTGTTTCTCCCAGAAACACTAATTAAATCTCTTCCTGCTTGAGTCTCAGGCCCCGTTAGGGTGACCAGATGTCCTGATTTTATAGGGACAGTCCCGATTTTGGGGGCTTTTTCTTATATAGGCACCTACTACCCCGCACCACCGTCCCGGTTTTTTACACTTGCTATCTGGTCACCCTAGGCCCTGTGGTTTTACACTTGCTGTAATTTGCCTTCATGACTAAATCATAGTGATTAACCTGAAAGAGTCTGTTTCACAGGGACTTCCTGCCCTTCCAGACCACAGAGTGAAGGTGGAGCCTGGCTCTTTTGTGTCATCTGTCACTTTCTTTCATCTCTAGTGCCACAGCACCTGCTGCTATCTACTGAAGCATCTCAGTTTTTCCTCTGTGTAATATTGTAATTCCTTTAAAATATTGTGATTTAAGAAAATATAAAATTTCCCCTCCCACGCAGGCCTCTGAAGACTTACAGCGGTGTAATTATATGCATCCGCAGCAGGAATAGGAATCCTATCAGTCTCATTATTTTCTTAATAATAGGGTTATATAGCATAGCAACATCTCCAAACTAAAAGTTAGAGCCATCTTCTCTGCCAAGCGGCACCTACCCCGTACTTCTGGCAACACATGGAGTGAGAGTGTGAAGAAATATGCCACTCAAATGGGCAACATTAAGGATGGAGCTTCGCAAGAAAAGAGAGAGAGTGTGTGTGTGAACCACTGAGGAACAGAGAGAGTGTGTGAAAGCAGAGGGAATAATGCAAAAGAATGTGAATATTAATTACATTTTAAAATGAATTTGCTTCAACCACATTGAGCCCCTTTTGTGTTCACTTTCCACAAGTATTAAATGATAGAGTTTTACTAGCAGAAACCTTCACAGGAGGCAAATCTCATGTACACAAGTATTTGTGGAAAACATATTTTAAATTTGCACATTTGAGTATGCACCTTCATCCAGTCAGGGAACAGGAAATAGCCCTGTATGATTTATCTGGCCACTCCCAGCTAAACAGCCCAGCTTGGGTTTAGAAAATCTGTGATCAAGCCACAGACTAAAAACAATTTTGAAAAGATTAATTTGAATTACAATGATGCCTAGAGGACCCGACTGAGGATCAGGGTCTTATTGCAGTAGGTGCTATCCAAACCGTTTTATAAAAGGCAACCCCTCCCACAAAGCGGCCACAGTCTCAGATTGTGACCAGATTAAACAAATGGATGCAACAGGTGAGAGGGTGAGCAGACAAAGAGGAAAGTAACTAGACTGTTTTCATAACTGTAGTCTCAGCTCACCCCCAGCTGTGCAAAAGATGTTTACTTACATTTGAACAATTAAGAGATTAGAGGAGTTGTGATCTGCTTCCAGATACTACTTGAGCAGAAATGAAAAGGTTAAATTCACTGAAGAAATTTGTTAATTGTGAATTATTTGCACAGCTCTAGTATGTCAGTCTGAGTGTCTGCGTCTGTCTGACTAGGTCTATGTCTTTCTGCATACACTTGTTTTTATAAGGCCTTTTATTCAAGTATCTCAAAGCATTTAACAATAATTAGTAGTATCATTTATGCCCCTTTTACAGATGGTGAAACTGAGGTACAGAGAAGTGAAATAATTTGCCCAAGTACGCATGAAAAGTCATTTCCAGAATCAAGGCTAGACCCCAGGAATCCCAATCTGCTTCTCTAACAACTAGACCACACTTAATACAGAGACATTCTACAGCTACTCCTCTGCCTCTTTCATTTTCTCAGTAAATAACCTGTAAAGTTATTGCAGATTAAAGTTTGCATAAATATCCTGTAAAATACTGAAATGCTGCTGTTGTTAAATCTAATACTGTAGTAGGGTGTGTGTGTGTGTGTGTGTAGATATATATATATATAGATACGTAGACATGGTCTGTGGATATTTAAACCACCCCGAAGAAATTGGATGCTTTTCAGGGTGCTAAAAGCTTTTCATTATTGCTAATGTGCACCAAATTAAGGACGCAATTAGACAAAGTGTATTAATCAGGATGGTATGTTTTTATAAATGGTTTATTCAACATAATTGTATTTTATTGACTGTTGCAGTAATTGAATATTTATTTCTTATAGGACAAGCTTGGCCAATAAAAGATACATGGAGTGCACCACTCATTAGAGGTCAGAAAAGAAATCGTGCTTGAAGCCTCAAGAGCTACATAGGTGAAGTTTTTAAATTACTCTTCTGCAATCCAATAGGCTTTCTCCAGCATCTATTATGTATGTGTCTGCTGTTCTTCCGAGAGGAATATTTCTGTTCTCATAAGAGAGCTTCATGGGAGGTACGAACAGGTTATAGTGTGTTTTCTTGGTGAGAGATTCAGTAGTCATAGGGCTGGATTCCCGAACTAAATCCAGCCCACTTCGTGCTACTAAGGTGGCATAAATGGGCTGGATCCAGGTAACAGAGAATTCCTATGTCAACGGGGAACTCCCTGCTGGTGCAGTGTGCTGAATCCAGTCGCTGTGCCTTTGGGCCTGCCTGCCTCCCTCCCTCCCTCCTCCAGATACACCCACACACCTGGGTAAAGGGGGTATGCCTGGCCTGTTGTTGGGGTAGGGATATGTTGGAGCTACCCTATACTACATCAGTCCTCCACTGATATAAAGTCCTTATCCTACCTTAGAGCTGCCTAGAAGCAACTCCAAGAGGCATCCAAGCCAGGGCTGGTTCTGGGAATTGGGGCACTGGCTCAGGAGAGAAACTGGCCCATAATGTCCAATTCCCTTTAAAGGCTGAACGGCAACAGGAACAGGCTTGCAATATTCATTCCTGAGCTGCTGTTACACTTCAATATTTGTAGTCTCATAACACCCAGAGGGCACAATCAGTATCAAGACACCATTGTGCTGGGTGCTGCACAAGCATATATGAAGGCAGAGGGCATACATGCTGCAGGGAGCTTACGATCTAAGGAGACAAGTGACACATGAAGAGTGGAGGACAGAGGGACTGATTTGTAGTTATATAGATACAACTGTAGTTTTTAAACGGAGTTCAAATATGTAAAATAGGTGTGAATTCTCAGGTACACCTTAAGCCATCAGTAATAGGCTAATTTTTATTGGAGTCAGAGCAGATGAGATTCTTGAGGAGGAATTTGAAAGGAGGGGAAGAGTGGCCTTATGGAACAGTTCAAGGAGGGTATTCATGCTTGAGGAAGGTACAGAGATGTCTGCACAAGATGGGTGCACAAGGCACGGGACAATGTGATAAGAGATGAGAAGAGAAGCAGGGAGAAATCAAGTTCCGAAGGACCTTAAGATGAGTGCACATACTTGAATTTATTTGAAGTAGTGAAACAGAGGGCGCCAGTAGAGGGATTAATGAGTGGAATGATCTACTAAATGATCTGTGCACGTGTGTTTTGAATGGACTTGCGGGGACGATGTGGAAGTTACAGTAATCAAGGCTGAAGATGATGAAGGCCTGAATAAGAATTCTGATGGGTTGGCAGATCTTAGAGATGTTATGGAGGAAGAAACAGCCGGAAGATTTGGATGTGGCCTGGATCTTCTGGGCAAGAGAGAATCATAGAATCACAGAGTTGGAAGGGACCTCAGGAGGTCATCTAGTCCAACCCCCTGCCCAGAGCAGGACCAATCCCAACTAAATCATCCCAGCCAGGGCTTTGTCAAGCCTGACCTTAAAAACTTCTAAGGAAGGGGATTCCACCACCTCCCTAGGTAACGCATTCCAGTGTTTTACCACCCTCCTAGTGAAAATTTTTTTCCTAATATCCAACCTAAACCACCCCCACTGCAACTTGAGACCATTACTCCTTGTCCTGTCATCTGCTATCACTGAGAATAGTCTAGATCCATCCTCTTTGGATCCAGGTAGTTAACCTCTTTCAGGTAGTTACCTCTTTCAGGTAGTTAAAAGCAGCTATCAAATCCCCCCTCATTCTTCGCTTCTGTAGACTAAACAATCCCAGTTCCCTCAGCCTCTCCTCATAACTCATGTGTTCCAGTCCCCTAATCATTTTTGTTGCCCTTCACTGGACTCTCTCCAATTTCTCCACATCCTTCTTGTAGTGTGGGGCCCAAAACTGGACACAGTACTCCAGATGAGGCCTCACCAATGTCGAATAGAGAGAAACGATCACGTCCCTTGATCTGCTGGCAATGACCCTACATATACACCCCAAAATGCCATTGGCCTTCTTGGCAACAAGGGCACACTGTTGACTCATATCCAGCTTCTCGTCCACTGTCACCTCTAGGTCCTTCTCTGTAGAACTGCTGCCTAGCCATTCGGTCCCTAGTCTGTAGCGATGCATTGGATTCTTCCGTCAAGAGCGCAAAGTCGAAGCTGAACACCAGACTACAGACATGAGTGATAGGGAGGATTGTGACAGTGAATGGGAGTGTGGAGGGAGATTTTCAGAGGAAGAGATAAGGAGCTGACTTTTGGTCATGCTGAAGTTTAAGGTGGTGGCTAGACATGCAAGAAGAGATGTGTGAGAGAGAGAGGGAGGTGTGGAGTTGGAGGGAGGGAGATGGAACAAATTTCAGTATTTCAAATGCAGTGCATTTTTGTCTAAGGTTATTATAACACCTGGGGCACGTCTCCTGGCTAGTCTGCTTCTTTGTGAGCTTCACCACCACATTATAAGATACAATTCGTAGAGGGGGAGACAGGAAAAAAAAGTAGCACGCACATAAAAGTAAAACACTTGGAAACCATGAATGAAGGCAAAAGTGTCATGTAAATGGGAGAGTTGGAGTTTGGACAAATTAAGGAAAGTGTCTCTTATACACTGACGTTTGGACCTCTGTCTGTTGCTTAATTAGAGGGTCATGTAATATGAACCCCTCTCCCATCCCGCAGAACTAAACCTGTTGTATATTTAGGACACTGAAGACATTTCTATGGGGTATAGTAAAACATGGGGCCAGATTCTGACTGCATTGGTGTAAATTTGGAATAATTCAAAATGCATTGTGTGTGATTAAAAAATTAATGACTTTCAGTGAATCAGAACTACCCTTAGTAATTTAATATCAGTGATTTTATCTTAGGAACCTGTAATCAATTATCTTCTACTAAAAGCCTCTGCTTCAGTCAATATACAGTAGTTGTCATTAAAAAGTCAGCAATTACCACATGGAGTGATCAGAAATCCCTCACTTACTTAAGTACAGCACAGTACAGCAGATACCACTGTGTTGTAACTCTGGGTATGTGCAGAGGCTCAAAATTCAGTGGTGTGTTCTCTGGTGACACAAACCAGTTGTACACACATCTCACCTGTCTGGATAAACCAGGATTATGGTTGATTTACATGGCTGGAGCATTCCAAGCAGACAAGGCACCCTGGAGTTTTTAATGGTGAGCTCTTTTCAGATTGGTATCTGTAATAGAGATTTGAAAGGGCTCTGTAAGTGAGAGTTTGAGGCTCTCTGCAAACTGCAGGTTGTAGAACTGCAACCTGAACCCACCTCTGATCCTTTCACAAATCTGTTCAGTAGGGTGATGGTGTCTGCATTGCATTGATCTCAAGTGACAGACAGACATGATGGCTCTGATATATTCTGTTCATGGCTTCACCAGCAGAGACCTTGCATTGTTGCTGCTGATTTGTATGTGTTTGAACATGAGTTGAAGGATTTTTTGAATTTTTAAAGTCACAGTGTGTCTGTTCCCCATCTTGCAGCAGTGCCAAGTTGGCCCTCTTGTTTTTTGTTGTTTTGCTTTGTCTGTAAAGCCAGGTGGAATTGAATACTTGCAGAGGTGAGTTCAGAGCCCAGACTTGGCATCAGCTCTGAGGGTATTGGCTGCCTTAGTCAAACTAGAAAATAACCACCTGTCAGAGCTCAGTCACTAAACATTTTTGCTGCCGTTGGCTGACTTCATGTGACAGCCGTCCCTGGCAGTCATGTTTTCAAGTCTTGAATACTCATTAGATATGGAGTCTGGCTGCCCTACTCAGCAACAAATGCTATCGCATGCAGAACGGGCATAAATATATTAGGAGCAAGGTATGGAATTGTCCATTTAGGTTTAAAAGAAGAATAAGCTAGATCCTTGGCTGTAATAAATCAGCAGATCTCTGAAGAATTCACTTCTTGGGCAGTAGGTAAATATAGATGGGGAAAGTGAGACAGGGAGGTGGTGTGGCTTATGCAAGTCTATTCCACATGTCAATATTAGAACTGGCATTAGACTCAGGAGTTCCTGGTTCCAGTCCTGTGCTTAGACCACTAGGCTGTGCTTCTGATGGGGTCTGTGCTGTGACAGAGATGTTTGTAGAGTGGCTGTGGCTACAATACAGCTAGGTTTGATATCCCCCTTATCTCTTTTTCTTCTGGAGTCGTCATAATTTAGAGGACATAGGTAGGCATTGAACTTGCAGGGTATTAAAGGGTTCCCTGGTAATTTTCAGGGCCTGCATGATGTGGTGATGATTCTTCATAACTTGTGTCACAGCATCATGACTTTGTGTTGTGATGTGTACTCCAGGGTGCCATTCAGTCTGGGGGCTGCTGAAGCACCAATGTCCTGTGGCAGGATAGCAGATCTGTCTAATCTATCCCTCATGTGGCCCTTACCACCATAAGATCAGAGTACATGGTTCAAGAGAATTGAAAGCTTACTTTCTTTCCTCATGAACCTAAGAATTCCCCTACTACCTTTCCTCCTACACTGCCCAAGAACACCTCTTCCCATGATATCTGGTGTAAGGGCTCTAACTCCCCTGGGAATCTTAAACCTCACCCCTGCAACCTTAGATGACCCACATGGACAGCTATCTTTATCCCTGCCCTCTCTTCCCCCCCCCCCCACACACACACTTGTTCTCGGGATTAAGCCATTATTGTGCTAGGTGGTAAAAGGTCTCCATGGTCCTGAGGGGAGCATTGTTGATCTTAATAACTGGGTAGATGTTCGCATCCCCTGGCACAGATTGGTACGGTATTTTCAGTTTTCCCGTCAGTATGGAATTGGATAAATACTCCTCTGTCAATGTCATGAAATGCATCCATAAGGACAGCCAGAAAAGAGATGGAAAAGAGTTTGGGAGCCGGCGTGCAATCTTGTTTGGTGCCACTGATGACTGGAAAGGGGTCTGATATCTCACCATTTCCACTACTCTGGCCATCATCCCACCACGGACGGACCGAATGGCAGAAATAACATTTCGCAGAGCATCCAAAGATGAACAATAGAGTCCAGAGTCCCTCACAATTCACAAAGTCAAAAGCTTTAGCTAAGTCAATGAACCCCACGTTGAAGTTTTGCTACCTAGGGAATATGTGGTCACAGAATGCTACAATTGATGAGATTACCAATTACACAGCTACGGCCCAGCTCTGCATTTGGAATGCTGTCACACCTCCTATGGAATGGTAGGGGTGTTAAAATAAGTACTAAGCTAAATGTCTATCGGGCAGTCATGCTTACAACATGTTGCCACCACATTAGGAAACTTGATCAGTTCCATGTGCACTGTCTTTGGTCTGTTTGCAGGGTCAAATGATAGAACAAGACTGGCAATATCTAAATCCTTAATTGTTGTTGGATGTCTGGCATCCAAAGCATGTTCATCAACCTAGCTGAGCTTTTGTCTGGATCTCATTCCTGTGGCTGACTCAAGAATACCTCAGGCCATATTTCCTGGTCAGCTAAAGTAAGGCACCCGGTCTCGTGGTAGCCGGTACAAACAATATAAAGACACACTGACGTCAAACTTGAAAGTGTCTCAAGTTGACCCAAGCAACTGAGAAGCAACAGCCCATGACAGAGCAAGATGGCATCAGGTCTCCATTAACGGCTTTGAAGCAAGGCCCATTAGCGCTTTATGGATAGCACAATGCAAAGAATACAACAGCCTGCAGCGGACGCAGGCAATCTTGTCTGTCCCACACGTAACTGTGTTCGCAGTTCTTGCGCTGGTCTAACCTTGCATATACGTGTTCACCTATAGCAGCTGCTGCATCCTTGTACGGCACAACTGATGTGAGGCTCTGTCAAGTCATTGTTGGGTGGAAGAGTCACTTTCCATAGCAGTCAGTAGATCAGTCTTTTAAGAAATACATAGCCCCTGATTTTCAGGGCCCCCACAGCTTCTGTGTGTTGCTCAAGCAGCACAAAGAGGCTATAATGCTAACTTAACTGGTCTCCTGAAGATTCTCTCCCTGTAGGGGAAATCCCAGGGTGGTACAGAGCCACATGCATAGCAGGAATCCATAGCACCTTTGCTTTTTCAGGCATGCACGTGTGTATGTATATACGTACGTGTGAGAGTACGCTGCGGAAACCCCTGTTCTACTACAAAGACACAGGAAGGGACTAGTTTAATTTTTTTAAGTAGTCAGATGCTGTGCAGCAAACGAAAACACTATGAACTCTGTTGTTTACCTGAGGCAGCCCCTTGCTGGGAGAGCAGCCCGTCAAGGGCTTCTCTGAGCAGCTTTGCTATAGCAAATCAGTTACCATGGTCACGGAGGGAAGGACCATGGTGCGACAATACAGCAGCTTCAAGTTGTGTGGATTAGTAAAAACAACGAGGGAGCGAAAGGACAGGATTTATCGGGGTGCTCGGTGATGTACCCACCTATGTGGAGACACAGTCACCTTGTCACACTGTAAGACACTGGTCCCCAAACTGTGGGGCATGCCCCCCTGTGAGAAATGTTCAGGGGACACGATGAGGCCAGCCGCTGGGGGAGCAGGAAGGGAGCCCCACCCAGCCCTGCTCTGCCCCCAGCTCTGCTCCGACCCAGCCGCAGCTTGGGCCCCAGCCATGGCCCTGCTCCCAGCCCTGACCATGGGCTGCGCTCCCAGCCCAGGTTCCAACCATGGCCCCCTCCTCACCATGGCTCCTGACTGCAGTTCCTGGTGGGTGGGGAGGCAGACAGGTTCCATTACGTATTTGGGGATCACTTCTGTAAGCTCTTTGGGGCAGGCGTGGTCTTCCTCTGTGTTCTAACAGCATAAGGGAGCCTTGGTTGGGCCTCTAGGTGCTGCAGTGTAAATGCGAAATTACTGCCAGGGGAGCTTGCAATCTACTTCACACATGGAGTTGCACAACCAATTCAGCTGCGTTTGTATTTTCCTTTACGAACAAATCCTGCCACATCTGTATCCATGGGCTGTTCCTGCAATAGGACTGTGCAGGATAGCATGTGGGACTATGGCAGGACTTCAGTGGAACTATGGCAATCTACGCTAACAGAGAATAAGGCCCTCTGCTCCCAGCCTGAGTAAATAGGCTGTAGGAAGGAATCAGTGGATGCCAGATCAGTTACTGCTGGTCTGTGAATCCTGCAGGCTGATCCTCCTAGTCATAGATCTAAAATCCCCACTCCCACTTCTCCTTTAGCTTCCAAAATCTGCCTGGAACATTTCTTCATCCCTGTTGCCTTTCCTCTGAAGAATGAGCCTGTACAGAATGGGGCTTCATGGGATACAGGCATTGTAAACCCTTTGAGTGGGCACCGCACTCCCTGTGCTCCACTTCCATATGGTTGTGTTGAAGTCAACGGAGCGATGCGATTTATGCCTGAGCGGGATATGGCTGAGGATTTGCTGGTTGGTGCAGGATGCTTAGGCTATGTAGTCAGATGTGCACAGTGCCCCACATATTGGTAGGGAGTCTGGCTGGACAAAGGGCTGAAGGGCACAAGGATTATTTTTGTTGCTCTGCTTTATGAGCAAGGGATTGTTTCAATCTGTTGCAATCTTTACCTTCTGTCCCCCATTCCAGTCCCCGCACTCTGGGGAGAATATGCCGGATATTAGCAGTGATCATTACCTCCTATTATCCTGTATCATGATACCTTGTTCAGCTAAGAAATGAGCCCTTCTGTGTAATGAACTCCATAGGGCCTTGGGGAAATAGAAGGGGAAACTGGCTTATGTCACTCAGGTAACAGGAGTATGCACTAAGGAAGCATTGTTGTTTTGCAGGAATAATTGGATCGAGCAGCCTGGAGACCATGGAGGGGGATTGTCTGAGCTGCATGAAGTACCTGATGTTTGTTTTCAATTTCTTCATATTTGTAAGTGTTCTGGAAATCTCTACCCCTGCGTGCTCTCTCTCTCCCACCGCGCCCCATCTCTAAGTTTCTGTCAGTCTCTAGCTCCTTGGTGTTCCCCTTAGATGAGCTGACAGGACCTGCTGTGCTTTGGCAAAGTTGCCATGATGCAGAAAGATCCCTTCAGCTTTGTATTAACCCTGACTTAAAAGTGTACAGCTCCAGGTTCAGCTGGCCAGCGCAGAGTTTGACTCAGCTGGCAGTGAGCCTGTGGAGAGGATACTACTGCTAGCAGCTAACAAGGCCGATGTTTGTATCGCCTAAGGAATAAGGTTCTAGTCCAGCCTGGTGTAATCACTGGCTGTTTCTTCCCATGTAGGGGAAGCACAATAGCTGTTGAGGGAGGGATTTCTTTCCCTTCCCCGCTGGAACCCTCTCCTGTACATCTAGGGAGTCAGGCTCTGCACAGAGATGAGGACTTGGCCGTGTGACTTTAGGCAGGGAATATACAGCTGGCACAGGTGACATGGTAATCTTAAGAAACAAAGACGCTGCTTGCTGTACGTGTCCCCAGTAATGGGAAAATGAGGGGAAAGAGCTGTGGAGACTGCACTGTTCGTAAGCAGAGTCGCATGCTTTACAGAGAACGTTTGCTGTGGAGCAAGAGCACTCAAAGGGAACTTCTTTGTACAAAATCTGCTGAAGAATCCAGTCTATCATCGGACTATTAACTCTCTGCTCTTTTCCTCTCCTCTCTCTCCCATGGTAGCTGGGAGGGGCCTGCCTGCTGGGCATTGGGATCTGGGTCATTGTGGATCCTACAGGATTTCGAGAGATTGTGGCTGCCAACCCTCTGCTCTTCACGGGGGCGTACATCATGCTGGCCATGGGAGCAATGCTGTTCCTGCTGGGCTTTCTCGGCTGCTGTGGTGCTGTCCGTGAGAACAAATGCCTCCTGCTTTTTGTAAGTTTCCCAGCATTTCCTCTGTCATTCTAGTGTCCTCAGAGAGCATGGGCTATGGTGTTTTGTTGGGGAGAGTTATCGTGTGATACTGGATCCATGTGACCATGTCTCATTGCAGCCTTTCTTCTGTTACATAGTTAGTAGTGTTTAAAGCACTTTAGTATACAGTCAGAAATGCAGACAGCTTGATTCTTCCCTGCACCCAGTCTCTGTGTGGGCCCAGTGGAAATGGGGGCCTGACTCTCTGTTGCCCAACTCTGGCATAAGTTAAAGGTGCAGGGGCCAGTTTTAACTTCTGTCACTGACACACAGTCCCTCAATAATCTTATGCTAGTTGCGAGTCGAGTGTAGTGGAGTCTCACTCTACCACAGCCCTCCCTTTCCTTGCAACACCCTCTTCCTTCCTTTCCCCAGAAGGGAAGTACAGGAGATGGGGAGATGCCTCTGCCACTTTGTGCCAGCAGAGATTTTCTCTGTCCACAGGGAGAATTCTCCCATGTGAATCACTAAATGCCACATGACAAAATCCCAAATCTTCCGAGTGGAGGAGGAAGTCCTGTCACCACTATCACAAAAGGAAATAAGCAAAATTAGTTGTTAGTCATTTAGAGCATGGCTATCTCTGGGCTTTGTTAGACTTGGGTACCGTCGGACCTGCAGGGGCAGTGAGTTCCAAAGAGCAGGGCCCCCAGCTGAGAAAGCAGTTCTGCCTTTCCAGTGCATTCTGCTCCAGTGACCATCAGCAAGAGCATCCCTGCCAATCTTAATTGCTGTGATAGGATGTGAGGTAAAAGGCAGGCTTTCTAGTAAACAGGTTCCACACTTTAATGATTGTCCCCAACACCTTAAATTGCACCTGGCAGCAAACAGGGAGTGTGGACTGGAGTTTTGTGCGTATAGCATCAGGCCCAACTGAGGGGGCATGTCATTTTACACTTGTGTGTTAAGGACATATGCCTGTTTATCCTGAATGCACATTCATATTGTACCAAAACTGTGGCCACCGAGCACTTTTAAGACCACTATGATCTCTCAGAACTTCATGGCAGCAGCAGAGGAAGAAGTCTAATCTTCCCACGCCTACCACTTGAGCTAGAGGAGAATCTCTTCAGCTTTCTACAGTAATAGGGCCTATCGCACACAGCTGAGGAGTTTTGATTCCTTCTAGCAGAAGGCCGTAGTATGAGCACAGCCTTATACGAGCCAAATCATTACAACACATACTCATGCACGTAGAACCATGGGTTGCCCCCGCCCATTCCCTTCTGATGTAGAACATGAACATTTTCCTTACTCTGGGCATAGGAATCAGTAAGCAGCCCTTACCAGTATTTTACAAGCCATGTAAGTAGATACTGGGCAAGTCATGAACTTGTGGGTAGATTTCCTACTGGGCCATTTCAAATAAAGAGAACGTGCAGAGTAGAGTATCTTAACAGGGTCCTATCAGTCGGTATAAACCTCCCAGCTCAGATCTGCTTGGTGGACTTTCCATTCCATCTTTAGATGGGTGGCTGATCCTATATACATCCTTCTCCACTTCTTACAAGTCCCAGATTTAAAAGCTTCATTGACCAATTTTCCCTTGAATTACAGGGTTAAACCTTAAACTCTGTGTGGGCATCATGCACTGTTTAGAAACTCTTAACCACTAAAATAACCATTTTTGATTTCTGCCGCAAGAACTGATCCTGCAGGGTTTCCTGCCATTATCTCTTACTGGAAAACATTCCCAGTTACGTGACTGAACACAGAGCTCTGTTGTTTTGTTTCTTGTTTTTATCAAGTACAACCTTCTGTTTCTCCCTTGGAGTTTGTTGGTTGTTTTTAAACCTTGATTTTTCAGTGTGTTTTGTAATCATATCTTACTCACAGAGCCTTGCAAAAGCACCAGCAGCTGCTGCCCCACAGCACAATTTTACCAGAACACGAACATTAAACTGGCTGAAGGAGAAGCTGGCAGTATCCCTGGAGATCTGACAGACTCCACTGAGCTAAATTCTCCTTTCCTTTCCTTCCCCACCCCTTCCCAAATTCCTCCTTTGATGATAGCACATGCTTCCCTTCTGGGAGTCAACTGGTTTGAGCCTTCCCTCACTCACCCCCGGGAAGACCAGGAATAAATCCATTGAAGTCAATGGTGCAAGACCAGTATGAACCTGATGTAATGGAGTGGAGAATCCGGCCCCATAAGTATGAGACTAATTGAAATCCAGTCCTTACGAGAGTTAGAACTTCAGTCATGTGAGGCGATATCTTGGGCTATTTTTTGGTATATGAATGGTGCAATCTCTCTTTAATTTAGGACTATCCAGGCTGACCTCAGTGGAGTTGCACCAAGCCTGAATATTGTCCCTAGTGTTCTAGTTACATTGCAGTGCAGGCAATTTCATGGTTATTACTTTTCTGCTTCTCAAAGATAGTTCTAAGCCCGGCTGCTTTATTTATTTACTTTTATTATTATTTTATTTTACACTGGGAATCTGAGAAATAGATGGGGTGGAAGTAACATAGGGCTATGCAGCAGGGATAGTTAAGTGTAACCATCTAGTGAGGAATTAGCATGCTCCCTTGTTCAAGGCAATCCAGGATGTTTTGGTAGCAAAGTCAAATTGCTGTTTAAGAGGATGTGGTGACGTCCCATATGTCCCGTTCCCTATTATCCCAAGTCCACTGGCAATAAAACACCTGTTTAAGTGGGTATGGTGAGGTCCATATGGTATCAGATGCATTCCCAGCATGTACTTTGTTACAGACCACACCAGATGCACTTGGAAAATTTGAAAGTGTGGGAACCAAGAGTCTGGAGGGAGTTAGGCTTTAGTTGATGGAAATGCAAATAATCTGTAAATTTTTCCTTGTGAGGCTGGAATATCCATGCAGGAGTTGGGGAGTGGTGTGGTTCCCAAGGTAGTAGGATCGGGGGAAGGTGCTTGATAAAATCAAGTCCATGTACAAGTTGTTCAAAAATTGATGAGTCAGAGCTGCCTGAGAGAGATTTCACACTGATACATAATGCATGTCTGAAGCTTTTAGCTCAAATGTACACAGGAGGTAAGAGGGTCACAGAGACAAGGACGAGTAAGGGAGATGCTCCTGCAGACAGGTTCTAGATTCTGGCCATTGTGTTTGCAGAACCTTTTGTTTTTCTTGGTGCTGTTCTATTTTGGGTAAGAAACCTCACTGTTGTATTCAATTTGTTGCCGCAAGCACCGGGCTGCCAAGTGCTTCCAGCCACCTCAGGCTATCCCAGCATTGGACACACAAAGCAGCACACTCAGGCCTTCTGCACATTAGAAACAAACTAGTCTGTGGAATGTCCTAGAGCTCTTAGCTACTGCTGCCCAAACTGCTCAGAGAGAATGTGTCTCTTACACAAGCACATGAACACACTTCAATTTTTTATGTTGTTTTTTTTTTTGCTTGTGAATAACATTTCCCCATTGGTCCAAATTCAGCCCTGGCATAAGTGGTGCAACTTCTGTTGACTCCAGCTGGGCGGATTTAGCAAAAATGTGGGTATGTATACATGCATAATTTTTAAGAAAGGGCAGAATGATATATCATCAGTCCCTCTTTCTCTCTGCTCCTGCTCCCAGCCCCTGAAATTGTCACCCTGAGATTTGTGTCCTTTGAGAGAGAGTTGCTTTCTCTTTCAGGTGACTGGGGACTGTATTGCTGAAATTCTGGCAGAGCTAAAATGTCAACTGGCAGTTGAGATGCAGTGATAAGAGATTCAAACATGCCAATATGTCAAAATCAAAAGTGTTTATGGAAACGTATGACTTTAATTGGGAAGATTTCTCAGGTGGAATTTCTGGTCAAAACAAGATAGAGACTCACCACAGAATAGCCAACAACAAGCTGGCTTGGGGGTCATCTGGGATGTAAATCATGCAGAGCAGGGATTTGAACCGGAGTCTCCCACTGGACTATGGGTTGTTCTGGGGTGAGTGGAGTGGTTGTTCTCTCGTAGTTTTCACACACAAATATTTAAAAAACTCTCCTTTTTGTTCTGATGCGAACAAAAACAAAATTCAAAACCTCAAATTTTTTTGCAAAATAGAATTCTTGTTTTCTTCCCCTAACAATCACTGTTGACATTTTTACAGTGAATATGGAAAGTCCAAGAGGTTTGCACTGTTCAAGTGCAAGCCAGTTTGGGGATGATAACTGATGCATTACGATCGCTTAGATAATCTATGAGCAGCTGCACCATTGCTATGCTGGCCCTGCATTAGTGTTTGGGTGAGAGTGTATCTGCCAGTAATCAATAAATGAATATGTAATTAATCCAACAACTCTGCTAATCACTGATCACCTTAGACTAAAAACACTGGAGATCCTTTGATGGATGGTGCTGTAGATTTGCATAGTATCTTTCATTCAAATCACTACCTCTCTGCCCTCCTCTTGTGAAACTAAAAATAGAAGCAATTTCTGAATGGGGGGAGTGAGCCATTTAGCAGTCTAAGGCAATGAGAACAGATTATAGTTCAATGGGCCAGTGGGTTAATGAACAGGAATTATTAAATTTAAAGCCCTGCTCCTCTAATCACTCCTGTTCTGTCATCTGACTCCAGGAGCTGTTTCTTTTGCTTCCCACTCAGGAGCAGGAAGGGAGATTGGAAAGGGCAGTGGATACAGCCCTCTTATAGGAAAAAGCATCTACAGCTTTAGTAATTGACACCAAAAAAAAGGTATCCTGTCCATTCCAAGGAGGGAGTTTGAATTCTCTTTGTATTGCTGAAAACTGTTGCTAAATCACAGGCAATATGTTCCAGATGTCATTCATAACACACGGTCTAGGGATCAGAAAAATCCTTCTGGCCCCATCCAACTTACTGCTGTGTCAGAAAGGCCCTCACTGCTCTCCTTCCACAGAAACAATTCCAGGTGTATCTTGAGTTCATTTCTAGTTCTTGCTTAAGCCACCTGCATCAGTAACTTGTTCCATATGTTTATTATTCTCTGTGTCATGCAGTCCTGCCTGTGTCCTCTGTTTATTCCTCATTTCCCCATATCAGGCCAATCCTAAATCATTACTGAGTTCTCACTCCAGTATTGAGAACATCCTGAGGTTCTTAAATCTTGAAGGAATTACATTTATACTCCCTTTAAGGATGGAGCCATGTAAAGGGGCCATATTGTAATGAAAATCAGGCCTTCAAGTCTTTGAATCCTGTTCGCCTTCACGGTTATGGTTGTGTTTGTGAGTTAGGGCTGCGGGATTTAGCCCACTTAGGGCTGGCCTTTCTACAGCATTTGTACAACTTTATATCAGTTTAGAAATCAATGTTGTTAAAGTGGTTCAACCCCTTAGTGTGGAAATAGTTCTAGCACTACAAAGATGCTCATAGCAGCCTCTATAAGTACCCCTACATTTACAGGAATAAGCTGTGCCATGTAAACACTTTTATACTGGTATAACTTCATCTGCACTAGGGATGATATCAGTTCCTAAACCAATACAGTTGCTGTTGTACAAATTCTGTGTGTAGACCAGCCTTAGACTGTCCCTAGTTTATACCCTTTCACTGACGCCCCCCCCCCCCCCCACACACACACTCTCTCTCTCTCTCTCTCTCTTTCAGAAAAAAAAAAAAAAAGCTTCATTCTCCATTTTTTCCATTGCTTTGGTGATTCTGAAAACCTTTGTTCTTACTGTTTGTGGCATATACCTAATGGCCGTCTGCCTCTTTTCTTTTTCTTCCAGTTCTTCATGTTTATTTTGTTAATCTTCCTGGCAGAGCTCTCAGCTGCAATCCTGGCTTTTATCTTCAGAGAACATGTAAGTACTATGTTGTGGACATGATGGAAGCACTCTGAGCCCCTGTGGGGTTTTGCCCAGGTGGAGCTCAGCTTCAGTTGGTGGTTTGTGTGTCTGCTGAGCAAGTGTTTGTTTAGAATATCATCCAACCAGCCATGTTATTACCCTTGGCCTGAAGAATTTCCAGGCAGTGAATATAAACTAATCTAACTTGTGCTAGGTAGCTGGTTTATATACCTAGGAGAGATGCTGTGAGATACATAGGAGAACTGCTGAATTTTTCAGAGTCCAGATTCATGTGCAGGGACATCACTGTATCAGAAGTTACAAATATCCTTAGAAGTTAAAAATATCCTTAGATATTTTTAAGGTCAGGCTTGATAAAGCCCTGGCTGGGATGATTTAGTTGGGGATTGGTCCTGCTTTGAGCAGGGGGTTGGACTAGATCACCTCCTGAGGTCCCTTCCAACCCTGATATTCTATGATTCTAAGTTCATTTTGAGCCTGGGCATCAAAGTTTGGATTTCACTTCAGAGTTGTACACTTACTACTGAGCTGAGAAGTGACATTTTCCCAGATGCTACCTGAGGGAACAAGTAGAGCCCACAGAGTTGTTAGTCATCTCTTCTCTTCCTGTTGTCACCATCTTGGATTCGACACTCGGGGGGCAAGAGCCCAAATAAACACACCAACTGAAAAGTGTGGGTGAAGCATAGGTGGAGAATTTGGAGTGTGTGGGAGTGTAGTTGAGTGTGGGAGCCCATCAAACTGCATTGTCATTAGCTATCCTAGAATAACGATGCTATTTTAATATTTGTACCATATATTGTTGTTTTAATTGTGCGGTGCACCTAGCGTGGCAGGTGGGCCCTATGGAATCCAAGTAAACAAATCCCATATAGAACTAAGTCTGACCATCAGTTGTAAGAACTGCTGCTGCAGTATATACTCCATCAGTGGGGAGGAGGCTGCCTTTCTTGCGTGCTCGAATGTGTAATCCATGGATTGGAAGGAGGCATATTATCTCTAGCCCTCCTGATCAGAAAGGCAAAGCACCAAGTTGGGGATGGTCTTCAAGGAGTGTTATGAGAATCAGTTAGATAACGTAATTTCATTTCTTATTATATTTCCTATATAATGTTTCAGTGTATTTATAAAAGAAGACAGGGAGCTTAGGGTGTATGTAAGGGGACCTTAAATCTAGAAGGTAATCGGATACCATGGTGATCACAGTGGTATAGTATGTGCTTGGAAGAATTTGGATTAATTGAAAACCCAGAATCCTCTCTCTAGGCTTGTGACGGGGTGGGACTCACCACTCTGGCGCCTCCTGCTGGTTGTCATGGGAATTAGCTCTGCCCACCAGGGTGCCCTCCTCTGGTAGTGCCTCACCACTGTCACTTTCGTTCCAGGACCCGCACTACTCCCAGGATTGCAGCATCCTCCTCAGTGACACTGCCCTCCAGCTGTGCCACATTCTGTGTTCTCTCCACCCGGGGGACTTGTATTCTCCATCCAGCCACTATCTCAGTGGCAATTACAGTCCTTTGTCCCAGGGCCACTTCCCATGTGGCTCCAGCATCCTTTTCTGCCCTTATCTCAGGGCTGCAGCCTTCCAGGAGGTCTCTCTAGCTCCCCTGGTCCCTGCTTGTAGCACTGAATTGTCCCAGGTGCTGGGTCTCCTTACTCCTGCTAGGAGACTGGTCTTCTCTGCTCAAACTCCAGTCAGCTACTGAACTCTGTTCTGCCCTGCAGCCCTTCTTATATGAGCCTGCCAGGCCATGATTGGCTACTCCTCTCAGCTCCTTTCTAATTGGCTGCCTTTTGTGAATATTCCTTGCGAAAAAAAAATCTAGTTTATCCAGAGAGCTAGTTGCTCATCCCTGTAGAAAGAAGTGACCCATAGAACTATAGCAGCATAGTGACTAGTTAAAGCGGCCCGTGGCTGCTATTCATAGGGTCCTTGGGCTGGGACCCAGAGTAGTGGGTTGGACTGGCTTCCCCCCCTGCCCCCGAGCCACTAGGGAAGTGGCTTAAGCCCTGAGGAAGGGAGTTGAGAAGGTCCAGAGAAGGGGCTGCATATTGAATTGTGAAACACTCCCAGAAGGAGATCAGATGATTTAGTGGCCGAGCTGGAGAGCTGGGGTCAGTGAAAGGCCCAGAGTAGATGAAGACATTGTCTCCAGGGAGGAAGCCTTGTAGGTAGGGCCCCATACCAGGGCTGGGACAATTTAAAGATTGAGCCCAGGAGGGCTACAGAGATACCAACGGAGGGGGTACTGAAATAGGCCCCAGTTGGATTGTATGCCCTGGGAGGGGTCTGTTTTGTTTCATATACAGGCTGTGTGTGAGAGACTTGGGCGGGGGGCTGAGTCATTGAAAACCCACCTGAGAAACCACCAACGGAGGTCACCGCAGACTCAGAAAGTGCAGGCACACACATCTGGCCAGCAGGCGCTCGCGAGAGGTGGGTGCCATCCCATTACAGGATGTCTAATTTAAAACCCTTATGGGAATAAGGGAAGGGAGCTCCGAAAATTATCTTTCATTTTCAATTGTGACTGTAAATACAATGATACATCTGTCTGTGTAGCTGCTGCCATTGGGGTGCCCCCTCCACACCCACAAAATGCCTGACCCTGATGAGGAGGAGAAAAAATAGGACTAGAGAGGGTATGTTCAGCAAGATCCTGCAAGCCAATGCTGTATTGGACTGTGAACAAGAGGGCCTGGAGGGTGAATATTGCAGAGAGTATGGAGAAGGAAAGAGCAGACAGAAGAGAGGATCCCAGCAGGAGAGGGAGATGCACCAGGACATAATGAGGCTTCTTTTAGGCAGCAAACACAGATTCTGCAGGCTCTGATTGACTTACAGGTCCAGCAATCATGTGCTTGCCTCCCTTTGTCATGACTGGAGAACTCTGTACTAGCACCTCTCTCTATATCCCCCAACGTTCCACATGGCAATAGGGGCTGCATCCCTACCCCTGCCACTCCAAACTGGGGGACACTAAGGGCAACTGCAGCTTCACATACACTGACCTGTGAGAGCCACGGTTGGTGTACGTGTAGCCAAAATGGACTGAAATGGCCAGGAATGTTTTCTACCTTTCTAATTGTAAAGTTCTGTTCCATTAATTTATTTTTTAGAGTTTGTATTGTACTTGTTTTTTAATTGCACATGATTGTTGCATTGTTTTTGGTACACAATACATTTCTATTTTATTTCAATCTTATGAATACATTCATCTTTATTACATCACAACATATACTGCAGAATGCCTGGTGCTACTCAAAGCACCCAGTACTTGTAATTGTACAGGACCACAGAATTCATAAGTTCAGTGAAAAGCACAGTGTAGTAATTTATAAATGTACAGCAAGCACCGCATAACTCATAAGTGCATTTAAAGACTGTTATATTCATAAATGTACACCAAGCATTACACAATAACAGCTGCCAAAACTTCAGGGCCAGGTAGGGCACAGTCCACCACATGACATTACTGTGGTTGATCATTAAAGTGCTCTTGCAAGGCATCCGTCTGCTGCATAGTTTCACGCTGAGCTCTTCTACTCACCTTTTTGTCTGGCTCTTCAAACTCAGCAACAGCCATTCCACCTTCATCCCAGCAGCAACTTCCCCCCTTTATCTACAGATACTGTGTAGGGAACAACCACTGGGATATTTTTCTCACTGAGATTGAATCTTGTGAGTAAACCACACCAGTGTCTCTTCAATCTATCAGAAGCAGATTCAGCTGTCATTCTGCACCCTGCTGAGTGGGTAGTTGAACCTTTCCTTGGTGCTGTCCAGGTGGCCAGTGTATGACTTCACAAGCCTGGAATGCAAGAGGTAGGCGGGATAGCATTTCAGCATCACAAAATGGCAATCCACCAATCATGAAAGAATATCCCTGCTTGCAGCTTTCCCAAGCAGTCCTCTGTTCCTGATGATGCAAACATCTTGCACTTTCTCTGACCAGCCCGCACTGATATCTGTGCAATGTTCCTGATGATTAACCAATGCTTGCATAACTATAGAAAAGTAGCCCTTTCTACTGATGTACTGTGGCAAGCTGGGCAGGTGCGAAAATACGGATGGGTGCACCGTCTAGCACCCTGCTACACTTCAGGAACCTCATTGCTGCAAATTTATCCACTATGTCCTGCACATTGGCCAAGAGTCACAGTCCTGCATAGCAGGAGACGATTAATGGCCTAAACACTTGCATGACAACGGTCCCCACTGTGGATTTTCCAACTCCAAAATGATTTCCCAGCAACCAGGCATTGCAAGTTTCCACAGTGTGGTGACCACTCGCTTCTCCACTGTCAGTGCAGCTCTCATTCTGGTGTCCATATACTAGAGTGCTAGGGTGAGCTTGGCACATGGATCTAGGAACGTGGCCTGTTGCATATGAAAGTTCTGCAGCCACCACTCATTGTCCAAACCCGCATTATGATGCGATCCCACCAGTCAGTGCTCATTTCTCAGACCCAGCAGCTATGCTCCATCATCTGCAGCTGTTCCATGAACTCCACCACCATCCTTGAATTGTTGTGGTGGTTTTTTGCTATGTCCTCAGAAAAATAGCCATGCCCCTATTGCTGAGGTTCTTCCTGCAGCTCTGCAAATACTGGAGGATTGTTCATCCTGTGTTTGCAACATTCATGACAATAGTGCTGAGCTGGGTGAGCTTCTTGCTTCTGTCAGAGATGGTGGACAGTGAGAAGTGCCACGCAGGTTTGTGGGATCTTAAAAAAGGTGTGAAAATTATGAGATATGAATGACATGGGATTGAGAAAGTTGCGTTGTTTGGAGCTTGACCCCTTGTGTCCAGTGACCCCTGCACAATTCATTTCTGCCCCACCATGCATTGCCTAAATTTCTACAAAAGACAGTGTACCATAGGAGGTGGGTGGCACAATGGGATGCCTACCTGTGGTGTACCATGCTGTGCATCAACACAAGCACTCCTAGGGAGTATATGCAGCGCCAACGCAAGAAGCTGAGTGTGCATGCACACAAGTGATATACTAACTGCAGCAGCTTTATGCCTACATACCTTATATCGATCAGTTTGTAGTGTAGACAGAGTCTAAGGCTCGTCACAACTTAGTCTCTCCCTAGTTGTCTCTGGTGCTTCTTGTTGCCTTGCCCCCTGCCTACGTGTGATTGTAGTCTCCTTTACCCATTTGTCTCTCTAGGAGCCTTTGCATTTCCTTTCTTGTCTCCCTTGTGAACTAGTCCATAAAGGCAAAATCCTGTACCCCTTCAAGTCCCTCTTCAGATCAAGACTCACTGTGATGACCACAAGAAGCTGCCAACTAATAGTGAATAGCAGGCGGCCACTGGTGACTTCTTGTATTTATCTTATTTATCTGGCCTGTGCAGACTCATGTTGTTGTTGTTGGTTCCTCATCTTCCTTCCCATTTCCCTTCCAGTTGTTTGTTACAACTGTTTATTGTGTCTTGTCTGAGACTATAAGCCCTTTGTGGGCAGGGACCTTCTTTTACTCTGTCAACGCAGCACCTGTCATAGTGAGGCCCAATCCTGACTGGGGCCTCTGGGCACTACTGCAATGGACATGTTAATAAAAATAATATGTAAATTTGTCACAGCTCATACACTGAGTGTTGCAGAAACACCTGGGTGAGCAAGTGTAGAAGGACCTTGTAATAAGGCAGATTTGATTTACTCCAGCCAGGCTACATTGTTGTTTGTATAACAGTTTTATAAACCCAGGAGAGAGGAAATAGTTGGAAAGCTGATAGCAAAATAATACTATATTTGTACAGTAGGATGGTCTGTAGGGATAGAGGGGAAGACTTTTTTTTTGTTTTTGTTATAAGCGGGTGGTCTTTGTATCCTTGCTTCACAATTAAGCAGTAGGGAAAGAACAGTGCTTTGTAAACAATGGGGTTGCTCCATTCCGAATGAGAGTGAGACTGTGCCTTAGTGGGAATAGTTGCAGCTCTGTAAATAGAGGTTACAGCATGGGGGGTCTAGGGTGGTCTGGTCAGTGGAGCTCTTGCGTTAAGAGTTCTTGAGAGAATTGCTCCAGCAAAGCACAAGAAGTGGGCCTCACACATAGAAGTGCTGCCCTTCCCCCCACACACACTGCTCTGCAGATTCAGGTATTTCTACACCAGGTTTATCTTTATAGGGGACAGATAACTAAATGTTAATGAATAGGCTCTTGGGGTATGAGGAGACAGCTTGTGGTGACTGACTGCACCTAGTTCTGGAACAGAGGCTAGGTAAACATATGGATCTGATGCTCCTTTCACTTACACCAGTATAATTCTGTTACGTCAGTGGAGTTTAGTCCCAATTTACAGGGGGTTAGTGAGAGAAGAATCAGGCCCAGTGGGGGTATGATCCAGCTGTCCTCATGCAGGAAAAGCTCCCACTAACCTCAGCGTGAGTTCCATGACGCAGGAGCAGACTCTTAACTCTGTTCTCTCTGGCTGTGCATATGTAATTTATTATCGCCAGTGAGAGTCACTGGATGGGAGCAGTCCCCTACTGTGGCTTGTCAGCATGTTTGTATTCCTCTAGGGCTCAACGTGGCCACGTACCAGTGCTTTCAACCCCCAATGAAGCATCGGAAGTTGAGGATACTCACTACCTTGCAAGATCAGCCCATTAGCTGGTTATTTCAGATAGTGTTGGCTTTGAATTGGGTTATTGTGTTAAAATCTGTCTATGAAGTAACAAGAACCAGATGAAACCTCCATCAAAATGGCCAGTTGAGGCATGAAAAATCTTTTAGAAAACCTACAGTTTCTAGAGGTGGACATCTCCTACTGCAGCAAGTTAGTGGTTTATGAACAAGAAATTGTGAAGAACTTCAGAAATTCTACCCATTGCCCATTCACAGACATGGAGTCACTGGAGACAGCTGTACATGTGTTAAACTTAGCTTGCAAGGTCTCTTCGTTTGTTCCCTCCTCAGGCTTCTTCTCAACAAAGCCTATTTTTCTGTTGTACTTTTTTAAACATCCCCACCTTGTGCATTCTGTGGTTTGGGAATTATTTGTGATTCGTTTGGCTTTTGTCTGTGGCAGTGGCTCTTAACCAGGAGTATGTATACCCCTGGGATATGCAGAGGTCTTCCAGGGGTACATCAACTCAACTGGATATTTGCCTAGTTTTACAGCAGGCTACATAGAAAGCACTAGCAAAGTCAGTACAAACTAAAATTTCATACAGACAATCACTTGTTTATCCTCCTCTATACAGTGAAATGTATGTACAATATTTACGGTATATTCCAATCATTTTATTTTATAATTATATGGTAAAAATGAGAAAGTAAGCAATTTTTCAGTAATAGTGTGCTGTGACACTTTTGTATTTTTATGTCTGATTTTGTAAAGCAAGTAGTTTTTAAGTGAGGTGAAACTAGGGGGTATGCAAGACAAATCAGACTCCTGAAAGGGATACAATAGTCTGGAAAGGTTGAGAACCAATGGTGTATGGGTTAGCCCAAGGCTGGGTGGCTGGACAGCCTGCCTGCCAGAGGGACAAGGCTTGATCTCTGTTTGAACCTATGTCTGGAAGTAAGTATTTGAACCATTTCTATAAGATGGTGCTCAGACACCTTTTCTCTCTAGTATTGAAGCATGTACAAATGATGGGACAACACAGACATGGTAGCAGAGATGTAGGAGTGAAGGTCAATGTTGTTAAAATAATTCATTTCAGAGACAAGTGGTTAAAAAGTTATCCTGAGAAGTAGCAATGTGGTTACTTTCCACACTGCAATGAGGAATGCAGATGCAAGCAAGTGGCTTTTCTTGGAAACTCCTTAAGTTGTGTGATGCTGTTGTAGGCGGTGTTCTACTCTGTATGCACACAGTGTCTAGGTGCATCCAGTGACACAGAAGTAATGGATAGACTCCCAACTGCTCACTTTCCAGACAGGGTGCAATACAACTTTATCTTGTATAGCATCTTGCCTGCAAACTAGCTCCCAGAACGCTCTACTGAGTTAAATAATACAGTTATAGTGTTAAATAATTAATAGCGGAGGGAGGAAAAGAAATGAAGAATCAAAGACGAGGGAGGAAAGAGTTGTTTTCTGCTGAGATTTGAAATGAGATGAAGAGTCAGTGAGGTGGGGAGAGAGGAGGGGGTGTTCCAGATAGCAGGAGTAGCAGAGGAGAAGGCTCTCACCTCACTAGCAATGAGAACTGTGTGAAGTGGACAGAGTGAACTGGGGCTAGAGGAGGAGAGAGGCTAGAGAGAGACATGATCTGAGAGACAAGAAGGGGAGCTTTGAAGTGGACGCTGAAATGCATGGCAATCAGTCATGAGATTTGTTTCCCTCACCTGTTCCAGGTAGCCTCACGGTTTCCTTGGAGGGTAGTGGGGGAAGGAGGTTTGTGAAGATGCAGCACTCTGTTTCATCTGGGTGCTGGTTATATTACTCCGTACGATGATCAGTTCCTTCTATGAACAATAAATTGAGAGAGAAACACAGCCCAAACCAAAGGTGACTTGTCTTGGGCATAGGATCTGCTTCTTCTTTGCCCCTCTGAGGCCTTGGTGGGAGGAACACTGACAGAATTCTTGATTTTTTTTTTTTTCATTTTTTTTTAAAGACTGGGTTTAGTGTGTTTTGGGTAACAGCTCCACATGGAGCTTCTTTCATTCTCTGCAAGGTGCGTTTGTGTTTAGCAATAATATATTAGCACCCATATTAGAGAGTCAACAAATTCCCTCGTTGGGCAAAAAGGCAGTGCAGTAGGGACAGTGTGGGCTAGTGGATAAGGCACAGGGCTGGGCGTCAGGATCCCTAGGTTCTATTCCCTGCCCTGCCACTGTACTGCTGTTTGACCTTGTGCAAGACACTTCAGCTCTTGGTGCCTCAGTTCCCTCAAATTGAAAAATGATGCTTACCTTCCTGTGCAAAGCACCTTGAGCTCCATGGAAGAAAAGCACTATGTAAGAGAGAAATCTTGTTGTTAGGGGCCTTTGTTCCATCTGAATAGCTCATGGTATCATACACCAAGGTACAGAAACATCATTGGCTCCTTTATTAGCCTCAGACAAAGGGGAAAATGAATATGGGGTTGGGAATATCTTGCTGACTTTTATCCTGTTTATTATGTTTTTATGTATTTATTTAAAGAAGAAAGTAGCTCATGCAGCCCCATCTTTAACATTTATCTGAACTTCGGACATTTGGGACAAACTACAGTTTAACAGCCACAAAGGGGAATTGCTTATTTTTCTGGAAAACATGCCCCCAGTCTAGCCTTGGGCTTTGTTTTAGGCCAAGCCTCATAAAAATCACACACAAACTCTGAACAATTTCCTCTGGGATCACTCCTGTCAAACTAAAGGTTTCACTTTATATTCAAATGACTCTTTCATTTCAGACCCAGCCAAAGGCAGCCCGTTGGGATTATTACCAACTGTGATATTAGTTTCAAAGTCTGCACTTAAGAAACAGACAAGCCCCAATAAAAAGCTGGTGTTGCTGTCTCCCTAGGATAAGCGCCTGGGTGGGTAAATCGTGCAAAAGAAGGGAAGGCAAGCAGAGTGCTGAGCATATGGTTTTTGCACCTTCTAACCCAGCCATTCCCAATGTGCTGGTTTCTCAAGGGAAAATCCATATCTTGTGTGATTGGTGGCACTCAGATTTTCAAAAGCATATAAGTGTCTTAGCCTAAGTCCAGGGGTCAGATTCACAAGAGGGACTTAGATGCTGCAATGTTGAGACCTCTCTCATTTTTTCCTGTTGAAGCTGTTCAAGTAGTGCAAATAATTACACAGTAATTGGAACAGGGGAACTGGAAGCTGGTCCTCACACCTCTTAGATGAAGCCCTAACAACTGGGCTACAGAATCATTCTTTATCTGGCCCAGTGAATATTGGTTTATCCACAGAGGAACAGCTTCACCAGGAGAGACTGAGACCTGTGCCGGAGTACCCGGTAGCCCAGTGGTTAGGGGGGCACTCCTAGGAATGGGGGAGACCCAAGTTTAAATCCCTGCTCCACATCAGGCAGAGGTAATGGGGAGCTGAACCTGAGCTTCCCACATCCTGGATGCATGCTCTAACCACAAGGCTAAAGTGTATTGTGGAGGGTGATACCACCACTTCCTCCTCCTCCTCCTGGTTATTTGGTGAGGGTTTAGCTGTGCTGACAGCATGCCTACCAGATCGGGCCCTACAGGCGAGACAGGCAGGGGATACCTAGTTGGTGAATCGCGCTGGAGTTTAGGCATAAGTTAGGCTCCAAGGTGCTGGGCAGTGTCAGGACTGACTGACTGGGGACACGCCCAGCTGCCAAAATTTAGGCACCTTGGAATTTTAATGGCAGAATTTTAGATGCCTATAGAGTTAGGCAGCAGTGGAGCAGGGGTTTTGTGAATGCCCGTGGCACCTCAGTGTTGGACTTTGGTGCCTAAAGTGGCAGTTAGGCAGCAAAGTCCCCCTTGGAATCCCATCTTGTGGAGCCTACAGGTCACAGAAAGTCAATGGGACTCTTAAATTTTAGAAAATGGTACTCAGTGTCAAGTTATATTTTAGTTCATCATTTAGATTTTTAAAACTGGCCTGCACAAAACCTGTCAGGGAACAAAAATAAAAGGGTGAAACTCTGGCCACACTGAAGACAATGGAAAAATTCTCATGAACTTCAGTGGGGTCAGAATTTCACTTAAAGTTTCCATTAAGTTTTGTCATAAAGTTCCAGTGAAACCATTGATTTTTTTAAAGAAATGCACACACCCCTACAATGTTTGGAACTTCCACAGTGCATCACTTAGAACCTGAAAGCAAACTGACTTGTACTATTTTTATTTATTATATTTCAATTGCTTGTTTCACATCCACAGTGCATTTTGACACTGAATAGTGCACAAAACAAAGTGGTCCCTTTCCCAAAGGGCTTACAGTCTTGGGCCCTGATCCTGTAGTATATGAGGCGGGGTCAGACAGCTGTACCTATGTGAGCCCTGTTGACATCAGTGGAGCTCTGGGCTGACAGACAGGTCTTGCCTGTGTGGATCACAATGCAGAATTCAGGTTTTAGAGAGAGAGAGAGCGAAGACAAGACTTAATGGTGCAAAAAGGATCCCTTAAAGTTTTTATTATGAAATGACAGCAGGACTATAAAACGCCTCAGAGTTTTCAGTTTAACCAGACTTTTAAAACTTTATTTTTACTGTTCCTCAGAAAAAAGATAACTAAACGTTGGATTTGATTGTTTCAAGGTCTCTGTTGTTGTTTGTTTTACAGATACTTTGAGGGAAATTATTATTATAATTTTTCTGTTTTACGATAAACAAAAATAAACCTGATTTTACTAATTTTCATTGCCCAAGCTGAAGGAAATGTAAAAAATAAACATAAATGGTGGAAATGCAAAGTGGATTTTTAAAATTCTTTCTTTCTGGATCATTGTTAGTACACTAGACAAAGAAATGCGTTTTCTAATATCTACTGTTAAAGTTGACAGTGACCCTTTCCGTTTTATTACCCGGATTTATATCCATCTTTGTTCACAGAAGGTACAATATTAGGGTGTCATTCTGATCTCACTCACACTGGAAAAATCTGGAGTAATTCCACTGTAGTAAATGGAGAGTTATACTGGTGTAAATGAGAGGAGAATCCTGCCTTTCAGATATGAATTTTCCAAGGTTTGGTAGATTTAACTGCTGTGTTTATGTGGCTTTTCAGATCTGTCTTTAGTGTCTCTTTTAGTCCTTTGTTATATGAAGCACTTTTAAATAGCTCCATATATAAAAAAATTAAAAGAGAATGTTAACTTAAAAATATATGTAGAAATCAATTTTTAACTTTTAATTTTAAACAAGTCCAGCTGGTTTTAGCGAACAAGTGCCATTCACCATGGATAATGCTAAGGTGCAGCCAGCGTTGTATAGATGTCAGTGTCTCCCCTACATTTTATAAAAGCATGACCACTGACCGTAAAACTGAAGATGCAGAAGAATGCACAACAAAGGGAGCATTGGGTGCAACATACTCACATGCCAATCAGTATCGTCAGGCATAAAGACCCTTCCACATGCACAACTGTCCAGCCCTTGCACACAACAGGCACATAGTGTCATCTAAACCCTGCATGCGTAATGGGCTTTCCACACAAAGCATGAACTCTTTTCAGGCCTGATCCAGCCACCACGCAGGTCAATGTAAAGAAACCAAATTACTTCATGGGGCATTGCATGAGGCCAGTGGTGGGCAACTTGCGGCACGCAGGCCTCACGCGGCCCATCAGGGTAATCTGCTATGGCCCATGAGACAGTGTTTACATTGACCGTCCACATCACCGTTCCCGGCCAATAGGAGCTGCGGGAAGCAGCATGGGCTGCAGGGACATGCTGGCTGCCACTTCCCGCAGCTCCCAATGGCCGGGAACGGCAAACCGTGACCACTGGGAGCTACGAGCAGCCGTGCCTGTGGACGGTCAGTGTAGACACTGTCTTGCGGCCCACCAGCAGATTACCCTGACGGGCCACAGATTGCCCACCACTGCATTAGGCTCTTAATCCCTTGCAGGCTTCATCTTCACACTTGCCTGTAGTTGGGGTTTGAACTGAAGGGCAGATCTGTTACAGCTTGATCCTGCAAGAGCCTGCTGAAAGTTGGTGAGCATTGTTAACTCCCACTGAAGCCAATGGGAGTTGCGGGTGTTCAGCACCTTTACGGAGGTGTTAAGCACCACCACCTCACATTGGGCCCTTAGTTTCTAATTGGGCCGCAGATGCATTGTTCACTGTCAAAGGATGCCGAGCTGATGTCCATGCACCAAAGCAGGGAGTCCCTGGCTTATAAAATAATTTTAGTTTACTCTGTCAGGTGCTAATTGCACAGGATCTTGTATCTACACTTAGATTTGTAATGGATAATAGCATCACCAGAGTACTTTGAATTGAGGTGCTGGCAGTAATCTGTGTTCTGTGTATTTCAGCTGACCAGAGAATACTTCACCAAGGAGCTAAAGAAGCACTATCAGGGGAACAATGAGACTGATGTCTTCTCTTCCACCTGGAACTCGGTTATGATCACAGTAAGCTGATTTGCTCCTGAATCTCCTGGTGGCAGCTAGCTCTGTCACTAATATAAAGGGAAGCATTGCCCCCGTGCTGTAGCCTAAGCTTGCCTGCTGTGAAGCATACATTGCTGCATACAAACCAATCTGGACTGTATTTATCAATTAGGAGTTAGATTAAAATTCTACCAGCAACAACCCCTTGTAAAAGTGATGTAGTATTTGAGCTGCCCGCAGAAGGGGGAGAGTGCAGTATTGGAGACAGTCAGCTAGCTGGATGGTGCAGGGGATGGGCCGTCACTGCAGACCCTTTCACCTCTAGGATTCTGCTTCAAATCCAGGTTAGGTCAGCTAGGGCCAAAAGTTGTTACTATCTCATGGTTTTTCAGTGGCCCCGGTGAAATGAGTTGGTGGCTGATAGTTTGCAGTGTTGTTGTAGCCATATTGGTCCCAGGATATTAGAGAGACCAGATGGATGAGGTAATATCTTTTACTGGACCAATTTGTATGGGTTTGAGAGAGAAGCTTTTGAGCTGCACAGAGCTCTTCTTCAGCTGGCTTATAGTCTAATTACTAGTATGGAAGTACCGGCCATCTTAATTGGGACGGTAAGCGGGGAAGTCAAGGATTGCTGTAAAGTCTGAATTCCGCTCTCCTTTACTAGAAGTTGTCCCCCACTCTCTTCTCCAGTTGCAGGAAGTAAGGGCTGTGTTTGTGGAAAGTTTGCATTAGTACAACCCATTCTGTGCCTATTCAGCAGATAAATACATGACATCAGTCTCCACAGCTTTCAATTCAGTTTTAAAATTAAAGAAGAGAGCTGCCCTTAATGCTGATTCAGGAATTTAAAGAAGAAGTTTACATTTTATGCATGAAACGTTTAAACTTTTTGCAGCCTGAAAGGTGGTAGATGCAGCAAATCACTTGAGTACTTGCAGTGGCCCTTCAGTGAATCGTCTAGTGCATTAGAGCTGGCATGGGAGGAAGCAGCAGCATCTTGGATATCAGCAACAGGGAGGACTGGGAAATAAGGAGCCTGGATTGTATTCTGTGCTCTGCTGCTGATTCACTCTGTGATCTTGAGCATGTAGCTTTGGATATGATGCAGAGCCCATTGAAGTCAACAGCAAGACTTTCAGTGGGCTTTGGATCAGGCCCTTAATCTCTGTGTCTGTGTCCCCATCTGGGGATAATGATGCTTTATAAAGTGGTTTGAGATCAATGGATGAAAGAGGTGCCAGGATAAAAACACAAATGCAGCCACATTGCCCTCACTCTCCCTTCACTGAACCCCGACCCTTCACACCCCACAAAATCATGACTTCGAAAGGATTTGTGGTGGTTCCTTTCAGAAGTGACAATATGGAACCTATGGATTTCTGTCCTTCCTGTGTCCCTCCCTAGTTTGGCTGCTGTGGAGTGAATGGGCCAGAAGATTTTGAAACAGCTCCTCATTTTCGACTCCTCCATTCAGAACATGTGGTACCAGAAGCTTGTTGCCGGCGAGAGCTCCAGGCCCGGGATGGGGCATTTGTCAGCAAGGAGGACTGCCTCATGGGGAAAGACACGTACCAGAACCGACAGGTAAAGGGAAATAATCCCGGAGCTGACAGGTGCTTCACCCTGAGCTTTAAACAGACTATGGTGTGGAAGCTGATGGGGTTTATGGGTCCCTTTCATGGTGACCATAACTCAGACCTTAAACATTCCTAAATGCCTAAATAAACAATGCATTTACACTGCCTGCCAGCTCTTGGTATCAATGTACAACCTGGGTCTTGTTTTGACAGTGTCCTTTCACTACATGGGCTTTAAATATACTGCAGCAGCACGACTTTGTGTCATCAATAGCAGTTTGCATATTTCCCCAAATCTAATGGATGAAGAGAGTTGGAGTCAAAGGATTATGTAGCTTTTTGTTGCATTTTCCAGCCTTAAATCTGCAGCTGAAAACTCGATTCTTGTATTTGATTCTTTCACCTTCTCTCATTGTTACTGCTATTTACATTGCACAGAGTCTGATGGGTCACAACACTCAGGAAAGGGCCATTTATGCAGTTATTTGCTTAAAAATGAACCCCAAATCAGTGCTCTTGAACATGATGCAGAATCAGGCATTGCTCTTTTTGCATAGATGGCAAGACACCCAGAAATTAAATACAATCCTAACCTAGATCATTAGTGACTGAGCATCATTGCCATCTGTCAGCTGTTTAGTGACCCAGGTTTGGAATGAGTTTTGTTCCTACCAGGGGAATGTCAACACCACAAAGAAACCATGTCTATAATCAGAACTTATTGTCACTTGTTGGCCCTTTCAACAGAGAGGTGACGATTGAATGGGCGATGGAGTTTCAAGTGCCCTCTCATCACTGGTGATAGTCCTTCCAATGCAGGAGATAAGCACATTGGCAGAGTCGGGGGAGAGCAGCTTGCATTGTTGTGCCCTTATCATTCTGGTTCTGGAGATAAACAGACTATTTCACTCTCCCAGGCTCTCAGTCCAGCACTTTCCATCAGCCCAGATTTTAACAAGGACATTCAGTATAATGTCACTTTTTTCTGGCCTACACTTTACTGAGCCTTCTGGTTAGCCAAATCCAGACTCCCTACCCTGTCCCCACCCCTACAGAAATATGCACCCTACACTTACCCAAAACCTTCATGTTTCAAAAAACTTTCAGCAAAACGACTTGTACTTTGGCTGGCTCTTGATGGTTTTCACCCAGCATCAATGGGACAATTGAACTGTATGAGAGACTGCCGCCTCATCTCCCTCTTCTAAGCAGCACTGGTTCCATTTCCAGCACTTGACAGCAGATTGCAGATGAGTTTAGAACCAGTCTGTGAGCTGTTCCCCCGTCTGGGTGAGAGATCGTAGCAGACGCTGCAACGCTGCTTCTGCCAGATCTGATTGCCTCAAGCACACAAGGGAGAGAGAGAAGCAACAAACACTCAAGAGGGGAAAAGACATTAATCTTGACAAACAGGGCTAAAGAGGACAACAAAAATGTCTCTCTTCCTATTGTTGCATTTCTGTTTGTGGTGTCACTGGAGCATATTGAGTCCATACGTTCCCATTTCAATCCTTTGGAAAGGGAGATTCTTGTTACTCTGTGTGTGTTATTGCAACATATTGACTGGAGAAAGAGCACATGAGACAACTGTCAGAAATAGTCCTAATCAGTAAAGGAGGAGGGAGGCTTTTTGAATGTTGTTTGAGCTCAAACATTCCTGGACCAAAGTCAAGTTCTTGGCGAGCAGAGCTGCTAGGCGGATGCTGGCCTAGTTTGTGTTGAAAACTTTTCTTGGCATGCTGACCCTACCGAGCAGCCGGGGCCGTTCAAAGGGCGCTATGGGGATAGATGCTAGAGCGAGGGGTGCTGCCACACCCCCTGGTTTGAAGTGGTTTCCATCATATACAGGGCTTACAGTTTGGTTCAATGGCTCTCAGCACCCCCACTATACAAATTGTTTCAGCCTCCCTGGCTACGGGAGACCCTCAGGTTAAAGTTGGAGTTGTGTTTGAATAAGCACCCAAAAGGTTGGATGCTCAGTTCTGCCAAACTGAGCTGGAAGTCAGACAAGAACTGTTTACAGGACCTTGTCGGCTCTAGAAAAGTTAACACCAGTAGCATAATAACTCCTGCAATAGTGTAGCTGCCACGGGTACTAGCTGCAGTGTAAAAATCAGTACGGTCCAGGCTGAGGAAATATAACACAGTGGTAAAAGCACCTGAGCCCTGTTTACACTGCCACTTGCACTGCTGCTGGTAAACCCGTTCTAATTCTCTCTGTATAGATGCATCTTTTGGCTCCAAGGTCTCTTAACAACTAATGTGTATAGGACGCCATCCAAAGCCCAGTAGGATGGAGTGGTCCAGTGGTTTCCTGACAGTGCCTTGTATTGTCGTATTGCAGAGATCTCATTCTGGGGCTTGCAGAATAGCTCTTTTGGCCAATGTAGGGAAGGCCATTGATGGACTCTGGAGAGAGCCACAGCAGGTGGTAGGCAAGGTCACTACAATATGAGGCCCTTGAGAGTCAGGGATACTGAAATGAGAGGATGGTGGAAGACTTTGTCCCTATCTCCAGAAGGGAGAAAGATCTCTCAGTTAACACACACTAAGTTATTTGCCACTAAAAATGATGTTCCCTGCCCTTTAGCCAAAGGACTTAATAAAGCACTTGAGCCCTTGTAGAGTGCTGTCAGATACAGCAATGCATGAGGACGCGCTCTATAAATGCATGTGTGCACTCCATCCACTGTCCCCAGTCTTTGACTTGCGAGTGTCTTTGCCGAACTATGGCTCATTGCACGGTTTCCCTTGAAAAGGACATGCAGCAGTTTTGCTTGCAATGTGCTCCCCATGGGTGTTTGAGATTTTTTCATTTTTCTTCACCCAGATGACCTTTACATCATCTCTTTATTTCGGAAGGTCTGGTTGAGACCAGAATCCACGACATGCTCAGTAAGGCCACTGATTCTTTTTTTCCATTTCTGAAGAAGATAAAAATTAGGTGATTAAAACAGCCCAGGATTCAGTCTGTGTGCGTGCATGGAGAGGGAGGGAGGGTGTGCTTGCGGGGATGTGTGGGTGGGTGTACACTGAGAGAGTATGTGTCCATGGATGAGTGCACATGTGAGTGTACATTTGTGTATGTGCTCAGTAGGAGGTATGGACGTTTCTACGGAACAGACTCTGATGTCCCTGTTTCTTTTCACACAACCCATTTGCAGAAATTTGCTAGTTTGTTGAAGGATTTTGTGGGCTAGCACAACTGAGATTTGGATAAACTGGTGCCTCCCAGCAGAGTTCTTCTCTCTACTGGAGCTTTTACAGGTGCTTCCCATCGTACTAATAATTAATATGAATGACAATAAATAACTTTTAGGACGATAAGGTTTACTTTACACTTCAGTGTTCCCATTTATGCAAGGATCTCAAAGCTCTGAACAAGCATTAATTCTCTCAGGAGAATGTTAGGTAAGTATGATTTGACCCATGTTACAGATGGGAAAACTAAGGAACAGAGACAGTGACTGGCTCCAGGCTGCTCAGTGGATTATTGCCTAAGCTCGGAATAGAACCTGGAACCTTGACTCCTGGTCCCCTCCTCTAACCCCTGCTGTAAAATGAAGCCTCAACCAAACCAGCCTAAATAATGGAAGCCACCCAGTGTTGTACTATCTGATTTTGTCCATCCTTCCATCTCAACTTGTCCTGTCCCTGCTGCAGTGTGAAGGCTTCTCCAGTGCTACTCTTGTCTGCCCTGCTGAAGGTTATGACCAGTGTTGGTCAGCGATGGGTTATGGCTCCGTTAGCCAAGCCCATCTCCTGTCAACTGCAGCCTCAGCCTCAGCCTCCAAGGGCTGTCCTCCCTAAAGGCCCCACGGAGTGGGTCTCTGTTATTCACTGTCTGTTGACTGGAGGTCATGTATCTGGTTTCTGGGTCTGACATGCATCAGGTACACAAACAAGGGTCATAAGCAAATGTCTGTAGAACAAACGGGGCTGCTGCTTGTCTGTTTTTCACAATGGTTTTTTCTTTCCTAGGGCTGCTACACTGTGATCCTGAACTCCTTCGAGACCTATGTGTACCTTGCAGGAGCTCTCACCATTGGCGTCTTGGCTATTGAGGTACCAGAGCTGTTAATGTGCTAAAAATGCAGTATCTATACAAGTGCAGCCAGTAGCATGAACAGGAGCTGCACATTCGCCTTTCAACAGGACCCTTCCCCATCAAAATGCAGGGAGATTATAGTTCAGAATAACTAGTAAGTAAGGGCTGGATTTTCTGTCCGTCTGCATGCAGGGCAGAGAAATCCCTTATCGTACAAGCCTGCACTGCCATCTGGCGTTATGCCTGGTATAAAATTACAGGCCCATAAGAAGCTTTAAGGAATCCAGCATTTTTCCCAGTCAGGCCCGGTTGTGTGTTTCTGCAGCACGGACACATAAAAGAGATGGTCCCTGCCCTTAAAACAAGATGAAATGAGTGAGTGTCACAGACCATTGGAGGAGAGGATAATAGTAATACAACCGTGTGGTCCGAGGGGATAACTAGAAGCACATCTTGATTAATATGTTTCAAACTGTGCCTTTTTAAGGGGCATCTGTATAGAGTCTGAAACTATAGTGGCCTGAGATTATGAACATATACAGTATTGCCAACCCCAAATGTTCAAAAATCATGAGAATGGCTTTAAAATCATGTCAAAACAATAGATCTGGGGTTCTTTATGTTTGCCTTCTGCTTTTTGAGCCTTTATGGTGAACTGGGGTCACATTTTGAAGCTTTCTGCACAGTCACGAGGGCTAGGAACTTACTTTTTCTTTAGGAATGAAGGCAGAAATCATCACCTATCCACTTGATTCCAGGAGCTGGGACTTTAAGGAAAACAATAATGATCATGGGACTCATGACAAAATCATGAGAGTTGGCAACACTGCATATATCTCCATTATAGAAAGCATCCGTATTTGGCATTCTGGGGCAGACATAAGCAGAGCCAGGTTTCCATCAGAAAGTCACCCCTACTTGAACATGACGCTGCTTTGGGACACTGTCACGGGGGCTCTGGCGTGTGGTTTCCTGATACGCTGGCAATGTGCATGGGGCTGATGCACTTGGATCTCTAGAGGGGAGTTTCAGAGAGTGAGGGTGGCTTGCCTTCCTGCTGAAGGGAGCAGCAGCTGCTGAGACCAGCAAAGCATTCCACCCCCTGGCTGGAGAGTGAGCTCCATTGCAGGTGAGGGTGCAGAGTGGGCAGTGGGAGCCCTGCAGATTAGCAGTGTACCCTACCCAGAACACTTGCAGACAATTTGGAAAGGGCCCAGGTTGGTGTGGTAGCCATCGTCCACGAGGGTGTTTTTGTTGCTGGTGGGTGGGAATAGGGTTTAAAGTAATGGGAAGTGTGGAGAAGGGTGCAGCCTCTCCTCTGCTAAAACCCTTTTCTCTCCCAGGCTTGGGTAAGCAATGCCTTGCCTTCTCTTTCACCCTGGCTGGCGTGAGGAGAGCTCCCCCTCCTCATTCAGTCTATATTAAGTCAGGGCAGCCCTAGGCCTCAGTAAGGGTTTTTCACTGTTTTGTAAGATATGGCTGATTGCTGTGTTTTGTTTGTCCTTTTCTTTCTCATCCCTTTCCAGCTGTTTGCCATGATCTTTGCAATGTGTCTCTTTCGAGGGATCCAGTAGGAGGTGCCCCAGAGCAACTGCGATGCTCCTATGTACTTGGAAGAAAGACCGAAAAAAAGAGGGGGGGAAAACTTTATTTTTTTTTTTTTTTAACAAAATGGAGACAAAAAAGGGTTGTAATATATGAATGACCAAAGGGATTGTACTTCAGGGGCAGGAACTTTGAGGTGCTGTGCACTACATTAAGCCACACCGACCTTCTCCCAGAGCAACCTGCACAGACATTGATCAGGAGTGAAGTGCAATGAATTGCATTAGAGACTGATGGCGCTTGCAGGGTGGGTGGGAGGGAAGGCAACTGAAATGGTCCCCATCAGAGCAGGACACTGCCTAGTATATTCACAACTGTATTGTTTTAGATAGTGAAGAAAGAGAAGAACTGTGTAATGCAACCCCAGGGCTAGATTCAAAGGAAGCAGGTCAACCACAGCACATGGGTGTAAAGGTCAGGAAAGTTTCAAACAACCAGACAAAAAGGGCTTTTGATACCCAGAAAACTGTGGCAGCCATTGTTTACTAATTTCCATTTCTGGTCTAAAGTTTTAACTGCCAGCCAGGAAATGGCTGTAGGAAATGGCTCAGTAGAGGAGGGTCAACTACCATTACTTAACCCCTCCAGGAGAACCCTTGGACCACTTGGAGTGGAGTATGCCTTTCCCTGAAGTCCCACCAGAGGGGATGAGGTGACCCTGTGGGAAATGAGGAAGATCCTCCTCTAATAGGGGCTGGGAGAGGGCTGAGATACAATCAGAAGTTTGGTGCATACCTTTCCTTATTTACTCTGTCACTTTGGTTTTCTGTTCAGTGTTTTATGAGAGGAGAGCAAGGGGTTCCCAGATCCTGATCTTACCCCTCTCTCCTTTAAAAATGATTGGTCTGGCCAAAAATAGCTGATGCTGCCAGCCTCAGGGCAAGGGCATATTGTTTTGTCTTCTAAATCTTGGCCACTCAACTCCGACATGCAAAATTGTAGTTTGTACTTTTGTAGCGCTCTGTTAGCTTAATTATCTGCACTGGGTTCCAATGTTCCTTCCAGCCAGGTGGGGAATTCCCAAACATGGTACTGGTAGCAAAGGGGCCCATTTGTAGTTGTCTCCCACTCTATTTGCTTTGTGAGTCTTGTGACTTCATTTATGATCTGAGTTTCCCTTTAGCTTGTCCCAAGGGGCTGAGAAGAGAGTGGAATCAACTAAAGTCATTTTAACGTAGCCTCCTGGATTATTAGGGTTTCCTCCGTTGAGACGCCACTTTGACATTTAAATAGTGTCATCCATTTAATCATTTAAAACCAAACCTGAGAAAAATGCATAAGGACCTTGATCGAGGGTTACAAAGGATAGAACTGAGGCTCCAAGACAGGTGGAGCATTTACAGTGATAGAAGTGGGCCCATGTCCTCGGGGATTTCCTGGAAGGGACCATGCAGATGTGATATAGGTAATGGTGAAGCCTACCAGGCCTGCCTACTACCTGGCAAAGGACCTTGACTTAATATGCACCAGGGTGAAGAATTAGGCTGCTGAAGGATAAGAATAGGACATTAGAACCTCACATACAGGGTTTCTGAGGACATGTGGAAATCGCTTGGAGATATGAGTCTAATCATCAGAGAGATCTGTGCATGGACATGAAGAAAATCAGTCCCCACCCACAAATGAAGTCAGCAGTGGAGAAATGATGGAATTGGGCAGATGTATTGAACAGTGAAAGGCCTCAGATGCTGTGTTAAAACTTTTATTGAAAGGGCTTCTGGGTAATTACCCCTAGGAGCAGTTGATTGATGCATTTTAGACTTAAATTCTGCTCCTATGTATAATGAAGGAAAGTGGCTTTGCTAACAAAACTGGCAGTATCTGCACCTGCTGGAAGGCTCTGTAATTTGTTCCTAAAACTTTTTTAAAAAAAACAATTGGCTGCACTTAAAGGTCTAATGTGGGAGGAGTTTTTGAGAGGTGTGTGCATAGGGGGAACTGAGCCATAACATTGTGCTAATCCACTAGGATGGGGACAGACTCACTAATTGATGTTCCTCTCTAGATACAGGTAGATGAAGGGAAAAGGCTGTGTGACCCTGCCCCAAGAGCTAGTCACTGTGCACACTGAAGAGAGTGATTCCCAAGGGAGGAAAAAAACTAAAAAGAACACAGTTGTTAAGGTGTGGGGGGAAGGGGAGGAAGTAGTAGCCAAAACAACCCCCATTATTCAACTTATAATAGCCAGAATCTGTAGCTGGCAATAGAATCTGAATAGCTAACATCCAAAACACCATAAACAGCAGGAAAGAGTGTTTGTTCTTGTCAGTTGGTGTCTGGATCTCTGGCTGGGTGCCTAACCTGTGACAGCTAGAATTCTTGGTGTCTGGAGGAGCAACCCATCTCCTTTGCTTTCAGAGTCCTCCCTTCAGTCCCCTTAATTTCTTACTCTATTGTGAAAGGTTCCCTTTGGCCCAAATCGCGTCTTGAAATTTAGCAGATGGAGGGGAAGGCCCTGCCTGGCCTAGGGTTGTGTAATTGAAAATGAAAAACACAGCTCTCTGCTTACAGCACAAAGAATATGATTCAAACCTGGAAAGGACATCCTTCTGAGTGTACCTTTTCCAGAGTAGAGTCTGTCAGCATGTGCACAGTCCAATAGAGGAACACGGATAACTACAATAGCAAACCCTAAATGTTGCCTTTCCAGGCTTATTCCCCTTTGATTTTCCTATTTATCACTTTTTTTTATCTTTTTTTATTCCCTCCATTCTTTTCCTGTCATGGCTGTTCTCTTGCCTTCCCCCATTTATTTATTCTCTTCCTGTGTCCCTTTTTCTCTCATAGAAAAGAACTTTTCTTTTTTCCATCTTGTCTTTCTCTCTCATCTCACCCATATATCCCTCTTGTCTCTTCTCCTTTCTTTCCCTTTTTCTGTCCTCCCTGCCCCTGTTATGCAGTTGTCATCTACCCCCATTCTCCCCTTAGGCTACAGGGGATGGATCACTTGATGATTACCTGTTCTGTTCATTCCCTCCGAAGCACCTGGCATTGGCCACTGTCCGAAGACAGGATACTGGGCTAGATGGACCTTTGGTCTGACCCAGTATGGCTGTGCTGATGATCTTGCTGAAACCTTCATATCCTCTCTTTAAAGGGCTAGAATCACAGGAATGTAGGACTGGAAGGGACCTCAAGAGGTCATCTAATCCAGTCCCCTGCACTCATGGCAGGACTAAGTATTATCTAGACCATCCCTGACAGGTGTTTGTCTAACCTGTTCTTCCAAATCTCTAATGGCAGAGATTCCACAACCTCCACAGGTCATTTGTTCCAGTGCTTAACCACCCTGACAGGAAGTTCTTCCTAATGTCTAACCTAAATCCCCCTCGCTGCAATTTAAGACCATTACTTTTTGTCCTGTCCTCAGTTGATAAGGAGAAAATTTTTCACTTTCTTCTTTCTAACAACTTTTTACATACTTGAAGACTATTATCATGTCCTGTCTCCCCTCGCTTTCTCTTCATCAGATTAAACAAATTCCATTTTCTTCCATCTTTCCTTGTAGGTCATGTTTTCTAGAGCTCTAATTATTTTTGTTGCTCTCCTCTGGACTTTCTCCAATTTGTTGACATTTCCTGAAGTGTGGTGCCCTGAACTGGACACAGTACTTTAGAAGAGCCTTATCAGTACTGACTAGAGTGGAAGGATTACCTCTCGTGTCTGGCTTACAACGCTCTTCCTAATACATCCCAGAACGATGTTTGCTTTTTTGCAACACCATTACAGTGTTGGCTCATATTTAGTTTGTGATCCACTATAACCCCCAGATCCTTTTCTGCAGTACTCCTTCCTAGGCAGTCATTTCCCATTTTGTATTTGTGCAATTCATTAATCCTTCTTAAGTGGAGTACTTTGCATTTGTCCTTACTGAATTTCATCCTATTTACTTCAGAGTATTTCTCCAGTTTAAGATCATTTTGAATTCTCATCCTGTCCTGAGACACACTCGAGAATCCAGAAAGCAGCACCCTCCAATAAAGAAATTGAGACGGCTGTTAAGAGATGCACAAACCCCTTATGTAGGTTCCAGCCATCTTGGGTCATCTGAAATGCTGGGGAGAGGTATGGCATTTTAATGAAAAGGAGACTCCAGAATGGGGGATCCTTTGTTACTGTGAGACACACAAGTTTTGTTTTTTGATCACCATGATGTGTCACTGCCTTTGTCTGTGGTCTCATGCTGTATAATCAACAATGCTGGGTCTTGTTCCTCCCAGAGCTCTAGCCAGGAGGAACAAACAATTTTTTCCCTTTTGAATTCTTTTGGGGGCAGGGTGTTGAGGTATAATCACTCCTCACTTGAGAGCTCTGTGTAGGAAAGCAACTTATATAGAGTCACCACAGTGTTAGCCCCCATGCTGTAGAATTATCTAGAGCAGTTTGTTTCTGTAAGTCCACCCCTCAGTGTTGATTATTTAACTCTTAAATTACTGTTGCGAGTGCCTGGGAAACAGCCTGCGTGTGAAAGAACGTTGAAATCTATTTTAAAAATTGTAAATGTTCCTTTTATTAGATAGTGGAGCTAATTTATCCTTTATTGCCTATTGTAATGCTTTTTATATTGAAAGGATTTTTTGTAATATAAACCAGAACATGAGCCTGAAGCATTCTGCACAGGTTGTGTGCATTTCTTAAAAAAAAAATAAAAATAAATAAAGGTATTGTGACAGTGCTGTGGGACATCTTTAATTTTCACTATTCACATGATTGGGGGTTTTTTATGTTAAGTACAGTCACTTTTCTCACCAAAGGAGGAATAAACTCAGATAAGATGAGGTATAAACTGAATCCAAAAAACCTAAGAGACAGGAAAGGCTGGCTGGCCCAGGGAGTGGCAGTGGGACTAGAGAGCCTTTCTCCTCCCCAGTGCCGATGCCAGCTTTGCTTGAGGTCAGTAAGGAACCTGCTTGAATTTTTAGCCTCCCTCACCTTAAGTTTTGGGCTGTAAGAATCCAAGGTTTTGGTTCTGCCCATTGCAGACACAGGAACCATTTGGAGAAACCCACTCTGTAACTGCAGGCTCGTCTCTGTTCAGAACTCAGTCACCTGGAGAATACTTCTCTGCTGTGCAGAGGGCTGTACAAACACCTTGAAATGCTGTCCCCCCTCTCCGTCAAGGTAAGTCAGGTTCATTACCCTCATTTCATAGATGGGGAAACTGATGGCTGGGAGGTGAAGTGACTTGGCCAAGATCATCTAGCTAGTCAGTGGCAGAGCCAGGATTAAAGCCTAATAATTTTTGCCTCCCAACTGTGTTCTTGGCTGCTAGCCTGTGCTGCCACTTAGCAGTTGTCCTCGTGCTTCTAGGCCCAATTCCTGTGAAATTTCAGCAAAGTGGTACCTTAAAAGAGTGCAAGGAACCACCCAGCAGTGACTAATACCTGGTTCCTCTCTCCTGTAGGATTTAATTCTAAAATACAATTGTAAACTCCCCCAGTAAAGCCCAAAGTGAGGCAGCAACCCCCTGCTAGCTATAAGCTTCTGGCAGTGCTGTGTGGTATTGCCCGGATCCTTCCCTTAGGAATAGCCACAGTGCTCCAGCCCTGATCCCTCTCACTGTCCCTTGTAGGGTCAGCCGTGGGTAACTAGTGATTGCTAGGGAGGATTGCATACACCTCTTCTCAGACAGGGTACATCTCTCTCTGCATTAGAGCTGAGAGGTGTAAATTCCAGTCCCCTGAGACAGCCCCACTGCAGCTTAGAGAGAGAGTTGATCAAGCTCATATTCTGACTGGAAGTGCAGCTACAGCAGCATGGGCTAGCCAGCTTCTTCAGACCTATCTAACCTTCCCGCTCCAGTGTAAACATACCCACACAGTCATGGGACCACCTGATGCTCCATATGCTCTGTCCTCATCACTAGAGCATACTAATTTGCAAATGACTTCCCCCCCACTGTTCCCTCCCTGCCCCAGTCCCTAGGGCACCACTAGGACTTGGTTACAAGATTTAAAAAAAAAAAAAAAAAATGCTCTGAGCATTGCAGAGTAGGTTGGTTTTAATGCTCCATTCTATCCATCTCTTCCTGGAAGCAGGCCTTTAGCCCTGAATTACCTCTCAGAGCCAGCTGCCCCCACCCCTCTGCTCTCTCCAGCTCACTGAGGGGGTAACACACACCAGAGGACAGAATCATTGCGGCAGCAAAACCCTCTTCTGAACATTCCCATCCAGGAACCAGGGAAGGGGGCTGGGGCTTCAGCTGCAGAGGTGGTTCACTGCCATGACAGATTCACAGGTGGGGCCTTCTGACAGTGGTTCAGAGCTAAAGCCTATTGAGCTATGGTGCATTGATTAATACAAGCTCAGCCCTGGTTGCCAGTGGTGTATGCTGGGGGCAGCACTTTTCTACCCCTCCCCCCTCAAAGAAAGATACTGTCCTCCTGCCTGCCTATTCCTGCTGAAATAAGATTCACAGTTACAGGTTCCATTCCAGACAGTACCCCTGAGGATCATGATGAATTTTAACTATATACACGCTCTTCTACTGGCCAGGCTGGAGAGTTACAACCTCTGCACCATTAGCAAGTAGCTTAGGGTCCAGAGTTTAGCCCCGGGCTAAGTGCAGCAAGAGGTATCAAACTCTCTTTTTCCCAGTCATCACATTTAGTAACCGCTCCAATATTTTCAGTATTCCCACTTGACCCAAACATTGCAATGCATACAGGAGATCAAGTTCATGCAGCTGTTTGTAAATGCCAGAAGCAGGTGAACAGGCTTTGGGGGAGAGCTGTAGTGAAAATGCACTAGGCTTTACTATGAATGCTCAGTGGATGTCCATGTTAACTTTAATCAGGGATTTTTTTTCTGGCTACTGTGGCCTTTAAAGCTAATGTTCTTCAGCAGCCACCTTGGTTCTGATTCTCAACAGGCAGGAGCCTGCCCATGCTCATTCCAGGGCTGTCAGCTCTACTCCTGTGCACAGACTGGTTCAGCCCAATAGCTCCCCCTGTTGGTGCATGAATAAGTCCATGCCATCTATCCAATCCTTTGGGTTTCAGTCCAGTGGAGAACAAGCAGCATGGTACTGGAAAGCGTGGGGAGCACGGTACTTTCTTCTCCAGGATTGTCACTAGAAGCGTAGAAGAACCAGTGCTATGGAGCCAGGGTTAAGTCCTCCTCAGCCTCAAGAGCAATGGGAGGCAACGGTCAGGGAACAGCGAAGTCCTGTTGTGCCTTTCCAGGCATGCCAAGTACTTTTATCCCATCCAGATAGGATCCTGAAGACAAGACCTCAGCATTTAGTCCTTTTTTCTGCTGAATCCAAAAGGAAATTGGTACCTGTACATTAGGAGTGGAGAAGACCAGCTGGCTCATCTAGTCCCTCACTTTACTAGAGTAAGAGTCACACAAGTACCCACAGACAGTGATTTACCCCCTGCAGTCCTCATTGACACAAGCCTTTTAATAGTGATACAGCTCCCCAAGCAGTAGCAAAGATGGGTGCTCTAGCATAGACAGGACATAAGGGGAGTATTTTAACCATGGCCTCATCTAGACCGAAGTAGGGGACTGGTTAAAGAGGCATTGGCTGATCTATGCTAGAGCACTCCCTAGCATTACCCACAGGGGAACTACTGCAATAGGAATTAAGGAAAAAAATACAAGCAGCAGCAGACTATATACCAAACTTCCAAGACAATGAGGCTTGTTCATTCTTAGAGACTATTCAACAGCTCTTTACATTTCTCCCCTAATGCAACCCAAGTGCACTACTCTCCCTCGAAGAGATCCACACAAGATTTGGATGTAGCCTGGCTGCGTTTCACGGGACTGTGTTGGAAAAAGGAATAAAGATGCCACCCTCTTTTCTTGCTGTATTTAACTCCGTGTGTCCTGCATTCCTATAGCATCTGTCAGCACAGAGTAAATACATTGGGTGTTGTCTCTAAAAACCGTGACACTACCTGATTGGAGCTGTGTCAGCAGCCCTGCCTTAGGGGGCTGGCCAGGATTAGTTCTGAAATCTGCTCACTAAAGGGAGAAAGGCTATAGGTGTGAGAGCAAGGCAAATGAACAGCTCCAAGCCTACAGGAGCTGGATTGAGTCCTTGGCTGGCTGCCTTTGCTTCCTCTCCCCTTTGGGATTCAGTTTGTGTGTGCTGCTATCATTTTGTGCTTTGCTGAAAAGGTTTCTGAGTTTGTGATTCCACTGGCCAGCTTCCTCCATTGTCCATGAGCCTGACTGGTCCTTACATCTTGTCAGCCTTCCCTGCTGCATTCACTTGCCTTTTCTAGGCAGAATATGGTGGGGGAGGGGCTGCAGAGGTCGGCTCTCCCCCTGCACTTCATGTGGCAATGGTGCCAGCACTGGGTTTGCACACGGATTCATGCTGGTAAGTGGAAAAGAAGGTAATTGCTTTAGAACAAAAAGGAACCACCAAAAAAAGAATGCAAAGTTACTAACAGAAACCCCAACTCCCCTCCCCCAGAAAGCCTCAGAGATTAGACTTTCTTGGGTCGCCGTCCAACTTGGTAATAATAGTAAACGGTGATAAGGATGAAGAAGATCCGGCTGGCGAGGAGGAGCATGGCCCCTGTGGATATCCGGCCACTCTCAACAAGGGTGATGGTGGTAACTGAAGGAGAAGGAGGGAGACAAGGCACAGGTTGATAGTGAAATAACAGAGTACATTTAAATACAGTGCAGTTCTCTAGTGCCCTTTAGTGAAGATTCTCAAAGAGGATTTATCCATCCTGAAAACTACAAGACAGCCTTGCAATTGCTGTCCATCAATCTGTTTGTCTGCTTCTAACACTGCTGCCCCACTACATCATTCACTGACTCATTAAGCAACTGATTATATAGCTTAAAGAAATAACACTGGGGCCACATTCAGCATTGGAGTTAAGTTACATATGGGGCATGGACAGCGTCCCATGTACTGTGCAATTTCAGTCTCAGAATTTGCCATGGCATTTATCCCTTGCCCTAGACTAATAATCATTTAAAATTTCACTTAGGAAAAAGAAAACTATCTTCAGGCAGACAGACTGAAATATCCTACTCTGGGTTAGTTCTGAAACCTACCGCTGACTGCTTAAATAGTGAGTTTGTTAATTTCATTGCTGTTTTTTTCAAAGCAGAAATATTAATAAAATGTGCTTCTCTCACAAACACACCCCTCCAGCAGGTAACAAGTTGCAGCTATGCCCTGCCAGAACCTGCACTTCCCTCCATGGCCACTCTACAAAGCCGCCAATGTGCTGTCTATGCAAGAAACCGTGGCAGATTGGAAACCATGTGTGAACTGTGTAAATTTAATGTAATTTAATATCAGAGCATGTTGTCCCATGTCTTATTCATGTAATAAAAATCCTCCATTTTAAAGTAAGTGAAGCTACCATAGAATTTCCAATCTGCCACGCCAGAATGCCGCAGAATCAAGGGACCTAATTGTAGAACTTCGCTCCAGCTTGCTGTGGAGTGCCTGGGGTAAGTGGGCCGGGAAGTGGGCGTTTGTGGTAAAATAGAGCTGGGTAGACCAATGGCATTCCATAGGTATGCACACAAATATAACTTCCGGCCCATGTTGAAGGAAGAGGGGGAGGGTGGTGGAAAAAGAAACAGCAAGAAGGATGTTTAAGATCCTGAGCCTGATTCTCCGCCGCCTTGTGCTGTCATTTATTTTGTTCCCACTTTCCACAGGCATGCTACTGTAGCAGCCTAGTCCACTCTTAAGAGCAACCAGGCCTATTCTGAGGCAGAGCCTATTTCAGAACAGCTGCTTAGGGCCTGTACAGGGTATTATCAGACCCAGCTGGGGAGGTGTCAGGTGAATGATGAGCAGCTGATGTCTGCCAAGGCTGAGAGAGACTGCTATAGAAAACAGGTTGCTTCCCAGGCAAATGGTCTATAGGCAACCTGGGGAAGAGCTGACTGGAGGCTCTGGCAAGGAAGTCCCTGGGTCAGGGAAAAGGTAGCTATTGGATTTATATTGAACTGTTTGAAAGTTGTTGGGACAATCAACAGTAGCCTGCAGAAAGGGCCTGAACAGATGCAGGCTGTGGCATTTAAACCCTTCCTGGGCTGGTCAGCGACCCCACTGGCCTACAGCTCCTCTTGTGACTTTGTAGTGCTTTATGCCCTCTTTGCCCCCTTGCTGCACAGTTTGTGGATAACCACATAAGAAGCAAGGTGGCAGATGCTGTGCCCTGGAGGGCTGGGTATTATGGTGATGGTCACTCCACAAGTGTCAGACTGCATCGACGACTTTGCCTCCTCTACTGTATCCTCTCTCTTCAGCCCTCTGACTGGGTGAGTTTCACTCACGCTGAACACCAGAGGCCCAACTATGGTCTCTGCTGCACTACAGTAAGTCTAGAGACCACCACTAAATTCAATGAGGGGACTCCAGATTTTCACCAATGTAAATAAGAGCAGAATCTTTCCCCCACTGAATGCCAGATCAGTGCAAGTTATACTGCTTTGCCATTTACAGGATTCCCTTCCTCCCAGGCACTTGGGTGGGGAAGGGATATCCTATCACTTGGCCAATCTCCTCTGCTTTCCCCCCCACCACACCCTCCAGTAGAGCTACTCACCTAGGAACTGCACCCCAAAGTAACAGGCTTCTGTCAGCAGGGTCCAACGGATGACGACCTTCTCAGATGTGTACAGGGCATTCCACATGATAAGGGAGAGACCTGAGACAAGAGCACATAGAACAATTGCTTCACAGGCTGGGAGATGTTGCAGGAGAAAGGGGCAGCTCAGAGACCCCTCTATGGGGAATCTCAGAAGAAACAACAACTAAGTCATGGGGCTAACACTCATAGGCATGATAGAGCTGTGCTGATGGAACTGAGTAATCTACTGTGATGGCCCAAAGTTACAGATGGGGTTGCTGCAATGTATTTGGATGGATCCACCTTCCCGGCTTGACACTGCTAGAGTGCCCCAGCCTGAATCCTGTAACCAAGATTGTCTCCACCACACCTAGATAATATGGTAATGCATGCACTAGAAATGCAAACACTACAAACGTGATGGGATGGAGAGGGGGACCAGAGCGACTCATTGTGAACAATCCCAGTGTCAAAGAGGTTGTTTACTGGGACATAGGTATTCATGACATCCCAGTATGGAAGAACCACCTGCAGCTCCGTGCCTGCCACTCCACATGACTCACCAAACTGCCAAACTCCCTCTCCCAAACTCCAGATCTCAAATAGGCCAACTCCAGTAATAAGCTTTTTGCCTTGCATGGCTCTGAGTCATGTTCATGCCTTTTCCAGAAAGCACCACTGTTCAGCAGCCTGGGGCAGAGAGAGTGAGAAGTCCTGTCCTGACCTTATGTTGGCCTCTGGTTTCCCTTTGTCTCCTCCAACAAAAGGGGAGCTGTATCACAGCACTGGGATTTTCAAGAGCAGGCTGTGCTTCCATTCTGCACCACCGGGTGCTGCTACAGGCTAAGGAGAGGAGATGGGCAGCGGATAAGCTGAGAACAGGTTTCCATATGTACCAGAACCCCTGATTCTGCTACCTACCAGGCACAGTACCCATGGGTGATTCCTGCCACCATTTAAAAACAAAAACAAAACAAAAAAACACACCACACAAGACCTTGCACTTGGACCCACTGTCATAAGCAGAGGGGAGGGATAGCTCAGTGGTTTGAGCATTGGCCTGCTAAACCCAGGGTTGAGAGTTCAATCCTTGAGGGGGCCATTGAGGGATCTGGGGCAAAAATTGGGGAGTGGTCCTGCTTTGAGCAGGGGGTTGGACTAGATGACCTCCTGAGGTCCCTTCCAACCCTGATATTCTATGATTCTCTCTCCAGCCATCACTCCCTCTGTCCATTATCCTCAGCATCCCAGAGATAGATTCAAAGAGTGATCAGACGCTGTGGGTATGATCTGTGTTAGTTTAGTGCTAGTGAAAGGCAGCAGGGCAGGCTTCTCCCCTCCCCACTATACATGCCACCCTGAGAGTCTGAACTTCCATAAAACCAATCTATTCATTGGGGTCACCGTGCTAGTCTGGATCTGTAAAAGCGGCAAAGAGTCCTGTGGCACCTTATAGACTAACAGACTGCATCCGACGAAGTGGATATTCACCCACGGAAGCTCATGCTCCAATATGTCTTAGTCTATAAGGTGCCACAGGACTCTTGGCAGATTTCTCTTGGTACTGACAATGCATAGATTAAAAGTGGCAAAGAGTCCTGTGGCACCTTATAGACCAAGACATATTGGAGCATGAGCTTTCGTGGGTGAATACCCACTTCGTCGGATGCAGTCTGTTAGTCTATAAGGTGCCACAGGACTCTTTGCCGCTTTTAATCTATGCATTGTCATTCCCAAGAGAAATCTGCCAGCACTATGTTTTTCCTAAGCCTCCCACTTTCAGCTCCTCCACCCTCCAGTTTTGCTGCTTCCGCCTCCTCCTCCCCACATGGCACTGAAAGAGGGCTGACTCGTGTTCTGCATCTTTCCATGCTTGCTAAGGGTGGAGGTTGCAGAACATGGCGCTGGAGGAGGCAGCCCTGCTTCCCCCAAAGACTCCAGCCTCAGAGGGACAAGGCAACTGCCACACTGGAACAGGCCAGTGCCTTGCCTAGCCCAGTACCCCCATGTTCTGCATCAAGGCTAGATGGGCCATCTAGCCTTGTGTCCTCCACTCCACCCCCCCCCCCCCCCCCCCCCCGCTGAACCAGTTCTGACTCATGGCCCTTCCAGTCTAGTATTCCATTTCTGGCAGCTTGCAATCTCCTCCCCTCACACTGTGCAATGCAATGTTAGAGACCGTATGGAGGGAGGGGGCTTTCTTGATCCTAGAGCTAGGAGGGATGGACCATATTGCAAAAACAAAAAAATCCACTTGATGAAGGGGCATTTACCTGAACATTGCCTGGCTCTGTCCTACCCAGGTCTGACATTAGGTCTGGTACAGAGCTTTCCTTCCTCCTCCCCATTAGGATTCTTCACTCAGAGCTTCTCAACATCTTCCCTGTTAGTCCCACAGACTGAATCTCTAAGCTCAGTCTCAGCATTACTTACTGAGGAGGGCTCCTCCATACAGCCTGATGGGAGTCTTGCTATTGATGGATTCTTCTTCAAAGACGGCGTCATAGAGCTGATCGGGGAAAGTGAGAGCCTAAAAGGAGAAGGAAGGAGACTGAGGGAATCTCAGTTGCTCTACATGAGATCGGGTCACTTGAAGACAATGAAAGTAGAAGAGCAGCAGCTCCCCCTGGGTTGGAGAGACATACTGTAGAACAGGGGTGCAACCTGTGTTTTGGGTCACTTGTGGGGGGTGAGGGGGGGGGGGGGATTAGAGAGAGGAGACCCCTGCTGCCAACTGTGGTTTTATGAACCTGCTACTAGAGGCTGGGACTCAGGTGTTAGGAACAACCTGCCAGGGAAGCTGTTGGTAAAACCCATTACAAAGAGAGACAGCTGATCACAGACCAGGAAGAGAAAGCGGCAGCAGCTTTTGGAGGGTAGTGATGATGCATAGGGCCATGGAGGTTGCTAGATCGTGACTTTGGCAGCCCCGGGTTGGGCTCTTTCTGGGAATGGTTCTCCCACTTACCATGATGGCAACCCCAGAGAATATGATGGCAGAGACGAACTGCCAGACCCTGCATGGGAAGAAACACAGATCAGAGGCATAGAGATTCCCCACACTCTCACTCTTCCATCTGCCCAAGCAGGGTGGCCCCAGGTATATCCCAGAGGACACCCCCACCCAGGATATAGGGCAAAGGGAATTCAGTTTGTGATCCTTTCTTTATGTGGATGGAGAGACTGTCTTTGATTAGAAGCAACCAGTATGGAATACAGATAACCACCAAGGGATTTCCTGGCTAGCTGGAACACAATCAGTTTGGGGCATCTGACTGAGGTAGATGGTAAAGGCCTCAAGTCAGCTGGGCATTTGGGGCATGATTGATTTCAGTGGTGCACAGTGGAGGAGGGACAGGTCTCCTTTGGGCATCAGTGGCTAGGTTAATGGGCTGCAGTATTGCACATTCAGTTTTTCTCCTCGTCTAGGCTTGTCTATAGTCACAAGGTTTGATTTAGTAGCCAGTAAGGGCTGGGCACCTAACGGGACATTCCCATCAGCTATAGGACTAGCCTAGAACCCCTGGCACACCGCAACTTACCCCCCAAACTCATCAGCTCATACAGCCCCACTATTTACTTTTACTCATTCAAAACTCTCACCCTGACACATTTGGCAAACCTTTCCTACAAGTTTCTACTTGTAGCCAACAGGCTGCACAATCTCCCAAATCCTTGTAGTCTCTTAGCTTGTGTGCTCTTGAAGGAGGAAACCTGCTCACAGCTGCCTAAAAGTTTCTACAGCTTAAAAAAACACCACACACAGGCCTCCTCCGTCCCGTCCCCCCCCACACACACACACCCCAGTCTCTCTCATAACAGAGGCCCCAATGCACCTTGTGACCCATGAATTAGACTCACCACATCCAGTCCACACCTGGGACACTGCCTTGTGACAGAATTCTCAGGTCCACAGCCAGCCCTGGAGATTTCTCACCCCCCCCCAGCAGTGGTTCAGCAACAGCTCAAAAGGCAGGGTTTGCCCCCTTCTATTTAAAAGGTGCTATATCCACATTCAGAGCCCAGAGATAACCACTGAGGCAGAGACCTAACATAAGATCCCAGATGATGTTTAATGCCAGGGGCTCTGTTCTAGAACACATGGGAGACCCTCTTAGACACCATACAAGAGTGCAAGTCCCCACTTGACACCCCACAGATGAGTGACTCCTATGCCCAGATCCTCAAATGAATTTAGGTGCCTACCCCCTTGATTTCAATGGAAGTTAGATGCCTAAGCACAGTTGAGTGATACCTTCATACCACCACATAGCATACAACTGAGACAGGCCCATCAAAGAGGTAGGGATGTCACCATGCCTCACACAAGTGAGAAATCTGCTGTGCATACTGCAGAAGTGTAATACTCTACCCATCCACCCAGCACAGGGGACACAAACCACCCATTGGCAAAGGGGACATCACCCAGTACACCCCCCACTGCAGAGGAGACATCCACACAGATACTGCATGGGTGAGTCACCTGTCCACCTGAGCCCCTCTTGTTCAGGGTCATCCTAGGAGTGCCTGTACAGCCACCTGGGCTCATCAGCACAGGTGCCTTGTTATAAGAAGCATCTGCCTCCCTGACCACTGTGTGGACAAGAAGCCCCAAGGGCACCCTTCTGTGGCTAGTAAGGCTAAGGAGGATGCAAGGCTGCAAATGTGAGTGGGGAGAAGGCAGCAGCCCAGGTAAATATTTAAGCCCAAGACGGCCCTTAATCTCACAAGCCTCATCACTCAGACTCTCCATGGAAACTTACCTGAGCCCCAAGGGTTCCCGCACAGCAAATTTTATTTCATTGCCCAGGACTTGACTGATCTGAAATTCAAATGAGAACATGTGAGGTGTCTGAACAGCCTATCCCCAAGCTCCTGCAGACAGTGTCCATCAGCCTGAGGAGAGGGCACATATCCAACCCTATGGGGAATCTTACCTCTGGGTGGAATCTCTTCCCCCTCATCGAGATCTGTTGGCTCCCTTTGGTAAGTTCCCAAAGGATCATTTGATTATTTGGAACCCCACCCTCTAAGAAACTCCCTCCCTCCTCCTCTCATTGGAATGAGGTGCGATTCCCCTCCTCCCTCCACATGGAGGGTCTCCTCTTACGGGTGGGAGGGAGTAGCTGTCTGTTTACACAGATGGTGGCTGCTGGCTGTGGAGAAATATGCATGGGGCCATGATTCTCCAGCATGTCCATTCTGTAGATGTATTCCTTCACTAGAAGCAAACCCCCTCATGGATCCCACTCCCCTTAAAGTGTTCTATTCTGTAGACCACCAGGAAACATCCTCTGACCACGGTTCAAGAGCCACTCTTCTAGGGGTATATCTGGTTGGGGGTAAGGTATGGGGAGCTGTACACCCTTAGGAATTATGGATTAATGCAGGCAGACAAGACAGGCCACTCCCCCTGCCGCCAGCATTATCCCTATTCCCTCTGATTTCACACTATCAGACTCTGGCTAACCCCAATAAAATAACATTCTCTCTCTCTCTCTGTCCCAGGCAGGATGGGAGCTTAGCTGATTGCAGAATGGCAGCCATGTTTGCCTGCACAGTTACCAAGGTGCCTCCATCTCACTCAGCTGGGGAGGAAAAAACAGCTTTGCGTTCCATTCTGTGTCATTTCCTGCATGTAGGGAAAGGCATGGGGGAGGCCCTCAGGGCCAGAGAGAGCTACTTACAGCTGTGACAAGTTTATGCAAGTACTCTTTCCCCACCCTCCAGGGCCAGACTAGTCCCAGATGGTTTCAGGGACAACTCTCAGCAGGATAAAAGTGTTCCCAGGGAAGACTAGGCTGAGGTGGCCTTCCAGAAGAGCACAAAGCAGTTACCTAGATGTGGGTTGTTTTTTTTGTTTTTGTTTTTTTTTAAACTACTCCATTCATCCATTTGTAACCCAATCCTCCATGGGCACCAGGAGTGTCTTATAAATAATTGCACTAATTTCTGAGGTATCTGCATTAGATTATGCTGAGTGGATTGACTGGCTGTGTGCATAAAGCACAAGCTTAAAGGTCACCTAATGGGTGCCCTCACAATAAAATTCCAGCAGTGGTTTAATAGTTTAAAGACAGTGTTCATATCCATTAATGTGAAAGCAGTTTACATCCAGCCTTAGCACACTGGAAGAGCATAGTGCACGGTGCTTAAATTGCTGCTTTATTTTTGCCATGATAGCTCATCTCCATGATTTACAGAAGTCTGAGGAAAACAGCCGCAGCATTCTCTGGCAAAAGGGTTCTAGAAATTAAAGTAGAGGTGGAAGGGGCTCAGAGTGAGAGGTTAGTGATCCCTTCCCATTATAGTCCAGCCGACTGTCAAATATTAAGTCTCCGTGAGCATTTTGGGCACATCTCACCCTGTGGTCAATACACCAAGACTATCTTTTCCTTTTACATGCATAGATTTGTTTTCAGCCCCAGACAAACTTAATTACACATCTCTGCACTGGACATACCAACGCATCAGACTTTTTTGTAAATACCCAATTCCAAGGGATCATTTCCTGTACAGGTTCCCACCCAAGGAAGTGTTGCCGTTCTGCCTCAAGAATTGACAAATGCTCATTTCCTTCCTTGCTATGGCTCACAATGATTCCAAAACACTTAGTTGAATTCAACTTGCAAAATTAGAATCAGGAACTGGCTTTGATCAGCTGCGTGAGTCAATCCAATGCATCTCTTCCAAAACAGAGGTCATTTGTGAAGTTCAGAGCTGAGTTTGAACTGTGAACACCCCCAAAGGTTTGGGTGGGTTTGTATCGGGGGTTTTGATTTGCACCTGCCTCTCACATTAATGAGCTTCAACTGAGCAAGTCTGAACAGATATGACCAACTGGACAGGCCTTCCCTAGCTCCAACATTTTGAAACTTATTTAGATAAAGGATCCAGATAGAATTAGAAGTGGACAATGATCTAATGAAAGTGACCTGATACCGTATGTCTTTCCATCTCTAACTCCTAAGACTATGGGCCAGATACTCGACCACAACTAAGTCCCCTTTGTGCAGCTCCAGTGACACACTCCTAAAGGGGCAAGTTGGGGGAAGCTCCTAGTGATATAAAGTTACCCAAGGCCCCTTGACTTCCCCTCCATATATGGGGCATTCCAGGGCAGGCTTAGAAAGGAAATATGGAGTGATAGAGGTGAGAAGGGGTGGGGGATGAGTGTACTGTTCTGTCAATCCTGGACCAATGTTATGAGCCCTAGGGGGACCATTCCTGTGGCTGCTCTGACTTATGTCAGACTGATTCAGCCCCATATGGCCCTGATATCAGGGAGGTATCTTAAAGCCACCTGTATCTCCCCAACTCAGCTGAACCCAGCATGAGCTCAACTGAGAATCAAGCCCAGTGACTAATTCCTTCAAGCGACTGTCAATCCCTACTCTTCAGTGTCTTGCAGTCTCTGGCTTTTGCAATTCCCTGTCAAAAGCTTCTATGGTATTGCTCTTACACAGGCACTGCTTACTATGGAGAACTCGGTTTCTGTATGAGCAATACGGTGTGTGTGCGCGTGTGTGTGCGCGTGTGTGTGTGAGCATAAGCACGGTGGGGGGGTTGAGGGGGAGAAATGGATGGATGTTTGTGTCTGACTGTGTTCTCAAAGAGAATATAAACCACCCACAAAGTTATGTATATTCCCAAATTTATAAAGCATTATCTCTAATAAGGTGAGAATAGCAGCTTGAAACTCCAGGCCCTGCCACCCCCAGAGGCCTGGCAATTCCACCCACGACTGCGATTCTACTGTATGCCACACCAGATGTAGCTGCATCTCAGTTGCAAAGCACTTCCTGAAGGGTTTGCTGCACCAAAGGACAGTGAAAGATTCAAATGGTCACCGAACCCCCACATACATGCTCTCACTGGATGTGGGTTCCAGTGATTATTATGGCACAAAGATAATATGCTGTGGTGATTTGGGTGATGGGCTATTCTAAATCTTGCAGCTAAGCAGATGCTAGGATTTCAGGGATCCCAGCCTAGTTTTTTACCGGTCCTCTGCCTTTCCGGACATCTCTATTTCCTCTTTTCTCTTGCCCTGAGCACATTTTCCCATTTCCCCTCCCCTAAACACACTTCTGTTGTCTTCCTCTTTCCTGCCCTCTTCATGTATCTTACTCCTTCCTCTTGCCCCATCACATTTCAGGTTGCTTCACTGATCAGGTTGTTATTCTACATTCACAAAAGTTTTTAGAAATCGGCATCTTTTTCCCACAGGATGGGGACCAAGCCCCACCATCCAAACTAATCTTCCTCTTAGTTCAACTTGCATCAGCTAGAGAGGTCTGAGCCTCAGAGTCCAAATACCAATCCAGAATTTTGGTTTGATCCATCCTGCATGGTTCACATTTGAATTTCCCCAAAGTTTAGGGTGTGTTTGGATGTGGGGATTTTGCTTTGGGTTCCTCCCTACCACCACTCACTTGTTTTTACCTCAGGCATGGGAAGGGAGAGCTGTCAGCTGAGCCTCATCCCATTATCTATCTGGTCTTTGCTATTTCTTGTTTTTTTGACCACTCCTGGGCAGGGAAATGTCTCTTTAGTAACCTTTTCATTTAGCTGCATGCCACAAGAGATTCCTGATGCAGAACATCTCCCAACTTTGACCTCCACAGGTCTCTCTGCAAGTCTTTGTTACCAGACCATTGCAAACATCCATCCTGCCACAAAGAACACGGGGTTCAGAGATGGGTTGCCAAGTTGTTCCCACACTGCCCTTTCCTCCTTCCCTTCCCCATTAAAAACAGTTTGGCTCAAGTAAAACCAGCATGTTTGAGCCCCCTGCACTGCCTGGAACCAGTTTTCCCTTCTTTGTGTGGAGACAGGTCAATGACGGGCACAATGGGGGAGGGTGGTGCAAGTTCTCCAGTTCTCACTCTCCTCAGGGACACCCAATGTCTGACCCATTGTAAGAGGCTCTTTCAATCCCACTTTTCCCTGCTGTGGGGCAGCCAAGAACACCACCCCTGCTGTCTCTCTGTTTAGGACCATCCAATTTCCTCACCCCATACACCCAGAATAGTGTTATATTATTACAGTGCATGGGGGTGATTCTTACCTTAGACCTATGAACTTCCCCATCATCATCTTCCCCGCCAACTCCCAAGATCTTCCGTGTCTTGAGTCGGCTCACCAGGTCCGTCTGGCTATGCTTCTTCATTAGAGGTGGGGGTTGCTTGGTCGCCATGGTGACTCACGTGCAGTTGCTGGCTTCGGAAGAAACTGAAAGGACAGAGGAAGTCAGAAGTGCTGACAAGAAGTATCTTTCATGGGGTTAAACCCCTTATGAGGGACTGAGCATCCTCCCATTAAAGATGCTGGAGACACTTAGCACCTGGCAGGATTGGGTCCAAAATTAGTTGGTGTCCTCCATGGACAAGAATGGGGCATTGCTGTTCTCACGACACGCCAGGCTAGATTTGTCCACAGCTGGACAGAGGATTCTGAGTTCATTTTGAACTAATGAGGAGCATTTCTACCTGTTTGTTACCTCTGTACCCATTTGAAAGAAAGCACCAGAACTCAAAAAAAAGGGAGGTTCTGGGGCTTTAACGTAGTTACTTTAGGGCTGATGACAGTGCCAGCCTGACAGTCTTAGGGACTGATGTCCTTTAGCCCCAGAACAAGTTAAGTACAGGCAGCAACAGTGCAAACTGGCTTCCCCTCTAATTCCCTGACCAGGAGCAACTCCTTCTAGAACCCCAGGAAGTTCTGACACCATGGTCCATTCACTTGTTGGTCTCTCCACAGTGTCTGTGTGCAAGGAGCACCACATGGCCCATTGTGTAAGTACTTTTCTTTTGTTTTTAAATTGTGGAACAGAGACCCATCACCATTTCACAATGGTAACCTCCAGGGAACCATCCATTAAGGAGTTCCAGACAAGAGAGCAGTAGCAACTGCATCCACAGAGTTCCCTTCCTCTCTAACTGCATCAAAGACCCAAGGAAATTCTGTCCACAGAGAATAAATTCTACATTTTGAGTTTCCTCAGAAGCCACAAAAGTGGCTCAAAAACCATAGAAGAAACCTCCAGCATAAACATTCTTTTCATGTTCTTTTACTGTTTTTCCACAGTACGCATCCGATGAAGTGAGCAGTAGCTCACGAAAGCTTATGCTCAAATAAATTGGTTAGTCTCCAAGGTGCCACAAGTACTCCTATTCTTTTCATGGCTGCTCCAATTAAACCTCTGCTCAGTGTGCTTTTATCTTCCTAATTATAGTGGGTGGAAGAGCTTTGTTATCAGCTGGGAGTCTGTCTTCTCTCCAGAAGATAGAAGGAGGGGGAGCCCAGCCAATCTAAAACCTTCTGTTGGGCTAGCTGGTACTAAGTGCTCTTAAAGAGAAGTTGCCTGCAGCTTCACTCATCTGACCCCTCTGGACTGATCATGAAGAGACCACATTAGCAAGGTCCTGGGTATATCAGTCTCCTCTGAGATCTCACCATGTGGTCTGATGGCATAAATGAAGGACTATCTTTCTGTGATTTCTGAGGGGATCCCAGTGAGAGAATGTGTAAAGAGGATGGTAATGCAGAAGGCAGGGGTGCCTGAGCTTTAAGTGTCCATGGGGAGATGTGACAGACAGCTCTGGCAATATGACAGAGACTCTAGGACTTCACTTAACTTGTATCAAAGAGAGCAGATTTCAGCCACCCTCATCTTTAACAGACATGCAAGGTTCGGGCTATGGGGGCTAGAGAACCCAGGATGCAGTGATCCGTCGGGGTCGGTGTAGCATTGCGTGCTGGGATGGGTGGTGTCTTCCAGCTGTTCCTCTATATTAAAGAGGACAGCCATGAATTTCATGGAAAAAACTACAGGGTGCATTTGGCCTGTGAGCCTCACTTCGTCCATCCTGGTATAAAGTGATGTCTGAGGCAGACTGAAGTCAGAAGCTTAGCATCTTCTCACAGTATTTCCCAACACAGAGGACACTAAATTACTCTAGGGGAACAGCTGGGGGTGAAGAAAGCTGTGGGGCCCCATTTATTTACTTGCAGCATGGGTTATGGGGCAAATGGCAAGTAGCTCCTTGACAGCCATTCACCTTCCCTTCCTGCTTCTGCAGCGGCTCCTAATGCAGCCCATCCTTGGGAGCAACTCATGTAGAGGGCCACTGTCCACCAATCTTCTCTTTCCTTGGTTGAACTGAGTCCCACAGGAGCACAGTTCCATAAAGCACTAGAGACAAAACCCCCCACCCTCCCAAAACTCAGGACTGGGAGAGAGACTCACACACGGCAAGGGCTGCTCCAACTGAAGATTGCTTGGCACCTTCTCAGATCAGACAGTCCCGGTCTTACTTTCCTTCATTCCATCTTGGCTTGGTCTAGAAACAAACATTTTTTTCTGAGCAGGCATGGGATTCTAATCTGGCAAGTCCCTTGCTCAGTCCAGATTTTTCCATAGCTGTTCCATGCACGTGGAATCCGAGCTAGCGTATGTCTACACTGCAACTGGGAGATATGGTTCCAAGCGGGTAGATAGACATGCTGGCTGTGCTCAAGCTAGCATGCTAAAAACAGGAGCATGGCTCTGCAGGCATGGGTGGCAGCTCAGGCTAGCCACCCAAGTATGTACCCAGGATGTCAGGTGGGTTTGGACTCTGGCAGCTAGCCCAAGCTGTCACAGCCACACTGCTCTTTCTAGTGCGTTAGCTTCAGCAAAGTTAGTGTCTGTCTAGCCATGTTGGGACCTGTTGTGGAGACATAACTCTAGTGTCAAAAGGGGACAGGGCTGTTCAGAATATCCCAGATGAAATGTGTTAGCTGAGGGAAGCTATTCTGGTGTCAGGTGTGGAGAAAGCGCTTTAATTGTTTACACTGCTTGCTAAGCACAGAGTAAGCATTCAAAGGGTAAGTTAACACAGTAACATGATCAGGCTATCACAGGTTGTCACACCCTACAACTGTGCTGGTGCTGTATCTGGCCATGACAAGCAGTATACAGTGCCACAGCTCACTGTGAGGCTCTGTGCTTTACAGAGTTAAAGCAGGGGCTCTCAAACTGGGGGTTGGGACCCCTCGGGGGTTGTGAGGTAATTACATGGGGGCGGGGGGTCGCACACCGTCAGCCTCCACCCCAAACCCAGCTTTGCCTCCAGCATTTACAATGGTGTTAAAGTGTTTTTAATTTATAAAGCGGGGAGAGGGGGGTGGGGTGTCTCACTCAGAGGCTTGCAATGTGAAAGGGGACACCAGTACAAAAAAAGTTTGAGAATCATTGAGTTAAAGGGTTTTGCTTGGTTCAGCCCAAAGCTGAACCGAGATTCAGGTACCTTCATACGGCCATTTGACTGTACACAGATGCATGGGTTTGTTAGTGGCCATTAAGCTGTATTACACCTCTCCAGTGTTTGAACCTAGAGAAACTGACCTGCAAGCAGGAAGCTGAGCAAATGTAGATTGATCGTTCCTGGACTGGAAGTGGACTTACAGGAAGGGACTGGAGGACCATGATGTCTTGATTGTTGCAATTGTCAGTGTCACTTCAGGGGAGCAGTACACACTAACAGCTACCTGAGGGTCTGCCCTAGAGCTCAGCAAGTGATGGTTACCTTGCCATATAGCACTGCTGGCATACAGATGTGTGAATGCAGAGCACGTTAAGGGGAAAACCCATGGCTGAGCCAGAGTTAAGGGTGTAGTGAAGAAAAGCCATCAGCTGAACAGTGTTCTCTAGCAAGGCCTATGCTGGTGTCAGACCAAGAGCTGACACTGTTGCTCTGGTCTCAGAATTCCCTAAGATTGCCAACTATTTCCATGACACAAACCCACAGGATCTTTGGACAAATGTCATGGCTGACTCCTGTACTCAAATGAATTACTGAAATGGCTCTGACCAGACTCTTAGAATTCTTTCCATCTAAACAGTTCTGCTGTTTATTTTCCAAACACTTCTTTTGCAAGGAAAGTACAATCCAAGGTTTGAGTTGTTGACTTGAGCCCAGCTCCCTTCCATCATCCTTGGGAATAGCTGCAGTACAGCCAATGGCAGCTGTCAGAACTTAGAGAGAGATTTAGCCAGTGAGGAGATGGCTATGGGAATTAGGATGCAGCCCCTTTTCCACACTGGAGCACAAGCCAAGTAGGTTAAAGCTAGAGACTAGGGAAGCAGTTTGGAATAGTTAATTCAAATTTTGTCCCCATATCAGATGGAAATTTTCCCCACACAAAATCTGAACTAAATCTGTGCCCAAAACTTCAGCTGAACCTGAACCCCCAAGTCTGACCCCAAACTAGTCCCCCAAAATCAGTACCAAGGCTCCAGAAAGCTTGGCAAACACTTTTATTGTTCCCACACACACACACTTTCTGCTACCTCTACTTCCTGGCTGGACATTGAAGCACAAGGAATAGTTTGCTCCCATGGATTTCCAAGTTGGCTGGAATCAGGAAGCACCCGAGATGCCATTGGAAGGCCTGTTGTCATGCTATTCTAGTCCTCTTTTCTGATCCTATTGGGATCCAGGAAGTGGGCGGGCGGAATCCCACCCACTGCTAAAGGGCCTCCCCTCAGCCTAAGGGGAGTGTCCACAGGACCTGGAAACCAAATAGTTCCAGGGGACAACTAATGAAACAGGGGCAGGAGTGAGATCAAAGGGTCAAACGAAGGGAACCTGACAGGAACATCGAGCAGAGAACCCCGGACAGTGCCCACTGCGCCTTGAAGGCATCAAGGGAGCCAGCGGATGCCGCCCAGAGGAACTCTGCCCGGATTCAAAGGCACTTGGATCAAACTAAAAAGTGTCTGGGCTATCAGATGCTTCTCTTGCCCAACGGGAATCTACGGACTGTTCAATGTTCATTCAGTGATAGATGAAATGAGGTAGGGAGAGAAAGCAAGACTCAGGGTTGTGGCTGGCTAGTGAAGAGCAACCACACAAGGATTGACTCACGTTACTGGGGCTCAAGCCGGAATCTTCACTTGACTTCTCCCTGAAACCTTCTCTCATAGTATTTGTCTGACAGGCCAAACTGCCTCCTGGAAGAAAGAATGAGGCGATAACTTACTGAGGATGGGCTGGATGCCAGAAACACTGGCACTGACTAATTAATGGCTGTTAACATTAATGTTAAGTGCCTAATTCCAGCTCCTCAAAGCAGAGTTGTGGTTTCTGCTCCGGGCCCTGTTGCCCTTAGGATATGACTGGGAATAGCAGAGATAAGGGCTGTGCAAAGCCCTATGGCCCAGCCTCTCAGAGTGAGTATTGCTCGCCTCTGCAGAAGCAGAGTTGCACATTTAGCTGCAGGGCTGTAATATTCATCTCCTTCAATGTTTGCTGGGGTGGGGGAGAAAGAAGAGTGGAACTTGCTAAGAGACAAAATCTGCCACAAGGAGAGGAATTGAGCCTAAGCAGCAGCATCCCCTGGCTTCCAAACATATAGAAGCCCTTCCTTATGAACGTCATACATTTGGGGTTCAGTGGTTGTAGTGGCAGGGAAGGGATACACAGCTTGGGAGATTCACTCCACACAGCATCTCACCATATCACACTGGGGATATATCGCAGAGAAATAATGCTGATCCTGCTTCCTGCTCTAGCCCTCTTTCGGACCAGAGGCTTCTGGTTTGTAAATTTTTTTTTTTTTTTTTTTAAATAAAGTGAGGAAGGATATTCATCACCATGTTGTCTCCTGGGGAGAACAGGCAAGTCAGAGAAAGGGGGTGTGGTAGGACAACAACGGCTCAGGGGACTGAGCATGTGATACAGAGCCTTTTGTCTCTCTAGAGCACCAGTTCCACTCTGACCAAAGGCCAGTTGCAACCAAAATTCACTCCCATCTGATGGCTGGTGAAATGAGTTGCTGGGTCTCAGTCCAATTCTTAGTGGATGTTTGCTCACATCATCATTAGTATTACCCTGAGGCTGCTCGAAGGTATGCCAGGGACTGGTCAAATGCCAAGACAACAGTGGAGTGGGCAGGTGGAATGTAAAGGTTACTTCCGGCCACTTGTGTGCCTAGACCCCAACCCCCAAACACAGCTTTGGTCCTGTGCCTCATGAGAAAAATTTCCACCTCCCAGAGGTGATGTGAGGATTAATTTTTTAGTGTGTGAGAGACAGACATACTGCAAGAGCTGCTCTAATTGAAGATTGCTTGACACTTTCTCAGATCAAACTTGATCAGCTGGAAAGAGCAAACAGGATGTGTGGAGGAACATTCAAGGGGGTGAAAGGTAATGCCAGCTCCACCATCAGGGGAAGGCAGGGCTCGGGCAGGGGGAAGAGGAGGATGGGGGGCAATGCTTGGACGAGCAGCAAGGGCCAGCCCCACGTTGTGTCCTGTTTTCCCTTTGGGAAATATGGTCACCCTAGTCTAATACCACCTCAGCATCCCTCTTGCCCGCTCTGCTTCTTCCTCCCAGCCTCATTGCCCCTTCCAGAACTAACTCAGCTGAGTTGTGGAACTGAAGAGGCAAATCTATTGGGAAGGAGAATAAAGCTTGGATGTGTGAGGGTCTTGGAAGCCAAATCTGTACTCAGACCACACAGGCTTGGTGGGTGTATATTGACTGATGAGAAGTGCCAAATTGACAACTGAAGTCCTCTGTTTAGCCACAGAACAGGTACATGTCAGGCAGCAGCAGGACAAACTTCCCCCTTAAACCAAAACACAGTCAGTCATTCTCCCTCCCCCTCGATCCCCAGGCATTACCCAGAAGCACAATTCTAGGAATGAGGGGGGCATGGAGTCTCCAAGGCTCATTCAGCCTTGACCTAATGAAACCATCAAGTACTGAGGTAACACCAGGACATCTGGGGCCTCCTTGATCCTGCTACATTGCCTTGATGTCCCTTTGTCTTGGCAGCATGTCCAAGTCAGTTCCAAAATCCCCTTCTCTCTGCATGAGCCCACTACGTCTCCTAAAGCCCACTCATAGCACTTTATTAGAAAGGCTGCAGAGCATCCCATACTCCATTATCCCACAAGACCCCCACAGTAACACCTCCCCAGTGTTACCCGTGTATCTCACATTTCCACTGAAGGCTACAAGGACATGAAATGCATTTGAGCCAGGATCTCTAGAGGAGCCTTATTAATCCAGCTTGTCCCCAATATGGTCATTTCTCCTACCTGGCCATACCCATGCTGGGCAAAGGACTATTTTATCTGGCTCTGGTGTTGGCACATCAGCATGGGGAATCCCAACACAGTCAGCATGCATAAGTTCCCTCATAGCCCATAAGTAAAAGGCTGCCTGGGAACTTCTGCATGCTCACTGTGTGCATGTGTAAATCACTTGATAAATATTAGCTAATTAACCCTTTTACAAATGGGAAAACTAAAGCAAGTAACTTTGCTTCTCTATGATTCAAGGTCACACAGTGAGTCAGAGCTAGAGCTGAAATTAAAACTAAGATGTCCTGACTCCTAGCCCTATGGTCAGTCCACTAGACCCTGGACCATATGCCTTGCGTTTCCACTTGCCTTTGCGCACTAAATCTTCGCTCAGCCCATCTGAAGCATCTCAATGGCATGAAGACGACTTCCCTGACACAGGAAAGGAATATATAAGATATCCAAATGCAAAGCCATTTCTCCCTTGCACAAAGAACCAGCATTGCATTCTGTCTGCAAATAGCTCAAAGAGAAGAACCACCCATCCTTTTATTTCTTTGAGGGATAACATCATGCTGCCGTTGGTAGATCGAATCAGCTTCATTTTCATTTTAACCTGGGGAACTGGATGAGTCAGGGGATCCTTTAGCTTCTAGGTGGTCAGCTAAGAACTGACTCATATCAGCAGTCACCAAAAGTTGTCAGATGGCTATTCAGTGGCCTATGTGAAACGAGTTTGGCAGTCTCAGTCTGATTCCTAGGGGACAGGTTTCACTATCCCAAGGAGCACTAATTTGTCCCCTTGTTAACAGTCTCAGCAAAGGGGTTGGGCTGAAGGGGCCAAGAGTCTGAACTCTGTTCTCTCAGTGCTCGAGATGGCCCCTCTCCAGTGTGGTATTTTCATTTGATACACTTCAGCTATTCTTTCAAAGATTCTGCAATGGGCAAGCTTCTGGTACCTGGATTCCATAGTGAGACACCCGTCAAACACGTTGGAATTAGTATTTCAGAACTACAGGCTATGATCATTTCTTTTTATTGTGATTTACGGTCTTAGAGATACTACCAGGTCCTTCATCAGGGCTCTGCTTCAACACACTCAAGTCAACTGCCTACCATCTCTATACAAAGAAAGCTACCACGTGGCATTCTTTTTCATGGGGAGGGATATAGAGATTTCCTCAATCTGTAATGAAGAAGTGCAAGGTAGATGCACCATTTGGGAGAAATCACACCCTGCACAGCAGCTGTATTATACTTGGCTTGCATAAATGGGACTAATGTCCACAGCTTTTCTTTTGCTGCCTCTTCTTGTAAGGCTTCACAGAGAGTAATTCACTTGTCCAGCTCCTCCACTGCCTTTCCCAGGCTCTGGCTGTCCCTTCTCTAGTGTACAGCAACCATGGGAATTACCAAGTTTAGGGTAGGTTGCCCTACACACTGAAGGCTAATCAGCATGGCTATGCTGGCTTCAAAAGGGACTGATTGGGCTTGGAAGCATGGGGTGATCAAAGGTAAGTTTGGGAGAGGGGTGCAGGATTAGGGTTTATTATACTCTAACAACAAGATGTGTTGTAAAGAGGAAAGGGGATGGATCACTTGATAACTTGGTCCTGCTCTGTTCATTCCCTCTGAAGCACCTGGCATTGCCCACTGTCAGAAAAATGGATACTGACTAGATGGACCACTCGTCTGACCCACTGTGGCTATTCTCATCATTAAAAAGATTTTAGGCCACAGCAACATGTCATGTATTTATATTCTCCCCCCACCCCACCCCAACCCACCCCCCAAACACTTTACCATAGTACTTGAGCACCTAACAATCCTTAGTGTATTTACCCTCACAGCACCCCTAGAAGATAGCACTTCCCTATTATATCATTTCACAGACAGGGAACTGAGGCAGAGAGACTAAGTGCCTTGCCCACACTCAGAGGAAGTGGATTTGGGTGTCCTAAACCGCAAGCTAATGCCCTAACCACCAACTCTCTCTGGCATGCGAATCCACTGGAGATGCCAGAGAAACAGTCAGTCCCAAATCTCCACTCTGATTTGAGCTAACCCCTCTCCCTGGTTTCTTTGGCTGGGTCTTCACTGCAAAAAAAAAAAAAAAAAAAAAAAAAGGGGGGGGGGGGGTTGGTTTTACAGCAGGATGGCTCATGCAGGCTGGCGATCCCACCTTAAAATCATAGTGGAGACAAGGCATGGGTTGTTTTTACCAGAAAATAGTGAGGTGAACTCTGTACTCTGCCTAGTTTACGTAGCAATGAAATTACAGTGCCTGGTCACCACTAAGAGTTACAATGGGACAGTCAGTCTGCATTCGTTAACCCGGGGTGGAGCAGCACCTTTTTTAGGAAGCTAAGACAAACCTTAAGCGTCAACTTAAATATGTTGCATTGGATGGGACAGAGATCTGAGCTGAGGTTTCCCTCCTATCTATTGATCGCTCTGCTTTCAGCCAACCAAGAAAGCACATCACTTACTATGCAGCCCTGTGGCCCAGTTGCAGCATATGGAACAGCATACTGTGGACAATTACGTAGCTGTTCCTGGGATTTATGCTTTCTTAACTGCATACTCTGGATGAGAGGGGCCACTCTTTCCCTTGGCTCTTTCCAAGCTGTCTCTGCAGGTGAGTATGTCCCAGAGGTCCAGGGAAATGAAATCAGATCCAGTTTGAACAGGACCAGCCTTTAGGGGTGGGAAAAATAATTAACTCTCAAACATTAGAGAGTCCTGTAGTGTGACCGCAATGGTAGTACAGGATCAGTCTGCAATTCACATACAGTAAGAGAACTGGAGAGACAGCATTCTTCTCCCACTGCGATAACAGGCTTTAGAATGGAAGAAGGAGCCCACATGATGCTGTCAAGAATGTCTCTTGCCAGAGAGACAAGGTGGGTGAGGTAATATTGCACCATGACCCTCTTCTGACAACAAAAATTACTATATGACCCCAGGAGGGGGGGAACAAAGCTGAAGCTGATCCCTGCCGCACCGGACCGAAGCTCAAGAGGCTTAAGCCCCAGGTGTGGGGCCTGTAGCCTGAGACACCACCCAGGGCTGAAGGCCTTGGGCTTCGGTGGGTGGTGGGGCTTGGACTTTGGCTTCAGCGACCACATTAAAACAGGGTCAGGACCCATTTTGGGGTTCTGACCCACAGTTTGACAATTGCTATGCAGGACTGTGTACAATGGTGACTCACTGGGAGAGAACTGGAATGGTTTGTGTCTTTTCTAAGAGCACACTAGAAGAAGCTGCTAGTTAAATCCCAACAAGTAGGGTGGTGGGTCTTCATTCTGTGGAGTGCCTTGGGGGGAGAGGGATAGCTCAGTGGTTTGAGCATTGGCCTGCTAAGCCTGGGTTGAGTTCAATCCTTTAGGGGGCCGTTTAGGAATTGGTACTTCTTTGAGCAGGGGGTTGGACTAGATGACCTCCTGGCCTGATATTCTATGATAAGAGGAAACTCCTCTTATCAAGTCAAACTATCTAGTGGGTAAGGCACATTCATTGGGGCTCAAGCAGCACAAAGTAACAGCTAACAGGGCTCCATGCTATTGTCAGGTAAGCACTAGAGGGTCTGTATAAACTAGGCACTATTGTTATCTCTCCAGGAAGCTCTAGAAAAATAAAATCCAAGGTGCTTCTCATCACTTCTGAAGTCACCTCTGCTCTCCCCTTACACCCTGAACACTGCCCACACACGCATGCTTTCCATCCAGCCTGCTAGCTATGATTTTAGATGGCACTCAGCACCAGGACACTGTTCCCTGCACAACCTGAACTCTCACATAACATCCCTTCTCCCCCATACCCTCCATGTGCAACCCACGCTCCCACGGATCCTTTGCTCTACCCGCTTTCCTTATGCTCCTTTTACTTCCCCCAGAGTCTTTCCTGTGCTCATGCTCCCCAGTAGAGCTATATGGCCATTTGCACATGTCATCGCTTTATAATTTGCTGCAAAAATCCCCTATGGGAGGAAAGCAGCAGAGACAATGAATGCATCATTATTGCTATTATTAGCAAAACCAATGCACACACCCCCATCTCCTTAGAAAAGCAAGCATGGGGAACTTTGCAGAGACAGTGCTGTAGTGAGGTTGCCCTAATTTGCACACTTGTTGCAAGGGGCTTTAGGAGATGCAGAACCACCCAACTACTCCCCCTCCCACTCCTGCCATTCTTCCTACACTGGGGCCCCCCTCCTATGGGGTCATAGTACAGGCATGTATTGCCTCCCATCTCCCTCCAACCAGCTGGGGCCCTGGGGGTGGGGGCTGAGGGGAGGAGGGAAGGAAAGTTAAAGTGACTAGAGGAATGGGGTTAGGGCTGGGGAACAAGATAGGGCCAAAAAAATATTACAGAAGTGGAAGGGGCACAGGGGAATGTATGGAGAACATCCTATCTATCTACACATCTCTAGCTGACATCAATTTCAGGCTGTGACAGGGTTTTGTGAGACACAAATTCAATTTTTAAAAAGCCATGGGAAGGAATTTCCCCACAGAATAAAACAATCCCCAACAGTCTGTCCTGGCACTTACTGGAAAAGATTGCCAGAGGCCCAAGTTCAGGGAGTCACCTCCTTTTTCTCTGGAGGGGAAGCTATTGGATCTCAATGTTATTGCTTGCCTGACTCTTTGTAGTCTCGCTCCCTTAGCTCCAAGCTGGAATTTTCAAATCCATTTTTCTTGTTTGGCACTCAAAATTGCAAGCCCATTAGCAAAAATTTTTAATGAATCTGTAAACTCAGGGGTTGTACCGTATGATTGGAGAATTGCTAACATAGTTCCTATTTTTAAGAAAGGGAAAAAAGGTGATCTGGGTAACTACAGGCCTGTTAGTTTGACATCTGTAGTATGCAAGGTCTTGGAAAAAATTTTGAAGGAGAAAGTAGTTAAGGACACTGAAGTCAATGGTAAATGGGACAAAATACAACATGGTTTTACAAAAGGTAGATCGTGCCAAACCAACCTGATCTCCTTCTTTGAGAAAGTAACAGATTTTTTAGACAAAGGAAACACAGTGGATCTAATTTATCTCGATTTCAGTAAGGCGTTTGATACCGTGCCATATGGGGAATTATTAGTTAAATTGGAAAAGATGGGGATCAATATGAAAATTGAAAGGTAGATAAGGAACTGGTTAAAGGGGAGACTACAATGGGTCCTACTGAAAGGTGACCTGTCAGGCTGGAGGGAGGTTACCAGTGGAGTTCCTCAAGGATCAATTTTGGGACCAATCTTTTTATTACGGACCTCAGCACAAAAAGTGGGAGTGTGCTAATAAAGTTTGTGGATGATACAAAGCTGGGAGGTATTGCCAATTTAGAGAAGGACCGGGATATCATACAGAAGGATCTGGATGACCTTGTAAACTGGAGTAATAGTAATAGGATGAAATTTAATAGTGAGAAGTATAAGGTTATGCATTTAGGGATTAACAACAAGAATTTTAGTTATAAGCAGGGGACGCATCAATTAGAAGTAACAGAGGAGGAGAAGGACCTTGGAGTATTGGTTGATCATAGGATGACTATGAGCCGTCAATGTGATATGGCTGTGCAAAAAAGCTAATGCGGTCTTGGGATGCATCAGGAGAGGTATTTCCAGTAGAGATAAGGAGGTTTTAGTACTATTATACAAGGCACTGGTGAGACCTCACCTGGAATACTGTGTGCAGCTCTGGTCTCCCATGTTTAAGAAGGATGAATTCAAACTGGAACAGGTACAGAGAAGGGCTACTAGGATGATCCGAGGAATGGAAAACTTGTCTTATGAAAGGAGACTCAAGGAGCTTGGCTTGTTTAGCCTAACTAAAAGAAGGTTGAGGGGAGATATGATTGCTCTCTATAAATATATCAGAGGGATAAATACCGGAGAGGGAGAGGAATTATTTAAGCTCAGTACCAATGTGGACACAAGAACAAATGGATATAAACTGGTCATTGGGAAGTTTAGACTTGAAATTAGACTAAGGTTTCTAACCATCGGAGGAGTGAAGTTCTGGAATAGCCTTCCCAGGGAAGCAGTGGGGGCAAGAGATCTATCTGGCTTTAAGATTAAACTCGATAAGTTTATGGAGGAGATGGTATGATAGGATAACATAATTTTGGTAATTAATTGATCTTTAAATATTCATGGTAAAATAGGCCTAATGGCCTGTGATGGGATGTTAGATGGGGTGGGATCTGAGTTACCAAGGGAAGAATTTTCTGTAGTATCTGGCTGGTGAATCTTGCCCATATGCTCAGGGTTTAGCGGATTGCCATATTTGGGGTCGGGAAGGAATTTTCCTCCAGGGCAGATTGGAAGAGGCCCTGGAGGTTTTTCGGCTTCCTCTGTAGCATGGGGCACGGGTCACTTGCTGGAGGATTCTCTGCTCCTTGAAGTCTTTAAACCATGATTTGAGGACTTCAATAGCTCAGACATAGGTGAGAGGTTTTTCGCAGGAGTGGGTGGGTGAGATTCTGTGGCCTGCGTTGTGCAGGAGGTCAGACTAGATGATCATAATGGTCCCTTCTGACCTTAGTATCTATGAATCTGTGTGTTCTGGTTCAGGGATTTTATTTTCCGAGGGTTTCAGCTTTCTTATGAGGGGAGCCAGGAAGTTTTCTTCTGATTCTCTCTTATACTTCAAAGTTGAAAAGTTTCACACTGATTTTTTCTTTTAAAAAGGTGTTTAGTTTTCCAATAAGAGTTAAAAAGCCGTCCATTTTATTAGTGTCCTTAAATGTGAGCTATAATTAAACACAGCACCCACGCTGCTACATGGCTGATAATTGCCACCTGCAAAGATGCGACAAGCCTTCCAAAGATAGGACACAGATGCCTTTCCTATCATGAACAAACACTTTGTTCCATCTTATATCAGCTTTGCTGAACATGCTGTGTGGCACACTGCACATGCTGTGTCATAGGTTGCATGTGCTCTGCCACATACACACATGCTGTCACATAACATGCTGTCAGACAGTTTAGTCAGTGTGTACATTTTGCCACATCTTACTCATGCTGACACACACCATGACACATTGTTCATGCTCGGTCATGCCTAACAGTATACATGTGCATGCTTATACATGCAATCACATACACCATATATGCTCTGTCACACTAACTTGCTTTTCAGAAAGATTGCCTGACTGCCCCGTGCTAGGGCCGAATGTTTTGACTGTTATATAAAGTACGCAAGATGCAGTCTGCCAATTCAGCGGCTCCCATTTCTAAGTATTATTTTCATAAGAGACTCAATTCCCTTTTATTTCTTCCACTGATAATGTGGTACCTCTTAGCACTGAGCCCACTGCAGCAATCCATCAGCAAGGAACTACTGTAGATCTGATGAGTCAACCTGCATTGCCAGTTTCAAAGTAGCTCCAGAATCTAGAGCATCACTTTAATAATTGATTGGACTGCCATGCCAAACAGCACAGGGATAACTGCCTCTCTGTTGTACCAATAAAATAAAAACCAGCAGGATCTTATTAAAGGGAAAAAGGCAAAATACCACATTTATTGTGAATACAGAAAGAATCATAGTAAGCAGTTAGTTACAGCTGTAACATTCCATTCAATCTCATCTTTATTCACACATTCATTCATACACACACACACAGGTTCTGCAAGGTTGTTATCATAGTAAGCAGTTAGTTATAGCTATAACTTTCCATTCAATCTCATATTTATTCACACATTCATTCATACACACACACACACACACACACACAGGTTCTGCAAAGTTGTTATCATAGTTACCAGCCTTAGAGTTGCTCATGCCAAGCCACTGGCCAGGTGGCCTGGACATGAGGAGGGAGCAGGGCCTTGTCAGATGCTCATCTGATGCTCCTGGAAGTTGGTTTGCAGAATCAGACCCCAAAGTTCTCACTTTTTAGAGTCTATTTTTATAGGAATTTCTTCCTATGCCAGTCTATGGGAATTGCTGCATCATGCTGTTGCTGAATCAATCAGCAGATGGCACATTCCTGATGGCTCCAAGATGTTATCTTGTTCTTTGGTTCTCTCATTCTTGAGGCTGTTGGGTGGATTCCAGTCTGCCCTCCGGGGGTCCTCTGGTTATTTCCACTTCACGCCTTCTTCAGCCGATGGACACTGGATTCTTAGGCTGGCACCTCCCTGATCATTTAGTTATTATCCACACCAAGCATCCATCCACATACATCCTCTATCTCTATTTTAATCACAATTGTTAATACAACAAAAGGGCGGGGAGTTTCTGGGTGCTGTTTCTGTTGTTAGAGTATTGCTTTGAGTCTCTCTCTCTCTGTGAATTGCTTTGAGAACAGACTCTGTCTTAGAATGTACTAACACAATTAGCAGCTTGCAAGTTTCACACATAGAGGGAGAGAAACAGTACCAAAAACCAAGAGACCTCTTAATTAGTAATACCCTGGAATTTAAACTATGGGGAATCAAACTCATTTGTGATTTTAATACAGAACTTCTTTAATATGATCCAACATCTCTTGATCCATCAGGCTTGGACTGGGAACTCCTACATGGACTGTAATTCTCCAGAGTTGCTAACAGATGATGATATGGAGAGACAGGTGGGATACAAGCTTCCATCATGCAAAAATGCATTTAAAATATACTTCTCTCCAGACACACTGAATGGTAATTAGATGACTCAGGTGTCATTAGCAGAATGCTCTCAGTGTTCCCCAGGGCACTAGGGAGGGGAGGAAAAGAGGAGAAAATATAATGGAATATTCACTGCACATGCTCTTCTCCTTTAAGAGGACTAAAAGGGCATGGATGTGTTCCTCTTTCATTTGTTTCCCATCTAGCCCTGCTGTGTGTTCCTAGAGTACATTCCTGGAATCTTAATGTATTACCTATCCTGTGGGAGATTTCTATCATCATCATCATCATCTCCTCCTCCTCCTCTCACACACACACCCCTACCTTACAGGATAAGAAGAATTTTAAAAGGGTCAGGACTGTAATTCCATCAAAATTCACTGAGAATCCTTTCAATTCTGCAGAAGAATCTAATATTGTCCAACATTTTGTCTTCTCACTTGAGGGAATACAAAGGATCAAATTCAAAGGAACAGCAGGGAAAGATTCCTTAAAGATACCTGTAATGGGTGAGCTGGGCTCAGACTCACCTGTGATAGATCAGCTGCACTCCCACCCCACCCAAACTGATCCTGATCAGCTGAGGATTAGATGGTGTGGGTCAATTATTGGGTGCAGCTGGGAAGGAGTTGGGTGATGTCCCTAAAAGGCTGGGAGAACTGACTAGCCTTGAAAGGAGAGGCTAATTTGAGAGAAGATGATGTGGGTGGAGATGCAGTCTAGAGGAAGCATGCCAAGGAAGAAGCCCTGAGGGTCAGCAGGCTGGGAGGCAGTGCTCTGTAGAAAGTGGGGAAGAATTCTGCTGCGTGCAGGAGATGATGAACCTGCAGACAACCTAGCCCAGGAAGGGTAGAAGAGTTTGTTCCCTTGTTTTGTACTTTGGGAGAGAGACACCTAAGAAGAGCCCAGGAGGGCTGGAAGACCTTTGTTTGTTACCTTTGACTTTTTGGACATCAGTTCTAACACCTTCTGGCACACCCAGTGAGCGACATGACTGGAAGACCAAGTCACCCTTCCCAACCACTAAGGCTTGAAGGTGGAATAGAGTGCAGTTGCAGGTCTTGCCACGAGCGGATGATTTGAGCATGGTGAGTCCCATCACAATCCTTTAAAAAATTCCATAGAAAAAAATCTGAAATGGGTATTAACAGTATTGTAACTGTTTGGGTCATTACTGAAAAAGGTTGAGAACTCATTTTACAATTGGCAGCCTCAAACTAGTTCATTTTTGCCTTCTGTGCCCTGAAAACAATCCAGTTTTCTTCCCAGAATCCTTTATGCCCCATTTCCTAGAGTACTTTGTAGTGTTTCAATTAAAAAAACCTGATGCAGAGAGCTCAGTTCATTGAGCCATGTGATAAGTCTGCATATTCACTACACACACTATTTTATATATATAGATAATTTCACATTAAGTATAATTGATGCATCCTTATGAAGTTTTGACTTCTATATCTAGCTATAGTCAACTAAGCTAATAATATCTGGCTTCCAGCATTCAGAAAGCTTTCTGGTTGTGAAGGAAGGCTAGAAAAAAAATTCTGATCTACCCTGGGGTCATGATCAACACTGAACAGTTGCTTCAGAATACTGTAGTGTCATTTAAAGGGATTCTCAGGTTCACTCTCTTTAAATGTGTCATTCTCCCATTTTGCTACCTCTAATGGAAAGAACTCTAGTGATATTTAGAAAGACTTGCCACTTCATAAACATTGAATTGTGATCTCTCTCTCCCATGTGTGCCCAACTCTGGGTGTTCTGACCAAAAAAATTGGGTAGAGGGAGTAAAAGTTTAAACCAAACTGTTACTTGAGTGTCAAGCTTGGTTGTTCTTTTGGGCCTCAAAGCCACAGGACTCCACCAAACACACAAGTTGATTTCACCAAAGTGTCCATAGTGATTTTGCATCACCCCATCACTTAAAGCAGAGGCTCTCAACCTTTCTGGTCTACTGTACCCTTTCTGGAGTCCAATTTGTCTTGCATACCCCCAAGGTTCACCTGACTTAAGCTACTTGCTTACAAAAAAAATCAGACAAAAATACAAAAAAAGTGTCCCAGCACTGAAATTGCTTTCTCATTTTTACCACAAACATAAAATAAACTATAAATGTACTTATTTCAGTGTATTGTATATAGAGCAGTATAAACAAGTCATTGTCTGTTTGAAAATTTGGTTTGTACTGACTGCTAGGGCTTTTTATGTAGCCTGTTGTAAAACTAGGCAAATATCTAGAAGAGTTGATGCAGACCCTGGAAGACCTCTGAGTACCCCCAGGGGTACATGCACCCCTTGTTGAGAACCACTGAATGAAATAAAATTTTTGTAGCCCTAATAGGTCCTGAGATCAGACCTTAAAAATCCTGTCTTATCCATAGGAAACTCGCTTGTATTACTCATGAGTAGTGAGGGCACATCCATCCCAGATTAGTGTCAATAAAATAATCATGTATATGATGTATAGGAGATGGACCTGAGCCCCCTGGTTTGAATCCAGACCAAGCCTTTCCTCAAATTCTGGGGGTATTTGAATATGGGGCTTTAATTTTGGCCCATTTCTAATTACACATTTAGATACTGTACTATGGTGAAAGCACATTAGCATCTTGCAGTCTCCACAGGCTGAATTGTTGCTCTATAACTAAGATTGATATCTATACCCGGATATGGGCCCTCAGTGTGGAAGACTGACTGGCATTAGCTTTTTGTTCCTGGCCCTATTAATTCCCCTGCGTGCCAAGTTTTGTTTTGGGGCGGGGGGGGGGTCACCTGCAGCGTGGTAACATGCTCTTACCTCCTCCCTAGACCACTCAACAGTATTAACCACCAGTCATCACTCTCCACTACAGTTCCGAGGCTTATCACTCCCTTGTGGCTTTTTCTGCACAAACGTGTCATTTATATACACACACAGAGCTACCCTCTGATCTGCTTTGTAGAAAGCAGTCTGGAGGCAGCAGACTACAACTACCAACTGGGACCACAAGGTGTAACTCAGCCCCTCCTCCCCACCAAACATACCCACCCCCATCACTGCACCTGATCTGTAGCCTGTCCCCAGCTGGTGAAATCACCACCACATTTTTCTGACACCATCATGGTTTCTATGGCAACAGGCTGATGCAAGAGTTTCAAATCTGACATTTCTAGCTTGAGAGCGCCCAATGAGGCAGGGTGGATTCCAGGACTGGGAGGGAAGATGACTTATAATGGCGCAGAGTGCACTTTAATAATTCACAAGCTCAAGGAAGCAAAAAGAAGTGAAACTATTTGAAAGCAGTTTCCAGTCTATCCTTTTATTTGGGTTCTATGGGGGATGGGGAGGGGAGAAGTGGACTCAGCAGAACAGAGTCCTGCAATATCCAGTAGACCAGCAAAGTGTGACATGCAGTCATGCTCACTGAGGCCTTCTGAATGGACTAGTATTTTTACAAAGACGTGTACTGTTTAGTGGATAGAGCAGGGCACTTGGAGACAGGAGACCTGGGTTCTATTTCTAGCTCTGCCACTGACTTGCCATGTGGCCATGGATAAAACACGTAGCCTCCCCAGGCCTCTGTTTCCCCACCTTTAAATTGGAGATAATGCGATTGATTTGGCTCACATGGGTGCTATTAAGATTAAATATCTAAAGTTTTTGAACTGTTCAGAGTTAGAGATTGTACTACATTAGATTAATCATGTTATCTAGTTGATAGCCTGCTTATCGTATAAATCAGAGCTTCAGAGGAAGGCTAAAAACCTCCATTGGAGTATCTGGCTAACTATACAATATTGATCAAAAATCAGGGAAGTCACTTCTGGCCTCTGACAACCAGCTTATGCTCTGTAGCATGAGATCGGAGGTGTCTTTACTTGCTACGGGCAGAAAAATCAGAACTGACTTTTTGGTTCTTTGGCCATTCTAAAAGTTTTGCTGAAAACTTTTTTCTTTTTAGGTTGACCCAAACAAATGAATTTCATGTTGAGTAAAATGAAAGATAAATTCAAACAACGTTTCAAGTCTAAGTTAAACTGAAGTTTCAAGAGTTATTGGGGGGGAGGGAGTGATGTGTGTTGAAAGTCTTAAAAAAAATTTTAACTTGAGCTTTTGACAAAACAAAATTTGAAAAATTTTACATGAATTCATGAAGTGTTTTGGCTGACTTGAATCTGCATTTTTTTTTTTGGTGTGGGGGGAAAAAAGAGTTCCAGGTGAAAGACTTTGCCCAGTTCTAGCTGTTATCTTGGAGTGCAAGTAGGAATACTTCACATCAATATTTACTTCAGATATTCAAGGAGCTCTTTTTTTAAAAAAAAATCCCTGCTGTTTGGATACCACCTATAGTTGCCATAAAACTAACCAGGCCATACATAGGTCAAGGTGGTCATGTGTGACACAGGGATGGCATAGTGCACAAATACCTTTAACTCACTGGTGATACCATAAAGGGTTGTCTTTCCCATTCAGTTCTTGACAGTCAGTCAGTTTAGAGGTACCCACATCGCCTGTGCTCATGGTAGTGCCCACTCAGCAGCTGATGCAAGACTGACTTTGCTTTTACTTGCTCTGCTAAATCAGGGAATATACATGGGACGTGCATGCACACCCCACAAACTGCTAACTCTAGAATTATACACAGATCAACAAGGCTCTGGCTTGAAATGTGACACTTAATCTCACCTTTTTCAATTTCATAACATGCATCAGCAGCAATGGGTATTCAGCACACAAGCACCTTTTTAGAACAGTGTTCATCAGGAAAAGGGAATAAACGGAAGGCATCTGTACAGACTGAAAAGGGCAATGCTTCTTATACTTCCAGAGGGGTCTTCCCAGATCTGCAAAAGGCTGATGCAAGGTCCATATATGGAATAGTCAAGAGTGGTTTCTTGTAGCAGCAGCATTTCAGATGTAAATCATTACTGCCTAGAAGCCTCAGACATGTTGGGGCCTGCTGTCCCATTCACTATGTTCTAATGGATGATCCTTGCATCATTGATGCATTTGTCAATATGGATTCACACAGCAGGATAAGAAGTGGAATGGTCCTTTCTGTTCTACCAGATGTCAGTGTAGAACATGGCTCCTTAACAAGCCATGTTTTTCCACATGTGGAAGGAATAAAATGTCTAGATCTAGGGAATAATATTTTTTAAAAAAGCCAAGAGGGGAGGGGGATGTGGACTCATTCCCAGGTCTGTCTCCCTTTTCAGACCCCATGGCTGGTGACATCATGCTCACATCTAAAACGGTGATTTGGGAAATAATCCCTCATACTTGACCAGAAGTGCAGAAATCTCTCCACCCCACTCCTAATCCAGTTAAGACATCTGAAGGTTTAAAGTTTTAGCTCTGAGAAAAGGGATACATTACAGGAGAAGCCTCAGGTGAAGTGTGGCAGCGACATGCATGCTTTTGACTTGTCCTTAGGACGCTAAAATGCCAATCTCTGAAATCACTGTCCTGAGGATGGCCCTTCCTCACAGGGATTTCAAGTGCCACCAATTCCACATGGATGGTACAGAATCATCCTCAGAGCACTGTGGTATTGGAGGGGATTCTCCAATGGATCTCTACAAGCAGTGGAACTGAGAGGTCATCAGACTCAAGGGTCGTAGTGGGGAAGATGGCAGTTGCTAGATGCCTCTTACACATCAGGGGTTATCGGAAGCATCTTTCACATTTCCATGCCTGAAAACTCCACATGCTGAGAACAAAGGCATGAAGGAAATAGTATCAGCATACAGAAAACACAAATTCCTCATTGGCAGAATAACTCCAAGCAGGAGAAATGGGAGTCTCAAGGCAGGTCTATGCTACCACTTTCATTGAACTAATGTACGTTGCTCGGGGGGAGAGGGGGGTGAAAGACTCCCTCTCTCCCCCCAAGCAACACCAGTTTAGCACTGTCCACACCAGTGCCGCCGACATGCTTCCGCTTCTCGCTGAGGTGGAGTAATTATGCAGACAGGAGAGTGTGCTCTCTCATCTGCATAGCGCCTCTTCACAGATGCACCATATTGACGCAGCTGAACCAATGCAGCTCGGTAGTGTAAACTTGCCCTCACACTTCAGTTAGTACTTCCCTTGCTACCTCTTCTGTGGTGTCAGATAACGACTCACAGGGCTGACACTGTTTTTCTCAGCTAGCTCCAAATATTTCCCAGGGATCAACAAAAAGGTGGAGATGTAGCAGCTGTACCACAATGCCATCCAGAACTGCCTGGTGAAAGCCATCGCACTGTGTATGGGGGAGGTTGCCATGAACTGCGCTATCGACAGCCAGTTGCGACCTGACGTGGTCGTCACCAATGAGGCCCAGGAAAAGATCATCCTTGTCGACATCATGGTCTCCTTTTTGAGAACAGGACCCCAGCCTTCCGCGAAGCCTGAGGTCATAAAATAGAAAAATACACCCCCCCCCCGGCCCCCAGCAGACACCTTGAGAGCAAAGGGCTACAAGGTGCAGCCCTTGATCGTTGGAGCCCTGGGCGCCTGGGACCCCTGCAACGAGCGTGTGCTGCAGACCTGTGGGATCAGTCGATGCTATGCAGGGCTCATGTGGCGCCTCATGGTCTCGGACACCATCCGATGGTCCAGGGACATCTACATTGATTACATCACCGGCCACCGACAGTACCAGGAGGTGTGAGCCAGAACGACATCATGCATCAAACTATGAGAAAGGGAACGAGAGACTTCTTCCATTGGACCATATGAACTGGAACCATAAACTCACTGAGTATTAAATCTCACCAAATGAGGGTAAATCCATCCTTATCATTGTACCCACTCATTATACTCCACACCTGAACATAGCCATTATACGAACATACCCTCATCTCAATGTCTGTACTTTTACCCCCAATTGGGGATATTGCAGATTATGTATTCCTTATGCCAGCTGCTCCTAAACCAAACTTCATACCCCTTGATAATCTATACGTTATTCCCTGATAACCAGAAACTTCTACGCTTAAACTCTGTACTGTTTTCTTTTTATTTTAACATCTTAATAAAATTCTTATCTTTGTTTGCTTTGTGCTGTAGATGGGGTGGTAACTTGATTTACTCAAGACATTTTAGCTCAGCTACTTCATTCATATCCCTGGATAAAATCAACCTTTAATCCATCCCAATAGATTCATTGGCAACAGCTGGGACAGGAGTCAAAGGGGCTCATCAAATCTGACATAGGGTGTGATGTGCAACGGGGTAGTGCCCAGGTTCTATCCAGCACACTAGAACAAGGGTATGTTCAGAATCTGCACAGTAGTGAATCCGCACAGCTGCGTGTACGTTGGTGTTACAACTCTCCTGTGCTCAACAGTATGTCATACCTGAGCAAGTGTGTCCTAGGCCCTATATTGTCATCACTTCCAGAGTCTCCACTTCAAGTGTTAAGGGCCTATGCTTTGGCAACATCCTGTTCTCTCTATCTTAAAGTCCTGAGTGACTATGGATCTATTACTACAGAGTCAGATTTGTCCACCATATTAGGTGCAGCCCTTGAGTTCCTGGCAAGCTTCAAATGCAACCCACAGCAGGGCAAAGTTTGGGTGTTCCTTTATTATTAAGCATTTCCCATAGTAATTTCTGCTCCAGGGCACAAATATCCTGGACTTAGTCTTTACTCACATGGCAAATCCCCAGGCTTTGCCAAGCAAACATTATCTGGCTCCTAAGGAATCTGCAACACAAGTTCCTGCACTTTTACTTTGGTCACTGGGGAGGACAGTCAGAGTCTTGTAGTTCACAGGTGTACACTGTGTATTACCCTTCAGCTGCATGGCATGTAATTAAAGGGTGAGTGAAGGATATTCAAGCTCTTGCTAAGCCCTGGAACTCTGAAATAAACTGGTTTCATAACATGCCATGCTTTCTGGAATGTCTCACTTTTTAGTGATTGACTTGTCTAACGCCTTTCACCCTTAAGGACCCCCAGAGCTCTTCAACCTTTATATACAGTATTGAACGTCCAGCTCTACAGTGGAATATAGCAACTTTTAATGCTGTTTGAGAATGCTACCTGACTTACATGCCCCTCCCCCATTACTGTAATCTTCAATCCATTTATCCTCAAAACCCCTCTGAGGTAGGCTAATAGATTTCCAAGACCAGAGGGGACCATTATCACCTAGGGGTTCTCAAACTGGGGGTTGCAAGATGGTTACATGTGGGATGTGAGCGGACAGCCCTGGCCATGCAAGGGGCCCCAAGCCCCCATTAAGTTACCCTCCCCCATTTTTAGTTTATTTGGGGGCGGGAGAGATTGCAGTCAGAGGCAGACTGTGTGAAAGGGATTGCCAATACAAAATTTGAGAACCACTGATCTACTCTGACGTCCTCTATAAACATAGCCATAGAACTTTCCCAAAACAATGCCTAGAGCAGAGCTTTCAGAATAACCTCCAAGTCTGAATTGGTCTAGTTTAAACTTAGTCATTGGATCATGTTATACCTTCCTCTGTTAAATTTAAGAGCTCTTTATTAAGTATTTGTTCCCCTGTGGATACTTAGGCTCATCAAGTCACCTCCTAACCTTCCCTGTTAGGTTCAAGGAGCTCCATCTATTTTGCTCATCATGAAAAGGCATGTTTTCCTATCCACTAATCATTCTTATGGCTCTTCTCTGAACCCTCTCCAATCTATCAACATCCTTCTTGAATTGTGGACAACAGAACTGAACATGCTATTCCAGCAGCAGTTGCACCAGTGCCAAATACAAAGGTAAAAGCCTCAATTTATGCATCCAAGGATCACATCAGCCCTTTTGACCAGTGTCTCACTGGGTGCTCATGTTCAACTGATTCTCTACCAGGACTCCCAAATCTTTTCTAGAGTCACTGCTTCCCAGGATAGAGTCTCTTCCCCCCCTTTTTCTCCCCCCCCCCCCCATTGTAAAGTATGGCCTACATTCTTTGTTCCTAGAAGTACACATTTATCCATATTAAAATGTAAGTTGCTTGGTAAACTGGGCACAAGTAAATGTTCCAGAGTGCTCTGTATCAGTGACCTGTCCTCCTCATTCATCACTCCCCCAATTTTTTGCATCAGCTGCAAATTTTAGTGATTACTTTCTTCCACATGGTTAAGCATTAGAGCACAGAGCCAAGAACCAATCCCTGCGGAACCCCACTAGAAAGAAATCTGCTTGATTCCCTGTATACAATTACATTGAGACCTACCAGTTAGCCAGCTTTTAATCCACTTATGTGCCATTTTTTTTTTTTTAACCAAAATGTTGTGTGGTATCAGGTCAAACACCTTACGTAAGTCTAATAACTACACTATCACCTTTATCAACCAAATTTGTAATCTCAAAATTGTGTGACGGGATCTGTTTTCCATAAACCTATTTTGACCAGCATTAATTACCTTCAATTCTTTATTAAAGTGAGTCCCATATCAGCTGCTTCATTATCTTGCCAGGGATTGAGGTCAGGCTGACAGGCCTATGATTACCTAGGTCATCCCATTCACCCTTTTTAAATATTCACATAGATGAGGAACCGAGGCACAGAGTATATAAGTGACTGTCCTATGGTTACACAGGAAGTCTGGGGCAGAGCTGAATGTGACCCCAAATGAATAGTGTATCCAGCTGAATCTGCAGATGGATTTTGAGAAGCATGAAGTTAGAGTCAAAAAACATACCTGCTCCCTATACTCTTCCAACAAAGCACAAGGGGATCTTTTAGTGACAGTCAAGGCCTAGGATTATTATTTCATATACAAGATGGCACCCCTAGAAACACTATGTCCCTTAGTGCTACAGTGGTTCCTTGACAGAGCTGTCAGTCAGAGGCAAATGTACCAGCTGCTGAGTCACCAACACAATTTCTCAAGATCTGAGGGTTTTCTTTGTAGGCCTCTTACTCAGCTGCTGAGCTAGCCTCATACTGCTGTCTCTGAGGGCTGACAGGATTACAGCCTGAAATGGCATAGCTGCAAGCCCTGTGCCCGTAGCAGGCACTAGGCCAGACTGCTGTCCCTGTCTGACTTTCCCCTTGCAGCTGTGTATGTCACAGTTCGAGATACCTTGCATGTGGTTTATATTTAAAACAGGAAGAGGGATTTCTTTATGGTAAGGAACAGAAGGAGGCTGCATTCTAATCTCCCTCTTAGATGCATAACCCCTCAGTCAGGCTGCTGCTAGCAAGTCCAAAGGGAAGCCTGTGTGCACAGCTGCATGCATTCACACTGTTGCTGACCCCACAGCAGAATAGAACTGTTGCTCAATTTAGGATCAAACTCACTCAGACATACAAGAGTGAAAAATCTATAGTCCAGATTAAAATGCTAGGGCCAACACCAGTGAAGCCCATAATGATGATGTGGGTCCCAGTCTCCTTTCTGAGCTTGGCCCAGTAAATTCAGGAGCCAAAGTTCCTCCTCCTACCTATACAATTGGCTTTTTTTGTAGAAGAAACTGTTTCCCAGACCATCTAAGGCTGCTAGTGGACATACAATTCGCCACAGACATTTTCTTGATCTCTCTCCAGCCCTTGCTGTGAAGTTGGCCCTTTCCCCTTCTCTTGGGGGGATGTCACCAAGCTTCTACCCTACAGCCACACTGAAGGAAAAAAAAAAGGGGGAGCAGACACTGTTTTGGCACAATGAGCAGAGGGTTGGGACGCAGAAGGCCTTGAAAAAGTCCCTTTGTCTTTCTTCCTTGGTTTACCCCTTTGAAATGGGAATAACCCTGACTCATCCCTATCTTATGGATAAATTAGTCAATGTCAAGCACTGTAAAAATGTGCTAAGTAGGTAGTCCCACGTTATGGATATTTTCCAAAGGGGAAAGTTAATGATTCATGTGACTGGAACACCCAGGTGTCATGGCTGGTCACATGGAGAATGGGAAAGAGATATGTATCTTCATTATGAAACGTTACAGAGTTTGGTCTAGTGATTTGAAACAGAGATCTGGGAGTCAAGACTATAGCGTTCTTATACTGACCCTCTTTGTGTGTGTCCTCCAGTAATGGGAAGTGATTTCCTGTGTCTCACTCTCCCAATCTAGAAAATGGGGATAACCCTAACTGGCTGGACAGAGGGGCTAAGACAATTAGTTTGTCTTTATAAAGTTCTTTTGAGATCGCAAAGTAGAAAGCACTGAAGACAAATGACTTCACATATTCAGTTATTTGCAAGACAAAGCCTTAAAGTTCCAGCTTGATTTTTAATTTTTACAGATAACTTCACCTATAGTGCTAAAAGAGAACTCTGATGACCTGGGGAACCCTAGTTAGTTTGGCATCTAGGAACCAAGAAAAAAGCTTAACTTACAAAGAAGTTACAAGATTCAATTTAACATCAGCTTGTATCTCTGGTCCCCTCCTAGGACTATTTTTTAAATCTGCTCTAGAGACACAAGCCTCCAAGTGCATCCGATGAAGTGAGCTGTAGCTCACGAAAGCTTATGCTCAGATAAATTGGTTAGTCTCTAAGGTGCCACAAGTACTTCTTTTCTTTCCAAAGATTTGTTTTTATGCTACTATATTTGAAATGTGAAAATATCTGCTTTCTATAAATAGTATCCCCAAAGTGCCAAGACCTTGCCTGTTGGTTTTAGGCCCCCCCTCCCAAAAGAACCCCACACAATATAAATAATATTTGTTCGTGTGTATCTTCCCGTGAAAGGGAAAGAATTAAAACTACAACAGCAAAGGAAAAACACAGGCACAGAAGATGTGCAATACCATATCAAAATCTCAGTCTCACTGGTCTGGTATCATTCCTGCTATTCCAGTTCAGACTAGTGGTCCATCCAGGCATTCCATAATTTAACAATCATTGGTCTGCACAGTGTGGTGGTCTGCCTCGAATAGTGGGGAAAATTGGATTGCAGTAGCACTTCAGAGGCTCCATTCAGAGATTGGGACCCTACTTCGTTAGCTGCTGTGCAAACACATTGGGGCAGACTCTCTTCCGAAGAGCTTGCAGTCTAATGCTTCAGAAAAAAAAAATAAAAAGCTCCTGAAATGTTCTTGATTCGTTGTTACATTCTTCGTAGGGGCTGGGTGTGGCAATGGAGAGTTCTTCCTGATCTTATGATGCTCAGAAAGTGAGGTGGTGTAAGGGCTGACTGCCTTAAACTCTTATTCACTTCAATGGGAGCTCCAGGTGGTCAAAGGGCACAAAATGCATTTGGCCCAAAGTGAACAAAATGTGCACTAGGGCCTCATCCAATGCTCAGTGAAATCAATAGAAAGATTTTGCTTTGGCTGGGACCCAAACCTCAGAGCTATGGGTTGTGTGTTTTGTTTTTTTTTCAGTCTGAGCTGATGAAGATGCTTTAGTGGAGTTCCATCTCCCATGTAGCCAAGCCACATGCCCCCGGAACATCTTCAGTGGCATACCTGTGGAAAGGCGCTTCTGCCCAGAAGGCTCCTGTCCCCTACAGCCAACATGCCATGCCATGGGCTGCTGAATGGAATGAAGTTTCCTTGGAGACTAAATGAAAAATTCTCTTTCCTCCCTACGACAGGATCTCAACCCTCCCAGAGTAGAGATCTGCATGGAAGTTGCTGTGAGGAAAGAGAAGTCCTGCCCCAGATTAGCACTGAGATAATAAACAGGGACATTGTTTGGAAGTGACTGCATTATACTCCTTTTGATTAAAATCTTATTGATCCCTAGGGTCTACAGAGAAGGGAGGGTGTCAGGAGTCAGTGCTTAGCGCGTGTGTGTGTGCACGCGCGCATCTGCACAGCGTTTTTATGTTGCTTTGAGCCTGTTCTGGTCAGTTAAGTCACCTCCATAGCAAGTATAAGGATTTTAATTTCTTTAGACTCCAGCGCTTTTCTGACAAGCTTCCTCTTTCTGGGGAAATCACCCTTTCTAAAGCATAGTGGTAATTTTGTGTTACCTTTCTTCACACAAGGATCTTGAACTTCATTATATTGCAGTCTCTTAGTAGTTCAGCTAGAAACAGTGTTACTACTTGAACCACCGCTTGAGTGTGAACTAAGGCAAGAAAGGCTTCTCCCCTTGCGTGCTCTAATGGCACATTAACACTGCAATGAGACACCCGTGACTGGCCCATGCCAGCTGATTTGGGGGCTTTTTAATTGCCATGTAGACAGTTGGGCTCAGGCTCCAGCCTGAGCTCTGGGACCCTTCCAGCTCACAGGATCCTAGAGCCTGGGCTCCAGCCCAAACATCTACACAACAATTCAACAGCCCCACAAGCCGGCACAGGCCAGCTGCGGGTATAATTACAGCTTAGACATGCCCTAACATCTCATCATACAGTAGCACTGGTGGTAGCTCTAGTGTAGAGGAAGCATTGGCAGCTGCTACCCTTTTTACTACCATATCCTTGAGGCCTGCTCTGTGCAGTTACAGATGACCCAGTGATTTAATAGGTGGGGACCAGTGGGAGCCATGTCTACCTTAGCACTCCCTATTGTTGAGATGGGGAGAAAGCATGTGCACACACAGTCCTAGGGACTAGAAGAATAACCACCCCCCACCCCCCCACACGTGTCAAGCCATCTTAACTTGATTGGAAACCCCACCAAACCCGCCATTAAACACAGTTTAACACTTTAACTCTCCCAACTTGCCCTTCTGAGATAGAGCTAATGTTGAAGAGCTTCTACACTAGGGCAATGGGGGCCACATGAGCACCTAGAAAGATCTTTAAATCGAGCTGCATTCTTTCCACCTCTGACTTCATCCTTCCTTCAATCTCCTCCAGCGTAACAGATAATCCCATGATTTTTCCTGCTTTCAGGCACTCTCAACTCCCCTCTTTTCCTCACATGTGCTATTGTGATATTCTGCTGCTGCTTCCTTTATAACAGCTTTGAAATCCATCCTTATCTGTCCCTGCCTCTCTCTTGCTTGGTGCTATAGGTTCCTTTTCCACAGGCTCCTAAACAGCCACATAGCTCTTCTACTACAGAGTATCCAAAATACCAATGCCAAAATTAACTTCTAGCTGTGACTAGATCACACAGACCCCAGCCTCATACAAGTCCCTCCACTGGTTCTATGTCCCCTACTGCATTTATTTCAAATTTCTGCTCTGCACAGCCAAGGCTCTGCCCCTGACTACATCTCATCTGTGGTCACCTGCCACTTCCTTATTTGGACCCTGCACCTCCCTCTTTCTACCAGTTCCAGTGTTTCATGTTAACACTGGCTGAAGACAGTCTCTGCACCAAAGAGCTGACCACCTAGACATTGACAGGATACCAATTGTGCCAGCCAAGCAATGCTCACACAGACTAAGGTGTTTCCTTCTCCTTCCATCTGGCCATCCTGTCTGTTATGTTCTTCAGCACCCTGTCTCATGATCAGTTCAGACTGTGTGGCAGTTACCAGGTTTTGCTTCCTATGTAAAGCACCACGCATACCTTCATTGTGCTTATGCAGATGTCAAATCATCAGTACCCACTGTTTAGGGTTCTTTAGGTGAAATTGTCCTAATCAACTATGTCAGCTCATGGTCAAATCCAGTTTATTCTCCCACAGCTGGGTGAACTGAGAAGCAAATGTGAGTGGACTTATAACTTGTTTGTTGTAAAAGCAGATAGTGACTAAGATGCACAGGGAGCAAAAATATCAACAAAAAAAGCACAATTGATGTAAGAGGAGTTTCAGAGTAGCAGCCGTGTTAGTCTGTATTCGCAAAAAGAAAAGGAGTACTTGTGGCACCTTAGAGACTAACCAATTTATTTGAGCATAAGCTTTCGTGAGCTACAGCTCAGTTCATCAGGTGCAGACGAGTTGTATCTCTCTAGACACAAGGAGCTCCACTCCCTAACCCAGAGAAGAGAAAATAAAAATCAAATCACTGCCAGCTACAGTTGCCTTTGTCCACTTCAGGTCTACCCTGTGGCAGCTCTTTAGAGTAGAAGTGTTATAGGATGGAATATGCAAGTGGCAGCATGAGTCCAGAAAGGCCACATAGCCACTCACCTCTTGCCCTACCACTGCTCATGCTTGGCAGAGACTGGAGAGGGTAACCTCTCCTACATGCCTTCGCAAAGTTTTGCATTGGGAAATTTGGAAGTGGCTTTAGGAGTAGAAGCTACCGATTTGCACTGAGACAGAGAATTGAGAGGCAAAATAAACTGTACACTTGGATTTTCAGATTCTGCAGATGGGGGGGGTCTCAAAGTAATGCTATAGTTCACAGCCCTTTCTCTCACTGATGTTTCCTTGAGGCAAACACACAGGCTATCATTACTGTAACAAGCAGCACAATAACTAGAAGCAAAGGAAACCCCCTACAGTTACAGGCAGATTACCTGCTTCCTCACCGGCAAAGGGATGTCCTTTTCTGATACATGTAGCACTATCACATATCAAAATGCAAAGACCCCTGCAAACACACACAGGTGCATACAGGTTAAACAGCTGGAAGCGTTTTTCTGATACTCTTGTATAACGATTACTATACAACCCCCCCAAACAATACATTACCACACACATCCCTACACACACAGCACCAATATTTGTCCGCTCACGTGAATTTCATGCTAATACGTTGAGTGGAAAAAAGATGCACAAACTGCTTATTCCTAACAAAGATGAAGTGAGAAATCTCAAGGCATTTACCATTACGGCGGTTCCCCGAACTATTCGTTACCGGTGAGCAGGAAGTGGCTCTTAACACAAAACCAAGCCAGAAAGGATTTGCATTGCTTTACAACTTTCCATCTCCAAAGTCAATACAAATACTGGGAACGTGGGAGGGGGAAATCAGCAAATCCCTCAGTCCGCCAGCACACCACAAGCCAGCCGGAGGTGCAAAGAAACACAGGCGGCGCAGCAGAGACACATCCGTGCAGTGCCTTCCCAAGACACGAGCGGTTTCTGTGCAGCATCGTGGTACCTTTGTTTGTTCTGACTCCGGGAAACCCCTAAAAATAGTTTCTGCAACAGGGGCCCGCCAGACCAACTCAAACTAGCGAGCAGCAAAGAAACATTTCCACAGAGAGAGACCGAGAAATGCTGGGCTAGAAATTGGGGGGGAAGAGAGAGAAGTAATCGCACTGAAACCGAACACAAACTTACAGCCTTAGAGCATGTTCTCCCTGGAGTTGGAGGGGGGGTTGCGTGGTCTATCGAACGACACCCCCACGTGAAAAATAATTTCCACAGCCAGAGACAAATTCACATCTTGCTGGTCAGTTGCAGAGACAGAAACTGACTAGACGGAGCGCTCTCCGCTGGGGGCCCTTTGTGTAATCTACACTTACCATAATACAAGAGCCAAACCTAGCACCTCCTCTACATTACCATATTACACCAATCCCACGTCGCACCGAAAAGCAAGACTGCTGTGCAGTTGCCACCCACACGCTGTGGTGATTAGCTTAAGCGACATCAGCAGGAACCGAGCGCCTAGAAATCAAGTCTGCAGGAGCACGTTTACCGTAATTAATAGAGCACACCGTGCATACTTTTTCAATTGACTGAGTGTAGCACCACACTAACCGTAATGCATAAATAGTGCATCCACATTATTATACTGCTTAGTTTTAGAGAGACGGCGTGAGATTAGCCCATGCCGATTTAGCTTTTACTATAAGAGCAGGAATAATGTACCCTTACCTATGCATTATTTATGTGGCCGTAAATCCATTGGGGAACTTTGGGGATACAGTATATTAAAAAAGTAAGAGTTATGCTCAAGTCACTAAACCCCCCCAGACTAAATTGTAGCCTTTAGTGAATTAAAGTGAATTAAATCTCTCTCTCTCACACACACGCCCCTCCCAAATGTGAATACAGAGTACAGCACTTGAACAAAGATCCAACTGCCCCAGTATGTCTCTCCTTCTCCTCACAGTCCAGTTCTGGATTTCAGGCCTCTTCTTTCTCCATCTTGTATCATCTTCTCCATCCCTGTCAGTATGTCTTCATTCTTCCTCTTGCTTTAGAACCTGTCCCTGTCCCATTTTGTAACCACACTGAGCACTTTCAAAACAAATAACAGCAGAACCTATTATGGCACAAAGCCAAGCTCAAAACACTCTGCAGACTACCAAAGAAACTCAAGCCCTGCATCGGACAAAAGCTTGTGTAAATGGACAAATCTTGCAATGTCCTTCGAAGGGTGTGTTTAAAACCCTTTCAATATGTATCAAACATACATTTTGAAATATCTTTAAAGCCAATGTGCCTTTGTCTTGACTTTGTAGCACCCCCGGTATAGATCTGTTGCCTGTCTAAATACAGCTCTTCTAATGTACCACAAACCTGAAAAGCAAAAACCCTAGTTATTCCAGTCTTGTTCTCCCTCCTGCCACCCTCCACAAGAACCTCATTCCTGATCTGCAAAGCCCCCTGTTATTCCAATCTTGGGTCCCCCTTCCTATAACTCTGTTGATGCACCTTATTTCTGACCTGTAGCAATCCTTGCTATTCCAGTCCTGAGCAAAGACTGAAAAGTCTGGCTGCTTGTATTGATTTATTTATTTTTTTGTTAATTATGATGGATGTTAGTTCAGTTGAGATCAACAGACTGATTATATTTGCAATCCAAACAAGACTCAAGCCAAGGGCTCCAGACTAGTAACTAACCCACTGTTCTCCCATTCCCCTCCCCCCATTCATTAATGTCCAAATTATTTGTATGGAATGTCACACATCATAGATTATTTAGGATTCTAGCAAAAACACAAGGAACAAGAACAAAGAAGTGCATCAAAGGCCCAATTCCTGGGGGTGGCGGACAAACAACATGGTATCAATGTGAAAATAAATCATTTGTGGAGAATAACATAACTTGCATCTTTGCTCATCCTTTGGTCCCGTTTACAAAATCCACCGATGAGATTAAATTTTATTTGTGCATTTCTCTAAAAAGATTGTCAGCTCCAAACCATAGACTAAAAGCAATTGCCTTTCAGATGGTCTCAAGAGCCCCTTGTAATAAAAGAGAAGAGGGAAGGAAGCTCCTCTTTGGGACTGTGGTTATCCTTTTCACATTTTGAACCCTGTTATACAATTCCCTTCTTAAAAAAAAAATATCAGAAAAAATCCCACAAAATTGTTTCAGTGGAATTCATGCAGGGGAAAAGGTCTGGACTGACCACCCTAGAGACTGCAGCCCACAGAACACACGGAGCATGGGCAGCAGCTGGGTACACTTCCCCATGCTAACCACTACCAATGATCCTCAGTCCTGTCCTGGTGGAAGACTCCCACGATCATATCCAGCAATAGGGATATCTGGGGAGCTAGTCAGATGCTTTTTAATTCCATTGCAATACATTAGAGTAGGGGAGATTTGGGGGGGAGGGAGGGGGATGGACATAATGAGGAAATGATAAAAAGCGTTCTAACATTAGGGGCAGTTAGTATGTCATCTCTGGGGATCAGTCAAAACCCTCCATTTCTATATGCCAAAGGAGCTGGTAGCTTTTGTGATTTGCACACTTACTAGAAATTGGATTTAAACTCTCCCAACCCTTTCATTTCACATAAGCCAAAGCTAGTTAGAACATGGAATTTCCATTCTATGGAAACTGACATTTTGAATCTTTTTTTAATTCTAAATTGAAGCAAAAATCTGAAATTTCCCCTGGAACAAATGCCAGAAAAAAGTCAAGTCGGAACCAGCAAGATATTTCATTCTGATCAAGTCAAAACATCAGAATATAATACTAATATATATATTATAGTGTGTATATATTCAAAACAATATTCAAAACAAAATAAAATATTTTCACCTTTATTGAAATGAAATGTTTTGACATTATCTAGACAAAATTAATTTATATTTTTATCACAAATTTAGCTTAAATCCACACATTCCAGGAAAGCATTTTGATTGAAAATCAATGGGCCCTAAGGCTCCGAAGTGCCTAAATCTCTTTTAAAAATGGGAATTAGGTACTTTAGAAAATATTGTTCCTGTACTGGATTTGAATCCATAACCTAGAGGCCAGGTCTAAACCGAAAGTTAGGTCAACACAGCTACATCGCTCAGGGTGAGAAAAATCCACAACCTGAGTGACGTAGTTAAGTCAACCCTCACTGTAGACAGCGCTAGGACAAAGGAAGAATTCTTCCATCGACCTAGCTACCATCTGCTTGGGGAGTGGATTAACTACAGCACTGGGAGAACCCCTCCTGTTGCTGTAGTGAGTGTCTACACTGAAGCGGTACAGCAGGGCAGCTGCAGTGCTCCAGCTGTACCGCAGCAACATGTCTTGTGAAGACATAGCCAGTCAAAAGTCTCCAGCTCCTCTTCCTAACGCCTTGAACCATCCAATCCTCCCATCTACCTACTCCAGTATGAAACCAGGCTCAGGCACTTAAAAGGGCAAGCACAGTTTGCATCAATATGGTTCAGTCTTTCAACTGTGCCACAACCATGTTTCAAAACCAAGTCCGAGTCATGCTGGTGGTTAGTCTCAAAAGCATCATCTCTACTGGAGAAAAACCATGTATAATTTAAATGTAAGTATTGACCAAGGAATGGCTGATACATTACAAATATCGCCACTAGCAAGTTCATTTCATTTGCGTTTAACCCTGTGTCCACATATAGCAGCATAGCACATTGCCTTCTGGAAGCCTATCCCAAGATTTCTGTCCCAACGCAACTGTTCTATACAGTAGCTTGTGGAAGTGACCAAATAATTATGAGAAGACTAATGATAATAATGTGTAAACTAGTTTGCCAGTACTTTCCATCTGCATAGCAGTGTAATATTATAAGGATTGTAGTGTTTAAATTTGTTCACAGCAAGATTAATTAGTCTATGCAGTATAAAGTCACCTTTACAACATTTGTATCAAATTTGTGTGACTAGGGGCTAACTGTGTGATTTATTATTACTCTCCACTGTAAAGGAGACCACACACTATTCTGAGTTATCGGCTCACTGTTCCTCTGGGAACAGAATCAGATGCATTAAATCAGGCAAGGGAGAGGAAGGAGTAAAACATAACCTCCAAACTATGAGCCTGAGTCAAATAGAGGGTGGAGGTGTTGGAAACAGTGATGTAGAAGAAGGAAAAGGGAGAGCACTTGGGAGAGAAGATATGGATTTTGGTTTTGGCTGATGAAGATACTTGAGAGAGACAGGCTAAGATAGTGGATTGAAAGGAAAGAGACTGCTGATCAAAGGTGGAGCGGGAGATGGTGTGATTCGTCATTATAGAGATGGTAGCTAAAGCCATATAAATGGGTGAGATTGCCCAGAGGTATAAGATAAAGTGTAAAAAGCAAAAGGCCAAGGACAGGTAGCCCTTGGTGTACAGCCACAGTGGGAAAGGGGAGTAGGAGGACCCACCATAAGAGACACTGAAAGAACAATCTGAAAGGTAGGAAGAAAAGCAGAGCGGAGAATGTAACTAAAGCTCAGAGATAAGATGTCTAGCAGGAGAGAGAATGATTAATAGCATGAAATGCACCAGAAAGGTATAGACCACTGTAGGACAACCTGCGGCCCGTGGGCCGCAAGTGGCCCATCAGGGTAATCTGATTGTGGGTCGCAAGACGTTTTGCTGTTGTTGACCGTCCGCAGGCATGGCTCCCTGCAGCTCCCAGTGGCCGCGGTTAGCCATTGCCCTTCGCCCACCACTGGTCTAGACACATGCTTAGCCCTCCAAGGGCTTACAGTGTGTACCTGCCCACTGATTAATCTTTTAATTACTACCACCAGCTGGGTCTAAGAGGTTACACCCCCTACACACCATGTGTTCTGCTGCGGTGGCTTCAGAGCTGCTATCACAAAGAACTGGCTAAGGAGATTCTAGCATGGGAGAAAGGCAGCATAAACCCAATGGGAGAAAAAACGTATTTCACTTGTTTATAGAGTCTTTGTTCAAACATATGACTCATACATTGTTTATACAATTCTTGGGTCATGTGCAAAACTGGCCTGATTTCAGATCGCCAGAAAATACGGCTTATTAAACATGATATATCTGAAATGTGTCAAGGAGACTATGCTAACGGGATCTGTTAGATGTAATATTTAAAGATATAAAAATTTATGTCCCTGGAGGACATAGTTTAGCAGTCTAAGCATCAGATATTAAACACTTTTAGACCACATCTAGAATAAAACAACACTGAGGCAGAGCATATAGTCTCCCCCGAGGTTTCAGAAGCTTAAATTCTTTCATTTGATGCATTACGAATGTTGATTGATTAGATGTATAAACCATATTCCACTAGGCAGCACTTCCTCATGTGTCTGAGGTTCTCAGGTTGGCTGAACTGGCCTGGTTAGCGATGTCATTTATTCACAGGCAATTGGATATGATGTTATCAATTAGTGGTGTCATTGGATGGTGCCTCTAGCTTTCATGATATTTACACAATGGATGTCAGCCTGCTTCTGAGAAAAAGTTCAATATACAGGATAGCTAACACAGTGCTCTAAAGAGTCTGCCTGTACAATGCCTAGCACAATGGCCCTCTGTTCTTAACTGGCCCTTACGCACTACAATAATTAATAACAAACCACTCCAGACACAAACAATAAGAGCTCCTACTGAAGAGTACCAGGATTACTGGAAAAGGGGACAAAAGGAGAAAAACTAATCAATAGTTTATAAATCTGTCAGTTTTCCCATCAACACCTCCCACATTGCCAACCAGCCATGTCCCCAGGTCCCTGAGGCTTCAGAATGTGACCCTAGTGATCTTGCTAGAACATGCTTACACAGATAGCAGTTCTGAGGACTCTGCATTGAGCAGTTCTTCCAGAGGAGTCTGTCTGGAAAGTGCAGGCAGTAGATGGGGAACAGTCTTAACTCATGGTAAGAATCCGAACCCCCAAACATGATGGTAACAGCAAACTGAGCCTTTCATATATAAAAACACTAATATTCTGTGCAGAAGTGCTCGGAGTTTGAGCCTACTCGGACTGTTCCTCCCTTCAGGATTCCCTGATTCTAACTTGTCAACTGAGAGTCAACAAGATGGCTAGGGCAGAGCCATGACCTCAGAGATTCAAAAAAGTTGGCATAGTACAGCTGGATATCAACTGGGCATCACAGAAACATGCTCAGCGATCCACAGCAGGCAACTCACTTCCACTCCTCACAGGAGTTAAAACAGCACCAGTTGTCTCAACACTCACTGCTTCAATCTCAATAGACCAGGGGCACTGTCCATGGACTGCAACAGAGGGTCAGATCCTGGTACAGTGTAACACTGACAGACCCCAGTCATCAGGATTGAACCTGGGGCCTCTGGAGCTTAATGCATGAGCCTCTAGTCCATGAGCTAAAAGCAAACCAGCTGTTAGCTAAGACTGTAGAGCAGACTCATTAATCTCTCTCTAAGTGGTCTTGGTGCCACTAGATGGGACAGAACACCACACCCAGAAGGTGCGTGGGTTAGAATAGCAGGAACTTTTTCCTGTGGAACCCACTTTTCTCTATTGCCTCCTGATCATATCATCCCTTCACCTTCACTGGCTTCCTATCCAACTCTGAATCCAAAGCGCCCACTTGATTTTCAAAACTCCACGATGGATTCCCCTCTCTGATCTGACATCCACCTCTTCCTCTGGCCACTTACTCCATTCCTCAGACTGGGGCGTCCTCTTTATCACGCTGTTCATAGCCAAGAGTCATTCACCTATTTTATGCTGTCTGAGACTCTCACTCTCTTTATAACATGCTGAATCACTTGCTCTTTCATTCTAACCCTGTGGCTCACCATTTCTTCTCTCAGGGAAGTATTCTGTGATATTTTCTTTGACAGTTTATTTTTCTATATTACCCAAGTTGCACATTTGGGGACCCAGATGGGAAATAGATATTTTTGCCTGTGAGAATAAGTGAAGACACATTCCCTTCACAACAGAGCTGATCTTACAGTGGTATTCACACCTCTCAGCATGTTCACTGTAATTTGAAGGCTAGACACGTCCCAGTTCCTGTACACTCTGTATTACAGTAATGTGTCTACACCAGACTTCACCTCCCTTTCTTGGTACTGAGATTCCTAATCCTTTAGCTCAAGGAGTGGCTTTTGGAGCCTGAAGTCCTAAATTCAGTCCCCATAGATGACCCACATGGGAGCATTGTCACAAAAACTGACTTACACACAGGAGTCAGTGCATGAAATAAACACTTCACCCTTTTCTTGGGCCTTCCATCTGAGTATCTCAAAGTGCTTAATAAATATTAAATGATGCTCAGAATCCCACAGTGACACAGATTAATAGTATTATCTGCATTTTACAAATGGAGAAACTGAGGCACAGAAAAGCTAGGTGACTTGACTAAGGTCACAGCACGTCAATGGCACATCCTGGGAATAGAACCCAGGATTGTTAATTCTCAGTCATCTTTGCTAACAGCTTGGCAGGAACTCCCCTATCTGTGACAGCAGTGGGGTCAGAGGTTGTTCAATATGCCAATAAACTCAAATTTTAATACTCCTGCCACTCCTCACCTTCATGCTGTAACTGTTCTGAGGAATTCCCATGACTGTTCCAAGCTGGTGGGGCCACTCCTTCCGCTCTGAGCTCTGATGCCTCACTCATAAGTGCAGTCAGAAGGAGAAGGGCTTGCAAAGGGCCCTTAGACCAGCTGAATGGACAGAGTGCAGGGTGCACAGCAACCAATGCACATCCCTATTCCCAAAATGTTTAAAAAAAAAAAAGATGCTTGCACAGGGGGAGGGCACATGAGCACAGACCCTCAGAGGAATTAGGGGAGGGAGTCTCTGTCTTTGCAAAATGATTATTCTTGGCTACATTAAGGAGAAGCAGACATACTACCGTGGCTTTTTGCAACCGGCATAAAGACTGTGTCCTCAGGTGCTGCCTGTGACATAGGTACTATACTCAGATCTGGAATTAGTTTTGTATTGTATTCATTATACCTGGACTGTGATTATATGCTGTACTATATTTATTCTTCCCTGTGATTAGATCTGCTCCAGGCAGTCTTGCATGGAATTTGTAATGAAGTCAGCTCTGGAGACTGTAGGGGTCTGCGTAATTACTGAATATCAGTCCTTGTTCAAGTCCATTTCAGTGCAGCTCCAGAGCTACATCCACATCTTGCCAGATTTTTGCATTTCCAGTTTGCTTTGCCTTGATTCACAGCATGTGACTGAGATACACAATAGCCTGAATCTGAGATTACCTTTGCAGTGAAGCATGAAAGAGGGCAACAGTCACCTCCTCTTCAAGGGCAGAGAGGGATGGGAGAGACTGGCGGTGCAGGGCAGCACCTCCAGGGAGTCCACTCAGACAGCTGTCCCTGTGGTGGTTTCTGCTGGCACCTAAGGCATTTAAGAAAATGAATGGTAAGGAGATGCCACATTGCAAGTGATTCAGGAAATAAGATGCCTGGTTGTTTTGATTTTCATTTACTGACAGAGACAGGGGGACACACATAGACTACCTTCTCTGATTGCTATTTGAGTTTCTGCTCACAGCCCTGTGATGCACAGGAGGGTGGCTTCCAGCTGAGAGAGAATTGCTGCATGGGGAGGAGGAGTGGAACCTGACAGAGCTGCTGTCTGCATTTTTGAAATCTCTTTTCTAGCCCCATACAGTGGATGCCCTGCAGTGCCCTTCCCCTACCTACTGCACCTTCACTCACACTGAGGGGGACAGTCACTGTGATGGGGGGGCTCTACAGAAGGAAGATGGAGAGGTAACACGGGGAGGAAAAACAGGGAAATCCCCTGAGAGAACCTTCATCAGAGACAGATCACAAGCAGGGCTAGAGGTCATACTTCCCACAAACCAAGGGGACCTTGGGGATAATGCTGAGAACTCTGGGTAATCCTCTTGCCCAGCTGGAAGAGTGTGAATAATGCTGAGAATTCGTGGCAATAGGTGTTATCGAAACAAAGCAATAACACAAACAAACAGGGACAGACCTTCCTTCCAACCCACTCCCCTCTGATCTGACCTGGAAAAAGAAATAAGAAGCCTTGCTCCCAAATCCTCTTCCCAAGGCTGACTGTGCCAGGTGTTCCAGCCCAAGGCTGCAATGCTTTCCATCCTCAGCTGCAGACCAGCCTGCTGGCACCTCAGTGGAATTATTAATGATGTGGTGTTTGCCTCCCTGACTCTGAGCCCCTGTGTCACACAGAGATGCTGCCTGCTAGCATTCAACTCCAGGGTCGTCTTTTAACGTCATTGTGTGGGCCTTAGGTGTGGGTTCAGAGCAGTTGTTTTCAAATCATACACTTAAGAAGCTCCGAGTCCTGTCAACCTTCCTGGGTCTGATTACATGAACTTGCTTGCTCTGCTGAACTCTTTGGCCTCCCTTCCCCCCTCTCCCATCCTTAGCCGATGGCATTCTGTCTGCTTCAATATCTATGAGACACGGATTACCTAATGTCTGTAAATCACTCTGACGAGGAAAGGTGCTGTATAAATGCCTTGTAGTAGAGCAGGATCTGGAGTGGCTTCTATACTGGCAGCTACATGGTCACCTGAGCATTTCCATTCTAAACCCCTATTTTCAGTTGCTTCTATGTTCCTCATCTTTCACTTTACAGGCTGACATTCCTAGGCCTAATCTCTGTTTGAAGATAACATGATTTTTCTTGGATTGATTCATTATGGGGAAGGTTCAGTTAAAAGGGTCCAGCCATATCTGAAGGGGGGGAAAAAGAAACATTTTCCACATTCTGGAAAGATTCTTTCAGCCTCTTTTTGAATAGGTCTAATCTCAAAGTGGCTGGGGAGAGAAGGTTGAAATTTGGCGGGAAAATAGCCCTCAGCAAGGAGAAGTGCTTTAGCATGTTTCAGTGTAAATTGAGTTTAATTTGAAGGAATTATGTGTATGGTGCATAAACACTGTACAACTCACACCTTCTCTTGCTAAGTCTTCGGCTATCCCTTGATGCAAGGATGATGTCTGCCAAGGGGGTTCATTGGTGGGTTTTTAGGTGGCTGAGGAGCCCAATTTGTGTCCTGCAGATTTTCCCACAGAAGTGGCAGGTGTAATATTGGAGGAGACATAGTTGTTGGCTGGACTATTGTGCCCTTTTTCTCCCCCTTTGTTGCTTCTCTGTCTCATGAGCATATCTGTTCTCCTCAAAGTGAGCTGTGGCTTGGTGTATGGTGTGGCACCACAGTGTTCTGTTCCGCACCGAGCCCTCCCAGTTTGTTGGGTTGATACTTCCCTTTTTAAGGTGTACTTTCAGTATGTCTTTGAAGAACTTCCGCTGCCTTCTGTGAGCCCTTCTTCCCTGACTTAACTGAGAGAAGAGTACTTGCTTCGGGAGGCGAGTGTCAGGCATACATACACAGTGGCCAGCCCAGTGGAGTTGGTGTTTCATGACCTGCGCTTCTATATTGCTGATGCTGAGTGCAGGGAGAACACTGATGTTAGTGCGTTGGTCTTCCCAGCTGATCCTGAGAATCCTCCTGATGCAGCGCTGCTGGAACCACTCCAGCCACTTGAGATGTCATCTGTTGGTTACCGAGGTCTCACTCCCATAGAGAAGGGTGGAGAGGACAACTTCCTTGTAAACCAAGATCTTGGTACCTGTTTGCAGATCCCTGTGATTGAATACTCGTTTGAGTAGTCTTCCAAAGGATGTACTGGCACAGTGGATCCTGTATTCGATTTCTGTGTCAATGCTGGCTGTTTAGGAGAAGTGGCTGCCAAGGCATGGAAAATGGTCCATATTTTCCAGGGATTCTCTCTTGCTAAGTGTGCAATTAAGGAAGGCCATTTTGTGCATATGCATCTATTCTAGTCTGTAGAGGTTCTTATACCACGCTCTTCACAGTCATATATCTGAGCACCTTGCAGCAGTGCATTAAATGATGTGACTAACATTTGTCATGTGTGGTTTGTTCTTTCTCTCACACTCTACCCACATGTGTGCGTAGCTAACAGTTGCATGCTGAAAACCTTAGAGCAGTTGCATGGGGAATGAAGCAAGCGGAATCATTGCCTCACTGTGTGTCTTGTGAGCTGCACAGTGACTAAGGGAAGGTCCCTATGAACCTCATAAGGCATGAAAAGAAACAAGGGAGGATTCTTTTGCATTTTGTAGTGTACTTTGGAGGGAGATCTGATCTGATGCACCTTAACAGCAGCTTCTAAGGTTCACAGAGTAGGATTTCCTGCTGCAGACTTCCTAGGACGAATGAGACGGGGCATTTCAGTGGTCTCTATCTGAATGATTCCACACTTCGGCATTTGCACACACTATTACCAGTTTTGGACTTACCAGCGGATCTCCAAAGTTCTGTAAAACGAGAGTCCTTTTTATGTTTTTTTCTTTCCTTTTTTTAATTTGGAAAAAATAACATTGGGAATTCCATTCAAAAATCTTTGTTAAGAGAATGCTACAAGCTCATAATTAAGTGCACCAACACCAAGAGATGCAAATGCTAAATGTATCCCATAGGTCTGTTCCCTTGTGTATATGCTGCATGACAGCCCAGACTTGGATTACATACTATTTCTCAAATACGCTATATTATTATTTATTAATCACTTATTACCATAGTGACTAAGAGCCCACCAAAATGGAGCCCCACTGTGCTGTGCATTAGAGTAAAAAAAAATTTTTTTTTGCAACCTTAAATACACTTGGGAAGCATTTGTAGTACTGTGTATTATTCTGTATATGCCTGAGAGAATCCATGTATGTAGTTTATATCAGAAGTACAGTCAACCATACTTACACAGCATATTACAGATTAAGCATAAGATCAGAGAGTAATAGTGAAAATTACTTGGCATATATAGGCCACCTAATTTTGCAGCTAAATTATCTTTGCTGTTAACTGCTTCATCCCCTGAACTGCAACTAGGGACGGCTGTGCTGCTGCACAAAAAAGGAAATGCATAGTACATAGTTGCTGCTGAAGGCCCCTCTGCTGCAATGAGAGAGCAGCTATCACAGCCCCCTGAGCTCATGCAACAACTCTAGGGGCAATTAAAATATAGGTAACAGAGAGAAGAGAACTAATTTATCATGTAAACATTTTGTTCTTAAAGAGATAAAAGATAGGAAACAAAGGGTAGGAATAAATGGTCAGTTTTCACAGAGGAGAAAGGTAAATAGTAGGGTCCTCCAAGGATCTCTACTGGGACCAGTGCTGTTCTACACATTCATAAATGATCTGGAAAAAGGGTGAATTTTGGCAAAATTTTCAAAAGATACAAAATTACTCAAGCTAGTTGAGCCCAGATCAAACTGTGAAGAGTTACAAAAGGATCTCACAAAACTGGATGACTGGGCAAGAAAATGGCACATGAAATTCAATGTTGATAAATGCAAAGCAATGCACCTTGGAAAACATCATCTCACTTACATATACAAAATATGAGGTCCAAATTAGCTGTTACCACTCAAGAAAGAAATGTTGATATTATCATGGGTAGTTCTCTGAAAACAGCTGCTCAATGTGCAGTGGCAGTCAAAATTGCTAACAGAATGTTAGGAACCATTAGGAAAGGGATAGATAAAGTCATAAAATATCATAATGTCACTATAGAAATCCACACTGTCAATACTGTGTGCAATTCTGGTCACCCCATCTCACAAAGGATCTATTAGAATTGAGGAAAGTTCAAAGGGCAACAAAAATAATTAGGGGAATGGCTTCCATATTAGGAGAAGTTAAAAAAAACTGAGATGGTTCAACTTTAGAAAAGAAATGAGTAAAGGGTGATATGATCAGGGCCGGCTCCAGCTTTTTTGCCGCCCCAAGCAGCAAAGACAAAAAAAAAAAAAGAAGCCGGACCTGTCGCCGAATTGCTGCCAAAGAGGGAGTGAAGGGCCTGCAGCCAAATTGCCGCCGAAGACGCGGACGTGCTGCCCCAATCACGGACAGAGTGCTGCCCCTTTCTATTGGCCGCCCCAGGCACCTGCTTCCTTCATTGGTGCCTAGAGCCGGTCCTGGATATGATAGAGGTCTATAAAATAATGAATGGTGTGGAGAAAATGAATGCAGAAGTGTTATTTACTACTTCACATAAGACAAGAACCAGCGGTCACCCAGGGACATTAATAGGCAACAGATTTAGAACAAACGTAAGGAAATACTTCTTCACACATCAACCTGTGGAATTTGTTGCCAGGAGATGGTGTGAAGGCCAAAAGTATAACTGGGTTCAAAAAAGGATTAGATAAGTTCATGGAGGATAGGTCTATCACTAGCTATTAGCCAAGATGGTCAGGTTCAGGGACCATGCTCTGGCTGTCCCGAAACCTCTGATTCCTACAAGCTGGGAGTGGATGACAGGGGGTGGCTCACTCAATGATGTCCTTACAGGATACTTGGCTTAATGGACCATTGGTCTGACTCAGTATGGCTGTTCTTATGTTCTTTGGGTTGGAGCTGGGGGAAATAATGGATCTTTCAGTTCACTGGCAATTCTGAAAATAAATTATTTAGGATCACACTGAAAAAAAAATTTTTCAAAATTTTTCGTGAATCAAAAAGTAAAAAAAAGTCTTGGGTTGAACAAAATGCATTTTCTTTAATGTTTTTGATTTTTTTCTAAATAAAATGAAGGAAATTTTGAAACAAATGTAGTTTTGACCCAAAATAGCAAAATGTTTCTATTTAGGAATTTTTAAGGGGGAGGGGTATTGGCCAGAACAATTTGGTAAAACAGACTCAAACTTTGAAAATTTAACAGTGTTGCTGAATCTGCATTCTTCACTGAAGAAGAAAAAAAAAGTTTCGGCCAAAACATTTCAACCCGATCCATTCAGGGCCTGCTGGTTCTGAGACTGACAATTCAGCTCGTGGAGCAAAGAAGCTCCTGGCCCTTAGCCACAGTTCCAGGCTGCTTTCCTCCTGCTGTCCCTGCTCTGCCCAAGACCCCCACCCCATTCAAACATTCATACTCCCACATGCAATCAGGACGCACAATCCACAGATTTCATCAAGATAATAAACATTTTATTTAATAGAAACATAGAAATAAATAATAAACAGTGAACAAAATTGGAGTCACTTCAGCTTCTGCAAAATGGAAAAGGACCAGAATTACTCATTAGGATTGCAAAAAGAAAAGGAGTACTTGTGGCACCTTAGAGACTAACAAATTTACTTGAGCATAAGCTAAGCTTATAATAAATGTGTTAGTCTCTAAGGTGCCACAAGTACTCCTTTTCTTTTTGTGGATACAGACTAACACAGCTGCTACTCTAAAACCTGTCATTAGGATTGAAATTTTTACATTTAAATGAATAAAAGTGCTACTTCGTGCCCTTCAGCCAGCTGGGATCCAGTAGGGTCTCCTCCCCTGCTCCTGTCTGAAAACAAAATGATGTTCGTTAGCGAAAGGCTGCTAAAGATTTCTGTGCAGTTATTAAAAACATCAGCTCAGGGTAAAGAAAAGATGCTTCCAGGAAAAATGTGGCAGGTTACCAAGAGGTGCTGTACCATCCCCCAGTACTTCCCCTCACTGCCTTTGCAGCCCATCTGTGCCCTGCTAGGCATATTGGACACACAGGTGATTGTCTGAAGAGAAGCTGCCACCACTTCACTTGTTGGGACTAAGGCCAAGGGAAGTCTTGGGCTTTGATACTGTTCTGCTGGAGAAACTAAAGAAAGGGGAAGAAAGAAATCAGTAAAGGTTAGAGGGCAGATTCTCTGAGGCAGTGTTTCCTTTGCACCGCCAGAATGGTGACTGGCCGAGAATTCCCTTGGCAGCATAGGCAGAATCTCTCAGCAGTCACAAAGCCAACAACTGTCTTCTACACCAACCCCAACCTCCACAGCGTAGGCATGGTATGTATGGAATGGGGCAGAGTGTAACCTACTCCGTCAGTTGCCACCACGTGACGTGGTATAGGGACTTAGCCAGCTGTGGACCGTAGCCAGATGTCATAAGTTCCATGTCTCCAATGTACGTCAAACTGAGGTTGGGACAGTTTAGGAATCAGAGAGCTGTAGCTGGCTTCCTCCTGGCCCCCTCTTTCTCTGCCAAGCAGATCTTAACATAGGAGAGAATCTGGCCCTACAGCATGTAACAATAATAATAACGCATAGCAGCAACAAAGCACACCTCATCCATAGATCTCAGAGCATATTTCAAAGGTGGATAAATATCATTATCCCAAGCCAACAGATGGAGAAAATGGTAGCTTTCTTTGTTCCATTCAGGACCTGTGATGTATCCTCCCCATAGCATCAGCAGCATTCACTCTGCCCAAAATTCACCCGTGGACTTCGCAACGCTCTCCTGCCACCTGGGACCTCCATAGCCTTCATCATCTTCAGCTCTCTGATTACATATTAGTGCATATGTAACATGATTAATTAGAGTGTTATGTCCATGTCACAGCCTACCACTGCTACTAGCTCATGGAAATCATTCTTTGGCTTAAGCGGTAGAGGTCTGTACGTCAGTGCACAAGGTCCTGGATTCAAATCCTGCTAATGATGTATCTTGGGGATCATTACACATAGCACTATGGAAGTTGAGGGCATTCAGCACCTTGCAGGACTGGGCCATAAAGGCATCTCACCTTGGGATGACAGTGGGTTGACAATAATCGCAGCAGGGTGCAAATGCTCCCACTGCCTTTTAGCTTTATAAATACAATGTTGTTTGATACATTTTATATATATATTTAAATGGCACAAAATGACTTTGCCAACTCCCATATTTTCCAGCATGTTGAGCTCTGTTCTCAGTATATTTTGCCAATCTACTAAACATGTTTTCATATCCACTAGAGTAAATAAAAGGCTTTCTGCATCTGGCCTCTTCATGTCTCTGGGTGCTCTGACAGCCGCTCTCAGATGAAATGTATTGCTTATTCCAAGTGACTATTCCAATATTCCAGTTTCCTTACTAGGAGGCAAGAAGAAACAATAGTATCTCTGGCAACAAATGGGGATTAGATGCTTAAAGTGAGAAGGATCCTTTAATTTAGGCTGCAAATTTAGGTTTACTTTAGGAAAAAGGGGGTTCAGAGAGGAGACTACAAATCGGGCTTTTATGGGCCTCTAGTGGAGACCTTTCTTCATTGACACTGGCCCTCTGGTCCAATGCATCTTCTGTCCTCAAGGACAGTGATTTCCCTGGGATTCTCTTCCACAGTCAGGACACAATTTTTCTCCATCTTTGTGGCCCAGAGCATGCAGCAGAAAATTAATGCTGCCTCAGGCAGCATTCATTCTTCATGATGTTTCCTACAGATCAGCTGCAGTCTTGGGGGCTGTGTGGACAGTACACAAGAACATGGTTAATGTTCACTGTGTGCATATATGAAATTTTCAAAAACACCATCTCAGCAATTTCCAGCCGTTTGTGAGCAGGACAGGATTAGGCGTAATTGTACAAGCCATTAATCCACTTAGTTAATTAACCCGAGACTGTACAGATTCAGCAGCATGAATCTAGCCACAAACAGTGTTGCATTAACAGAGAGGTCACTGTTAAAGGCAACTCATGCAAAACATTTCTTCTGGAACAGAAAGCCAAGTTTGATAAAGAGCCCAGTTGCATACAAAAGACCTGACAGGATGCACATTGAACTCTAAACTTTTTGGGTCACTTTGCAGTTTGGTTCTCTCCTCTTGTTTTTATCCAATGTTTGTATCACCCACAAATATGGTGCTGGTTGAATGTACACCAATGAAGCAACCAATGAATATTGTAGCGAGAAGCTTATTTTACTTAGTTTAATTGGACAAAAAAGCCTGTAGAAACTCTGAGAGTCCCTGACTGGGCTACAACTGGCAGCAACCATCGCTGCCTGAAGACACAGGGTAACATTCTTAAAAATGACAAAGGTCATGTTTACGCTAGGATAAAAGGTGTGTCTTTAACACAGGTGAGCTAATATTTGTTAACTATCTTGTGGTAAAGCCATAGTGTAGACAAGGCAAGCTGCTCTTTTAACACATGTTCTCTGGTTGATGTAAACCTTGTGCCAAATGCGTGTGTGTTAGGGGGGCGGGGAGGGAGGACACCTGAGATGGAAGCTGGAATGCTAGGGGAGCATACAGTCTCAGCACACTCCCCCACAGTCACAAAGCCTGTGATGGCAAGATATTAAGACTGAATGGGTCTAACACCCAAACAAGGGAGCAACCACTACAGGGACACTTTCTTAGATGGCCTGACTGGGTAACTGGGGAAAAAACAAACTGAAAAACGAAGACTTCACACCAAGCCCGAAACAAAGGCTATTAAGGAATATGGTAATAGAGGGTAATAGAGCACACACAGGGAGGGAAGGAAAAGCAGTTCTCCTTGAGTGGGGAGCAGATAGGAGTGGAGGACACACTCCATGGAAGGTAAACAGAGACAAGGTTGAGTCCCAAGAGCTCCTTGGCTTCCTTAGAGAATGAACATTGGGTCCAGTTTTTTCCTCCTGTAACTCATGAGGGAAGCCCATTTACTTTAGCTTGTAGTGAAACATAAGATTAGATGAGTCTAACCGTGCATGTAGATGGTTATTTTTTAAAGCTCTTTCTCCACTATTTTATTTCATTTGTTAATAAACAGACTATATAGCTATTCAGAGGCTCCCAAAAGGAAGAGAGACAGATGTCCAGCCAGGCCTGCACAGCAATAAGCAGTTGGTACCTACCCCAGTCTAAGAGGGGGAGAATTGTGACATTCCACCCCAATATAGGTAAGGGAACGAGGCCTGTCCCCTGTCAGATTCACTCAGACTAGAAAGGGGACAAAGATGCAATCATCCCAGTACCTCTCTCAGGCTGGTTCCTAGGAGGGTGACCAGATAGCAAGTGTGAAACATCAGGACGGGGTGGTGGTGGTAATGGGCACCTATATAAGACAAAGCCCCGAATATTGGAACCGTCCCTGTAAAATCGGGACATCTGGTCACTCTACCAGCTAAGGTATGTTAAACTACAAATTGCCTTTTCTATGCTAGGGTTTTAACATATGCCAGTTAACATATTCGCTAACATGTTAAAAGCACCTTTTTATTGTAGTGAAGACCAAGCCTAAGTGACTTTGCAGCACAAGTTCTATGAAAAGTCAGTTTTTCCAAGGTCAGTGGGATTTGTGCTTCTAAGTCAGAGGGGGACAAACTACGGCCTGCTAGCCACATCTGGCCCGCGGGACCGTCCTGCCCAGCCCTTGAGTTCCCGGCCAGGGAGGCTAGCCCCTGGCCCCTCCCCTGCAGCCTCAGCTCACCGTGCCGCCAGTGCTCTGGGCAGCGGGGCTGCGAGCTCCTGCTGGGCAGCGCGACAGCATGGCTGGCTCCGGCCAGGCGGCACGGCTACCAGTCCTGGTGCTCTGAGCAGCATGGTAAGGGGGCGGGGAGTGTGTGTGTGGGGGGTTGATAAGGGGCAGAGGGTCCCAGGGGGCAGTCAGGGGACAGGGAGCAGGGGGTGGTTGGTTAGGTGTGGGAGTCCCAGGGGGCCTGTCAGGGGGCGGGGGTGTGGATAGGGGTCGGGGCAGACAGGGAGTGGGGTGGGGGGTTAGATAGGGGGTGGGGTCCCAGGGGGGCAGTTAGGGGCGGGGGGTCCCAGGAGGGGACAGTCAGGGGACAAGAAGCAGGGGGGGTTGGATGGGTCGGGGGTTCTGAGGGGGGCAGTCAGGGGGCGGGAAGTGGGAGGGGCAGATAGGGGGCGGAGGTCAGGCTGTTTGAGGAGGCACAGCCTTCCCTACCCGTCCCTCCATACAGTTTTGGAACCCTGATGTGGCCCTCAGGCCAAAAAATTTGCCCACCCCTGTTCTAAGTCATGTCGGCACTCTTGCAAATTCCACCTGGATAGCTCATTATTTGGAAGGGAGCAGATCAGTGGACTGCCTGGCAGTGTAACAGTCTGCAGACCACAGTTTGAGAACCACAAGTCTAGATCTTTGAAGACAATTGGCAAATGGTCCTTATTCTGTAAGGACATAGCCAATAGTTGTCATATACACACTGGAATTACTGCACGGCTGTTGGCATCACATGTAAAAACCAGCACTATTTCAGCCAAGCAGATGCCGTTCATTTGGGGGAGGGGCTGAAGAAAGGAAGGGGCAGCCGCCCATGAATATATTTTAGCAGTCATCATTAGTACTTTGCCCCTCAGAGAACAGATGGCGCGAGGTAGAGACTGGGGCAGGTTTGGGGGGAGGGGAGGGCAGAACCAGAGAGGTAGGCAGAGCAGGCAAATCCACCCACCAACGAGAGAGGAGCCAGAAAGGTAGGAAGGGCAGGGTAGGGTAGCTTGTTCTGCTTTTGTGAGGAATGTTGACCTGGGCCTTTGAATCTTGCTAAACATGACAACAAAACGGATCCCTTTACAGATGAGTGCTTATCACTGAGTGCCCCCATGGCACTTCCTCAAAGAAAACCTGCTGGACAACACAGTACAGGTGGGAGGGTGATACAGGGAGACTGCATGCCAGGTGGGACGGTGTTACTAGCAGGAAGACAGGGCAATGGATGGAAGTTTCATAATGAATTGGGGTCAAGCCATGGTACTAGCTGTAGGTGATACTCAGCAGGCACTTGGCACTAGCTGGGATGGGATAAAGGCAGGTGGGTGCCCGGCACTTTACCATTAGGATATAATTATCTTACTGTATTCCAGCTGGTTCCCACTGAAGTTTATGGGAGTCTTTCCACTCACTGCAATGGGAATTGGTCAGGCTGGAGAGTTCTCACTGCATATTGTTAATTTAGAGTGTGCTGGAAGGGGTTTTATTCTCTAACAATGTTTCCAATTACTGCTGGTGAGAAACAGATTTAAGGCACTTAACAGAAGTCTATTGAGCTGACATGAATCAGATTCATTAAATTAATCTAAATAAATTGCCCCTCAAAGAAGGAAGGGAGACAGGTAGAGGCAAACCTTTCCCCAGAGAGAGATTTGGGCAACAGTGTATGCAAAACCTAGTTCATGAGTCTGAGTGCTGGCTCCAGAAAGTGAAGGTGTGTGTGTGTGAGGGGGCCTAGGGTTTTTTGCTGCATACATTGGCCTTGTGGTATCTCACTCTGCACAGAATGATTTTTCTGTCTCCATTCTGTGGATGGATGTGCAACAGCTAGTATTTTATCCCACAACCAGAAATGAATATTGCAGCTGTGTGAGCACCACCCACCCCCTTCTGTCTGGAATAAAAGGCTCGATTAAATGAAGGGAGGCTCCAAGAAGCAGACAAATTACATTATAGAGAAAGAGAGATTCTAGCTTCTCATGTTTGGTGCCAGTTCCTTTATGGACTGTTCATTAATTTAATCCTGCAATCTCTGAGGCTGGTTCACTGACTCAGCTGGTGTTAACCCTAAAATCTCTGGAGCTGGTTCACTGAATGAGTCAGTGTTAACTATTAACCTAATCTCTGGTGCTTCTACTTTGCATAGGTCACAATTAACTCTATAATCTCTGGTTTCAGAGTAACAGCCGTGTTAGTCTGTATTCGCAAAAAGAAAAGGAGTACTTGTGGCACCTTAGAGACTAACCAATTTATTTGAGCATGAGCTTTCGTGAGCTACAGCTCACTTCATCGGATGCATACTGTGGAAACTGCAGAAGCCATTATATACACACAGAGACCATGAAACAATACCTCCTCCCACCCCACTCTCCTGCTGGTAATAGCTTATCTAAAGTGATCATCAAGTTGGGCCATTTCCAGCACAAATCCAGGTTTTCTCACCCTCCCCCCCTCCCACAAACTCACTCTTCTGCTGGTAATAGCCCATCCAAAGTGACCACTCTCTTCACAATGTGTATGATAATCAAGGTGGGCCATTTCCTGCACAAATCCAGGTTCTCTCACCCCCTCACCCCCCTCCAAAAACCACACACACAAACTCACTCTCCTGCTAGTAATAGCCTATCCAAAGTGACCACTCTCCTTACAACATGCATGAAAATCAAGGTGGGACATTTCCAGCACAAAAACAGGTTTTCTCACCCCCCCCCCCTTTTTTTTTCCAAAAAAACACACACACAAACTCACTCTCCTGCTGGTAATAGCTTATCCAAAGTGACCACTCTCCCTACAATGTGCATGATAATCAAGGTGGGCCATTTCCAGCACAAATCAAGGTTTTCTCACCCCCCTCACCCCCATACACACACAAACTCACTCTCCTGCTGGTAATAGCTCATCCAAAGTAACCACTCTCCCTATAATGTGCATGATAATCAAGGTGGGCCATTTCCAGCACAAATCCAGGTTTTCTCACCCCCGCCCCCCCCCAACACACACACAAACTCACTCGAGTTTGTGTGTGTGTTGGGGGGGGGCAGGGGTGAGAAAACCTGGATTTGTGCTGGAAATGGCCCACCTTGATTTTCATGCACCTTGTAAGGAGAGTGGTCACTTTGGATGGGCTATTACCAGCAGGAGAGTGAGTTTGTGGGGGGGGGCGGGCGGAGGGTGAGAAAACCTGGATTTGTGCTGGAAATGGCCCAACTTGATGATCACTTTAGATAAGCTATTTCCAGCAGGAGAGTGGGGTGGGAGGAGGTATTGTTTCATGGTCTCTGTGTGTATATCATGTCTTCTGCAGTTTCCACAGTATGCATCCGACAAAGTGAGCTGTAGCTCACGAAAGCTCATGCTCAAATAAATTGGTTAGTCTGTAAGGTGCCACAAGTACTCCTTTTCTTTTTGATGATTTATGATCATTATTGATGTTGGCCTCTTAATTTGCCCTCTTTTCTGGAATTTATATTAACGTGTGCTATTAATATATGTTCATGTTATGTATTTATATACCTGTATGCAACAGGGCCAGATTATGCTCTTACTGAAACTGGTGAAAATCCATAGTAACAAGACTGAAATCAAGGAAATTAATCTGGATTTTTTCCTTGATTTCAGGAAAGGAAATAATCTGGGACCTGTGTAAATGAGAGCAGGATTCTTAACTTTCAACTCCACCATGGCTCTCAAGCTCTTGGATAGGGTTGCCAGCTTTCTAATTGCAGAAAACCGAACACCCTTGCCCCACTCCCTGTCCCTTATCCAAGGCCCCGCCCCCACTCACTCCATCCCCCCTCCCTCCATTGCTCGCTCTCCACCACCCTTCCTCACTCACTCATTTTCACTGGGCTGGGGCAGGGGGCTCCAGCTGGGGGTATGGGCTCTGGGGAGGGGCCAGGGATGAGGGGTTTGGGCTGCAAGAAGGGGCTCTGGATTGGGGGGTAGGGCTAAGGAGTTCAGAGTGTGGGAGGGGGTACAGGCTCTGGGATGGGGGTACAGACTCTGGGATGGGGCCAGAAATGAGGGGTTCAGGATTCAGGAGGGGGCTCTGGGGTGGGGTTTGGGATGCGGGAGGGGATGAGGGCTTTGGGGTGGGGCTGAGGATGAGGGTTTGGGGGTGCAAGAGGGGGCTCCAGGCTGGGGCCAAGGGGTTCAGAGTGCAGGAGGAGGCTCAGGGCTGGGATGTGGGGTGGGGTGCAGGAGGGGGTGCAGGCTCTGGGAGGGAGTTTGGTTGCAGGAGCAGGCTCAGGGCTGGGGCAGGGGGTTGGGGTGCGGGCTCCAGGTGGCTCCTGGGAAGTGGCAACATGTCTGTCTGGCTCTGCACGCTGCCCCTGCCCACAGGCGCTGCCCCTGCAGCTTTCATTGGCCATGGTTCCCAGTCAATGGGAACTGCAGAGCCAGTACCCCAGGCTGGGGCAGCATGTGGCGCCTCCCTGGCCGCCCCTCCACCTAGGAGCTGGACATGCCAGCTGCTTCCTGGGAGCCATGTGGAGCCGGGCAGGGAGCCTGCCTTAGCCCCACTGCACTGCCAACGGGACTTTTAACAGCCCGGTCAGCGGTGCTGGCCGGAGCTGCCAAGGTCAATTTTCGAGCAGGTGTTCCGGTCAAAAATCAGACACCTGGCAACCCTAGTCTTGGATCTCCTTCAGGGGACCACTGAGATGGGAATAAGACCCTGCATCATCCTCTGGCATCTTCTGCAGAGTAGCAAAATTGTCTGACACTTAAAGATTACTGTGTGTCTACCTAAAAATATTGCAGAAAATAAAAATAAAATCCAATCAACCTACTCCCCTCTCACACAAAAATAAGTTAAAGGATGTAAACAGGACAGGCTGATCATGGCTGTTTGTGATCTGCATGAATCAATGATGCCTGGTAGTCTGTGACTAACTGGATTACCATTGGGTCTTGCATCACCAGGCAAGAAAATGTACTAACTGTGATGCATCAGCCTGTTTCTTTGTTTTTGAACCCTCCAGACAGAGAAAACTGGAGTGATTTTGCTTTTAGTCCACCAGCTTGATAATTCTCCACCTGTAGTATGCTGTCTTCCACCAGGGATGGAGCAAGGCTTAACACAACTGACCTGGATCTATCCCCAAACTACTATTGGCAGGCGGCAGCGGGTACTGATAGAAAAGAAAAAACAACGAGGCGTCCTTATGGCACCTTAGAGATTAACAAATTTATTAGGGCATAAGTTTTCGTGGGCTAAAATTCACTTCATCAGATGCATGGAGTGGAAAATAAAGTAGCAGGTATATATATACACAGTACATGAAAACATGGGAGTTGCCTTACCAAGTGTGGGGGGAGGGGATCAGTGCTAACGAGACAATTCAATTAACAGTAGAATACCAAGGGAGGAAAAATCACTTTTGTGGTGGTAATGAGGGTGGCCCATTTCAAACAGTTGACAAGAACGTGTAAGTAATAGTAGGGGGAAATTAGTTTTTGGAGTGACCCATCCACTCCCAGTCTTTATTCAGGCCTAATTTGATGGTGTCCAGTTTGCAAATTAATTCCAGTTCCGCTGGAGTCTGTTTTTGAAGTTTTTTTGTTAAAGAATTGCCAATTTTAAGTCTGTTATTGAGTTACCAGGGAGATTAAAGTGTTCTCCTACTGGTTTTTGAATGTTATAATTCTTGATGTCAGATTTGTGTCCATTTATTCTTTTACATAGAGACTGTCCAGAGAGGTATAGATCCAATGTACATGGCAGAGGGGCATTGCTGGCACATGATGGCATATATCACATTGGTAGACGTGCAGGTGAATGAACCCTTGATGATGTGGCTGATATGGTTAGGTCCTATGATGGTGTCCCTTGAATAGATATGCGGACAGAGTTGGCACCGGGGTTTGTTGCAGGGTTTGGTTCCTGGGTTAGTGTTTTTGCTGTGTGATGTGTAGTTGCTGGTGAGTATTTGCTTCAGGTTGGCAGGCTGTCTGTAAGCGAGGACTGGCCTGTCTCCCAAGGTCTGTGAGAGTGAGGGATCATCCTTCAGGATAGGATCTGAATTGTCTTGTTAGCACTGACCCCCCACTTGGTAAGGTAACTCCCATCTTTTCATGTACTTTGTATATATACACTTGCTCCTGTATTTTCCACTCCATGCATCTGATGAACTGGGTTCTAGCCCACGAAAGCTTATGCCCAAATAAATTTGTTAGTCTCTAAGGTGCCACAAGGACTCCTCTTTGTTCTTTCTTAGAGGGACATCTTGCCACATGCCCTGGGATTCTGCGCTGTGAGAATCACTGTTCGGCAACTCCAAATAGTTTCTAAACGTAAAGGGATCTTGGGAAAATTTAATGAAGGGAAAGATATTGGATTTTTCTTAGCAGCACCCAGGGAATTTCTATGTTGATCAAACTGTGTTCATGATGTAGTACAACAGGATCAAAAAGAAAAGGAGTACTTGTGGCACCTTCGAGACTAACCATGGAAAGGAAGATGATGTCTGTCTGTATCTGTACAAGTTTTTTCATGCAGTTGATAGATTTCCACTCCATACGGCTAAATGCAGTTCCTTGCATAATGACAGGTTTCAGAGTAACAGCCGTGTTAGTCTGTATTCGCAAAAAGAAAAGGAGTACTTGTGGCACCTTAGAGACTAACCAGATTAGTAGTTAGTAGCTAGGTTAGTCTCTAAGGTGCCACAAGTCCTCCTTTTCTTTTTGCGAATACAGACTAATACGGCTGTTACTCTGATACCCCAGGATCCTGGCACAGTGCAGGTGGAAAGAAAAACACTGGTATATGCCTCTCCTGATTGCCTCTGCCTGGAGTTCAGCTACTGAGCATTGCTCTGTACTGCAAGGACTACAAGTCCCACTCCCTATAGCGATCGCCCCCCAAATCAGACTGAATGCATTAACACATGCAGCCGCTGTGGCACCTCAGGTTCAAGAAGCACCTTTCATGATGAGGTGAGCATGGCAGAGCTGCCAGTGCCACCCAGGAGACTTTGAAAAATGTCTGACGGCATTTGAAAACCATTCTGTTTGTGTAGCACACAGCTGGTGCATTTCTCTTCACTCCACCTTTAATCCTAAAGAAATTTACTTGACAAATTAGGATTTGCATTTCTGAGGTGCTAATCCGCTCCTCCAGTTTATTCCACCTACCTGATGTCCTGACCCTCTGTTTGTGACATCATGATTGGCGCCATGGAGGCGATTGTTATGTCACAAGCAGAGGAGTAAGGGGCTCAGAATGGGGAATAACTAGCAGGAGTAACTAACTGAACTCCTAAGAAGTGTGGATCCTGTTTTTATGAACATGCCTTAGTAATAAAGAACACAGCGAGAAGCTGCCAGTCAGCCTCACCTCAGTCCCCGGAAAAATCATGGAGCAGGTCCTCAAAGAATCAATCCTGAAGCGCTTACATGAGAGGAAAGTGATCAGGAACAGTCAGCATGGATTCACCAAGGGTAGGTCATGCCTGACTAATCTAATCGCCTTCTATGATGAGATTACTGGTTCTGTGGATGAAGGGAAAGCAGTGGATGTATTGTTTCTTGACTTTAGCAAAGCTTTTGACACGGTATCCCACAGTATTCTTGCCAGCAAGTTAAAGAAGTATGGGCTGGATGAATGCACTATAAGGTGGGTAGAAAGTTGGCTAAATTGTCGGGCTCAATGGGTAGTGATCAATGGCTCCATGTCTAGTTGGCAGCCGGTGTCAAGTGGAGTGCCCCAGGGGTCGGTCCTGGGGCCGGTTTTGTTCAATATCTTCATAGATGATCTGGAGGATGGTGTGGATTGCACTCTCAGCAAATTTGCGGATGATACTAAACTGGGAGGAGTGGTAGATATGCTGGAGGGCAGGGATAGGATACAGAGGGACCTAGACAAATTGGAGGATTGGGCCAAAAGAAATCTGATGAGGTTCAATAAGGATAAGTGCAGGGTCCTGCACTTAGGACGGAAGAACCCAATGCACAGCTACAGACTAGGGACCGAATGGCTAGGCAGCAGTTCTGCGGAAAAGGACCTAGGGGTGACAGTGGACGAGAAGCTGGATATGAGTCAGCAGTGTGCCCTTGTAGCCAAGAAGGCCAATGGCATTTTGGGATGTATAAGTAGGGGCATAGCGAGCAGATCGAGGGACGTGATCGTCCCCCTCTATTTGACATTGGTGAGGCCTCATCTGGAGTACTGTGTCCAGTTTTGGGCCCCACACTACAAGAAGGATGTGGATAAATTGGAGAGAGTCCAGTGAAGGGCAACAAAAATGATTAGGGGTCTGGAACACATGACTTATGAGGAGAGGCTGAGGGAACTGGGATTGTTTAGTCTGCAGAAGAGAAGAATGAGGGGGGATTTGATAGCTGCTTTCAACTACCTGAGAGGTGGTTCCAGAGAGGATGGTTCTAGACTATTCTCAGTGGTAGAAGAGGACAGGACAAGGAGTAATGGTCTCAAGTTGCAGTGGGGGAGGTTTAGGTTGGATATTAGGAAAAACTTTTTCACTAGGAGGGTGGTGAAACACTGGAATGCGTTACCTAGGGAGGTGGTAGAATCTCCTTCCTTAGAAGTTTTTAAGGTCAGGCTTGATAAAGCCCTGGCTGGGATGATTTAATTGGGGATTGGTCCTTCTTTGAGCAGGGGGTTGGACTAGATGACCTCCTGAGGTCCCTTCCAACCCTGATATTCTATGATTCTAAGCATATAGGAAACACATACTGAACTGTGACTAAATAGGGTATTTTTTGAAAAATCCCATACAGCTTTAAATTCTAATCTCAGTGACAACCCCTCTGGAGCCAATGAAAACTGGTTAGAGGAGAATATTGCCCATCATGTCAAATATGAATCTGTCTATTAACATTAACTCTTCCCCTCCCCACCCCCCAGGATTCCGTGCTCCGTGAGCTTTCCAGGCGATCGGGATTCATGCAGGGGGAGAAAAGAGACTTGTCCCAAAAACACAGAGAAGAGTGAGTTTTGGAAAAAAATGAACTGTTGAATTCACACTTTGCATGAGCTGGCGAGGGCTTATGAAAGCTGAAGCTGTGTATCTGGCTTGGCATAAGTTCAGCTCTGCTCTGCCTCTGTGAGGGAGCTAAGTCCTGTAAAGCTAAAGGAAACATCCAGCAGAGCTTCCTTGTCCGCCCATGACTCATGAGACATGGGTGCGTTGGGAAGGAAGGATGTCGTTTAATTGCTTTCACAGGGATGCAATCCAGTGATTTGAAGATTCTACTCCAGCTCCTCTTGACTTGGCTTCATCAACATTATGGCTCTTTCATGCCTACTTTCAAAAGTGCGCAAACAATACCGAGTGCTGCTATCCCAAGCCAGACATGCAGTTCAGCAATCCAACACTTGACTGCACTGGTGAAGGTACTGAAAAGAACAATCCTGCATAAGGAAGGGAGATATAATTAGATGGGGTCAAATAGGTCTGTCCTAACCATGGCTGCCACCATCCGTTGATCAGTGTCATTCGTGGTGGTGGTAGGGAGCTAATGCTTTCCCCATTAGGTCACCACACAATGCATAAACATTTTGTACAGATGGATTTGTGGCTAAGGCACAGGGCTGGGACTCAGGAGGCTGGATTAAATGATCAGCTTTATTACAGGCTTCCTGTGTCATCTGGGGCAAGTCCCTTAGTCTGGCTAAGCCTCAGTGTTCCATCTGTACAATGAGGAGACTAGTACACATCTATTTTCTAGGATGATTGTGAGGTAGAGCTGATGAAAAAAAATGTTCACAGAAAATTTAAAAATAAAATATCCCCCTCCCCCCACCCGAGTTTCCCATTGACAAACCAAAACTGAAAATTAGGCAATACTGGTTTTTGAAAACTGTTGACTTTTTTTTTTAATTGTTTTTTCGGGAACAATCAGAAAATTTCTACCAAAATGAGAAATCCGGAACATTGAGCTCTCTCTAGTGTGAGGATAAACCCACTAGTGTTTGTGTGGTGCTCAGACACTACAGTGATGAGGGACATAGAAGTAACTAGAGCTCAATGGTGCAAGGTGATGGGCCCTCTGGCCCTGATCCAGCAAAGCACTTACGCATGTGCTCAACTTTAAGCATGGACTTCAATGGGACTGCTTGCAGGATTGAAGTTAAACGTGTTTGAGTGCTCAGGGAGGGCCACAATGCTCAGCACCTTCTAGGATTGAACCCCTAGAGAATGACAGAGGCCTGCTGTTATGTCCAGTATTTCCAATGGCCAGAGCACTGCAGCTTTAGAGGGGAGCCAGTGTGGTCTTTTTCAGCGCCTAGCTCCATGTGTGTTTGGTACAGATTAAAGCTTTCTGTATCATAGCCAACTGCCTGCTCCAATCAATCTGATCCAACTGTCTGTAGGAGCAATTAAGTGAGATCTATGGCAGCATAGTTAGCACTTGGTCCTCAGTCCTGATCATTTTCACAGACTCACGGATGGAAAATTATTAGTATATCATTTCTTTTTTTTTTTTGGCCATTAAAGTTGAGGCAAAGCTGCTGGTTTCTGCTCTGCTGTTCATTTCCTGTCATCTTAAAAAGCTTTAGCCTAGCAATTAATGAAATAAACAACCAGGGCCATCACAGTACTCAGCACCCAGCCCATCACTACAGTGTACCCATGTCCTGGCATATAAACAGCTGCCAGCTTCCCCTCCCCTGGCAGCAGGAGGCCCTGGAGGGCTTGGGGGAGGGACAGAGTCTGTATTTTACTCTCTAGAGTATGCTGGAGCTTTTCAGAAGCTTTTAATTACCCAGCCAGCAGCTGAAATAATGAAAGGAGTTTCAAATGCAGCGGGTGGTGCTGTGAAATATGCAATATAATGGAATCTGTATAATTGTATCCAGGAGACTCAAACAACCCCTTCTCTTTCTTTCTTTTCTAAAGGCTGAGCATGTTCTTGGAAGGCAAGAGGGAAAAAGAGGTTCCTTAGGCTTTTGGATGACCTGGGTGGACAAGCCCAGCTACAGGACATAGGAAGGCCAAGAGTACACTAAGCTTCTACCATTTACAGGTTAGAGAAACAACGTAACCTAGTGCTTAGAGCAACCGACTAGGAAGGAGTCAAGACTGTTGGGTACTCTTCCACTAAGCCTCTGTGGAACCTCGGGCAAATCATGTCACCTTTGTGGGCCTCAGTGTACCCGGCTATACAGTTGGTATAATACCTCCTTCTCAGGGATGTTATGAGGCTTAAACAGTGAATGAATACTGAAGAGTACTTGCAGAGTTTCATTAGTGCTAGGTGCATTTATGGCTCTATGTAGATGATGATGATGACATATTTTTATTATTGTTACAAATTCAGTTCAAGCTGCTGATAATTATTGTGGTTAAAGATAAACAAACAGCATCAGTTGGAGGCTTGAGGGGGAAATTATTTACAACGAATGGAACTGTTTGCTTTGTAATTTCTTTCTTCATGACTCCTCAGGAGATCTGGGTGCAATATGAGCCATATGTGTAATGTGAGGAAAGCCGAGCTCCGAAGCAGTGTTACGTCTGTAGCGAGGTTCCTGTATCAGATCGGGGAAGGTTACTGAGGCAAAAAGGGGTGACCTGGATCACTCAATGAATTTGATCTCCGTTTCCTTTTGACTCCCAGTCCTTTGCTGTAACTGCTAGACACATGGTCTTGGAGCCCATGGGGCTGGAAAAGATCTCTGGGCCCATATTCCTCCAGGGGTGCAGGATTCTCTGCTACAATGAACCTCTCTACTTGTTTTCACCGATCAACTCATTAACTTCTCCAGTAACAGAGCCTCCCCTCAGCACAATGTTCCAATGTCAATATGACCTCATTTGGGGGAATATTTTCCTGACACTGCTGTCTGTTGGACTACTAGACATCAAACCTGTTTTCACTGGGGACCACACAGATTCTTGGGCCCATGTCTCCACATTTACTGTCAACACACAAAGTACCATTAGCCACCCTCTTTCTTACTTATGGGTTCCCACACTGTCCCCTCATTGAGCCGACTAAACCTACCCAGTCACTGCCAAAGCACTTGCCACCCACCAACAAGCACTGCCCTATAAACCACACGCAACCACTCCATCCTGTCATCTACAGCCCCAGTTTATGTTTATGTTAATTAGAGAGTGGCTTGAATCAAAACCTCAGATGAGCCTAAACCAATAACTTTATATCGCTACAGTAGACTGCATCAAAATCCTGGACCTGAATGCTCTTAAATTTCAGGAATTTGGAGTGGATTATATAGATTATAAAGATATTATAAAGTTATATAGATTCAAAATCTGAATGCAGATTTCCCACAAAATCTGGAGTGGATAAAGTCAGTGTTTGGATTGTCTCATTAAAGAGAGAGATTTAAGCTGTGAACCTAGATCTTCCCAAGGGACTAACTCACCATTTGTGGTGTTAACGATGCCATCAGAGACTGCAGAGTATTTTCAGTGGGTGGTGGTGTTTTTTTTTTAAAGAAATGTGAAGTTATAACCTTTCTCTTTCCATGACGTTCAGGCTTATGAGGCCCATTATGTATGGTTAACTGCAAACTAAACAACACTGATTCAGCCTAGAGATTATCCTTGGTCTGTAAATAACAAGTCTGTCTCATTCTCTTATTTTGTGACATGTCTAAATCATTGGAACTGATGCAAAATAGAAAGCACAAGCTGATGACTGTAAATAAAATGGGAAATTTGAGTCAGATACTCCCTACAAGTCAGTGGAAACAAGCCAGATAAATTCCGAATTATGACAGTGGAGGTTGACAGGTCCTGGCAGCTTCAATGTTGGTTATAAGGCCAATAGAGCAGAAGATTGACTAATAGTGTCACACTGGGCATCCTCATCAATTTGCACACAGGCCAAGTGGGGAGATCTCCCAGCCAAATCCTCCACTATGATGAACAGAAGAAGGCTTTGCCCTGCAGTGGAGCTGGGGATTGGTGGATGGATGGAAGGACAAGAACAGCGGTGAAATGGCCTTCGTCCCATAATGAGCTAATAATGAAAAAATAAACAGAATAATCCTTTCCCCCTCTCCCTACAAAATGACTGGCATGTAACAAGCAGCCATGAATTAATTGGCTTTGTCTCTAGGACAAAGATTTCCTTTGACAGGGATTTGTGACCATTTCTAAACAAATGGCTCAATAAATATTTTGTAAAGCCTATAGATGTGCAACTGTGTAACCTTTGCAAGTAGCCTGTCCCTTTTCCTGGATTTCTGGGGTGTGTCACTGGGAGCAGTAGCTACAGTGTTCTGCTGGTTAGCCCATTTAGCCTTGCAATTGTTTAGGGTATTAACAGGGTATTTCTTCTTAAGAGGAAACAATATGATGGGGCATTTTCATTAAGGGGACACAATAGCCCACCTGAATTGAAGCAAGATTCCACCATCATTTTAAACCAAAGAAGTGACCAGTGGCCAACTTGGCATCAACTTTCATGTGTGCAGGAAAGAGGTACTGTTGTCTGGAAACTGGCCAAATTCTGTACTGTCTATTCACAATGGTGTGAACATCTCTGGCAATTTACGGTCTTATTTCTCTGCTCCTTACTGAAACACTCAGAAATCTTTTTTCCCCCCCGGGGTTAACTGAATTTCTCCTCCACTTGAACATTTTTTTTTTCTTTTTAACAGTCGGGGGGGAGGGGGGGTTGGGAGGGGGGAGTCTCCTGACAGCAGTTATTACTAGAGTTAACTCATAACAAGTTTGTAACCAGTGAATTGATCCAGGCTGGCTAATTGGTGCTATTTCTGTAGGTCTGCACATAAAATGCTTGCCATGGTTTCCCCTTCTGAATGAATGCAGCTAGAGACATGTGGGTTTCAGCTGAACAACCGCACATTGATTCAAATCCAATTTATATCAAACAGACTTCAGGTTTAGTTGTGTTTTTCCCTCTTCTTCAGCTATTCATGTCAAGCCTAATTCTCCACCATCAACTTGTTAAGGGGGCATTATCTCAGGGATCGGTTTTATTCCTGTTGTTATCCTCTCTTACTTTTTTTCATCCTTGATTATATAAAGCACCAGATTACATCAGTTAATGGTTTGAGTCTACAGAATATGCACAGAAACAACATATTTCAAATGTAAGAAAATCTGTAAAATAAGCCAGAGGGCCTGATTCTCCCCTATCTTGCACCCTGTTGTGTCATTTTACACTTGTGCAAAGGGAACAGACAGTGACTGTAAAATGCGCTCTGGTTTGGTATCATTTTACCCTCACTGTGGATTGGTGTGAATGCCAATACAAAGTGCAAGGCAATGAGGAACTGGGACCAAAGACTTCAACTAAGCACCAAAGGGTTCCCAACTGGCTCCTCTGATATCTCATGATTAGACAGACTTCGGACTTATTCATGTCAATAGTCCCTTTGACAAAACAGGGCTACTTGTTTGAGTAAGTTGAGCAGGGTTTTCCCCTAAATCTTGAACCAGTGGAGCTTTGGTCCTTATGTGTTTTGTTTTAATCCGTTCAGCTGTATTTCCATACTCAGCTGGAGCTGCTAATTGCTAAGACCTGTTTGCAATGTGGGATGCTGCACCAGATCTTTCATTTCACGTAAAAGTGGAGGTCCTCCTGCACCCTGGTTTTACCTGTGACTGCGAACATGCTATTTGCCCTGCGGCACCAGGAGTCAAAGAGGCAAAATTGGATATTATGTGTCATTTTGTCTGCCTTTGTGTTATGATGTGGTCTAAGGAAGCTCATTTTGATGGGTACATTGAGCTGTCTTGGCAATCATTCCCTATCTCTGGGTTTTGTCATTGTTTGTCTTTGTTGCAGAAGGGACTGAGTGGTCGAATTTTAGCGCATTATCCCTTTTCAACTGGGTAAGGATAGCCGTCTGTTTTTGCACAGTGGCTGATAGCTATTCCTGCCTCTGTAGGCAACAGTCCTGCTTTGGAAAAAGGCTGGACTGGATGATCTCATGGGTTTTTCCCCATCCCTAACTTTTTTGATTCTTGCATATTGATCTGCTACTAATTCTTCTGTAATTGCTTCTTCATATAGTATTTGTCTGTATTGGAAGTCAAGACCACCTATCTTGTGTGCTTCTCAGCCACAGTTAGATATTTTAAGAAAGATTTTAATGACATATCAAGAAATTTTTGCATTTTTCTTTGAATTTGCTGCTGCTGTATTTGTCTTCCATGAATTCCACAGAATAAGATGCAACAAAATAGAGGTTTATGTAACTCCTTCTATACTCAAGACATCCCAAAATCTTAAAACAAAGCAAAGAGCTGTAAACTAGAGCAACAAATCCAGGGGCTTCAGACAAGAGTCAAATTACTGGATAGAGGACCAACATGACCCTCATGTTGATGACAAAACAAAGTCCCTGAATCTTCAGCTTTGAAAACATAGACCTCACCTACTTGAGGTAAGTGCTGTCTGCTCCAGTTGGAGACATCTTCTCCATAGGAGGCATACACACAAAGCCAATGTATTACAATAGGCGTGCAGAGACTGCTGTCATATTTGCTTACAATCTTGCACTGTCTATGTTGCAGAACTCACGTACATGTGTGTGTATGTGTAACTGGCTTAACATAGCTTCATGTCCCTTTTGTAAGGGTGTTATCACCCCAGCAAGGAGTTCTGGCAGCCCCAGTTGGGAAAAGATACAGAAAAACAAAAGAAAATGCAAAGAGGGGCAAATAAAATAAAATAAAAAGCTCAGCAAGAAGGAATGAGACACATGAAGAGAGACTGAGAAAGCTAGATTTATATAATCTGCCAAAAAGAAGAGTTGGAAGGGGGGGAGGGAAATATTATCACAGTCTATATATATAAAGACAACACTGTAAATCAGAGGTGGGCAAACTTTTTGGCCTGAGGGCCACATCGGGGTTCCAAAACTGCATGGAGGGCTGGATAGGGAAGGCTGTGCCTCCCCAAACAGCCTGGCGCCTGCCCCCTATCCACCCCCTCCCACTTCCTGCCCCCTATCCCCCCCGACTGCCTCCCTCAGAACCCCTGACACACCCAACCCCTCCCGCTCCTTGTCCCCTGACCGCCCCCTCCCGGAACCCCCACCCCCTATCCAACCCACCCTGCTCCCTGTCCCCTGATTACCCCGACCTCTATCCACACACCCCCCCCGACTCCCACGCCTATCCAACCCCCCCATTCCCCATCCTCTGCCTGCCTGCTGGGACCCCCCTGCCCCTTATCCAACTCCCCTGCCCCCTTACCATCTCAGAGCAGCAGGTCTGGCAGCCGCACCGCCCGGCCGGAGCCAGCCATGCCGCCATGCTGCCCGGCAGGAGCTTGCATTCCCGCTGCCCAGAGCTCTGGCGGCACGGCGAGCTGAGGCTGCGGGGCAGGAGGGACAGCAGGGGAGGGGCCAGAGGCTAGCCTGCCTGGTCAGGAGCTCAAGGGCTGGGCAGGATGGTTCCGTGGGCCGGATGTGGCCCGCGGGCCATAGTTTGCCCACCTCTGCTGTAAATGAAGGGAAGGGAATTAGTGGCAGTTGAACAGGACAGTAGGACAAGGAAAAATGGCCTGCAGCTAAGGGCAGGGGGCGGAGGGGGTGGAGTTTAGGGTAGATGAGAAGAACAAACTCTTAACAGTTAGAACAACTGGGCAGTGGTATAGGCTCTTTGAAGGAGGTGGCCAGGACATTTGTATCACAGAGAGCCTGTCTGTAAGGTGTGTGTCTACCTACTGTGCTCATCCCTCTGGTACCTGAACACCTGAGATTCAGGTACAGGCAAGACACTAGGGGCAATTATGTTGAGAGGAACCCTGCAGATTGCACAGGACCCAACTAGACGAGACAAATGACCATTTCTGGCTGGACTATCTGTGAGCAAAACAGGCTGCAGTGCCCCTTTCAAAGTCCGCTTCTGGGGAAAGCAAGTGAGGAGAAGGTCTGCTGCTTCACAACAGCTCAGAGCTTGTGGCTGTCTTTAACAATAAAAGGAAGAGTAGCGAATGCTTGTTTTCCTTCTATTTCCAGAATATTAAAGGTCCAAATCATGAGTACTCCAGACTAGCAGGCTAAGCCCATCCTGCATGGGGGAGTGCCACTAACAATGCCTGCAGTACTGAAAGGCTCAAAGGGGTCATGGGGAAATCACTGGACAGTCCCATTGCACCCACATTGGGAGTGGCCAGGTAGCACGTACTGTGGCTGAGCAGGCTACTCATTACCTGGCTTCCATTGGCAGAGTGCTACCTTTCCCAGGGTGCACCTTCTCACCTCCAGGGTGCTACTCTAGGACCTCATTGCAGATGGAGGTGATGGACGAGCGTGTGACCTCTGCCAGGCTTCCCCATGCTTTCTCGCCGGTGAGCTGTTTCCAGGCTCTACAGTCTCACTGATATGACATTCATTCTTTCCTTGGCAGCATGACAGAGCCCTGCTTACCTGCTTGTCAGAAATGGTAAGTGTGAATCCCCAGCATAAACCCAATGCAGCTCTGGGCAGCTCACTTCACTTTTAATGATTCTGGCAAATTGTGTTCCCTGGTCACTTGCATGGATTAATCAGAGGTACAAGAAACAATCCTCTTGTTAATTGCATTCTGCATGGAAAGGGAAACTAGTTTTCCTTGAATAAACCCAAGGGTTACAGTTCATATAACCCCCTGACATTCTGCCTAGAAAAGGCCAATCTGTCCATCAGTTGTCTGTAGCATCACTTGGGGACGTTACCATGGAGTGACAGGGCACATAAGTCGCAAAAAATACATTGGTATTGTGAGCATGCTGTCTCTCTCGCTCCCTCCCCTTGACAAATGAATGTGCCACAAGATCTAGTACATGACTAAACTCAATCCCCTCTACCTAATTACCATTTTGTGGAAGATTGCACAGTATTTGCAGCTGTAAAACTGCCATTCAGAGCAGTCTCCTTTATTTTAATGGGAACAAGATCCTTCCCAGCTGGACAGTTTAAGCCAAATTATGATGATTATTTATATAATAACCCTACTCACCTTACTCACACAAAGCCTCTGATAGAATTGGCCTTATTAGTATCAACAATTGGCATAAACATCACATGCCACTAAAAACACACACACTCCTCTGTTTTAATGGGCCAGTAGTTACCTGGTTTATATTTTTACTCTATCTCAACAATGGCTCCTGCAGATCTCTTGGCAATTACACTAAGCACATGCACGAGTAGTCATTACCATATTCTGAGTGCCCAGCACTGATTCCTAAAGGACCAAAATAAGCTCATTACTCCCCAAATGAAACAAGCAGCCTGCAATACATCCCTCCCGCCCCTCTTAGGCCCTGAGCCAAAGCCCACAGAAGTTGGTGGAAAGATTCCATTGACTTCTATGGACTTTAATCAGGCGCATAGTGAATTGCAGAAAGTTTCTTCTCTTATGGAATCTAACTTTACCAGTCAGCTGTCCATCATCCCAAGACAGTACTAACATCATCTTCTATATTAAACAGGGGAAACATTTTAATCTGTGTATGGGTCAGGCCGCATTACTTTTTCACAGTTTGAGATGTTTCCTAGCAGAATCTGGCTGCACACCAAGCAGACCATTTGCTTGTACTTTGCTCTCTAACACACTGGCTGCATTAACCACTTTCACTTTTATACATCTCCAGATCCCTGCAAAAATAACCCTGGAACATGGGTCAGTCAGAGCACAAAAATAATAATACCCGACCCTGCAAGTCTAGAGAAGCCAAAGAGAGAACCCCACAAAGCCTTATCTGGACAACCTGCCCATGCACTACATGAAAAATAAAGTGTATGAATTTGAACTTGTGTATGCAAGAGCATGACTTACACATTGGGGTTGATTCTTGCCTTGGATCATCATCACCAAGTTTTTAGGTTTCATTTTGTTTTGGTGGGGAAAAATCCCACTTTCTCTCACTTTGGGGGCTTTGTTTTTAATAAGTCCCCTTTATGATGTTTAAATCTGGCCCCCAAAGTGACTAGTCGCTTCTTAAAATGTAGACCCATGTCTCTAAATCTGTGTCCATCAATATTTTGAGCCATTTTTTACTCATAAACCCTTGGGGCAAATTCTGCCCTCATTTCCCCCCCACTGAGCCTGATTCCAGTCCCTTTGAAGTCTATTGGCGTCTTTCCACTAACTTTAGTGGCAGTTGGATCAAGGCCATCAATCTCAGTGGGGAAGCAGTGGTGGATGTGAGAGCAGGTTTGGGATCATATCTTTTGAATAGACTTGTTAATAGCAATTCTGTTCTACTCCTAACAGTAATGTGAATTTACACAACTTCAAAGCCAGAATTTACATTGCTGTGTAAATCCCCTGTGGCTTTGAACTGAGGTTTGTAGACATTGAAACACCTGACAATTACATTCTATTACCAACAATGTACACGCATCAGGAAATGACACCTTTCACATAGCGCTTTGCTCGTCATCTCTGAGTGGAGAATGTGTGCTGAAGCTACACTTAATGAGCATGATCTTTGAGTCATCTCGCTTCATAAGTAAGTTTCCCTATTCTGAGGTGAAAGAGATAGTGAACCTTTTACAGAACTACCATTAAGCAATATATTGATTTCCACCAGACAGCCCCATTCACACACCTGGTTGTGTGTATTTTGTTCTCCTTGGAATTGGAGTCTGGCCTGCAGACATATCAAACTAAGCAATGCAAAATATTCCATGAATAGATAGCTACTAATTCCCTTTTGTCAGACATTGCTACAGGATAATGGGAAGTTGCCAGAGGCAGCAAATTATGCAAAATCCTTGAGCAACAATTATTAGACCGGTTTCAGAGTAACAGCCGTGTTAGTCTGTATTCGCAAAAAGAAAAGGAGTACTTGTCAGGCAGGTCAAGTGGCTAAAATCAGGCTGCCTGGGGTGCAGAGAAGATAGAAGCCTCTAGAGATCCAAGAGAAGAGCGGTACTGTGACGTAGGGCTGGGACCTGGCTACAGTTTTAACCATTACATGGTGCCAGGAAGAAGAGCTGTTGAATCCCTTAATGAGGAGGTTTCAGAGTAGCAGCCGTGTTAGTCTGTATTCGCAAAAAGAAAAGGAGTACTTGTGGCACCTTAGAGACTAACCAATTTATTTGAGCATAAGCTTTGTTGAGCTACTGCTCACTTCTTCGGACGCATTTTCCACTGAATGCATCCGATGAAGTGAGCTGTAGCTCACGAAAGCTTATGCTCAAATAAATTGGTTAGTCTCTAAGGTGCCACAAGTACTCCTTTTCTTTTTTTAATGAGGAGGAAGGTTTGGACATGAGGGGCCAAAGAAACTATATATTTATAAATAATAAATTGGACTCCCAGGACGTGGGAGTATTATGTTAAGTAATTTAGGCTGTGAACAAATTATTATGGTAAAAAGGGGAACGGAGGGCCGTATGGCTGACACGCCATGCTGTGCCAGGGATAGTGCCTTGCTGCAGATATATTGTTGTTTGCAGCCTTATTTCGATATAGAGTAATAATATAAGTCTTCTATAGCACCTTCCATTCTAGGATTTCAAAGTGCTTTCTAAATATTAGTGAGCTAAGCCTCACAACGCTCCTATGAAATGGGTTGATGCTATTGTCCTCATTACCCAGATGGGGCGCAGAGAGTTTCATTACTTGTTCACGGTCACAGAAGCAAGTCAGAAGAGAACCAGGAGTCGTCTACCCTCACCAGGGACAGCACTTTTTTTATAGTATTGTTGTTATTATTTATCAATAATGTGTTAGGTGCTTTATAGCCAGGTATGAAGAAATGGTATGTGCCCCAAATTGCTGACAATCTAACCAGACTTCCTTCAAGGCACTTACATGACCTCCTTCATTGGAGCACCTCACAAACATTAATGAATTTAGTCTCATAATACTCTTGTGAGGTGTTATCCTCATTTTATAGACGGGGACCTGTGCCATGCAGAGGGGATGGACTTGCCCAAGGTCACACACATCCGTTTATGGCAGAGCTGGGAATGGAACCTAGATCTGCTGTGTCCAAGTCCAGTGCCTTAATCACAAAACCAGCCTTCTTCCTTCGCCACAAATGTACAGCATAAGTAATGTGCTCTGCCTTTACTTCTCTCTGTGTGCTTAAAGCTACAGAACAGCTTCAGCTTTATTCATTTCCCTTTCTGGGCCTAAACCTGATCTTCTTGAAGTTAAAGAGAGTGTTAAAAGATCTGTGATATAACAAGCCAGGCTAGAGGGATCGTTTCTTAATAGTGAAGAATTCTTCCCTGAGTGAATCACTTGGCAATCTCTGCTCCTCAGCTGCTCCCTGAGGCACCAGGGCTCACCACACCCAAGATGAGAACATTATCATGTGAAAAAGAAAATCCTGTGGCAAGAAATAAGGGCACCTGTTATTAGTGAAATAGTCATCATGTAGAGCTCTCCCTGAAGGTGAAATTCATCCTGTGCAGATGGCCAGCATGGGCTTACACAGGATAAAAGTGATGCATAAACCTTGTGCTTACCCTTTGCTCCAAGTTGAATTTCACTCTGAAAGCATAATAATGTCCATTGCCTTCTTGCTAACGCTTTTGCATGTTCATTGTGACCAGAGGTTGCACCTCTGATCTGTCAAAGGACGCAAAATGTTGGTCTGAATTATTAATAGTGATTTCATGGTTTATTTTATTTAGATCAAGTTCCTTTTCTCCCAAGGATGCAGTTAGAGCTGCTGGCTCTTCCCTTTATGGGTGTTATCCCTATGAAGACTGGCTTCTTTGAATTATGGATCTGTCTCCAAAGAAAGATTTTTCCCATTGCTCTGAAACCAGTTTTTCACTGAGTCAGTTGTGCTTTCCCTCCAGGGCTTGGTTAGGAAGTCCCAGCTGTAATTCACTATGCCAGCGATAGATGCAAGTAAAGCTGAAGAGGTTCCAAGGAGCAGGTCAGCTGGCATCTATTGTCATCCACCTTTCATTTGGCTCTCAATAACTGAGCAATATTTTCTGAAGATGTGTTTGTGATCTAGACCCAGGGCTGCTGATCTCTGGTATGATATTCATCTTTGCAAGTGATGAGAGAAGGGTGAGCATATGATTAATGCCAAAGGGGAATGGCCATCATATATTATATGTGTACAGGGTATTCAGAGCTTTGTTTTCCTCCCACTGTTCAGACTGTTCTGAGCAGCAGTTAAGGAGAATGGGAAGTGCTTGGCTGATTTGTGGAAGTCTAGAATGCTCTTTGAATGTACTGTTAGACCTATGGTGAGTTGGGATTTGTAACGACTGTGTTAAATAACGTGCTAAGGCAATTGAGAAACTATCACAGCTTTTGTAGGAGCAAATCATGTTTTCTAACTTACTAGAATTCTTTGAAAGTGTTTACCTAAGAGACAATAAAGGGGAATTTGTGGACGTAATTTTCTTTGATTGAAGTACAGGGGCATAGGACTGGAAGTGGAAGGGATCTCCTGTGTCAAGTCCAGTCCCCTGCTATCACAGGCAAAACCTGTCATTTAATCCTGTTTGTAAATTAATCAAGCTCCATTTTAGAACTAGTTAGGCTGTTTGTCCCCACACTTCCACTGGGAGGCTGTTCCAGAACCTTACTCCTCTGATGGTCAGAAACCTTCTTCCAATTTCCAGCATAAATTTATTCATGACCAGTTTATGCCCATTTGTCCTTGTGCCAACATTGTCCCTTAGCTTAAATAGCTCTTCTTCTGCCATGGTGTTTACCCCCTTGATGTACTTTTATAGGATTTGTACTATTACTCCAGTCCTCTAACACATACAGTTTTTCCTGTACAATATTCCAGTCCTCCTCTTTACTGGTAATACCTCCCAGCTTTGTGTCATTAGCAAATTTCATTAGCACACTCCTGCTTTTTGTGCCAAGGTTATAACTGAAAATGTTAAATAAGGTAGTTCCCAAGACCAGAGTTCCCAAGAACCTCCTCTCGTAACCGCCCTCCTGCTTGAATTTTCTCCTTTCATCACAACCTGGTGTTGTCTCCATTGTAGTCACTTCCTTACCAATATTAAGACTCATGTACTAATCTCCAGCTCCTCCATTTTAACTAATTATTTCCCATGTGGTACCATGTCAAATGCTATACTGAAGACCAGAGAGAGTAGATCTACTGCATTTCCTTGTCTAAGAAATCATATATTTTATCAAAGAAAGATATCAGGTTAGTCTGACATGATCTACCTTTGATAAACTCATGTTGCATTTTATCCCATTTTCCATTTAATTCCATGTCTTTAACAAATTTTTCCTCCAATTTTTTTCTAACTTCTTGCATACAACTGAGGTCAAACTCATGGTTGTGTAGTTGTCTAGGTCACATATTTCCCTCAAAAGGTACTACATTTGCTACTTTCCAGTCATATGGAATCCCCCTCCTCACCTCAATTTGATGGATTTATTATTGCCATTGGACTTGCAATATTATGTGTCAATTCTTTCAATATTCTGGGATGGAAATTATCCAGTCCTCGGAATTTGACCACATTAAGATCTTTAAGTTCTCCTTCCACCTTGGATGTGATAACTGATATATCTACACAAAGAAAAGAAGTACTTGTGGCACCTTAGAGACTAACAAAGTGAGCTGTAGCTCACGAAAGCTTATGCTCAAATAAATTTGTTAGTCTCTAAAGTGCCACAAGTCCTCCTTTTCTTTTTGCGGATACAGACTAACACGGCTGCTACTCTGAAACCTGATATATTTATACACTCATTCCCAGAGCCATCTTGCCTTTGCCCCCAAATTCTACATTATTATTCTTACTGAAGACTGAGTCAAAGTATTTATATAGTTTTTGGACCATATCTAGATTATCCATAATCTCTACCCCATCCTCGCTGCACAGTGGCCCACTTCTTCTCTTCTTGTTTATATGGCTAAAGAACCAGGTAGTGATGATCACAATATAAACACCTAGAGCGATGAGAGGAGCCGAAACTGACCAGTTTGGGCAGCAACACTGCAAGGTTCTCTAACCCCACCCTATCAATATCCCTCAGCTCTGTCCTAGACACGTCACCTCTTGGAATGAGATGACATTTCTGACACCATTCTCCATTCAAACCTTGGACTTCCTGCTGACACTGCCAAAAAGGAGGCCAATATATGGGCATATGGACACTAGGAGTTGGACTGAGACCATCTAGGTCCTCTCACTCAGGCTACTGAACAGCTATTGGGCTATAAAAGCTTTTGGTGATTTTTTTTTAATCTATTCTATTCAATATAAGGTCTTATACCACACTTATCACTGTGAAGTTATGTGAAAGACACAGTGTAGGATGGGATTGATTCTCTTTTCCCCACACCTCGGTCATGGAATTGAAGTCAACCACCACACCTCAGATACTGGAGTTATTTTTGTTATTAATAATACATTTATCAGTATGTTAAATCCCATGTTCTTTAATAAGGGAATTATTAAGCGCATGTGTGTCTGAGAAAGAGAATCTATGTATCTGGAAAACTTTGTCTTAGATATGATGTGCCCCAGTTATCCAAAAATAATTTGGTTAGTGCATGAAGCCTGGTTTCTTTCAGGTCAACAGAACCTAGAAGATCAGAGTACTGGGGCTGCAAAATTACTTGTTCAGCATTATGCTGTGCCACCCTATGTTACACTGTGTCATTCGTATTATTTCTTGATGTTCCATGACATGAAGAGACAGTGTAAACTGACCCATTTTTTGGATCATCATATATCTATAAATATGGGCAACAGAAGAAGTGGAGTGTTCTGGACTGCAGCAATTCCATCAAAGTAGGTCTGATGACTAGACCCGCTACCAGCAGAAGACGCCTGACCGCTGACTGGCTATGTCATTTCATACGACTATCAGGGCTATTAGTTACATCATATAACATCAGTGGTCATTAATTGGTTTTGTTTGGCATCTGTGATGTCAAACAACAGGACTGCAATATACAACAGAACTAACTGCATTGAACAGCACACCCTGCCTACAGCCTATATTAACCTCTAAAGCTCTTAGACACAAAAATGAAATTCTGTTGGCATCTATGTCAGAATTAATTATCTTAACATTAGTTAATGCTAATAGCAGCCCTTTGAAGATACAAAATGCTAGAGAAGTGGTAAGTATTACTGTTAACTTGTGACAGAATCTGTATATCAAACAATATGTGCATCTGTTCTCTGAATTACAATACAGACACTGGACCAAATTCATTCCTGACATAAGGAGACACTAATGAGGGTTGTACTCGCTTTCAGTAGAGATGAATTTGGCTCCCAGAAACACACACAAAGTATATACAATTAGGGTGATTATTAACCTTTGGAACAAACTATTAAGGTAAGTGATGGATTCTCCATCTCCTGAATTATTCAGATCTAGACTGAATGCCTTTCTGGAGGATACGCTTTAGTTAAGTACAAGTTATTGAGCTCATTACAAGAGTAAATGGATTAAATTATATGGCCTGTGTTATGCAGGAAGACAAACTAGATGATCTAATGTGTCCCTTCTAGTCTTAATGTCAAATTAAATTGAATAATATTATTTGACATGACAAGCTTCCTTGCTTTTGACTTCATGGTATTTTTCACCATGTGTATTAAGCCTAATGGATTTGGTAAGAATCTGCCTTTGCTTTGCACATTCCTCCTTTCACTAGTATGCAAAGTGTGACCTCTCCCTGCAGGAATCTGCAGATGTCCACCTTGTTGTTTCTTCGCTTTTGGATAAGGTTGTTAGCTCCTGATGTTACATGCGAATGAATTATGTTTTCTGTTTGTTCATTTTTTGATCCTCTCCTGCTTTGCAGTGCAGGGAGTGTCTGCTGCTTCGGTTTATATTGGCACCAGAAGTTTAGTGTTCTCTGTTTGCTGATTTATGGGGGGGAGTTGACCCAGTTCTGCCATTCAGCCATAGTTGCTGGAGTTCCTGTATACATGTAGTACTAGATTTGTTTGCAGAATTGAAGACGTAGAGTTTCTAGAGGAACATAGCAAGCACCATACTGGATCAGACAGTGGTCCTTCTAGTCCAGAATACTGCCTCTAACCGTACCCAATGATGCTTCATAAAAAGGTGAACAGAACCATGCAATAAACAGATATGGAATAACCAGTCCACAGGGAAAGATTTCCCCCTCCCACTCCTCCTGCCACCTCCATTTGTTAGTGTTTGGCTTATACCCTGAAGCATGGGGGTTTATATCCCTGTCAAAACTCTTGGGTTTTTCAAATTGTGTTTTTTAACCCTTATTATTATATCTCTGGATGTTCTCATTCCATATATTAATATCCACTCCTCTTTGGTATTCTGCTAAGCTCTTGGCCTCAGTACCTTGTGGCAGTGAATTCCACAGGCTTATTGTTCATTGTGTGAAAAAAAGCATTTCCTTGTATCCGTTTTATGTTTTCTGCTTTTGTTTCATTGAATGTCCTCTGGCTCTTGTATTATGAGACACGCAAAGAGAAGGATTTACTTTCTCCATCCCATTCATTATTTCATATAATGCTACCATGTCCTCTTTTATTAATCTTCTCTATAAAGTAGACAGTTCCAGTCTTTTCAATCTCTCTTCCAGTCAAGTTATTCCATGCTTCTAATCATTCTCATTGTGCATCTCTAAACTCGCTGTATTTCTGTTACGTTCTTTTTCAGACAGTGACCAGAACTGAACACAGTATTCCAGGTGGGGGCATACTATTGATTTATATCATCATGACATTTCATTTTCAATATTATTCTCCAGCTCATTCCTTACACATATTAATTGTTTGTTTGTTTTACTACTGATGCATATTGAGCTGAGATTTTTATTGAGCTTTTGCCCACAATGATGGTCAGGTCTTTATCCTGAGCTGTTGCAATTAATTTAGAACCCAGTAGTGTACGTGAGTAGAAAATTACTCCTTCCAGGGTGCACTACTTTGCATTTGTTTGTCCCAGCTGATACAGTTGCTTGTTAAAGACGGGTCCCAGACTTCACTCCCATACAATGGCATGGGTTAAATTAATCAATTTCCTATTGAATAGTTTTGAAAGTAATTTTCTGAGCTGGTTGTATCAATATTGTGATTTCTTATAATGCGTTTTGTCGCCATTCTGAAATTTCCTGATGCATTTAATATGAGGCCTAGTTATGTATAATTAAGTGTGCATTTAATATTTATGATTGTAATAAAATGTTTTTGTTGTTTCCAAGTTGGTATATAGGATTCCTGTGTTGCAGTGTGGTTTTAGTAGATGAAAGCCCCTTCAGAGACCATTTTGCATAGGTGATAACATGATCAGGCCATCAGCATGGGGCTCAGATACCATGGTGATAGGCAACCTTTTAAAGTCCTAGACAGGTGTAGCATACTGAAGGCATTTTCTCTGAGTTGTTTAGTGAGCGTACATACAGAGAGACATACACACTGCAAGAAAAAATATATACCTTGTCTATTACAGAATCCCTCTGGCTTTCATCATGACCTCTATTTTGAGGCACAGAAAAATATTTTTTAGTATCTCTGTGATCATTTCTATAGTGTAGCAGACAGAGCAAGCTCCGGAGTATTTGCTGCTCTGGATAAACTAGGAAAGCTCTGCTTGTCCCAGCCTGCAGTGATCTACACTGTAAACTTTTGCAGCTCTAAGTGACTTCCTATATGGTGCAGCCAGCTCTTTTCACAGAAAGGGGAAAGCCTGGGGGATTGACACTAGTAACTAAATCAAAGTGAGGGTGTTTGCTGTTCCACTCTGGCTGGGAAACTCAGAGCAGTTACCGGAGGATAGTTCCTACATTGGCAAGAGGGTTCAGATCTGGGAGATTCACAGCTGATTTCTAGGGTTTGGAGATAGCATATTGCCTTAGACAGATGGAAAGAAGCTTCCCCCCTTACTACAGCTTAAAGTAAGGCCTGTGTTGAGGGGGAGGAACACTCAAGTCAATGACACAACTTGTGCAAAAGAGTCAGAGTTGATTTAGCTACTTTAGTCAGCAAAGTAAAATATCTGATAGACTTTAGTTCCCTTCAGCTATACTTAAAAATGGCTGGAATGCAAGCAGTTTATTAATAAAGGGGTCTGTTAATTAGCCTGGTCAACCTGGGTTGACTAATTTGCCTAATTATTCTAGCCTAGTTAGCTTAGAGCACTGAGGGGTAGAATTGATCATGTTTATAGTTGCCCATAACAATGAGAGAGATTATGGAGAGAGGGCTACAGGTGTGCTGGTTGGCAGCAAATGTATATTAAGCAGGAGAATGGTGTTTTCAGGTGCTTTGAAAACAGAGAAGGAAAGAGAAGCTGTGGGTTAGAGGGAGTAGAAGCTATAAGTTAGGGGGAAAGGCAAACAGGCTGGCTGTGGACAGGGACTGCTCAGAAAATATAATGCTACCCTGGAGCTCTGCTGTCTACAGGGGTTTGTATGGGGGGAATGGTTGACCTATCTGTGATGGGGTCCCTGGGGTCCAATCTGGACTGTGGGACTGTTGAGCCCTTCAAACCCACAAACCTGGGCTGTCTATCACAACGTGATGCTGATGTCCAGCTACAAACCTCTGGTAGGCACTACACTTACAGAGACCTCCACAGTCAGGGGCATGCCCTACTGAGTTACACTGAATGATCTCCCAGCCATTCATGAACCACCAATAGGGAGACTCCAGACAATTCTCCCCAGCCTTGCACCCCAGAACTGTACCATCTTGAACTGGTCAGAAGCCTGGCCAGTGCAAGTTCATTAAGTAGTTTGCCACTCCCTCAGTGTGGAATGGACATGCACTAGCCTTTGTAAACTGAGCTGACATTTCCCAAGCACTTCAACCAAAACGCACGGTTTTAGGTAGAAAGGTTTATTAACTACAGAAAGATTTTAAGTGATTATAAGTAGCAGGCATAGAGATCAGACTTGGTTACTTTAGACTGCAAATTTATTTTTGTTTCTTAGTTCTACAAACTAAGCAGGATTTGAATCAAGCAGCACCTCACCCTGACAGATGGTACAAACAGGTCACAAATTCTCAATATACAGACTGGACTCTATTTCCAGCCTGGAACAACCCTTCCCCATTTCAAAGTCTTTGTTCTCTAGATGTTCCTCTAGGTGCTGAATTGGGGTCGGGGAGGCCAAAGGATGATGTCACTTCCCCTCTTTTATATTTTCTTCCAGCTTGCTGGAAGGTTCTTTGCTGTGACATGGGAATCAGGCAGTCCCCACTGCATACATGCTCTCTCTGAGAAGTCTCTAGGATGGTCGCTGTAAGATTGGATTCCCTTTAATGGGTCATCAGCATATCTGGCTGGTCCTTTGTTGCAGCTGAAAGGTTGGCTGTGAGCATCTCCCAACTTCACAACATATTTCAGTAACACATATAGCAATTCCTCATATATAATGATAGCACATACAATCCAACAGGATATTAATTTTCAACAGATCAAGACTTTCAAAATGATACCTCACAAGGCATACTTTGTATAAAATATATCATAACTATAGGACAGTGGTGAATAGGGGGGTTCCAGAGTGCTACTTTGAGGTACAGCGTGTCTCAGTATCTATTTCTTTTCCCCTTTAAAGTGAAATCCTTTCCTGTTGCCCAGGAAGAAGGCAACAGAGGTGGCACTAGGCAAATTGAATTCTTTGAAGCTGCATTTTGCTGGAAAAGTTCATGCTTTTTTTCCTGAAAAATCCTCTGATGATGTTGATAGCCTAGCACTGTACACAGCTTGAGGAACGTGAAGCGGGGGGCAGGGAGGGAGAGGAACCAAGGGAATCCTGCAGGGAGACATTTATTTTTTTAAAAAACTACCTTCCATTTGATATCTTTCTAGAGGCCAAAAAATGGCTCTTTGTGAGTGTTTTAATGAGCCCATGGAACGGCTTTTCCGAAGGGTGGCTTAGTGCACCCTGAAGTAGAAAAACGTGCTCTAGTGGATAGGGCTGGGCAGAGGGAGTCAAATCTGGGTTCTGTGCCTAGCTTAGGGTGACCAGACAGCAAATGTGAAAATTCGGGACAGGAGGTGGGCGGTAATAGGAGCCTATATAAGAAAAAGTCCCAAAAATCAGGACTGCTCTATAAAATCGGGATATCTGGTCACCCTAATCTAGCTCTGCCATTGACCTGCTGTGTGAACTTGGGCAAATCACTTCATCTCCCACCCTCTGTCTGTCTTGCCTATTTAGACTGCAAGTTCTTCAGGGCAGGAGTTGTCTCACACTATCTGTGTGCATAGCTCCTAGAACAATGAGACCCTGGTCTTGGCCTATGCAAATAATAGTCCAGAGAAAGAGAATTCATCTCAACCCATCCTTTGGTTTGGTGGTGGAATTTTAACAAGGGGCCCCTCCTGCCCCTTCCTGCTTACCATCCATTTGTATATCCGTGATCAGCCAGCTCCACTTTAATGTTGCTCCCTTTAATTTCTAGAGCCTAGAAATTCTTTTCCCCTTGAGCAACCACTACTTAACCGCCCCCTCACTCCTCCTTCACAAAATTATAACTCCAAAGTTATGCAGGAGTCTTCCCTTGCCCCATTGTATAATTAGGATTTTAATTAAATTTCTCAAGATGTATGTATGTATGTATGGTAGGCTGCTCAACCCCCCTTTGCTCCAAATGACAATTGTAAAAGCCGCTCATTCTCCTCCTCCTGCATTTGTGGCTTTTTTTGGCCCAGCAAGGACTTGCCTCTTCCTTTTTCTCTGATTGTGCTGGAGACAGTAAGTGAATTTGACTGGGAAACAATTTCTCGGAAAGTCAAAAATCTGCTTCCCTCCTTGCTCAGGGGGCAGAGGCACTGGAAAAGATCAATAATAAAGTCACCGTGTCCTTCACAGACATCAGAGCCCATAATAGCCATTATTTTCAGGTTTTCCACAGTCAACAGAAAATTCATGCCTGTTATGATAACTGCAGAGCTCACATTGCAATGGTGTCCATTTCCCCCCCGCCCACCCCACTGGAATCATGAAGCAGGGGGAGGGAGTATCAATATCTCATGGTTTTGCTTGGTTTTTTTTCCCCTGCCATTACACCTGTGTCATGAGGTTGTTATTGTAGGACTGGCAGCTCAGAGGACTAGTAAAGAGATATGGAGCTTTTCACCTTTAGGTCACTGAGAGAGTGACTGAAAGCTGTCATCTTTTCCTGGCCTCTATGAAATAGTTTGGGTGAGCTCACCCCAATTCCTAATAGCCAGGTGTCTATACCACAAAGCTCCCATCATAAAGTGCATTAAATGCCCCTTTCTGGGAAGTTTCAGCAGAGAAGCCAAGGACAGAATGGGCATAGGGACTATATTATATATCTCCTCTAGCACTGATGCCAGTAAGGCAAGGTTTACTCCTGGAGAAATTCTGTGCCAAAAAATAAAAAATTCTGCACACAATATTTTAAAGTTTTGCAACATTTTGCATATTTTATTTTTCAAACTAATACAACATAATCATGATAGTTTCATTTATTTTGGTCATTTATTTCAAAATACCTGTCAACAACTATGCCTGTAACAATACAGACAACAAAGATTCAGGAAATGTTTTTTGACAAATAGATTCCTTACTAGGCATATAGATACAGAACTTTTGAGTAATAATTCCTGTAAACTGCAATACAGAAGCAGAGCAAAGGCTCGGGGAGTCAGGGGTAACGGAGGAGCTGAGAGAGAGAGAAGGAGCCTGGGAGTGAACCTGGAGGGTTGTGGGTACATCTGCCCATCCCCACGTGTCCTTGCAACCTCATTCAACCACCCTCCATCCCACTATGTGGCCCTGTACTTCCTTTCCCTCCATTCCCATGTGGCCCTGCATTCCCACTCAGCCCATACCCCAGTCTGTCCCCGCCCACTAGCTCTTCTGAACTACAGTCTGTGACCCTCCCCCAGCAGCCCCATATGCCCCACACTGTCTGTCCCCTCCCCCCACCATGCCTCCTGATCTGGCCCAAGGGGAAGGGTGCTGTGAGGAACACAGCCTCTTCTCTTCCTGATCTGCAGCTTCTGGTGCCACAACAGCCCTTTGTGGACGAAAGGCATAACTGCAGCACTTCTCCAGCAGAATGTATTTTCTGCAGAGAAAACAAAAAATTCTGGGCAGGACATGAATTCTGCATGTGCGCCATGGCACTGAATTCCCCCAGGAGTAAGGGTTGAGGCATATTATTAGGGCAGTGGGGGAAGGAATGCTTGCATGGGTGCTGCCTGCATTGTCATTTGCTTGTGTATAAAAAGAGGACTTCAGCCTCCAGCTCTATCAGAACAGTACCTGGCTAACATGCAGGGCTGGGAGTCATACTAGACCTGTGTTTTCAGTTCTACCACAGGCCCTCTGTATGACCTTGGGCCATTGTTTGACTTCTCTGGGGCAGATCCTCAGATGGTGTAAATTGTCATAGCTCCACTGACTTCTGTGTTTGTCTTCTAATCTGCAGTATGGGAGCTGGGAGGATCCATTCATGCTTGTAAGGTGCTTTATGAACCTTGAAGGGGAAGTTTTAGAAATGACCAAAACTAGTGACATATGTGATCATTATGAATCTTCTGAAAACATACCATCTACTACAGATGGTGCTCCTGGGGATGCAGTTTATTCTGCTCTTGTGATGTAATTTGGTAGCAGTATTTTTGGCAATGATGGAAAGCAAGAGAGCAGTTTGAATGAGTGAAGTTTGTAGACTGGGAGAAGGTGGTATTACCTCTCCTGACTTCCTTCCTTTTGATTGCCTTTGTATCAGGGAGTGTGGAGCTCTGCTGCTTCAGTTACTCCCCAGGAGCATTTTGGTCATGCTCCATCCATGAAACATCAGGGACAAGTGCAGTAATACCTGTCAGATGATGAGATATGATAGGAAATCAGTGTTCCATGCACAAAAGCAAACAGAATGTGACAAAGCCCATTGAAATGAAAATCAACTGAAGAAAATAAATCAGGAGGAAAGAATAACCTTCCAATGAACCCAAACCTAGTGGAAAAGCACCAGAGATGACCTACTAAGTGAGAACAATGCATCATCTGCACAGCCAAGTCCACATGGTGACCTTCTAAACTTTGGACTGCTCTAAATGCACAGGGTATGCCCAGCAAACGTTGCTCCAGCCCACTGTGATAGGCACACCTGATGTTCAGGCCACTATTCCATACATGTCTGGGGAACATCAGCTTAAAACAGCAGTGTGAACGTTGCAGACTGAGGAATGTAATGGAATGTGCAGTGACTGGAATGCCCAGCAAGAATGCAAGCAAGCACAAGGAAGGAAAGAGAGTGAGAAGCTGGTGTGGCTTGAAGGAATAGATACATCAAGTCTAACGCTGGAAGAGGCACTCCCCTTATCTCAGGCTGCCAGTTTCAGGTGAAAGTCTGAATTTAGCTCCACCAGTTTCAAACCTGAGAAAGCTGAAGATTGTGTTTGGTAGACATTGCATCACAGGGCAAACCCCATCCCATTGCAATTGGAGTAGAAGCATGGAGAGGGGTGACCATTAGGAGCTCCACGTATGTTGTGGTTAGAACCCAGACCCAAACTTTTGAGGGATTATCCAACCTACTGACTACCCCCAAGGAGCTGACAATCATGCTGTGTAAAATGGATGAATGGGCATCCCTTACTGAGGGAAGGGGAATCTTTATATGCTTTCTCATGAACTGGGCAGGAGGGAAGCAGACTGTAGAGTCTTTCTAAGCGTGATCACACTTCCCTCTCCAGTGCCCCACCCTTGCTCTGGGAATTCTTGCCTCAAGGCCTTTATTTAACATTCCCTGTTTAATGTAAGCTTTGGGTTAAGTTCTACCTTTGGATGAACATGGACTCTGATGTCATGAACTAAATTTCTTGTTATTATAGCTAACTTCCCTGGAGGTTTCTGAGGACTTCCTGTTGGCTTGGATTCTGTTTCACTGTTTTTATTGTTCTATATGTATTTCTTTTACAGTCTGAGCCCCTTTTTGGTAGAAATGCCTGTTTTCCCATCTGTAAGACGGGAATGTTGTGAGAAGTTATTAGAGTTTGTAAAGTGCTTTAAAGACGCAAAGCACTAAGTAACAGCATATCCTGTTTGTTATGGCTTCCTCCTCTATGACTGATCCCTGCCTTGTGTCTCTACCCAACTCCGTATAACTCATCTTCCCTTTTACTTGGCATAATGAGCATTTTTCATATACCCTTTCTTGTGCCCAGTTACAGAATTTCTCACTTATCTCACATTCTCTATCCTCCATGTGCGTTTCTAAGTGCCTTGGTGTGGCGTGTGACATTTTCCTTCAGTGATGTTGCCTAGACACTGGATCATGTCAGCTTTCAGACAGTTACCTAACATTTTAAAAGCCTGACCTGCCATACTGGTACAGGTTCCAGGAAGTTAGGTTTTGTATCAAGCTTAGAAATCCTGTAATCCTGGGAAGATTCCAGACCCAGGACTTTGGAACAATAGGAGAAGAAACACTCCCCAAGAGAATCCAATTTCTATTTAAACTAGAGCTGGTAAGAAAATGGGGTTACATTTCTTGTGCAAATTTCATTCTTTTATTTTTATTTTTTATTTTTATTTTTTTTGGTCAAAATTTGAAAATTTCAGTTCAACCATTTTTAACTAGCTCTAGTTTAAACTTAGCCTGGTGCCTGCTGGATCAGGCCTTTGGGAGTTTAACCAGTACTCTATAGGACACCCATGCTCAATAAAACTGTATCCTATCGTCAGCATTATTATCCTCCACATCTGTAAAACCTCTGAGTTCACAGTCAGCTCCTTTGTGTTCCTCGCCTGTCACTAAGGCCAAGTCTACAGTATAAACTTACATTGGTATAACTACATCGCTCAGGGGTGTGAAAAATCCACACCCCTACGCAATGTAGTTCTACTGTCCTAATGCCCTGTGTAAACAGCGCTGTCAATGGGCGGGCTTATTCCATCAACCTAGCTACCACTTAGGTGGAGTACCTCCACTGATGGGAGAAGTACCCCCATCGGCATTAGTATCATCTTCACTGAAGCACTGCATCACTGCAGCATTTTTGTGTAGACCCTCCCTCAGAGCGAGGAACCCATGAGATGCTGTAGTGTTCTGTTTATTTCACTTTGCAATCACTTCTTATTGCCATCTGTCCCCTCCAAAATAAAGGCCACTCCGGCAGCTTCTTGAGAGGTTTAATTTTTCTTTCTGCCCTGGTTCCTATGGAGACACATAGCTTGATTTACAAGAGACTGGAAATATCATCCAAGGATTACTGGGCATGAGACAGTTTCTAAAACAACTCCAAGCCCACCCCTTCCCACCTGCAAAAACTGAATGGTGGTAGAGAGACAGGCTGCCTGCTTAACCAGCTGTGCTCTTCTCTGGCCTCATTCAGAAGGACTCTGCTCTCTGTTTACTCAAAGGCTCACTTCCCCATGTCTTTCCATTATTGCTCTAAACAGTATCAGGCTGTCTGATCACTAGTCCTTGGCGGATGTGTGATGAGTAAGCGGATCTACATCTAAACAGTGGTTTTCCTGGCCTGTGGGTTTAATTGTATAAACCCAATCAATGCCTGACAGCCTTAGCAAGGCGAGGAACAATGTTGGGTGTGTGTGGAACAGCTTTGCAAGATGCCAATCACTTTTGTTTGTTTATTTAAATGTTTGATGTAAAGTGGATTTTATGGCTGGTGAAGTGTATCAGATTTTCAGCCCCGGAGATGGACATCCTCTTTTTCCAGAGAACACGCACAGCACAGGCCAAGGCAGGACAGAGCATCTCCCACAGCTCTCCCACAGAGTGTGTCTGGCCCCTGATCTGGAAAAGTCCCTGAAGGAATGAGGGGGTGTATATGTTTTCATTCATTCATTAGCCCTTAGGCTGAGGGTGCCAGCAAGTGGACAGTGAAATGACAAATATGATGGTGGGGTGGGGAGTTACAGTATGGACAGCTGCCCATGGGAACTGGATGCAGGTCCACATACTCCTCACACACCAGCCAGGGAATAGTGATCAGACAGCCTGATACTGTTTTGACAATAGCCTTTTTTACTCAAAATTTCCCACTGTTCCCCTACCATTGGTGCAGCTGCACTGGCAGTATCAGTGGTGGGAATGCTAGTGTTGCCAGGGTAACGGCCTTTTAATCATGGTGGTGTTATTCAACCAGGCCCAGATGATTTGGTGGTGAAAACAGCAGCAGCCATGGACATGGGTTCAGACCTGGGATGCTAGAGCTTTATAGTCACTTGGTACGCATGGTTCTACTGCCAAACCAGAATATAAAAGTATGTGCCAACAGCGATGGCATGGGCTACAGTCTGCAACTTGGCATTACTGCACGGAAGTCTGTGTGATTCTCCATTTGGCCAGCTCTAATCCACATCTGTGTCTTCCCAGCCCAAGCTCTAATGCTGTCAGCTCAGTTCAAGCTCAAAGGCATCTCTGTGTTTTCCTTCCATTAGGAAGCTGTGTCTGGTACAGGTTCTGAAACGGACATTAATAATACAAGCTTTTAATGATGCACAGTGTAAGTGGGGCAGAGGAGAGATGTACACAAAGGAGAGGGAAATGGGGCAGCACTGCAAGGGTCTGAGATTCGTGGGCAGTTCTTTCTCAGGGGAGGACAGCTGGAGAGAGATCAGAACAGAAAAGGGGGTGATTGGAGCTTAGCTCAGTGCCCCACAACTACTGGGAAAAACACACACGAATGGATTTTGCCAACAAAGTAGATCAGAATACTTGCCTCAGGTCAGAGAGAGAAAATAGGAAAAAGAGTAGACACATCTCCCATACGACAAGACGCAATAAAAGCACACTGCCTGTCAGTGCAGACCTCATTCATCATGCTCTGAAAAACTTCAAATGTTATCACATTCAGACAGCTCTGATTTTGGGTGGTGGTGGGTTTGTTTTTTGGGTTTTTTTCCTTTCCCTTATTTCACTTACTGTTCAGTTGGATCATGGACTGCTTGATCTGAATGTCCCCAAGAGGTTCCTGAAGAGGACTGTTTAATCAGAGAAACAGAGAGGAATTTGTTGAGGATCAAACAAATTCACATACATTTTAGTACAAATGGGCCGTGCATGATAACGCTTGCTAAGCAGCTGCCCATGAGTGAGGCAGGAAGTGGCCACAAATGCGTAATACATCAGAAGAAAATTCAGGGTGATGATCTGATGTATAGCTAATGATGCAAGATGATGCCCTACCCGCACCTTAGTGCACTATTTCAGCCAGAAGAACAAGTCAGCCTTAATAAACCTCCCATTATTATAGCAAATATATGATCACTTTAGATAAGCTATTACCAGCAGGAGAGTGGGGTGGGAGGAGGTATTGTTTCATGGTGTCTGTGTATATAATGCATCCACAGTATGCATCCGATGAAGTGAGCTGTGGCTCACGAAAGCTCATGCTCAAATAAATTGGTTAGTCTCTAAGGTGCCACAAGTCCTCCTTTTCTTTTTGCGAATACAGACTAACACGGCTGTTACTCTGAAACCTGTCATTATTATAGCAGTGTGTTGTCCTCAGCATTCCAGCAGCAGGATATCACCTTGAGGCTGGGGTGAGCTATCCCAATGGTTTGCTGCTCTCAGGAGAATTCTTGAGTCAGATAATGCGTCTTCCTCTTGCTCCTCCCTTATCTCTATTTTCTTAGGCCAGGATTTCAGTTTTCTGCTCCAGTCCCTTGAGTGGTTGACTGTCTGAGAACTCCAGCTTTTTTCTTCTTTCTCCAGGTCTCCAGAGAAAAGCAGCATTAGTTGTGTCTCAGCCTGGTGAGGTGTCAATGTGTGGAAATCAGTAACTCTTGCTCCCTTCAGAGTACAAATATCACTCTGGGAACAGCAGAGTAGGGGATGGTTGGGCTCAGCTATGTGTCATCCACAATCCTTGCTCAGTCAGAAAGAGACACCTTTTACAGAAACGTACTGATGTAGCTGCTCATCATGCGGCTGGTGAGATGGGCAAATCTAGACTCAGAAAGTAGGTCAGAAGACAAGATCAGTGCCAGAGAGGGATGTATGCTGCACTAGGTTAATGGGGTGCAGATTCTAGCTAAGGGGTTCCTATTGCCAGATTGCCCATGTGAACCCAGCCATATGAATTAATCAGCCTATGAAGCCCTTTGTATTTGGGGACTAGAGTAACCTCCCTGGCAGGACAGGATAGCTGAGTCGCAGCCTTGGAGGCTATTCATGTGGTACTCCAAGCCCAGCTTGAAGCACAAATTACTGGAAATCTCAAGAGATCCCATTTTGACATGGGATTTCCAAAGCAGTCTTTCAAACCCAAGAGATGCAGAGAAAACACGACAAAAGGTATTGTAAGGAGAAGAAATCTTGCACTGTCAAGGAGAAAAATTTAGTGGAACCTGAGAGGACTTCTTCATCCCTAATTTCCATGATTCTATGATATTTGAGATGCTTCTCTGAACTAAACCTCCAAACCTTTTGAGGCTTTGCCTATTGCTAGATGTGGAAATAGAGAAGAAATATCTTCATATACCGTGTTCGACAATACATAATTGGCTAGATGCATTATAGGAGTGTTTCTCCTGGCTCTGAAGTATTAAGTGTTGGGAAATGCTGGAGGTGCGATACCAGAAGTGACAATCTAATGTGGTAGGAGAAAAGGCTTGAACGAGTGGCAGAACAGAGGACTAGATACACCAGTGGACTGATCCAGTAGATGAGCATATGTCTGGGTTATGTAACTACATGGACCAGTAAGCTGATCCTGTAGGCAGAGCTTCTCTTTCAATATGTTTGGAGATATAATTAGTCCCTGCTTTAAGGAAATGTTTTTACAGTGAAGATAGAAGAGGGAAAATGCAACGGAGCTGTGCAAAGAGTGCTGTACCTGTAGCCAAACACCTGTATTTTTTGTCCTTTCCCCTCAGTTTTGATAACAGCCCACAAATGCAAACTTTAATTAAACACCCTTTTCATTGCTGCAGTTTCCCAAGTTTCTGCTGCAGTGAATTAACTGAAACTGTATATGTCCCACATATGCTTCCTTCCACTATAGTGAATGACAGTGACAAGTTGTTTAAGATCCATCAGCCACACTATATTTAGCAGTTTTCTGATTAAGGTTTGTCACAGAAGAACAAATTGTGTCGTTCGCCAGAATACTCCCTCCCACAAAAGAGGAATTTCAAACAATGGCATTATAACTAGTGCCATAATTATATAAACTGCAAACAATCAAATCACATCACACCATTAGCAAAAACAATAGTGCTAAATGACAAAAGGCTTATGAACGAGAGCATACATCGCATCACCTACTCGGTAAATCACTTCCATGGAGGCTGCATGTCTTCCTGTGCTCCCACAAATGACTGCTCTCGGAGCACTGCCTCTGCACTCTTTAGAGAGCAACCACTAAGGCCCTGTCTGTAATAGAGAAACTGGTGGTTCTGAGGCAGTTTAACCATCTAGAACACTTGTAAAATGCTGTGGATGTGTGGAATTTTAAAAGCACTCTGCTTTCGGCTCACTGTTTGGATTGATGTCCCTGAGGGCAATCCCATCCTTCGTGCTCCAGGAGATGTACAGTCAAAACAGCAGTGGTTCTTAAACTGGCTCAGTGTGGCTTTGTGGAATTGTTTGTGCTTAAGCCAGTTCTATCCAACTGGCTCAACAAAAAACAGTTCAGCTGTCTAGTGAAGACCCAGCCTCAGAATCTCCTCCATTCTGCACTCAGGAGATCACTCTGGTTTTATGACCCCATCAACTACAAATCAACGTAGGGAGATTTTGGCCTGACAAGTCTCATCTTTATTATTATTATTTTATTTTGTTTAGAGGAAGTATGATCCAGTGATTATGGCACTAACCGGAAACATGGGTTTGACAGTCTGTGTCCTTATATTCACCCTTTTTACCAAACTATGATAAATTTTGTACAAAGTATGCCTTGTGAGGTATCATCTGAAACCTCATAATTTGCTGGTCATTACTGTCCTGATAAAATATTCATGTCAACATTGTATGTAAAGTTATAAGATTCTACTCTATAACATTACTGAGACCTATTCCAAGTTTAGAAAAGCAGGCACAAACCTGTTCCTCAGAGACAAAAGGCAAACTGTCACCTCAGCCACATGTCGTCAAAATCAAATGGACTATCACCTGCTAAGCAGCCATTCTTTGGCAGGAAAAAGGGTGTGAGTGAGAAATTTACATCTTGCAAAGACACAGCTGGAAGTTCTCATCCCCAGACTTTGTCACCCAAGCCCCAGCTGGAGATGATTCTCAAAGAAGAGGAAAAGGATAAAAATGAGAAACAGAGGTCCCAGATCACTTCTTTCCCCTCATGTCTACTCACAGCAGGCATCAACAACACTCCAAAAACAAAAGAAGCATCATTGAAATGGGGGAGAGGTCCTGGTGGAGAGGAATCCAACCAGACTGCTGTAAGCATGTGGAGAGAGAAACCTTTTTGCTTTAAATTCACTTAGCTTGTTAAGTTAGGTATTAGTTTGTGTTTTATCTTTTATTTCTTTGTAACCAAATCAGACTTTTATGCCTTCTTATTTGTAACCACTTAAAATGTAGCTTTCTGTAGTTAATAAACTTGTTTTATCTAAGCCAGTGTATTTGTATTGAAGTGTTTGGGGAACTCCATTTGAGATAACAAGTTTTAGGTATATCATTTTCTATTAATGAAATGATGGACTTTATATAAGCTTGTGTTGTCCAGGAGGGTACTGGGCAGTATAAGATGCACATTTCTGGGCACAAGTCCGGGATGGGAATTTGCTGGTGTCATTCTGCAATATATATTAGGAGTGGCTGGCTAAGAGCACTCCTATAACTCAACTGGGAGTAATTTACATGCTGGAGGCTGTGTGTGACCAGGCCAGGAGTGGTTGATCTCACAGCGAAGCAGTGTAAAAGGCACACAAGGCTGGAGAATTGAGGAGATGTAGCTGTAAACAATCCAGACTTCACTCTGGGTCATGTCACAGTGGGTTCAAGCCCCTTCTCTGCCAGACTTCCTCTGTGACCTTGGGTAAGTCACTAGCTTCTCTGTGCCTCAGTTTCCCATCTGTAAAATAGCACTTTGCTACATCACAGGTGTGTTGTGAGGAAAAATACATTAAAGTTTGGGAGGTGCTCAGGTACTTTTATAATGGAGGCCATTTAAGTACCTCAGACAGATAGTTTATTAACAGCGTGCTTGGTTCTGTAAGGAAAACAAAATACAGATATTCCCTGCTCTGAATAGCTTAAAATCTAAGCAAGAGAGACACAGAGAGGCTAGGATATACTGGTAACCCACAGAAAGAAATAAGTAAGATTTTTAAAAAATTGCTTAATTATTAATCAATGGAGTCTTTCAGAAAGAGAGATCTCAAGGAGGGAGTAGAAGTTTTCTTAAAAATTCCTGGAATAGCTGACTGATAACATTTTCAGCAGGGGGAGCAGTGATCAATCTCACCTCATTGTACCACGTGTGTCATCCTGACATCATTGCACAGAAAGATGAGTAAAACAAAACACAGCCAAATTGGTTTCTGTTGTGATCGGAACACAAGCCAAGCAAATAGAGTCGGACAGAAATTGGACAGGAAGGAAATATTATTTCCCAGCTCCTAAGAGTTTTATATACAGCCAGGGAAGCAGAAAACAAAAATTGAATTCTGATGGATTGCCTTTCAAGGGCAAAATAAACATTTATCCGTTGAAGAAAGGTGAATAGATTTAAACTATACAACTGATTGCAAGCCATGTAAACACTGAGTTACATTAGCAGCATATTGGTAAATAGGAGAAAAGCCTTGTTTCCAAAAACAAAACAAAACCAACTAAGAGCACCTGGATCAGAATGTGGATAACCAGAGCGGGGAGCAAAGAAAGTGGGAGTTGGAGAGTTAGGACTGAGGAGAGTGAAGACTGGAGAAAGGGGGCACAATGATGGAGTCAGAGGCTGGGATCAAAGGGCCATGTGGTAACCCTGAAATCTATTATGCATTTATACATAAAGATCCCCCCTATCGCGTTTCCAGATTAAGAAACCAGTTCTTAACATATGGGATGATTATGTTTTCTTTCACGCTTGTTCTTAGCAGCTGCTAAATAAAACTCAAGAATTTGGTGCTCTCTGGCCTTGCTGCCTCTTTAGACCCTCCCTGAAGACTGAGTGCAAACTTTGTTACTATGCCGGAAGGTAGAAAGGACTCTAGATAAATGCTCCCAGCATATCTTTCCCCCCGCACCCTTTTGTCCGCATGAAATTGTGTCTCTTCCTGAAGAATTGCAATGAAGGGGGAAACAGCAAATTTAGGCAATTTTCATTTTTAACTCTAATACAAAATTAAATTCTTTCTCCCTAATAACCTATTTCTCTTTATCATTCAGCCTCTGTGATGCATTATTTGGCCTCTTCTCTCTCTCCTTGGGAGGGAGGCACTCAATATGGGAATACAGCAATTACATCAGTGTGGTCTGGAGACAGCACAAGACAAAAATTTATCTCCATTCTTGAGCTTTCTCTTTGTCCTTCATGCCAGAGGATATTGTCATTTACAGCACAAACTGGGGTCAATGTGTTAGTGTCACTCAAATCCAACATGCCGAAGGCAGAGAAGAGCCCATAAATCACAAGTGCAAGCCAAGTTGGCAGATGATATTAAGTGTAGCATATATAATAAGCACCTGCCAGGTATATGCTGGGACAGTGGACAAGAGTGCAACACATTCTATTTTTTCCTCAGGATATTCTTGATTTTGATGGGGTTTTGCCATGTCCTGCAGTCTGGGCATGCCTTTTCCTTGTCATGCACGTCCTTAGGGACTCAAAATGTCATCCCATTGTGACACTGCCTGATGATGTGATTCTGCTATGGTGCAGTTATGTGGTGATGATGTGCTGATGGGATGACATTACATCATGAACAGAAATTTGACAATAGGGAGCTCTTCAATCTAGCAGACAAAGGTATAACACGATCCAACGGTTGGATGTTGACACTAGACAAATTCAGTCTAGAAATAAGGTGCAACTTTTAACAGTGAGGGTAATTAACCACTGGAACAACTTACCAAGGGTTGTATTGGATTCTCCATCACTGGCAGTTTTATAATCGAGGCTGGATGTTGATCTAAAGATATGCTCTGGTTCATGCAGGAATTAACTTTGGGAAGTCCTGCAGCCTGTGTCATGCAGGAGGTCAGACAAGATGATCACAATGGTTCCTTTTGGCCTTAGAACCTATGAAAGATGATGAAAGCCCCTAGAGCCTTAAATCCACCCTCTCTCTACAACATGAGCCTAATGTAGCCAGTGAACTTCAGACATGCACTGCAACTCTTCCAGCCTCTGTGCCACACTGCTGACCTGAATAAAGCACCCTGGGGAGTGAGAGGGTATTACAATTCAGTCCCCATGACCCATTCAGCCTTTGACTTCTCTGGCAAAACTGCTAAGAAGGGTGCCACGTACTGCCAATTGTGGGTGTGGTTTTTGCCATAGAGGGACCAGTCCATTAGGAATGGAATTGACAATCCCCAGCTTATTTTGACACGAGTCACCAAACAGGTGTCAGATGGAATAGTTTTGGTCACTATCCTGAGCCCTCTTATACAACATTTCAGTTGAGCGCCAGATAAATGTATTGAACTAGGTGGGGATTGAACACATTTTAGCATTGCAGAAAGTAAAAGCTGAACAAGAGACAGGGCTGGCAGCTGGGCCAGCAGGTTTCCTGAAAATCTGGGTCTATTTTGCCTGCTGAAGCCATCTGGAAGACTTTTTCAGTCGCTATATTTTTTAGCTCCTTTTTATAGCTCCTGAGAAATTATCTCATCAGGAACATCGCAAGGCTTTGGGAATCTATTGCAGGGCAACTATCCAGTCTGGCATGTCCCTGCAATTTCAGAGGAGGGCTCAGGGAAATTTCCTCCTTCAATAGGCAGCCTGAGTGCCTGTTTACTAGGCTGATAATATTCAATGGCTGCTAGAGTTAATAACCAGACAGCGAGCAACTTTGGGCTGTCTCTAATCTCTTAAACTGACCAGCAACCCTGTTTACTCCCCCATTTCCAGATCTTCTCCTTGGTTTGCCTTTGTAGTCCTTATCCCTGACCTAAGGATTTTCTTCCTTGCCAGTCTGTAAGTTTTAGATATTGTCTTCATTTCCTTCTCCGCACAGCCTGTGCATCTTCTGTTTGCTGCTAGTGAAATCCCTGCAGGATGGGTTACTTCTATTTAAGAGAGTTTCCAGGGAGACAGAGGAAAGATTTTATTGACTCTCAATATCTGTTACAATACCCCCTGCACTTTCATCATCAGAAAGCCAAGCAGTGCAATGCAAATTGGATTGTAACCACAAAACTATGTTTCAAAATAGAAACACCTTGGATCACTATCAGACATGGAATTCAAGCTAAGGATTCCCTTCTTAAATGGTCTCTCATTTGTCTCTCTCATAGTCAGCCTGCATTTACACACACATCCCTTACTATCCAGGGGATATAAGTGATTGATGCAGAGCATGAGATGATGTGTAATTGGTTTAGCAACATAACAATAGATGTTTAGAGGCTGTAAGAACTTACTGCATGAAAATATCAGGCATTAAAAGGGGGTTAGGTTGCTTTAGCTGCCTAGCTGCCAGATCAATTTAAAGACCTTGTTGTTTTTTTATATTTTTCCGCATTTGGGAAGCATTTTATTGTGGGCAAAGTCAGCTCCCATCTCATTTAAGAAGTCCTTTATCCACTCCTCACCCCTTTCATAATTGCTTCATTAGTATGCCTGAACTTGCCCTCTTTCTCGATGGATAGACCAAAGGGCGCCTTTCAAGATCGTTCAATTTGGGTAGGTGGCAGGCATTCATAAATCATAGGCAGTGACTTTTATTTTTCCCTGGGGGTGTGCCACCCCCACTCTGTCCCAAGATCCTGCCCCTACTCTGCCTCTTCCCCTAAGGCCCTGCCCTTGCTCTGCCTCTTCCCGCCCCTTCTCCGCCCCCTCCCTGGGACCCCGCCCATCTGCTGCTCTCTGCTCTCCACTTTCCTCCAAACCCTTCCCCCAGCCTCCAAACAGCTGTTCAGGTGGGGCCCTGCCAATCAGCTGTGGCTGGTGCATGCTGAACACCCACTGTTTGTTTTTTTTCTGGAGCACCCATGAAGTCAGCACTTATGTCACAAATTATAAGGCAGGAAGGGTCCATTGTAATCATCTAGGATGACCTCTTGCATAACATAAGCCATAGGACTAGTTTGAATTAATTCTTGTTTGAACTAGAGCTTAATGCCTACTCCCACCAACCTACAGAGCTCAAACACCTCATCTCCCCAGTGATCCTGAACGTCTCTGGTTGAATAAGAAGGAGTCCTGAAATTATTTCTGACCCTCACTCTATGTACTAGCCCTGCCCAGTGGACACATTAATTCAGTTCTGGTCATTCTTTCTCCAAAAACAGATCCAAAGTCCATTTCTGCAGGACAGGGAAATCCAGGTCCTCCTCCCTCCAGAGGCCATACCCAGACACCATTCTAACAGGACACATAAATCTAGGTAGGGTTATTGCTACAGCTGGTCAAAAAATGGTAAGGATGTATCATGAAAAAATTCCAAAATTTCCATGTTCTTTCCCAACAAAATCCGCAAATGTTTCAGTTTTCATTTTTTGGTTTTTCATATTTGGGGATTTCCTCCCTTTCTCCCAGGCCCCACCCATTTAAGAGTGACACAATGAAAAAAGGGAGAAAGGGGTGAGGGGAGAGATGGGGATAAAACAAACATTCTTTTTCATTTTTGAAAAGTGAATTTTTTTTTCATTTTTGTGGGATTCATCAGAAAACTAGAGAATTTTGAAAAAAAATGAAAATTTTCCACAAAAAAAATTCTCTTTCAGAAAAGGACCATTTTTCATCAATGAAAGGTTATGAATGAAGAACTTTGACCAACTCTAGTTACTGCCTTCCATCGTACACTGGAAATGGAAAAACTAAGGGGGGCCCTTTCCCTGCCTGATTCTAGGGCTGCCCCAAGTAGCTAAGGCCCGGTGGACCTTTGGTTTTTAGACTGATTTCACTATTTCAGTGAGGGAAGTTTTTTTTTTTTTTCCACAGAAATAGTAAAATCAGCACCATGCGTGGAGGCACTTATACCAGTGTAACGGTGCCTTACACTGCTGCTAGATGGAAGCCCGTGCTGTAGTACGGATATAATACACAGAGTGTGCAAAAGCCAAAAATAGCCTAGAACTTAAAAACTGGACAGTAACAGACCACAAATCCCTGTGATAATTGAACCTGGTGATACTCTAGCCATGCTTGTAGCTGTTTCCATTACTTCACACTGACTCAGCAGATAGTCTACGCTTCAGTGTCGCACAGACAGTGACAAAAATTACAGGAATAAACTTCACCAGCACACGCGCTTCAATACTGCTATTACTGTATCCATATGAATGGGCATTATTGCTTTACTATACCCTTTCCACACTGATCAAGGTAAAGCAGAACAAGCACTGTGTGTATATCAGATCTAACATGGCTCATCTAGGACAGTCAGAGGGAAAGGAGTTTTGTAACCAGATGTGAGGCAGTCTGGATTTGCCTTTGCTTTTAACTCTATTTTCTTTTGTGGTAGAAATTTCTTTCATTGCACAATTCTCACTTCTCTCTGCAGAATGTTCTTTCAGTGAATAAATAGCCTCTCCTCCTTCAGTATAGAGAGCGCTGTGCTGTACTTAGTCAACATTATACTTTGAAAAGTGGGAATTAAATGAATCTTTCTACATCAGAGGTCCTATAGATTATTTTTAATTAAAAGAGATTGGGAGAAAAGCTCATTTTAAGGTTCCCAATATGACACAAATTGTCTGTAAAGTGTAGTTATCCATTTGCCTCGCAGCCTGAGCAGCCTTTGAGTGGGGTGGTGTAGCTGCGGCAGGGCACAGCAGCGCAGTGACAAAGCTAAAGCACTGTGCGGGCAAATTTGATCAGTGGGTGCTGAAACCAAGATACTGAGAGACAACACTGTATAACTTTGCTGTCACAGGAAATTACAGGGCCAAATGGTTTATTCATAGTTTTACAAGATTAGACATTTTATGAACAAGATTAGCATCTGCAGTGAAACTAGCTGGGTAACATTATTAGAGATCTCAGGCTTTGTTCTTCAGGATGTAAACTGATCTCCATTTGGCATCAGGAAGGAATTCCCATCTTCCCTCTTAAGAAAGTATTCCCCAGTCATGTTCACTGTGTGTAAGAGGGGTTACTTTCCCCCAAGCTTCTGACATTGGCCACTATCAGAGATGAGATATTGGACTAGAAGGGCCATTGGCTTGAATGGAAAGGAGATAGGATAGGGGCTAGGGAGGTGGGATACTGTTCAAGAGGGACCCTTGGTTTGATCTGGAATGGGAGGTGGTTGGTGGGATACCAGACAACATGGACTATTGATCTGTCCCAGCAAGGCAGAAGGCAGGATAAACGACTAGATGGATCATTGCTCTGCCTTGGTATATGGCAGGAGGCAGGATAACTGCCTAGATGGGCCACTGGCCTGTTCCAATATGGCATATGACTAGATAAGGGAGTAGCTAGCTTGACCGTTGTTCTGTTCTAGTATGGCAGGGGGCAGGATACCAGATTGGATGAACCATTGGTTTGTTTTGGTTTGGCATGTCCTTTGTTGCTGTGAAATTCAAACCACATGTTAAATGCCTACAAAGGATTATGGTCACTCTCTCATTGTCACAAGCTATCCGGAGTCTATGTCCAAAGGTAGAACACGGGACAAAAGACACCTGGGTTGATATCAAGGAAGGACATTTCAATATCTAAATGTGGGAAAATTCCCTGGGATTTTTGATGAGGTTAAAAAGCATGGAAGGAGGTGTGACAGGCTGGATGGAAGTGATGATGCTAAGGCGGCACACACTTCAGCAATTCTGAAGGTTCCATATGAATAGATCTGGTTGAATTATTCACAGTGAACAATCTGTTCAACAAAGACAGCCCCTTTTTCTGTTTGCAAGTTAGCCATGAATAGACTTCGACTTTTGTACATTTGATCATCATTTGAAGTTATTCACTGAACGGCTTGTATGCAAATCTTCAGCCCATAGGCTGCACAAGCGCTATGCACAAATATTGCTTGCATTATTTGCAATTCAGTGTTTGCACTTTGACTAATCATGCAAGTCACTGCTTCCTGATTGGATGTCTCCCCAGGAAATTCACAGCCAGGGCTGCCTCTCTTTCGTTCACTGACTCCAGTGTTTCTGGGCAGGTATTGCAGCAGGTCTCAGAACAGCAGCTGACAATACTTCATTCCAAACTGCATGTGCTGTAAACATCTAGGCTTAATGGGAGAGGTGAAGATCAGCTTAACTGGACTCTAAAGATGATAGTAAACTGATGACGCGTCTGTTCTGAAAATCACACAGAGGACACGAATGAGGCTTTTCCTCACCCCACGTTCAAGAGACAAACAGGTGGCGCACAGGTTAAAAATCCTCTGGGGATGAGCATTGCTTCTTCGTTTAATTCTCTGTGCTGGCGACAGTCTCTCTGGCTTCACTGAAAACTGCATTCCACAGATATTTTACATCTGGTGTCATTTAGCATTCCTCAGGGCTTGTCTACATTTGAAACGCTTTGGCGGTGCCACTGCAGTGGTACAGCTGCGCCATTGCAGTGCTTCAGAGTAGACAGCAGTGCTAATGGGAGGGTAGGTAATCCATGTCCCTGCGAGGCAGTAGCTAGGTTGACAGACTAATTCTTCTGTGGATTTTTCACACCCCTGAGTGATGTAAATGGGTCGACCTAACTTTTTAGTGTAGATCTGGCCTCAGTGTGAATTTCTTCTTCCTTTTCCCCCACCTGCAGCAGGGTCCAGAGCCCCTCCTCTTCATTTCATCTTCCTTTCCCCTCCCTTTTCTCCACCTCTCCAGTACCACAAACCCAGCTGCTTGACAGTTGGTAACCCAGGCTCCCTTCCCGCATCCCCAAAGTCACCAGGTGCTCTGATTTCTCTTGGATGAACCTCCAGCCTTCTAATGTCACACTAAATGCAACAAATCCCACAGTAATTGCTATTTGTGTCACTGGGGTCATTCAGGTTCAGCCAAGCCAGAAAGAGTGTGAGAATAACGATCAGGTTCAGACATTTCAAGTGTGGCTTGTGGATACAGCCAGGAGGTCGATCTCAGTCATACAATCTATAGTACAAAACTGGGGCTGTCAGAACAGATGGACACACCTTCTACCCCATCTCCAGAAATTTAATCTTCTTCCTTTTTATTGAGCTGGAGTCAGTGATGAGCTGCCAAAATCTTAACAACCGGTTCCCTATAAAAAGTTCTGATTTAAGGGATGTGCCCCAGTATGTATTTTTTGTACGAACAGGGTTACCATACGTCTGTATTTTCCAGGGAGGAATTGTTAAAATTTAAAATGACTTGTCCGGGAAAATACGGATGTATGTTAACCCTGCCTAAAGTTCTTTTTTAAAAAGATGGGCCTGAACTAGAAATGAGCTCCGTTTCACATGTGTGGGTCCCCGCCACTCCCTGGGGGTGTGCTAGGGTTGACCAGATGTCCTGATTTTATAGGGACAGTCCCGATTTTGGGGTCTTATATAGGCTTCTATTACCCCCCACCCCCTGTCCTGATTTTTCACACTTGCTGTGTGGTCACCCTAGGGTGTGCACATGTGTGGGTCCCAGCTGCTCCATGCCCCACTCATTGAAGCAGGTGTGCAGGTTACTGCCCTGGGAACTGCAGGGCACCAGTGGACATGGGGCCAGCTGCAGACAGGGGTGTGGGGCAGGGCTAGCTGGAGGCAGGGGGTGTGGGACTGGCTGCGGGCAGGGCAGGGGGTGCGGAGCTGGCTGGAGACAGGAGGGTGCGGGGTTCGCTGGAGGCAAGGGGGTGTGGGGCTGGCTGGAGACAGGGCAGGGGCTGACTGGAGGTAGGGGCTGGCTGCAGGCAGGGCAGGGGGTGCGGCAGGGGCTGGTGCGGGCAGAGCAGGGGGTGCGGCAGGGGCTGGCTGCAGGCAGGGGGAGAAGGGGTGGCTGGAGACAGGGGCTGGCTGCAGGCATGGGGTGCGGGGGTGGCTGGAGACGGGGGCTGGCTGCAGGCAGGGTGGTGGGTGCTCACGGGGAGAGCAGCTCGGAGCAGCCCGAGCAGCAGGACGCAGCCCAGGCCCAGCAGAGTAGCTGGGGACCCACCAGGCAGCAGCGGGATCCCCAGGGCCAGGGGTCGGGGAGCAGCAGCAGCACCAGGGCTCGTGCCCAGGGCCAGGCAGCAGCCCACATGGCTCCCGCAGCGCAGCGCCCCCGGCGGCCGGAGGAGGAATTACACCACTTCCCGGCCGGAGCCCATCAAAGCCTCACCGCCCCCTGCAGGGAAGCAGTTTAACAACTGGTTCTAAAACTGCTTCAAAATTTAACAACCGGTTCACGCGAACCGGCTCCAGCTCACCACTGGCTGGAGCCCTCTTTTGCAGCACTGCAGGAAGTTCAGTTCCCAGCAGGGATCAGAGGAGGGGAAAAAGAAGTGGTGAACCCCTCCGCAAGCCCAGCCCACAATCCCAGTGTGATTAGATTTACAGACCTGTAATGCTATAGTTGTTAAGACTGCAAATTTAAATGATTGTCATTAGGTTTTAGAGTTAACAGCCCATTGATATAGTATGGGGCCCCTCTCAGAACTATTAGACCAAATTCATCCTTGGTGGAGTTCCCTTGAAATCAGTGGACTAACATACCATGACCTGTTGTTTGTCTTTCCATGGACTCAGGAAAACAATACAGGATAGCTTCCACATTCAGACTCTTCTTTGCAACTGTAAAAGCTAGAAAGGTGGGTTTGTTTTGGTTTTTCCCCTGCAATGAAAGTTTAAATTCTTCAGAAACTGAAGGGACCAGTCCAGAAATGCTGTATTAGCATCTTACCATATACCCCTGCTTCTCAGTTTTTTATTTTCATGCACTCTTTTTCTTCCAGATATATAGGCTTCAGAATGCTTTATCAACTAACAGTGGTCCCCCTCTGAGGAATCTGTCCTCAGGTGTTTAAAGTAGGTGCCTTGCTGGTGGATCTCATTTCCTCTTGAATAATTAGATTGTCATTGCCAGCTGCTGGCTGGCCGCTAGCAGAGACCTTGACCAGTATTCCCTATCTGGCGGAGAGGTATGCGTGTGAGAATGCATGCACGTACAAGCATCCTGCATGTTAGCACAGCTGAGATTCAAACCAGAATCCTAGCAGTCCGGAAGCAGAAGCACTGCTGGGTAAGACTGACAGCAGCCTCTTCCTGGCTGAGCCAACAGAATCAATGCTGAGTTCAACTTATCTGCATACCATTCTTGCCTTATCTCAAAAGCCACCTAAACTGAAGTCCATACGTATCAGAGGGACAACGAGCAACTCTGGAAAAAAGAAACCAATGGCCACAGAATTGGCCGTGTTCCAGTGGCAGGCGCTTAGCTTGTCTAGGGGATCAAAGTGGCCAATGACAACTCTCTTGGTTGTGACACTTAGTTGCCCAGTGGCCTGGCTTTGTGGAGAGGCAGTGTTGTGTATAACAGCAGGATACAGGTGTGCAGAAACCCTACTGAGCACAGGAAGGGCTGACGAGGCTTCACTCTGTGTGGCCCCCTGCCCATCTGCAAAAACAAATAAATAATTTCATCCCAAACACAGTAATCACTACAACTACCCGCTTTTCAAAAGCAAATATTTCCCTGTGCATGTGGTCCTGGGTGCTGATGTTGAGTAACTCTAGAGGTTCTTGTTACATTATTGATCCTCTGTGTGGTGTAGTTTTTGGTAGGGATGGGCCAACCAACCTGAATCAAACCAATCCTGCTTCATATTCAAAGCAGCCTGAAGGTTTTTATTTAGTGTTTTGAGCACTTGCTTCAGCCAGAAAGAGGTGCAAAAATCCCCCTCAAAAATTGTTCTCTAAATTGCTGGTTAGGGAGCACTAGGGATTTGGGAGAGAAGGGCTTGTTCTCAGGGGATTTCAGTCCATCCCATTTTCAAGACCCAGAGTGTTCTGGATTCATCCTGAGTGGAAGCACTGTGACTCAGAGTGGAGCCTCTGTACTCCCAGCTTTATTGACCAGGTCCGCACAGCATAGGAAGGCAGGCAAAGAGAGCACAGGAGAAAGAAGCAAAGGAAATGAGCATGTGGATTCTGAATTCCTTAGATATTTAGGGGATAAGTAGTTAGAAATGTCTGGTCTAAGGAGAGGGAATTACTATGCCCCAGGTAACGGGAGTTCCTTGAATCAGAGCTGTGAGGGATGGATTCTTGGGTCCAATAAGTGCATTCACACAGTGCAAAGTGAATTTAAACCAGCCAGAGAGTTCTGTGGAGAACTCCCCTGTGTATAGGGAATCTCAACTGGTATAAAAGCTGGCAGAGGCAGCTTTGCCATCTCTGATGCCATCATTGAGCCACCCAGTGTAAAGGTAGGAGAGGGTCTGTCAAGGGAAGAGAGGTGACAAAAGGTAGTGTGGTGGAGTAAGGCTCTACCACTCCGGATTCTTCATTGGCATAATGTCACTAAGGGAACCTACATGAGTGGCTTAAGCTAAAAGGGCCTGCCTGAAGTTTTAACTTATGTTGGGGTTAGGCAACTGAGAATCAAGGAGCTGTGATTGGCTCCCTATCAGCCTCCACTCCCCACTGCACCTGAGTCCTGCTCAGGAACAGTGGAAAATTGAGACCTGAGACTTCATATTGAGGTAAATGCGTACGGAGGGAGATGCAGATATGGCAGTTTCCTGCAATGTCTAGACAAACCTTACTGAATTAAGTTTAAGTATCTTAGAAGCTCATTGTAGTAACAGTGCATGTGTTTGTGTTATTGTAGGAGTATATGTAACTTCTCTAGGAGACGTGACTAATGTCAAACTTTGAGAAGTGTTATGAGATTCAAGAGACTCTTTGAAACAATGTGCCAGATAAGCAAAGTTACATGGTTTCAGAGTAGCAGCCGTGTTAGTCCGTATTCACAAAAAGAAAAGGTGTACTAGTGGCACCCTAGAGACTAACCAATTTATTTGAGCATAAGCTTTCGTGAGCTACAGCTCACTTCATTGGATGCATTCAGTGGAAAATACAGTGAGGAGATTTATATACACACAGAACATGAAAAAATGGGTGTTTATCATGCACACTGTAAGGAGAGTGATCACTTAAGATGAGCTATTAACCAGCAGGAGAGTTGGGGGGGGGGAAGAAAACCTTTTGTAGTGATAATCAAGGTGGGCCATTTCCAGCAGTTAACAAGAACGTCTGAGGAACAGTGGGGGTGGGGGGGGGGGGGGAGGAATAAACAAGGGGAAATAGAAAAAGAGTACTTGTGGCACCTTAGAGACTAACCAATTTATTTGAGCATAAGCTTTCGTGAGCTACAGTTTGTGTAATGACTCAACCACTGTAAACACAAAGTAAAACTATGGGGGTGCTTCTTCTGAGCCAAGGCAGTTACAAACTTTAACCACAGGAAAACTCCTGGGTGAGGTTTGAAGGACTGTGCTCTTGCTAGAGTTGGGCTGATCTCTGGGAAGCTTATTAGTATGTGTGTAGGTAGGTTCTGTTATTGTTTTTAATATGTTCTCTCTGTAATGCTTTTACCTTAGAATAAAGGTACTTGCTTAGAAGGAGCTGGAGAGCAGGGATCCAGACAGCAGGAGAACCCACCAGTGCTGACTCGGGGGGGAGACAGAGAATATGGGACAATTTACCTGTTTTTAAGAAAAAGTCGGGACACCTGCAGGAGGGCTTAAATATGGGACTGTCCTGTTAAAAATGGGACATCTGGTCACACTAGTAGCTGTGTTCTCAGATACAAATGACACCTCATTCCAGCTGAGGCCTTCTTGGCATGCCAAGTGCATGTGTTTTAATGCCTGGTAGCTGGAGACACTAGTCCGCAGTGACAGAATAGTTCTGGCTTGTTTTTGACTCTGGAAATCTATCTGGTTTAATCTCCCTCCTCCGTGCCCTTTACCCTCTTAGATACCAGAATAGGTGCTTTATTTAAAACAAAACAAAACATCTTGTCATCTCCTGCTTCCCATTTCTGAACATTACTGTGCAGTCTAGGCCAGTGTCCTGATATGGAAGCTGTCACAGGGCAATCCTGCCCTGAGCACCCTCCACCAGCAGGCCAGAGCATGACAGGCATATCTGCCTCAGTTTCCCCCTACTGAGTCCTCAGAAACAGTCCAAACAGTCTTAATGCAAATGGTCCTGGGCGGGGGGTTTATTTATTGCAGAAGTCCCACACATAAATCATAACTAAACTGGACCCATAGTCCAGAATTCCCCAGCATAGTGCAAACAGCACACACAACACGCCGCCTTGGAATACATCACTATGCCCCAGCTCTCCAGGACAGCCCTCTCCTGTCTTTACACCAGGACAGGCAAGTCAGCCCCTCCAACCCCACTCTTCCCAGCAGGAACCCCCACAGCCTGTCTGCTGGGAGCATCTTTGCCGGGGAAGCATCCCTCATAGTTCCTCTGGGCCTTAGAGATGTCAGGAGATATGCAGCCTGCAGCCCCCTCCAGCTCTTCGCTCCAGCTCTTCAGCTTAGAGCCAGCAGGAAACTCCTTCTGCTGTTCATCTTGCCTTCATCCCTCTGGACCAGGCTCTGGCATGGGAGATCAGCCAACAAACCCCTGTAACTGCTCTCCTTCCCCTCAGCCTTCTCCCAGGAAACACCTTCTGCTTCCTTTGAGGACTTTCCACAGTCCTCTGGTCCCTGGCAGCTCTCCCCTGCCCCTCCTGCTTGAACCAATCTACTCTGACTTTCTGGGTCTCTCTCTGATGTTCTTTAGTCCCCAGGTGCTGCCCCAACACCTTCATTGGCCCAACTGGGAGCACCTGCTCTGGCACAGGGGAGCTGAGCCTGCTTTAATCACAGGGGCCAGCCACCCCGTGACAGAGCCTTCCATTTGTTACATGAATGTGAAGCCAAGATTGGATGGATGGGAGCAGGGAGATGCATGGTATTTGTTACGGCAGAGAGTCAGGCTGCCTGACAGAGGTCGGAAGGAAGAGAATTGGTCTAAGTGAACAAGTATATAGGACACATGTAGATTACTAACCTGCCATAGCTTTAGTCTAGCCAGTGTGTTTCTAACAAAATCCCTCACATAAGAGAGCACAAGATATAGTTCAAACATCACTGAAGGGAGAATTGATTAATTGTGCATGGCCTTTCCTTAGACAATCCTTTAATACTATAGTGCATACATCACTCTTTTCATCTTCAGATTTCCAAGCACAAAGGAGGTGAAGTATCATTAGCCTCACTTTGCAAGACGGGGAAATTGAGGCACGGGGTGGTGAAAGTGACTTACCCAGGGTCATACAGTGAGTCCATATTGAAGCCAGAAGTAGAACCCAGATAGCCTGAGTCCCACTCCATGCCCTACCATGCTGCCTTCCTTATATCACCTTGTTTCAGTCTGTCTCACAATGAGAGCCTTCCAGAAAGGCCTGATGGGAGTGAAACTTGTTAAATAATTCTTTCATTACAGAGCAACCACAAAATATTCTTTATGTTTCCGGCCACATAGGACAAAGAGAAAGGGAGAGAGAGAAATGAATCTGTGTGTGTTGTGAAAACACTGAGGGTGGATGTATTTAGAGATTGGATGGGAACTTCTTTCCTAAGGAGGGCTATTGAGACATTATGAAACATACTGATAAAAAGTAATTGAGTAATACAACTTAGTTTGTACACTTGTCTCCTGTTTTAGGAGAGCTCTGTGAAGAAAAGAAGATAAATTGATGCCTCCCAGCCTCTGTGTAATGAGAGTTCTTATAAACCAGAGAAAATAGCTCTGATCAAGTTTGTTACTTGCAGAACTAGAAAATTCGCAGCTTTTTCTAAAAATAATCACAGGTCGTTTGAAATTTAATAAAAATCTGCACCAGATTCATTAGCTTTTTGCCAATGCAGAGACAGGCAACATAAACACAAACACACACAGGTAGACCATGAAGAGATACACAGGCATCAATACAGACATCAACTCATACATATATATGCTGCACATAGGTACATAGGTCCAAATCCTTGTCCCCTAGGGATTCCCCTTGCATAAGGGAATGTTCAGGTTGCATAAAGATCTAGTAACTGGATCTACCATCAGCCCCCTTCCCCTCTCATACCCCTATTGTAAGGAGAGGGATGCAGCATGGCTGGAGCAACCTTCATGTCAGCAATCCCTACTAGGGAAACAACTCTGAGAGGCCATTACTAGCTGGTGTCATTTGCAGCAGTCGTGAGGCTGCTTTAACTTGCACCAGAGGGCAAACCAGTCCTAGACTGATCACAGGATCAGGGCCAGGAGGAGGAGGTAGTGGAAAGCTATTTTTGCTCCCACTTCCCCGCTCCTCTCCACATTCCCCCTCCCCACAACCCCCTTGGGTCCTGTGCCAAGCATAGTTTAGATGCACCGAAAGATCTGGCCCGTAGGCCAGAGATTGAAGAAAATTAAGTTACATCAGTGATTAACTTGTCCCATTGAAATAAATATGCAGAAATTCAGACACACAAGCTTCTTCTTATGGATAGAATTTCATAGGAAGTGAAAAATGTGGCATCTTTCTACAGTTGCACAAGTCTATGGAGATCAATTATTTTTAAAAGCCTTGGCTGGTATTTAAAAGAAAGGTAGTAAATTATTACATTTGAAAGACGTTGGGTTAGATATTTGCCCACACTCCTCCTCTTCCCTTTTTTCTGGATGTTTTGTGCTGCTTGGCACCAGGATTCCTGGGTTCTATTCCTGGCTCTAAGTTGGCAGAGTGGGCTAGTGCTTAGAAAGAAGAAAAGGAGTACTTGTGGCACCTTAGAGACTAATGAATTTATTTGAGCATAAGCTTTTGTGAGCTACAGCTCACTTCATTGGATGCATTCAGTGGAAAATACAGTGGGGAGATTTATATACACAGAGAACATGAAACAATGGGTGTTATCCTACACACTGTAAGGAGAGTGATCACTTAAGATGAGCTAATACCAGCAGGAGAGCGGGGGGGCGGGGGGGAGGAAGAAAACCTTTTGTAGTGATAATCAAGGTGGGCCATTTCCAGCAGTTGACAAGAACCTCTGAGGAACAGTGGGGGGAGGGGGGAAGGAGGGCAGGGGAATAAACATGGGGAAATAGTTTTACTTTGTGTAATGACCCATCCACTCCCAGTCTATTCAAGCCTAAGTTAATTTGTATCCAGTTTGCAAATTAATTCCAATTCAGCAGTCTCTCATTGGAGTCTGTTTTCGAAGTTTTTTTGTTGAAGGATAGTCACTTTGAGATCAGAAATCGAGTGACCAGAGAGATTGAAGTGTTCTCTGACTGGTTTATGAATGTTATAATTCTTGACATCTGATTTGTGTCCATTTATTCTTTTACGTAGAGACTATCCAGTTTGACCAATGTACGTGGCAGAGGGGCATTGCTGGCACATGATGGCATATATCACATTGGTAGATGTGCAGGTGAACGAGCCTCTGATAGTGTGGCTGATGTGATTAGGCCCTATGATGGTGTCCCCTGTTTAGATATGTGGACACAGTTGGCAACGGGCTTTGTTGCAAGGATAGGTTCCTGGGTTAGTGGTTCTGTTGTGTGGTGTGTGGTTGCTGGTGAGTATTTGCTTCAGGTTGGGGGGCTATCTGTAGGCAAGGACTGGCCTGTCACCCAAGATTTGTGAGAGTGATGGGTCGTCCTTCAGGATAAGTTGTAGATCCTTGATAATGCGTTGGAGAGGTTTTAGTTGGGGGCTGAAGGTGATGGCTAGTGGCGTTCTGTTATTTTCTTTGTTGGGCCTGTCCTGTAGTAGGTGACTTCTGGCTACTCTTCTGGCTCTGTCAATCTGTTTCTTCACTTCAGCAGGTGGGTATTGTAGTTGTAAGAATGCTTGATAGAGATCTTGTAGGTGTTTGTCTCTATCTGAGGGGTTGGCGCAAATGCGGTTGTATCGTAGAGCTTGGCTGTAGACAATGGATCGTGTGGTGTGGTCAGGGTGAAAGCTGGAGGCATGTAGGTAGGAATAGCGGTCAGTAGGTTTCCGGTATAGGGTGGTGTTTATGTGACCATCGCTTATTAGCACTATAGTGTCCAAGAAGTGGATCTCTTGTGTGGACTGGTCCAGGCTGAGGTTGATGGTGGGATGGAAATTGTTGAAATCACGGTGGAATTCCTCAAGGGCTTCTTTTCCATGGGTCCAGATGATGAAGATGTCATCAATGTAGCGCAAGTAGAGTAGGAGCATTAGGGGACGAGAGCTGAGGAAGCGTTGTTCTAAGTCAGCCATTAAAATGTCGGCATACTGTGGGGCCATGCGGGTACCCGTAGCAGTGCCGCTGATTTGAAGATATAGATTGTCCCCAAATGTGAAATAGTTATGGGTGAGGACAAAATCACAAAGTTCAGCCACCAGGTTTGCCGTGACATCATCGGAGATATTGTTCCTGAAGGCTTGTAGTCCATCTTTGTGTGGAATGTTGGTGTAGAGGGCTTCTACATCCATAGTGGCCAGGATGGTGTTTTCAGGAAGATCACCGATGGATTGTAGTTTCTTCAGGAAGTCAGTGGTGTCTCGAAGATAGCTGGGAGTGCTGGTAGTGTAGGGCCTGAGGAGGGAGTCTACATAGCCAGACAATCCTGCTGTCAGGGTGCCAATGCCTGAGATGATGGGGCACCCAGGATTTCCAGGTTTATGGATCTTGGGTAGCAGATAGAATACCCTAGGTCGGGGAAGTGCTTAGAGAAGTTCTTAAATAGATAGAATATCCAAGTACATAGTTCTGGCATATTCATTGCAAACGGCAATGTGGCTGAGTGGATGAGATTCGGGTTTGCCATTTCTCAGCTTCTCCAGCAGTGCCCTCATGAAACTTCTCAGTTACCATAACTGTAATGTGTGGGGAAATGATGTTTACTGGCTTCCGAGAGCACCTTCCTCCAGGCTAAAGCTTCTCCACAATTTGTTGCCTGCATTGGTGGTGACAGAGGCCAAGGAGCCTGATTTGACTGCAACTTGAAACGTACAACAAAATGAAATTCACCTGAGAGTTTGAACAAACCCTATTCCCACAGCAGTACTGACATCTTCCATGATGCAGGTACAGACAGGAGGGAAGTACCATAAAAGTGCTCTGAAGTCAAAGAAGGAAATTGGCAGAGGAAGAAATGTTCTTTTCAGGCAGTGGTGCTGGAACACTTTTAATAGTAGGGGTGCTGAAAGCCAGCCCCCTTACCCCTGTCCATGCCCCCCTACCCCCAGAGCTGGGGGCTGGGAGCAGGGCCGTGTCTCTGGGAAGGGAGACCTGGACAGGAGTAAGGGGGCCGAGGCTAAGGCCACAGCTGCGGGCGGGCGCGGGGCCAGGAGGAGAGCCCCAGGTGCAGGGCCGTCAGCCGTGACCCCATGTGTGTTCAGGCTTCTGAGAGGGTATTACAGATAATGGAGAGCAAACAGCAAAATTAGAAAGTATTAAACGAGGGCTTGAGGGTCCCTTTAAGATCATAAATCTATTATTAATAAACATATTTCCTCATTCTGGCAGCTCTGGCTTAGCACATGAATGTAATTTCATATGCAAGATGGGACCACAAGGATGCACTTGAAATGCCTAGGGAGTTTCCTGATGATTTGATAGTGAGTGGAAGAGTCTCCCATTAGGATGAATTTGCTATGAACTCTCAATCAAAGCAGTGAGAGAGGGGGGCAACTCACCTTCTTCCCCTCCCCCTTCTCTCTCTGACTCTCTCAAGGGCATTGGAACCATACTTCAGCAAGCAATACTTTAGAGATGACCAGACACAGCCTTTGAGCAAAGGCAGAACAACAATGTGACAGCTGTATTTCTTCCATGCCCTACTGTGGGGCGTGCACTGCTTTTGCTGCCTCCCATTCAGAATGGTGCACTGGGGATTTTCCATAAGGGATGTGTGTTTACTCTCTGGGGCAGCAAAGGGGGAACATAGGCAGTGCCAGACCAGTAAAGATCAATGGTCCATCTGGCTTGGTATCCTATCTATGTCGATGGTCCATTTCAGATGTTTCCAAAAATTCTGTAATTGGTGTAATAGTGCAATGCTATACTGTGGGGGGAGGAGGAGAAGAACCCCTTACCTCTCAACCCTGGATAATCATAAGCTTATGTTCCCATGATTTTTGCCTTTTTAGTAAATACGACTAATAAGCTACTGGGCACAAATCCAATCTGTCACACTTCACACATCAAAATAATTCAGCCAGAAATAGAAAGTGTCCAACCCTTATTAGAGACATTTCCCTACAAGAAGAAGCTTATTTTTGCATGTAACTTACTTCACCTCAATTATGTACTAAAATCAGAAACAGCTTTGTGTCAAGCAGTGATCTATTTCTTTCTCAGAGACCTCATAACCATCTCTCTTCTGCTTGGCGTGTCCAACTGTCAGGCTTCAAACCAGACATTACAGATGGAAAAGTCATCTTGGCCATGACAACACAGGATTGTTCCCTTCAGGCGATGGAGCTCAAGCTCTGTTTTCAGAGTCAGATCTTCTCATTAAGAGTTTCTAATTTTGTCTGGCCTGGCTGGGTTTGTTTTAATGCTTTTAAAGCATGTTTTGAGTGAAAATTGACAGCCCTGGAGACTGAAATCTCCTGCTGAATAGATATAGCATGGGAAGCAGCAGTGCAGCCTTCCATGGCCCTCACCCCTTGCCTAGTCTACCCAGAATTCAGTATTTATGACCCCTTCTCAGCTGAGACAGCCAACCAGGGAAATGATTAGTGCCAGTGTGAACATCCATACACAAAAGAATCTGGATTGAGACCACCAGCCCCTTTCCCACAGATCATTGACAGCCATCAAGTGGTAAGGACTTTCAGTCTGAACCAGCCTGTGCTGGGTTTGAACCAGTGAACTATAAACCAGATGTCCGGTTTCCCCTTCCCAATCCCCTGAACAAGTCAATCCACTGCTGTTGGATTTAAAGTGTGTATTCACTATAATAGTATGCGAGCCCTGTGTTAGACAGGGTTGGAATTTCTCACCACTGGGTAACTAAATGGTTTTCATATTAATATAGTTCCTCCACACCCAGAGGCCCTTAAAATCTTTGCAGTATTCTGCTAGGATGATACATCTACTTCAGATGAAAAGCTGCCCATTTCTCAACTGCTGAATAAAGCCCCCAGGCCTTATTCTACCCTGCTTTACTCCCTGTGTTGTCATTTGCACCAGTGCAAAGGAGATGTAAAATGCTATTGTTCTGACTGACTACAATTTTACACCCACTTTGAACAGGTATAAATGACACTGCAAGGTGCAAAGCGGTGAAGAATCTTATTCCTTCACTTCTACTATTCCCTTTGCAAAGAATTGTATGCTGTACTTAGCAGAAACTATGCCTTCCGGTTGCAGGAGTTCTGACATCTGTTTTTAAACGTTGGTTGAAGATTTATCTCTAGCTTAGACAATGTTTTAGCTCTAATCTTTTTGTAAAGCACAGTGAGAGACACGTGACCAGCACTATAGAAATCACTATCGTATTGCAACACACTGACTTGCATTGCACAGTATTACTTTACACAGTATTACCTTGTGCTCTGTAGTCTTGACTTGCACTGTGGATTTCCTGTATCCAAGTGCATGTGAATTAGGAATGGAATCCTTTGACAGGGAAAGTGTGCATTTGTCTCCATTTCAAGTCTTGCTGAATTGGACATTATTGTGATTTTTTTTTCCCCACCATTTGCAGATAAGTCACTTTTGCAAATACAAAACGCAAGTCAAATAGGTTTTCTTTCTAGCTTCTGATGTTTGTTTGTTCTGTTTTTAAACCTGGCTCCAGGTGATTGTGGAGATTGTTGTTCCAGGGCACTCTTAGCTCTGACATACTGTGGGATATGCAAACTGTGGACAATAGCACCAGGCCAGTGAAATGCCTGGGTCTCTTTATGTTCCTCTAACATACTCCTGAAGCCTCAAAAGACTAACACATAACTGACAAAAAGAAAAGGACGACTTGTGGCACCTTAGAGACTAACACATTTATTTGCACATAAGCTTTCGTGAGCTACAGCTCACTTCCACTGATTGCATCCGATGAAGTGAGCTGTAGCTCACGAAAGCTTATGCTCAAATAAATTGGTTAGTCTCTAAGGTACCACAAGTCCTCCTTTTTTTTTGTGAATACAGACTAACACGGCTGCTACTCTGAAACCTGACATAACTGACAGTGATGCACATAAAGGCCATGCCTGCTTGCTGCACCCAGGACCCTGATTCCGGAGAAGATACGGGGTTGGAAATGTTAATTGATTCAGTTATCAAGCCAGCCAATACTCCTTTCATGAAAGGGACTGACAGGGGCTGAGTCATTCTCATCTCAGTCGACTCTCTCCCCCCAGCCAGGGAGCACTAAATGCCAATTCATTAAGGCACTGCATGGACAATGCAAGCGCATGTAGCACAGAGGCCTGCCTCAGCTTGTAGACTGGGGCACACAGAAGGGGTCCTTCTCCAGGATAATTGCCTCAGTCTCTCATGGTGCAGGGTTCGCTTATGTCATTTATTTAGTCCAGGCAGAGGTTCATATGCAGATTCTCCAGCCCTTTGATTGTTTCTTTGATGGAAACCAAAGTTACCATATTACCTATCTGATTAGAAGAGCGCAGAGGTTAGTGGGAGACCAGTGAGGAATTGGGCATCAAGCAAAGTTAGAATCTGACACGATTCCCAGAAGCAGTGCATTCTGGGGAGCATTTGATGAGGCACTTGTGCACCATGGGACAATAGCAGGAAGACTATTAGTACTATTTTTTCTACCATGCCAAGAACTTTCAGCCACATTGGCACTGACTTGTGCAGACTCAAGTGCTATTTAGCCCTGATGAAAGTGAGTCTAATTCAAAGGGCATTTCGTACTCATGTAAACCATGTGGAATTTGAACACCTTTGTGCATGGGCATGAGATGTTCTACAAGCATGTTAAAGAGAACAAATGGTTTGCAGTGTGGAAAAGTACTCTAGTATAGACAAGGCTTCAAAGCAGTTGGATCCCGTAATGTGTCGCAGCACAAGGTGATTGACTCCAATAAATGGTGGGTGGAAAGGAAAAGCAATTTATCCCACTAGTGGAAGGAACATAAAACTCTGCTACCTTTTGCTGTAAAGCACAGTGAGACACATTGGCAGGGTGAGATACTGTGAGTATCTGTGAGTTTAGGGTTCAAAAAAGAACTAGATAAGTTCATGGAGGATAGGTCCATCAATGGTTATTAGCCAGGGGGGGCAGTGATGATGTCCCTAGCCTCTGTTTGCCAGAAGCTGGAAATGGGCGACCGGGGATGGATCACTTGATGTTTCCTGTTCTGTTCATTCCCTCTGGGGCACCTGGCATTGGCCACTGTCAGAAGACAGAATACTGAGCTAGATGGACCTTTGGTCTGACCCAGTATGGCCATTCTTATGAGTATCCAGGTTATTGTTCTTTATTAGTGATCAGGGGACCTCACAAGGCTGAGGCATGGTTCAGAGAGGCACTCAAAAGTATGGATGCTTTTCCAAAGTAAGGATGAGCCCAAACTATATCTGAACACCTACAGCTTCCACTCACACTAAGGAAGGGAGCCAGCATCTCTGAAGTTGGGTCATTTTTATGTAGGTGCCTAAAAACTAGGAACCTAACCCAAATTTGAACATTTAGTCCATAGTGCCTATGAATATTCATTGCTATTTTAAAAGTCACATCTTGTTAATGAGACATCATCCCAGGGGGAGTGGCTTCCCCTGCTGCAAGTGTCATTCCTAAAAGTACAATGCACTCCACCATGCCTTGCCCACAAGGAGCAATATTTTCAGGAATAACCAAATCCCAAGAATATGCCAGAGACTTGGCATATTCCAGGCACTTGGTCTTCTGATACAGTCAATGAAGAGGTATAAGGAACCTAGGACAAGTGCAGAGGGAAATGAGTGTCCTATCGGTATTGTGAGCCAACATTCATAGCTGTTTTGGAGCTATCCACTGAATCTCTTATTCAATTTGTCTTCTTTAACAAGATGATGGTATGTTAAAGGCAGACAAGTGGGGACTTGCTTACTGCATTGCTAATGGCATTGTATCTCATGCTTTGGTGACCCCCGCCACCAAGGCTGATTGCTGCTGCTTCAGGAAGAGGGATTAGAGTTCCATGCTGACAGCATGGTCCAATGTTCCGCAGGAGCAATGTGACCTTTGGACGCGAGAGGTTCTATTAACCTATTTCTGATTGTTTTAAAGTCTCTGTGACATTTCCTGCATCTAGGTCAGCCTTCCCTCACTTCAGTGATTGCACAGCAGCTAATTGGAGCTAGTACAGATTAACCAGTGGGTAGATGAGGTGCTGCTGAGGGCTCAGTGGAAGCCCAACTTGACTGTGCCTACCACCAGCTCCTTCCATCTTCTGAAAAAATAATGCATCATTATTTAATAATAACATAGATTGAGTGCCCATCACCTTGGTCTGGGCATCTTGCATAGCTAATAAAAAACTGTTATTAATTGTGTTAGATGAACCCTGTCTTTGGTCACACTCACCTACTGCAAAGACAGAACTTGCCCAGCTAAGCAACAAAGCAAATGAAAAATAAACTGGTTCTTTTGTAATTACCCTCTAAACGTGGCTAAAAATTAGGTCTGATGGAGGAACCTCTCCTGAGAGCCTGAGTATCAGCTGCCGTGAGTTCCACACAGAAAACTAACAGGAGAAGTCGCCAGCTGTTTGCACCTGCCCACCAACTGTTTGCACCTCTTACCTGAGGGTAAAAGAAAGGTGACCTCTGGGAGAGCAGGGATCTCAAGATCAAAGGCCCTCACTGGTGTTTAGCAGGCTTCCTTCTTCTTATGTAGTTCAAAAAGTAATAGCAAAAAAAAATTTTTAAGTACATCAGAAGCAGGAAGCCCGCTAAACAACCAGTGAGGCCACTGGATAATTGAAATGCTAAAGGAGCACTCAAGGATGATAAGGCCATTGCGGAGAAACTAAATGAATTCTTTGCATCAGTCTTCATGGCTAAGGATGTGAGGGAGATTTCTAAACCTGAACAATTCTTTTTAGGTGACAAATCTGAGAAACTGTCCCAAATTGAGGTGTCATTAGAGGAGTTTTTGGAACAAACTGATAAACTAAACAGTAATAAGTCACCAGGACCAGACAGTATTCACCCAAGAGCTCTGAAGGAACGCAAATGTGAAATTGCAGAACTCCTAACTGTAGTCTGTAACCTATCTCATTTAAATCAGCTTCTGTACCAGATGACTGGAGGATAGCTAATGTGAATCCAATTTTTAAAAGGTGATCCCAGCAATTACAGGCCTGACTTCAGTACCGGGCAAACTGGTTGAAACTATAGTAAAGAACAAAATTGTCGGACATATAGATGAACATAATTTGTTGGGGAAGAGTCAACATGGTTTTTGTAAAGGGAAATCATGCCTCACCAGTCTACTAGAATTCTTTGAGGGGATCTACAAGCATGTGGACAAGGGGGATCCAGTGGATATAGTGTACTTAGATTTTCAGAAAGCCTTTGACACTAAAGGCTCTTAAGGAAAGTAAGCTGTCGTGGGATAAGAGGGAAGGTCCACTCATGGATTGGTAACTGGTTAAAAGATAGGAAACAAAGAGTGGAAATAAATGGTCAGTTTTCAGAATGGAGACAGGTAAACAGTGGTGTCCCCCAGGTGCCTGTACTGCGACCAGTCCTATTCAACATATTCATAAATGATCTGGAAAAGGGGGTAAACAGTGAGGTGGCAAAATTTGCAGATGATACAAAATTACTCAAGATTGCAGTCTGCCTGGGACTTAACTAAGAGCTACAAAAGGATCTCTCAAAACTGGATGACTGGGCAATAAAATGGCAGGTGAAATTCAATGTTGATAAATGCAAAGTAATGCACATTGGAAAACATCATCCTAACTATGCATATAAAATGATGGGGTCTAAATTAACTTTTTCCACTCGAGAAAGAGATCATGCAATCATTGTGGATTGTTCTCTGAAAACATCCACTCAATGTACAGCAGCAGACAAAAAAGCAAACGGAATGTTGGAAATCATTAAGAAAGGGATAGATAATAAGACAGAAAATATCATATTGCCTCTATATAAATCCATGGTACACCCACATCTTGAATACTGTGTGCAGATGTGGTTGCCCCATCTCAAAAAACATACATTGGAATTGAAAAAGGTTCAGAAAAGGGCAACAAAAAGATTAGGGATATGGAACAGCTGCCATATGAAGAGAGATTAATAAGATTGGAACTTTTCAGCTTGGAAAAGAGATGACTAAGGGGGGATATGATAATGGTATATAAAATCATAACTGGAGTGGAAAAAGTAAATAAGGAAGTGTTGTTTATTCCTTCTCATAACACAAGAACTAAGGGGCACCAAATGAAAGTAATAGGCAGCAGGTTTAAAACAAACAAAAGAAAGTATTTTTTCACACAATGCACAATCAACCTGTGGAACTCCTTGCCAGAGGATGTTGTGAAGGCCAAGACTATAACAGGGTTCAAAAAAGAACTAGATAAGTTCATGGAGGATAGGCCCATCAATGGCTATTAGCTAGGATAGACAGGGATGGTGTCCCTAGTGTCTGTTTGCCAGAAGGTAGGAATGGATGACAGGGGATGGATCACTTGATGATTACCTGTTCTGTTCATTCCCTCTAGGGCACCTGACATTGGCCACTGTCGGAAGACAGGATACTGGGCCAGATGGACCTTTGGTCTGACCTAGTATGGCTGTTCTTATATCATGCAGGTATTTAATAGATAACCAGCACCTTGAACTGTACCTAGAAGCAAAATGGTAGCCAGTGCAGTTAAAAGAGCACTGAGGTAATGTGCTTATATCCCATTGGCTAGCCTCCCCTGAAAAAGTGGACAGTCACGTTGTGAATTAGTTGAAACTTCTGAGTGTCCTTCACAAATAGTTCTAAGTAGAACACAAATACAGCTCAGTTCTATACATCCTTCCTCACAGCTGCCCCTATTCACATTGCACTGCTCTCCACCAGTTAAATCCTCTCATGGACTGCAAACTCCCTTTTTTGTTATTGCTACATCTCACCCAGGTCTGAGATGGGCTCATATTTAATCCTCCATTTTCCAGGAGATCTTTGCCGCCCCACGCTCCAAGAACACACAGTGCAGGGTGAAATAAGAATTTTTAAATGTCAGCCCAGAAAATGCAAATCAACTGAAGTTCAGTTCCAAACCCAGGCTCAGTCCATACCCTGGTCTCTTGGAGTCAGCTACACATCTCAGGGTTGGTCATGGCTGGGCTTGGATAGGTTTCTCAGCTGCCTCTTTTGCCCAGTACCTTGATATTTTGGGTTTTCAGTTGCCCAGTTCATGCTCTGCACCCTCTTTCTCTCAGGAGACTGAGATAATCAACTTCACCACATTCTCAGCTCCACAAAGCATGATGATTCCAGCTGATTTTCCTCCCACTGCAGCACAAGAGCTACCCAGAGTGGCCCAAAGACCAAAGAGATAGAACTGGTTTGGAGGTGGAAAGGAAGCCACCTTCCCCACTTTCTGCCCACAAGTTCCAACAATCTTTCAGCACTCAGGTGATGTGACATACTGTAGACTTACATCACTCCTGCTGAGTGTGCAGTGCCAGATGCAAGAAACCTCTGCCAAATCCATAGTCACAACTGTAATCTTTTCCTGTTATTCCCACGCTGAGTGTACCTCTGTGTGGGACTCTTCCTGCTCACTCTGTGCTCCTAGAGCATTTTCCTATACCAGGCACTGCTGACATTGCATACACCAAAACAGTCCCAAAGTAGTGTATTTATACAAGTTAACTTAATACAGCTGCTATAATAGTTAAGTACCATGACATAGGTCCCTACCTGAAAATTATATTCACCATGGGTCCATCAGGGTATAGGCCAGTGGTGGGCAACCTGCGGCTTGTGGGCCGCCCGTCAGGGTAATCCACTGGCAGGCTGGACAGGGCATCTAGTCCATCCCATTTACCCCTGCAAGATCACTGAGGGCCAAACCGATCACTCCATTGATATCCAAGGAGCTGCATCTGCTTAGACCAGGAGTCACGTCAACAGGGGCTAGGATTTCACCCCAGGTCTCAGCTTTTTCTGTATGTATAAGCTTTTCTATGGCTTATCACTGTAGCAGCCACACCTTTCACAAACATTAATGTATTAGCTCTCACAACCCTCCTGTGAAGCATCATCCTACTGGAAATTGAGACCCAGAACTGGGAAGTGACTTACCCAAAGTCACACAGGAAATTTTGTGGCAGAGCTGGAAACAGAATGCAGATCTCCTAACTCCTGCCAATCCTGTGTCTGCGCACAACATCTCCCTCTCCTGCCATCCTTCCTTGGCTTTCAGCAGGAATGCCTAATATAAGTTACACAGTGGTGCTGGTGGTGTTATCACCAGTTTGTTGACCAGTTATAAAGTGAATAAACATTTTAGTTAACACAAGAGAAACTGGCAGGCAGTATGTTAATGGCAAATACATCCATGGGTTATTGTCAGAGGTGAAAGTAAGCCGGTACGCCCTGGTACGGTGTATTGGCAGGAGCCGGTGCGCTGTACCAGGGTGGATCGGCTTCCCCAGGCGCAATTTAAAGGGCAGCAGCTGGAGCCCCCGGCCCTTTAAATTGCTGCCAGAGCCCTGTTGCCGGACCCCTGGAGTAGCGGCAGTGGGGCTGGGGTGGAGATTTAAAGGGCCCGGGGCGGTAGCAGCGGCCGAGCCCTGGGCCCTTTAAATCATCCCCGGAGCCCTGCCGCCCCTTTCCCAGGGCTCCGCCAGGCTCCGGGGATGATTTAAAGGGCCCAGGGCAGTAGTGGTGGCCAGAGCCCCATCCCCGGAGCCCTGCTACCAGAGCCCTGGGGAAGCGGCAGCGGGGCTCCAGGGATGATTTAAAGGGCCCAGGGCTCCGGCTGCCGCTACCACCCAGGGTCCTTTAAACTGCTGCCAGAGCCCCCGGCTGCTGCTGTTACCCCAGGGAGGGGGAAGGAGGCACTTGCCGGTACAGGGTGGGCCGGGGCTGGCTCTGACCCCCCCAACCCCGCCCCTTCCACCCGAGGCCCCGCCCCTTACAGGGGCCAGAGCTGGCCCCAGCCCAGCCCCGTACCAGTAAGTCCCTAGACTTACTTTCACCCCTGGTTATTGTCCTGGACTGGTCCATTCCTAGGGAGACTGTGCTCTGATCTACTCCTAGCTCTTGGTTCAGTTCACCCAAGGGACTATGAAGGAGGAAAGAAAACAAGCATTTAGATATGCTGTATAATTCAAACAGAAGTTATGGATCTGATGCAGAGATTACTGTGGCCCGTGTTAAGCAGGAGGTCATACTAGGGCCTGGTCTACACCAACCAGGTAAATCTATCTAATTTAAGTCGACATAGCTTAGATTGACATACAGCGCTGTCTACACCACGCGGGGAGGTGGCGTACTGAAGTTGACGGGAGAGCGGTCTCCCATCAACTTATCGTGTCTTCACCAGACCCACTAAATCAATGGCTCTACATTGATTGCAGTGAAGACTAGCCCTATATGATCACAATGGTCCCTTCTGTTCTTAAAATGTCTGTATCTATAAATAGAGATAACAGAACCACGTATGCATTAATAAAATGCAGAAGCATATGAGAAGGAATTATTTTAGATCAGTCTTTTGCATGTCTCATCTATAAGAGTCAGATTATTTCAAGAAGAGATAGGACTGGGGGAAAACAATAAAATGGCACCAACACCATAAGGGAACCAGATACAGATGAATGATCAAAGAATTGAAGGGCCAAAGCCCAATGTCATAACTCTGTTGTTACTCTGGCAAAACTTCCATTGAGTTCAGTGAGACTTATGCCTCAGGAGGTACTGGGTAATTACCTCAGAACATGTTCCCATAGAAATCAGAGAGAGAAGAAATTGACTTTAAGACCCAGGTAGTCCATCTCCTGCAACCATTGCAAAGTTATTCCAGACAGCTGCTGCTCCAAGACTTTGTTTATTCCAGTTCCATCCACTCCCCTTGGGAGGCTGCTCCACAGGTGATAAAGCTCACTTTGCTTCTCTACAAAAGAAAAAGGACACTAAATTATCTAAACTACTACATGCCACAAGGGGCCACAGCAATGGTTCCCTTAACCCACCCAGCAATATTGTTAATCTATCCAACTATACTCTTAACCCAGCAGAAGAATCTGTCCTATCTCGGGGCCTCTCCTTCTGCCCCTCCACCCCCACGAACATGTTACAGTTCTGTGGTGACCTAGAATCCTATTTTCGAAGTCTCCGACTTAAGGAATATTTCCAACACACCTCTGAACAACATACTAATCCACAGAGACCTTCCTACCAACACTACAAAAAGAAGGATTCTAGGTGGACTCCTCCTGAAGGTCGAAACAGCAGACTGGACTTCTACATAGAGTGCTTCCGCCAACATGCACGGGCTGAAATTGTGGAAAAGCAGCATCATGTGCCCCATAATCCCAGCCGTGCTGAACACAACGCCATCCACAGCCTCAGAAACAATTCTGACATCATAATCAAAAAGGCTGACAAAGGAGGTGCTGTTGTCATCATGAATAGATCGGAATATGAACAAGAGGCTGCTCGGCAGCTCTCCAACACCACTTTCTACAAGCCATTACCCTCTGATCCCACTGAGGGTTACCAAAAGAAACTACACCATTTGCTCAAGAAACTCCCTGAAAAAGCACAAGAACAAATTCGCACAGACACACCCCTGGAACTCCGACCAGGGGTATTCTATCTGCTACCCAAGATCCATAAACCTGGAAATCCTGGGCACCCCATCATCTCAGGCATTGCCACCCTGACAGCAGGACTGTCTGGCTATGTGGACTCCCTCCTCAGGCCCTACACTACCAGCACTCCCAGCTATCTTCGAGACACCACTGACTTCCTGAAGAAACTACAATCCATCGGTGATCTTCCTGAAAACACCATCCTGGCCACTATGGATGTAGAAGCCCTCTACACCAACATTCCACACAAAGATGGACTACAAGCCTTCAGGAACAATATCTCCGATAATGTCACGGCAAACCTGGTGGCTGAACTTTGTGATTTTGTCCTCACCCATAACTATTTCACATTTGGGGACAATCTATACCTTCAAATCAGCGGCACTGCTACGGGTACCCGCATGGCCCCACAGTATGCCGACATTTTAATGGCTGACTTAGAACAACGCTTCCTCAGCTCTCGTCCCCTAATGCTCCTACTCTACTTGCGCTACATTGATGACATCTTCATCATCTGGACCCATGGAAAAGAAGCCCTTGAGGAATTCCACCGTGATTTCAACAATTTCCATCCCACCATCAACCTCAGCCTGGACCAGTCCACACAAGAGATCCACTTCTTGGACACTATAGTGCTAATAAGCGATGGTCACATAAACACCACCCTATACCGGAAACCTACTGACCGCTATTCCTACCTACATGCCTCCAGCTTTCACCCTGACCACACCACACGATCCATTGTCTACAGCCAAGCTCTACGATACAACCGCATTTGCGCCAACCCCTCAGATAGAGACAAACACCTACAAGATCTCTATCAAGCATTCTTACAACTACAATACCCACCTGCTGAAGTGAAGAAACAGATTGACAGAGCCAGAAGAGTAGCCAGAAGTCACCTACTACAGGACAGGCCCAACAAAGAAAATAACAGAACGCCACTAGCCATCACCTTCAGCCCCCAACTAAAACCTCTCCAACGCATTATCAAGGATCTACAACTTATCCTGAAGGACGACCCATCACTCTCACAAATCTTGGGTGACAGGCCAGTCCTTGCCTACAGATAGCCCCCCAACCTGAAGCAAATACTCACCAGCAACCACACACCACACAACAGAACCACTAACCCAGGAACCTATCCTTGCAACAAAGCCCGTTGCCAACTGTGTCCACATATCTAAACAGGGGACACCATCATAGGGCCTAATCACATCAGCCACACTATCAGAGGCTCGTTCACCTGCACATCTACCAATGTGATATATGCCATCATGTGCCAGCAATGCCCCTCTGCCATGTACATTGGTCAAACTGGACAGTCTCTACGTAAAAGAATAAATGGACACAAATCAGATGTCAAGAATTATAACATTCATAAACCAGTCAGAGAACACTTCAATCTCTCTGGTCACTCGATTTCTGATCTCAAAGTGACTATCCTTCAACAAAAAAACTTCGAAAACAGACTCCAACGAGAGACTGCTGAATTGGAATTAATTTGCAAACTGGATACAATTAACTTAGGCTTGAATAGAGACTGGGAATGGTTGAGTCATTATACTAAGTGAAACTATTTCCCCTTGTTTATTCCTGCTTTCCCCCCCCCCCCCCCGCTTCCTCAGACATTCTTGTTAACTCCTGGAAATGTGCTGGAAATGGCCTACCTTGATTATCACTTCAAAAGGTTTTCTCTCCTCCCACCCCACTCTCCTGCTGGTAATAGCTCATCTTAAGTGATCACTCTCCTTACAATGTATATTTTTTCACGGTCTGTGTGTATATAAAATCTCCTCACTGTACTTTCCACTTTATGCATCCGATGAAGTGAGCTGTAGCTCACGAAAGCTTATGCTCAAATAAATTCGTTAGTCTCTAAGGTGCCACAAGTACTCCTTTTCTTTTTGCAAATACAGACTAACACAGCTGCTTCTCTAAAAGCTCCCTAAGAGGAAGTGTTTGTTTCCTGCCATACAGCCTAAATTTGACTTGGTTTAATTTCATCCTATTGCTCCAAGTTCTATCCCCACTGGACCACTCTGAACAACATCCTCTTCCTCTTTGGAGTTTATGCCCTTCAGATACTTGTCTCATGTTATCTATCCCTTAACCACCATCCCAACCAGCCCTTTAATCATTTTTGTAACTCTGCTCCAAGGCAGTGGAAAGCATCTGTTTATAAGGTTTTCAAGATCTGATGTGAAATGTAATAATAGTTTTTAAAGCAAACAATATTTTTTCATCAAAAAATCCTTCATTTGAGATTGCTCCATAATGTGGGTCTAAGCCACTACATTCCCCTCCCCTTCTGTACAAGTTTCAGTGGTGTATCGGTTTCATTTGCACCACATTGAAACACTTGCTGAGCATCTCCAGAGCGGGGTTTTACAACAATGAATAAATTCCCTTTCTTTATGTCTTTTAATAACAACTAAACTGGCTTTCCCCTCCAAATTTATGGCACCATGCCCTGGTCTCTGTCCATTAGGAGGCACATGGCCCTCCTCTGCTGTCTCTTGGAACTGAGGAATAGTAAAAGCATGTCTAGTAGAACAATAACACTACTGAAATCCTTGGCTGAACTGCAGTTCTGCTGATGCACCAACTCCAAGACTCCAGGTATTGGTCCGTGTGGTAAAATGCATTTCTTCTACAGAGACCACTGTATGCTGCTCTTCTTTTCTAGATCAGAGCTCAGGAAGAAGGGGAGAAGGAGCTAACCGTGCCCTTTTAAACCTCCCTCCAGCCCTGCATGCTAGTGACCTGCTGGATGATTTGTCAAGGGTTGCTCTGCCTGCTCAGATGCAATGCAAAATAGGGAACTGCAGGGAGAGGCAGAGAGAGCCAACATGCTGGCATTGCGCCATTATAAAATGGACTCTGGAATTAATTATCTCAGTCTAGCGAGATACCAACGGGTGCTGCTGGTCAGGACTGAAGACTTATGGGGGTGAGGGTGGGAAACAGGATGGGGAAAGGAAGGGATGCTGAACATCAAGACAGAGGGACATCACATCATATCGTCAGTTAATTGTCATCTATACACACCAGCGTTAACAGGGAACACCAATCTCTGAGAGCTACAGGAGGACATTGACTCCCAACTGTGCAAAAACCATAGAGAAAGAAACAAGCATAGGCTAGCTCCTGCCAACACCCGCTAGACTGTACTGGGGCCTAATTTGTACACCTCTTTCTGTCTCCCTCACCTCCACCCATTTCATTTTGCCTGGCAAAATGCTAAAGTAAAGCCAAGCTGGCTGCCTCTGCCAAGCCTCTTTAATTAAGATTGGCTGCTGCATCCATTCTGGAGTTAATGAGCCTCTTCCACAAAACCCCCAACTACCCAGACTTGTAAATTATACAAAAGCCTTGGTTAACTCTCCCACCTATTTCTGATCATTCCTGCATTGGATTAATTTTCACTCCAGCCATCATTAGGATTTGTAAAACTCCTCTCTCTTGTTGCGGGGAGTGATCTGAGGAGGACACAGAAAATGGATCTTGCCTAAATCTCTCATTAATTTGGGTGCTGTTTTACAAATGCCTCTGTAGTTACTGCTCATTATCAGAGCACCTCTGTACAAAGGGCTGTGACAGCACCAGCATCCACAGCTGATTAGGACATACTTATCCCTATGAAACACAGTGAATAGGAAGCAGCAGGCTTCATGCACAGTCAGTGCTGATTGTTATAGATATTGCAACCCCATGCAATATCTTTGGGGACCATAATGTATTAAATTTATGTATCACTGTGGGCCAGGGATTGTATGCATCTCTGCCAGGAATCAAAAACAGTGGGACATAATTAAAGTGAATTACATAGGTTGTAAAGACCTCCAGAAAGGTGCCACCCCCAGGCGAGGCTTGCATATTGTAGTCCAACCCTGGTTTTCCAAAGACCAACAGACATAAAAAGGGCTTTTGATATAAAAAGTCTGCATTTGAACTGACTTATGGCTTTTCTGATGCAACAAACTGACAGAACCTTCTGTCCAAGGGGGTTCCAACCCTTGCGGAAGGGTTGGAAAGAACTTCGCCTACTAGGGCCCCATACGACTGATGGGTGACTCCTGGTATGGTTAATGTGTGTTTAAATCGCTTTGTTGTTTTTATTATGTTTTCTCTGTAATCCTTTTAGTGTAAGAATAAATGGGCTTGCTTAGAAAGAGCTGTGTGGTAACTTGTAGCTGCTGGCGATGCACTGCTCACAGCCCTCGGGGAGAGACAGCAACGCACAGACGCTGGCCATTAGACAGACTGGCTTGATGGGGATATCACAGTGTGCGGCAGGGAGCTGTGTGGCCTTAAAACCTCCCAGTCAGAAGGGAGTGGGACAAGGGACCTGCCCAAAGACCAGTGATAGCTGGAGATCTGATACCTGACTGGGCACTCCTGGACTGGACCATGGGGGACAGGAGATACAGGTGCAGTTACCCTGAAACTGTGACACTGGTAACCAAAGAGAAACCAACCTGGGAGGAGCAGCAGTGGGAAGGAGGGCATCAGGAAGAGGAAACTGCTGGGGCCAGGAGAGACCCTCTTTCCCCCCCCCCCCCAAGGTCTTTAGTCCTCTTGAGCTTTGCAAAATGGTCTAACCATTCACAAACCTCAAAATATAAAAGTTCAAAATGTAGCAATAAAAGCCCCATGAAACCACTCAGGCTGCCATAAAATGTCTAAAACAGGCTAATCATCAATGAATATTTTTAAAACATTCTTGCACAATGGGGCTTCCAGGCTTAGATGGATCTTTTAGAAAGGTCTCTTGATTGCCTCCCTGCTCGGAGGACTCTTTCCACCCTTGCCGCTTGCCTTCAGTACTCCCACAAGGACACATCTTCTCCTCTCTAGTCCTAAAATAACTCTTCTCTCTCTGTGTTCAGGATTCTGAGGGTCCGCTAGGGCCTCTTTATGTTGCTCCAGCAGCATACAGGCACATCAGGGGAACTATTTGGCCCCCAGGGAAAAACTCCCAGTTCAGGGGCAGTTTAGGACCATCATATGTGGTCCTGCAGTGCCCCCACCCCTCACAGCCCTCAGTGTAGAGTCATCCTGCATGGGTGTCTTGCGGATGGGAGGTGGAGTGGCCAGTGCACTCTGCTGAGAGGCTTAGCACAGATTCTCTCTGTCCGCTTGTGTTTTTCTTGGTTGGAAAAGGCATTCAGCTACCATGGTAATCAGCACAGTATACTGTATACAATTTAAATAACATTGAAGAACTCCTTCTGCTACTAAGAGATGGCATGGAGGAAAAATGCATGGAGCCTTTTCACTATGGTGTAGGTAACACCTATTGTTATTACATTACTATTAATGATAGAAGTGACACAGTATGGTAAATGTACACAGGTAAAACAGCAGCGACTATGCCCAAAGAGCCATGCAATGTAACTGAGGCAAATGCAATACACAGGATAAAAACTGAGACCTGAATTATTTTGGGGAAGTGCTATGGCTTAGGCTATAGATGATCACAGTGGTCCCTTTTGGCCTAGGAATCTTCAAATATAAATGTTGTAGAGACCTCACTGAGGAGAAGATGAGGATGCTTCATAGAAGAAGAATGATCCAAGGAAAGATTTGAAGGATGGTGTTTGGCACAGATGGGGTTGGGAAGCTGTTCTAGGCAGAGGGAGTGGCGGGGAGGAGGACACAAAGCTAAGAGTGAGACAGAGAGACAAAAGGAGTCATTAGGAATGAAAGGTAATGCAGGATAAAATGAGAGGAGAGTTTTAGTTAGGGGTGGAGTTATGCAGTGCCTTTAACAGGAACACAAGGAGTTTGAGGGCTTGTCTACACTTGCAGCCCTGCACCGGTGCAGCTGTGCTGCTGTAGCACTTAGTGAAGACGCTATGTATGCCGACGGGAGAGCTTCTCCCATTGGCGTAGGCAATCCATCTCCAAGAGAGGTGGTAGCTATGTCCCTCTCCTGTCGACATTGCACTGTCTACACTGGGGGTTAGGTCATAAAACTGCATCACTCAGGGGTGTGGATTTTCAACACTCCTGAGTGACATAATTATACCAACATAAGTTTGTAGTGTAGACCAGGGCTAACTTACTATAAAAGGAACAAGAAAGCCAGCAAAGGGATTCAAGAAGATGACCAGCATGCCTGGAGAGGGGACATGGAAGATAACACAGCCTACATTAGAAAGCAAATAGCCACCTCCACAGCTGAGAGAGAGAAAGAGAAACTAGATTAGAATAATTACTAATGGAGCAAATTGCTTCATTATCTCTCAGATCTTCAACCTTCTGCCCCCCAAACAAAGAGCAAATGGGCTTGGAGGGTTCTCAAGATGTTTTCCCTTTGTGCTGTTGGCAGAGAGAGACGTTTCAGAGGGAAGAATTAAGGAAATGAACAAAATGTTAATAGACTCTTTGATGTGAGAGCTGCTGTCGTCTGCCAGAACAACGAATGTATTTGTCCAGCGTGTTGCTGCCCTTTGATGGCAAATTACCACTGTGTTTGGACAGCATTTGAAATATTCAAATGCTCCCAAATTGGAATGAAAGATCTTTTCTTTACACTTCTTGAGCCCAGGCCCCAGATCACCATCTTGTTCATCATTAGAACTTGAAAGTGACTGAAAGAAATAACCAGACTCTTTGAGTTCAAGACAGAGGGATACTGATGGTGCTAGGAGTGGAGGTAGAACTGGACTGGAAAGTGCTGCAGTTCAGGTCAGAGGTGCATCAGCATGGAGGAGGGATGGGGACAGATTTACAGGTCAGGTCTGAGGTGCACTGGAAGGTGTTATGGAAGCATGGGCTGCTCGCCTCTGGGAAGTGGGGCTGTACAGCCCACTTGTGTTGCCATCACCAGTAAGTCAGTCAATGTTTGTTGTGTTGATTGTGTGCCCACTAGTAGCAGCATTTTACCACAAGTGATGGCCACACACTAATGGACACATTTTCACAGCAGGTGCAAGCCCTACTACTGCTGTGAAAAGGCTCCCCAGTCATCTCCATTGTCTTTCCATCGATGCATTATTATTCCTTATTCACTGCAGGCAACAGGTCACAGTGCCCTGGAAAACCTGCTACCATCACACTAGCTCTGTGTGTTATTTTTTTTCAGGAATGTGTTTTTCTAGGTGATTTGGAAATGTACCATAATTAGGAATTGGTAGAGCTGGCTAGCACCAAGCAAGCTGAACTCAGGCGGACAGTGTGTCTGGAGCCAAGAGCAGAGAGTTTACACAAGGCTGTCAGTGATTTCTGCTCTGCTGTTAAGTATACGCCCAGCTGAGTCCCTGCACTGCAAGGCTGCTATGCTTATGCTGTGTCAATACTACACTGCCAGGCTGCTACACTCAAGCTGGGCCCATACCAGGCTCCTAACTTCACATCAAGTCAGAATCCCACTCTGCTGGGTTGCTAAACTCATACCAATCTGATGCCACAGTGCCAAATTGCTGGGGTTATATAGAACTATTACTATGATGCACCAAGCTGCTGAGATTATTGAGAACCAATGTCATGTTGTGCTGAACTACCAGGCTGAAACAGAGCTAATACTATGCTCTGAGAGGTTCTCAGAGCCAAAACCACTCTGAGCCAGGATCCTGGGCAAATTCAGAGGCGAAAGGAGGCTGTACTGGGTTGATGAGTTTATCCAGAAAAGACAGCATGTTTTGCCAAGTTGCTGGGTTATGCAGATCCCATACCACACTGCACCAAGACGCTGTAACTACAGAACTAGCAGTGTGCGCCATAGGGCTGCTCGGCTTCCTCAGAGCTGAAATTTCAGGATTTTGAGAGAACCATTCTTTGACACTCGATACACAACAGAGAGTGCATTGTGGATGTGTGAGGAAAACATTCTAAATGGTTTCAAGTTAAACTGCTAGAGGATTTGCATCAGAGGGTTCTGTTAGCTTTTATGCTTCACTTCCCTGATCTCTTGAACTCTGGCTGTCACAACAGCTTCTCATCTCTACCTAGAGAACTGAGTCAATGATAGGGATTCATAGCACACAGCCTACATACAAATGAGAGGTCCAGGCAGTTCCCCTGGGGATATAACCCCACAAGCATATCAGAAATGGGATAAATCAAATGTGCTTCCCTGATCAGCAAAGGCCCTGACCACTGTTTTTCATTTCCAGCTGCTGCAGCCATTAAGTATTTTCTGAAACAGTCTGTGGGTGGAATGTGTCCCGATGGAAGGTCAGAGACTCCTTTATCAAGACAGATGGATTATCATATTTCAAAACTGCCAGGGTCTCTAGTGCTGCCCACCCACTCGCACCTTGTACTGCTGTGTGTGGGTGGAGAAATTCCTTCACTTATTCTTAACTCTCTTGTGGCCAAAGACAGAGTCTGTCTGAGGGAATCCTGCCTATGAATGGGTAATTCATCAAACAAAATCCCTTGGAAGAGGGTGGCGGGTGGGGAGGGGCTTTTTTACCATATATCACCCGTGTCTGTAAAGTAAGTCCTCACAGGTCTTACTAGACCATCCTGAAGCCTAGTCCGGCTAACTTTGGGCTTCTCTCTAATTCATAGGACTATAGATATTGGACACAAAAGTCCCTTGGGTCCATCTCCCAGCTAGGCAAGGATTTGTTTCCCCTGTAGTACATTTTCTAGCATTTGGTTCAGTATTATTTTACTGTCCCAAGTAGTGAAGCTATCACCACTTCCCCTGGGAGATTATTCTAGAGCCTAACACAAATACTTCAGACTGATTTGATTCTATCTAGCCTTGCAGCTTCCAGGTTTGAAGAGTGGATAGGTTTCCTTTATCAACCAGGACTGTTCTTGCATGTGCCACAGGCATTAAGCCCTTCAGTTATATTGTTAATAATGTTAAGTTACATTACATATTAATAAGTTTCATCCATTACAAACTTAAAGTGCTTTGCAGAGCCTAGTATGTAAGGGCCGCTCACTCACTAAAACAACAAGCATTCTTAGCTCTTACATAGCATTTTTCAACTGTAAATCCCAAAGCACTTTTCAAAGGAGGAAAAGTATTGCTAGCCCCATTTAAAGGTTTGGGAAACTGGGGCATAGAGAGGTCTTCTTCTTTCGTATGGCCTGGGTAGGTAGCAACAACTATACATTTATATCTAAGTCTGATAGCCAGCACATTGCTGCAGCAGTGAGCTGGTGAATGTCCTTCAGACTCCCAGCAAAAGAAGGAAGGGGACATTCAGATATGATGTGCTCTATCATTTGTGCCTGGTGAACACAGTCACATGCAGGTGTTTGCCTCATTTTCCATTTAAAGAGAATTTGTCCACATCTCCCATGAGATGTCCTGATGCAATTCAATCTGCACCAGTCCTTCCAGCTGTGGCGGGGCTGCACCCACCCCTGTGGCACCTCCTGCTGGCCATCCAGGGAATTAGCGTTCCAGCCTCCAGAGCACCCTCTGCAGGCTGGTGTCCTGCTTGCCGCTAGGCCCCGAGTCCCTCCTGGACCTTGGTGCCCCCTTTCATGCCAGGGTGCTGCCACCTTCAGTATCCCCCACAGATCTGGCTCTCCCTTCCCCAGGGAACCCCCACCCCCCTGCCCCCACCTCACCTCAGTCTGTGGCCACTGCCAGTCATCACCTAGCACCCATTCCCTGGGGCAGACTGCAGTGTAAGCGCCACTCATCATAGGCAAGGAGGGTTTGGACCTGCTGTCTCTGCCTACCCCTTGGGCTTCCCTCTGCAACCCCAGTACCTATTTGGCCTTCCACTAGGCCTGCAGCCTGGGGGGTTTTCAGGCCAGAGCTCCACAGCTCCTCTGGCCTTCCCCGAGCCCTGCTCCACCTCAGGTACCTTGTTATGCTCCCAGCAGCCAGGTCCCTCCCTCTCAACAGGCTAGAGGGAGAGTCCCCCTGTTCCTGGCTTCACTGGCTTTTATAGGGCCACCTGGGTCTGTTTAGGGTGTGGCCACAGCTGAGGCTGCCTCCCAATCAGCCCAGCTTTTCCCCTGCCCCAGCCCTCTCCCAGGGCTGTTTTAAGCCCTTCCTGGCAGGAGCGGGTGACCACCCCGCTACACTTGCATAAATCAAAACCCAGTGGGTCCTCAACAGGATCAACAATGAACTGTTCATTTTGAGCGGCCAAAGTGTTCAGTGTAACTCTCCATTGAGCCTCAGCATCAAAGTTGGGTGTAAGGATCTTGATACAGTTCCATAGAGGGTTGTGGGATTTTAATCTCGTCTTGGGCGGGTTCTGCTGGTCATGGTGCAGTGGGATCCTCGTATTTCCATTGACATGATTAAGAAGGTGAGATGTCTGAGCAGCTTTTCTAATCTGTAGAGGCTGGATGTGTGATAGGACCGGGAGCCAGTCAACTGGAGTAGATTTGAGTGTCCCCAACACTATGTGCATAGCATTATTGAGTTGAATGTCAAGGAGTTTAGTGTGACCGCTATGAGACCACACTGGTGCACAATATTCAGCTGCAGAATATACCAAGGCAATTGTTGCGGTTTCTAAGATCTGTGGACTGGAGCCGCACGATGTTCCAGGCAATTTTCTGATAAGCGCGACACGAGACCTGACCTTATCGCAGGTGTTCTCGAGGTGTTGTCGAAAGGTCCAGTGTAATGCCGAGATACTTTGGATTAGCTTCCTGGCTGACACTCTCACGGCAGAACTGCACATCAAGTTTTGTATTAGCCATTTTATTGTTCAGGTGGAAAGCAGTTACCACGCTTTTTTGTTTGTTTGTTTTGGGGGGAGGGGTTGCGGGGGGGGGGGGGAGAGGGATTAGGCCTAAATTTCTAGCATTGGAAATAATCAGCCATTGTGCTAAGATCTTGGGTTAGGGTGCAGCTGATGGTATGGAGGCTTGTATGCTGAACAGCTAGAGCAATATCATCTGCATACATTAATTTCCTTGACTCTGTCACTGGTATATCCATGGTGTATAGATTAAAAAGTATTGGAGCCAGGACAGAGCCCTGAGGGATGCCCAAGTTAAGAGTTCTTGGTCTACTGATCTGGCCATTAAGGTGTACCTTAAAGCAGTGGTCCCCAGTCATTGCCGCCAAGAGGTGGATCGTTCGCCGGAAGTGAATGACGTGGGAGACCTTGAGGAGAAGGCCCTGTCTCCAGACAGTGTCATATGCCAAGGACAGATCAACAAGAGTGACTCCTGTCTTCAACTTAATGTTGGAATCCTGCCTCGGTATGACTGGTAAGTGAAGCTACTTAGTCAGAGCAGTTCCTCGTCGGGCAAAATCCTGCCCGCTCCGCTGGGAGGATGTCTTCAATAAAATCAGACAGATGGTGGTGCAACGTCCGTTCCATGACCTTGCTAGTGGTTGAGAGGAGAGAGATGGGGTGGTAGCTGGATGTGTCCTCTAGGGGTTTCCCATGCTTCATTAGGGAAACCACTGTTGCCTGTTGCCAGCTTGTTGGCACTTCTCTGGTTCTGTGCACAGCAGTAAAAAGTGCTGCCAGCAATTCCCATCCCCGTCTCCCGTGGCGAGCTGGAGCTGGTTCACGCGAACCGGTTGTTAAATTTTGAAGCTGGTTTAGAACCGATTGTTAAAAGGGTGGGCAAACTCCGGCTCGTGGGCCACATGCGGCCCGCGGGACCGTCCTGTCCATCCTGCCTGAGCTCTCGGCTGGGGAGGCTCCCCTGTGAATTACTCACCCGGCAGCACTCTAAGCCTTCGGTGGCACTTTGGCGGCAGGTCCTTCAGTGCCGCCGAAGACCCGGAGCGACTGAAGGACGTGCCGCTGAAGACCTGGAGCGCCTGAAGGAACCGGTTTTTCAGCTTCTGGCAGCTCATCACTGCCCGTCTCCCCAGATTCTTGAGAAACTCTGGAGGAATGCCATCAACCCCTGCAGCTTTCCAGCTTTTGGTTTCCAACAGCACAACATTGATCTACTCGACAGAATATGGGGAAGAGAGTGGGGATTCCTATGGGCATTGTTGAAGGTTTCTGCGGAGTTCCCACTGGACCTGGTGTCTAATCTTGTCTGTCGGCATCTTGCTGTTAGAAAGAAGATGAGAGGCAACAGCATTTGCTGTCACCTTTGCTGAGCATTGCATTACTGGCTGGGATCCTCCAAGTTGTCGCAAAAGAGCCCATGCCTTATGGCTCAAATGGGTGAAATCAAGGCTTTCAATGGTCCCTTTCCACCTTTCCAGCCGCGTCAAATTCAAAGACTCAAGCAGTGCAGTGGCTTTATCTGGGTTGCCACTCTTTTCATATTCCCTCAGGAGAGACTCAGATTCTTTTGTCCAGCAGTGGGTGAAAGCCTTGCGGTGACCAAGCGGGGTGTACTTCTTAGTGGTTGATTTTAGGATGTTTGTAAAAGGTATCGGTTTGAGCTGTGGGATCCGAGATTCTGTTTCTGAAGTGTAGGTGGGTCAGTCAGCTTTGCAGAAATTCCAACATGGCTTTGGCACAGACTGCAGAAAAGGCACTTCCAGCGCAATCTGGAGGATGATTGGGTGATTCTGGCTATGCAGGAAGTGGCTTGTTGGCTATGCAGGAAGTGGCTATGTGGGAAGTGGCTTGTTGTGGCCAGTGGGACACCTGCACTATTACACGTCACAAAACACAGGTCAGGGTTGTGATCCGTTGTCCACCTCACAGACCGAAAAGATCCAGATTGCTTCAGATCATAGAGCAGGTGGAGGTCTTCAAGGGAGGCCCATTCTGTGATCTGCTCCCCAGCTGTGTCATTTGAGCAATATCCCCAGTCTTCGTGATGGCTGTTAAAGTCACAATGTAGATGGCTGGATGAGGAAGGGAAGGTAAAATGGGATCAGGCCACATGCTGTTAGGTGGCTTATATATGTTTACTATAACGATGTCCCTAATTCTAACCATGTTGATCTCTCTTCCACTGGTCGATGATTCTTCCAAAACTTCCACATCCTCTAATCCATTTCATATATACACTGCTAGCCCATGTTTTGGATGGTTGGCAGCAGCGATTTTAGTATAGCCATAGATTTTATGTCTGGAAACTTTATCTTCTTCTTTCACATGTGTTTCTTGGAGGTCCACAATGCCAATGTGATGGTCTTTGAGGGTTCTTGAGAGGTAATCCGCTTTTTCCCTGGACATCCCTTCTATATTAAGTTGGTATAGTCGGAGGACTGTTCTTTTTTGGCTCTGGAAAGGGCAGTTTGAGGAAGTATAATCATTGCTACATTCACTGGGAGGTCGGTAAAATGATGTCCAATGGCCAATTGAGGACATTGGTATGTTGGTGGATTTGCACAAAACGCAGAGCACAAAAAACACCAGCACTTAACAGAAGCACCATGTGAAGGTTGTCGTCTTGCTCCCATAGAGAGGTTAAAGTGACTTTCTTAAGGTCACACAGCAGGCCATTGGCAGAGTCAAGAATAGAACCTCTCCTGAATCCCACTCCCTGCCCTTTGTACTAAATCATGCTACCCCAAATAAACCAAAGAAGCTTGTGATGGGCTGAGATGGTGCTTGTTTTTTCCTGGCTCCCTGGCAAATGGTAGTAGCCTTGTTCACTACATTTGCCCATGTTGTCGTCTCCGCCATCCTTACAAATACCTTCAACCCATCTCCCTTACACTTCCAAAATCATTGAACACACTGGTACAACCATTACTTCAAGTTCTCTTTTCCAGTTCCATCTCAGAAGACTCCCAGATCTGTCTCAGAGGTGAGCCGACTGTTTCACAAGGCTGATCATTAGGGATAAGTAGAGCAGGGAGCAATGAATGTGGCTAATTTCATATAATTATGGATACCAATCCTCCTCTTATTCTCTGTGTGTGTCTGTTTATAGGGCAATTACACAGTAGATAGGCTGCAATTAGAGTGATTTTCTCTCAGGGGCTGCACTTGTACCACTGAGTGCTGAACTGGGTGGACTCCAAATGGGAACTCCACTTCCTCCTCTCATTGGTGTTTCCCCAGCACTGGGTTCCACCTCAGACTTGACTCTGAGAACTCAAGGTGTTTTTCACAAGCTTGTTTATTTTGTTACCTTTACTGCCTAAGTGTTTCCAAGTAACATACCTCCTCTGGCACTGTCTTTCTCCTCTCCTCTTTGTGTGTGTGCATAACAATTTGCTCTTAAAAAGATATTTCATTGTATGTCTTCAGTGTAGTATAAGAAATGGAAACAACATGCAATAGAAGTAAATAAAAATATCCATCGCTGAGTATCTCCACAGGTCAGATCTACTCATCAGTTTTCATAGCTGGTGTATGAAAAGCCCAAGCTATGGTGAACAGGATGGATCAGAAGATTTGTAACAGGAGAAAGAATCTTTCATCTCTAAGACATCACTGGGACTCCAGCCCAGGTTGGGAGTGGCCGAGTGTTATTACCACCTGCTGGCTGCTTGGTGCTCTGTGAAATGAGTTGCTGGTCTTAGTCCAGTTCCCAGTGGACCAAGGGTCCACAGTACAAAGGTGCTTCCACCCTGGGAGTCTCAACAGAGAAGCAAAAGACTGAACTACCCTGTTCAACCTGTTCTACAGGGTAGCTCTTCCAGGCAGATAAGGCATTTGCTATATGTTCGTAGGGCACTTAGAACAATGAGTCCCAACTTGGCTGTGGCCTCTAGACACTACCGCAATATACATGGCAAATAATAACAAAGTTGGCAGAGGGCAGCAAAGGGGAAGACACCCCCACCATCTGTCCCCTCAGAGAAGATTTTTCCATGCCAGGGCAGGGCTGTATGGCTTTATCTGTTCAGTGATTAAACTGACTTCACTCCCCAGGACCGTCCATCCAGCACTTTTCACCAGAACTAACTTAATAGGTAATGAATTTAAGACAATAAATAAAGTCTCCACTGCCAGTAACTGAAGAAATGTCACCTGTGGCACGGCCCTTAGCTGCCTGTGGGCTACTCAAGTTCTAGTTGCTGAGGCTGCTGAAACAGCCGCCTTGTTTGCTGTCAAAATTGACGCAGCCAGGAAAACACAAACCTGGCTTCTATTCTGCCTCCAAGAGCATCAGCAAAAATCCCCAGCTATGCGATGACTGTCAAATCTTCATGGCTGCTGCTGAGATGGGAAGCAGGGAAGACACAGCTTGATTGATTTTCACTGGATAGAGTGAGTTGTAGCTGCAGTAGTTTACAAACTGTTTCCCTGGCTTGTTTCTAGCACCGAGAAGCTAGTGCTCAGAAATGGGGGTGGGGGCACTCGGGGAATCAAAAATGAGCTATGGAGCCTTTCACCTCTAGGTCACCAGTTTGAATTCAGCACAAAATGGCAGTAACTGGATGCCACTGGAATCTTGAAACTGGTCTATGAAATGGGTCTGGATGATTTCAGTTCAGTTCTTAGGGAACAAATGACCACAAATGGCAGCAGTTCTGCGGAAAAGGACCTAGGGGTGACAGTGGACGAGAAGCTGGATATGAGTCAGCAGTGTGCCCTTGTTGCCAAGAAGGCCAATGGCATTTTGGGATGTATAAGTAGGGGCATAGCGAGCAGATCGAGGGACGTGATCGTTCCCCTCTATTCAACACTGGTGAGGCCTCATCTGGAGTACTGTGTCCAGTTTTGGGCCCCACACTACAAGAAGGATGTGGATAAATTGGAGAGAGTCCAGCGAAGGGCAACAAAAATGATTAGGGGTCTAGAGCACATGACTTATGAGGAGAGGCTGAGGGAGCTGGGATTGTTTAGTCTGCAGAAGAGAAGAATGAGGGGGGATTTGATAGCAGCCTTCAACTACCTGAAAGGGGGTTCCAAAGAGGATGGCTCTAGACTGTTCTCAATGGTAGCAGATGACAGAACGAGGAGTAATGGTCTCAAGTTGCAATGGGGGAGGTTTAGATTGGATATTAGGAAAAACTTTTTCACTAAGAGGGTGGTGAAACACTGGAATGCGTTACCTAGGGAGGTGGTAGAATCTCCTTCCTTAGAGGTTTTTAAGGTCAGGCTTGACAAAGCCCTGGCTGGGATGATTTAACTGGGACTTGGTCCTGCTTCGAGCAGGGGGTTGGACTAGATGACCTTCTGGGGTCCCTTCCAACCCTGATATTCTATGATTCTATGATTCTATGACCTCACAACAAACACCGCTACCAAAACAAGTTAGCCTATTGTGGGCAGACTCAACAGGGAGATCAGCGCTTGAAAGGGCATTTAGACAGACACCCCTACCGTCTGTCCCCTTAGAGAAGATTTTTCCAGGCCGGGGCAGGGCCGAGCTATACTGGCAGGGGCCAGCATATATGTGGGAAGCTGGCATTGCTACTTCCTCTGCTGTCCCTGCCCTGCAGGCAAACTTTAGTTTTCAGGCCTGTCCGTTTTACACCTTTCAGCAGCACACAAACCTTTAACATATTATAAGCAAGAGTGTCTATACATTTATCCTCAGCCTTTCCTCCTCTCAACCTGCAGGTTTTACTATTACAGCATTCTCCACAGGCCACAGAGCGGGTGCAATGGCTGTTCTGGGAGTGGGATAATGCCATTCCCACCCCATAACATTGCACTTCCAGAGACTTCTGCCTCTAATATACTCAGGTCATAGGAAGACACTTGGAAAGGAGAAATGCCAAAAAGTGGCTATCATACTGGGTACAAACTTGCAACATAAAATAGGGGCAAACCAAAACCAAATCCCTGGTTAGGTAATGAAAGAGCTCATCCTGGCATCACACTGTAAGAATCCATCTTTGTTATCTCTGAAGAACTCCGTAGCCCAAGGCATCCTTGCCACTACATTCAGAGCCCTGGTATTGAATAACTCACTTTGGAGGAATCCAAACTAACGATACACAGAAAAATAAATAAGCTGTAGGCACCAACTTAATAATTAAAATCATCTTCATTGTGGAACTAAAAACTGTGTGGCTGGTAGGGGTAAAAAGTAAAACCTAACCAAAACGAAAGACTTAAGGTGAAATCCTGGCCCCGTTTTAGTCAATGACTATGTCTACACAGGGAGCTAGGGAGTGTGATTCCCAGCTCACGTAGACATGTTTGCACTAGGTCTCATAGAGCTAGCGTGCTAAAAATAGCAGTGTAGCTGTGATGGCATGGGCAGCAGTGAGCAGCAGCATGGGCTAGCTGCCCTGAGTACATACCCACAGGATCCAAGCAGGTTTGTAGTCAGGGCAGCTAGCCCATGCTGCCACCTGCCACTGCCACAGCTACACTTCTATTTTTAGCATGCTAGCTCCATGAAAGCTAGTGCAAGTATGTCTGCGTAGGCTGGGAACATCACCCATAGCTCTATGTATAGACGTAGCCATTTACTGCAGTGGAGCCAGGATTTCACCCTGAGATTCAATATTGGAATATTCTGTAATGCGCTTTGAGCCATTCTTAAGGTGAGATGGTTACACATTAAGTGAATCACTCAGTGGGTATGTTGAAAAGCTTTGTTCAGTTCCACCTAACCCATGTCACAGCCAATGCAGGGTTGTTTTCTACAGTCTACTTTTCCAGACCGAGATGTTCAAAAGTGACTGGTGATTTTGGACACCTCCATTTTTAGATGGCCAACTTGAGAAACATTAGAGGAGCTGAGTAGCCATGCTCTGAAAAGCAGATCCCTTCAAGATGTCTCAGGTTGTGCATCCAAAACCTGTGGTATCCAAAATCACTAGCCACTTTTGAAAAGCTTGGCTCTAATGCTTTGCCCTGCCCAGTTTTCAATGTCAATTTCAGGACAGGGTGATCCCATACTTTTGCAGGACACAGTCTGCATAACACAATAACATAATCTTTGTATTTGCACAAGCTTGTTGTAAACCAGGCTGGGTGGCACAGAAGGTTGCCACCTGAATATTTCACCTTTGGAATTATTTCTATGTTCATGGGTGTAAGAAGTTTGGTGACCTCAGCCCATTCCCAGTGAACATCTGTCACCATCACCCACCTCAGCCGTTTCAACACAGTTGGAAGTTTCCACTCACATTGTTGCTTACATGAAACTGCATGAAATATGGAGAATGATATGGAACCATGAAACTGCCTTTGGTGACCATCTTGTAGATTCAATACCCTTCCCCAACTGCAGGAATGCCTTCATTTCCCAAGGGAAGGTTTATTTAAATCACTAACTGGCTCTTGCTGATCTTTCAAAGCCATGTGCATCAGAAAAGAAGGGAATATCCTGAAGGCAAGTTTTAGCTGAGGAACAAATAAAGCCTTTGAGAAGGAAATCATGACAGAATTCAAACTGAGATTCTGTGTGGGATATAGTGATATAGACACTTTTCATTTACTGGACTGAGACCCTCAAACCCACTTCACATACAACCCTCAAACAGGCATCTAATCAGAGCAACTTTCAGAAACTTCTTACCGGGAGTAAGATTAGAACCAGTGGCCTAGAGGCAAAAGACTCTGTGGCTCATGCTTGGAGCTGCTATTTTTATTTATTATGTGTATTCTAGTACTGACTAAATGTGCTGGAAGCTGTCCAAATATGCAGGACAGTCTAAAGAGCATACATGGTAAGAAAAAGTACTTCAAACATGTATGTATGAATATTTATTCTACTAAAACCGAGGAATGCTCTTCAGCAGTATTCCTGACTCCTTTTGTTCATTCCCCACAAATATTTGTACAAGTATATTTAGGCTGACAAAAATTTATTTGGATAAAAACAATGTTGCAGGAGTATTTGTGCTGGAAGTATTTACACAGCCAACCTGAAATCTCTTTGTGTATGTGGGAGTCATCCTTTCTGGGAAGAAAAGCAATAGCAAGTAGCATAGGTAAGCAATCACACAGCACAAAGAAAAAAAATACTTGAAACAAAAATTGCAGTGAATAGATGAAGCACATCCCTTAGGCGGAAATATGTGCATTATTATTATCATCAAATAATTTTTACTGTCACAAAAATCTCAGTCATGGGTAATTCACAAACTGAAAAAGAAACTAAATCCATCCAATAAACTGTTCTTTGCAAATGGTTCACTCAGCTCCCAGTATGCTCAGCCCTCTGAGCCAGGTAGGCCAAGATTTCCACTATTCTGGATGTCTCTGTCAGGATCATAACCAGAGCATGGGCAATTGTGCCTAATGGTCAGAGCCATGAGGATGACCAGGACTAGATGTTAGAGCAGAGCCGAACTGAAGTCAAGAATCAGGGCCATGGACATCCGGGGGGAGTAGTCGACACCAAAGCCAAGAGTCAGAGCCAGGGATCAGAAGCCAAATGCCAGAACCAATGGGTGAGCCAGAGATGTGGGCAGGAAAAGGAGCTGGGGGTCAGAGCCACAGGAGTCAAGAATGGAGAAGGGCAGCAACTGGAGCGGGCACAAAAGACTGGGCAAGCACAGGCTCTGGCTGGGTAGAAGCATAGCTGTGGCATACAACGCTGACTGCTCTGGGTTAAGCAGAAGCTTAGCTCTGCCCCTCCACCAGTCAGGAAGTTCAGTCAATCAGGCAGGTCCTGCCAGGATTAGCTATGCCCAGTGTGTTGAGAGGAGGCTGACTGGGCTGCATCTGGCTCCCTGACAGTCTTCATTTTTGGATGCCTGACTTGAGACATCTTCCGGAGGCTTGATTTTCAGAAAGCACTGGACACCTACTGAAAATTACCTCTAATTAAGGTATGTCGGTTGGTCACTGTGGCACTCAAACTCACTGGTCACTTCTGAAAATCTTATTTTTGTTCCTAGAAGAGAAACAATTCCCCCTCCTTTGCCTTCTCCCCTCCTCATTCTTCACCCTCTGCACTGAACAAAACAGTACTTCCCAGCTGACATCAGCAGCAGCAATCCAGTTCTCCAAGAGCTGAGATCAAAGCCCCCCAGTGGCAGCAACATACCAACCAGAACAACCTTAGCACAACTATGTGGAAAAGGCAGATGGGAAATCCCAGCTCCATCCAGAGTCACCTCCATTAATAGCTGTTCTCACTGGATTCTTTACCCCATTTTGGTGCTGGTCCTGGAGACTGTTTTCACGTCAATTGCTAGTGGCTTTTTGGAAATGCCTCTAACCTTGACGCAGGAGCAAATGTTTAAACAAATGGGGCTGAGATTTGTGCACGCTTGTGTGTCTGTATTTACACATGCACCTTCTATGACTCCATGTGAAATATACATAGTTGTGGCTAACTAGCCATTTGCATGTTTGATTATAGTAAATGTGCACATAAATACAGATCCAAATTTTTGCTGACTTTGGATTCCTTCTTTTTAAAATGGCCCTTGGAAGCTTCTGGAAGGGACTGGGTCCTTTGCATCTGGCAATTACAGCTATCGCTTCAAGACTGGAATGAGCTAAGTGATAATTACTAATAGCAAAAAGAATAGAACAGAGAACTCTGGGTTCTGTCCTTTCTGTGGTAGGTAATTATTATCCAGTTCATTTCAGGGACTTGTGCTCCTTCCAATTAGCTTTGCCTCTCTAATCTGCTCCTCATGTGGGAATAGAAAGCTTCATAGGTAACAACGTTTACCTTTTAGCTCTGAAGCCTTCCTTTAACATTAATGCATTCCAGCTGCCTTTAGACATATGTTTAATAAATATTTAAATTCTGGAAGAACTTTACTCCGAGCACTTAGTCTTTTAAAATCCTGCTGCCATCCGGGTGCTCCCCACATGAATAGCTGATGGCAAAATGCCTTGTCTCCTTCACAAGCTCCTCTGACTCCCAGCTGTATTCTCCCTTGTTTTTCATGCCGCTTTTCAAAGAGAAATGCAAAAACAACAAGCTGCTAGATATTTATGTAACATTTGCTTTTCAATTGTAGCAAAAAAGAAGCTTTGCATTTGGGTCCTTTGGAACGTAGTTACTGACTGCTCTGCCCCTTACTTGATTTCTTGGGCAGGTGAAAAGCATTAGGTGTCCCATTAGGATGCATTGATCTCCTACTAGCTTAATAACTATACACAATAAGCTAAGGAAGTTTAGAACAAGCAATAGGTTTAGAATTCTTCACTGAGTAGGAGTGAGTCTACAACATTCTTTACCCCTGCTTCCTTACTGACTAATGTACAGAATGAATAAGGGGCAAGGGGTGATGAATGGGTATGTCTGAGGAGACGTGCTAAGGAGTCATTCTCCTCATGTTAACTAAGTGCTTAGCTACACACTCTTGATCCTAGGCAGGAGTAACTTGGTGGCCACATAGCAGTGACTTATTAATGCAGGGTCACATTTCCCTGCGTTCTCCATTCTGTTCAGAACATTTTAGCCTATGCTTATTCTGGGCATGTATTCCATCCTTTATGCTCAAAGCATCTTACAGGGATTAATTGATGAATCATAACCATGCCCCTGTGGTCCAAGTAAGCAGAGCTGGAAGGAATGGATGAAGTTCAGAAATGGGAAATTTGGCCAGAACATCAAGGAAAACTTGCTATTGATGAAATCTCTGAAACCCAGAGAAGTCATGAAAGCCCCACAGCTCCAGCTATTTAAAATAGGATTAGGAAAAGTACTAGTAAAAGTACACTCAGAAATCAGCCAGGGTGCTGGGGGGCTAAATTAATGTAAGAAGGCTTTCCTGTCTATACCTAATGTGGTTTTATAACTCTTGCTGTTGGCTTAGGAGAGACCACAGATTTCTCTCACAAGGATAACAGATTCTGTGTTGTGGTGGTAACACATGGTTTCCTGAGTCCCGATGGAAGAAGAGGGTACTGTTGGCCTGCTTTGAACTCTAGCCCCTTTTGCTGAGAGAACCAGCGCTAAGGAGGAGCTAAGCAGGGAGGGGAGCTCATTAAACAATTACAAGGAGTGGTTAGGTGAATGTAGTCCCTATCCATAGGGAATTCTCACCTCTGCCTTTCACAGAAGGATTGGATATACGCTTGTGTCAGGCAAGAATTCACAGGGCTGATTTAAATCAAGAAATGAAGATCCTAGATTCTCAATGGAACAAGGGACTGAGGATAAGTTTCCCATAAAATATTCTGCAGTATTGCTGCATGATGGAAGCTGGTGTGAAGCTGACCATGGGTGAAACAGCAAATAGTTGTTTTGTTTTGAGTATGAACTTCTACAGCTCCTTTCATCTGAACATTACAAAGCACTTTAGAATAATATATTAATGAACCCTTGCCACATCCCTGTGGCATGGGTTTCTATTATGATCCTTATTTCGCAGGTGGGGAAATTGAGGCAAGTCAAAGTCGTTAGAGACAAAGGCTGAAAATCAGGAATTCTGGATTCCATTTCCAGCTCTACCACTGACTTTCTGTTGGACCTGTGGGCAAGTCACTGATCCTGAATGACACTACCTTAGTTTACCCCTCTGTAAAACATGAACAATACCTACCTATACGGAGAATGTGAGCGTTCCTTAGTTGATGCTTCTAGAGCATTTTAGACATCTTGTGAAAGGTGCTGTAAAAATGAAAATAGTTATTTATGAATTACTTGTCTTGCTGGAGTTCACATGATGAGTCAATGTGGCGTCAGCAACAGAATCCAGGAATCCTGATTCCCATACTCTAACTCTTGTGCCCTTCGAGGATATACTCTCCATGTGGATTATGAAATGATTGTTTGATTCCAAAAGCGTTGCCTGCAGATGTGATTTTAGCTAAGGTCCTGCATTCAGATTTCACCATCTACATGTCATCTTTGTATCTGTGGGTATGTCTACATTGCAATTTGAAACCAGTGGCTGGCCCGTGCCAGCTGACTCAAGCGGATAGGGCTCGGGCTGGCAGGGCTGTTTAATTGTGGTGTAGAGGTTTGGGCTTGGGCTGAAGCCTGGGCTCTAGGATCCCGCGCTGTGGGAAGGTTCCAGAGCTCAGGCTGCAGCCCAAGATGAAATGTGTAAACCACAATTAAACAGCCTTGAAGCCTTAGCCCCATGAGCCCAAGTCAGCTGGCACGCGCCAGCCACTGGTTTCAAATTGCAATGTAGACATACCCAGAGAGTCCAGTGGTGCTGAATGGACAGCTCCCTCCCTATGGGTATGTCTGGGTCACACCCATGACAAAGCAGCCTCCATCTTCCCCAGTCCCTGGACATTCTTACAGCTCTTTGTGGCCAAAATATCTCTCAAAGCAAAGAACAATAACTGAAAAGATTCCTAGATTGAAAAATGGGTTGTAGGGTTCAAGTCAAACACTGCTTTCAGCTACAGCTGGTCAAAAAACTTTTTGTATGCAGTGTGACAGGTTTCAGAGTGGTAGCCGTGTTAGTCTGTATCAGCAAAAAAGAATGATTTGTGTCCATTTATTCTCCAGCTTTCATCCAGACCACACCACACGATCCATTGTCTACAGCCAAGCTCTATGATACAACTGCATTTGCTCCAATCCCTCAGACAGAGACAAACACCTACAAGATTTCTATCAAGCATTCTATCTATCAAGAAGTCACCTACTCCAGGACAGGCCCAACAAAGAAATTAACTGAACGCGACTAGCCATCACCTTCAGCCCCCAACTAAAACCTCTCCAGCTCATCATCAAGGATCTACAACCTACTCTGAAAGACAATCCCTCACTCTCACAGATCTTGGGAGACAGGGCAGTCCTTGCTTACAGACAGCCTCTCAACCTCAAGCAAATACTCACCAGCAACCACACAACAAAAACACTAACCCAGGAATCTATCCTTGCAACAAAGCCCGTTGCCAACTTTGTCCATATATCTATTAAAGGGACACCATCATAGGACCTAATCACATCAGCCACACTATCAGAGGCTCATTCACCTGCACATCTACCAATGTGCCATCATGTGCCAGCAATGCCCCTCTGCCATGTACATTGGCCAAATCAGACAATCTCTACGCAAACGAATAAATGGACAAAAATCAGACATCAAGAATTATAACATTCAAAAACCAGTCGGAGAACACTTCAACCTCCCTGGTCACTCAATTTCAGATCTAAAAGTCGCAATTCTCCAACAAAAAAACTTCAAAAACAGATTCCAATGAGAAACTGCAGAACTGGAATTAATTTGCAAACAGGGCACTATTAAATTAGGCTTGAATAAAGACTGGGAGTAGATGGGTCATTACACAAAGTAAAAACTATTTCCCTATCCTAATTTTCCCCCTACTGTAACTCACACCTTCTTGTCAACTGTTTGAAATGGGCCATCCTGATTATCACTACAAAAGCTTTTTTCTCCTGCTGATAATAGCCCACCTTAATTGATTAGTCTCATTACAGCTGGTATGGCAACACCCATTGTTTCATGTTCTCTGTGTATATATATCTTCCTACTGTATTTTCCACTGCATGCATCCGATGAAGTGGGTTTTAGCCCATGAAAGCTTATGCCCAAATACATTTGTTAGTCTAAGGTGCCACAAGTACTCCTCAGTTTTTTTGTATGCAGTGTTGCTCAAGCCATGTTGGTCCCAGGATATTAGGGTATGTCTACACAGCAAAGATGACGCCCGAGCCCAGAAGCCTACACAGCAATGAAAGAGCCCCACAGCCCAAGCCCCACGAGCCTGAGTTGGCTGGCATGGGCCAGCCACAGGTATTTCTTTGCTGTGTAGACATACCCGTAGGGCTTGTTGCTGTAATAAAAATAATAATTTGATGATTTAAAATACTCCATGATTTCAAGGACAAAATTTTGTACATGCCCAGCTAGTGGAGCTCTGATGCATATGTGTGTAAGCAGGGTCTGAATGAACTCTCCTCTGACAGCTAGTTGGAGAGGGGGAGAGACTTCAGTAGCAAACTGTATTTACATGAACACACGTACGCTACCAAGGTATCCTGCAGATAGAGCTGCTCAAAGTGATCAACTTTGGCTGGTGTTGGGTTACAAATCACTTTAGTACTGAATGCAGGAGCAGTGAAATGTTGTTGTCTTTATTGTATGAATAAAGGGGAGCAGAACTGTGCTTAACCTGTCCCAAATGAGGGGGTCACCCTCAGCTGAAAGGACCTTGTTAAGCCAGGGGTCCCACTGTTCAAAGCTACACCTGAATAGGTTTCATTAGGAGCCTTTTGTTATTTCAAGTACTCAATAAAAGCTGAAGTCACTTGTGGTGGGGCAGTGTTTCTGCCCAGCCTGCGGAGAGTTTAAAAACCATTAAGGACTTGTCTACACTGGCAATTTACAGCACTTTGAAAAAACGCACCCATGAGCGCAGCAAGTTTCAGCGCTGTAAAGCACCAGTGTAGACAGTGCACCAGCGCTGGGAGCTACGCCCCTCATGGAAGTGGGTTTTTTTAGAGCGCTGGGAGAGCTCTCTCCCACCACTCTGCTGGGACCACACAAGCCACATTAAAGCGCTGCTCCAGCAGCGCTTTAGCGTTGCCAGTGTAGACTAGCCCTAAGAGACTGGCCTACAGAGGTCACAGCAGAGAGGGAGGTGGCAGCAGAAGGTAACTGACAGGCGGACGGCAAAAGTGGCAAGCAGTTGGCTGGTGGGAGTGGCTGGCAGGGCAGCCAGGAACAGCAGCTGGCAGGGTGGGCAGGTGGCAAGGAACCACGGCTGGCGGGGTGGTCAGCCAGAGCAAGTGTTCAGATGAAAGAGCAAGCAAGATGCCTTCTTCCCTGAGTGGGAGGTCAACTCTCACAGATGCACCTCTGAACCCTGGGTCCTCACTGACCAAGGACAACCACTGTGAGTGGGGTATGGTGATGGAACAGAGGGGGGCACAGAAAAGGAACTTTTGGTTGTAGAACTCAAGAACATGAGGTGGAAGGCACTGCCCCATGCACTCTGGAGTGGGTGTCCTGTTCTCCATTTTATTATTATGAATCTTGCTTGTGGCATTTTCCCTAATTAATGTCGGTTGACTTCCCTCCTTTCATTAAAAGTTCTTTTCTACACTCAGACTCTGTGCTTGCGAGTTGGGAAGTATTGCCTCTCAGAGGCACCCAGGAGTGGTGTGTAATTTTTCCCAGACTACTGGGTGGGGCTCAAGCCAGTTCTGTGTTGCACTGTTGAAAAGGAACCCCTAGATATTGAACCTGTCCCTGATTGCTGCCGGCTCCACCTGGCAGAAGGGTTACATGTGCAAATTGGGGGTTGTGTACGCCAGCCCTGATTGTTCCATTGTTAGCCTGAGGTACTTGCTGCCCAAGTTGGGCATGTACTGGAGGTCACAACCTTGGTCGAAGGAGGAAATGGGAACTCCTTGTATTACTCAATAGCAGTCCTTCTGACAATTACTAAAGAGTTGGCAGGTTGAAAGGAAGTTCTGACCAGTCCTTCTGGTTGGGGAGGATGAGAGCAGGAAAGCAAAGCTTTAGGGTTGGACGTGAGGACAGGCGAGGAAGGGAAGATCTTGGTGGCGTAGTGAGCAGAGGCCAATCCAGGGGGACAGTTCAAGACAGAAGGCAGCCATGGTGCCCACACACATGCTACATTAGGATCTCTTCAGTCTTTTGGTTGCTTCTAATTGCAACACTTGCACTATCAAGCATCCTTGCCCTCTTGTCTGCTTTGTGCATCAAAGCCTGGATGTGGGATCCAAAATCGCAGAGCTCAGCACAGGGAATAGAAGGCACCACACCAGGACCAGGCTTCCAACAGCTCATTAGCAAAGAGTTTAGTGTAAAAACCCTGGCAGATCCCCATGAGCAGTTGGCTTTATTGAGAGGCCCAGGCTGTATCCTGCTATTACATGGGGAGCAAACACAGTATTGCTGCAGAGATAAAGAGCTCCTTGGCACTGACAGAAAGACACATGTACAGTCGGGTTTCAGAGCTGAGCTGTTTCATCCAGCCAGAGAGCTGCTGTTCTCTTCGAGGGACCTGGTGACATGGGAGACAGCAAAGGGGCAGCAGGGCTTCTGAGTGTATAATTGCTTTGGGTTCTCTCTGATGCCGATCTCTGTCACATTTATAGATAAGGCTCAGAGGCAGGCAGACACTCAGGCTGCACAGTAGGCCTGAGGGCTCCACTGCTAGGAGTATTAACTACAGTATTCTCACTGTTCCTAGGCCATATGTAAGGAAGGAACCCACACTCAGCTCTGGGGCTCACACCCAGCTCTGCAATACTTGCTCTAGCCATCCCCGGAGTGTACCCTCTGTGTAGACTGAGGTTATGTCCCTACATGCCCCTGGTAGAAAACTGTGAAGGCCAAGGTTGCCTCCACAAAAGGCACAGTATGAGCTCCTGGCTGAAGAATATTTATCTGTCTGGATGCCTGGTATCTGACACTATATGGGCAGTTGGCAGGAGACTGCACCTGCAAGCTAGGGCTATGTCCCTACAACTGTGTGCAGGCTGAAGCCATCTGGCTCACAGACATAGCCCTGGCCCCTGGTGGGAAGAACATTCCTCCAGAACAGTTCAGCAGAATGACTGACCTTGCATGAAAACCAAGCAGCTCTCGATACAGCAGAAGATACACACATTTTGGTGTCTGTCTTCATATGGCAGCAAGGAAGATGCAGAGATCAAATCTCAGGTTTGCTCCATCTCTGAGCTAGCATTTTCCAGAGTGACTGATTCATAAGTGCTCAATTTGTGCATGCAGCTCCACCTGGAGTGTATATTTAATTGTTCAATATACCATAACACTCACTGGTTCCTGTGTTATCTACTCATCCCAGTACTGAAGCTGCCACCCTCCCAGAACAGTCATTTCATTAAATGAATTTCCTTTCTCTGATTACCTCTTTATGCAATTAGTATTTTCTGTGCAGATCACAGATCAGTCTGCCACCACAATACCTAAAGCAATTAATAAGCCTCATCTGGCAGCGGCAGCAAACTGAGTCTGAAGAAAGGGATCTCATTGCTTCACACATTTCGCTGCTGTCACTGGCTATCTGATCCTTCAGGCTACAGGTACCGTCTCCTCGACTCCCATCCCTGCACTACGTCCGCAGCCATTACCTTCCTGCGCACAAGGTTTGGTACATTCTGTATACCAGATGGGATTGGTTCCTCCTGGTCCCACCTCTTCCTGAGAAGGATACGGATTTGAATCATAGGATCATGGAAGAGAGATATGGGAAAGTTTGGTTGGATCAATGAGTCCATTCTACAGCGAGTATGGGGAGAAATGTTGATGATTTTTCCCCTTCCTTTTTTCTCCCCTCTCTGCCCCCGCTATGGGGAAAAAGGAGAGTGAAACTCAGGCTGCATGGCAGCCCCGTCCCTGGTCTAGAAATGGAATGATTGTGCATTCTCACCAATGTGAGAGCTCTATGGATAGGAGGGACCCACACTTTGGGGAAAATGCAAAAAAACAACAACAACAACATTTTTTGTTTGACTCTAAAAGAGCCAAGCATTTGCATTTCAATTCATTTAAATGAAAAAAAAAATCTGTAACCCTTTCAGGCCCTGAACAGCTTAGCTCTCAGATCTCCAAACACACAGCTTATGCCCCAACATTGGCATTAGTATCGCCACTCCATTTTTTCCCACCCTCTGCCATGCTTCATGCTTTCCTCCAGGCTGCCCCCTGTGCATAGAATGAGCTTCCCATCTCAGTGTGCCAGACCCCCACATTCTCATTCAGATCAGCCAACTGGCCTTTGCACCCTAACATTAGGGTAACATAGCAGAGAACATTGGGTCAGTCGGAGCTCGATGGTCACTCCAACAAGAGTGAAATGCAAATGTCCAGTGCAAGCCTCGGGCTCTCTTGAAACCGGAGGGCTTGCAGACAGCCTCTTATCACAGAAGCTGTGTGGCTCATGTTGAAGGTATTGAACATGAGCAACACCTATGCCTTGACAGCTTTCAGACAATGCCTGTTCTGCATGTTCCTGGCTGTCAGGGGGCCTCTCTGCAAGTTTTGTCCTGAAACCAAAATTTCTGGTTTAAAAGTGATATTTTCAAGTGCTGTCAAATCCACGTGCACTGATTTGAGATTAGAAGTGTTGTCAAGGAAATTAGCATTAATTAAATAGAGGGAAGATTAAAGACACTAATCAGTGGTTAGGTTAATATAATTATGCTCCTCTACCATTTCCTGAACAGTAGGACTGAATGAGCAATGAAAGGGCTTCAGCTCTCTCTCCCCAAACTTCCCCACATTCATTCCCCCATTTGTGTCCCTTTATCTAAAAATGCCTCCACTGTGCTGAGGCCAGGATGGGGAGCTGGGAATGAATAAGCTCAGTGCATGACACAGGCACATGGTGCTGAGAGGGGGCTCGCTCCCTGCCACAGGAATACAATGCAAAGGTCAGGGTGAGGAGCTGGAAAGGGGCATGTGTTGTGCATGGAATAGAAACCCCAGGAGTGGGGATAAGAAGATCCACTGAGGTGAATGGAGTAGTTCACCCCTCAGAGATAGGTTCAGGCTGTAGTCATCTTCAGGGTGTGTTCTTATTTACCAGAGAACACCTAATTCAGATGAATAGGCAACTTCACGCTTCCCTAAGCCTCCTCTGCTGCAGGTGGATGTTTAGAGCCCCTTCCCCATGCATAACATGGTTACACCTAAAACTTAGGTCAACCTATCTACATTGCTCAGGGCTGTGACATGTTCACACCCTGGGCACCATAGTTAGGTCAACCTAACCCCTGGTATAGACCTGGCCTAGGTCAGATTGGAAGATTCTTCCATCAACCTAGCTACCTTCTCTTGGAAAGGTGGAATACCTACATCCATGGAAAAACTCCATCCATCAATGTAGGAAACATCTACACTAGGCACTACAGTGGCAAAGCTGCAGCACAGTAGTTGTGCTGTTGTAGTGGCTGTAGTATAGACATACCCCAAGCCCAGACACTCTCCAGTCCTTTCCTGCCTCCAGCTTGTACATGTACGCCTCACAGCATCGCCACCTTCCGACCTCCCCAAGGCCTTCTCATGCTTACCAGAGCCACGGAGTGGCCAGGAGATGGGTGGAGTTGGTGGGAGGCGGTCTCAAAGCAGCAATGGTATGGGGCTGGGGCTCAGAGACAGCAGGGGCTGTGGGTGTGTTCAGAGCAATGGGCATGATGAGGAGAACATTGGATGTGTTGGAGCGGTGTCAGAGTAGTAGTGGAGAAATCTAAGCAGAGAGGAGGAACGTGGAGGTGTTGGAGCAGTGCAAGGAAGAGCGGGATGAAGAGGAGGGGGGTCAGAGCTGTATAATGGGTGATAATGGGGGACTTCATCTCTGTCCCCAAAATAGCCCCCATACCCATGACCCCATGTCTGTCTCTCATTTAAAATCTGTCCCAACTGAATCTATGCTAGTCCCTGCATTCTTCCTGCATCTTCTCCCCAGCCTGCAGCTCCCATGCTGACACCTGCCTCTCTGTGAGGAGGTGGACTGTGGAGGGAGAACCAGGCTGTTCTGGAAAAGGAGCGAGACATGAGATGAGGTGATGATGCAGGGGCAGGGAAGGGACTAATCTGCAGCCAGTGCATTCTGTGGCTGAGGTAATCACTACTAAGAGACAGCAGCAGGAGGGAGCTTGACTGTGATGCATGGGGATATGGAGACATTATTTTTTGAATCAAGAAAATTAAATGTACAAAAGCTTGCTTAACACAGAGTTAAGCTTGCCTGGTACTGCCTTGTTCCCTTCCACAGTGCAGAGAGTGGTTAAACTTAAGCATCAGAAAACCAGGAAATACAAAGCTAAGGTACACACCTCCCCTGCAATACAAACTTGATGCTGGCCTCTTTGAGTGATGCCCCAGCTACCAGTAACATACTCACTAGTACTCTGTCCTTACAGATGCCATAGAATACTCTGAGAAGAGAGCACATGAGCACTGGAGGACCAAGGCATTCTGCCCACAAGAACACATGGGTTTCTCAGTTCTCTATATTGTGCCTGCTTGTGAACACTTCAGGACAGAGACTTCCTCTTGGTCTGAGCATGCTTTGCCTGCTGTAAAGTGTCAGGGATAGCTACAGTGCTATATAAATAAAGTCATAAGGCTTAGAGCTCAGCAGTCCCAGTGTCTTTGCGCCAGCCCTTTGGCTTTGTGTGCTGAGGGAATCAGAAGTGTGTTTCCATCCAGATTCCTGCCCTTATCACTTGGGTTTTGTGGACTTCTCCCAACAGCTGGGAAGTCAGGGGATGAGAAGGGAGCCTTCACCTTCTTGTCCTGTAACTGGCAGTCTCCAGATCTCCTGCTCAACACTTCGTGCTGTGGTCTGCAATATTCCATTCATATAAAGCCCTGCTGAAGTCTCAGTCAATAAGTGGTTTGCTGCATGTGCTTCAATGTGTTACCAGTGATGCTGAGGAAAAAAAAAAGCCATGAGTTCCTCTGGCAGGCTGCTTGAGTTTTTAAATTGGTAACAGCGGCCCCAGACTATGTTAAGGGATTATCTGCATCGCCCAGTGTGTGTTGCTGATAAAGAGGTAAATGAAGCTGATGATACTGTAAATAGCCCAGATAGTGCAGGGGACAGGGAGTCTGTTCTCCCTGTGGAAGCATGCAAGAGGAATACTATCACAGGGCTATCTTATGGCTTTAAGTAGCTGGCCATATTGAAGGGGCTTAAAGTGGGCCATGCAACAGCCATAGTCCAAGAAGGAATTCTAGCTGAGTTCCTCTGGGGAAAGCACATTTTGGAGCTCTGATAACCTTTGACAAGTGCAGCCATGTGGTGTGGTGGGTGGGGGTGGTCATGGCACTCCCTTGCCCCCTTTGGGAGATCTAGCAGTGGCTCTAGCCTAGTATAATACAGTCCCTACTCTGCTGGCTCCTACCCATGGGCGTAAGGAGTAGATTCCTTGCACAGTCTTTCTACTCAACTCGCACACCGACAGGGCCATCCACCTTCTGGCCCTGAGTCTCAGTGATGGCATGAGATGCCAGGGGATGTGCTCTGTGCATGTAGGGCTTTTACAGGTAGTGACAGATGAACTAGTTTGGGATAGGCTAAGTTCTTTCATCTTTCCTGCTGAACTTAAATCAAACCTAAATCTGCAGCCGTTGAGGAGGGAAAATTTGGTCAATTCTGTTAATGTTTTGCCCGTCTCTGCATTTCCTGCTCCTGGCCAAGACCAGAAGCACCAGTGTGTTGGGAGAGGCTGCTGTTGCAGTATTTATCACCTAATAGGAAGTACCAGAAGAGTCTCTTCTTGGAGAGACTTCTTGTGAGCCCAGTTTTGCAGACCCACTAGTCTGAGACAGTCCACTGAAGGTTCTGAGATGTCTCTCTGAATGAGAGTCTGGGCTATTTGAAGTTCAGCCCTTACTAATTATAGGACTGATTCTCTTCCCCCTACACCATCACACCCCATGCTTCCTGACTGAAAACCAGCCGCTTTAGTCTGGAGAGGTTGCCTTGTTTGGCTATCACTGCCCCAGACAAGAGAGTCCTGCCTATGGTAGGGAGTACACTGTGGAAATGACCACAAGGCATCAGCCAATCTGCATTCTCAGTACTTGGATGTCATTCTCAGGCTCACTTTTGGGGAGCACTTCCTGGAGTGCTAAATAGTAATATGGCCCTACCCTGAACTGTCTGTGTTGATGGCAGGCAAAGTAACACACAAGTCACTCTGGCTCCCAGGCTTGAGGATGTGATTTCGCCTCCCAACTTCTAGAAGTTGGTCCAATAAAAGATATTACCTCAGCCACCTTGTCTCTCAGTGTATGGCTTTGCATTCCTGAGGATTCAGATCTCTTGAATGGTGGAAAGGAGCTCCCCCATATTACTGATATTTACCTACCCCCATTTGCCTCCTCTACCCTTATGTCAGCTTCTCACATAAATTTCTCTGCCTCATCTTTCACACTGAGCCTTATACATAGAGCACCATCCCTCAACTGATCCATAATGCCACAACCAACTCCACTATCCAATCCCTTCACAACACCAGTCTCTGCCATGATGCCTATAAGAAATAACTGAATGAATCAAGGCTCAGTTGAGGAGCAGATTGGATAGCTAGCTCTTATTTTATTGGTTTACAATAATACATTGCAAATGTAGCCATGTATACAAATACTGTCAATATCTTCCTGTCTAGCCGACCTATCTTCGTCTTGTATCCATCTTCCTCTCCAACCCCCTTCATGTCTCACTTGTCACCTTAGCTTGTAAACTCTTTAGGGCAGGGATTGTTTCCTTCTCTGTTTGGACAGCAGCCAGCACAACAGGTTCTAATCCTGACTGGGAAATCAGGATACTATTGTAACATAGTAAATAATTGCCCTGTGTGTATGGGGGCGGGAGGGGGGGAATGGTGCGTACTCCCAACTGTATAGCTCACTGCACTTCTTGTAGTGCCATTTTTCTCCAAAAAGTTTACACTCCAAAGCCCCTTTCTCACTCATCTGGGCAGAGGAAAATTCCAAAGCACCCAGAACAGGTCTATAGAGTAGCAGAGAGAATTATTCTTCCCAGCAAGTTATCATGCAAAGAACGTATGTTTGGTGTCCGAGGGAAGACAGAGAAGGGTTAACTTCTCTCTGGTGTGCCTCCTTCAGCTCTGATATCTGAACTACATGCAAATCTTCAGCAGCTCACTACAGACTCATTCCATGTCAGCATAACCTGCACACACATACCCCCAGGGCTCTGAAATACCTGATAAGTGCATCTCATGGAAGCACTGAGGTGCTGTGACTACCCCTTCCAAGAAGAGATCTGAGGCTGTTGTATTTTGGCTGATCACTTACAACTTACCGAAAAATCTTTCCTGGTTCAGAAAGTTACACAAACATTGAAAGAGATCTTATCAAATAGCAGCTCACCACCAGTGACTTCTGCAGTCCCACTTTGTGTAGACAAACCCAGACTCCTCCTGCAGCCCACACCCCACAAAGCTGGGCTGCCAAAGTACAGGGTCTTTTTGATCAGTTGTATAAGGAAGTATCAAGATTTCTCTCTGTCCATGCTTCAGAGATGGGGGTCCCACCCAGATGGGGTCTGGTTTTATTGTGTAGTTCCATTCCTGACACTCATGCTGCAGGGGGTGAGATCCTTGAACACAGTGAATTGCAACATATTGACTTTGTGATGCAAGGTGAAGTTCACAATGTTACCCAAACTCTTTTCTCAAACACTCGCTCACATGCCATCCCACTTAAATGGTCATTAGAGGCACCACCCAATGGCTAGTCTTTGAAGAGGTAACATAGCAGATGATACAGAGACTGATCAGAATGCTCATTGTTGCTGCATGGGTTGAAGGTAATTCTTACACCTCTTACAATCCTGGTTTTGCAGATGGATTATCTGCCCAAATCAGAAACCACATGGAAGGACTGCTCACTGCGCACCCAATAGCTTTGTATGCACAAGGTTTCTGCCTGATCACACCTAGGAAGACCCCAGTCCCCACTGGTAAATTAAAGCAGATTCACAAACTAATTGTAAGCAATAAAGGACCTTGTTTACTGAGAATAAAATGTATAAAATGGACATTGTTGAAAGGAGATTTCTCATTGCTGATCAGAGACCAGCACTTATTAAAGAATTACACAAATATTACAAAAAGGTAATGAGGCATTTTATAGTAGTGGGCACATGGTAAGCCTGGTGTACTGGGTAAGAAATCTCCACAGAGCATTCAGGAACAGATCTCATTTCCGGGAATGTTACTGCTTTTCATAAGTATCTCGCTGAACAATTTTCAGCCCATCGTTTCTTTGCAACTGTTTGCTTCAGCTCTTCACTGTGATTGTTCATGTGCGATTGGCCAGCTAAATCGAAAGGTGGTGTTTCATCTCCCTGAATGGATGTCTGAACCTTCTAGAAGTACATAGTAATGACTAGCAGAGAGGTGAATATTTAATCTCGCACTGGATATACATTTTCAGACAAATAACGATTCGTGCTGAATAGTGTGAAACTTTAGGTGTTTCTGAACATTTTCACCAAATTAAGCTCAAAGGTAGAGCTGCTTGCAATTTTTTGAAGCTTCCAAATTTCAATTATTTTTTTTCCCATGAAAAATGAAAAACTTTCAGCAATTTTCAACCAGCCCTACTCCAAAGGTTGGTTTGTTTAAAATCATCAAGTGAAAGTGTTTTCAAACTTAACTGTAGCAGAAGCTTCCCAGAACCCATTTCTTTCTATATAATGTGGGGAATGGGAAAGTGTGAGAGGAGGACTCCAATTAGCCAATAAGGGTTCTGGATCATGTGCAGAGATGCAGTATAACCACATAGCTCAGGACACATTCAGGATTTGGAGAAATATCTGCTTTCCTTAGAAGTCACTTGTTCTGACATTAGCCTCAAGCCTCACAACACATCCCACAGTGGGTGCAAGGTGAGCTCTGTAGAGACTGGGGCATGAAATCATATGCACAGATGAGACCCTTCCGAGGAGACCCCTATAGAAACAGATCCCTGGAACAAAAGGCAGTTTCCTGTTACATGGAGCTAGTTCCCTAATACGCCTCAGCAGCTTTGCCTGAGGGAAAGGCCACTGAGTTTCCCATGGCAACGTATTAGCATTTAATAACATGCAGCAAGAGCACCAGCTGCCCTTGATAACACCAATGAAAGGTCGGGCTGGGAGGAAAGATCATCTCGTCATTGCTCTGCTTCTCCTCGGTCTCCTGTTTGCTTTTACATCAGACTTTGGTCTGACTCTGTCTCTGGGTTCAGCTCCTCACCCCCACCTTTCCCTCCCCAGGCTAGCAAGGCTTGGGGTTCAATGGAATCAACCTGCTCAGTCCTCTGGGGAGGGCCGGCCGGGCCTCTCAGTGCTCGTCAGCAGTCCAGGCTGACAGGAGCTGGCCGAGCTGTGGAGCCATGTCTTAGAGCAGGGGCTCCCAAACTGTGGCACATGTATCTCTGATGGTCCAGGAGCTTGTTGGAAACGCTAAAAAAGTCTCTCTGTTTCCAACAAGCCGTTGTCACATGCACAGCAGCATGCCAGAAAATGCCTATGAAGCAAGATGTGCTTTCTTGGCCACTGTCAGTCCTTACTGGTGAAGGACATAACGGTGTTGTGCACTGTGGTGGTGCAGATGTATTCTCATCTGGTGCACAGCCAGCTGGCTTTCTGCAAGGCCTAGGCTTCAGTCTTCACTGAGCCATATAGCTTGAGCACTGAGGGAACTCACCAGGTTCCATATCGCTCCACCAGAGCTCCTCTTCTCTGAAAAGATACATGTGTATGGGCTGGGTCTCAGTGACTTTAAAACCTGCAGCCTCAGGGAGTCCTGAGACCAACACCCACCCCCAACCGGCCTTCCACAAGAAGATGCTGCAGAGCAGAAGCTCCCCCTGCACTCCCTGCCCCACAGCGGCTACATCCTGGCCCCTGCAAGGCCGAGAGGCAGGAGGCATCTAGAGAATTCCCTCCTGTCTCTACATGGGAATTGGTTGTGGGGGGAGGGGGTCAGCTGGATCCAGTGGATAAAAGCCTGGCTAGTGGCCTAAGGAGAACCACCTGGCCCTTCAGCAGCAGAGCAGTGACTGGCTGCAATCTGAGCCTCTTCCCAGCCAGGGGCAGGCTGGGCAGTTGGCCCAGCATCCAAGGACCCTGCTTGGGAGAGGGCCAGAGCTGCTGAGGAGCAAGAGGCCTCCTGTAGCTGAAGCTGCCCTGATGCCCAGGTAAAGCCCCCCACTTCCAGCGAAGGCTCCCTCACCTCTCTACCACCCCCCTCTGACCCTCTCTCCAGTCCTTTCACACAGAGTCCTACCCCAGAGCCCGCCAGCACTCGTTAGAACCCCTACCCTCCAGCCCCACATCCTCTAGTCCGCCCACCCATATTCTTCCAGCCAAGCTCCCTTCTAATTTTCCCCATACAAATCTCCACCAGCCAGGCCACCTTCAGCCAGGCAGGCATATTCCCTGGACATGGCTCAGGCCTTGGCTAACACAAGGAGTTTGTGTGTGCTCAGAAATCCTCATCCCCCTTCAGCCTGCTCATCTGAATACTTTGGTACCACTTGTTTCAGTTTGCACATGATTGTGAAAGTTCTGTATTTGTGAATATAACTGTGAATTCGGCTACAGATAAGTGGCTAACTAGGGGTAGCTTCAAAAGAAAACAGAGAGAAATGCAACAAAGACCTCTTGATGAAATATGCAGTACTGTGAATCAGACGTAAGTGGAAAAAAAACTGAAGCGATTTCAGGCACTGCTGGTTGTCTTCCAGCTACAAGTAATAAACAGCACAAAGTTGTTAGGTGGTGTGATCCCAGCTACTCATTGTTTGGATTTACTTTGCATAATGAAAAAAAGTGAAGCCGTGCCTCCGTGGGTTATTTGCAAGGAACCGTTATCCAATCATGCAGTGAGACCTTCCCTACTTCAGCATCACCTTAATGCAAAGCACAGTTCTTTTAAAAGACAAACCATTATATTTTTAAGGAGAAAGCTAAGTGAATTGAAAGACAGCAAAAAACCCCAAAATGCTCTCACTAGCATTAATGTGAAGGCCCTAGAAGTGTCACACCATGTACGCTTGACGGTTGCTCAAACTGGGAAACCTCAGACAATTGGTGAGGCTCATGGGTTACCTGCAGCAAAAGACATTGTGGTGTTGATTCTTTGGGATAAAGATGCAAACCAGCTTGGTGTCATTTCTTTATCTAACAACAAGGTGTCAAGAAGAATTCTAGACATGGTTTCTCAAGAAAAGGAAAAGCTCATCGAAAGTGCAGAGTAAGTTCTTTAATTGGATATATGAAAGTACTGATATCACAAATTTTGCTCAGCTTCATATATATATATATATATATATATATATATAAAGGATTGAATCAGAAATGACAGTTAAAGAAAAGTTCTTGTTTTAGGAAGTTCTATCAAGGTGCACAATGGCAGAGGAAATTTTGAACGAGCTTATCGCAGCAAATTGTGTGGAATGGCAAATCCGCATTGGTGTGTGCTCCGACAGATCATGCACAACGAATGGGAAATTTGGAGGTGTTTTGGCAAAAATTTAAGTGGTGGTGGTGCCTAATGCTACATTCTCTCTCTGCAATAATCATTTCAAGGCATTAATTTAAAAAAAAGAAAAAAAGAAGCCTATCAATCTAAACGTCATTCTGGATCAGACTATAGAGGTGGTCAGTTCTATTTAAGCACAAGCATTGAACTCAGGCTTGTTTTCTATTTTGTGCAGTGAAATGGGAACTGATCATCAAGAACTTCTTCTCCATGTAGAATTGAGATGGTGATCATGTGGGACAAGGAATCATTTGTTATGGGACAAAGGGCAGTTGCCCCCCTCAGACTTTGGTGCCCCCTCACTGACTTTTCATAGGTCTGCATGCTCCATTATGTATTCTGCATTTTCCCTTGCCCCACATCCCCTGCCTTTTCAGGGCATAATATAATCACATATAACATCCTATATACTGACACAAATTTGCCCCACCCCCATATTTTTCTGAGATGACACCCCTGATGTGGAAAGGTGTTGACTTGTCTCTTTGAACAGCTGTTCTGAGGTACGAGTTTTCCTTAGTGATTTTAGTTTTGACAGTGCTGATTGCTTTGCGGATGAGCTGTGGTTGTCAAGATCTAGCCTGTTTCGCTGATTTGTTCACACTTCTCAATGAACTGAATGCTGGTTTACAGGGACTGACAATGACACCTTTTAATGTTCTTGCCAAAACAAGGGAAACGATAAAGAAACTGCAGTTTTGTAGCTCAGAAAGAAGAAAAAGGGAATTGCCAATCACTCCCAACCTCAGAGTTTCCTCGCTGGAAATGAATTGAAAATTCATCTTGATCTCATTGCTGACATAAAAGAACATTGCCTGAATTTGGTTCCCAGGTTTAACGAATACTTTCCCAACAAACAAAATCTATTTCCAATAGAAGACATCTCTGCCAATTGACTTCTTGGCAAAGGGAAAGGAAGAGGTGATGTCGTGATGGTGAAATCAAGCTTGAATTCGACAAAATGCAACTCTGTGACTTTTGGTTAAGAAAAGAGGAGTTTAGCCTGATACTGGACGGAGCTTTGAAATTTTTTGTGCCCTTTAGCATTACATACCTCAGCTAGACTGATTTTCCTGCCTCGATCACCATTAGAAACAAATGGAATCATAGAAATGTAGGGCTGGAAGGAACCTCAAGAGGTCATCTACTCTATCTCCCCATTCTGAGAAAGGATTAAATATACCTAGACCATCCCTGGCACGTGTTTATCTAACCTGTTCTTAAAAACCCCCAGTGATGGGGTTTCCACAACCTCTCTAGGTAACCTGTTCCAGTGCTTAACTATCCTTACAGATAGAAATTTTTTCCTAATATCCAATACAAATCCCCCTTGATGCTGATTAAGACCATTACTTTTTGCCTTGCCATGGTGGACATGGAGAAGAATTGATCAGGGATGAACCTCAGTGCAGAACTGGACCTTCGGCTCAAGCTCACCCATAACCCACCTGACATAAAGCTCACCCATAACCCACCTGACATAAAGCAAACTTATTAATGGCACGTTCTTGTTTTCTCTGAGAGCTACTCAAAATGTTTTGTATTGTTCTTGATTTAAATTTTGTAAAAAGGTAAGCATGGCAAACTTTGGCTCATATTCAACAATAATACGGTTAACAATTAGCAGGAGCTTCAAATTTAAAGTAGACAAGTTAAAAAGTCATACCAGTGACATAGTTCAGGGCATACTGAAATATATCAAGACATCATTTGACGTATAATTATTTCTTGTAATCTGAGTAATAGGAAAGACTTTAATAATAATGGTTGCTTCATTTCGACAGGTTTCAGAGTAACAGCCATGTTAGTCTATATTCACAAAAAGAAAAGGAGTACTTGTGGCACCTTAGAGACTAACCAATTTATTTGAGCATAAGCTTTCGTGAGCTACAGCTCACTTCATCGGATGCAGGATGCAGGATGCATCCGATGAAGTGAGCTGTAGCTCACGAAAGCTTATGCTCAAATAAATTGGTTAGTCTCTAAGGTGCCACAAGTACTCCTTTTCTGGTTGCTTCATTGTGTTTCTTTTTGTTCATGGTCCAAACGCCTACTGTTTTAAAAACAATGTTATATTCAAGCATTGTAGGCATTTATTTTACTTTAGAGTTTAGAAATGCCCATTAAGACCTAAAATAAATGTGCATAGAAAGGAGAGATTTGCCTGGGGCACTTCAGACATCAATTTCTTAAGATGGTGGTATGTGAATGAATAAAGCTGGGGAATGGCTGTCTTAGTGCATACGGTACAGTGGGCCTCACAGTGTGGAGGTCACTCTTTCTTGGCATCCCCTGCTCCTCAGTCCACTTTCTCCTATATCAGACTCCCCCAATTTGTTTGTCTCATTTGAAACAAGAGATAGGCTCAAACCACATCAATGAGAGCTGGATTTCCAACACCACAGTTCTGACAGGTTGTTTGGATATGGGGTTTCCTTTCAATCTCATTTCTAGTTTGGTGTCCAAGGGGGGATCCATCGCTGGGTCTGTTGATCAGAGTTCTCTGTTGTTTGGTATTCGCTGGACAGGGAGAAGGATGTCAGATTAGCAGCATTCCCTTGGCAGGTAAAAGTTTTAGATGATGTCATTACCTGACGCTACTCCTGCAGGAGTGTCACAGGGTGGCTGATCCCTTTAAATGAAGGAGGTCCAGCGCCCCTGTGCCAGAACAGGTGCTCCCAATTTGGCCAATTAAGAAAGTGGGGCAGCCTGAGGCAATAAAGGAGGTTTTTGGTGGAAGGCTGAAGAGGGGTTTGCTGGCTGACCTTCCCAAGCTGGAGGTCTGAAGGCAGGCGAGCAGTAAAGCAGTAGAGGGAGTTTCCTGCTGACTTCCAAGCTGGAGAGTTGGAGCTGAGGGCTGGAAAGGGCTGAACGCTGGGGAACAGCAGAGGAGAGGTAACACTGATGTCTCCATGCTGGTGAGCTGGAGCCAGAGGGCTGGAGAGGGCTAAGGGCCAGGAGAACAGTGAAAGGGCCAGGAGAACAGGGACCTGTCTGAGATGAGAGCTGACAGAACAGGGGGAGTTACGGATGCTTCCCTAGTAAGAATGCTTCCCGCAGAGGGACTGGGTTGGGTTCATGCTGAGAAGAGTGGGGTTAAATTCCAGGTGGAAGGGCTGGGGGTGGCAGTCCTAGAAGAAGGACAAGAAGAGGCCCTAAGAAGAGGATGGACGTGGTAGAAGACACCAGAGTGTGGTATCTGCTATGTCAATGTATGAGATTTTAAGGGCTATATGCATGGGGGTGATCAATGGACTATATTTTGGAACTTTTGTTATGGATTATTTGCACTTTGTTTTTGTAATAAGCTGGCCACCAAGAGGGTGTTACTGAGGTGGCAACTGACACATCCCCAGAATACCGGACATTCTGCCGCTCCCAGGAACAGCATAGGCCCACCCTCGCCTGCGTGACCCTGCCAGCCCAACCTCCCATGCACCATGTGCAGGAGGTCACACTGGTGGAGCGGTACACTCTTCAAAATGGCATCTTCCCTGTGTGATACTGGACAAAACCACGTCCGTTTGTGTCACAATACCGGACAAGGGAAAAACCACAGAAAGAGAGGACTGTTGGGCTTAACACTGTGTATTAGTGAGGCAAGCCAGCCTGTTGGGGCATCCTTAGGGGCCTGAGAAGGGCAGTGCGATGGTCACCTGGGCGGTAGGGCATCCAGCTGCAGGACAGTGCTCAGGGATGAAAAGAATCATTCACAGGGAGACATGGGGAGATTAAGGGATTGTGTACTGGTTGTGGGGCAGGTGGGCAGATTATGTATGGGTAGTAAAGGGGTGGCAGATTAATTGTGAGCACGGAGAGTGAAGCCAGGAAAGTATATAACTCCTCCTGTGTCATCCCTTGCTGCCCCCATACTTCCCATTTCTAATCAACAGCTAATTATTATATTCATGTATTGTCTATTTTTCTGCTAAAACCAAAACCCTGAGCTAACACTCTGACAACCAAACAGCAACACAAGTTCCTGTGATTCTGTTCCCCTGATCCAGATCCCCAGCTAAGCACTGACTGTCCTAGCCATAGCTAGACCTGCCTGCCATTCCTTCTTGCTGCAGAGGCAAGTTTTATTTCCACTCCACCTAACTGTGCTGGAACTTGCGCAGTGAGCCTCTTTTTTTAAGGACTGATGGATGCATACACATACACATTCATTCCCTTTCCACTCTGTCCCTGGAAAACAGCAAGCGCTCTATTTCTCAGTGAACCTTTGATGCAGATACCAAAGGTGGTAATGTGGATGCCAGTGCACACAGAGAAGAGAGGAAGCAAGTAGCAGAGAATTGCTAGATGTGGGGAAGCGTCTTGTGATGGCTGTTAAAGGATACTAGAGAGATGTGTAATCACAGGCTCAGCAGGGTTCGATTTACCTTCATGAGCAGCCGGATTTTTTCCCCCCACATATCTTTCTGAAATGGCTAATCGATGCCCAGCCAGCACAGAATGAAATGCCGCTGCTGCCACTGTCAGTCACACAAAAATGCTGATCAGATTTGAACATCCAAAATCAGGCATGTTAAGGAACATTTGTCAAAGGCTTTTTCCATTAACAGCCTCCTCTTCCTCTTCCCTGAGCTGGAGGGGGGTGCAGCCAGCCGTGGCCCGCAGTCCAAAAGCCATGTTCCCAGCCAGTGGGACTGTGTGGTTGGCTCTTAAGGAAAGAGTACATCCTGTGGAACGTGCAAACACCACAGTGCATCCTGGGACCCTTGAGGGGATCTCAGCCTTTAGTTTCCGAAAGAAGGCTTTTCAAGGCAGTGGAAGTGTTATACTATGTAGAACTCAATTAAAGATTGATTTACATGAGAGTGGGCTAGGATTGGAAATGGCTCATTCCAGGCTTCCTCAGAGGAAGTCCTGCAGCTGCACCGCACAGTTTTTCTTGAATGACATGCTTAAGCTACAGCCATCCCTGGTTGAAAATCACAGATTCTAGCAATGGAAAAGCTCCCGTAGGTCCCTTCTGATCCATCTCGCTGGCCACACCAGGGAGAGGATTGTCTCCTCCTGCAGATTTTTCTAGTGCTTTGTCCAATCTAATTTGGAATAGCAACAGGGTTTCCATCCTTACCCCTGAGAGACTCTCACTGCCAAGAGGTTTTTCCTAAATTTCCCCCTTCTTAATTTCAAACCATCATCCCCTGCTATACATCCCCTCTACTTAGCTAAATGTTTCCACTCTCTCCCTGGTGTTTGCAGACTGTTGTTATATCCCTACTTAGACATCACTTAGACAAGCTTTTCAGCTTTCTCTCTTTTCATCTAGCCTCTTAAGTCCATCTGTGAAATGTTTTTGTAGCTTTTCTCTGAACTCTCTCCAATTTGTCAATATCTTTCCGGTAATGAGGTGCCCAGCACTGAACAAAGTGGGTCTGCTTCTCCTTCCACCTACACCAGGGTAACTCTGACTTCAAGCAGTTACTCCTGATTTTCCCCAGTGCAAGTGAGAGGAGGATCTGTCCTAATATTTTATGTGTGGGGGCAACAAGGACATATAGAACAGAGAGGAACTGGTTAATTGTTCTGATGTTGGTGGGGATATTATTGAGCTACTGGCAGCTGCCTGGGTCAATACAGCATGTAACTAACAAACCCTGTGATTAAAAAGAAGAAAAGCAGAGGAGCTGAGATGGGAAAGAAATCCTTTCTAACACAGATTCAGTTCTGCTGCTTATGTGTGATCAGTACAAGAAGTTAGATGGGGGGTAGCATATGTTGCATGTATCCCTCTGTAGTGCCCTGATACACATACACACAGTTGCAGCTTTGGGCATGAGAGACAAAGGTTCTGGAAGCAGTCTGTGTACATGCATGTACATGCTTCCCATAGGGTGCTGCTTGTTAATTCGTTTTGTTAATTACTCAAATAAACCCCACAGCTGTGTATATTCAAGAGACTGATCAGGATTCTGGGATGAACAGCCTCAGTCGGTACGTGCTTAGAGGTTAATCCAGCTACTGCAAGAGAGAATATATTTCAGTCTCTAAAGGACAGAAGACAGCCAGGGGGTAAATCCATAATGAGGTGGGGATGGCCAGAGGTGCTCAGACATCAGTGATGGGCAATCTTAGAAAAACAGAGAGAGAGGCTGATGTATTAAGAAAGAGAAAAGAAAAGGAGTACTTGTGGCATCTTGGAGACTAACAAATTTATTTGAGCATAAGCTTTCGTGAGCTACAGCTCACTTCATCGGATTCATTCAATGGAAAATACAGTGGGGAGATTTGTATACACAGAGAACATGAAACAATGGGTGTTACCGTACACACTGTAAGGAAAGTGATCACTTAAGATGAGCTAATACCAGCAGGAGAGCAGGGGGGCGGGGGGGGGGGGGGAGAAAACCTTTTGTAGTGATAATCAAGGTGGGCCATTTCCAGCAGTTGACAAGAACGTCTGAGGAACAGTGGGGGGGGGGGGGGGGGCAGGGGAATAAACGTGGGGAAATAGTTTTACTTTGTGTAATGACCCATCCACTCCCAGTCTCTGTTCAAGCCTAAGTTAATTGTATCCAGTTTGCAAATTAATTCCAATTCAGCAGTCTCTCCTTGGAGTCTGTTTTTGAAGTTTTTTTTGTTGAAGAACTGCCACTTTTAGGTCTGTAATCGAGTGACCAAAGAGATTGAAGTGTTCTCCGACTGGTTTTTGAATAACTATTGACGTCTGATTTGTGTCCATTTATTCTTTTACATAGAGACTGTCCAGTTTGGCCAATGTACATGGCAGAGGGGCATTGCTGGAACATGATGGCATATATCACATTGGTAGATGTGCAGGTGAACGAGCCTCTGATAGTGTGGCTGATGTGATTAGGCCCTATGATGGTGTCCCCTGAATAGATATGTGGACACAGTTGGCAATGGACTTTGTTGCAAGGATAGGTTCCTGGGTTAGTGGTTCTGTTATGTGGTGTGTGGTTGCTGGTGAGTATTTGCTTCAGGTTGGGGGGCTGTCTGTAGCAAGGACTGGCCTGTCTCCCAAGATCTGTGAGAGTCATGGGTTGTCCTTCAGGATAGGTTGTAGATCCTTGTTGATGCGTTGGAGAGGTTTTAGTTGGGGGCAGAAGGTGATGGCTAGTGGCGTTCTGTTATTCTCTTTGTTGGGCCTGTCCTGTAGTAGGTGACTTCTGGGTACTCTTCTGGCTCTGTCAATCTGTTTCTTCACTTCAGCAGATGGGTACTGTAGTTGTAAGAATGCTTGATAGAGATTTTGTAGGTGTTTGTCTCTGTCTGAGGGGTTGGAGAAAATGCGGTTGTATCGTAGAGCTTGGCTGGAGACGATGGATCGTGTGGTGTGGTCAGGGTGAAAGCTGGAGGCATGTAGGTAGGAATAGCGGTCAGTAGGTTTCCAGTATAGGGTGGTGTTTATGTGACCATCGCTTATTAGCACTGTAGTGTCCAGGAAGTGGATCTCTTGTGTGGACTGGTCCAGGCTGAGGTTGATGGTGGGATGGAAATTGTTGAAATTATGGTGGAATTCCTCAAGGGCTTCTTTTCCATGGGTCCAGATGATGAAGATGTCATCAATATAGCGCAAGTAGAGTAGAGGCATTAGGGGACGAGAGTTAAGGAAGCGTGGTTCTAAGTCAGCCATAAAAATGTTGGCATATTGTGGGGCCATGCGGGTACCCATAGCAGTGCCGCTGATTTGAAGGAGTACTTGTCCCCAAATGTGAAATAGTTATGGGTGAGGACAAAGTCACAAAGTTCAGCCACCAGGTTTGCCGTGACATTATCGGAGATATTGTTCCTGAAGGCTTGTAGTCCATCTTTGTGTGGAATCTTGGTGTAGAAGGCTTCTACATCCATAGTGGCCAGGATGGTGTTTTCAGGAAGATCACCGATGGATTATAGTTTCTTCAGGAAGTCAGTGGTGTCTCGAAGATAGCTGGGAGTGCTGGTAGCGTAGGGCCTGAAGAGGGAGTCCACATAGCCAGACAATCCTGCTGTCATGGTGCCAACGCCTGAGATGATGGGGCATCCAGGATTTCCAGGTTTATGGATCTTGGGTAGCAGATAGAATACCCCTGGTTGGGGTTCCAGGGGTGTGTCTGTGCGGATTTGTTCTTGTGCTTTTTCAGGGAGTTTCTTGAGCAGATGCTGTAGTTTCTTTTGGTAACCCTCAGTGGAATCAGAGGGTAATGGCTTGTAGAAAGTGGTGTTGGAGAGCTGCCGAGCAGCCTCTTGTTCATATTCTGACCTATTCATGATGACAACAGCACCTCCTTTGTCAGCCTTTTTGATTATGATGTCAGAGTTGTTTCTGAGGCTGTGAATGGCGTTGTGTTCAGCACGGCTGAGGTTATGGGGCAAGTGATGCTGCTTTTCCACAATTTCAGCCCGTACACGTCGGCTGAAGCACTCTATGTAGAAATCCAGTCTGTTGTTTTGACCTTCAGGAGGAGTCCACCCAGAATCCTTCTTTTTGAGAAAGAGAAAGTACGTTGTAGATGTTGGGGGTATGGCTGAAATGGCAAGAAGTGGGCGCTCAGAGGGCCAGGGAAAGGGAGCTTAGAGGCTTAGCAGGTGGGGCAGCTGAGAGGCGCAGTGAAAGGGGACTCTGTGTGATGCAGAGGATTCAGAAATTTGCTGCGAGGGGTCTCCAGTTCCTACCGTGTTCAGGCACTAGCTTGTTGCCTCTGAAGCTGAGAGTTCCAAGCCTGAAGTGAGTGAATTTTCAATTTTCATAGGGCAAGACCAATGTGTGACTGAACCACGAATTGGACCCAGGTGGCAGTGTGTTAGATGCTAAGTTATATTCCCTCACCAACCTCACCAAAGCACGGTATCACTGACTTGGGAAGTACAAAGGTAGCATCTGTGTAGTGTGAGGGACTGAGGCCTCTCCTTGCGCTGACAGGCCTGTGTTGTCAGTGGGACCCTGTGTCTCACTCAACCTCTCCCTAACATTAACATCTCAGGATGGCACATGTGTTGGTTGATTAACGTGAAGGGTAACAATGTTCAGTGTTGCCATCTGGATTCATTTCCATTTCAACAGGAGCGGTTCCTCCCGTCTGCCACTCCACTCTGAAACAATGCCCAGGCTGTTGAGAGGCTGTGTTGCCAGCTGCCTGCCTGACAAAGGAAAATGACAGGACCATTTCCATGTGTATGTGATTCTCAGCCCCCAGACAGTGTCTGTCATTGGGCGGCATTGCAATGTTTCACTCCATTAACCCTAAAGGAACAAGAGTAAAGGGGTTGGGGGAAGAGATGGAGGCATTTATAGCGGCAGAGAAGGTTCCACTTTCTGCACCTCTCTGCCCCTGGCAATGGCTGTGCACATAATTAACCATAAGCATTTGCCACCTTCTATCACATCACTGTGAGCCATGAGCCTGTTAGGTCTCACAAGCTAACCAGTGGGGGACACAGACCACATTTGGATGGGAGACTTCTAAAGTGTGATTAGATGATACAGAAAGGGCTGTAGTTGACTGAGTGTGTAGGCATCATTCCTCTGACTGATCCACTAACAGTGGGGTGATATCATGCTGGAGGTTTCATCTTTCAGGTTAATTGTAAAATCTAGGATTGAGATTTTCACAGGAGTCCAGGAAATTTAGCCACACTTCTTACAGTAGTTTTAATGGAAGATGTCATGGCGTACACACGTTACACAAAGTGTGTACCATTGGCAGGGACACCACATCCGGGTAAGGCTGCCCAGAAAGGGAGGCAAAAGGGGCAGTTTGCCCTCAGCCCCATGTTTGAGAGGGCCCCAAAACCTCTCAGCACTATTCAAGTTTGGCCTGGTGACCTTTGGAGCGGTGGCTGAGCCAAACCAGAGTGACACTGCAACCCCACACATCCACTCAGAATACCACTCACTGAAATTTGGCCTGGCGGCCCCTCTGTCACAATGGAGGGGTCACCAGGCCAAACCTGAGTGGTGCTATGACCCCATGTGCCAGGTTGCAATGCCTGGAGCAGGGAGCTGAGCTCAGCCTCACAGGACAGGACCTCAGCTGCTGCTGCAGGGTGAGTGTGGTTCAGTTGTGCGTACCATGAGGAAAATGTCTGGGGGTGCCCGTGGGAAGATATATAACTAAATCCCTGGACTCCTTTGAATAGCTCAAGAAAGGTCTTGACCAATGAGTCAAAGAGCTCATGGATTTATTTTCTGAAGCATTAGAATCCTGGCTGAATTCCAGCTCAAGGAATGGCATTCTACTTCCACTTATAGTTTCAACTGCATACTGGATTCTTACTCACTTTCTGTTCTCAGCTGCAGTTTAATGCTGTTGTGTACTGTTAAATTGCTGCTGCGTGCTACTCCAAAGGGCTTGCATGTTAGTTGCAGCTGGTGAAATAAATTCCTATAAATCCTTCATCTCAGAGGGTCGAGACTTATTTAGTTAAGGCCCAATTGTGCAACCCTCAATTCGTGTTGGTGAACACCTATTCACACATCTACTCCCATTGTTGAGTTGATGAGACTACTTGTGTGAGTAAGCGGAGCCCATAGTGAGTAAAGCACTCAGAGATCCATTGGGATGAAAGGTGCTGAGAGGGCAAAGCACATGGATAGCCTCACTGCTATTATTTTCATCAGTTGCTGTCTGCCTGCTTCCCAGCACCCCTGCTACTTTCAGCACCACAGACAGCACTATATCTCTCCTCTTTCTCCTCACCCCCCCACCCCCCAATTCTCACACAAGGACCCACCCAGCACATGAGCACCAATGTCAGAATTATACCAGCGCTAAACCCTAGTAATTCTCAGGAGACCAGGTAAAACCAACGATGAGCTCCCTGTGCATTCCTGAAACTGGACTGTATCACCGCAGCCAGGGTCCATCCCTGCTGTGCTGTTTTGAACCTCCTTGGCCCTGGACAGGCCCCTCATACTATTTTTAAGGCTGGCCCTCTGTTAGTTCCTCTGCCCAGATGCATGTTATGTGACTACTCTTAGCCTAGGGCATAAGTACAAGTATTGTTATTGGTCATAAAATACCAAGATCTTTTTAAAATCCAGCCACAGCGTTCGAGCTTCTAACTAAAGGCGTCATGTCAGAATTTGGGGGGGGTGGGGGTGGGTGGAGCAAAGTTGTGTCAGAATGTAGAACATTATATGCGATTATATTATATCTTGGAAAGTCAGGGGAGAGGAGAGAGTGGAGCATATACACCTATGAAAAGTCGGGGGGGGAGGGGAGAAACAAGGTCTGGGTGGGGCCCCCTTATCCCCTAGCAAATGACACCGCTGTTTATTACCCTCCTGGGAAGAGAACTGTACATGATAAGAGCATTTCTTTTTATTAGCTCCCATTTTAATCCGCTATAAATTTTGATGAACGACCAGAGGGCAGGAAGGAACTGCTCCCTTTTAGTTATACCCTTCCTAATTTTGAATGATTCAGCCAGATGTTTAGGGCTCTGTCTCCTTTTCATGCGAAACAATCCCACTTTTTACAACTGTAACAAATCCATGGCCACATCGGACTTCTCCAGTTTCATTATGCTTCGCAGCAGCAGCAGCTCTGATCCTCCTGCTCCAAAAGCAAAGGCACCCGCCACTTGAGTAAAAGGAGAATCTCCTTTTACTGCCATCAGTAGAGTCTATGGCATATAGGCAATGAGTTCTGATTCCATGCATTAGGTGGTAGCGTATGCACGCGAGCATGCACACATAGCATATTAGAAAGGATGGTCATTTAGCACTGGACTAGGACTCTGTAGCTCTGGGAGCAATTACCAGTTTAATCACTTAATCTCTGTGCCTCCATTCCCCATCTGTACGGTGGGGATAATAGCACTTCCCACCTCCACAGGAGGTTGTATAAATAAATGCATTAAATGTTTGCAAGGAGATCAAATAATACAGAGATGGGGAGCCATAAGAGTAGATAGAAAGATAGCCAGTTCATTATACAACTTCTCATCAAATATATCTTCCATTCAAACTTGTAAGTACCTTCATTGCCATCCTCTGGACATTCACCAGCATTGCTAACCATTTCACTGCACTCCATTTGAAATCAATATATAGGTGATACTGTGGCTGTCTTTGTTCTCCACCCTTCCTAACCCAGGCCTTGTCCAATGTCACTACCCAACCTGTACTGAGCATGTCTGTTATCTCTCATGTTTTTGGGCTGGCTCAGCTAGTACTAACTCTACTACACTGATTTTGAGTGCTGAGTGCTCAGAAGCAGTTGGAAGAGGATAGTAGACTGAATAGCTCAGTTTCTTTTAGGAAAGATAGAATGGAGTCTTCTTTACAGCTGCAGCATAATAAAGGAACATTCCTATGAGGTCTGTGTGAGAATGCATATTGCTTTTTAAAAAAATCCATAACAGGAAGCAGGGCAGGAGAGGAACAGGCAAAGGCTCTAGGACAGGTAGAAGTTCTGTTGTGAAACAGAGAGCACAGAGACAGAACAGTTTTAGCGATAATAGTGTTTTCTTTGTCCTAATGAAATTTTTTGTTTGGTATTAGAAAGTGCTTCTCTCTCTCTCTGTATTGTCACCTTTGTCACAGGGCAGTCCCCATTTTGTGTTTACATCAACTTGACACACATACCACTGAAAAGCAAAAGGCTTCCTAGAGAATGGAGCAATTGTAAAACTCTTGGATTGAACTTGTCTTAGCCCTGATCTACACTGGGGCGGTGGGGGAAGGGGGGGACGGGAATCGATCTAAGTTATGCAACTTCAGCTACGTGAATAATGTAGCTGAAGTCAACATACTTAGGTTGACTTATCGTGGTGCCTTCACCGCAATGAGTCGACTGCTGCCATTCCCCCATCGACTCTGCCTGCGCTGGAGTATAGGAGTCGATGGGAGAGTGCTCGGGGAGGGGAGGAGGGTTGGGTCGATTTATCGTGTCTAGACTAGACACAATAAATCGATCTCCGCTGAATCGATCGCTGCCTGCCAATCAGGCGGGTAGTAAAGACATACCCTTAGAGAGAAATTGATCTGCCTGCCTGCTCAGTGGAAGAACCACAAATATCAGAAAGTAAAACAGCATTAAACACTGAGCTGCAATGGGTATAGCATTCCTACAGGGAAGCACAGAGCTGATGAGAGAAGGTCCAAGTCAATAGCCAACATTTCTGATCTCAAGACATCATGGACATACCGCTACAGGATTTCTTCTGCCGATGCCTGTCCTGGCATTCTTATAGAAACACCAGGATGGAGAGCCAACCCCCACCACTGCACCACCTCTTTATAAAGTCTGCCTGCTCTACTATCCCTGTGGATGGTAGAATACAAAAGCATGCTAACAAGTGACCTTTTTACAAACCCTGAAGATATGAAATGAGACGGGGGTAGAGCGACAAACAGCTGCATAAGGAGGGATTGCAGTAACATGCAATCACACATTTATAGGAATGTGTAGTGACATGTGGAGGCACAGTGATGTATGGAGATGAAGTGACACAGTGCCATGCAGGGACACACCAGTGCACAGTGGTGTGCAGTGAACATTTTAAAACATATAACAACATTTTAGATATATTCTCACTATATATTAAATGAACCCCTAAAGTCTCTGGAGCTGCTACCCACAACCCAGCATCGCATTCTGTATTACCATAAAGCTACTGGGGCTGCTGCCACTTTCTCTATGTGCAGCAACGTCAGATGAGTTCTGGAGTCCCTGGCCTAGGATGATGGCACTTTTGATTCATCCACCAAAAACGCAAAATGACAGGTTCATTATTTCACTGTCTCTTCATTCCTCTTTGAGAGAGCAAACTGAGCAAAAATGGAAGAAAGTGGACAGGGTTAAGGAAAATACATTGAATTTTTTAAAATATGTCAAGAACAAAAGGAAACCTAAACACATTACAGGTCCATTATTAGATGGAGATGGTAAAATTGTTGATAATGATGCAGAAAAGGCAAAAGTGTTCAGTAAATATTTCTGTTCTATACAAATATCATGTGATGATGAAATACTTTCCATTAAAATATTAATTAAGGAGGATGTTAAGCAGCATCTAATAAAATTAAATATTTTTAAAATCAGCAAGTCCAGATAATGCTCAAAAAGTTTTAAGAGTTGTTTGAGGAATTTTTTTAAATATATCTTGGTCAACGTGGGAAGTCCCAGAAGACTGAAAGAAAGTATAATACTGGCTAATACTTTCAAAGTATAAATGGGGTGACTTAGGCAATTATAGGCCAATTAGCCTGACATCAAACCTGAGCAAAATAAAAGGAACAGCTAATACAGGATGAAGTCAATAAAGAACTCAAGGATGGTAACATAATTCATACCAATCAGCATGCTTTCATAAAACATAGATGTCAAACAAAGCTGATAATGTTATTTGATGAGATTACAAATGTGGATCATAATGGTAACTGTTAACTTTTGAATTGTATGCTGACTGGTTGGGCTTCAGTTTTTCATTATCTCGGAAAAAGCTAAACAGTGCAAGTTAAAATCCATAGTCCCTATTGGCTAGAAATTGATTGACCAAAAACCTATATCCAAATACCTTGGGAACTATGAAAAGTTTACTTCCATATCCACACTTCCAGGTTTGGGCTTATCCTGGCTTCTGAAACTGGCAGGTTGTCAAGGCACTCTCCCTTAGGCCTTGTCTACACTACAGAGTTTTGTCGACAAAAGGCAGCTTTTGTCAACAAAATAGTGGATGCATACACCACTGCGATGAGACTTTTGGTGGCAAAAATGCCCAGTTTTGGTGACAAAATAAAACCACCGTGACGAGAGACATAAGGCTTTTTGCACAAAATTTGTCAACAAAGTGCCAATGTAGACACCATGCTTGATTTTAATCACTTTAATTGGCCTCCAGGAGGTGTCCCACAATGCCCATCCTGACCACTCTGATCAGCCGTTTGAACTCCACTGCTCTGCAGCCAGGTAAACAACCATTCACCCCTCCCCCTTAGAAGCTCCAGGAATTTTTGAAATTCCATTTCCTGTTGGCTCGGCATGGAGAGGTCTCATTGCATCCTCCCATGGTGGCTTATCGCAGCAAATGCTCTCCCATATGGACCACTGCGGAGCTGCTGGATCTGCTCAGGATATGGGGAGAGGAGGCTGTGCAGTCTCATCTGTGCTTGAGCTGTAGGAATTTTGATACCTACGGGCAGATTTCTCAAGGCTTGTGCAAAAAGGGCTATGACCGGGGCACACTGCAGTGCAGAGCGAAGATAAAGGAGCTGAGGCAGGCGTACCATAAGGCAAGGGAGGCAAACCGTTGCTCGGGTGCTGCATCTAAGACCTGCCAGTTCTAGAAAGAGCTGGACGCTATCCTTGGTGGCGACACCACTTCCGCAGCCAAGAGCCCCGTGGATACTTCGGCGGGCCCGGATGCTGCGGAAAGAGGACTTAATTCTGAGGATGAAGTCATTGATGAAAAGGTGGAGTTAGACTATGTGGAGCTCCCAGAGAGGTCACCCGGTGGGACAGGCAGCCAGGAACTGTTCGCTACTCCGGAGGTGTTTAGCCAGTCTCAGCAGTTGCTCTCTGGCAAGCAAGAAGCAGGAGAGGAAATGACTGGTAAGTGGCTGTGGTTTGTGTAGTGCAGAGGTGGGTTCAGGGTATAGAAATTACAAGGCTGGCTGTGTTTTTGTGTGCTGGACATTTGCCTGTGCAGCTAATCAGTATGGCAGAACTGGGCATGGATGCACGTCAAGATCTCTCAGGAATCCTCCAGACAGATCGCTGGAAAAAAGTTTCCTGTAGGTAATCCTCTGCCGAAGGTTCCTTGGCAGAGCAGCTTTGTTCCTTCCCCCATTGTAAGAAACTTTCCTGCGCCATTCAGCAATCATTTGTGCAGGATCCAAAGCAGCACACAGGTGAACAGCATAGGGACCATGGCAGAAGCCACAAGTAGTAGATGTAGATGTACCCTCGCTTCCCTATTTACCCTCAGCAGTGAGATATCTGCTACAATGACCCCCATCTGTGGAAAAGTATGGGAGAATTTTAGAATTTTTTCCCTAGTTGGCTGCACCGCAATCCTTGCTGAATGCTCTTTTCCCCATGTAGAGCACTCCTCCCCAGCCAACACTCACCATGCTTTGGGTGTTCGCTGAGATGCATGCTTGCCAAGGCTCAGTGAGAAAGTGATTGTTATATTACCATAGGTGTATTTTACAGAAATGTTTAAATGCTGTGCGTGTATTTAACAATCATGCTTCTGTGCATTGTTCCTTCTCCTTTGGCAGATGTGGCCTTGAGGAACACCCCACACACACCAGCCAAGCATCTCCGCCAGATAAGAAAGTGCCCAAGATGGAGCAAAGATGACATGTTCTGGGAGGTACTGCACTTCTCCAATGCAGAGAAAAGCGCACACTAGGAGTGGAGGGAAGCCAAAAGGCAGGCAGAAAAGAAAATCAGGAGTTTGTTAAGGGCGCTACTGAGTGGATGATTAAAGTCATGGAGGAGCAAACGCAGATGCTAAAATCCTTAATAATGCTGCAGATGGAGCAGATGCATGCCCGCCCTCCCCTGCAGCACATTCAGAACTCTTTTTGGTGTCTCCCTCCAAAAAACTCTGCCCGCACCATCCTTTCTGGGACTACTCCATCCCATCGGACAACTTTCAAAATGACAGCTGGACCTACACACAGCTCTGAAAGTCTGCCCTTCCCTGGTACCTCCTTTCCCACCAAGCAGCTTTGTGGGTGTGGGTGTGGGGGTGGTTTCTTGTGCAATAAAAGCAAAGTTTTTGAACAGTAACTCATCTTTATTTGTTTCCTACAAATTGAAATAGCAGGCACTACCAATATATACATAGGCAGTTTAATCATTTTCTTACTGGAATGTAAGGCCCAAAATTTCGCCATTGCTTCCTAGGAAAACTATATGTAATGTAACATTACAGCACCAATCACAGAGGTATACGTTACTGGTTCTCATTTTCAAAGTATTGCCTCAAAGCCTCCCTGATTTGAATTGCCCACCTCAGGGCCCCTCTGATAGCCCTGGTATCTGGCTGCTCAAAATCAACAGCCAAGCGGTCTGCCTCAACTCTCCACCCCTGAGCAAACCTTTCACCCTTACCTTCACAAAGACTATGCAACGTACAACATGCGGCTGAGGTCTAACCTGCCATAAAGGCATCGCCAGCACACTTTTAATCTGCCAAAGGCATATTCAACTGTCATCCAGCACCTACTCAGCCTGTTATTGAACCTCTCCTTACTGCTGTCCAGGTTTCCTGTGTAAGGTTTCATGAGCCATGGCTGTAAGGGGTACACCAGGTCTCCCAGAAATGCCCATAGCAATCCAACACCCCGCACTGTAATCTTCTGGTCTGGAAAGAAAGTTCCTGCTTGTAGCTTTCTATATAGGCCAGTGTTCCTGAAGATGCGTGTGTCATGCATCTTCCCCGACCACCCCACGTTGATGTCAGTGAAATGCCTATGGTGATCCACAAGCACCTGCAACACCATGGAGAAGTACCCCTTCCTATTGATGGTACTCCATCGCAAAGTGGTCTGATGCCAAAATTGGAATGTGTGTACCATCTATCGCCCCTCCACAGTTAAGGAAACCCATTTCTTCAAAGACATCCTCTGTTTCATGCACATTTCCCAGAGTTACGGTCCTTTGTAGCAGGATGCGATTAATTGCCCTGCACACTTGCATTAATGCAGCCCCAAAGGTCAACTTCCCAACTCCAAATTGATTCACGACCAACCAGTGGCAGTCTGGAGTCGTGAGCTTCCACACAGCAATTGTCACACGATTCTCTACCAATAGGGCAGCTCTCATTCTTGTGTTGTAGTGCTGGGGCAAGCTCCGCACACAGTCCCAGGAAGGTGGCTTTCTGCATCCGAAAGTTCTGTAGCCACTGCTCGTCATCCCAGACTTGCATGATTATATGATCAGTGCTTGTTTCCCGGGCCCAAAAGCGATGGTCCACCATCTGCAGCTGTTCTGTGAATGCCAAAAGCAATCTAAAGTTGCTCCTGTCTATATCACACATCATGTCAGGCAACTGGCAGTCTTCTTCAGTTAGGAACTTCATGATTAACTGCACTGCCATCCGCGAGGTCTTCATTACAGTTATCAGAGCATAGGAGAGCAGTGCGGGATCCATCCCTTCTCACAAAGATGCCGGGGTGCCCAGCAAGCAAGGGCCGTTGAAAAATACCATGAAAGAAAGCTGGAAGCCCATGGAATGCTGGGACAGAAAGCAATGCATCATGGGACATTGAGCCTGGTCCCAAGATATGTTGTAATTCGCTCCGCCTTCCCACAAGACTTAGCGACAGAAGGTGTCAAGCTGGACTGTGGGATAGGTACCCTCAATGCATTGCTCACACTGTTGATGATAGTGCCCCAACTGTGGATGCGCTCTGCCGACAGAGGGACCTAGTGTGAACATGCAATACTGATTTTTATTATAGCACTTTGAGGGTCGACCTAACTTTTGTTGACAAAAATCTGTAGCGTAGACAAGGCCTTAGTATTTGTACCTTTTCCCCATCACACTTACTTGTCTCAGGTCCTCCACTGACTCCAGCCTTTGTGTCCGATTTGTTCCCTTCTCCCGTGAACATCTGTCCTCAAGCTTTCTTCCATCCACATCTTCTGCCTGGAATACCTTCCTGGACCTGATCCACAACCCTCCCTCCCCTCTCTTCATTCAAGTTCCTCCACAAGACCCTCCACAAGAGCTGCAACAAATTAGCCAACTAGCGCATCTATTTAGTCATGAAAAAGAAAAGGGCCCTACTTTCATTATTCCACCATGCGGTGAAAAGCCCTTTCTGGGTAACCACATCAATTTGTTGAGAGCTCCTTCTCACTTGAAAAGGCTGCATGTACTGTAGATGTACATAAATATGTTCACATACCCATCAGTGACAAAAGTGGTGATCTTGATGAGATCACAGTATTTTTCAGACACCAGAGAGGGATGCAGGTTAAGTATTCCGTGTGAGTTACTATGAAAAGAGAATCTTTGCTTTCCTTGTTTAGATGCTTTTGATTCTTGCTCTTGTCAAGCTTTGTATGCAGCTTTTCCTTTGAATGAAGTTTTCCATCTCTCACCTGGCCATGGGTTATCTAAGCATTACATCAGCTCTCCAGGCAGAGACAAATGGTCTCAAGGAAAATCTTTGCCAGCTTTTGATGGAAAGATTACATGGAAGCAGTTACTGAGCCTTAGACAACATAAATGCCCAGAATAACCAATTTCAGTGAGCAACAAAAATCCAGGTTCTTGAAAAAAAAACTCTGGCAAAGTTAGGAAGGTGTCTCACTTAAGTAACTGTGACAATCAGCTTGATATGTGGGGAGATGAAGCTCATTCAGATATGACCCCCCCTCTGTCACCATAACCCCTCTGTGCACTGGATCTCATCACTCAGCAATTGCTTTGGTAAATCACACATGGGGCCACAGTTCAGTAGGCTTTTGATTAAAGCCATTTCAACAGTTGGATCAGTAGGCACCTGTATGTCAAGTTGTCTCATAATCCAGTGGCCAAGTGCTGGATGACTGAGGGAAGAGGACAGAATGTATTCAGTATCCCCACAGATGATTATGTCATTTAGCAGGTGGAGCCATTTCATTAAATTATTACAGCTGGATTGAGGACAGAATCAATAGTTTCTGATAGGACATCATAGTAAGAGATTGCCACACATGCATACACAAAAAATGGTGTTCATCCCAGAGTTCTTCACTTTCAGTTTCATGTGATTTCAGCAATGCTGATTTCAGTAATTAGAAAGAATTTTAACAGTACCCACAAAGTATGTTACTTCACTTGAGGACTCAATTCAGTTTATGGCAAATTTTTATGACCAGCTGCAAACCTGATGCCAACCCTCCTCCTTTTTCAACCAGACCTGTGACCAACTATGGCAGAGTGAGTGGATGAGTGTTGTAAACAAGAAAGACCACATGAGGCATACGTATGTTAAAGTGTGATACAGCGAGACTCACCATCGTGGTGCCTCCTGCTGGTCATTCTGGAATTAGCTCAAGTCCTTCCACACGGCATCCTCCTCCAGTGGTGTCTCACTCAGCATTACTCTCGCTTTGCTGTCTCCACCATTCTGTGACCTGTGTCGCTCCCCGTACCGCAGCATCCTCTTCTGAGCACAGCCCTTCAGCTGTGCTCCGCTCCACTGTCTCCCCCACTTTCGGAGGAACTGGCAGTCTACAGTCCAGCCACTCACCTCAGCGGTCTGCTACCGTCACCAGGGGAAAACTGCAGTCTGTGTTGGCCACTTCCCTCTGGGCATATGGGGGCAGCGCTAGCACCTTATCTGCCCTTCTCCAGGGCTTCAGTCTGGCAGCGGTCAGCCAGAAGCTCCTTCTGCTCTACTATCCTGCCCAGCACTGGTCTGGCCATGGTGCTCCTAGCCAGCCAGCCAGCCAGTCCTTCTTCCTAGCAGGCCAGGGAAAGACTGCCCTCTGCTCTGTTGAGCAGCCCTTTAAATATGGCCTCTACTGGCCCTGATCGGCCGCTGCAACGAGCCACCTCCCAATTGGCTTGCTTAGTGAGCCCTCCTCTAACTGGAGCATTCTGTGCGGGCTCCCTCTGGCCTGCTTTAACCCTTCCTCCCTGGGTGGGGCAGCCGCCCCACCACATAAAGACATGCTCAAAGTAACACCCATCAATGAAAAACCAAAGGCTTGCAGGCTAAGATGGTTTGGTCATGTAAAGCACAGTCATGATAACTATGTGAGTAAGAGAATCCAACAGATTAAGACTGAAGGAAAAGACAGAGAGGCTGACCCAAGAAGTAGTGGTGGGAAGTCATAAAGAAAGACGTGCCAACATGCCGAGTGTGGGGAGGGTATGGAATTGAACAGCGCTCTTTAGAGGGAGTAAGACTTGTATACCAGACCCATTTCATGGGACTAGCACAAGGAAGAAGAAGATACACCACAGGTTTCACAGCTACGTATTGTATCTTTTTCTAAGAACTCTGCCTGATTGCAGAGACAGCGCATATATTTAATCCTGAGAGGCACTCAGGGTTAAACACATAACTGAGGACCCAGACACATACACTGTGCTTTCTGTCCTGGAGACTTAGCATTTGTTCTTTCTTGTGTTCTTCAGCTAAAATAAGTCATTTTAGACTGAAAGTGCAGGTTTTACTTTTGTGGCTGGGAACATAACAGTGGGATGGCAAGTTTGTGTGGGACAGAGAGAAGGGTGAAATGAGGAAACCCCTTCCTTGTCATGAGAAAGGGCAGATGAAGTTTATAGCAGGAGCCATTCATCAGGGCAGGCAGTGTGGTCTAGTGCAGAGGTCCCCCAAAGTCTGAGGCATGCTGAACGTCCGGCGGGGGGGAGGGGGGAAAGAGCACTTAGCAAGGTCCGAGGGAGCACCACCCAGCTCCTCCCTGCCCCCAGCTCTGCTCTGGTCCTGCCTCAAGCCGAGTGCCCAGCTCCTGGTCCTGTCTCCAGCCTTGCCACGGCTACACTGGCAGCCCCATGCCAGCCCCCAGCTGCACCGCTGGCCGCAGCTCCATTCCCAGCCCAGGGCTGAGGCTGGGGGCAGGGCAGGGAGAGGAGCCTCACCTGGTTACAGGCCCAACTGTTGGCCCCCACCACAGCCCGGCTGTGGCTCTGCCCCCACCCCAGCCTCAGCCCCTGGCTGCGGCCCCACTCCCAGCCGTAGACCCAGACCCAGCCTCGGACCCCTTACCCCTGGCTGCGTCCCTCCTGCGGCCCTGCTCCAAGCTTGGGGGGGGGGGGCAAGGGGGAGTACGATCCTCAAAAGTTTGGGCACCACTGGTCTAATGCCTGGGGCACCAGATTTGGACTCAGGAAAAAGTCCCAACTCTGCCTCTGGCCTGCTGTGTAACCATGGGCAAATCCCATCACCACTCTGTGCCTCTTTCCCCTCCACCCTTTGTCTGTCATGTCTGTTTAAGTGGTAAGCTCTTTGGAGCAGGGACTGTTTCTCACTAGGTGTTTATATAGCTCCTGGCACAATGGTGCTACGGTCATAGAAATAACCTTCAGGAACTCTTCCTCCTTTCTCAGAGTGTGTTTTGCTTCTGTTCTGGGAAGCAATATGTGGTACAGAGGAGCCAGTTAGGAAAAGGCCCAGTCATGCCAAGAGCAGGGCAGAATTCGCTCTGCCCCATTGAGCACTTAGCTAAATAGCTGTCATTCATGCCAAAACTTTGTTCTCTGCAGTTTGCAGGGAATAGTGCATCTTGTTTGAAAAATAAGCCAGACTACAGATGAAGTTTCCTAGGTTTTGTGCAATTCAGCTGTTCCTTTCCCACAATGTTTGCTGGTTCCCTTCCTTAGGGAGTACAAACTCTTAGACCCTATCTTGGATCAGAATTTTCCCAGGGCCTTGTGTTCTTCTCCCTATTCCCCTGATGTGAAGCTCCCCCAGAGGACACAGTGATTCTTGCACAGAGGCCCAAATTCCAGCAGTGATATAAACAGCCACCTACTAAGAAACCTGCAGCCAGCAGCACGAATGCTGAGAAGAAACTTTCTGGCCTAATTCTGTCTCCTGGAGAATCTCAAGGAGAGACCATTTTGCAGGTCCTCCACTACATACATCACAGAGGGGATCGTGCTGCTTTTCTAAGTGGTCAGCTGGTAGCTTGCACATGCATATGATTTTCTGGTAATGGCCCCTGTACCTCTTGGACTAAATTCATCCCTGATGTAACACCACTGAAAGATCCACCCCTTAGAGTACAGAAGAAGACTGCATATGGGACTGGTCTTGTCCAGAATATGGACACACCATATCATGGCTTTAGCAGTGGATATACTTGCCTGTTTGAGAGGGACTGTGGCTGTTTCCAGATGTCAAACAGAAATCAGCCCATGGTGTGTAAAGTGAAATGAGAAATGGGATAGAATCAGATGTCACTTTAGTGCTGGTGTTTGTGAAATTACATTGCACGGTGCACAGTTGTAGAAATATAACATGTGAAGCCATCACAAGCATCGATGAAGGCTAAGTTTGTATTAACAACAATGAAAATTGGACATTTATCTTTTTTCATCTACTCCAAATCTAAAAGCCATTTTTAGGCCAAATGGGGAGGAGGGGTTGTCCAGACAATAATGGGTATTTATTTGATCCAAGCTGCTCACAGTCACCTAGAACTGGGTACTCCTTTGAACCTCAAGAAACAGCCCTGCAAAGAATCAATGGAGCTATGAAAATGGTGTGGCATAGTTATTTTCAACCAAAGGCCTCCTATGCCCCTTGGTGGAGAAACAGTGCAATGACAATGTTCCAGATGCTACCAGGTCATAAATGTTCGTTCAAGACTGTGAGAAAGCAAAGTGTATCATGGGTCTATACTCCAGTGGACAGGGGTCCTTTACTCTTAATGCATCACAAAGGGCACTTAAAATAGTATGGACAAGGGAAAGACATCATTGCCATGTTTTGCCCATAAGTGTTTGATGAAATACAGTATGTATTCTTAGATTATAAAGCTAGAAGGGATCATTTATGATCATCTAGTCTGACCTCCTGCATAATGCAGGCCGAAGAGTTTCATCACGCAGTTCCTGCATAAAGCGCGGGAACTGGTAGAATGAGAGCACATTTTTTAGAAAGACAAACGATCTTGTTTTGTAGCCTCTACATGTCAGACATAACAATATCAAATCATTACAGATGTAGCCAATTTCAATTATATGGTTGCCACAACTGAAAACAGATGTAGGTTCCTGGTTCACATATTCATGGATTACTTAGAGTTTGTGTTGGTATCCATTAAAACTCAGTGAAAAGTGGCTAGTCAGGTTTTCTTCACCTGGTTTTGTGTTACTTTGTTCCCCAACAGCACCCAATGCCCTCTTCATTCCCCTCTATTGTGTCTTTTCATGCTACACCAGGGCTTTGGATCCAGCCTGCAGGATTGCGACCCCCCTGAGGCCGCAAGCCCCAGGGTGCTCCCAGAAGTGACTGGCACCACGTCCCTGAGGCTCTTGGGGTTGGGAGGGGGGAGAGGGCTCTGTGCGCTGCCCTCGCCTGCAGGCACCGCCCCCCGTAGCTCCCACTGGCCGTGAATGGGGAACCGCGGCCAATGGGAGCTTTGGGGGAGGTACCCGCAGGTTGAGTGCAGCACACAGAGCCCTCTGCCACCCCCCTACCCCAGAGACCACAGGGACATGGTGCTGGCCACTTCTGGGAGCAGCGCAGAGCCAGGGCAGGCAGGGAGCCTGCCCTGGCCCCAGTGTGAGCCGCTGCCACTCCAGAGCCACTCCAGGTAAGCGGCGCCAGGCTGGAGCCCGCACCCCAACCCCCTGCCCCGAGCCCCCTCCTGCACCCCACACCCCTCCTGCACCTGAGGCCCCTCCTGCACCCCAACCCCCTGCCTTGAGCCCCCTCCTGCACTCCACACCCCAACCCCCTGCCCTGAGCCCTCTCTCACACTCCGCACCCCCTCCTGCACCCCAACCCCCTTCCCTGAGCCCCCTCTTACGCTCTGCACCCCTCCTCTGCCCCAACCCCTTGCCCTGAGCCCCTTCCATACCCCACACTCCCTCCACACCCCAACCTCCTGCCCCAGCCCTACATTCATGGCCCTGCATGCAATTTCCCCACCCAGATGTGGCCCTCAGGCCAAAAAGTTTGTCCAACCCTGTGCTACACCCTGCCTTTCCCCCTCCCAGGCTTCTCTCCCTTCTGTAATCTGTCCTATCCCTTCTACATTCTCCAAACTCCTCTCTCTGATGGCTCCTCCCCTCCCATCCTCAACTTGATACCTTCCTTGACATACAGTAAACTGCATTTAGCCTGTTGAATAGAGCAGAGAGAGCTCCCTGCTTGGTCTGGCCGCTTGGAAGGATTTATAATTAATCAGTGATCATATCTGCTGCTTAATCATCTGTACAAAAGAAGGTGTAACTAGTTGTGGGAGGACTATGCTCAGACACTACAGTGATGGAGCACCAAGTAAGTGCTGAGGTAGATAAATCATAGAATCATACAGATGTAGGGCTGGAAGGGACCTCAGGAGGTCATCTAGTCCAGTCCTAGACTATCCCTGGCATGTGTTGAGAGGGGTTCTGCAGCCTCTCTTAGAAGCCTAGTTCAGAGTCTAATTAGCCTTATCATTAGAAAGTTTCTCCTAATGTCTAACCTAAATCTCCCTTGCTGCAGATTAAGTCCATTACTCCTTCTGCCTTCAGTGGACATGGAGAACAATTGATCACCATCCTTAACAGCCCTTCGCATACTGGAAGACTGCCATCAGGTTCCCTCTCAGTCTTTAATTCTCAGGACTAAACATGCTCAGTTTTTTTAACCTTTCCTCATAGCTCATGTTTTCTAAACCTTTGATCATTTTGTGGCTCTCCTCTGGACTCTCTCCAGTTTGTCCCCATCTTTCTTAGTTCATCTTTCCAGCTGAGGCTTCACCAGGGTAAAGCAGGACAATTACTTCCTGTATCTTACATATAGCACTCCTGTTAATAAACCCCAGAATGATACTGTTGATTCATATTCAATTTAAGATCCACTAGAACCCCCAGAAGCTTTTAGCAGCACTACTGTCTACCTGTTTGTAGCTGTGCATATGATTTTTCCTTCCTAAGCATAGTATGTTACACTTGTCTCTATTGAATGTCATCTTCTTGATGCCATAGCCTGATTGTATTAGTGCTTTGACGTGCTTTTTAAAGCCTGAAAATAGCCTATTTTCTCCTGACTAGTCCTTTTCCATTTGGCAAACATGACTCTGGTTGTTTGCAATTTAATCTGTGTTCCTAATGGTACATACAGTGAGTGAACTTGGCTTCTAAAATTTCACTTCTTCCTTTATGCTTTTCTATCTGTAGCGATGGAAACAAAGTAGTGCAAAGGGAATTGCTAACAAAGTTCTGCTCCCACTGCAACAGCACAAAACTAATTTCAATCTAGGTCTTGCATAAAGAGTGGCTAACTGATTGTTCGATGTTGTTTTACGTATTCATGCTTTTTCAATGTTAAAAGCAGTTTTTGACACTGCAAAGACATCACATTTTAAAGACCGAGAGCATTCTACAAGGAATCAGTAGATTTTCCCTCTTATCAGGTCCTTAAATAATCAAAACATATGTCCAGAAAATATACGTGAAACAAGATTGAAGAGGAAGAGCGTAGGAGAGAAAAAGTACATCTAAATATGATGATTCACAACCCTAGCTACAAACAAACAATAATCCAAAAAGGAAATATTTAGAATCTGACAGAGATTCCTGTTCTATTAAATGTTTCAAGTCAGCAAATTTCTGAAGGTCGGGGGAGGGAGGTTGTGTCTAAGTTATTTGGTAGCATAATATGTTTCTGACATATCATAATAAGTATGTGCTAGAGATAAAGCGCCCTGCAGTACAGCAGAAGAGCCACACACCCAAAATGCTGCCAGAGAATCAGATTTTTTCTCTGCACAGTTCTGTCACAGACACACAAAGGCAGAAATTAGAGAGAATTGTGTCCATATTTTGAACCAAAAAACCCAAACCATTCCTGTCATTTATTTAAGCTCCAACACTGTGCTGAGCATGGGACAATACAGAAGACTGACGTGTTAGAGCAGCTTCTTTGGCACAGTTCTCTGTGCCAAATGCTTCTGTTTGTGAAAGGCTCCTGGGATTCCCATGTGTATTAATGGCATGTGGAGGTGAGATGCTTGTCAGGTTAACCCATTGGCTCTCCAAATAAACAAAAGCATGCATTGGATTATGAATAGGTCTAGAAACTAGAGATGGTAAAAACTTGTTAGGTTGTCCTGTCCTCTTCCCATCAACCAGTGCAGTGCTTCCTTCACAAACCGGGAGACATGCAAAAAGCCAGACAAATGAGAGGAGAATATATAAGCCTCAAACAATGAGAATTATTATTCCTCATAAGAAAACATCCTGGAGACGGGCAAAGGACCTTGCAACTGAGACTTTAAAAGTCAATGGATACTTGTCCAAGGATTGACCTCCCGCCCCCTTGGACTGATTTAGGCCTCCCTTTGCCCCCCATGCTCTTCTCTAAGCCCTACCCATACCCACAAAGCTGCTTTCTAGGAACACTCTTTGCGTGCCATTTCCCTCTGTTTTGCATGCTGGCACCTTCCCTGCATGCCATCAGTGTAAACTGTAATAACACAAATGTCCATGAGGGGAAGGAATCATTACATCCCATTGGAGTGCCTGGAATTCTGCCTATGTTCAGTTTGATTCCTGCAAACATTTTGAATTTAAGCAAAGATGAACCTTCCCAAGAGACCTCATTTAAAACATGCCCCCTGCCCAGCATGGGCACATCTAAGGAAAGCTACAGTGAGATCCTTGATGAAAGGAGAAACATACAACACTTGATCACAACATGCACAATGACCCAGTCATACACAGACACACCTGGAGAGGAAGTGGGAGCTTGATAACACAGAAACAAAAAACATGCTTATTAAAAATTGCAAGATAAAGAGAGGTCTCATGCCAGATGGTCAGATCTGAGGCAGAGATAGACCTAAATCAAACCCCCAGGACCAATCAAACCCCAGCTTTAGAGTGTTTCAAATCAGATCTGAATGCTGAGGCTTGAGCCTCTCTTGCAGGGAAGAGGAATGACATGATTCATCCAAAACCTTGAGGAAGAACTATCTGTCCACTGGTGCCTTTTTCTCCTGGCAGCTTGAAGAACAATTGCTTCTAAGGGACATAGCCTTACATAAAAGGGATTATCTATGCAAGAATTCACACTCTTAGGCCAGATCCTTATGTTAACATGGTTCTTGCTAGACCCATTCCTGGCCAGTGGAGTAGGCCGGGATAAACTGTGCTATAGACCCAGGGTGTCCTAGAGTTGGCTTACGCAAGCCATGTTTAATCAAGGACAAAGTTCTGGTTACTTTGAGCCCTGAACTTGCAACTGGGTCTGAACAGGTAGACTCTTGTGTCTGCACTGATCCCCGTTGACTTGAATGGAGATTCACCCACTTGGATCTGTTTGCAAGATAGGGGCCACAGTTTGAACTCTAATGCGGATAGGGCCTCTGTAGTTCAACGAAATATGGGAAGTTTAAATGCTAGAGAACCTCATACAGTTAAAAGGGCATAGTCAGTTTGAAATCTACTCAGTTTTAAAAAGAGTCTAAAATAGTCCTGCACCTGCAAATTGCTGTGGTTTTGTGACCACATTTACTTATTTCTTGTAGCTATGATAAAAGACCTAGATGAACAGGGGAAATTGTCCTACAGACTATACAGAGGAAACAGCAAAATTGGGTATACATAATGTGCTATCAAATGCACAAAGTAAACTGAAAAAAACATTTTTGCTCTGATTCTAGGGATTATTTGTAAAAACATCAGACAAAAAATGTTCAGACAAGTCTCGACTTCAACTGGTGCTGCCACTTTAAAAAGAAACACAAAACATATGCAAGTATGGGGACCCTTTACTGAATCCACCACGCACTCTAAAGCAGTACCCCTTCTCCCTGGAACTGATTGGCAAATGAAAAACTATTTGTGTGAAATATGTCAAAAATGTTGACTTTTTTTTTGTGCTCAAGTATTAAAAGTGAACATATTTTTCTTTTTTCAAAACTTTTCATGATTTTTTCAATTATATTTTCAAAAAATGTTATTAAAATGGCTATTGAAAACATTATCAGAATTTGTCATTGACCAAACACCTAGTTTTTGGTAAACAAACATTTTCAATATTTCCAGTAACAATTATTTTTAAAAGCACTTTTTTGTGTAAAATTAAATCGTTCAATTTAAAGGACCATTTTTCAACCACAATACCTTTCATTTGAAAAAAAAATTCAAATTGCTTTACCTCTTCCTCCTCTGAGCATGCTGTTTTGTTTTGTTTTGTTTTTGTTTTAAGATACAGGCAGAGAATGCAGTACTGGCTCTAGGCGGCAACAACACAAGAAACTTCAGGAGCTGTTTAATATTTAAGGCCCTGTGCAACTTTTACTCCCGGAGTTAGTCATATTATAAGCAGGTAAATGAATGGAACTATTTGTACAAATAGGTACATACCATCTTGAGTAAGGGATTATACAAGCAGGCTCCTCAGTGGTCATGCTTCTAAAGAAGTCAGTAGGCATGTTTAAAAATTCCCTCAATAAATAATATAATAATAATTAATAATAACAAGTCATTTGTATTACTATAGTGCCCAGGAGCCCATTGTCCTTGTGCTGTACACAGAACAAAATGACAGTCCCTGGCCCAAAGGGCTCCCAATCTAAGTATAAGACAAAATACTGCCAACCACACGAGTTCAAAGATCAGGAGTCACACTCCAAAACATTATTAAACTGGCTTTAAAATCATAACTTTTTAAAAATTAATAGAATGTGAGTTCTTTTCATGCATCTTCTGGTTTCTGAGTCTTTAAGGTACGCTTAGTTCATATTTTCAAGTTTTTCTCTGCAACCATCAGGACTAGAAACTTTTTAAAGACAGACAGAAAGCAATCAGAGGCGTTAAGGAAAACATCAAATCTCACAAGAGCTGACAACGCTGCATGATTTGTGTGCCCTTGTATTATTTTTAGGTCCTACTTTTTGACTAAAAAACAAAAAGCTGCAACATCATAGTTATTTCTTGATATGGAGTTGTAACTGTAGACTGCAAAAAAAGACACGATTGGGTTAAAAAAAACATACTTATGTCATTAACAACACCTGAGATTAATAAAAATTAAAGACTTTTAAATAACCAATTTTCTTTTCTCTGCTTATTCTGGTTTACTTTTTACGTTTCTTTCAGTGTGGACAAAGAGATTAGACTAGCCAGTTTCCTGGTTGTTTATAATTAGCTTCTAGTCAGTATCACTTCAGACTCTTATGCAGTAGTGCAATGTGGAGCTGTTTGGATTGCAAACATTACAGGAGAACATTTATTTACTTCAAAAATCTATTTCTGCTTGGATTTTCAAAATGCATTAAAGCATATTTATTGGTTGTAGATTTGTTTGTTTGTTTTAAACAAAACCTAAATTTGGAGCTAAATTTGACCTACATGTCTCTAATTTAGAAGAGACAATTCTGAGATTTTGATATCACGTGCTCATGATTTAATGCTTGTAATTTAATACCCTTTGTAGAGCACTGTATGATTAGAGTTGTCTGTGAAAACCTTCCAAAACCGGTTTCTTCTGCTTAGAGAACGTTCCAGCTCTCTAGCCTCATACATGCTGTTAAATTAATCTCTCTGCACAAAAGTATCTGTTGTTTTTAATCTGTGTCTGAACTGAGTGTGTATTGTATTAACATTTCTTGAGTACAAAACACACTCCAGAATAAAATGATATATTGAGTAAAGGCTTGTCTTTGGCTATATGTCTGCACCTGACATATTACAGATTTCTAGAAACAAACTGCCTGAGGCATCTTAGTATTGAAGTAGTTGTGATTATAAGCATAACCACCTCAGAGCTTAGTGGCTAACTTCGAAGACCTCAAAAAGAAGTTCTGGTAATGAAACTTCTTATACAAGAACAGCTTGGATTCTCTACTCTTGGTATTTTAAGAAGAGTATGTGCCTATTTTTATATGACAATCACATACCTCATCCAGTCCAGAAGTGAGTAAAAGCCAGGATTTAGATTTGACTATGAGCAGATCACTTTAGCCCGGATCCACAAAGCTATTTAGGCATCGACCTAAACCCCAGATTCAGACACCTAAATCCCAGTTTCAGGCTTCATTGCAATCTACAAAACCCGCAGTTGGCAGTTGGCTGCCACTGAAACCGTAGGCGTCTAAACTCACTCCGAGACCAAATTTTTGCAATAAAAGTTCCCTAGGTGCCTACATTTCTGCCTCTGGCCATGGGTACTGCTTCCTCCCTCTAGCTGTCTGGATGCCTATCTCCTGGCATCTGTAAAACTCTTTAAGACCCTCACATAGAAGCTACTAATGTATAATTTTAAAGGGTTATAATTCATCTCTCATTTACAAAGAAAGACACTCAGTAATGGAGATAGACCAGAGTTACAGTATTACTGTATAGAAGGCCCTCACCAGTCCTATTATAAAATAAGAAGAAGACCTCCAGTCTCTAACACTTTGTTGCCCTTTTCTAACAACTTTTTCCCAGAATGTCTTTTTGAATCTGGCCTTTTAAATATAGCAGAGTCAAGCAGCAACCTGCCCTTTTGTAGCCGGTTGAAACTAGTAGCTTCTGGATGTGTTTCTTTCTTTTTCAGCTGGTAAGTGCCTGTTATATTTTTCTTTCCTTCATGCTGAGATGGTCCATTCTTACAATTTCTTAGTGGGAATCCTATTAGATTGTCAAAGAGAAAACTGTACATTTTTGGTTCTTTCTTCCTCCTCTACAGATCTCCCAGGCAGAAAAGAAACGCCTTAACTGAAGTTTTGGTGGGCTTTCTTGTAGTTGCTTTTAAGAGTACTTCACTATTTCTGGAAGTCAGAGTCACAGAGACCTAATTGTTAGTAAATTTCATGCTGGTGAATAGTGCCAATTTGATAGCGGCGAAGATTTTAATCTTCTCTTTGTACCCAGAATGGATATAGGCTGGGTAATAATGATACAATTTCTTCCCCATCCACAAGCTGAAGAGACCACTGTGAGAGAAAGGTGATTCAGCCTCCAGGAAGTCATTCTGTCTTTGCCTTGTTTGTGAATGCAGCAACCAATGGGGTTAATGTGTAAGCATGTGCTCTGGACGAATATCCACTTGGATCTACACTACACGGAATAGTTATATCCGCATTGGTCAGGTGTGTGAAAGAACACACCCTGACTGATGTAGTTATGCTGAAATAACCCCCAACAGCTATATCCATGGAAGAGGGCTTCTGTCAACATAGCTATCCTCATTCAGGGAGGTGGTGATCTTGCACTGACAGAAAAATCCCTTCTGTTGGACATTACGTCAGCATAGTATCCATAGTGTGGACATACACTGAGACCCCCCACTCCGTCTCTGACCCCAACTTATTTTACATAAGCCTTCAAAATGGTAATGACTATCAGTAAATATCAGTCTAGTACCTGATTAACGCTGGTAACCTAGAAGTGAAAAACTTCTCAGCCATAACCAGCACCCTGAATTATTTCAGTTCTCCCAGGTAATGCTGTTAAAGGGAGAACAACCTCATTTACCCTCAATAGTGCATATAATTGGCATGCTAGCCAAGGATCAGTGCAGGTTAACTTTATATCTGAACCTGGTTTCATTCAAGTCAATGGAAATTCTACTATTGATTTCAGTGGGAGCAAGACTAGTCTCTTTATATACACAGAGATCACACTGACTTCAGTGAAAATACGATCTATTCCTTTGTATTCTGAAAGTTTGGGCCTTCAAGGTGCTGCATAGCTTTTGGGAGGTACTGAGTGCCCTTAACCCAGACTTCATTCAGAGCTGAGGGTACTTGCCATCTCCCACTGTTGGGCCCTGAAAGCTGTTCAAACATAATTGTTGTTAGGTTCTTCTTTGTTTACTTCAGTGTGCAAACTGTTATCTCCTGCAGCCCCAAAGCTAAGTTCCAGTAAAATATTTAATATTCCAGTAAAATATTTAATATATTTAATATCTAATACATCCTCTGTTGGGAGACTGTCCTGCTCCTGTAGGGCAATGCAGTTGATAATCTAATACTGCAAGGTCTTTGCCAACTCTAGCTACCTGGACCTGAATGAGGGCTGTTTGCAAAGCTTTTCTGAGAGCACAGGAGAAACAATGACACTTAGAGATATAGTGCAGCACTTCAGAACACTAGGGAACCCATGGAGATGGTCGGGAAGACTGCCTAGGGAATCATTTTAAAAAAATTACCATGGCTTAGTAATAAGTGAGGGGGAAATGGATTGGAAGAGGGGACTTTCTCTTCAGCAGGGAGGGGAGGCTTTTTGCAGGTGTTGCTCAAATTTCCACTGGATTCCTCCTATAATGATTATTATTATGATTATTTTCTAGACAGGAAAGGAGAAAAGATCTCTGTCACAAGGATTTTACAATCTGAACAGGGAACACAGAGGGAAAGGGGCAAGTGGCAATGAGACAAGAAGCACAAAAATGGGCAGTGCCATTTAGCAGCTGTCTTTATGAATTCCATATCTTGGAGGAAGTTTTTCATTATTGCTTTTTCCTTTCAGCTTATTTAATAAATCATAGAAATGTAGGGCTGGAAGGAACCTCAAGAAGTCATCAAGTGCAGCTCCCTGTGCTGTTTGTTAATCATCTTTACAAGCCCAATACTGCATATGATGCAAATTGTATTCACACATACACCCCTCAACACATAAACAGAAATTGCAAACCAGAGGCAGCCTACACTGGGATCTGATATATTTCTGAAGAGTCTGAAGGTGCTGATAGCTCGTGGTATTTCTTTCCCATGCTTATTTATTCAACTTCCTTAAAGTTATTTAATTGTCATCAGAAGTTAGGGATAAAACTACAGAGCAGAATTATCCTCCATGTAGGAGCATATTCTTGAATGGCTGGAAATGGGGAGCACAAAGCATATCCACAATCGGGGAGACCACAAAGTGGTCTACATTTGGACTTCAGTGTAGCAATTTGATCCACAGGGGCCTCATTTTGTAAATTATGCTCTTTTTGGACCTCAATTGATCACCTCCAGATTATATTGCCAGACAGCTGATTTTTTTTTACATTTGAGCAACATATTGGGGCCTGATTCTACCAACCATGCACACCGTAAATTCCCACTGAAATCAGTGAGGTGCAGAGGGTACAGATTGGGTTGTTATTTTTGTCAGAGTGCACTTCTTTATTCCCTTTTTTCCCCACACACTTTCTTTGTTTCTCAACTCAGCTCATCCTTTTTCCAACACACATCTGTGGATATTCCATAACGGAAAAGAATCTCATTTATCAGGACAGCAAAAAGGGAGGTACGCCAGTGTTTATATTGTCATCATAGCCCTGTTCACATACAAGCCTGTGGTCAAACCAGGAATTGGAAAACTAGTCATCTATCCTTCCCTTCATCCTCACTATGTCCCACTTGGCATAGCAGCCAGGCAGTCTACACTGTTTAGTTTAAAATTTAATATCTACAGATGGCTTTAGTGGGAATGTTTATTTTATTGACAAAATATGCTTCATGTGATTATTAAATTATGCCTAGTTCTCTTTCCTTTGTCATATTGTCCTTAATTTGTACGCAGAGCTCCTGGCCATATAACACTTCAAATCTTTTTTTTTTTTTTATCAGCTTTGAATAGCAGCTATGCATTGCAATCTCACTGCAAAGTTAATTTTTCCAAGCTGAAGGAGATTCCAAAGAATCACGGGAATTAGTCAGGGAATATATGTACATGTCCCCGACTTGCTGAGTTTTGCTAGTTGGAGGAAGATTCCTCACTTTTGGATTCACCTTGAGGCCATTAAAAAAAAGGACTTCCTTTGGGTGACAAAGGATTTTCATGTTTCAATTAGACACTTAAAATCACCTTCTTCCAGATGGCTGGCTTGATAGCTCCCCTGCCAGTCAGCATATGCTGCCCTAAGGGATATTTCCTAGTGTTTTGTCCATTTTTCTTTAAGAATGTCCAGAGTGATGGAATTTCCACCAACTTTTCTTCAGTAGCACTAAATAGGACCCAACTATGCAAATGCCTTTGCATGTAAATAACTTTACACATGTAAAGAGATCCAGTTTTAAAATCAATGGCCTCAGACCTCCGAGAACACACGCTTAATTTTATGCACACAAATAGTCCCAATAACTTCAATAAGCACTCACAGTGCAGAAAGTTACAGGCATCTCTTGTAAGGTTTTGCAGGATCAGCAGGTAAAACAATAAAGTGTAATGAATGGGGGAGAGAATGTTTATCTTTTTCTGCAAACTTTATTTCAAATAGTCATTGATCTAAGACACCTCCCCCCCCCCCAAAGTCACATGTGACTGTGAATATTTTTTAGAAGTCAAAAGTGGGATGAGTTTGCAAGGCAGCAGGCGACAGCAGAGATCCAGGGAATAAATGAAATGTGGAGCCCGAGGGGCACAGAAAGAAGCCAGAAAAAAAGCCCAGCAACTTGGCTTTGCAATTTTTTTTTCCTTTCCCCAAAGTTGCTTTTAACCCTTTTCATGTTCTCCTCCTTTTTCCAGTTTTCGTGCCCCTTCCTGCTGCTTTTCTGCTGAAAGTGCCGGATCAGGCGGGGGTGGCAATGAGGTTCTGGGCTCCCGGCTGGGCGGCTATTCAGAGGGAAGGGGGGAGCGCAGGGGCACTGGGAGATCCCCGGGCCCGGGCGGCTGCGCCTCCCTCCCCCGGTTCGGGGGGTCCCCGGGCTCGGCCCCCGAACGCCCCTCTCTTCCGTTCTCCATGTCATTTCCTGTGCTAATAAGATGGTGGTCACGGCCGGGAGGGAGGGAGCCGCCGCCGCCGAGCCCGGCCCGGCCACGGGACCCGTCCTCGCCTGGGACTAGCGAGCCGGGCTGGCCGGGCCGGCGGGGAGGGAGGGGGCAGCGAGCCGGGGGCCCCCGGGCAGAGCGGGCCCCCCTACGCCGAGGCGGGGCCCCCGAGCCCGCAGCGCCGAGGTGAGTCAGCCCCTTTGGTAGCCAAGGTGGCCACGAAAATGGCTGCGGAGCGCGGGGGCGGAGGGGGGCGGAGCGCGGGGACGGAGCCGCGCTGGGCGGGGGGCCGCGGCTCCCTGCGGAGGGGGCGCTGGGGGGGAAGGGGCCTCCCCCCACCCACCGGCCTGCCTGGGGTCCGCGAGCGGGCAGGTAGGTGCCTCCCCCGCCCCTTCCCCCGGGCGGGCGCTGGGCTCGGCCCCCTCCTCTCCCGCCCGCTCCGATGTTGCCTTTTTTCTTGCCCGCCCCTTCCTCCCCTAGTTGTTACATTGTATCCGGTGAGTGACGCGGCCGCGGGCCTATGGGCGGTGGGGGAGGGTAGCGAGCGTTCGAGATTGGAACGCGGGGGCGGGTCCGCTAAAGGATAGGGGGGCGGTGAGAGGAGGTGAGGTGCTGGTTTGGTGGGGATTGGAGTGGGAGGCAGTGGGGTAGTAACTGTGTGTTATGGGGGTAATTGGTTATGGGCGGGGTGCTGAACATAGTTAAATGTTGTGGGAGAGGGGGCTGAGGCTATGTGTCGGATGAGGGAGTGTGTTACAGTCTCCCCCACTGTAGCCGGTTAATTTCTGGTTAATTTCTGTTCAGGTTCTTATACCATGCCCATCAGTGTCTTCCCCTAGTCCCCTTGAGCTAACGGTGTAACTCAGAATGATACTGCTGGGTTAGCTTTGCATTTTCTTTGCTTGATAAGGACCTTTCTGTGCTGACTCTGCCCATCCCCAAGATTCTGGGATGCACCACTGGGTAGTGTCATGCCTTGCCAGCATTTCGCAGCTGGCCTCCTCAGCTACTGCAGAATTTAAGATTTCATTAAATAATTATAGCTATCACTGCGAAGCAAACCTCTGAACCTGAGCAAATCCTATTTTATGTAAGTGCAGCTACACTGACATAGCGAGCTCTGAGAGGTGTGAAACGGCCCCATTTGTGTAAAGGTGTCATTGACTCTGAAGCCTAAGGATGTCAGTTTAAATGTCAGCAGTAATTACTCTATTGCTTACTGTTTTAACAAAAACTTCAGGCTGGTTTGAGATTATAGGTAGGGTGTGAGTAGTGTACTATCACTTCTTTGTTCCCAAAATAACCACTGTTAAATAGGTAACGCACAGAGAAATTCTCAAATAAAAAGTTCAGGTTTTTTTGTTTTTGTGGAGTTAGATGTAGTGTTCCCGAGTATTGAGACAGCCATTGCAAATCCCAAACTTTTTACAAATGATCATCCAGCAATTGGCTATTCTATTTGCTGTTGATTATTCATTTATACTTCTGCGTAAACCATTTGTTGCCACTCAGGAAACAGACACAATATCATGTGGTTTGTGTGACGAACCACACATCATGCATAGCCCAAGTTAGCTGCTCACAAACACCCCAGAGGCTGAAACTTGTTCTCATAAGTCACTGGTCAGATACTTCCAAATAACAGATTTTCAGAAATCACAGTTTGGTTGTGAATGATTTGAAGCCAGAAAAAGTGTGAAATCTTCAACAGTAAAATAGTTGCCGGGAATAATTCAAGAAGGCCTAGCTATATGCTTTTATAGTGCCTGGTAAATCCAGGCAGCACACTAACACTTAGAAATAATTTACGTTTTCAAACCATTTTACAAAGTAAGCCTCACCACCCCATACCCTCAGTAATTAAGCTCTATCCCCTACTAAGAGAAACAAGTTTCAGAAGTAAACTCAGTAACTCAAGATCTCACAGCAAGTCAGCACCAGAGCAGCCAGAATTTGAATTTGTGAAATCCCGGCTCCAAGTTCAGTCTATTGGATTCTGATCCATCCATATAGGGTGACCAGATAACAAATGTGAAAAATCAGGGTTGAGGGCAATAGGTGCCTATATACGAAAAAAGCCCCAAATATTGTGACTGTCCCTATAAAATCAGGACATCTAGTCACCCTGGATCCTAAAAAAATTAGAAGTTATTTAAACAAGGATGGTGGGCCAAAATACAAGGTTAAAAACTTTGAACTTGGTCATCCTGTGTTGCATACTGGAAAAAGAAGAGTGGCTTGAAGTCAGAATTGGAAGGTGTGAAATATTGTTTAGGATTAAGAAGGTTTTTGGTAGTACTTAAAATAAGAGTGGAGAGAGAAGACAAAGAGCTATGTAGTGCAACATATAAAAAACAATGTTATCAGCTGTATTTTGAAATCATTTAAACACCATAAATAAATTAACAAATAACTGACTCTTGCTACAAGAATTAGAAGTTATGCTGTTGTCTGGACAGATGAGCCCTCAAGGTATGTAATATGTTTGCTAAAAGCTAAGTCCATGTGGAGTACATTTCCTTGGGAGGAACTAAAACTTGTGCTATCCAGGGATCTACTTACGTAAAAGAATAAGATCTGCATTTTCCATTTTGAGTCAAAGCTGGTTTCTGCATATTCATTTACCCAGTATTAATGTTAGTAAGGTTCACGTTGTCTGGTTTTAAAATTAAAACTGAGAAACACTCTTTCCCCTGCCCTAGATCCCCCACAGAGTGGAAATGGAAAAGTTGTTGCAGTGCTTTGCTGAAGTAGTTATTTACCATGTAGAAAACTTTCACCTTGTTTGTTTGAGCTGAATGCATATTGGTGATAGGAGCAGTGAAATTCCTTTTATTGTTATTAAATCCTTGGGGCTTCCTTCTGAACCCCCCCAAGAAGTGAGGACTATGGCTTCTCAGGTTGGGAGGAAATCAATACCTTTGATTCTCCAGGCATTCTGGTTGGGGAAGTGAGATAACTGTACCAAACCAGGGTAGAACCCTGGCTTCTTGAATTAGGAAAGCTATAGTTCTGCCTCTATGCAAAACTCTTGGGCCCCTGTGTTCCCTTCCCTTTTCAATGACTAGGATCTTATATAAATTGAAGAGAAAAAAGGACTGACTTAAATAAAAAGAAAAGGAGTACTTGTGGCACCTTAGAGACTAACCAATTTATTTGAGCATGAGCTTTCGTGAGCTACAGCTCACTTGCATCCGATGAAGTGAGCTGTAGCTCACGAAAGCTCATGCTCAAATAAATTGGTTAGTCTCTAAGGTGCCACAAGTACTCCTTTTCTTTTTGCGCATACAGACTAACACGGCTGTTACTCTGAAACCTGACTTAAATGAAACAACCCAAAACCTATCACAGCAAACCATTGTTCCTCTAGCACTGTGAGTGCATAAAGTGTTTTACATTAGGTGCAGCGTACTTAAAAAAATATTGATCCCTGCCCCAAAAAGCGGACAGTCCAAGGATCCAACCTGCTAAGCAGTTCCTGGGAAGTAAAGAAGAACTTCAACTCCCACTTGACTCAGTAGAAGTTAAGGGTACTTGGCACCTGACAGAACTGGACCCTAAATGTCATCTTGGTATGGAGTGAAATGTTACAAGGCAATGAAAGCCGGGAGGAAAATGGCTCTATTTTTTAAGCTCTCTAATGACATATAAAAATTAGGACAGGGCATTTTTGCTTCAAATTGAAGATTATGGTCTGAAACAAAACACAATATTAGGATGTATATTTATTTTCAGTCAAAGGACACTTGTATCTAAGACACTCTTCTCTACTGGCCTACAAACAACAGTCTAGCATTTCCCTGAAATATAGTTCACACACATATATCAAGCACAATATTGTCTTAACATTTCATGGATTGCGCTTTATCTTTCTGGTTCTGAGTCACATTAGCTGCTCTAAGGCTGGCAACAATCACTCGCTTTTTGGATAGTTTAGTCGGAAGGATTTTGGTGACAGTGACTTTTGCACTGAAAACTAGTTTTAAGAAAACTTGATTTCTGCAGTTAATTATTTTATTGCTTGCCATTTAATGTAGTAATGCAAGGTTTTTTTGTTGAGATTTTTTACTTTTATTTGTTTTTTATCCCCAGCAATAAAATGAAGGAGCTTCTTAAAATCTTCTCCAGAAGATTTGCCTGGAGAAGCTAAACAAAGCCCCAAATGCACCACATGAGAGGGTGCATGTACCTACCACTCAGAACAATCTATTGCTTTCACAAGAGAAGCCAAAATAAAGAAAAAGACATATTGCTGAATATGTTGTGCAGCTCTTTGGAATCTTAAGAAGGTGGTAGTCCCTTAGATTCTGTTTGCCATTTGTCTAGATGTAATTCACATGCTTTCCCAGTGCAAAGTTTGAGTTCTCTCTTCTCAAATACTTGCCCTTTGGTTAACGTCAAGCTCACTGAGTAGAGGTTCTTCTGACTCCAGGTATGTGCCTCCCGAAGACACCTTGTCTGTTATAAAGGTAGTCTGTGCATTCAGCAACTGCCATTATTAGGCAAACCACAGAAACATTACCACATGGTAATATTTATTAGACTAGTGCCCACTCATTTTGCTAAGGTCTGTACAGGCACAAAATAAGCAAATGTGTGTGTCCCAAAGTGCTTACAAGCTAAATCAACCTGACAGACAAGGGTTTGGAGGAGAAACAGAGTAATAGAAAGGTGAAGTAAATTGCCTCGATCACACAGTGGATCTGTGTTAGATCTGGGAATAGAAGCCAGCTCATCTGACTCCCAGTCCACTGCCCTATCTAGACTGTGCTGGCTTTGGTTGGGCTGCTTAGCTTTTCTGCATCTAATCCCAGTCTACCCTCCTTCTCATTATATTTACATTTGCAACACATTCCTACCAAAAAGGGCACTAACTAGTTTTTGCTTGAAAAATGAGGTCACCTCTGCAGCCCTGGCTTTTGGAATGAGAAGCGTAAGGCTTCATGGACCAAGGACTCCTGCACAATTATAGGAGGTTGTAGCGTCTCCCTTAGCACTGGCCTTTTCCCTAGTAATGGGGCAAGTGGATGCTCATTTTACAGGCTTTGGCTCTTTTCCCCATTTTCTCTCTGCTGCTGAAAGCTTTCCCCCTCCCCGCCCCGAGTGGAAAGGTTCCTTCTATACCGATGGTCCCTTTTAAAACTGCCCAGTGCAATGTTGTGTTTTAAGGATTCCCTGTTGGTTGAGCTCATGGAGGGAAGATTGGGAGCTGATCACCTGATTCCACGGCCTAGAAGAAAAGTTAGAGAGGAGAACTTGCTGGGAGAATCTTCAGAATAGAGGGGATCCCCAAGAGAGCAATCATACTGCTTACTGAAAAGGCCAAATAGAGAACTCAGAAAAGCTCTGCATGTGGCCTCTCGAGGGACAGGGTGAGAATAGAGAAGTGGGTGAAAGAATAACAGAGAAAAGCACTTCAAGGCAGGGAGCTTATGTTTTATTTGTTCTCCAAAGTGCCTATTTCATGTCAAGCACTGTATTAATAATAGGAAAGACTGGGTAGGTGAGAGAGTGGGAAAGGAAAAGGTGGTAATTCTGAGGTGCTGCATGTGAAAATATTTACCATTTGGAAATACTTTGTATATAATGTAGACTAATGGAAACTGGTCTGTGAACAGTTTTCACACTTTAGACTGCTCATTAAGTGAGATTCAGGCTACAGCAAGGGGTAGTGTGGTGGGGTAAGAGAAGGTATTTGAGGTCCCAAAATCTCAAGTTCTTTTGGCTGAAAGAGTGAGGCTGTTCAGAATGCTGATGCTTAAACAGTTACCCTTAGGCTTCAGAGTCAACACCTCATTGGGAGGAATGGGATTCATAGACATTAAGGCCAAAAGGGGCCATCATGATCATCTAGTCTGACCTCCTACACATGCAAGCCACAGAACCTCACCCACCCACTCCTGTAATAGGCCCATAACCTCTGGCTGAGTTACTGAAGTCCTGAAATCATAATTTAAAGAGGTCAAGTTACAGAGAATCCAGCACTTACTCTAGTTTAAACCAGCAAGTGACCTGCTCCCTATGCTGCAGAGGAAGGCAAAAACCCTGTCGGTCTCTGCCAGTCTCACACTTCACATTTCTCAGAACTATTGCTTAAAAGCTTTGTGTATTCAGCCTCCAGAAGACAACATTCCAAGTGTTTCACATTCAAAACATTTTCTTTGCATTCAGAAGGTGAAAACATATATATATATTTTTTAAATGAAAGTTAAAATCTTCAGGTTTCAGAGTAGCAGCCGTGTTAAAAACTGATGGTCTCCAAAGAAATGTCAATGAAATATACTACAGGCTACCAGCTCAGTGCAATCCATAGGTCACAAATAGCTTTTTATAATGTGCCCATCATCAGGGTATCTAGGTGCATACATCTAATCTAACTTCACACAAAAGGCATGCCTACACAGCAGCTGGGAGGTATGCTTCACAGCTCGTGTAGACATATGTTAGCTCTGCTTGAGCTAGCCTGAGCCTCCACCCTTGTTGGTGCGACCATGCCACTATTTTTAGCACACTAGCTTGAGCTAAACTAGAGTGTATGGGTCTGTGTGAGCTGGGAACCAAACTTCTTAGCTGTTGTGTGGGCATAAGCAAAAGGACTAGTTTCTCCACCCCTCTCTCATTATGCTGCTGTTTCTTAGATTACAGTTTTACTTCAGTTGTCTGCCTGCATCAGCAACATAGCCCAGCCATTCTACAGCTGCTATTAGGCAAACCACAGCATGCCCCATATGATGGTATTTATTTGTAACGTCAGCTTATACAGTGTGCCTGACAAAAATATTGTAGGCTTTTGAACTCTTAATAAAAACATATCAGTAAAGAAATTAAAGTTGACGTAGTGTTTACCTACAGAGCTGAGATAGTCCCTGTTTCATTAAAAGCCTTGGTAAAAGGCTGGCAATAGAGGCCTAGCAATAGATTACTTTGGAGGCCAATGGATTGAATTTATGTTGGACCAAGTTGGGAAGCAAATTACAGAATCAAGGTTCTCTGCCAAGTACATCATGTCCGCATCCCCTCTCTTCTCCAGTACCGCAGCTGGAGGTATAACATGCCATTGTATAACGCAGGTTTCTAGGGTATGTCTACACTAGGGATGTAAATATGGTTTGAAAAAGTACCCATTTAAACTATTAAAATTATATCAATTAACCGTTTAATTGTTAACATGACGGGGTCAGGGGCCATCGCCTGCTCCCACATGGTGAGGTCTACGGTCCAGGCTGCTGCCAATCTGTTTTAAACATTAACTGCAATATATTAACAGTAAGCTAATACTTCTCGGTTAACTGTATAACCATTTGATATTTTGCATCACTAGTCTATACAGCAAAGAAAATCCCGCAGCTGGCCTGAGCCAGTGGACTCGAGCTCATGGCTACGGGGCTGTAGACTTCCAGGCTCTGGCTGGAGCCTGAGTTCTGGGACCGTCCCACCTCACAGGGTCATAGAGCCCACGCGCCAGCCCAAGCCCAGATGTTTACACAGTAGTGAAACAGCCCCAAAGCCCAAGCCCTGCTCGCCTGAGTTGGCTGGCACAGGCCAGCCACGGGTGTCTAGTTGCTATGTAGAATACCCTATGACACACAGGACCCAAAGCATAACAGGCTTTATCAGTTAAACCAGCAGTTTGAATTACACCTCACATTTAACGGAAAGTCGGTGTAGATCATAGAGCACATGGCAGCCCCCTGGGCAAGATGCCCAGCTGAGCAAGTGGAGAACCATATTGTGCATTAATTAAAGCTTCAGAGTGGTCTTGACAGTTGAATTAGCCCTTGTAGCCACAACGTTGTGACCACTTGGGTGCTAACTAATGTGCCAGGTATGTCACATATGAAGTTCTGATGTCCCAAATGGATTGGAGAGCAGAACTAAAATAGAAAGGCATGCTGTCTGTCATTACTTAGGGGCATCATCAGAGGTGTGTGAAGGGAACCCAAGACTGGTATAGCAGGGGGTACTGTGGGTCAGAAATAATCTGTACTGGCAAAGCTGAGTGCCTGTAGTTTTGTGGATCCTGATTTTGGGCAAGCCCCTGTGGTTGGCTTAGCTCTCAAATTAATTGCCAAAGTCAATGAAGGCTCATGTGGGTGTAACTGGGGTGATACATGAGTACAAACTGGTGACAATGCATGAGCTGATGGTATGAAACGCTATCTCATATTTAGGCGTTTTTTCTTACCTTCCACTGAAAGCCACACACATTTCTGTATGTATTACACTAGCATAAAGCTAAGTGATCCTATTTGTTTTCACTCCTATCTGAATTCATGAGCCAGGACACAGATATATGTTTGGGAATCCCACACTTGTGAACAATAAACAGGAGTGTTACAGACCTGAAACTTTTACAAATTCCTGATGAGTCCTATTTCTAAGTTCACCCACTCAAGGTCAGTCATTGGAGCTATTATTGCTAAGGGACACCAAATGTTTCCATGCTGACAATTAAAGGCAACAGATGAAACACTGTATAGCACATTCTCTTTCAGTACAATGAAGCTTTATTTTGATCACCTTTCATACAAACTGTATCCTAAACTGTTGTATTAAATTAAATAAATATAGTTGCAGAATCAAATAATAACTAATAAGACAAGAATAAATAACTAAGAAGAAGAAACTAATAAGAGAGGAATATGCAAGGGAGAAAATATGTTTTCAGTTGCAATTGTTTTAAGGATGAAAATTCTAAAATCATTCGTACCTTTCACTCTGGGTTCCCAAAATGCTTCTTTGATTGCTGGCTTCTCTTTTACACCTAGTCTGTGCGGCCTGTCTCCTTATTGTAGTCTGCCATTTTCTTTGGAAGAGGAGACATTTTGCTTGGAAGGTACCAGGACAGATGTTTGATATGGCTACAGTTAGTGATTGGCCTTTTAACCCACCTTAAGAAGCAATTACTGAACTCTGCCAATAAACTTGGAAAACTGACCTCAACAGAAATCAATACTGGTGATTGTTTCTACTCATTCATCATAATACATTCTCATTATATAAATATATATTAGAGACTGCACATGTACTTGTTTCATGTGGGCTTGAAAAATCCACCTGCCTAGGCAAGTAGGAAGTGTCTCTGAATAGGTACCATCAACTTTGGCAGAATCTAAGCTTTCACTTTTTTAACTACTGAGTTTCTGTCACTTATGGTTATGAAGAAAATTTACAAATGTGAATAGCATGTAACCAAATGCATTGACATCTGCCTGAATTTTGATGGTACCCAGGCTTCTGCTTCTTATAGGTTTTGTAGGGAAGGAGGTATGGCAGTGCAAAAGTAACTTTCATAATCCTGGCTAGTAGGCAAAGTCCTTGGGCCATTGGGAACTTTATGAATTCTTCAAGCCTTGTGCATTGTTTAGCCCTCCAGAACCATCATTCATATATGGTTAAATATCCCTACATGCATGGTGTGTTGCTTTGTTCCTTGAGAAATCTGTTCTGTATACTGTGGAAATGTATCGGAAGAGAAACTGATAGGATTCCAGTGCTATAGGGTCTGCTCAATACAGAGCAATTGCAGGGGCTGTGCTCTCTTTATCTTGGGCATCCAGAGGTTGTAACTACTTATTGGATTGCTTTCTTTGTGGTATTAGCGCCAAGTAAATCAATGCTATTTCCTTCATGATTCTGTGGATTTTGCTGGTATTTGTTGAGTAGGATTATTCTGTGGTCATGTGTTTGAAAGGCTTTTCTGGGAGTTACTGGATATTCTGGGCTAGCTTGTGGGTTTCTGTGATCAATGAGATAGTTTGTTCTTCTCAAGTATTGTAAGGTTTTTCATTAACTTTGCTATGAACTGGATTAAGCCCTTCAGGTCTTTTTTTTTGTTTCCACTAGTGTGTGTTCTTAAAATTTGTCCCTGTCATAAAGGAGCTGCAGCTATTCTTGCATAAACTGCTTGCTTTGGGGATAGAATGCACCCTCAGAACAGAGGTATGAGGGAATATAACTTCAGAAGTTCCCTGTCTCTGTGAGAGGCTCTGGGTTAGGGAATGCAGTGCCCAAACTTCCCCTTCTCTATATAGAAGGGAATGTGCAGATAGAATTGTAGCGTTGATGAATTCAGCACACGGATATCTGATTTCTTGGCAGATTTGATCCCAGGCATAGCTGGCCTGCAGCCTACGCTGAGGAAAAGGCGGTCAAAATGACCACACTCAGGCAACATGGATGCAAGCTGTGTAACATGAACCCCTAATCTACAGGCAGATTTACCAGCTCTGAATAATGTCTGTTGTACTGTGAGATCTTATCTTCCTAATGGCCTGCAGGAAGGTACAAATGAGGAAGAACAAATATGACTCTTGCTTTGGTTTCCATTTTATAGAAGAGTTTATTTGCTCTTGTTATAACTGGTGCTATTGTTATGCTTTTAAAGAGCTGAGTGAGTTTGTTAGAATTTTAGAAATTCATGTCAGTTATTTCAGGAGTTTTGGTTACTTTTGCCCTCTTCCTTTCTAAAGCTACACCTCCCCCATTCATTTGGAGAATGAAGCTAGGGCCTGGTCAACACTGGAAAATTAGGTCGGTTTAACTATGTCGGTCGGGGTGTGAATAATCCACACCCTCTGAGCAGCATAATTAAACTGACCAAAGTCCCCTTGTAGAAGGCACTGTTTGACAGAAGAATTCTTCTGTCAATCTAGCTACCACCTCTCTGGGAGATGGATTACCTACTCTGACGGGAGAATCCCTCCCATCAACATAGGTAGTGTTTACACTGAAGCTACACAGCTGTGGTGCTGTAGCATTTTAAGTGTAGACAAGCCTTAAATCTCTGGAAAGGAGGCAGCTGCATGATATGTAACATCCTGTAATATTGATAGTGGTTTTTCTTTATAATAACTGTAAAGAGCCTATCAAATATCATCATCCTAGAAGTCATAGATGAAAAAGCTCTGTTGGGTCCTACCCAGTCAATCTCTCTGGAGCCAGGAGTGTTATTCAATATTTATATTACAGTAGTGCCCAGAAGCCTGACTTGGATTGGGAGCCTGCTGCATGAGGTGCTGTATGAACAGAACTAGAAATGGTCCCTGCTGCAAAAAATTTTAAATCTGAGAATTTTTTCCGACAGTACACTTTTGATTTGGGTGTTTGATAACCGCCCTTCTCTATATCTGTGTGTCTATTGCTATGACTAACTCTACAACTGTAGATGGTTGTGTAAGTGACCTGAGATCTCTTCCTACTCCTCCACCTTTTTAAGATGAAGGGCTTGAGGTTGCAATAGGTAAATTATATAGTCTGCCTCTAGAGACCTCATTTCACATGATCGTGAATGGAAGTTAGTTTTGTACTTAGTCTCTACTTAGTCCCTAGTGGGCATTTGTCTAGACAGTACGACAATATCATCAATCTACTTAGGAGAAGCCAAAGACTGAAAAAATAGGGCACACTCAGGGCTATATACATTGTCAGAATTGTGTGGAATCCCAGCAGTGGTACATCTGTGGAGGCTGCATTGAAGTACATTGTCAGAGCAGCAAGATGGATAGAGGTGAATTGATCAAGCTCCATGTGGGAAGTTTTCACAGAATCTGCCAATGCTTCACCTGTCTCTCAGCTGTGCTCTGTCCATCCCTTTCATTAGCACTCAACATTCACCTGAATAAGGGAAAAGAAAATATTATTGATAAAGTAATGAATGGCTTGAATTTATAGAAACAGAAAGAATGAAAGGCTAACTCTTTGTAATTGCTCTTCAGAGGGACTAATATATATAAAACCTTGATCATTGCCTGGGTGTCCTTCTGATGGGCACTGGAGGGTGAGATGCCAGGCAGTGCTGGTACTGCGGGCAGTTCTGCCCATGACAGTTGGGCCATATGAATTATCTCTGTGCCTTTCAGCTAATTCTTTCCTGTTGATTTTCATGAATCACTTCCCATATCTGTGGGTAAGAAATTAAAATGGCAGTTTACCAGCTGGGATAGCCACATCTGCTATTTAAAATGGTATCTCTGGGGTCTGCTTCCTGCCCACACTCTTTCTTTTGGGGTAGATGTTGAAATACATCAAGAACTGGTGTCACTTATCTAGGTCATTTCATGGGCTAGCTAGAAGAAGTGCACACTGAGTGAGTGTTTAGAACCTGCATGAAAATACCTTTGAATGCATTGGAGATTTCATTTGAGAGGCAGAGAAGCACTTTGATCCTTATCTATAACATGTTGGGTGTTATGTGGCAGGGTCTCAGGTTCACAGCTGGGTTGGTTGATGGAGCCTCTTGGACTTGACGTGTGTGTTATAAAATGCTAAAGGCACTTGGGTGCCCTCCCTTTCCCCCCCAACACCCAGTGTAAGAATCTAGACAAGAGAAATCCATTACTCTAGCCCAGGGTATGGGTACCAGTCATTCCCTGATTCTGCCCCACCTTCCCAAAGCAAACAAACACAAACCCCACAGGTGAGAATGCTGTTGATGCTAAGGAACTTTGAGCCTTGACAATGGTTCATAGGGGAGGTGGTCAGGAAAAAACTTTTAGCTTAGGACCAAAATCTAAAACCCATATTGAAGACATTAATTTTTATGAGTGAGAACTGCCTGGACTCACCAACATTAAAATTGGCAAGTGTTGCAGGAGGTATGTGGAGCGGTATAAAGACTAGTAAAACCAGATTTTCAAACAAGCTGAGCCTACTGGATGCCAGCTCTTTTGAAAATCTGGCCCTTACAGACCCCAAACATAACTTCCCTTTGGCTAATGGTGTGTATATTGCCATCTACAGGGGCTGTAATGTATGTGGTAGCAAGAGCAAGCGGGGCATGTATTGTTTTTCAGGAATTTGTAAAACTAAAAGTGACACTGTAGTAGTATGGCTCCTACAGATAAACAAAGCTGTGTGCAGCTGTGCTCCGGACAGGGCATGCTCATCCGCAGGAGCATCAGAAGCTCCCTAGAATTTGGGGGGTCATCAGTACCCGAACTATGGCCCCGCCCCGCCTCTTCCCCCTAAGGTTCCATCCTCGCTCCACTTCTTCCCCTGAGTCCTGCCCCCTGCTCGCTTCTCTCCACCTCTTGCTTGCCCTTGAGGCAGGTAAAAAGTGGGGAGGGCTCCTTTGAGATAAGGTGACTCATAGCTTAATAAAGTAATGAGACGAGATCAGTGTGTATGGGGCAGGATGGAATACACAAAGTGCTAAGGTTTTCAATTTGTGAGTTTGGGGTCTAAATTTAATACTGGAAGGGCAAAACGTTTTAAATCTCAGTCCTATCACCAGCAACGAGCAGCTCTTTTCCATCTAGAGAATATGGGACCACCTTAAAGGGCTGTTCGGCTGAAGCTCTATCTTGTCTGCATCCCTGTGTTCTGTTTCAGTAGCTCAGATCTATTGAAGACCTATCGTAACTGTGAGACTAACCAGTGGAAGATAGGTAAAGGTCCATGAACTGTCACAATAACCTGTTATATAAATCCAAAGAGGAAACAAAAAACTAAACTAATTGAAACAAAGAGGATTTTCTAATATTGTCCAGCTAGGACTGTATTAAAATTATGACTGGTAAACAAAAGAAGTAAGGGATTGAAAATTAATAAACCAAAATTGGTGCTTTGAAAACTAGGCCTAAGTGGTAGACAGAATAATAAGAGGATGGACCATTCCACCCATTATCCCTTTTCAGGGTGCTTTTTAAAAAAAAAAAAAAAAAAAAAAAAGCATGGTTGGGGGGAGGGAAAAAACTTTTACCATCACTACAGCTGTGGAGGAAGGATTTTTGCTGTGACCTCAAACATCAATTCACTAGTAGGAATGGTTGACAATCATTGTTGCACCAGCAATGACCCCAGCCTAATACACATGAGATCATAGAATATGAGGGTTGGAAGGGACCTCAGGAGGTCATCTAGTCCAACCCCCTGCTCAAAGCAGGACCACTCCCCAACTAAATCATCCCAACCAGGGCTTTGTCAAGCCTGACCTTAAAAACCTCTAAGGAAGGAGATTCCACCACCTCCCTCGGTAACCCATTCCAGTGCTTCACCACCCTCCTAGTGAAAAAGTTTTTCCTAATATCCAACCTAAACCTCCCCCACTGCAACTTGAGACCATTACTCCTTGTTCTGTCATCTGCTACCACTGAGGACAGTCTAAATCCATCCTCTTTGGAATCCCCTTTCAGGTAGTTGAAAGCCACTATCAAATCCCCCCTCATTCTTCTCTTCTGCAGAGTAAATAATCCCAGTTCCCTCAGCCTCTCATCATAAATCATGTGCTCCAGCCCCCTAATCATTTTTCTTGCCTTCCGCTGGACTCTCTCTAATTTGTCCACATCCTTTCTGTAATGGGGGGCCCAAAACTGGATTCAGTACTCCAGATGAGGCCTCACCAGTGCTGAATAGAGGGGAATGATCATGTCCCTCGATCTGCTGGCAATGCCCCTACTTATACACCCAAACTACCGTTATCCTTCTTGGCAACAAGGGCACACTGTTGATTCATATCCAGCTTCTCGTCCACTGTAACCCCTAGGTTCTTTTCTGCAGAACTGCTGCCTAGCTGCTCAGTTCCTAGTCTGTAGCAGTGCATGGGATTCTTCCGTCCTAAGTGCAGGATTCTGCACTTGTCCTTGCTGAACCTCATCAGATTTCTTTTGGCCCAATCCTCTAATTTGTCTGGGTCCCTCTGTATCCTCTCCCTACCCTCCAGCGTATCTACCACTCCTCCCAGTTTAATGTCATATGCAAACTTGCTGAGGGTGCAATCCACACTATCCTCCAGATCGTTAATGAAGATATTGAACAAAACCAGCCCCAGGACTGACCCTTGGGGCACTCCGCTTGATACCAGCTGCCAGCTGGACATGGAGCCATTGATCACTACCCGTTGAGCCCAACAATCTAGCCAACTTTCTATCCACCTTATAGTCCGTTCATCCAGCCATTCTACTTTAACTTGCTAGCAAGAATATTGTGGGAGACCGTATCAAAAGCATTGCTAAAGTCAAGGAATAATATGTCCACTGCTTTCCCCTCATCCACAGAGCCATTTATCTCATTGTGGAAGGCAATTAAGTAGTCAGGCATGACTTGCTCTTGGTGAATCCATGTTGACTGTTCCTGGTCACTTTCCTCTCCTCTAAGTGCTTCAGAACTGATTCCTTGAGGACCTGCTCCATGATTTTTCCAGGGACTGAAGTGAGGCTGACTGGCCTGTAGTTCCCTGAATCCTCCTCCTTCCCTTTTTTTAAAGATGGGCACTACATTAGTTTTTTTCCAGTGATCCGGGACCTCCCCTGATCACCATGAGTTTTCAAAGATAATGGCCAATGGCTCTGCAATCACATCAGCCAACTCCTTTAGCACTCTCAGATGCAGTGCATCCAGCCCCATGGACTTGTACTCGTCCAGCTTTTCTAAATAGTCCTGAACCACTTCTTTCTCCACACAGGGTTCGTCACCTCCTCCCCATACTGTGCTGCCCAGTGCAGTAGTCTGGGAACTGACCTTGTTCGTGAAGACAGAGGCAAAAAAAGTATTGAGTAATTAGCTTTTTCCACATCCTCTGTCACTAGGTTGCCTCTCTCATTCAGTAAGGGGCCCATGCTTTCCTTGACTACCTTCTTGTTGCTAACATACCTGAAGAAACCCTTCTTGTTACTCTTAACATCCCTTGCTAGCTGCAACTCCCAAGTGTGATTTGGCCATCCTGATTTCGCTCCGGCATGCCTGAGCAATATTTTTACTGGTCATTTGTCCAGTCTTCTACTTCTTGTAAGCTTCTTTTTTGTGTTTAAGATCAGCAAGGATTTCACTGTTAAGCCAAGCTGGTCGACTGCCATATTTACTCTTCTTTCTACACATTGGGATGGTTTGTTCCTGCAACCTCAAAAGGGATTCTTTAAAATACAGCCAGCTATCCTGGACTCCTTTCCCCTTCATGTTATTCTCCCAGGGGATCCTGCCCATCAGTTCCCTGAGGGAGTCAAAGTCTGCTTTTCTGAAGTCCAGGGTGCATATTCTGCTGCTCTCCTTTCTTCCTTGTGTCAGGATCCTGAACTTGACGATCTCATGGTCATTGTCTCCCAGGTTCCCATCCACTTTTGCTTCCCCTACTAATTCTTCCCGGTTTGTGAGCAGCAAGTCAAGAAGAGCTCTGCCCCTCGTTGGTTCCTCCAGCACTTGCACCAGGAAATTGTCCCCTACACTTTCCAAAAACTTCCTGGATTGTCTGTGCACTGCTGTATTGCTCTCCCAGCAGATAACGGGGTGATTTGAAGTCCCCCATGAGAACCAGGGCCTGCAATCTAGTAATTTCTCTTAGTTGCTGGAAGAAAGCCTTGTCCACCTCATCCCCCTGGTCTGGTAGTCTATAGCAGACTCCCACCACGACATCACCCTTGTTGCTCACACTTCTAAACTTAATCCAGAGACTCTCAGGTTTCTCTGCAGTTTCATACTGGAGCTCTGAGCAGTCATACTGCTCTCTTACATACAGTGCAACTCCCCCACCTTTTCTGCCCTGCTTGTCCTTCCTGAACAGTTTATATCCATCCATGGCAGTACTCCAGTCATGTGAGTTATCCCACCAAGTTTCTGTTATTCCAATCACATCATAATTATTTGACTGTGCCGGGACTTCCACTTTTCCCTGCTTGTTTCCCAGGCTTCTTGCATTTGTGTATGGGCACTTAAGATAACCCGCTGATCATCCTGCTTTCTCAGTATGAGGCAGGAGTCCTCCCTTCTTGCGCTGTCCTGCACGTGCTTCCTCCTGGTATCCCACTTACCTCAGGGCTTTGGTCTCCTTCCCCCGGTGAACCTAGTTTAAAGCCCTCCTCACTAGGTTAGCCAGCCCGCTTGCAAAGATGCTCTTCCCTCTCTTCGTTAGGTGGAGCCCGTCTATGCCTAGCAATCCTCTTCTTGGAACACCATCCCATGGTCAAAGAATCCAAAGCCTTCTCTCCGGCACCACCTGCATACCATTCATTGACTTCCACAATTCAACAGTCTCTTTGGGCCTTTTCCTTCCACAGGGAGGATGGACGAGAACACCACTTGCACGAGAAACTCCTTTATTCTTCTTCCTAGAGCCACGTAATCTGCAGTCATCCGCTCAAGGTCATTCTTGGCAGTATCATTGGTGCCCACAGGGAGAAGCAGGAAGGGGTAGTGATCCGAGGGCTTGATGAGTCTCGGCAGTCTCTCCGTCTCATCGTGAATCCTAGCTCCTGGCAAGCAGCACACTTCTCAGCTTTCCCAGTCAGGACGGCAGATAGATGGCTCAGTCCCCCCTAGGAGGGAGTCCCCGACCACCACCACCCGTCTCCTTTTCTGGAGAGCGGCGGTCATGGAACCCCCATCCCTAGGACAGTGCATCTCATGCAGTCCAATCGGTGGAGTCTCCTTCAGCTCCCTTCCCTCAGATGTATCATCTAATCCACTGTCCACATTAGTACCTGTGGAGAGAACATAAAACCGGTTGCTCACCTGTATCTGCATTGCTGGTACATGGATGCATCTCTTTCTTCTTCTGGAGGTCACATGCTGCCAATTTTCTTCACCGTCCTTATGTCCCCGCTGTGCAGCCTGCTCTGAATCTTCAGAACGTTCTGCCCGTAGAAGCATATCCTGATGTCTGTCCAGAAAATCTTCATTTTCTCTTATGCAATGCAGGGTTGATACTTGTTTCTCCAGACCTTGAATCTTCTCTTCCAATATGGAGACCAGCTTGCACTTTGTATAATCATACTCTGTCTTCCCCTCCCTTATGTGTCCCTTTCCATCCTCCACTATCTTCCTCTTTTCTTTCTCTCTCGACTTTTCAACTGCACTACATAACACCAGTATAGTGAAATAAGACAGCCCATCCAACTCTACTTGGCCTAAAAAGGACCAGTAAAGAAAAGGGACCTGGCCAAACCAACCAAATGATGTTCCTGACCAGGGAGGCAAGCCGGGGTGCAGAGCAACAGCTGTCATGGCCAACTTGCCTGCCCAAAGCATCCATCCATGATTGTCAAGCTGCCCTGTATTCTGAAAACATCAACAAAAGTGGTATTTCTCCCATCTTTGCTATCTTACCTCTTCTCTCCCTTCCGTGTCTGTCTGTTTTGTCAAAAGCAGGAAAGTGACTATTATTCTCAACTCAAACAACACAACTAAACACATCTTCCCCACCAAGGACAACTGTTTGACCGAAAAAGAGATAACGATATTCATCCTCTCAAAGAAACCCTCCAAACTCCAATTTTTGATAGGTTTTAATTGTTTGTTTTGCTTAATCACTCAATTTCAGTTGCAACACTTTTTGCCTTATTTTAATTCTTTTCCTTTTGTATGTTTCAGTTAATACATTTCTATCCTTTGGCATGAATTTCCTAATGTGTTTGCCACCATGCCACGAAATAATCTGAGGACTCTGTACACCAAACCTTGCTTAAAACTGTTTAATATTGGGCATTTTCTGGGTCATATTAACACCTTTGACTCTCTGTGCCTATATAGTCCATCTAAACGAATACAGCCGTGCAGTCATGTTCTGAGTCAACTCTTACTGTAGAAAAGCTGTACTATAATGCACTAAAAGTGAGATGCATAAAAAGATCCTGCTTTCAGGAGCCTATGTTCAGCCAGGAATGGGAGGCAAATGCTATGGGCCAACCAGATTGTAGGATTTTGTACCAAATCCCATAAAGTCAACAGCACACGCAACTCTACCTAGTACCATCCTGGGTGTAATGAGAGAGATGCTTAAAAATTCGTTCAGGAATTATTTCATCCCCACTGAAATAAATCTAGCCCTGTGGTAGATGTGGCAGGTGCTCAGCAGTACAGCACAATATATAACAGTTTAGGACTGACCGTGAAGATGAGCCTTGTATCCAGTTTTAACTGCAAGAGGAATCTAAAGTTTGCAGAATGTGATTTACTGTGATGCCAGGACTAACACCAAGGAGGTGGAGTGTTGGTGCAGTGGATGGAGAAAGGGTCAGGACTCCTGAGTTCTGTTCCTGCCTTCCCCACTTAAATCACTATGATTTTGGACAAGTCATTTAAACCTCTCCCAGTCTTCTCAACTGTCTCCAGCCAGCCTCTGAAAAACTAAGAGTCACTACGGAAATGCCTAAACTAAAGGATATGAAGGGAGTCCAGTGGCTTATATGAATAGCCAGTTATCTTTCCAAGTCTACGCACACCCATTGGAAGCCTGTGAACCCTTGAGACAGCTAACACGCAATGATGTGGCATGGGAATGGTCAGAGACCCAAGAACAGGCATTTGAAAGGGCAAAGCAAATCCTGAGCAAAGCACTAGTTCGAACATACCACAACCCTGCAGAGCAGCAAGAGCTAGAGAGAGATGCCTCCGAAGGAGGCCTAGGAGCAGCGTGGATGCAAAGCCAGCAGCCCCCAACATTTGCTAGGAGAGCCCTGTCAGACGCAGAAAGGGAATATGCTCAGATAGAAAAGGAGCTACTGGCAGTGCTCTTTGGAACGGAACAGTTTCACCGTTGGGCACCAGGCGGATGTGCAGTCTGATCACAAGCCATTGGAAAGCGGCACGAAGAAGGGGCTGCTAAGTTCACCCAAGTGACTGCAGCACGGTGCTGAGGGCTGGTATACAGCAGTTAATTGAAAGCTGGCTTCCTCTGTCTTCATATCGTTATCCTGGATCAGAGAAGGAACTTGAAATCCCCCCTTGAAAGGGAAAAAGAGACAAGACAATGTCTGTTCACACAGCCACGTGTCTGCTCCGTGCATGAGAGCAGGCAGTCTGAAGTTTTTCCCGCTGAGGGGCTTTGGAGTTGTGGGTGTTGACCTGTCCTCAGGGCTTCCTCTTGCATGCAATCGCTGGAAAGTTATGTTGAATGTCTGCCCCAGTGCCAACAACAGCACATGCCTCCCCTCAGGGAGGCTTTGTGGGAAAGAGCTCCTCACAGCCCTCTGCTTCCTCCCCATTAGTTCTGCTTTTTCTTTTTGCTCTGATGCATTTTTAAAGCATACTCTTCAGGCAAAATATTTTCTATTTCTCTGGAGAAGGCTGGTAGCCTCTGTCTTCAGCCCAGGTACCTAGAATTGGTTATTAGAATTCTTTCCCTTCTCTGTGTGTGGATGTGCAGACAGAGCTCTGAGCCCCAAGAAATACCCAAGCCCATTGAGGGCAGTGACTTGCAATGTCTTGCTTTCCCTGGAATTAGCTGGGTCTTGAAGGAAGTTCTCTGTTTTGTTGGTTTGGGATTGGCAATGTTTTATAAAGAAACAAAAGTGTCTGTGCCTAAAGATGCACTTACATTGTGGCTTCACCTCCAAAATCCACGGAGTATTAACTGGTGAATTCTCAATATGAATCAATGATTCCTCCAGTTTAGATTGACAGGTGGGAAATTGAAGCTGAAAAATTGTGACTTCCTCAAAATTACAAAGAATATCTGTTAAAGCTAGGAATACTATTATTTATTTGTATTGCAGTGCCCCACACACACCCCAGTCTTAGACCGGAATCCCATTGTGCCGTGTTATGGACAAGAGTTTACATTCTAAGAATCCAGAACCTAATCTTGAATAGGACCCAGAAGTATTGTTTCTGATTCTGTGCTCAAACCACTGTTCCTAGGTGGGCACTTCGGAAAGAAGGGTTCTGATTGACTATTGAATGTTGTTTGTGTAGAGGTCCAGTGTACTGAGCCCTGGTTTATGCTACACAGTTAGGTTGACATAAGGCAGCTTATGTTGACCTAACTACATCAGTGTACACACTACAACCTTTTCCTGTTGAAGTAAGTGCCCTACTGTATTGACATAACTCCACCTCCTGGAGAGGCATAGGGCTTATGTTGGTGTAGGTAGGGTGACACAGTGGCAATGTAGACACTGCATTACTTACATCAGCTGTTGGCTGTCTTGTCAATTTCATGACTCTGCTGAAGCTCTGCTCCCCAGCTGCTGCCAGGTGGCTTGCGCTGCCCCCCGGGTCCCAGCTCCCCTTCTCCCTCCCCCTCACCCGGGGCTCTCAGTTCCCTGCAGGAAGCATGGCTGCCGACCAGACTCTAAGCGTGGATCTCCCCACTGGAGGCAAGAAGCCCAGGGGGCAGCTGGGCTCCTGGCGGGGAGCTGAGAATTCTGGCTCTCAATCCTCTACACTGCCTCTCTTCAGTCGGGTGGAAGGGCTCCTGGTGAGGATGCGCACCACCGACAGAAGGAGAGTTGTGTGGACGTCAGCCACCACAGTAATTATTGCGGTGGCTGTGAGTTGACCTAACTTAGGTCGATTTAAGATTGTAGTGTAGACATGCCCTGAGTGTGGCATGAGTGTGATGATTTCAATCTGTGATGTAAAAGAATTGCCATGTTGGATCAGAACTGAGTTCTGTCTAGTCCAGTCTGCTTTCTCTGATAGTGGCCAGCACCAGAAGTATCAGAGGAGGGCGTAAGAACCCCACAGTAGGCGTATGTGGGGTAATCCTGATCCCTATCCTGATCCCTAATAGTTACAAATTGGCTGAAGCCCTGAAGCATGAAGTTTAATCCCCCTTCCAAAATTTTTCTTAGCATTAATTATAACAACTCTGAATATTCTTGACATCAATATGTATGTCCAGTGCCTTTGTGAATCTTCCTCAGTGGGATCCTGTGACAATGAGCTGTGTGAAAAAGCATTTGAATTAGCCATCTTTTAATTTAATTGAATATTCCCTTATTCTTGTGCTGAGACAGGGGAGCAGCATTTTAATTAAAACAATATGCCTCTAAGAGGGTGGTGGTAACCGATCCCCATTAATCACAAAGGGCGGAGAGAGAAGTGCCTGCTAGGCATAATGCCGTTCTGTTGGATTCCTGCATGCCTTTGGCACTGAGGACACGTGACTTTGTGTCATAGTGCCCAAAGCATAGGAGGACTTCAGTGAGCCCATATCCTCACTCCACCCTCTGTGGCACACTGAGACATGGTGCAGCCATACACCTAGACAAGTCATGGCTCATTGCCCACCTGTAGACTTCTTCTGTTTCTAAGCATTATTTAAAAACAAGTCTTTGGTTATATAATCATACTCTGCACTACTATAGTGTCTTTTCATCTGATGACAAAGCATGTAGCCCTATATTAGCTTTTTTTTCTGCAGATTTTGCTTAGCATAGTCCTCCTACCTTGAATCCTTGTTCCCAGTGCCCCATGTTACTCTCTGTATCTTGCACCTAGGCTGGACCTCACAGTGATAGAATTACTATTGCCTCTTTGTCCAAGAAGGGATTTTTTTGTGTGCCCCAGATAGGTGTTTCTAGTGGCTGGATATACAATTCAGGGGAAGTATTGTGATTTCTCCATCATTCACTTCTCTCCCTGTCCCTATTTTTTCATTCTCTTTCAGAACATGAGTGAAAACCTGAAGGACTGTTTGATCCAGACCCACACTTCGTTAGGGGAGATGGTGACAATAAAGACTGAGGCCTGCTCTCCGTGCCGGGACCAGGAGTATGGGCAACCCTGGTAAGAGACTATACCTCTGCCTAATATGTTCCTTCATCTTGTCTCCATTTCAGCCATAGGTTGAGATGGGTTGGATTGATGGTGCTCCCCTTGAGTCTCCCTGACCCGCAACAGACATGGCAGATTTCTGCCAGACATGGTGGTTCTCCACCAAAAGCTCCCAGGCGATGTAAGCATTAGCCACGTGATGCCATTGGAGCACCTTGTTCTGGCAGGACAGCCTGGGGCACTATGTATCAGCAATTTAGATGGCAAAATCAAGTTTGACACTTTAGGCTTGGGAAGCAGGGTATGCTGTTCACACAGCTTTTGTCTCATTGTCTATTCTTTTCTATTCTTTCTGCAGCATATCACACTCTTAAGTTCTTTATTTTCTTACTTTCTCTCCCCAGCTCTGGGAGGGCTGACTCTCAATCCATGGAAGTGGAGCCTAAGAAACTGAAAGGGAAACGGGATTTGATCATGACCAAGAGCTTTCAGCAAGTGGATTTCTGGTGTAAGTGTCTTATCAATGGAGGGAGAATTCTCCTCCTCTCTCAGTCCACCTGCCTCCCCCTGGATAGGAAAGGAGAGTCTGGGACAGAATTTACTTGTAAACCTGTCACATTAGTTAAACTCCCAAGGACCCTGAAATACTTGGTGATGAAGCCGTCAGGCAGGGATTCATGACAGCCAGTCTCCAAAGTTCTGGGTTTGTAGTGGGGCTGTGTGGAGAAATAGATAGAAAATGTGCTAGGGCCTCTGAAGCATAAGGATTGGGTAACTGTGGAGTTGGCCTGGCAGCCCAATAGAGAGCCTACAAAGTCCAGATTTATGAGTTTTGGAACCATCATTCTCAAGCAAGGGAGCATTGCATGGATAACTTCTTTTTTCGTTCTCCACATCCTGGGAGGGAAAAGTGTCCTGGCATACACTTGCACACCCTGAGTGTTGTTGGCCTCCTAAGGAAGCCACAGCCCCTTCCTGTCACAGGAGAAGTATATGATTCTGTCTTGTCGCTGAGGCATATGACAAAGGCAGTGGGATTATGTGGGCAAGGGTATTTACTGGGTGTATACAATGGGTCATATACCCAACAAGCAAATGAGAGTGCTGCCTCCAAGAGCTAGTAGTTTTAAGGTGTAAGACAGCACAGAATATGTGGGATACAGGCCTCTATGGCTGACATGTTCTCGGGAACAGGTAGGCTTTCAAGAGGAACTTGCAGAATAAAATGCTTGGCAAACTGCTCTGGGTGTAAGCTGTGACATGGGAGGAGCCACAAAAGGAGCTGTTGGCAGGGAGCTTGGGAAGAGAAGGGGTAAAGGAGGGGATATGGGAAGAGACAGGTGGGAGTAGAGTTGTATACATCCTGGACTGGAAGTAGGATTAACTTGATACAAAAAGTGAGTGGAAGCTAGTGAAGGGCTTGAGGCGGTGGGGAGATGTGGTCAGAGCAGCAGGAGAAGAAGGCAGTCTTGTTCCTCTTTTAATGAACTGGCTTTTTGTGTGTACATGCATCCATATGAACACATTTCTGCCCCCTGCTGAATGGAGGCAGGACTGCTAGACTGTGTCATAGGCCCTGTATTGCTGAAAGATTCTCCTTTTCCTCAGTGGCAGGGTTCTTTGCTTTTGGAGTAGAAGAATCTGAGTTCTGTCCTTATTGTTGAAGGTTGTATAAGCTAATAATTGCTTTCAGATGTTGGCATTTCTGCCAATGGAAGTTTCAGCTCACAAGTTAATTCCTGTTTCCTCCAGTTTGTGAGTCCTGCCAGGAGTATTTTGTGGATGAATGCCCAAACCATGGTCCCCCCGTGTTTGTGTCAGACACTCCGGTACCTGTTGGTATCCCTGACCGGGCAGCACTGACCATCCCGCCTGGCATGGAGGTGGTGAAAGAACCCAGCGGGGAGAATGACGTACGCTGTGTGAACGAGGTTATCCCCAAAGGTCATGTCTTCGGGCCGTATGAGGGGCAGATCTCCAGCCAGGACAAGTCAGCAGGATTCTTCTCTTGGCTGGTGAGTGTCCTAACTGCCTCCCTAATTGTGACAATCCAACCACACAGCCTAGAGCAGCGAGTTATGGGGTGATGGTACTAGCTCTGCTAAAAGAGTGAGTGCCTTTCTGTTGATATTCATTTGCAGCAGCTCCAGGTCCACCTATTGTTGTTATTATTTTTTTAGGGATACAGATTAGAGAAGGGGGCTGGGAGTCAAGATTCCTGAATTGTATTTCCAGATCTGGGAGGGAATGTGGTCTAGTGCAGGACTTCTCAACTGATGGGGCAAAACCCACAAGTGGTCCACAAAGGGGTGCCCTCTGAGTCACAGCCAAGGGGCTGAGAAAGCATCGAAGTCCAACCATCACTGGAACTTAGAAGAAATGAATGAATAGCTTACTCCCTCTCCTCTGCCTCTTGCTGTTCTCTCTGGCATGCCCTCCAGCCAATCCTGAGGAAGCTCCTCAGTGTATCTTCCTTGACTATAAGGGTTGGGGAGGATCACTTCTGGAGATTACAGAACTGTTTCCATGACCTCTTGAAACAGCACTTCCCCCTCCCCTGAACCAGAGCATTGTGAAGAGCGAAGGAGGGAGAAGCCCGCCAACCAAGATTCAAGAGTCCCAGCACTCCCTAAATCTGTCATCCACCAAGAGTAGCTCCACTACCACACACAGTCTTCAGCATTAAAAACCATCCTGCTATTATCCCAATCCCACAACACTTTTCAGCCATAAAGAAACCACAAGGTGAATTTGAGGTTGTGGGTATGAAACATTGAGAACTGCTTGTGAGTGATTAAACCTACAGCCAGGACTCCCAAGTTCAGCTCACAGCTCTGCTATTGATATGCTTTGTGACCTTGACCCAAGGTCCTTATCTCTGTGCCTCAGTCTAGCCAGCTGCAAAGTGGGGATATGCCTCAGTTCTGAGGGAGAAGAGGAAGAGGGGCATTCAGTCTCTGGCATCTTAGCTGAGACTGTCAACAATTGTACAAAATAGTGCCAGCTGCAGTGGTAGTTTTGTGATGTGGATATTTATACACTGGACAATGGACTGATACCACCAAGCTCATTTCACAGAGGGGACCACAAACACATATCCAGTGGGAGCAAGCTAGATGCTCTGCTGGTCAGGGCTAGGTTTGAAACCATGACCCAGAGGTAAAATGCTTTATATCCCAGTACCCCCTGACCAGGGGCTAGAATGGAAATTTGATCTAGAGGTGAAGAGTTCTGTATTCCCTGATTCTCTCTGAGCCAGCCAGTCTTCCTGTTACTTTTATTTTATTATTCTACAGATTGTTGATAAGAATAACCGCTACAAATCTATAGATGGGACAGATGAAACCAAAGCAAATTGGATGAGGTGAGTCTGGCTCTCTTCTGACTTCCCTGAAAAGGGCTTATGATCCAGAGAAAAGGCAGGATGCGCTTCTCATCCTTCTGTGTGACAGTTACAAAAGAGGCCCTTTCTTACAGGGTTCAACTCTTGTGTTCTTCTATTAAGTGCTCTTGTGAGAGTCCTCTGCTGTCAGATTGAATGGTTGGATCTAACGGAGGGAGGTGTGTGCAGAGAATGGCTGTTCTTTGTGATGAGCAAGCACAGTAAAAATAGTGAACAGATATACGCTTCCCCCTTTTTACAAACATTAACAAGTCTCACTCCAGTTTTCTTTAATTTTTCCCCCCATTTTACTTTCCAGTGTTTGCAAATAATTTTGCAGAAAGTATTCCATATTAATTTTATCCTTTCCCATTTTCCAGACATTGAGAGAGAGAGAGAGAGAGAGACACTTTTTCCTTAGGTTTCTAATGGAGCAAATTCTGCTATGGCGCTCTTCTGTTTGTTTTTCTTGTTTTGTGTCACTAGTATGATTGATTATATAGGTACAGCTCATGTTATTGAACTCTCCTGGCTGAGTGGCTTCGTAGCATCAGAACACAGAGCAGTGTAGGTACTGGACAAAAAGTGGATCTGGTTCTTGAATGGAATAGTGAGAAATGAAGATGTTTAGCATTTATACAGCACTGTTTAGTTTCAGAGTTCTTTACAAGTATTGATGTACTCTTTGCAGCCCCCTATGACGTTATAAGCAGGTAGCATTTACTTTGTATAAATTGGGAAGCTACTCCAAAGAGGTGAAGTGGCCCAAGGCCACAGATATATCAGTAGCAGAGTTAACAGAGGGCATGAGAACTTGTGGATTTCTTGCTACTTCTGTGTTCTTACCAATCAATAACACTGCCTTCAGTGGTGGATTTTTGAAGAGCTAGATAGTTGGCATCAGGAAAGCATTCCAGACAAGATCAAAATAACTTTGGGGTTAATTGGATTCTTGGCCCAAATGAATAGTTCCCTTATTAGCTTCACCAAGAAAAGAGGCATAGTGTGGAACACATATGGAGACACTACAAAGGCAACCAATCCAGCCTATATTCTGGCACTGCTCTTCCTTTTTGTCTGCTTGCATGAATGGAGGGTGTCCTGACACTTGTATCCAGGATGCCAATGAGACAAGAAAGGCTGGAGTTCTTAATACTGTCATGTGGTCTTCTGTGTGTGAGAAACTTTTACTCCAGTAGGACTGGTCTCTAGTCTGGAGTTATGTAATTCGTGGAAAAGAGAAGGGGTGGGAGGAGGAATGGACGGATATTTGGATGTAGCTCTTACAGCAAAGATTTCAAAGATCAGAAGCCATAGTAGAGATTTCCATGGTCAGAAGCCACGGAGAGATTTTTCTGCTGTTGTTACCATTTCTCATAACCCAATCAGGGGCAAAAGTGGGAGTAGAGAGAATATGGTCCCATGAAACAAGAACCTTATAACAATATCTTCCTCCTGGATTTGACTTGCATGGCCCTACCACTACCAATTTTCATGTTGGCTCTATCCAGGACCAGTTACCAGCACAGCGCCATCGGACAGAATGACCTCACAGGAACCTTTTCACAAACCAGTATTTGCCTTGGTTATGTCCTGATGGAATGGCCAAACCATTCTGCTCAGCCTGGTAGAGTGAGTAGACTATAAAAGGTTGGATGGAGAGAATCAGGACAACAATGGAGTTAAGGTGCAAGTAGGATGACCAGACAGCAAGTGTGAAAAATCGGGACGGGATGGGGAGTAATAGGCACCTATAGAAGAAAATGCCCCAAATATCAGGACTGTCCCTATAAAATAGGGACATCTGGTCACCCTAGGTGCAAGAGGGTCACCAGACTCCTTTAGGGGTTGTTTATTGGGGGACCCCAGACAGGTCACACACAAACTGAACTCCATGGAGTGAAATCTTTCTGATCCTTCCACATAGAGCCTGGAAAAAGTGCTTCCCACAGTAGTAGTGTGGGGACTATGACTGTATTCATGCTAACAAACATGATGTTACTAGAAAGGATTGATGGGGAAAAGTTTTTGTGTATTCAGAAACTTTCAGATTGGGTAGGCATTCAGGATCCTGCCTTAGCATCTTACCCCTCATGGATATTATCCCCAAAAGCTATACTTCTAGGGATGCTGTAGCAGCATCTGAAAAAAGAGTAGCGCTGTCCTTGCCATTGCAAAGCATTCTCTCTGGGAACAGAGTGGGTTTGCTCACCAGGATGGGGTAGTACATGAACAGCAGCCTGAGCTGATTCATCATTGTATTGTGTTATGTGTCATTTTACGTGTGTTTGACCCACCAAATCTGATCATCTTTATATTCCTAATGAAATTTGGCACCTTCCAGTTCTTACTTTTTGGGAATCCAGATCCTCTTTAAATAGGGCAGTGGCTAGAAGGAAAGGAAGAACACAAGACAGGGCAAGTGACGAGCAGCAGTTAGGTGACATGTACAATGTTGCATTTTTCCTTCTTCTCGTGCTTAATCTCTGAGAAGCTCTTGGAGCTGGGCTGCATGTTGAGATGGCCACTGATCCAAGAACCAGTCACTGTAACAGTCTCCTCTTTGCGTAAAGGGTTGTTGTCTCTAATACTGTGTGGAACGTAGTGGTTTTGTTTGTAGGGATTTGTGTGAACCATTTCCTCGGTCTCACTTCACATAGGGACTGGCTTTGAACAAATGCCCGGACTCAAACCAAACCTCAGTCAAAATCGCTATGTTGCCTCCAGCTTTAATAAGAACCCAGGAATCTACCCTGATCCCGAATCTTACAAGGGCTCTCACAAAACCCAGAACCAGCCCCATTGTATTGGGTTACTTTTGGGATGTGGCAGAGACACTTCATACAGCTCTTGGTGACCTTTGTCATAAGGGATGAAGCAGGGGACACGTCTGGAAAATGGAACTGCCTTTGAAATAGGTCAGGAAGCCCTTAGGACACCCTTCTGGGTGACTCACCATTGTCCTCATTGGAAGATGGTGAAGGGAAGCATCTGGAATTGTGGCAGTGTCTAAGGGGATTATCACAGTGTGGTGTCTCATGTGAGAGGCCTAGAATTCCTGTGGCAGGTTACAGTCTCCAAGCTGTTGCTAGAAAAGAGCACTTGAATTCTCAAAAATGTATTACCTGGTCCAAATCCCCACTCTGGGGATAGGAAAGTCTTAATTTACCTCACCACGTGCACATATGTGCATGGAACTGTCTATGTGTTTGCTTTTTTAAGTTTAGCATTGTTGGTGCAACTGCTTGGGAACATTTTCCTACCACGTTTATGATGGCCGCATATGCACACAGTTGGGATGGGTTTGTAATAGCACTATCTTACTTTCTTCAGCCCTTTGGGCATGGCTGGGGATGGATGCCTGGTTTCAGTGTCCATGCTCGTTTAATTTAAGTTGGGTTGCATACATCCATTTCTGTTAGCTCTCAGCATGTGGGGCCTGAGGGCTCTTATGGGTCCTCCTGTTTCAGTGAATTGCTGTGAAGAAGTAAGAAGTCATATAAAGCAGTATCACGCTGAAACTCTGACGGAGCCACAAGCTCCCTGCAAACAGCAATCTGAAGCCATTGTGCATTTGCTCCTCAGAAGCAGTGTAGAGTGTAGGTGGCTTTGTATTTAGAACGGTTCTGTATATCACACATTAGCAATTCTCAAATACTCCTTTGCAACTGAAAGTGAAACTTGTACAGCTTTAAGCTGTCTCTGGGGCCCTGCTCCTTCTGAGCTGAGGAGTGAATTCAAAACGATGGATGGGCTGTTATGACTCCTGTGGGCAGGGTCTGGCAACACCTCACATTACATTCTGCATGGGCCACAGTGCTTGAAAGTTAAAGCCTTCTCCTTCCATTCACACAATAGGTGCCAAAACTAGAGGCCTGAAGAAGCTCTAAAAGGCAAAACACTAGGTTTTAATACCGACCCAAAACTCATCCCAGGCTCCTGGTAACTATCACAACACTGCGCGAGCCTCTCACAACCCTGTGGAAACCAGGCCTGCTGGGAACCTGACACTTTCTGGCTTCATGTTTTGACTTAATATCAGGCCAGGCTTCCCAGTTTTTGTAGAGTTTTTTGGTTTTTTGGTGTTTGGATTCTCTTAAACTGCAAACTGAAAGGAAAATTCGACTTTGATGCACAGACTCAGAAGGAAAAATTGGTATGAGCCCCTAGGACCTGAAACTGCCACATCTCACTTTAGCTTGTGACTAATTCACTGTGTAATTCCCTGTATGGTATTAGCCGCAATGGCAAACTTGGGACCCATAATTCACCACTGGTGCAGCTCCAGCAATAACAGAAGTCGTGAAAGCAGTAATGTAGACAGGGCTCAGTCTTGTTAATACTGTCAGCTTACGTTGCTCAGAGCAACTCCCAAGCGAGTTCTCTGTTAAAATCTCGCCGGCTTTCCCTTTATAGAGAGATTATCATACTGTTACCCCTTTTGACCAGAACAGTTAGCCAGTACTGGAAATCTTGCTGGTTGTTTCAGTTAGAAGAAGAAATTGATGATGTCGTGAGATACTTGTTTGATACAATTCTGCTTATTTACAAAGAATGTGCATAAAGTCCAGTTTCCCTGAACACAGTAGGAATCATACAGGAGACAGTTTCCTTGCAAATATTCCAATCCTCTTTTCCCAGCCAGCATTCTGCCCCAAAGCTCTCTCTTAGCTTTCTCTCAGGGTCACGCTACATGTTCTGCTCTGGCTGTCGGCTTTCTGCTGCCTTCTGTGAGTGCTTCTGAGGTGTTTCTGGAATCATCTATGCACAGGCAGATGTGTACACACATACACAACTCCACCAGAACAATACCCCACCCTCAGTATTTGCATTCAGCCTCCAGTAAAACCCCTCAGCCCACATAGCCCACCTCCTGACCAGCCTTTTATGTGGCCTGTGTTTTGGGCAGTGGCTCCTGTTGTTTCAGGTACCTGTTCCATAAAGGAGCTTAACTGCTTCTTTCCTTGATCCTGAACAGGGGCGGCTGTTGTGCCTTCAGTGAAGTTTCACCCCTCCCTCAACATAACAGTACTAAGGAAAACAAACAAATACACCTGAAAGGAGTCCACTTATTTTTCCATATGTTTTTGTCATAGTTTGCACTTGTCTAGTGCCTTTCATGCCAATGTATCCCAAACCTCTCCACACTGGGAGGCAGCACCTCCTGATAACTAGTGCAGATTACAAAAATGGGACATATTGCCTACCCCTTAAAATGTATCTTGGGATCTTTAGTGTCCATGCCGCGCAGACAGGACCTTTTGTTTCAGATCTCCTTCAATTAACACTCCCTCCCTCCTCCCCCCCCAAACTGCATGACATTAACTATAACTTCTGGTTGAACATATAGTGACACCATGCAGTAACAATATAATTAAAATTAGGCTTTTTAATGTGTGGTCCCAGATTAGATTAAACTTATTTTTAAGGACACTTTAGATTTTTTTCATTTTCCCCCTGCCGCCACAGTGCTACTATAGCACAGAGTTAAGGTGGTTTGAATGCTCTAACTGGGCATTTCCATACTTAATATGTTTGGATTTCTTTTAATTTTTAGCATATGTCTGAATTTCCTGGGTTTTAATTGTTTGATTTGGGGTTAGTTACATCATCACTGATTGTTTTTACCTTAAATTACAGATATATACTTTCAAACTTTACTCCATCTTGATGTAGATTTTTGTGAGAATTTCCTTTTTTAAATTATCAGAAACTTCATACATAGATGCTGAACAGGAAATCTAAAGAGAACATTATCATATATTTTTAATTATTGGAAGCTGTGTAGTATCAACCTTAAATCATGTTTATTTGAAATTTTGAGGCCAGAGTCACCTATGTGTTCTGACTGCTTTACTCTGCTCTGGAATAATACAAAGCACCCTGAACATACTGGTTAGGTAAGCTGGGTTTACAGGAGCTTTGTATTCTCAGTGCACACCTGTTTCCCCTGCCCCTCCAGTCTTCCATTCTCCTGCACCCACCAGGGCCAGATTAACCCATCACTGGGCCCTATGTAAACATACACTTCTGTGCCCCTCTCTGCACATGAATAATAAATAGCCATAAAGTACACTTGCCATGGCTGGGCTGGCTATGCTGTGGATCCGCCAGGACCAGTTCTCATAGTGTTGCTGCTCACTTTGGCAGAGGGACAGCCGGGCCAAACTTGGATGAGTGGCATAGTGACCGGGCACTACTCAGTGAGTGTACTGTACAGCTGTTTGTTGGAATTCTCTGAAGTATAGTATTAGTTAAGTACACTGAAGAAGAAACTTTCACTTAAGAAGATAATAAGTAAAAAAAATTACTATTAATCAGTTCTTAAATTTAAAAAAAGTATTCATATGGTAGCTTGTGGATAAGATTTCAGTGAGTTTTAACTGTAAGGGAAATTGAGTCTGCATTGTGTTCCCTTATTAAAATCATTTAGAACACACAAGTAAGGTCAAGACACAGCATACTAAGGTTTTTTTTAAAAGGTCCCATTTTTAAATTGTTACTTCATAAGCTAATTAATGGACTTCGCAAATTCTCACAAAATTCATTCACTATTCCGTGTATTGGTGAGGATATGCTGAAATGTTCATACATAACAAAAGGCTTTGAATCCCTGCTTTGAACTCAACTCAATCTTAATTGTGGCGCTCAAACTAGCACCTCCATAATAGTCCGAGTTTCAAGCTTGAAAGTTACCTTTTAAAAAACAAAATGGCCGCCCTTTTCTATCTCGACTGAGGAATATTGAAAGCTTGTTGTGGGTGTGGGTGGAATTGGTCCCACCAACTCCGTCTTGCTGGAAATCAGCCCCAGTGCAGCACTGGGCACGTGGTTGGATGTGGGGGGTGTGGTACTTGGCGTTGATTTCTTTTTACCCAATTGTGCTTTGTGGGATGTTCAACCCAAGGAATATGACTGAACGAAAGAGGAAGCCCAAGTTTTCCAAGGAAGAGCTGGACATTCTGGTCACTGAGGTGACCCGGAACGAAGCCATGCTGTTTGGGAGGGAGACAATGCGTCTATCCCATGCTGACAGGGACAAGATCTGGGAAGGCATAGCCAGGAAAATCACATCAGTCAGCCAGGTCCCCAGGTCTGTAAAAGACATTAAGCACAGATGGGACGACATGAAGAGAAGGACCAAGGACAAACTGGCATTCATGCAGAGGTCCCTCTCCAGCCCTGGCAGCACGGGGCGGCCCTCGGCCATCGTCCTGACCGCCCACGAGAGAGCCATCGAGTCGACGCTGCATTCGTCACACCAGATGCACGGCTTCCGGAGAGCGGATCTGGACGTGGTTGACAGCCCATCAACGAGCTGTAAGTATCTCTACATTAACCTCTGTTTTATGCTCACATATCTCAGTTTTGACGCAAAGGTGTCATTTGTGTATGATATGAGGTGTTGTACCTTCCTGCTCACTGTGGTGTTGGTCGCTAGTAGGTCTCTGTTGATCATGGTGAAGTGAGATGGAAGCAAGTTTCCCCCATCCCATATTAAATTTTTTTTTTGCGTCAACTTCTCCCAGCCTTTTGCCCTATTGTGTCTCCCCCATCTTATGATTGGACAGTGATAAGGTTCTGCCTTTTTAAGGGATGGACAGCAGCTATCAAAGCCTTACCCAAGCCAACCAGGTATGGGGAGCTGGATGCAACTACTTCCAGTGGGTGGAAAGACCGTTATGAAGGACTAGGGAGGGTTCCCAAACATGCATCCCAGTAGGGAGGAGACTCTCACCAAATCCCATTACTAATGGATCCGCTGCACTATAATCAGCTTCAACAAGGTCCTCTTTTTATGGTGACTATTGACACTTGTGCTCAGGCCATTGTGGGCTTCTTATTTAGTGGTTTGAGTGTTCAGTGCAAGTAATATCAATAGAAAGGGCATCTTAATGATTTGTTTTCTTTCCTGAAACAGAAGATTGACTCTGCTTTTTAGTTACGCTTCTTATAGTGAAATTCACTAACTCCTTCCAGCTCTGTAGGCCTAAATTCCTTTCTACTCTGTGTCGGTTTGGTTTGTTTTTTTGCCTTTACTTATGAATTTTTCTGTGTGGATGCGGCACTTGTTTTGCTGTAAGCCTATGGAGATATGAAGTAGGGAAGGAGGGATATCTGTTATTCTGGAAAGTAGACTAAGTATAGTTTCACTCTTGGTGTTCTCCCACCATGTTCTGTCTCTTCCCTTAGTGCTCTACCAGTTAACATTGTTAATAGAAATGCAAGAACAGAATACTAGCACTGGCAAAGTGAGGCTCAGTTAGGGTGTGTCTATACTGCAAAGAAAAACCCATGATGCTGAGTCTCAGAACCTGGGTCTAGTGACTCAGACTCACAAGCCTCAGGCTGTGGGGCTAAAAATAGCCATGTAGACATTCCTGCTCGGGCTGGAACTTGGGCTCTGAAACCCTGTGGGGGGGATGATCTCTGTTTTTCTATGCAAGATAGACATGCCCTTAGATAACTCCTTGTGCCTACCTTTGGAAATCAGTAATGTGCACATTTATATGGGGTTTCTAGCCTTTATCATCCAGAGATTCACGTCTTAACTGATAGCCTTTTTCAAAATAGTTAATATGTCTGTGTGAGGATATCAGTAGGTAGCTAGAAGTATAAGGCATTATCATTATATTTGATGTACATATGCCCATGAACAGGGTTATCACGAGATTTTTATTGCAATCAGTGTCATTACAGTGAAGTGGGGTTTTCTTTGTGTGGCTTTTTTTCCCCCTGCAACAGTCTAACATACCTAATTAACTTGGGGTCTTGTTGTTTTAAAGCAGCATTACCAAATTATATCCCTTGGCACCAAACCAAAAATATTGCAATGCAAGTCAAATTTGGCAAGGACCAGGTGCCATTATATAAAATATAATGTAAGCAATAGTACATGACCAGGTGTTTGTCATCAGATATCTGCACATCTCTGGTGAGTTTTGACACTAGCCTGAAGGCCAGCTGTCTTAATTTAACCAGACCATGCAATTTTTCTTATTTAGCCGTGCTTTTGGAGAAGGTAGGTCATCACTATTGTTTAAAATTATTTTAGTTTCTGGTAACAAATCCTGACCCATGTGGTTATACTGGATACCCTCTCAGGTTGGATCCCTCCTCAACTGATTGGGTTCCTTCACATTTGTTGCTCAGGTGCTAATATTTGCTTTACATGGGCAAGCACGTTTAAGTTATGCACCAAAAACTGTATCTGGAGGCTTGTCTCTAACGCTAGGATAGTGAAGAGAAAGCTTTCCAGCTGCTCTAAGATCTCTTGAAACAAGTCATGGGAGAGAAAGTTTTGCCATAATAATTTGCACTTCTTGTTCTGTTTAAAGCTGATGAAGATGAAGAAATGCCAGGCCCCTCACAGGAGCACCACTTCTCATCACTGCAGAGGGATGGTGAAGAAGCCAGCCAGCTCTCTGGGCCTTCTCTCCTCCGCACTTCTTCTTCATCTGATCAATCTGAAGCTACCAACCAAAGGCAGGAAGTGCAGCACTTGTCCCCACATGCCCAGTCATCCTACCAACCCCCTCACCCACGCACCAGGAGTCCGCCCCTTTCTAGCTTCGATCGGCAACTACTCCATTCCCACACCCAGCAGACAGACCTGTTCAGGCAGTTCTGCCAGGAGCTGGTGGCTATCCACAGAGACATGGCGGACAGCATGCATGTGATTGGTCAGAGGATGACTGACCTGACTGGGCAAGTCAGCCAGATGTGCCAGACCCTGACAGAAATCCGTGATGGGGTCCAGGCTTTTCATAGGGTGCAGGACCCTAATGCCACCCCAAGGACTGTCCTGCAGGCACCCTGCTCAAGGAACCCATCTGAGCCCCATGCAGAGTCCAACCAAAGCCCCCCAAAGCAGCCTGCTCCTGCACGGACTACCAGGTCACAAAAGAGAAAACACCATTTTTAATCTGCTTCCTGTTAAATAAAAGAAGGGAGGTCCATCCTGAGCTGTTGCGAATTCACAGGGCCTCCACCCAAGGATCAGTATTACATGGTGAGGAGCAGCAGGCCCCCCTTACCTGTAAAGCAGAGTTATGGCAGCTGAGTAGTAGGCCTGGCCCGATGGACTGACAAACAGGTGTCTCAAGCCTTTTAGAACCTGGATTGTAGGGAAGTTAAACCTCAATTCTTTTTGTCTTGTAGCTATTTTGAGCCATCAGGGCCCCCTGTGCTTAAGTGCTCTAGAGGCTGAGAGATGCAATTAGACTGATTTCTTTGATCTTGGAGGATGCCTGTGAAACATTATTAGGGCAACATATTTGCAAACTTCCTTTAAAAACCAAACCACAAAATATCCCAGCCTCTTTCCTCCCACTATTATCCTGCAAATTGGCATATGTGCTATGCAGATTCTTAACTAAGTGATGCATCATTATAGCTTTAAAGGCTGTAATTGCTCATTAGTTTATCTTGTGCTCTGCAATAATGGGAGATCAGGGCTTACTGTAATAATTATATGCAGCTTTGGGAATGGGGATATAAAAGTGCAAATGCTGAGATGGGAAGAAAGTAGATGCAGAGAGAACCTCCCACCCGCTGCAACTTGGGAGAGACTGTCCAAGCATTGTTTGACACAGAGGATGGCTCTCAATGTCCACTGAGAGTAGGATAAGAAGTAATCCAGTTTAGTTTGCAGCAGAGGAAAATTTAGCTTAGATATTAGGCAAAATGTCTTAACAATAAGGATAGCTAAGCACTTGAACAGACTTCTAAGGGAGATAGTGGAATTCCCAGCACTGGAGGCTTTTAAGAAAAGGTTGGATGATCACCTATCTGGGATGGCCTAGGTATAATTAATCCTTCCTTAGCGTGGGAGGATGGACTAGATGACCACTCCATCCTCCCATGATTCCATAAAACCCTCAAAGATGTGGTGTTGCACTTGCCCAGAACCCTGCAGTATTGCACGCACTTGCGCTGCAGGGTTTAATCCATCTATTTCCTTGAATGTATCTGAGGCTCTGTCTGCACGTCACAGTCAGGATTAAACATGGCTAGTATTTGTAGTGTGATTGTGGCCAAACAGGGTTGTACCATGTTCCTTTCTGGCGTGTTATAACCTCTATTGTTTTTGTGCACCAAAAAATGTGCTAGGTATTCTACAGAAACAAGTAAAGACATAGTGCCTGATTCCGATCTCATGTACACTAGTTTTACATCAGTGTAATTCTATTGACTTCGGTGGAATTATTTACAATGGGGTATCTTAGGGCAGAATTTGAGGCTTAGTCTCTGCCCTGAAGAGCTTACAATCTAAATTTCCTGATAGATATCTAAGCTAAAACCTCAAACACTTTGTTTCTGTCCAGACAAGCGAGAACGATGTTTCAGCATTTTAAACTTTGTTGTTGCCCTAGGCTCCCTCTGCCTTTACATGTATAATCTTGGTTTTGAAACTGGGTTTTAGCACCCTCATCCGACCCGGCTACAACACACCTTGTTGAGTTGAATCCGCACAGCAGTTTTTTCACAACACAATTGGGTGTTACCCTGGTTTCCACATCCTCATCTGTCATGCCACCTCAGACCCCAGAAACATCTGGCCAGTTATCCCTGTGTGCCAAGAGGACGTTCACGCAGAGCAGCACCAGCAGCTTGTGAGCCTGTGCTCTCTGGGATGTCCTACTGTTCATAGAGCTGGGTAACAGGAGAATTTTCCAAACTGGAGACACAAACAGAGTTGGGGGGTTCACATCTACACACAAGTGTTACTACCTGGTTGCACAGAGACAGCACATGTTCTCCTAGATCTCTTGAAATGGTGACACAAGGTTAGCTGCCACAGTTACTAACCAAGTACTAACCATGTTGGGTATGTGAACACAAATCTGGTTTAGAGCCAGCCTTGTCACAAGCCAATTGCAAATTCATCTAAGGGTTGTGTAGGCAAAGCCTTAGTGGACAGGGAACTCGGACAGCACAATATGTGAGATCTACTTTATTGTTCTGAAACTGTTAAGAGTGTTTTCTTCTTTCAGCTGTTTGCCATTTCTCTTCTAAAATATACTGTGAGAATTGTCTAAAATACTTCAGTTCAGTGTTACTGCAGTGGTTGAGCCATTCCTGGTGTGTGTATTTTTATTTTACTGTCCTAATACAAATAGGTTAAATTTTAATTGCTTGAGAAAGGGCTCTAGTTCAAGAAAGCCAAGGTCTGGTGAGGAGAAAACCACCTTTCTTCTAGGAATTAATCAACTTTGGATCTCATAGAGGAATTTCCCCAGAGCATCAAGGCCAGAGCAGGGCAATGCTTGCTTTCCTTTCTATTAGTCTGCCATTTTGCTTCAGTTGCAATATTTGTATTCTGTAGAAAAATACTCTTTTTGGTTTTTATGGTGGGGGAATGTATTTGGTCTCAGCTGAGGTTGGAGAAACTTTTCTAATGTGGCTTAAGGAGAAACTGAGAAATGGCAAATGTTTTAAAAAGCTTGTATGAGTAAATATGGTGCTACTGCTGAATATTATTAGTAACATTCTTAGTTTATATTTATTATAATATTTGGTCCATGCTGATGTCTTGTTGATATAACTGCAAGATTAGCCCCACTGGTTATGTTGTCCTTGGGGAGCTGCCATGGGAACTCTCAGAGCTAGACAATGGAGGCCTCAGCTCTGCAGCTGGTAGGCATCCGCAGTTCCCAATGACATTTATGGTCGTTATGGGTACTCAGAATGTTTTAGAATAAAGCCCTTAATGTATAGAAGCACTTAAAGAGCGATGACCGTCAGAGGTGGTTCTAGTCCTTTGGGGGCCCTAAGCAAGAATAATTTAGGGGCACTCCATTACCTCTTACTGACTCCCTAAAAATACTAACTGCATTGTTTCTGCAAACCAAAAAATGTACCAACACAACACATACTAATATGCTTGTTAAAATCTCCACATTAAATAAGATGAATAGTATTTTGGGGGTAATACTAAATCGGGGGCCCCCGTTGAGCTGCTTGGGGCCCTAGGCATTTGCTTAGTCTCTTTATGTCTGGAGCCACCACTGATGACCCTGTTTTCTGTTCTGCTAATGGGACAGCCTAAAGCGCAAACCCCTGAAACATCAGGGCTCAGGGGATTGGTGACGAGAAAGGACCACATATTATAAAATCCAATGACTAGATTAAGTTATATCCCTGAATTTCCTCTGTGGGGTATTACTAATGGGCCCAGTTCCCGGCGGGAATTGTCTGCCCTTGTAGACCCTCAGTGAAATGGTTGCTTTGTACTGTCTTGCAAAGGGCACTTCCTCCTGTGCACATCACACTGACTGGTGATGGAAGCCTGAGAAACAAAGTGCCCGTGTTGAAGCATATTGCTGTGCTTACGCCAGTATTTCCATTTCTTGTATATGCTGGAAAAATATTTCTTTAAAAGTATTTTGTTAAATAAATTACAATAAATATATAACACTTTTAACACACATGCTTGTTGGGTCATTTGTCCTTCCCACTCCATCTCTGCCTGGATTTGTGCCAGGGAGCTAAAGTTAAAGATCTGGTGTACGCAGCCATCTCAGAAGCCACATCCATTTGCTGTCTGACATTCCCAGACATCCCAGGGCTGCCAAATGTCACAAACCTGGAGTGACACACGAGCCTTTGGCAGTCCTGTCGCTTGTGGCTGGGGTGCAGGTAGGCACCTCCTGTGGCCACTGAAATGGAGGCAGCAAGCTGCTGCTGTTCCTCCTGGGTCTGCTGTGGTGCCTGCCTTCAGGCAGCCAGGTGGGCTTCTCTCTTCCCTCCCCTCGGCTTCTCCTGGCACCAGACCAGCACAGAGCCCCCAGGGAGGAGATAGTGCGGGTAAATGGGGGGAGACAAAGAGAACAGGGTTAGGGAGGCTGAGGGGAGAGGGGCAGAATGACTGAGGTTCCCCCACAACAAACCTTTTCCAGGGCTTCCCAACTGTCCCACAACACACACACCCTGCCCTCCAGTGGCCTGTGGCTCTCTCCAATACTTGAATCTCCACTGGGTCCCCTTGTTCCCTCCAAATCCCCCTTACTTCTGAAGTGTGTGAGAAATAGCTACACCAACCACCCCTGAGCAGGGAGACCTGAGAGCTTCTTGGCTTCTGGGAGTCCAAAGTCAGCTGTAAGAGAGAAGCGGTGTAAAGGGAATACAGAATAGCGTTTAGCCACTAAATGGAAAGCACATACTGCAGGGCCAGCTTCTGTATAGCTAGGATCACGGCTGCTGCCCGCTTGCCTCTCCAACAGCTAAGGAATCAATTCCAGTCAATACACACCAGCAAGAGCGGCAGGCTCCCATGTCTCTGGGCAGTGCAATATCTGAACAGTGCTGTTGATCTGAGACCTGGCATTTCGCTGGGTCGGAGTAGACTGGGCAGAGTCCTTGTCAGCATTTGAAGAGGAGTTTACTATGACTTTACCCTTTGGCTTCTCTGTCCCAGGGCATAGGACAGCTGGGAGACTTTATCACCCCTGTGAGAGCTAAAATTCATTATTTTCACTTTACTCCGTAATCTGCAGGTACCTCTTCAAAACCCGAAGCAATTGCAGATGGATGGGTTTGACTGAGTCACATGTCTATTGTCACCAGTATCTCTCTCCTTTTGGAACCTCACCTCACTAATATTGCTGGGAAACAGCCTTAAGGTCTTGTCAGAAATTGTACCAGTGTCTATGTCTTCACGAGAAATGCTGCAGTGCTACAGCTGCACTGCCATAGCACTTCAGTGTAGATGCTCACTCCCATGACAAGAGGAGTTCTCCCATCACTGTAGTTACTCCATCTCCCTAAGAGATGCTAGCTAGATAACACCGGTGGTTAGGTTGGCTCAACTATGTCACACAGGAGGGTGGATTTTTCACACCCCCTGAGCACTGTAGCAGGGTCAACCTAACGTTTGAGTGTAGATATTGTTAAATTGCTTCAACCCCCTCATGTAGACAGTCTTAAATTGGTTTGAGCACCTTAGGCAGTGTTTACGCCTAAAACGTAGGTAGACCTAGCTACATCACCCAGGGATGTGAAAAAATTTGCCCCCATGAGAAATGTAGTTGAGCTAACTTAAGCCTTGGTGTAGACACCACTAGATTGGTGGAAGAATTCTGTCAACCTAGCTACCACCTAGCTACAGTGATGGAAAAACCCCTCCTGCTGCTGTAGCAAATGTCTACAGTATGATGCTACAGCTGCAGCACCGTAGCTATGCCACTGCAGTGTAGACGTAGCCTTACATCAGTTTTAAGATGATTCAATACTGTTCAAAGGCACTCTTAAACAAATTCAGAAATCCCTACACAATGGGGTTGTACTGATCTTAACTACACCAGTTCCTAAACAGGTTGAATTAAAACAGTGTAATTTGTATATGTAGACCAGGCCAAAGACACTGGCTAATTGCTAGGTGGTTAACAGCTGGGAACTAACCATTTTCCAAAGTAGGTATGGGCCACTAGAGAGTTGTCTGCACAGGAGCAGGGAAGGCTGGGAGATTGGCTTCAGTAAGGTCTTCTGGGAAAATGCAGAATCACCTGGCCTTTCTTCCCAGCCAGGAATTCTCTGATCACAGAATGTAGGAATGGAAGAGAGCTCAAGAGGTTATCTTAATTCAGTCCCCTGCATTGAGGAAGAACAAAATATTATCTATTCTAGACCATCCCTGACAGGTGTTCGTCTAACTTGTTCTCAAAAACCTCCAGTGATGGAGATTCCACAACCTCCCTACATAATTGGTTACAGTGCTTAACTACCCTGACAGGAAGTTTTTCCTAATGTCTAATGTAAATCTCCCTTTCTACAATGTAAGCCCATTGCTTCTTGTCCTGTCCTCAGGGGATAAGGAGAACAATTTGTCACCTTCCTCTTTATAGTAACCTTTTACGTACTTGGCTGTTACCATGTCTCTTCTCCAGACAAACCCAATTTTTTCAATCTTTCCTCAGAGGTCATGTTTTCTAGACCTGTATTCATTTTTGTTGCTCTCCTCTGGACTTTTTCCAATTTTTCCACATCTTTCCCAAAGTATGGTGCCCAGAACTCCAGTTGAGGCCTTATCAGTGCTGAATAGAGTGGAAGAATTGCTTCTCGTGTCTTGCTTTCAACACTCCTGCTAATACATCCCAGAATTATGTTCGCTTTTTTTTGCAACAGTATTACATTGTTGAGTCTCATTTAGTTTGTGATCAACTATGACCCCCAGATCCTTTTCTGAAGTACTCCTTCCTAGGCAGTCATTTCACATTTTGTATTTATGCAGTTGATTATTCCATCCTAAGTGTAGTACTTTGCATTTGTTCTTATTTAATTTCATCCTATTTATTTCAGACTGTTTCTCCCAGTAGATCATTTTGAATTCTAATCCTATCCTCCAAAGCACTTGTAACCTCTCCCAGCTTAGTATCATCTGCAGACTTTATAACAGTACTCTTTATGGCATTATCCAAATCATTGATGAAGATATTGAATAGAACCAGGCCCAGGACAGATCCCTGCAGGACCCCACTGGATATGCCATTCCAGCTTGACTGTGAACCATTGATAAATGCTGAGTATGGTTTTCCAAATAAGTGTGCACCCACCTTGTAGCAGATTCGTCAAGGCTACATTTCCAGTTTGCTTATGAGAAGATCCTATGAGACAGTATCAAAAGCCTTACTAAAGTCAGGATATATCACATCTTCCGCTTTTCCCCCATCCACAAGACTTGTTACCCTGTCAAAGAAGATACTAGGTTGGTTTCATATGATTTATTTTTGACAAATCCATGTTGACTATTACTTGCTAGGTACTTACAAATTGATTCTTCGATTATTTTTCCAGGAATCTCCCTTGCCATTTAAACATGCTGCCAGTTCCAGTGTTTTCCCCCCTCCTCTCATGGTTCCCACCTCAAGGGGACATTCAGTGACAATGTAATTTTAAACTGGTGAAAGGAAATACTTCTTTACAAAATGCATAATGAATCTGCGGAACTAATTGCCACAGGATATTATTGGCTAAAAGCTTGGTAGGATTTTAAAAGTTTAGTTATATGGATGAGAACATCCACATTTACATTAGATTGGAAAAATATAAGGGATACAAAGCCTCCTGCTTTAGGGTTTAAACCAACCACTAATTGCCCAAGACTAGGAAGAAATTTACCTATGGGCAGATTATCCCAAAACTGTCCATTATGGGGTTTCTTGCTCCTTCCTCTGAAGAATTCAGTACTGGCCACTGTCAGACAGCCTGAACTTGATCCACCACTGGTTGGATCCACAATAGCATTTGCTGTATTTCTTTGTATTTCACACATACACACCACTAGTTCCCGGTGTGATGGAAGGTCAGGAAATGGCAGTCAAGGTAGGTTATATTGGAAGCTGGGCTGGGAAGAAACAGTGTGCAGCCAGCACTGTACCTGGGAGGGGAAGCCAGGCTGGCAAAAGAAAAGTGGGTGGGAATCGTGGGTCCTTACTGTACCTAAGGATCAGGCAGAAAATTTGAGAAGTTTGGGGGGTTGGCAGGCATAGTAAGCCATGTAACAGGAAAACGTGGCTTTAACATTATCTTGTTCTTGTGTGACCTAATAGAAAATGTTACCAGTTCACTCTCACACAAAGCTGAACCTTACTGAATTCTCAAAATCTCTATGACAAATCTAGTTATTGGGCACATACAACATTATCCTGCCCTACAAGATACTATCCTATAAATATCAGTGTTGTTGGCTACTGGGTTGAACCGTGCACATTCTGTAAAGTATGAATGCCTTTGTGGAAGTTGTTAAATATCTAAAAGTAATTGTGCTTGTGTAGAGGAGCAGACTGATCTCATCAACGTTCTCACTCAACTGGGAGTCTGGGGATGAAGAGTAGCTGGAGAATCAGGCCTTAACTGTCACTGGAACATTTCCGTAGTTTTGCTTGTGCTGGGGCAACCGTTCCCTGCACTCACTTATGCTGCTCAGGTGGACTAACCACGGAACAGATCATAGCGAAGCAGCATATCTCCTGGGTGCTCTAGGCATTGTTTTTTGAATGCCTGAATAGGTCAACACAGAAGTGACATCTGATACACAAGCACAATCCCTAGTAGCCTCCTTCCCAGTGCTACGTTGCTGTAAATGAGGGCTCACTTTTTTTGACATATTTATAAAAGGCTAATTAAAAAGTCTCGTAGGCTGTTCGTATTATTTTGCTGGTGGGAGTGATAAAGGCTGTTGTTTGCATAATTACTGATGACTATAGACCATTGTGGGTACTGTGTGTAGCACAATAGTATATAAAACATAGCTGATTACAGTCAAACGGGCAGTTGGTTAACACTAAAACCAGAGCTGATTGAAACTCATGCTGTCGGAGGCTTTGCAAACCTGTTTCTTGTATTTACAAAACTTGATCAAGTTTGTGAACTTTTCCCTCTGCAATTTTGTGTGTGTGTGAGAGAGAGAGAGAATGTGAATTCAAGGGAAAATACACACATTTCTCTATCCAAAAAGAAGTTGTGCTTTGAATTAACAATGATTCATACAAGGCACAACGGTAGGAGATTGTAGAAGGAGGCATAATGGCTGCTCTCCCATACTGATATTGGGGTCATTGTGACATGGAGCCTTTAAAGCTGAAGAGAAGAGGAGTAAGAAGGGGAGAAGATGTTGTAAATTATAATAAATATATAGTTTTCAAATAGCATCAACCAGTTTTATATGCACAGTATTCGGGTTCTGCTTCTAGTCCTATATGCCTACAAAAAGTAGTTAAGCAGCAATGGATAGGACCCTTATGGCTTATAGGATGCCTTTCTTTCCTCCTCCAAGATGAAGAAAAGGAGGCGCTAGCCTGACTATTCTATGTCTGCCTCTAAATCTGTATATTATCAAGATGCATGTAGAGGATGGGTTGACTAGCAAGATTAATTTCCCTGTTCCCACTGCGCTGAAATTGGGCTTTTGGAGAACAGGAAAAAAAAAATCTCATTGTTGAACTTCGATCTTTCAATCAAAAGTTATTAGCAGGTCGTTAGCTTGTGTTATTGGATTTCAAGCATTTCGAGTTTCTCTACACTGTATTCTTTTGTACTGGATACCAATGAAACTGCACATGTGCAAAAGCCACCAGTGTAGATGATCTCTCAGTTTCCTAGACTGCAATTCAAAATGTTTGGCTCATGCACTCATCATCAGCCACCATGATCTTCCCCCTTTTGAGTAACCAGGTACTGCTTAACCAGCAAGGGAGAAGCTAAGAAATATGGCTTATCTTGAAGGGTCAAATGGTGTTTGAGCAGCTGTTGGTGGGAGGCCTGGATTGGTGGGAGGCCAGAAGGTTCTGTCATTTCTAAGACTCCTGGGGTGGAACAGGGGGTAGACCTGGTCCAGGAAGACCAGAGTCCAGGAAGTCACCAATTCCGTTTAACACATTTTAGGCAAGAAAAATGTCAAAGGTGAGTGTGTGCGTCACAAGCATTAGCACTGATAGTCCTTCATATGGCATGTATATTGTTACAGTAATAGAAGTAGTAACCTCCCTTCCCAGGCTGAAACAGCTACCACAGACTCAAGAACCTGTTTAATAGTCCTTAGGTATCCCTGTTCGTATTCTTGTATCTATACACTGACATATCATTTGTCCATAATTCCGTGTTATCCAATCTTGCTGGTTCTGTGACTGTCTTTGAAGATCGTTCTGGCATGACTGTGGATGTGTCTCAGTTGACTTTGATAAGAAAGGGAGGGGGCACACCTCCACTGAAGTTTATGATTCAAGCCTACTTTATCCTCTCCCTCAGGTATGTGGTCATATCCCGAGAGGAGAGGGAGCAGAATCTGATGGCCTTTCAGCATAGTGAGAGGATTTACTTCCGAGCCTGTCGGGACATCCGGCCTGGGGAGAGGCTGAGAGTCTGGTACAGTGAGGATTACATGAAGCGGTTGCATAGTATGTCCCAGGAGACCATCAACAGAAACCTCACAAGAGGTGAGTTTCTTCCTTCACATCATCCCTTTTTTCCCTTTCTGTGATCAAGCTTTGTGCACCAAGTGCTTTCGATCGAAGGCATAATATAAATAAATAATACTCAACCTCTATACGGAGTTCTGAACTTCTATAACCAAAGTCCACTGAGTGCAGAGTCCCTCCTGCCTGGTTCCCTGGGATAGATATGAGTTTAAAAAAACCCACACGTTTTGGAGTGAAGGATCACAGAAGGGCATTTTCACTTCATGTACTGTAAGAAACTGAAACAAAGCACTGGGATCTCAGAGCTTTCCCTCTACAAGGCTCTCTGTTCTGAAGGCTGCTGAGCTGGTGGCTCTCTGAAGACCATAGATTCCAAGATCAGAAGGGACCATTGTGATCATCTAGTATTTGGATGGCTCTGTGTGCATGTGAAAGGGATGTTTCCTTGGTGTATTTTGTATATGTCTGATTTCCTGACATAATTTCTCTCTTTCTTCAGTGAGTCAATTTGGGAATATCACTGCATTGGCTAGAGGCTCATCAGACATACAGCTTTACATGTCTTGTAATGCATATGGCAGGCTTTGTAATTGGCAGTGGAATCAGATTATTTTTTCCTTGGATTAGTATTGTTGTCTTATTGCAGGAATAGCCACACTGGAACAAATGAACTGGTCCTGCATTCAGTTGCCAGAGCAATCAGAGATTTAGAGGAAGACAAAAACAAAACAAATCACAAAACCTCTCATGCACCTGATTGTCTGTACAATGCAATGACACAAAGGGGACCAAGGGAATTTATTTGCAAGCCCAGCCACAGAATGGCAGGGCCTCTGAGAGGCAGCCAAACTAAATACAATTTTATAATTAAAAAGCCTATGTGTATTATTGCACAGCTGCTGCCTTGACTTGGTAAAAGGTGTCTTCTGTTAAAACATGGGTAGGGCAGAACCTCCTGGAAGATCTGTTTAGTCTGTCACCCTGGTTTTTACGCATGGGAAATATGGTATATCAATGATAATATTTGGTGAATATGCACTTATTCCATGAACAATTCTATTAATAATTGTACTGTATACAAGCTTATGGGGAGTTGCTTTATCCCACACATGTCGCCAGTTGCTAAAATATTTTGAAACTTTCAGAAGATACTAAAGGGAAAGCCTATGTCCTGGGTGTCCCACATGTCAGCTGGCAGTTAAGTGGTATGCCCCAGTGCTTGTCTGAGCCTGAATGCCCATGACACAGGTTCTGGAAATCAATAGCCCTGCCACACAAACACCACACTTGCATTTAGACCTTGGATTTGTATGAATTCAGAGATTAAGTCACAGTGCACATTGGACCAGAGTGAAACTATGTGTGTAGTGAAGAACTGGGTCTGCGTCTCACCATCCTGCTGCATGATCTTGTTTTAGAAGAAATTGAGATGGTTGAAAAGGCCTACCGAGAAACCTGCAGGTATCTCTGGGAGCCAGTCGCTCTCTGCAATGGGCTCGGTATTGCAGAACAGAAATGGAGACGTTGCAAATACCGAGGCCTTGTCTACACTACAGGGGAAATTCGATCTAAGCTACGCAATTTGAGTTACGTGAATAGCTCAGAACCACATAGCTTAGATCTACTTACTGCAGGGTCCACACTACGCGATGTCAATGGGAGATGCTCTCCCGTCGATTCCCCCTACTCCTCTCGATCCAGTGGAGTACCGGGGTCGACGGGAGAGCGATCTGCGGTTAATCTAGCGGCTCTTCACTAGACCCGCTAAATTGACCGCTGATGCATCAATCGCTGCTCATCAATCCCCCGGTAAGTGTAGACAAGCCCTGAGCATCACTTGCAGACTTTCTTTAGAATTCCCAGATTTTTACAGCATCTGCTCTGAGGGCGGCTCTGGAAGGTGCTTCACCTTGCTGATCAGTAGAAAATAGAAATCTTTTAAATAATATTATATTTAGAAGCATACCCGAAGCGTGCACAGTCCTCTACAGCCTGCCAAGTAAAAAGACAGACTTTGTAAAGTCCCAATAAGTAACAAAGCTGCTATTATTTTTCATTTTGTTTTTATCATCAGGGTTTCTGCCTTAAGACCTATTATATAAGGGTTTTTCATGTGGTTTAATATCTTTATAGGGGGCTGAACCATTTATTTAATTATAAAAGAAGTAGGATCAGTCTTAAGTTACTTCCTTTATCTCTGGCTGCAATCCTCCACTAAAGGGGAAAAAATAAGGTAAAATATTCAAGCCCTTAGAAACGCCCTGGTGAAATGCATTGAAATTCAGGCTGTTGTTTTGGTTCATACAAGACAGCAAGTGGGGATACAACCCTGACCTAACAACCCGGCATGAAATTGGTTGTCCAGTCCAGCCCTCCATATAGTGGAATACCCTGAGTGTTTTGAGTCTTGCATCTTTTCTGCATTCTTAGCATTGCTTTCCTCAGAAAGACCCTAGTAACTCCTACACTGTAACTTATGAAAGCATGAATATGGTTTAAAAACAAAAAATCGGCATAAAGCAACCTCTTGTTTGGGAAGTCACCAATGCTTGAAGTTATTTACAAGATAGAAGAAAGATGGAAATTGAACCAAACCTATCATCCTTTGAATATCCAGGTAAGGAAATCTGGCTATTCCCTTTGTTTTAAGCAATTAATTATTTGTATAATGTTGCTTTTATTTTTTAATTTTGAATAGCGGCCACATTGTTATAAACCATTGGGACAAGATAGCTGTCCCAACCTTGGAGGGCATTCACCAGTTTTAGCTGAGTTGGCAACATGTACCACAGGGATTAAGACTGCAAGTCTTTGATCTCTTTGCGCTCTCGTCTCTGAAAGAGCCTCAAACTGAAACAGAATGAAAAGGCCTTCCAAGCTTTCTGTTGTGAAATGGGCAGACTCTGGGGTTCTGATGGAAAACTCTGAATCTCAAGCTTCATGTGTTGTTCACCTGATACCTTTTACCAAGTCAAAGTAGTCACTGTACTTCCAGAAAGGCAATAGGTATTTGGGCCAGAGCCCTGGATTCCGCTGTGATCAGTGATTAATTCTGTAGTCTCATTCCAGCACAGGTTGGTTATACCTGTTATGTTCGGCAACATGCCTATAGTTTTTCTTCTCTTAAAAATGTATGGGTCCTACTCCTGTATGGCTGCCTAGATACTGTCTCTCCATTTTGAAGGCTTGCCCGTTAGTAGAGCTCCTCTTCTTCTGAGTCTTGATTTCCACTGAATTCTTTTAGTTCCCTTATTTGTAATGCAATCAACAAATATGCAGGGATTTGGCCTGCTTTTTTCTTTTCTTTTTAGTTTTGGATTGAGGAATATTTCATAGTTCTCTTTGATGATCCCCACCCCTCACTTTCCTTTCTAGGAGATAAAAAATTACAGAGGGAAAAGTCAGAAAAAAATGTGGAAAATCAAGAGGATATGAGAGGCCCCCTCCAGCTCACCACGTTAAAGCAAGGGAAGAGCCCCTACAAGCGCAGCTGTGATGAGGGGGAATCTCACACCCAGATGAAGAAAAAGAAGATAGATCTCATCTTCAAAGATGTCCTGGAGGCTTCCCTAGAGTCAGCAAAGCGGCAAGAGCACCAGCTAACAACAAGCACACCCCTTTCCATTAGAAAGGCATCCAAATACCAGGCTGAAGACATCTTTGAAAGGTGTGGAGCTGCCATTCGGCATAGCTCCCCAAACTTTAGCAGAAACCAAAATGAAGGTGAATGGAAGGTCCCCCATGGTTCCTCTTACAGTGCGGCCAAAGAGATGGGCCTCCTGGAAGATGAAGATGAAGAGCCTCTGTCACTCAAGGCAGAAAGCCCAACTGAGCTATCGCTAGCATCGACTCAAGGCAACTCACATGAAATCCCCACAACTTCCTTCTGTCCCAATTGCATACGATTGAAGAAGAAGATCCGTGAGCTGCAGGCTGAGCTAGACATGTTGAGATCTAGCAAGTTACCTGAGCCGCCTCTTGTACCATCTCAGGTACCCGAGCTCCAAGAGTTGTCTGACCCCACAGGTAAGTCATGCAGAATTAGAATGTTCTTCAAACCCTGCTTAAGGAAAGTAATGGAGTTACTATCTGCTGTGTATGTCTAAAATGTTTTACTCTGAATATTATGAGGAAAGCCTTGTTTTATGGAAGCCTGCTGAATAGGTTTTGCAGGGGGAAGAAGCAGTTGCTGTGAGTAGAATAGGAAGACATGGTTTGGGGAAGATTCTGTAATGATGACATGCTCTATTTGTTTCTATTGTAATCAATATGCTGTCAATAAAAAAACGGAATTCCATTGCAGCTGGTTTGTTTGCTGTATTCTTGGCGCATTCTTTTTTTTCCAGCAGAAGCACCAGGAAGCTCTGCTTGAAAGTCTGAATGACTTGAAATGCTGAGTCTGAAATATACTAGCTCACTGCATGTGTATAAAGCATAATGAATTCTTTGCCTCCTTTGGAAGCATTCATTGTTCACTCTATGGCCTTAATGCAAGTGTGTGTCCCTTTCTGAAGATGTTTCATTTCCTCCAGGAACTTAGTGACTTTCTCTCCCAAAGCAGTATGTGGTGTACCTTATACATTGCGCTAGTGGCCAAAATGTCATACCGTTTCTTTTTGTCCAAGGTGGCCTGATGTGTAAGATTTATACAAGAACTATGTTGATTTTTCTTTCAAAAATTATATTCAGAGGACCAAATTCTACTACCGATGTGCAACCAATGAAGGGTAGAATTTGGGCCAGTTGTTCAGACAATATTCTGTGTTATCTTTTGAATGTTTGCTGCATCTCTGAACTTTGTAAATATCTTTTCTTTTTCTTTTAAGCTTCTGAAAGCATCATCTCTGTTCCCACAATCATGGAGGATGATGACCAGGAGGTGGACTCTGCTGATGAATCAGTTTCCAATGACATGATAGCTGCAACAGATGAGCCTTCAAAGATGTCTTCTGCAACTGGTAGGAGGATTCGACGCTTCAAGCAAGAGTGGCTTAAAAAGTTTTGGTTTCTGCGGTACTCCCCTACGTTGAATGAAATGTGGTGCCATGTCTGCAGGCAGTACACGGTGCAATCCTCTCGGACTTCAGCCTTCATCATTGGCTCTAAGCAGTTCAAGATACACACTATAAAGCTTCACAGCCAGAGCAACCTTCACAAGAAGTGCCTGCAGCTCTACAAGCTCAGGATGCATCCAGAGAAGACGGAAGAGATGTGCCGAAATATGACCCTGCTCTTCAACACAGCCTATCACTTGGCTCTGGAAGGCAGGCCCTACTTTGACTTTAGGCCTCTTGCAGAACTACTGAGAAAGTGTGAACTCAAAGTGGTGGATCAGTACATGAACGAGGGAGACTGCCAAATCTTAATCCATCATATCGCCCGGGCTCTGCGAGAGGATCTGGTAGAACGTATCAGGCAGTCTCCCTTTCTCAGCATCATTCTGGATGGGCAGAGTGACGACTTGCTTGCTGACACAGTAGCAGTTTACGTTCAGTACACGAGCAGCGATGGACCTCCAGCAACTGAATTCCTGTCTCTTCAAGAGCTGGGCTTTTGTACAACAGATAGTTACCTCCAAGCATTAGACAGGGCTTTTTCCAGTTTGGGAATAAGATTGCAGGATGAGAAACCAACTATCGGTTTGGGAGTAGATGGTGCTAACGTTACTGCCAGCCTGAGAGCCAACTTGTTCATGACCATCAGAAAGACTCTGCCTTGGTTGCTTTGCTTGCCCTTTATGGTACACAGGCCCCACTTGGAAATTTTGGATGCCATCAGTGGGAAAGAGCTTCCGTGTCTGGAGGAGCTAGAAAACAATTTGAAGCAATTGCTTAGCTTTTATCGTTACTCTCCCAGACTGATGTGTGAGCTGAGAGTCACTGCTGCCACTCTTTGTGAAGAGACAGAGTTCTTGGGAGACATCCGAGCAGTGAAGTGGATCATAGGGGAGCAGAATGTCCTCAATGCGCTGATCAAGGATTACCTTGAAGTCGTGGCCCATCTCAAAGATGTCAGTGGTCAGACACAACGGGCGGATGCTTCTGCCATTGCCTTGGCTCTCTTGCAGTTCCTTATGGACTACCAGTCAATTAAACTGATCTATTTCTTGCTGGATGTGATTGCTGTGCTTTCGCGCCTCGCCTACATCTTCCAAGGTGAATACCTCCTTGTGTCACAAGTGGATGACAAAATAGAGGAGGCTATACAGGAGATCAGTAGGCTGGCAGACTCACCTGGAGAGTACTTGCAGGAATTTGAAGAGAACTTCCGTGAAAGCTTTAACGGCGTTGCTGTGAAAAACCTGCGGGTGGCTGAAGCCAAATTCCAGTCAATCAGAGAAAAGATCTGCCAAAAGACCCAGGTAATCCTGGCCCAAAGGTTCGATTCCCGTAGCCGAACATTTGTGAAAGCGTGTCAGGTGTTTGATCTTGCAACTTGGCCCAGAAACACAGAGGAGCTCATGAACTATGGAAAGGAGGATATGGTACAAATATTTGAGCACCTGGAAGCTGTTCCATCATTTTCAAGAGAAGTTTGCAGAGAGGGGATGGACACCAGAGGGAGTTTGCTGATGGAATGGAGAGAACTCAAGGTGGATTATTATACCAAAAATGGTTTTAAAGACTTAATCAGTCACATTTGTAAATACAAACAGAGATTTCCACTCTTAAATAAAATAGTTCAGATCCTCAAAGTCCTCCCCACCTCAACAGCCTGCTGCGAGAAGGGGCGCAATGCCCTGCAGAGAGTGCGCAAAAACAACCGCTCTCGGCTCACTCTGGAACAGCTCAGTGATCTTTTGACGATTGCCGTTAATGGGCCACCCATTGCCAACTTCGATGCCAAGCGAGCACTAGATAGTTGGTTTGAGGAGAAGTCAGGCAATAGTTATGCACTGTCAGCAGAAATGCTGAGCAGGATGTCCTCCCTTGATCAGAAGCCGATGCTGCAGAGCATGGACCACGGCTCTGAATTTTACCCTGATATTTAGGAAGGAATGCCTCAAATTCTGAAAGCTGTTGAATAATTTTTTTAGTCTATACTCTAAACTTTGATATATTATATAAAATATATATATATATATATATATATATAAAACTCACACTGAAAATTGAAAGTTACGGCGATGTGCGTCTGATAGAAGCTAAGTGGAATTTTAAGAAAGAGACAATATTTGAAATTTACTGATGTCTCCAAACATGGCAGCTGCAGCGTAGGTGGCAACATTTCATTTGTCAGAAGCATGTGTTGGGGCCATACTCTACATGTTCAAACCTAACAATCAATCTATAAGCTAGATGACGGGTCTCTGTCAACCTCCTCCTCACAGTTGTTTTCCTTGTGTGTTTGTGTGCGTGTGGGGTGGTGGTGGGGGGGTACCCCCGCCTTTCTTTTCATTGTTTAGTCTAGTTATTGAGCCATTTGAGCCATTCACTGATGGCTGTCTGATTTCCAACTGAGCAACTTGTGCATGTGTGTTGGGATCCCTCCCCTGCTCCCCAACTTCACTTTGTTTTCTTGTTTAGAAGTGGAAGCTTTATTCACTTATGCAGGGTGCTGGATATTTTTTTCCCCCTATTTTAAGAACAAATGTATCAGCTAAACTGTGATGCCTGTTTCTCAGTCCTCCCCACTGGTGGGCTGTAGAGTAAGGCAAAGCTTTCAGGTCCCCTTGTGATAACCCCATTACCGGTCAGACATATTATAACAATGTCATGTGCAGACTATAAGATAGCATAATGGAGAAAGCATGGGGAGTTTTTTGCATTTATATTTTTACATTGTAGGAGATTAAAAAAAATTATACAACTGTTCATTCAGAACCAGGGCTGCTGTGGAAGTGAGATGGCCAATGAGTCAAGACCCATCAGAGGGTGGAGATTTCAGGGCTTAAAAATTATATTCTGATTTACATTATTTATACTCTGTCTTTATAATCATAGATTGTTGTGGTTTTGGTTTTATTTTCTTGAATGAGTGAAAAAACACCTGCGCTAATTCCGTGGCAGGGAATATCAATGCAAGATCTATCTTGGGTTATAATGGTGTGATGATGTCTTTTTAAAGGTTCATGTATTCTCTTGTGACCAAGGTGACATGTTTCACAGCATGGCAGAATGGCGACAAAAGGAAGAAAAATGCTGTACTTCTTCCTGTGAAATAGTTTGTCCTTCCTTGAAAGGGCACGAAGTCCAGCAGAAAGGTGGAAGTAGCACTTTCACCTTGAACTGCAAATGAGTTGTTGTTGGTTTTTTTTTAACAGAATCACACGCTCACACAATTATCGCTTCAGGTTAGAAAAGAAAAAAAAGAGGTGCAAAAACTCCCCAGATGCTAGTGCCTTGCCTTGCTAATGTGATATGGGCAGCACCAATCTGACCAGAGCATCACGGGAGTTGAGACCGTGTTGTCCAGAAGAATCAGGCTGGCATGTTCCCAATTCCCAGAGGGAAACGTCTTGTGCCAAGCTGTGTTGTTTGGAAACATGATGGTGGTGTCAGCAACACTGAACCTTTCCTTTCTACCGCTACCCTCCGCCCTTGGTCTTGGTGCTAAGATATCTCTAGAACTGTTGCTGCTAGTTGATAGTTTTTCATTTATATAAATATATATATATATATATAATTATTTTATTTTTAAACTTTTTTTGTTTTTAATGGTGATGTAGCATGTTTTAAATCAATCTCTCTTGGAGTCACTTCTACTGCCAAGGTTCGCTCACTGTCTTCCCCAACAAAACACACACCACTGCCTGGATCCCGCCACACCGTTCAAACTAATCTGTGCTGAACAGCAGCACGCAGGTCAGGTGGAGACATTCTGGCTCAGCTCCTAAGCCCAAGGGAAACGGCAGAACTTGTATGTCTGATGGGTTTAAAAGTGCATCCCGTCTATCCGTACATTACCCCTTATGGGGTGCGTTGAGAAGTGGAGTTGGATACTGTTTGAAGCATTAATTGTGATGACTTACTATGTTCCTTACCCTAATCCTGCCACACATACTATATAGCAAGGATGTTTAGCTGGTCACTTTTGAAAGGGTTAAAATAGACCAAGGAGCCTCTGAATTCAAATAGTGATATATGGGAGGGAAGCAATACAGTTTGCAGCACTTAACTCCTTCCTTTCTGCCCCTGCCACTCCCCATACAGTATATGGAATGAGTGTGCTAGTGCAGATGTGCCAGAGTGAGCTTGATAGGTAATGTCTAGTGTACATCAAAATCACCATTAAGAATCAGGAACTGGAATGTTTCCCCCTGGAATCCCCTTAGAAATCAATAAGTGAGTCAGGTCATGACACTGTTCCATATCAGCACAGGGGAAGGCAATGTAATACCTGGCAAGTGAATAATGGTAATAAACGGCTGAGGTACCTTTCACTCCCAACAAAGCCTTGCATCAGGACGACTCGTCCTTCCAAATGAGGAGAGCTCTAGACCAGAGGCCCAGTGGAATTGTGCAGACTCAAATAGCTCATTGCTTAGCCATCAGAGGGGAAGCTCTTGCTAGAGACCCAAGGTGTTCACAGCCCCTACTGGCCTGGGAAGTAAAAAACTGCTCGTTGCACTGTCATAATACTATCAGATCAATTTCCTTTTGGGGGCTGTTCTGCCACTTTTTTAAATTAAAATGTGAGAAGATAAAAATTGAAATCCCCAAAGAACCACTGTGCCACTCCTGAACTCTGAGCGGTAGCCAGACAATGTGAACTGGGATGCTGCAGGGAATTTCTCTTTCTTATGACACACAGATATCCAGGAAATCTGCAGCAAAGTGAATGGTAACAGTAGAAAAAGTGCGTGATATAGACGGCTCTGAGCATGAGGGAGACTTTAAAGACAGCTTCCGCTCTCCCCTTTTTGTGCTCAGCACAAGAACTTGGAAGATCCAAGTGTTCCACACTCCTCACCATGAAAAATCTGTGTATTCTATTTGCAATAGAAATAAGTCATTTGGCACATGGCCCTTTTTCAAACTGGAGCTGCAAACTCTGTGGCTGTCTTTCTGGAAAGGTCCATCCCCAAAACAGTTTTTAAATAGTAGAGCTGACCTGGTCCTTGTTCAAACCAGTGTTAAAGCCACAAAGAAGCCTGTTTACAACCTCTACACTGAGTGTCCTTACTTTCTAATGTTGCAAAAAGGCAGTAAGGTGGGTATCACCAGAGACTGGCTCAAAAGTGACTCTTGTGACCATCACGTTTTTGTTTTCAAATACAATTCATCATTGGTGACATCTCTCATAACAAATTCTCAACAGTAGATTGAAATATGTAAAGGGTTGCTTTCTCTCCATTCTGTCTGTAAAGCAGCGATGGCTTCTCTTGCAAAAAATATGCCCCACTTGTGTGTCAGTGATATGAGTGACTCCCAGTGGCTGGATCTGCTGTTTCTGTCAACTGGAAAGGCAAGAGATGCCTAGTATTTAGCTGTGAAAAGCAAAAAGTGTTCAGTCCAGTAACTAGCTGAACCACACTTACGGAGATTTATTTCATTATAATCTTTTTAACTGTTGATTGGACAGTTTCTCTCACAGGCAAAAGAGGCTGAAATGTGCTGGGTTGTAGTGGTGACTGAGGGACAGCAGAGGGTGCCAGTTCACAACATTGGTTGGGTTCCAGTGTAACTGTAGCAGCATCACATGGTGTACTACAGTTCAGAAATCTGATGGGTTAGATGTAGACATCTTGGACAGATTCCTCCTGGGGTGGGGAGAAGAATGGGATCCGGTTTAAATTATTCCCCTCCTGCTCCATTTTAACCAAGAGGTGATTGTTTTGAATGTGTTGCTCATGGTATCTTGAACGTCTTCAAGAGCAAAGAAAAAATGGGTTTGTTATTCATTGACTGAGCTTTGCCTTTTTTCTTTTCTGTCTTCTTTAAGGCAGCTGACCGTGAATGACATACACTTCTCCAGACCCTTGGTTTTGTAGCCCTTGGGTTTTTTGGTTGCTGAAATCCTACCCTCTTTTTTCTCAGGCTCCTCTACTCCTTTATCCTGCTTGTTGGCAGACGTCCACTAAGCACACAGATGTTTTCTTCTACAGAGCTTGCCAGTGGCTGCATGAAGTCTAGGCCTCCTGGCCACTAGGCTGAACGCAACAGGGACAATCCTAAAGGCACAGGAAACCAAAGCTCTTCCTGTACTAGCAAGAGTGCAAGGATTACTTATGCATGCTACAAGGATCATGCACCAAATATGCAAGAGTGTCCCTAAGAAGGCATTGTCCTGGAATGTTCTTTGCATTAAATCTTGAATTGATCTCTGTTGTATGCAGGTGTACTCCTTGCACATTTGGTGGTATGGGTTATCAGATGCTGTTCAGGTTCTAAATACATTTCTGTCCCACAATGCAAACTCAGCCAGTTCGCCACTGGGATTCTTTGAAGTTACATATCTTTCATAACTTATTAATATTGCTATTTGCTTGACCAATGGACAGTTTGCTTGGCAAACATTCAGTAACATCTGCTTTAGCCAGATTCCTCTCCCAACCCCATAAATAGAGGTGGTAAAAGTAAAGAAATGGTACGTTGATCCCCCAACCATTGTACTGTCAATCCAGTAATGCCTATGCAATTCCTGTCTCCCTTGGAGACATGTATAATGTGTGTGCATGTAAGCTAGTGTATGTATACAGTACTTATGCATACAGTCTATATATTGTATATACGCACATCCCAGTACATTTTCACACAGCGTAAGAAATAAAAATCACATGCCTATATATCTATAAATAAAATCCTATATATTTATATATTTCTATGTTTTGAATAGATATAAACCTATAATATAGATATAGAATCAGTTGCCCTTGTATAACCCTGGCCCTGTGTTCTAGCGAGAGGTATGTAATACGGAAGACTGAGGACTTCAATACAGCTTTAATCTTATGCTGTGGAGGTCTATATTTGTGTGTATAGGGACTTTGCTGTGGTTAGGACAAGGGGGTTCTTTCCTTGTATGTTAAATAAGGTGCTAAATAAGGCTTGTGGAGCTGTAGTATTGGGACTGTGTCTTGGTGACCGAGAAAGGTGAACGCCTTTGTCTTCTTTTGGATAAGCATACCATAGCTCCTGTGTACTCACACTTGGGCTGATACATATCTCACCCCTTTATGCACTTTTCTCTGTCTTCATGGAGAGGTTAGATGACCAAGGATCTGAATGCAGTGAAGATGTGGCTTTCTGCTTCACCTGGTTGGCATTCCTTGGTGGCCACCGACATGCAGTAAGCTAGTCCAGCACAATACAGTGGAATTTGTTTATATGTAGTGTATGTCGCACACAGCATCAGCCAATGTTTTAGAGATGAGGTTAGAATAAAACAAGAGCAAGAGAAAATGCAGAGTTGGTGCAGTCCCTCTTGTATAGTCAGAGATGGGAGGAATGATGTATGGAGCGGGAGTAGAACAAAAGAAAATGGACCGTGAGTTAGGAGTGATAAAGATGTGTGTGTTCATACTGAACTGGGAATCACACCTGCAGCTCCATCAAATTGAGCCATTAGGCCACTTCCCTTACAGTGGACCCAATGAGTGCAACTGCACTGATGCTTCTCGGTGAGTGCTGTGTTTCACCAAGGGCAGCTATTTCTCAGTTGTTAACTAGCCTGACTGATTATCTAGATGGCTTTCTTGGTGGAGAAGGGAATTATTTGGTTAAGTGAAGGACACTGTAAATGACACATGATGGACACTTAAGCCAACAGACAAGGTGCATTGACATTGCTGAGTTGAGCCATTCAGGGGGCTCAACCCCGCACCCACTCCCTTGAAAAAAAAACAAAGATAAATATTTTTCTATGACTGGCAGTTCCAGCTTAAGGACTTCTTGGTGGATCCAGGACACAGCTTCCATGGATTGACATTTATAGAGTGTGTGCTGATGTCTGCGCCCCTTTCCCTTCTTCCTCTCTCCACACGAAATTGCTGCTGTGGACAGAGCTGTGTGTATTACACTGGCTTGCCACTTCTCATGTGAGGCAGGGCAGGATGACTAGAGCAGCTTTCCTCTCAAAGGTAATGGATTCATTGCTGCTCCTCCCCGAGAGAGAGAGCTGTTGTAACTTCAACGGAGGGGAATGGAGATTTGGCTTTCCAGCTCCAGAGTCAGCCTAGCAACCACTTAACTTCTTATGTTTGTTTTAATTTTTCATTTCTTTTGGGAGGAGGGAGAGTTCAGTGCATTTTAGCTCTGACCATTGAGTGACTAGTTACACTGGTATTGCATTAGCAGATGCTGTGCAGACTTTCCTCATGCAACCTCAATCCCCTGCTATCCTGGGCCTCTCTCTTCACACAACTCTGCGAATCCACCTCAGTCACAAGCCTGCCTTTCCTGAGTCTCTCTGAACTGTGACTGCCAGTTGTGCTGAATGGCACCCAGTAAACACATACAGCAGAGAGAAACGAGTACCAGTTCCTCATGGACCTCATGGATGGTTTCCCCACCCCCCATCTTCTCCTGAAAATGCCACTGACATTAAACTCAGTTAGCAAACCAATCCCCAGTCCACATACTGCCAATAGAGTATTTCCTGCCTGGCATTGGAATTCTTTATGCACTGCACCTCATGTACAGAATGCTCACTGGACTGTGCGGGGGAACCACGTCCCATATGCTGTACTGTGTTGTGATTGGAGGGCTATTAGGGTTCCTGTCATTCAGGCATCCTCAGAGACTTATCAACCGTTGTACACAATACATTTTTTGTTTAACTTCCTACAGAAAACAAAGTCTCTACCTTCCCCCACCCAAAGCACAGCCCTGCTGAACTGTTTGTTTCAAACACACACACACACACAAAATGAGAGAAAAAATATCTAGAAGTCTATTATTACATATGTATTAATATGTTAATATCACACTTTCGGAGAACGTTAAAATGTTATTACTTTGCAGACTATGCTTTATAGTACCTGTGTGAAAGGACCTAGGACACTGGATACGAATAGAGCTATGTTGATATATCATAGTATGTACACGAGAACTTTCCTTTTGTCATATTATCCTTCTAATGTAAGATGATTGTTAATAAAAAACATTTAAATTTATCAGGTTACTTTCTCTTTATTTTATTATTTAAGGCTAATAGAACTTAATTTCCTAAAGGGCGGGACACCTAAACTGCCCCCAAAAGGCCTATTTTGGCAACTTGCTAGGAAGGCACCAATAATTTGCATCCAGTCTGTTGCTTCTTGAGGATGGTCAGCAAAATTGCTCCCTTCTGCCGCTGCATCACTTCAGCTATCACAGTCTCTCTGTATTTCTTATATGGAGTGCCCCAGCCTTCCAGTGTTTCTGCTACAGTTGCCTTAATTGTGAGACCTTTATTTCAGTCACACTGGTGCTTTTCCTGTGTGTTACACAGTACCCAGCTCAGCTGTCTCCACATATTCACAAAACGTTGGTTGGATTTGACTTGCAGAACAGAATCCCATTTCAGACTCTCCATGGTTCCAACATAGGGGAGACCAGACTCTCCCACCCTCAAAAGAAGTTTTGTTTTATTTCAGGATGCTCCTTCTTTTAAATTGGTGTAGTTTTTGCATGAAGTTTTTGTTAAGGCCTAATCTACACACAGAGCTGCACGGGGTAAACTAAAGTTGCGATTTTAAACCAGTTCAGTTAAACCAGAGCAACTTTGTGTGTGGACAGTCATATCAGTTAAAACAATTGCTCAAGTTTTTAAATCAATATAAGTGCTTTCACACAGGGGTTTGTAATGGTTTAACTTAAACCGCTTTTTAAACTAAGTGCAAAGTAATGCACATTGAAGGAAATAATTGCAACTACTCATGCATGTTTCTGAGTTCTAAATAGCTGTAACAATTCAGGGCAAGTCTACATAACAAAATTAAGTTAACCTAACCTAAGTGACATCAGTCTACAGCCACTGCAGTAATTGAATCAGTTTTACAAGTCCACACTACGCTCCTTGTGTTGGTGGTGCATCTCCACACCGGAAGCGCTAGCACTGATTTAACTGGGGCATTGAGGGACAGTTTCTGAAAGGCAGCAATAGTTGCTGTAAGCTACACAATGCCTACACTAATACTGCGTCGACCTAACTACATTGACTTAAGCGCTACGCCGCTCATGGAGGTGGAGTTATTAACTCAGTGTAGTGGGCGAATTATATCGGTGGGAACTACATTTTAGTGTAGGCGCTTACGGAGTTAGATGGATGTAAGCTGCCTTATGTCAACCTAACTCTGTAGGGTAGACCAGAGACAAGTAATTGGGCACTAGGCATCGTTGTGAAGAGTTTAACAAAAAAGGCAGCAAAAAGGGTGTATGAAGAACAGTTTAGAAATGATAATGTCATTATATAAATCAGTGATACAACCTCACCCACAATGCTACATTCTGTTTTGGTCACCCTGTCCTAGGATATATCTGCAAGAGTCGACAGATTGACCATATCAGTGGTGTGCACAGACTTCTTTACAGATTGAAAAGATTGAAACTATTTTTTTTGGTGAGTAAACAAATAAGGATCATATAAAAAGTAATTGTATGGAGCAGGTAATTCATGCACTTGTATTTACCCCTTCTTATAATGCAACACAAAAAGGGGCACTCAAATGGAGACAAAGGGGCAGCAAATGTAAAAAGGGGACACTTTCTTATACACCTGCCAGATCCTAGATTAAATTGGCTGCTGCCCTGATTGGTCTGGACCTGTTCTCTTTCTGAATATCTGTCTAAGGCTGTGCCTACACGACAGAGACTATCCTGACATTTCTATGTTGGTGTAGCCATGCTGACATAGCCCTGTAGTACAGGTGCAGCCTACACCAACAGAAGTGGTTTTTCCATTGATGTAGGAACACCACTTCCCTGAACAAAGTTAGCTACATCGATGGAAACAGTCTTCTGTCAACATAGCTAAGTCTGCACTGGAGGTGAGGTCGGCATAACTATGTCAGTCAGGGGGTAGTTTCTTCATACCCTGACTGTGACACAATTTTGTTAACTTCACTTTTAAGTGTAGAACAAGCCTAATTTCTTACTCCCTATGAGTCAGCATCCTGGTGGATGGTGTCTCTTGAGAAAGGAAAGTTACTTATCTGTAATGCTGCCTCAATAAAGATACTGTTCCAAGTGGATACCCACCTCCTCTCGGAGTTTGGGGATTATCTTCTTTTAAAGTATATCAATGCTTGCATCTTGCTTTTTGGGGGGGAAGGAGTTGGTTTTTTTGTTTCTTGTTTTAGTCCTAGTTAATCATTTTGAATTGTCCTGTCATCCTGGGAGCTTCATGTCTTGCACAGCAGAAGGAACTGACTAGAAAGCCCAAAGAGCAGCATTTATGCCCAGAGTGGGCCTGGATCACACTCTGCCCCACAAGTGCTGCCATCAGGGGGCCAAAATTCTTTGAGGAAATTCCACCTATTTCAGATGAAGGAGCCAGAATTGTGTGATACTGCTTCCCTGGTGATCGTATTCGGACAGGTCAGTAGCTTTCCCATTGTACTTACCTAGCATTTGTAAAGCTCTACCCACATAAATAAATAAATGCCAAAATTTTCAGAAGTGTCTGCTGATTTTGGGTGCATCAGTTTTGGGGTGTGCAACATGAGACACTTTGGAGCCTGATTTTCAGAGGTCATCGGCCCCCCACAGTTCTAATTGAAGTCAATGGGAGTTGCAGCTGCTGAACACCTGTGGAAATCAGGGCCAACAGTGTCTCAAGCTTGGCACTCAGAATTGTAAACATCCAAAATCAGTGGACACTTTAGAATATTTTGGCATAAGCGACTTGTTCAAGGCCACCAAGCGAACCAAGTTTTACATTAATTTGCCCTTCTCTGGAAGCTTTCATCCTAGGCAACTCAAAGGATTTTTTAAAATATTAATGAGCCACCCAGCACCTCTTTGAGGTAAGTAAGTATTCATCTTCATTTTACAAATGGGAAAACAAAGACACAGGCTAAGTGACTTGTCCAAGGTCTCATTGGAAGTGGTCAGTGGAAGGGGCAGTGATAGAACCCTGATCGCCTGAGTTCTCTTCACCCTGTGGAAGCGGTGGCAGCAAATCAGAGCAATGCCCCATCTCAAACCAAGCTGATTAAACCAATTTGTGAAATACAAGTACAGGATGTGAAATGAACTGGTGAGTCTCAGTTTAGCTCCTAGCAGCCAGGTGTCCATGGCACAAAAAATCACCGCCACAATCAGCTGTAATTGGATTCCATCTTGGGAGCTCAGGCCAAGGTCTAAATGGGCCATGGAAGCGGAGCACAGGGGATGCGACAGTATGTAGAAGGGAAGCTTGCACTGCTGGTTACCTACTTTGTGACTAAAGGTAACTTCAGTCTCAAGAGCTGCTGATTTTAATGCCTTTAATAAACACCAACTGTACATGAAAACAGTGAAAAGCGCAAAAGAGAAAACAACTGTTTGTGATAGTTCTGTTAGCATTGAAGCCACTGGCAAACTCTCTCCTATCTCTGCTGGTGTCATTATCACTGTCCATCAAGATGGCTGATGCTGGCAAGAGGCTCTGAAATGCTGGTATCTAGCATCAGAAAAACAAACGTGCAGCTTCTTCCTGGTGAGGAATATTACATATGCCCCTGAGGCCTGTTGCAATGCCACACTGAGGGAAAGGGTCAGCTTGCTTTTAAATTGACCCAGTCACACAGGGGAGGCTGTCAGCACTTCTTTGGGTCTATTGTTAACTGTCTCTTTTAATGTAGTAGGTGAAATGAAGGGAGCAGTGTGTGCCTATGTGGGAGAGAGGCAGTTAATGGGTTAACAGTTTTCTCTCAGCTCTTCCTTCCTTTAATAAACTTAGATTTCCCTAGTCAGCTCACTTGTTAATTTCCTTTTGGTGTGACTATAATGCTGTAAGTTTCCTTAAATTCAGCAGGGCACCTCAGGACAGGCTCTGTATGAGGAGACTGAGTCTGCAATAATGTGTCTGATTCAGTGAGTTAGCGGCTGAGAGGGAAGGAACCATGGTGTGACTTTCCTATTAATGAAGCAGACTGGTTTCTATGGAGATGCCTTGCTCTCCTATCAGTCGCCATCTCCCCCTCCCCCTCCCAAGGTGTCTCAGGCAAGCAGTGGCTGAAGGGAAGCAGGCACACACCACGCCCAACACACAGCTGTATTCTCTGACCTGTCCCCAGTGGGCTCAATAAACAGATCCCTCACCAAGGGTGTTAAATTGCAAGAGCAGCCTTCATGGGCTGTGCCACATGCCTGTCTCCTTTTGGAGATACTGAGCTGTGGGCGAGAGGGAGCAGCAGATGCCAGTTTTTGCAGACAGAACAGTTGCCACATGAATTGTGCTGCAATTCACTTACAAGGGGGAAGGGGGTGTCTAAAAATAGCAAATATCTGACAGAAAATCAAAGGCACCAGGCTGCTGTAGAACAGAATGTGGTGACTCACTAGACTTTTCATCACTCTGAAGCCCCGGATTCGAAGCCCATTTTAGTCCAAGTAAAATAAGTTTGCTGGTCTCAGATGGGTGGCTGTCCATATTCCTTACAGCTGCCTCACGTTTCTGAGTGATTGGGACACTCAGCAGAGTGGCCTTCAAAAAAGGAGAAGGAAAGGGCTACAGGTTGGGACTAAAGTGATCCAGGACTGGGAATCACATGGAGTGCTGTAGGTCAGGTTTGAGGGGCAGGCCAGGAGCAGAGGTGTGTGCATGAGGGGCTAGGCATACTATAGAGGGTGTCAGAGTAGCAGCCGTGTTAGTCTGTATTCGCAAACAGAAAAGGAGTACTTGAGGCACCTTAGAGACTAACCAATTTATTTGAGCATAAGCTTTCGTGAGCTACAGCTCACTTCATCGGATGCATACTGTGGAAAATACAGAAGATGTTTTTATATACACAAACCATGAAAAAATGGGTATTTATCACTACAAAAGGTTTTCTCTCCCCCCACCCCACTCTCCTGCTGCTAAAAGCTTATCTAAAGTGATCTTCTTACAATGTGTATGATAATCAAGGTGGGCCATTTCCAGCACAAATCCAGGTTTACTTCCCCCCCCCCCCCCCAACAAACCCACTCTCCTGTTGGCAACAGCTTATCTAAAGTGATCACTCTTCTTACAATGTGTATGATAATCAAGGTGGGCCATTTCCAGCACAAATCCAGGTGTGATGCAGGTCAATATTGAGGTGCACTGCGTCCTGTGTTGGCCATGGGGACATTGACAGAGCTGTGGAAGATGCTGAAGGATTGCAATAGCAGAGGTTACTGCAGAGACCGGATTGAGGTGAGTCAGTAGAGTTGTGCTAGAAAGCCCAGGATTGGAGTAGGCTGCAGGTCTGGGTTGTGGTGTACTTGCAGACCTATATAGATTCAAGAGCATTGGAGAGACATTTCACAGCCCCTGTCTGGCTCTGGGCAGTGCTATCAGTCTTCAGTTTTCATAATCACCAAGATTTAAATGAGAAAATGTAAAGTAACCTGCGCAAAGTTTCCTAGGGATTGGGTTGGCAGGGAGAAGTAGTCTTCAAATCCCTAGGTACTCTGCGGCAGGTTGGTCCCAATATCTATGGCAAGGGCCCTGGATTCTGTTATGCTCTGGTGCAGCAGGCTGGGAATTCCATGACAGCTTAATTTTAATTTTTTTATAAGGAAGATTCCAGTAAATTTGATATGAAAATAAACACCACAGCAAGAGCGGGACCTGTAGCAATTTTTGCTGCTATTGAATACACCAGACCTGGGTATCACTGACTACTTCAGATGTAACCAAGTAGGTGAGAAGGAACTCCCAATGGCAAATTGCCCCAATCTTGTTTGGAAGTAAGGGTATCCTCAGAACCTCTCCTCTTCCTCCTTTATAAAAAAGGGATTAAGTAAAATTGGCCTGATTGACCATCTGAGCCTTTTACAGGTGGTAACATTTTGCTGATCACCTTTGTGACACCAGCCCTGTGGGGGACCCCTGGGAGACATACTATACCATTTCCCCACCACATTTTAAAATTATCTTAATCAGAATGATGTCTCTACTGTTAATTGAGCTGTACAGCTTCTCCCACCTTCTCTCCCAAAGCTATTGCCTTGGCTCTTTTGCTCTTCTCCCTCTGTGACAACTCGTGCTAGTTACAACCTTGAACACCAGTTGGTGCCACAAGTCCTCCTTTTCTTTTTGCAGATACAGACTAACACGGCTGCTACTCTGAAACCAGTTCTAAGTGGATGACTCAAAACTCAATCTCCTGTGTCTCAGTCTTCCATCCTTTTGTCTCCCATCTCTCTTGTTTCTGCTCGCTCCCTCTGAGACGCAAAGGACACCTCCTGTGCTCTTATGGACTTGGTATTTTACTGAAATGCTAATGTTTGAGAGGAAGTCAGCACTGAAGGGGTTAAAAGTGGGGACAGGCCCAAACCAGAACCTCAAATCCACACCACCGTTGGCTGTTCTCAAAGGAGAAGATATTATATTGGAAATGCAGCTCCCCTAATCTCATGGACCAGTTAGGGTATTCCGATCCAAATTCACCTTTACAGTTTTGATTCACAGTCAGCTCCAAATACCATAAAAGGCCTAATTTCCAAATCCTATCCGCTCATCCCTTCTCATCTTTAAGTGTGAAGTAATATGCACTGGAAAACATAATCCCAATGATACATACAAAATGATGGGGTTTAAATTAGCTGTTACCACTCAAGAAAGACATCTTGGCGTCATTGTGGATAGTTCTCGGAAAACATCCACTCAATGTGCAGCAGCAGTCAAAAACTCTAACAATGTTGGGAACCATTAGGAAAGAGAAAGATAATAAGACTGAAAATATAATAATGCCATTATATAAATCCAAGGTATGCCCATAGCTTGAATACTGCATGCAGTTCAGTTCATCCCAGTTCAAAAATGATATATTAGAATTGGAAAAGGTTCAGAGAAGGGTAACAAAAATAATGAAGGGTATGGAACAGCTGCTATATGAGAAGAGTTTACGAAGCCTAGGACTGTCCATTTTTAAAAGAGAGATGACTATGGGGGATGTGATAGAGGTCTATAAAATCATTAACCATGTGGAGAAAGTGAATAGGGAAGTTTTGTTTACCGCTTTGCATAACACAAAAATGAGGGGTCAGCCAATGAAACAAAAAGGCAGCAGGTTTAAAACAAAAAAAAAGGCAGTACTTCTTCACCCAATGCACAGTTAACCAGTGGAACTCATTGCCAGAGGATGCTGTGATGGCCAAAAGTATAAATGAGTTCAGAAAAGAATTAGATAAGTTCATGGAGGATAGGTCCATAGTTATTAGCCAAGATGGTCAGCGGTGCAACTTCATCTTTTGGGTGTCCCTAAACCTCTGACTGCTAGTTGGTACTGGATGATGGGATGGATCACTCAATAATTCCCTGTTCTTCCCTCTGAAGCATTTGGCACTGGCCACTTTTGGAAGACAGGTGACTGAGCTAGATGGACCATTGGTGTGACCCAATATGTCTGGTCTTATGTTCTTCACAGCTTCACTAAAGCCTCTCCAGCACTGCTTTTACATTTTCTTGCTAAAAAGCAAGACAGGAATCTTCCTGTGCTTGGCAAGGGTGTGACCCTGAACTCTGTCTCACGCCACAGCATAACCTTATGCCATCTATGTACTCAATGGTATAACTCAAAAGGGCTTCCTCAGATTTCCACTGACCCACCACAAAAATGTTACACATCTGATTTGTGAGTTAGAGGCATAGGGGACGATTAAATCCCACAATTAAAACAGACACTATGTTCACAGTTTGGAATTATTTATTTACTATTGAAGATTTACATTTGTGCTGTAATGTCCAACACGATTGACAAATCTCATGCTCTTCTTTTGTGCTTTGGACTGTGAGTACAATGTAGACAACCAAAAGCTGGCTCTGTACAATAAAGACATCAGTGAAAGGGGCTGAGTAACCAGAAGAGCTTGGTCCTTCCTGTTGGAAGGCCACATGTCACCATTTTTCTGTGCTGTTCACTATTCTTCCTTACTTTTGAGACTTACCAATGAAAAGAACTGAGTGCTAAGTATTATTATTTCCGATAGCTCATCACTCTGTTAACTTTCTTTAAGAGAACAAAATTCTGTTGTGATTGAGCTGAACTTTAAAACATGTAACATGTTCCATCTCAGTTCTGTAATTAGATCTAATCAGACCTAAACTGACATTCACAAAAGTGCAAGAAATGAGGCCAAAAGTTCAGTGCCTTTGGTAAATTTGTCATAGTGCTAGTAAATGTCATTGTGTTGAACTCTAGCCTCTGTTACTGATGTGGACTGTACCCTATTTTCCACCTCATTATTGAATCACATATGAATCATGCATTTGCTGGTGAATATCAGTTGAAAACTTGCACTACACAGTACATAACAGAGAACCAATGACTCTTTACATTGTGAAGTGGAGGTAATTACAAGTGAGTCCAGTATGTAGTTCAGCTGGACATAATAGAAATCAAGTAATGCTGGTTGCAATTGTAAGATAACTGAATTTCCTGTGTGTCGTTTAATGATAAAAGAGGGGCTCAGTCTGGAATCTCAGATCCAAATCCCAGGCAAACACTGGGGAAACTTGAATTCAGGCCCTTCAGCTCTTGGGCGTATCTCTCTAATGGAGCCAAACTACAACCTCCTCCCATCTTGAGGAAAAAAACTTTGTATCTGGTTCCAGCTTCCTGATGATGGGTAATAATATCATACACTTCTCTAGCTCCTTTCCTCGGAGGCTTTCCAAACATTGGGCCAGATTCTCCTCTCACTTATATTGGTGCAAGTCTATTGACTTTAATGGAGTTGCACTTCAATGTGTGAAAGCATAAATGAGTCCATCAATTTACTGAGCCTCATGCTGACCCTGGTGAGGATATATAGTGATCACTTCATTCATCACTGAAATGAAATTCCTTTGCATATCAAACACAGCATTTGTTTCACAACAAGCAACCACACTGCTGAACAATTTAGGACCGGAAGTTTGAAACTGCAGTTTAGGGAGGACAGGATGTAGCTGCTACATCATTAGAATTGGGCAGGGAGACCAAATATAACACTGACTTACAAAACATAGCATAGAAACTTTAATAACCAACAATTTTTTCCAACTATCCTCCCTTACTTCCATGCTGGTACATTGATTCAGCGCTAACAGAGAGAACAGAACTATCCACGCAGCTGGGATACAGCACCCTACAGTTACAGTACATATTGTAACAGAATAGATGGGGTTTTTTTACATACTGATCACAAGTCAGGTTCTGTAGTCCCAATACCCTTTTCATGTAAAAAATCCACAGATGAGAAACATATATGACAAATGGTACATATGGAATTAGGGAGCTACATTTCCAGTGCTGTATCCCCTCCTCCATGCTACCCCACTATTTCCACAATTTCACTCCCCCCTGCACTATAAGGGACCATAACAACCAGTTTAATTAATACCACCATGCTTGAATTGTGATCAATAACTTGATGACCTGGATTTCTGGTCAGAGAGATATCTGGTCCTTCGGGATCTCCAGTGCTAGCCAACTATCCTAACACCATGAAAAAATGCCTTATCATAAAAATAAGGCAGATTAACAGCACTCAGAGGAAACTATAGAGGAAACTGAATGTTAAAATCAGTTTGCACAGTTAAAACAAACAAAAACAAAAACAAAAAAAAAGTTCCAGATCTGTAGTAAGTCTACAGCCAAATTATAGATACTGCAAGAGGTTGGGATCAAACATCCTGAATGATACTTTAGTCTTATCATTACGATAAGTTAATTCATTAATTAATTTATGGTATATTACAGTTTTATAATTATAAAACAATGTAAAATAGAGATAATCGGAGGCTAAGATGTATGGGGTAAGATTCACCAACATGCAGCCCCTTATTTCAATCAAGTCTATACTTTGATTTAAATAAATGTTCAATCTTATTATACTGCTGTTGATATTATAGGCATTGTGCCATGTAAACTGGAATGCACAACAGCGTGGCTAACACAACTTTTAGCTGTAATCCATTTTTTAGCATCTCCATGAGTCTTCCTCCATCTTGTTCAGAATTTTGGCTCTCGCTTCTTAATTAAGCAGCAATCTTCTGTAGGCAAGGGAACGAACTGTGAATAATACAGGTTTAAAGTGACCAAGCCTTATCAAATGTGGTGGAGATTAGATAATTGTTAACATAAATGCTTTGGTTTTCGTAGTTTTACTCAAATTTAATGGTGGATCAATTCGATCATTGCTAGAATTAAGTGGATACACTGTAATTTTAGTCTCGTGTCCTACTCTTATGTATTCCAGAGCTATGGACAGTATGATTATATCTTTAGCCCCTTGAATGCCTTGTCCCCATGCATGTCTCTTAAAGGTGAGCCTGCTGTATGCAATGGAGTGGCAGGACAAGCAGTGAGCTCATAGGACATAGCAATATCTCTGTCGATGATACCCCTTCTGTATGCCAAGACACAGAAAGGGGAGTAAATAATTACACTTAAACCAGGCCAGATCTCAAAAGCACAAGAGAAAGGTGATGGTGAGTTAGTGGGCCAGTGAAGAGAAAGTCATTCAGTCCTGAGATGATGTAGTACCTGGCAGCCTTCTGGGCTGCTCTTCTAGGCAGTGCTGGTAACTAAGATTGGGTTTCAGTATGGGACTCAGCATCCAACCCAGACTGTTGGTGAAACAATCCCATGTAATTTACTCAGTCTCATCTCCTTCCTGGAACATAATCAGAACATAATCTGCTCACCTCAGAAATTAGTCTATTTCTAAGCAGAAAGGATGGCAGTAAGTAGAAGGATTTGTGGCAAGTCATTGGCAATAACTGGATAGAACACCATCAGTGATTTTTCTGAATTGTAGGATGGATCACCGTTCTGTTCATTCCCTCTGGGGCACCTGGCATTGGCCACTGTCGGAAGACAAGTTACTGGGCTAGACCCAATATGGTCTGACCCAATATGGCCATTTTTATGTTCTTATGCCAGTGACCTGCTTGTGAGAGACAGAGAGGAGAGCTCCCCCAAGAACACTGGGAGAAAGAGGTATACACTACTTATATATATAGATTTGGGATAAGGGACCTTGACGCTGTCATGTTTTCAATGGCTTTTAGCAACCCTAAATCCAAGATATCAAAAACTCCAGCAATGAAGGAACAGGAAGGAATCCAGACACAGGGTTTGGCAGTGCTCACTTCAAAGGCTGGGTATGTACAGTACACTCTCAGAAGAATACCTGTGCATCTTTGCCTCTCTCACTCTTTTTATATGATCTACTCTCTCTCTCCCATCTTTCTCTGTTTTTCTCGGTGTTCCTCTACTGTCTTTTTCCATTTCTGCCTCTTTTTCCCTTCACATAGCTTCTCTCTTTTTCATATCTCAGGAATCAGTTTATTTTTGCTATTTTTGTTCCATATGACCACGTAAAGCAATATGGAAAACATTGACTGCAAAATGGACACAACTATTGCAGAGACCACCACCCCAATGGGGGCTTTGGTGGTGAAGGTTTGTTGACAGGTCAGAAACCTGGGACTGAGTTATAACCTTCTGGCCCATCTATTTCCATTACTTGTTTTTTTCACAGGAATAGAGATAGATTTTAAGTATATACCAGGGGAAAATGATAGCGTGTGTTAGCATCTTTAATTTGGTGAGGTCAAACCATGCAGAGAGCCCAGTCACTTCCACTAGAGAACTTGGCTACCACATTCTGAGATGGGAGAAGGCCTGAATTTTGAGCCTGAATTTTACATTCCCAAGAGAAGCTCAGAAATCCTGTGTTTCTGAAAAAAGGCGTACAGGGGCAAAAAACAAACAAAAGGGGGGTTGTGCCTTTTTTTCATTTTGTATTCATAGAAAAATTCTTCTTGTACGTATTAACCTTAGAAATGTCAATCTGCGCATCCCTGTTTTGTTGCGGTCTCTGTAGTAGAGCTAGACACAGACGGGGAGATCTCTCTCTGCCATTAATTGAAGGGCTAGAGGTGTTAACTCTTTAACAAAGAGAGTTTTTCTTCCAAATTGTTTGTCAAGTGTTTGATTTTAAAAATGTTAATAAAAAGACAAAGTGGTTTGAACACTGTGAATAAAACTCACTTCCCCTCTTATTTAATCAGGTTTCCCTTCTATGGTATGCTGTATACTTGCTAGCTCTCCAGTCATCTATAGAGTCTTCAAGGGAAAGCAGGGTAGATAAGACCTGAACATATAAAATAAAAAAACAAGCAGAAAACTAACTAAATAAATAAAAACCAGGCCTTCTTTCTCCATCATAAAGCAGTAAATAAGAACACAAGCACATTTCCCCCCCTTTCAGCTCACCTTTAAATATAACACATACAAAAGCCTGACAGTCCCCATTTATTTTCACCAGCAGCTTTTCAGTGTCAGAATCTCATCCTTGTAGAAGTTAGAGGTCTGTTGGGTTCATGCATTCCATCCGTAGGAGAGAGTTCAGGACTCTTCCCTACAATGTACGCTTCAGGACTGTGCCTGGTCTAGCTTGAGAGAGTCCTTGTGGCAAGAAACCCGAAAAAGGCAGTGTCAATAACAGAATGCTGTGATTGGTCATTTTGTGGATGGGTGTGGTTCACAGTCCTGCAAGATGAACTATAACTTGGCTTACTCCTCCTGACTCAGAGACCTCCCAGTATGAATGGCAGTTGGCTGGTCATGACAGAGATTGCCTGGCTACATATGAAGTTGGTGCCACATGGCTATCTGCCTCCTGGGGTTCCTCAGCATCTCCTCCCAGTGGTTCCTCTCTGTGCCTGTGGCATGCAGACCCAGGCTGCACTTGCCCAGTGATTGGCTCTGCCCGAGGCCGTCTTGGCTTAGCATTTCTAGCACCACACTGGAGGCATGTAGCAGCTCTTGGGGCACTTCAAACATGATCATCTCATTCCAGACTGGGTTGATCTTGTGTTTTGCATGCTTTGTCTGCTTCTTCTTCAGTTTCAGAGACTGGTGCTTCAGGATCACCTTGACAGATACATCTGCATGGGAAATGAAGGAAAGAAAGACACCACAGTGATGAGCACAGGACAGGCAGAGAGCCATTAAAAGAGAATCTGAACTAATGTCTATGGACCAAAGGAAAAGCACATGAGCAACTTCTAATTGTTTTCTCTCTCAAAATTATTTTAGTTATTTTTGCTTTTTAACCCCATTTTATTAAGCCCCAGCTGCACAGGCAGATGTTATAGAATATCAGACACTACAACCTCTTCAGACTGAGATCAGCATCTGGAACTAGAGCACTCCTTTGGAGTTCAGGGAAGTTTGAATCCAAGGCTTTTGTGTACCCTGGGATAGAGCTGAAGGCCTGAGATGGAGTTTGGGACACAGATCTGGGATTGGATTCTGAACACGTCCAAAGTTTGGGGTTTCCATCCAGTATTCCATCCACAAAAGCAATGGGTCCCATTTCCCTGCATGGAAAGAACCTGCAAAGCGAAGAGGAAACTGCTGAATTCTAAGATGAATTCTTTTGCCAGAGTGGATATGGCTTGTCCCATGTTGGGAGAATCCTATGGATTCCTTTCTCAACCTATGGATCCCATGAGATCACAGGAGGCAAGAAGGATTCATGGTGATGACTTTTGCCTCCCTTCTATCACCTGGCTATCCAGGTCTTGCAGGTGCATGCTTCCAAAGACTCTCCCACTCTTCCCATAAGGGGATGTGGTGGGAAGTTCTGCAGTGCAGAGGATGAAGCAGTGCAAGTTAACGTAGCCTCAGGGTTGCAGGTTGGAGGGAAGTCTTGGAAGAATATAACTGGCTCCCTTTCCTTACCCTACTCCTTGAAGGTCTTCAGATGGTTCAAGGGCAAGAAAGGATCATTATGCACAAGCAGAACTCCCCCTTTCACAGGAGAGCGTGGCGAAGGGGTCTGAAACTGTTGTGCAGTACTTTAGTAGCAGGGCTTCTGGCTCTTGCTGAACCCCCTCTGCTCCACCCTCTCCTTGCCTGTCCTGAAGCCACACCACAAAATGCAGCCTTTGCCACCATTGGTTTCTATCTGTAATTGGACCATTAATGGTCGTAGAATGATACAGTTACAATGAGTAGGCAGGTGAATATATGACTATGTGCTGTGTAACTAGGATATGACTACCTTAATTTATGTGCAGGATTTCTAGATATGGGGATGAGAGGCATTAGATTACATTGTGACTGTATTGACTCACCATAAATCAGGTCACCCTCATTACATTGTGTCGTATAGAAATTTGCCCAATTCCCCTGTTGCTGTTCCTCACTCACCTTTTCCCAGGAGATCTTTCAGCTGTTTGGAATGGAGATTCTTGGCTTTTATGAGCACCACAAGCAAGCGGTTTGCTGCTGGCAGATAGCTGATGGAGAGGAGTATCTCCCCATAGCCTGCATCCGGCTCCTAGAAGTCAAGAAGAAAAGCATGAAAGAAAGGCAAATTCAAAATCCACTCTTGTCCATACCATTGAGCAATGTGGGGCCAAAGATCAATGAGAAACTCTCAAATGCAGCAAGTCACGTTGTCTCTGGATCCTAGCCCTATTACACAAGGATCCCCAGTTAGACTAGTTGAGGTCTGATGGAACAAAGCAGAGAGTAGGCTCTTGGACAGAACTCATCTGAAAGGAAGTTCACAGTAGTGCTCTCCTCACTGATTCACCTGACTGTGTGGGTTAACCCTTTCATTGCTGCTGGAAAATAAGTGTTTCCTAACAGCAGTGTCATTCAGTGGAACATTTACTTGAGAGAATGGAGAGTCGGGATGTAACAGATATAGTATGCTGGGCAGTACCAGAAAGATGTAAACAGAGAAATGTAGCTGCATCCCTTAGCCTTTATCCTTTTCTGACAGATTATCCTGCAGCTGCCTCTCCAGCTGATTCATGTTTCTTGCTTTGATTATTTCCTTTGGCCATTTGTTCCTTATATCAGCTACCCTTTATGTGAGAAAATTCTGTCTAAACTTAAGTCCTGGCTTTAAATAATCCAGATGTGCTACCCCCAGAGAAAGAGAAGAAAATGCCCACGGGTACCACAACACTAACTTACACTCATACACCGAATGAACCAGAGCTAGTCACTTAAGCTTGGAAGGGTATTTTAAAATATATATATTGTCATAGATATAAAGGGAAGGGTAATCACCTTTAAAATCCCTCCTGGCCAGAGAAAAAATCCTTTCACCTGTAAAGGGTTAAGAAGCTAAAGATAACCTCGCTGGCACCTGACCAAAATGACCAATGAGGAGACAAGATACTTTCAAAAGCTGGGAGGAGGGAGAAAAACAAGGGGTCTGGGTCTGTCTATGTGATGCTTTTGCCGGGGACAGAACAGGAATGGAGTCTTAGAACTTAGTAAGTAATCTAGCTAGATATGCGTTAGATTATGATTTCTTTAAATGGCTGAGAAAATTAAGCTGAGCTGAATAGAATGAATATTCCTGTCTGTGTGTCTTTTTTGTAACTTAAGGTTTTGCCTAGAGGGATTCTCTATGTTTTGAATCTAATTACCCTGTAAGGTATTTACCATCCTGATTTTACAGAGGCGATTCTTTTTTACTTCTATTAAAAGTCTTCTTGTAAGAAAACTGAATGCTTTTTCATTGTTCTTAAGATCCAAGGGTTTTGGTCTGTGGTCACCTATGCAAATTGGTGAGGATTTTTACCAAACCTTCCCCAGGAAGTGGGGTGCAAGGGTTGGGAGGATTTTGGGGGGAAAGATGTTTCCAAACGACGCTTTCCTAATAAAAATAAACCCAGATAAATGTTTGGTGGTGGCAGTGGAAGTCCAAGGGCAAAGGGTGAAATAGTTTGTACCTTGGGGAAATTTTAACCTAAACTGGTAAAAGTAAGTTTAGGAGGTTTTCATGCAGGTCCCCACATCCTTACCCTAGAGTTCAGAGTGGGGAAAGAACCTTGACATATGTGTGGGTGTATAAAATCAGCACTTGTGCCATTTGTTTTGCTTTCTTGGCATGTCTACTCCCAAATCTGTGAGTGATTCCCTCTATTTTCCCAAGCTCTGGTTTCTTTAAGGTAGATGCTCTGAATGATACAACTTTCACTTTACAAGGCCACCGTTCTTCTCTGTATTTATTTTCTGCCATTAGTGATTGGCTTCTTAGCCTTCTGGCCTTCCTCCCTCTCTCTCTCTCTCCCTCCCTCCATGTATACCTGTAGGCAGAACAAGAAGAAAATAATCATGCTGACAACTGATCTTTCCTTTGAAAATGACATCATTTAGTGGTGGGGAGTCAGAGGAGTGAAAGAGAGAATGTGTGTGTGCACAGAGATATGAAAGGGGAAAGCAAAGGGGAAGTAATTATTCACTCAAGTAGTAGCAGCTTGTGACAGAAACCTCATTTTAATGTGAGGTTAATGGTCCAGAAAGGTCCTTGAAAGCCACTGTTCAATTGAGTGAATTCCCTTTGGACTTCCCAACAAAGACTAGAATATTTAGGAGAGAGTTCCCTTATCCAGGACTCTTTTGTCCCTTCCTCTCTCAGTTCTAAGTAGGCTATAAATATTTCAGATTAAGTTTTCTGCTTGCTGGCTGCGGTGGATGTGAACAGACATTCATTAACAACAGATTTACTCTCTAGAAAATGTTGCTGCCATAACTATCTGATTGGAATGACTCATACACAAACCAGCCAAGAAGTCATTTCCAGAGAAACTCCAAACTCAGATTAAGCAAAGTCCTCAGAAGAGCCAATGTAAACCTTTTTCCATGAACTCAGTTAAGGTGTGCAGGCAGCACTGAATATCTTGTACCCATCCACCTTTTGAAAAAAGTGTCCTAAATCTAAATGAATCTAAAGAGAGGCAGTAGCCATGGATTCTAATCAGATTCTTGACGATGGCTATGTCTTCACTGAAAATATTATGTATTTACACATGAAGATACCTCTCTCAATGTAAAATCCCACTGGAGATAAGGCACAGGTGTCTCTCACCTCAGCGTAACTAGTTGAGGTACCTGCACTACCTAAATCTAGGAAAAAACTGCTCTGACTTATCTTCACTAGGATTTCACATCAAGAGAGCTATCTATCTCAATGTAAACACACATGTACACACACTTTTTTCCTCCAGTAAAGACATAGCCAATGACTTGCTCTGCAGCATTGGGGACTGACTATTTGGCCATCCAAGTATTTTATACAAAATAGAACAATTTTGACAGAAGAGATTGAGAAAGCCCTATCCCAAAATACCCTACACCACTGCGATTAGGACACTCTCCTAAAATGTGGGAGACCCAATTTAAAAACTCTGCTCCTGTGACCCCGCCCCCGGCAGTTTTGTGAATCTAGTTCTTCATTTCTTTGCTTTGCATGTTATAAGCTACCTGGAAATTAAATGAAACAGTTTGTGTCAGGTTGAATGAAATGTTTTGTTCAACTGGAAATGAAATTTTGGTTGACTTTTTTGATTCATCAAAATTCTTCTGAATTTTGCGATTTGGTTCAGGTAGAACCAATTTTTTTTATTCAGTTTTTCAAAACGGACAGTGAACTAAAAAAATCACTTATTTGCCAGACTCTAATTACCCGCACCATGAGATTTAATCAGTTAATAATGTTCGTGAAGCACTTTGAGATCTTGAGATGGAAGGTGCTATGGAAGCAGAGAGCATTAAACCAGTGGGAGGAGAGGAGGACACGATTAGTGGTACCAGCCTAACACCTGCAGCTTTCGTAATGTGGTGAACATTGCTCTGAGCCAGCAACAGCACTCCACACATTTCCGAAGAGCAACAACATCACCCAGCTAGTTGTGAGCTCCCCTCTCCATTCTTATATCTGTGTAGGAGCATTCCAGAGAGAGTGGGTTTGACATTTTTGCAGCTCATAGCTTTTCAAAGAAATATCAAACTTTAAACAAATCCCAGCAACATTGTTCCTGGATGTACGCTGACAAAAATAGCTCCTATTGCTCTCTGATCCTCTCTCTCTTGCTCCCTTGTTTCCTCCTGTCCTGGCTCGCAATTAATGATTCATGACTTGTATTTAAGCTGGCTGTGTAATGATTGGTTCACTGAGGTCCCTGATGATGCAAATAGAGCTTTCACTGCATATCTTTCAGCTCAAACTGGGGCACTGTTAATGTTAACCTACTCCTCACGGGTTAGAAAAGGAATCAGTCTTGCCTTATCAAGTGAATGGCTGTAAAGATTGACCATGGCAGAGGGGACAATATGTCTAGGGCCCTGTCATCTTGAAGATGTATTGGTGTCTCCTAATCCTATATACAGAGAGCTTCTTGGCACCTTTTGTATAACAGCTATGGAGCAGATTTTGTCCTTGTCTCCACGGAAAAGTTTTTTCAGTATAGCCTTTGAATTTAGACCAATACAGTTATACTGATCTAATCCCCTGTGTAAACACTTTTATTCCAGTAGAAGTGTGGCTTGGCGGTGAGGGTGGGGGCTCATGTCCCTGGGGGAGGGGTAAAGTTAAACTGAAAAACGTCATTCTTAAACTGGAACAAGTGTGTCCACTGTGTGTGTGTGTGCGGGGGGGGGGGAGGGGGGGGGTTATACCAGTGTAATTGGTGAAATTTTCCCCTGTAGCCAAGGCCAAAAACACCATCTGCTAAACTGATCCATGGCATCCATTTATTCCTACCATCCATCTGTCTATCTCAGGGTTTTCTATAGTGCTCATCACTGTAGTATGTGAGTACTGTCCAGGTAAATTAGCATTGTGGGAAACTGGTGATGCAGATTCCAAGTTCTATGATTCAAGTAAAATCACTGTGTAGTCCTCAGGAATTACAACGCCAGGTGCCACAAGTACTCCTTTTCTCTTAACGCCAGATTACTTATTTCAGGGTTCAGCAACACAGTCAGGAATGCTTGTCCCTTGCTGTGTTGTTTGCTCTGTCCAGAACCCTGGTTCTGACTACCTGGGTATTATCTCAGTCCTGTCTCTATTTGATCCTAGTGAATTTAAAAATTCACAAGTTCTCAAAATTCATGTGGTACTCACAAAAACCAAGAAAAAATAGCGCTGCCTAGATTAATGCAAGGTGGAGGCAGATGTTCTTTCCAACATGCAGCTTCACTGATGCATTGCAATCCTAATTTGCAGCACTCTCTGTATTCCACTGCTTGCTGCACCCTCCCCACAGCTCTGCAATGCATCTCCATCCTGAGGTTTTAGTTGGGGGCAGTAGGTGATGGCTAGTGGTGTTCTGTTACTTTTTTTACCCAGAAGTCACATACTACAGAACAGGCCCAACGAAGAGAGTAACAGAACGCCACTAGCCATCACCTACAGCCCTCAACTAAAACCTCTCCAGCGCATCATCAAGGATCTACAACTTATCCTGAAAGACGATCCTTCACTCTCACAGACCTCGGGAGACAGACCAGTCCTCGCTTACAGACAGCCCCCCAACCTGAAGCAAATACTCACCAGCAACTACACACCACACAACAAAAACACTAACCCAGAAACCAAGCCCTGCAACAAACCCCGTTGCCAACTCTGTCCGCATATCTATTCAAGGGACACCATGATAGGACCCAACCACATCAGCCACACCATCAAGTCTCATTCACCTGCACATCTACCAGTGTGATATATGCCATCATGTGCGAGCAATGCCCCTCAGCCATGTACATTGGCCAAATCAGACAGTGTCTACACAAAAGAATAAATGGACACAAATCAGACATCAGGAATTGTAACATTCAAAAACCAGTACGAGAGCACTTCAATCTCCCTGGATACTCAATAACAGACTTAAGTCACCATTCTTCAACAAAAAAAACTTCAAAAACAGACTTCAATGAGAAACTGCAAAACTGGATTTAATTTGCAAACTTGACACCATCAAATTAGGCCTGAATAAAGACTGGGAGTGGCTGGGTCACTACAAAACATAATTTTCCCTCTGTTGATACTCACACCTTCTAGTCAACTATTGGGAATGGGTCACATCCACCCTAATTGAATTGGCCTCATTAGCACTGACCCCCACTTGGTAAGGCAACTCCCATCTTTTCATGTGCTGTATATTTATATCTGCTTACTTATTTTCTACTCCATGCATCTGATGAAGTGGGTTATAGCCCATGAAAGCTTATGCCCAAATAAATGTGTTAGTCTCTATGGTGCCACAAGGGCTCCTCGTTGTTTTTACTGTTGTTCAGTGATTGATTATCATGTAACACAAGGAGAAGGAAGGGATGTGTAGGTGCTGGGACCTATAAGGTTAGGAGCTGAGTTGGAGCACTTTGATTACTTGCTGAAATGGTCAGATATTGAGTTGTGCTGCTGATCTTTTGAAGTCATTGGAGTTGTGGAGGCTCATTACAACTCAGAATCTGGCCCAGTGTAAATGCAGACCTGGTTATTACATGCCCATTGAAATACAGTCATATTGAAATAAGCGTCTCTAACTTTGGAAACTAACTCTCGTTATATTGCCTGAGCTACTGATAAGTATTGATGTGATACCTTCTCAGGGGTCTTCAGTTTCTCCCACTGCGCCATTCTGAAGGGTTCCCCCACATTAGCCAGGCTCAGTTTAATTTCCCCAACAATGCTGTGCCTAGAGAACCTGTCGCAGTTCCTCAAGGTGAGAGTCAACATCCCTTCTAGCACCTCCTCCTCAGCTAACGGGAACAGCAGAGCTTCCTCCCAGATGATGTGGTGCACTTTCTTCTTCAGCACTGTCTGGGCCCCTGTGGTGCCAGACTTGCTCACCAAGGTGCCCAGGATGTAGCAGTCACAGCCAGCATCCTGGTCCCCTATCATGCTTCCATGTATAGCTAGAGAACAAGGAGAGGGAAGCTTGTATTAAAAGAAACATCCTATTACAGGGTTAGGTATGCAAGGGCAGAAGGCTGTGGGGCCTTTGCCTGTCTCACTATAGTCATAAAATAAAATGAGCTGCACAGACATCCAAGATGTTGCTAAAACCTGCTGTTCCTTCTAACTAGCACTGGAGAGACCAAAGTCCAGGGCCCAGTGTTATTTATTTTTCCTTCAGCATGCCCAAAAATCTTATTGTCCTTGTCCTTCAGCAAAAGCACAAAGATATTGTTATTGTGTGGGAGATTTTGCATCCCACTCAAGTAAATGTGCATCGCTCAAGGGCACTGAACCAGTAGCCTGAGAAGACACACGAGGGAGGGGGGGGGGAGAGGGGATTTTAATTTATCTTCACACTGGATCAGAAAGAGAGCCTTGTATAAAATGCATTAAAGGCTCTTGGTCAGTCACAGAAGGTAGAGTTGTACAAGGCTGCTTAGCACATCTAGTCCATCCCCTAGGGACCAGTGCGGTATGTCCCTAAAGTTCATTCCCAAGTGTTTTGTCCAGTCTTTTTGAAATGGCTTCTTTGGGAGACCATTCCACAGTCTAATTGTTCTCAGTGTTAGGATTTTCCTCCTGATATTCAGCCCCAGATTTTCCTGTTCTTTATTTCATCTTGAGGCTGAAAGTTCTCAAATGAAAAATGTACATAAAATATCATTTCACATTCCATGAACAGTGACAAATGAATCTATCAGCCCTCCAGGCCAAGGGCTGCAGCAACGTCTCTACTCCTCAGCAGGGTAATGTAGCAACAAGACCTCTTTGTGACTGCAAAAGTCAGTGTGCATGACTGTCCGTGGAAAGATGCCCTTCTACCCACTGGCTCAGCAACTGAGAGCAGTCAAGTCTTTGACACCCAAGAGACTCCTCTGTCTCCTTAAGAGAATAGAGCTCCTGCTGAGCTGACAGGGGGAGCACAACATGCGTATGAGAGCTCACTGAACATGCATGACAACCTCAGAAAGAAACTCGAGGCTATGGGCTTGTTGCTGGCAGCTTGCCCAGCATGATGGCTGCAATCTAACACCCCTTCAGTCCTTGCTTAGGAAGGTGATAGCTGGGCTGGTTTTGGCAGGGGGGGGACTCATACTATCTGTGAATTACTCACTCAGCTCTGCTTTACACACCCCAGGAGGACTGTGACTAGCAAGCAGAGGGTTAACAGGGTTCTATCTCTGAGTAGTAGCGCAGCTCCCCCAACTGCCTGTCCTTAGTGAGATTGCCAGAGAACCTGGTCATATGGCTAGGCTCAGCTGGCGGGAGTTACCTTATCCACAGGGTATATAAGAGGAATGTGATTTAAACATCTCTTCCTCCAATTTGGCTTGAGTAAGAGGGTTGTTATATGTAGTGTTACACCTTTCTTTTGCTAGTCAAGCTGTGCGAAGCTCTATAGAGTTTCCTGTCACTTACATGAATCATAAATCCATGAACTGGTTTGTCCTTCATCTGGATTGGCTTTACAGGACCAGACAGAAGGGCTAAACAAAAAAATGTTTGGCTGGAGGGGTGGGAGGAATTTGGGGGTATGGAGCCTGTCACCTCATTGGGAGCATCTCCTTAAAACAACAGTAAGAGAGAAGGATCCTTACCTGCCCACCTCGAACATGGGTAGAATAGGACAAACTCCTGATTCCCTCGTACTGCCTTTGAACACACAAGCTGTTGCTAAACCATGGTGCATTCTTTTCAAGCAGTGAAACCTCTTGGTAATTCTAGTTTGAAAGCCTCATAGCCAATAAAATGTCCCTCAGTTCTGTGGGGACATGTTGATTATTATGTAGGAGGTGAAATACTTTGAGTCAGAAGGTATCTTGTATCTCTCAAATAAAGGCTTGTTTATATAAAATAGGCAGAATGGGGAGCCACTTACCTTCAAGAAAGGCCACACACAGCTCAGCTTTCTGTCGATCATACCCAAGGGAATAGTGGAGTTCAGGGACCTGGTTACAGCTGGCTGCTTTCTCAGGGTTCAGGTGCTCAGTGACACACACATCCTGTACTGCACCTGGGACTGAAGTAACCCAGTTAGCAAGGCTTCATTCCTCATCAAGCTAAATTCACCACCTGGCTTCACTGACTGTTCTGTAGCACTGCCCTCCCCCTCTCACTTTCCACCTCCTTCCAGATGTGGACAAGCTTCACTTTCTGTGTGCTACCTGGGCTTTAGCCATACCTCTCACTCCATTACCAACCCATGGTAACGACACATGTGCTTGCTCGTGGATTTCTTTTTCACATATTCCCAGAATTAAACTGTAAGATTTTTGGGGTGAGGACTTCACAGCTGACTCTGATCCCACTTACTACGCTAACAAATTTTACTAAAGCTATTGGAATGAATTCAATCCTTTTTAGGGGATCCTCTTTTCCACACAGATGGCCACTGTTACCTTAATTCCCACAGAGCCTGGCTAGGTTGAAAGTGGTGAGGCTGGAAGGTTGTGAGGCTGTTTGGATTGGAGTATATATTATGTTAATTATCTCAAGTAAAGCAACAGGCAGGACTGAAAAGGAAGCCACAGTATTTGATTGTCAGATACTGGTGCATGCAGTATCAGTTTGGATGAGGTGCTGGAAGGCAGCAATGGTAGGGGGCTGGGACTTATTCCCCAAGCAAATGCCAATCAGAGTCAAAATCAGTGTGACATGGTATACAGAGGAGAAAGCAAACAGTTCTTGTTTTATTTTAATAACACTTGACCTATGGAATCAAGCACAGCAGGAAGCCAGAGCACTTGTGGAGCTGGTAGTGCACAGAAGATAGTGCACTGATACACACACCTCAAGCTCTGGTGCCAACCTATGTGTAGCCGTCTTGCTTTAGCAGCCCAGTCCTATTGCCTTCCTTCTGACGCTGTAGGCTGATGCTTAAATGCTCACCTCCCCTTCTTTCCCAGCGTGGAGGGATTGGGAGAGTGGCCTCTGCCCAGAAAGAGACAGAGAAACTGTCAAGTACTGCCAAGTGATTTTTCAAGTTAAAAATAAATCTTTATATAAACCATGCATGGAGTGCATTGTGCCCACTGGAAAATCCCCAGGAAGACTGTATTAATGTTATAGCCACCAGGATCAATTGTGCTATTAAAAAGGCAGCTCAGGAGGTAAAATCAATATGGGCACAGAACCATCACAAGCATGAAATGCTGCCAGATGCAAACAGTTAGAATTAGACTCTCTAAGGTCAGAGGACTCTAGACTTAAAACTATTCAGGGCACTGATGTGTGCCCCTGCTTCACTAATGGATGGACTCCATCTCTACTTTATTTTAACCAACCACATTTAAAATGATGGTGGACAGAGCAAGCCTCAGGTGGTTTGCCAGCTGAGCACATTTGTGCTGGGATCATTGAGAGAGAAGAACTATGGTGCCCCAAATGGTCATTTTTACATCTACCATTCTGATTATAACTGCATTTTAATCCTGTGTACAAGTCCTATGTTGCTTATCAGACACCTGGGCACTGGAGCAGTGGATCACCAGTCTGAAGAGGAAATGGTTCCACTGGACTTGGAAATGCTCCTACCATTTTGAGGGAGAACAAATAACTCCTCATTGACTTGTATCTTCATTCTGTTCTGATCCTGAACTTCATCTTTTCCTCTAGTTGGCTCTTCAGTTGACTTCAAGGCATAATCCACATAATTAACAATTTCTGGGGCAGTCATGACTGGCTTTGGGCCATAGATGTTGGGAAACATCAGGAGGGTCCGAGGCTGGATGGGTTCAGTAGTCTTCTTAATGCTGAACTGAAATAAAGATCCTGTTCATTATTCTGTATAGACTAGACTAATGCTACCAGCTTGCCCAAGACCAGCTGAACCCAGACCAAGGGAAAAAATGATCCAGCCAGTCATTCCTAATGCCATTGTTACCTGGCTAATTGATCTCACTGCATCTTCTCAGTTTGTGTCCTCTTCAGACTCACTCATCAACACATTTGTTTGCAACAGAAAAGGGAAACTTTCCCATTTGTTGATTTTCCCCTCCCCCTTCACAGTAGCAATACACCCCTACTTTATATGTCTATGCCAATTCCTTACCAAGCTCAGATGTTATGAATGGAGCTGGGTCTCTGCTGTGACTGTATGATCCAAAGGAAGCCAGTCATCAATCAGGCAGACTAGTTTTGGTGCTCGGAGGAGTGCCCACACTACCTCCTTGGGAAGGTATAGTATACATTTCCCACATGTTTGCCAGCCACAGCCTGACAGTCACACCTCCCCACATGTTTTGGGATGTCCAGTGCCATTGGCAGTGCTGTGTTACTTTTTCTGTCACTGGACTCAGGAAACACAAGGACTGGGATTGTGACTGCCCCTAGAAGTGGGAAGGCTTATTGCATCCTAACAGGCCAGACCTAAGAGTCTAAAACTGTTCTTTCACCAACATGCTCTGCAACTCTTGAATCTTATTATCTCTGTGTTCAGGACAGCGATGGAAAAACGTCTTTCTTGTCCCATCTACAGCCAACTACCTAAACGTCTGTTCTCTGCTTCTGAACATTTATTTACCCTCTCTCATCTAAATATTTCCTGTGGTTAGAGTTATCATCTGCTGACTATATTCTGATGCTTAGTTTGAAGCTCAGAGGCCTCTGAGTGGCTTTATCTCAACTTCAGTAGGAATTTTACAATCAAATTGCTGGCTGTTGTGAAACTAAGTTAATGGAGTTGCAGCTAAATTGAGCCAGGAAAGTGAGTAGCAAAATAACTTCATACAAGCAGCAAAGGAAATATATGTAATGTTTACTAAAAAGAAAATTTCCATGAAACTGCTTAAAGGGTAACAGGCTCAGGAGGAGGTCCGGGGGCAAACCTGGGGAATGGTGATCCAGTGGACTGTCAATAAGTAAATTGCAGTAGCTTTGAAAATACATAGAGTCCATAGTGAGAGGCAGTGTGGTCTAATGGATAGTGCACTGGACTAAGAGTCAGAAAGCCTAGATTTTATTCTAATCTCTGTCACTAACTGACTGTGTAATCTTGGGCAAATAACATTACCTCTTTGAGCTTCTGTTTCCTCTCCCACATGTTGTCCATCTTATCTATTTAGACTGAAAGCTCTTTAGGTCAGGTAATGGTTCTTACCATGCATTTGTCATGTCTAGTACAATGGGGCTGTGATCTCCAGGTGCTATTGTAATATAAATAACAACAGTTTGGCAGTAAGGATTTTGAACTCGAGATAGGCCTGAGTCACAAAGTTCAGGCCTAGGTTTCAGAACTGTTCAGATTTTGTTTAGCTGATTATACAGAGAGGGACCAGTTGCAAAGTTTGGAGTGGGGTCAGGTCCATCTCAGTTTTAGATCAACAGGCCCCGCCTTTCTCTCAAAGCTTCATGGGAAAATATTAGCAATACTGTCCTCTGTATGATGGTTTTTTTTCATTTCCCTTGGAATCATCAGGCAATTGGCTACTGATTCTGGTTTATAGCTCACCCAGCACCATAGTGTCTGAGCACTTTCCAGGGAACAAACAAGATGACAGCATCAACAAATTAAGGTAAAAGTTCCTTGATTAGATGGACCGACATTTTGGTCTGATAGGTCAGAGTTCGTTTTATGATTTCAGTCCCATGCTGATTCACAAGAATCAACACAGAGTACAAAAGGATAGTGCGAAAAGCACAACAATGAACTCAGAGCTGTGGGATTGTTGCTATAGCTCACCCAACATAGGAACCCTTCATTGAGAAGGAGAGGCCGGTGAAAAATCTGTCAATGGGACATTGAATTCCACCCCCACCTACACTCTAAACATTAATCCGAGCTATGTGTAATTTAAATCACTCTGTGTGAACATATATTTGGATTTGTCCATGGGAAAAACAGAGACTGAGTAGGAGCTACCCCAACTCTAATCAGTTTGCTTTCGTGCTTCTAAAGCATTTAGAAGATCTTGTGTGAAGGGTGCTGGAGAAGTGGAAAAGACTGTTTTATTGTGAGCATGCTGTCATGGAAGGATCTCTTGTCCCATTAACTGCCAAGCTATTTCATTTTACGTTTAGACTGAGAGAGAGAGCGAGAGCAAGACAATATTCTTAATTGTAATTAATGTTTTTCCATTAGTTACTTTGATTCATATTAATAATGAATGTGGATGGTGCCATGGGAGAAGCAGCTTAGAGCTTTTTACTCCTAGACCTCATGTCCTTAGGGCATATTCACATTCCTCAAGGAGCAGCTCAATAGCGCAAAAAGAATAATGTAGTTTGGTTTTTAACCACACTCTGCATGTGATGCTCACAGAATCATAGTGACATAGCCATTAGCAATGGAAGAGTCCTATTAGGTCATTGCCTCCATCTCCCCAGGTAGCCAGTACAGGATTGTTCACTATAGTCCACTATCAATGCTCTCTCCACTCTAGTTTATGACCTCTGGTCTATACTCTTAGAGAGAAATTCACCCCTCTGATGAGGGCCAGCCCTGGCCATAAGTGGGACTTACACAATGAGTAAGCCTCTTGCTGGCAAAAAGGAGGGAGTGGGATTTCACTCTTAGAGATTTAAACATCAGTTCTGAAATACTTAAACTTGAAATAACGGGTTCAAATCCCAGCATGGTCAGGTCAGACTTTCTTCTTTCTAAAGTAAATCAAGTGTGTTCTGTGCAGTTGGCAGGACCCTCTGGGCAATATCTTGGGGGAAAAATGGCCCTGGTTGCTCTACATAGACATTAAATATCCTATGCCATGGAGCTTGTGACCAACATCGCCTCTTCCTTCACTCTTATACAAAGAGTGCTCTGCAACAGCTATCCACCTGGCTGCTGCCCTCCAGACCAGAGGTGGCTGCATTTCAGTGGTGTACGTCTATACTACATGAAGCAGCTGAGGAACTTTTGAGATGAAAGATGCTATACAAATATGAAGTATTGTTATTACTATCGCTTCCCTTGCTTGCTAAAAGCCCAACACTTAGTCAGGAAATCCATCAGCACACAACAACTAACAGCTTCACTGGGTTTACATAATACATTCATGTCTGCTCTTCAGAATTAGAGATGAGAGACATATGCAAACCAGTGGGGACCAATCCACCCCCTCCTCCAACTGCATCTGCCTCTGTTTATTGTTCATGCTGCCAGCTCTGCTTCGCAAGTGCTGGCAGCTGATACTCTTACTGAGCATTGCCTGCGGAAAGTCCCTTTTACAAATCAAACTACAGCAGCAGTCTTAAATAAAGTGAAGAGCAAGAGAGCGTAATCCATTCTATGTGAAATAAGACCAAATTAGATAGGACACTGCTCTTGACCCTTCTGTGTTCCTCCTTGACATTATTAAAACGCTGGCCTAGATTATTTCCTTGGCTCATCTTGTATCTGACTCACAAGCAATGCAAGCTTGTGATTGTTACTGTCTCCCATGCTCTGAGGTTTTTTCAAAGTGACAATATAAAAGCCGCCTCGTTTTACTTGTTCTGAAGATATATCCTTGTTTGCACAAGACCCAATCCTGTTTATAGGTGCTTTTCAGAACTCTGGGGCTTTTCTACACAGCAGACATAGAGCTTGTCTACCCAGCTCTGGCAAAGTGCACTCGAGAGGTATGATTTGTAGAGCGCTCTAACATGTGGTGCTCTATCTGCCCTACATGGTGCACCCTAGGAGGTAGCTAGTTCATGCTGATGTATTCCCATTTCAAACAATGTTAGGTCAATGTTAAAGAAAACAACATAACAGTGGATCCAATATAGTCTAGCTTCCTCTCTCCTCCTCGGAATCCCCTGATATTGACAAGCCTCAATAATAAAGCGTTCCGAGCACTGGCTAGGTAGGACATACAGTGTATTAAAGTAGCTTTCTGTTCGTGGACGAAAAAAAAGACAGGATTGTTCATAATAACAGACATAGATGATGTACAGCACTTCACAGACATAAAACTAGATTTGAAATTAATCTTTACAATGAATATGGAGTACTTTTAAATCAGAGACATTTTAGGGAGTGCATGTTCCTGGCAATAGGTTCCCTTTAATTTGGAAAGAACTAGCAAACATATGGAATATGGGAACTAGGGACATTTTGCACCTTCAGTGACAGAATGCTCTGTTCATCTTTCTGGAATTCTTGCAAAAAAAATAATAATTAGATACCAACCATAATACCTAACTGATGATCAAAACATTAGTCTCCTCCTAGTGCTCTAGGGTAATAATGTTGTACTAAGAGCTGGGTGAATAATTTAACAAGATATTGGTCACATACTATATTAAAATATTGCAAGCTTTGCTAAATTAATAAATATTATGAGAGCCTGAACCTATGAGGTTCTGGGGACCCTGAGCACAGTTTGATTTCAGTGGTAGACCAAAATGCACTTCAGTGGTAGATCTGAACGCTTAGCAATTTGCAGGATGGGACCCGAAGAGAGAAGCTGCAGAAATGTATTAACACTTTCCAAAGGCTTTTCTTAAAGTCTTTCTCAAGATGTTATTCAAGAAAGTTGGTTACTCCAAGGGTGAAGTCATATGAAGAATTAAAAATTGGTTTAGAGCTAAAACAATAAAAAGTAGCATTAGAAAAGAAATGGTCTTTGTGTGAAGAAGTGGATAATGGAGTGCTCTGTGGATAGTGTCATTCAATATATTAACAGTCTGGAAAACAGGTGAAAGTGATGCACAATAAAGGTTTGAAATGAAATTTTTCAAAGCAGCCTTGGGGCATGAGCACCCAATTCCCATTCATTTTTAATTGTATACTTTGAAAATCTCAGCCTTGCTGCATAGTATTGTATCAAAGAGCAAACTGGAAAAATCAGCAGATAATAATCTATTAGGTTAGCCAAAGCTAATGAGAAACCTGAGGAAGACCTAGGAAACTGGGCAACACATTAACAGATAAAATTCAGAATAAATATAGGCAAATCTCATTGGAAAACACACTCTACCCTACTCACTGAAGGGTTCAGAAATAGCCGTAATGTCTAGGGGAAAAGATCTAAGTTCGGTAAGGGTATCTACTCAATACCCAGTGGCAGTCCAAAAGAATCAATAATATGGAAACCTGGTGCCATTATATGTGTACACCACAAATGTTATCAGCTTTGAGAGACAAGGTGGGTGAAGTAATATATTTTATTGGATTGACTTCCGTTGGTGAAAGAGACAAGCTTTCGAGCTACACAGAGCTCAGGTGACCTGAAGAAGAGCTCTGTGTAGCTTGAAAGCTTGTTTTTTTCACCAACAGAAGTTGGTCCTATAAAAGATATTACCTTACCTACCTTGTGTCTCTAATATCCTGGGACCAACATGGCTATAACACTGCAGATAATCAGCTTTAGCCATCTTGTCTCAAAACAACTGCAGCAGAAATATGGTGAGACTGGGACTATTTACTTGGGAAAGAAAAAAAGAGTCCATTATATAGGGACTGAGTATGCACTAATGAATGGCCCAGAGAAAGCCAATTAGGATTCCTACTGCAGTTTCCAATGAAACAAAAATAATAGAGCAGTCCATGTAATTTAAAGGCAAATGAATAAAGACTTTGTTATACAATATATCATCAGCTTTTGGAACTAGCTGATGTAGCATATTATAAAGGCAAATTAAGGTTTAGTAAGAATGAGAAAAAAATCATTCAACCCATATAAATGAGAATAGCGTCTACAGTAATATGAGCTAGGGTAAAACTTTCAGTGACCATCAGGCTTTATGTTCCAGACCTGAGGTCATAATCAGCCAAGGGAAAAAAGTTTTTAAAAATAATTCTCCTCAAGGTTCAGTATTGAGTATTCCATAATTAGGTGCATCAGGGAAGTGTTACAATTTACTGCTGATACATCTGGCCACTGACAGGACACAGGAGTAAATGGACCATCAGCCTGTTCCAGCCTGCCAGTCCCTATGCTCCTATTTTGATTGAACCCTTTGAGCAATTAAGTCAGATCACCAGGGATATCTGGCATTTGCAGCACTTCAAAACAGCTGTTATAGTAAGTGAAAAGGAAAAGAAAAAGCAGGTCACAGTAGGCATGGTGAGAAAGTAGACTCTCCACAGTTAAGGTTGTTACTAGATTTATATTATAAACCTTATTTTAACCTCATGTCTTAACTTTCCTAAAACTTCATCTGTTTCACATGTGGAGGAGGATTGTTTTCATAATAAACCAGCTATGTACACAGAAGCCTTTCCACTATACTGCTGTAGCCATAAGTGTCTGTGTGTGCAGAGAGAGAGAGAGAGAGAGAAAGAGAGATTATAAAAGATTCTGACACTATTGATATTCTGCTCCTACTCTGCACACAACTGTGTTCTGACGGCTTCTTAGTAGAGTCCAGGTTTCTGTTCTAGCCAAATGATTTCCCTTGGGATCTAGCCTGACAATTCGAGTGGAATTTCAAATCTTCTTTTTCTGTATTTTTGCCATGAGGAGCTTTCTCTTTGGTAAAAGGACCGCTGAGTTGATTGTTGCTTTGTGCATTTTGCAGGTCACCTGAGTCTCCCTTCCCCCACTGAAATGTTGCTACATCCTGAATCCTGCAAACAAATAGGATGTGATAAATCACCCACCACAGTCTGGCATGGACTTTGCATTCCTGCCATCTGCACTTACAGAAAAGTGGCAGAGTAAATTAGAGAAGGTAGTTTACCTGCTGGACTGGCTGAAGCGTACTGGGCTTAGCATTTTCACTGTCCATGTCTTGGTCCTTTCCCGAGAGTCCTTTCCTAGGTTGCCTGCATTTGCACAAGCAGGTAAGACCGCAGAGGGCAAGGATGCTAGTTGCAGTCCCCAAGGTGGCACCCAGAGCTATAACTGGGACAGACAAAACCATTGTCTCAGGCTGCACAGATGTTACGCAAGAATCATGCGATTCTTCTTCTCAAGCAGTATATATTTCATTCATTCCCTTTCAGAGTTTAGCCTGGTTTCATTCACTTTGAAGTAAGAAAAAGAGTTTCAATAACAGCAGGGAAAAGAAGTGACTCTGAAGAGAGAAATAAATTATTCCAGGTTTGCTAGGCAATGAGGCAGCCTCTCCAGCCTGCTGATGGAGTTTCTGGTTTTATGTTCCTGGCCAGGCAGGGAAGAACAGAAGTAGTAGTGGCTGTGGTGCCTGCAATCCCTTTACAGCCGCAAGCAGGCAGTTTTCATTGAAGCTTGTTCTCCAGCTCCACGGGGAAAAGTCTGATGTGTGTTAGAGGGAAGACGTCAGCAGAAAGGGGTGGGCCCTGCAGGCTAACCCATAGAGAGAACGTCCAAGTGTTGGATCAGCTCTTTAGCAGGGTTTGGGAGGGCTGAGTTTTAAATTCTCGGGGCGGGGGGGGGGGGGGAATTGAGTTAGAGTTTTTTTTACTTAAAATTAATGTAGTGGTTGATGAAAAGTGCCAACCCGATAGCCCTGGAGACTGGCACAATGAACTCTCTATAATAAGGGCAAAGCTTGTTTGTGCGGGAGACAGAAGTTCTTCTCAGGGTCCAGCCTGAGACAGTAGAATGAACTACCCCAGAAACCAAGGGCCACCATAAACCTCAGCACCTTCCTCTCCAAGTGCAAGGCACATTTATTTGACCTGCCTGCTTTAACATAAACACATCCATTATATGTGTATGTGTGTCTGTCTATCTGTAATGTATAAAAATAAACCCTACCCAAACAAGACACTCCAGTGCACACACTTCTCCCTCTGAGGAGAGAACAAACATGACAGATGTGTAGTCACATTGCTTAATGCCCTACTAGAAGGATCTCAGGTACTGCAGTGACATGTGTAACACACAAACCTAAACAGAGCAGAGAAGGGCTATGCTTCCTTTTACTGCCCTGCCAGCATTCCTCATCCCTGGAAGGATCCCCTCTTGAGATGATAGGGCAATTAATTTTCAGTGTCCTATTCAATCCTTGCTCTCTCTACTGAGACTGACATAAAGAGGGAAAATTAGTGCCACCTCTAAGGGTGTTTTTGGTAATATGGACACCTGTCCCTACAAGGACTGGACCAAGATCAAACTTGGCCCTGTACATATTGATAAAACTTTTAAAAAAAATGCTGAAACCCCATCATTCTGTAAAACTGAGAATTTAAATTGATAAAAATAGAAAAAAAAAGACTTAAAAATAAACATTGATATCCATCAAAATTACATAAAAATAAAATTCAAATTCAGCCAGGCCTAATTCTAATGGATCCTTGAAGCTTTCCTTTTGATCTCCTCTTTTCACTGCTTCACATTCATATTAAACAGTGTGTGAAGTTTCCTGGGATCCTTAGGGCTGCTCCATGAAGGCAGGAGCGCAGGAGCAGGGAGGCTGGCACAGGGTAAACAACATTGCCCAGGAGGTTCTGTTTTCTTTTACCTCTTCCAACAGTCCTAAACAAAACTGCAACAGTCAAATCAAAGGCCTTAGTGATTGGGAATCAGTCTTCAAGTCCCAGTGCGGAGAAGTGCTGTGGGATACCAACAAGGACAGAACTGAATACTAAGGCCAAGTGTTTCAGCTGTATGTCTGCACTTTAAATCAAGGCTTTCCAAGCAGCCTCATCTCCAGCTGCCCTGATTGTGAACCCTCTGAAGCCAGTACCATACAATTTTTGGCTGCAACTGGTTCCCTAGGGGTTGCCAGTGGATGGCAATGTATGGCAGCTTTCTATTGTTACAACTTCTTCCCCTGAGTAGACTTTCCTGCACTACTGAAAACATCTGACAAGGCAGAAGTCAGCACAGACCCTGGGCAGTGATTTGTATCTCTTTATCAGACAGCATGAAACAGACGTGGTTTCCTTAAAAAAATCAGATTAACACTGCGAATCTCACTGGAGAGAAGAAATTCTATAAATGACACTCCACAGTTATACACAATAGGGGTCAACTCTCTGTACTGGAAGCTAATGGAGATTGTCACAGGGTCACTGGCCCCTTTAAATGAAGCAGGTCCAGCGCCCCTATGCCAGTACAGGTGTCCCCAGTTTGTCCAGTTAAGTGGGTGAGGCAGCACCTAGGATTATATGGGATCAAGGAGAATCAGAGAAGGAGGAGACTGTTCCTGAAGGAAGTTGTGTGAGGTTTGTGGGGAAGGCTGAGGAGGGCTGAAGACAGCAAAGGGAGTTGCTTGCTGATTTACAAGTTAGTGAGCCAGAGCTGAGGGCTGAAGGGAGGGTAGCAGTGGAGGGGCTTAACTCCTGATGTTTCCATTCTGAAGGTCTGAGGGCTAGGGGAACAGTGGAAGGGTCTAGCTGCTGACCTATCTGAGAGAAGAAGTTAACATATCAGGGATGGGAGGAAGTATGATAGAGGATGAACTTCCAGCAAAGAGGCTGTGTGTGTGTGTTCTTGCTGGGAAGAGTAGGGTTGTACTCCACCTAGAAGAGCTGGGGTAGTCCTCCTGACAGAAAGCCAGGAGAGGAGCAAAAAAGAGCCTACCGTGTAGTAGAAGATGCTGGAGTGTGGTATGTGCTATGTTGATGGACTGATGTCATGGGATTTAAGGACTATTTGTGCTGTGGGTGACAAAAAGGCTGCACTGGAGCTTTTGTTATGGATTATCTGCACTATGTCTTTGTAATAAATCCATCACAAGGAGACAAGAGAGTGTGTATTAGAGGCCTGAGAAGGGAAGTGGGACGGTAATGCTGGTATTGGGATACCCAGCCCCAAGGCGGTGCTTGGGAACCGGGGGGGATAGTTCACCAGGATATGGAACTGTGTTCTGTGATTGATTGACTTAGTAGTTATAACAATAACCACTGATTATTTTTTTTTCATGACTGAAGACAATGTACATGGACAACTGAGAGACCAGTTGGCTGTGAACTACAATATTTCAATTTCAATCAAGGGTCTGTGCATAATGGCACATTAATATAAGCCTGAGAATGTTCCTGCACTAAAAATAGGATTGGTAGATTGATCTTCTTTTGGCACGATAGCCCTAAAGCAAAAGTAATGCAAAGGTTTCCAACAGCTGATGTTGGACTTAAAGTGAAGTAATCAATAGAAGTTCCATCAGCTCAGCATTAATTTTCAGATGTTCCTGTGTCCATCAGTCTTGAGCTCCAGACAGAGCCAAACAGGGAGAAGAGACACCACCAGAACAGAGAGGTAAATCCAAATCTGGTCAGGATGAAAAAGCTGACCAACAACAGAACTGCCACAAGGCAGCTTAGGGATGTTGAAAAGGACAGAGCCACCAGTAAGACCCAGGAAACTCCTCAGAAAAAGAGCTCTGTTATGAATGGTACAGACACATTCAGCATAGATCAAGAAAGGCTTCATTTCAACAAGACCGTTCATGCTCCATCTGTCAGCTTCCTCAGCCTCCTAAGAGATTGATCATGCACAGGGCAGGTTTGGAGAGTTGTCTATGTAGGTGTAAAGTAAAAAGGGATAAGCAAAACAGAGAAGGTAAGGGAAGCCGGTCCTGTGTTAATGTTGAGAGGCCACCAAGCCCAAGAGGCACCTCATTAGCCTGGGTTTCATTTAAGCTCTTGTTACCTCAGATATGCCCATATGGATAATACATGGTAAAAGACAAAACATAGACACTGGACACCATTTGGTGCTACAGAGCTCCGTTTTGGTGCTTGAAGCTCTTCCAATGACATTTTGAGACTTTCTGCCCATCAAGCAGTGTGGAAGGGCCCTTCTCTGAATTAAAGGAAATAATTGCTAGTTGCTCGCTAGTGCAATAGTGACAAAACATTAGAAAGTTTTCATATGATCTGTAAGTAACTGCATTGTACTGGTGGTGGTTGGTGCCCTCTCAGAAAAGGCACTTACTGCAATTGCCAATGAACAATGTAAGCTGCTCAGGAACTTTGCACCATTAACACTGCCACTAGAGGCCACAAAGTAAGATACCAAAATCCCTCACTAGCACAAAGATTACACTTATGCCTGTGTGCAACAGGGTAGAAAGTTTGTTCTGTTGACCCACCCCATTAGCAGGGGTTGGAACACTGCAGGGGAGATGCTGAGCCATTGTGGCGGGAGATGGGATTGGCATTTCAAACAGAAGGAACTAAGGTCTGAGGAAAAGGTCTTTGTTGCAAAGGTTTTCCTGAAATCAACTTGGGGAGAATACTTAAGCTAAGGTTTGTGCTTTTGTTGCCTTGCTATTGAGTTAATAATGAAGCCAAGTCCCAGAAATGGGATAAGCCTGAAAAGGATCATGGTCTAAAGGTGCAATGCATAATTTCTTTGAATAATTACTCATTCAAAATGTCAATTTCAGATGCACCTTTCCCTTGCTCCCGATTACTTTGCAGAGGGGCTATTATTCCCAGGAAATTGTCAGTTATACTCGTATCAGTGGCAAGGAGTAGAGTCACAGAAATGTAGAGCTGGAAGGGACCTCAGAGGCATCTAGTCCAGTCCCCGCTGCTAAGCCAGGATGATGTATACCTAACCCACCCCTGGCAGGTGTTTGTCCAACCTGTTCTTAAAAAACCTCCAAGGACAGGGATTCCACAACCTCCCTTGGAAGCCTAGTCCAGAGCTTAATTGCCCTTATAGTTAGGATTTTTTTTCCTAATATGTTACCTAAATCTCCCTTTCAGCAGATTCAGCCCATTACTTCTTGTCCTATCTTCAATGGACATGGAGAACAATTGATCACCATTTCTTTATAACAGCCCTTAATATATTTAAAGACTGTTATTAGGTCCCCTCTATCATTTCTTTTCTAAAAAGTAAACATGCCCAGTTTTTATGTTGTTCAAGACTTTATTATTCTAGGAGAATTTCAATTACTTCCAGCAACACATTTTAGTTTAGTATCTTTCAGTTTTGGCATTACAAGGTCCTTCTTCATAATGCATCACCTTTACGTATTAAGCTTTGGCTCTTGCAAGTCTCGTTGCTCTATAGCAGCTAGTAATGTCTTAAGTGTATGGGGTTTTTGGGTTGCATGTGAATGTATTATTATTATTATTGTTGTTGTTGTTGTTGTTACCAGTTAAAGGACAAACTCTCTGGCTTTCAGTCCAGAGCTAGAAGGAAAGTATCTGAGGAGCGTTGTTATTGATAGTCTGGTTAGTAATAAATTCTGACCTGCAAATTATTGGCTGCATTAACATACTCACTACTTTTTCATGAGTTCTACAAGAAATTGTCCAGCTAATGATAGAGAAGTTAAAGTTGAGGGACAAGCAGGTATAGCTTTTGTGCATTTCTTTAACACCAAACAAAATATCGAAGTGACAAAAGCGTACGTAACAACTTGTGTTTACGGTGCGTGCATCCTTTTCCATAGGCCCTTATATGTTGCTTGTCTTCTAAGACTGGAAACTCTTTGGGACACTGACTGTATCTTCCTATGTGTGCGGGTAAATCGTGCCTAATGCATTGTGAGCACTACTAGAATACAATAATTCTGAGATGCAGGATCCAGCCCTGAAGTCACTGCACACTGTCACTGAGCCAAAGACAGATTTGGGACTGGAAGGAAAGTGACTTCTGACCCCTAATCTTTGTCAGAACCACTGTTTGTGCATGGAGGTATAAATCGGGTAAAATGAACAGATTTAAGAGAGAAGCAAAGATTGTTCTTCAAAAAGTAAGCAAACTGCAGAGATCAATTCAAAGAAAAAATTGCTTCAGGGTTATGAAGAGTACCATGTAGATCCTTGAAACCAATTCTCCTGCTGATGTAAAATGGTGCAGCACTGTTGAAACCCAGGGAGCTGCACTGATATACACCAGCAGAGTATCTGGCCCTTTGTCTTATATACTTTGTGGTGAAAAAGATTTAGTGTGTGAAAAGAGAGTGTTAGATATTTGTAAATGATGTAGGGCTTATTTTATCTAAATGAAACTTTTTTTAAATTAGCCTTTCCTCAGAACAGGGTCTCCCAGGTTTGGGAATCTCAGGAAAAAAAATTCATTGTACTTGGCTGTTTCAGGGAGAGGTCATGTGGCTCATTATCTGAAATTGCTGCAAACATGACTGCAGCACTGTTCTTACATATACTTAGGGAACACATGAGAATTTCCTGGGTAGAGGCAGTTTCTTTAATCCCCTTCCTCTCTCTCCATGGTCTCACTGATTTCATGTCAGCCCTCTGATTCCCATATTTAAAACAAAATTAAAAGCCTGGTTTGTGGCTGCTGCCGCCACGACCACCTGTCACCCCCTTGGACCACGTGTAAGTACCTGCTAAGGTTTCACATGTTCACCAGAGACACTTGATCTGTGAAATGTGGGTTTCGAGCCATTCTATTCGTGAGCTGATCAACAGATGGTAAGCTAGGAATGATGTCATTTGTGTGTCAGGTGTGGAGGCTACGGCTGCAGCCGTCACTGTAGCTATTGGAGTTGACATGAATGGTTTTTGGTTTTTTTTTTTTTGTTTGTTTTTGTTTTTTTAATAACCAAAATATGTTCAAATCAAGAGAGCTCCAAACCCCAATCCAGTTTGTGAGAAACTCAGCTGCTGTTCCCACAGGGTGCCCACGGGAGATTATAAAAGCATTAATATGTAAGGCAGACTTTAAAGAAAAAAAATCACAATTCTACTGAAAGCAACAAAAGAGCCATCTGTGTTTGCACAGAAGAAGTCAACCATGCTTTAGAAGGTTACTTCACAGCATAAGGATACAGTACAGCAGGAAAGTAACTCCCACGCTTCACAAGAAGAGCTGCTTCATGAGGCAATCTTTGCACTGCAGTGTTAGGTGCCCCCAAAAGACAAGTCACCCTGGGCTAGGACGGAGCTGAGTGCAAGTTGGGAAAACATGTCTGTTGCAAATGCTTCTCATGGCCCCATTTCAGGAAAGCAGGTAAGCAGGTGCTTACACCCATCCCAATTCAGGATAGCTATTAAAGTTAAGCACAAGCTTAAGTATTTTCCTGAATTGGGACTCATTTTATTGTGGGCATTTGGGCACCCCAGATATTTGCTTTTCCACCAAATTCTACTAAAATCATGTTTCTGCACTGGAAACCTGGAAAAAAGCAAGTGTTTGAATGTTTTTGTTTGTTTGTTTTTGTTTTTTCTCCAAAGCCACCAATATCTTTACTCAAACTATTTTTTACTGCCAAATATCCCTATTTCATTTGAGAATCGGCACTTTTCTCCTTTATTTATTTTATTGTTTTTATACAGAAGGTCCCTTTTTCAAGTGAAAAAAATTGAAATGAGTTTTTTCTACTTTTTTTTTTTTTAAACATTGCAGTTCATAATAAAAATGAAGAAGTCAAATTGGGAATATTGTCCATTTCATTGTGAATATTTTACATGACCAGATCGCAGATGACACTTAAAAACAAGACAGTTTAATTTTGAACCTGATCACTTACAGTAAAGTAGCAAAATGTGATTAAAAGATGCAATTTATTTTCCCAGCTGAAAATATGGTCAGTAAAACCAGGCATTGCTGATCAAACTTACACAAACAAATCATTTGTTTGAGCAAACTGACCATAAAGGGTTTTGTGCATATAAATCCTACTATTCATGTGTGTATGTGAGTGTGCAAAAATAACATGCATATGATTTTCACACTCAAAACAGAAATGGAAGAGAGTCTGAGCTTCTTAGGAAAATATGTCCCAGATTAGTAACAAACTCTAAGAAGCCAGATTATTTCTTTTATCGTTTAACTTTTTAAATCACACTATCTTTAAAAACCTGAAAAGGTACTGAAATATCTGTTTGCTACTCTAACACTTGTAGAGTGGATCAGCTATAAGATACTGCCACCCAGAGGTGATAAACAGTATTTTTCTTACATCTTACACTAATAGTTGATGATTGATAAATATTATATATACAATGCTATAGGTGTATGTGGTACTGTACAAATACATGAGATGGAAAAACTAGATGCAATTATATAAAATTACATGCAAAAAGATGTTAAAAGAATGTTAAGATTAAAAAGTCACATGCTCCAGAGTTAGGAGATTCCAGAAATTAAGATTACCTGTGAAATCTTAATTCAGCTCCCTTGTGAATATGTAGTATGATACAGTCTTTAATTACATGTTCACATACAGCATTTTCCACATGATCCCTGCATTGTTCAGTGCACAGGATAGACCTGCTCAGGGATGAATCTGTGTTTTGTAGTGAAGACGACAGTTGACGGTAGTCCCCCCGGCCCCATTTGTTACAGAAGTTAAAAGGTGTACAGTGAATGAGGCAGGGGACTGTGGGAAGGGAAAGGATAGTCCTAGTTTTGCCGCTCCCAGTGCTCCTCCCCTCCTTCCACTGTCCATTCCCAGTCCCTCTGGCTCCTTGTCCCAATCTACCCCCCCACCTCACACCAAGGTCCAGCTTTTGTGATCTTTGCATTTGAGTCAGGTTGTTTCCTCCTTCTCGTCCTCATTCTGCCTAGGTGTCAGCAGGGAGAACATGTAGAGCACAGGAGAGACCATCTTCCTACTCTCAGTTTCAGGGGCACTACCACAGCAGCCCCCAGCAGCAGCAATTTCAGAGAAAGTCCTAATACTCTTGGCCGTGCACTGCCCTGAACTGGAGCATGCTCAGTGCAGATAGAGCCTTTGGAGAATTTAGCTGTCAAACCATAACAAACCTCTACTGAGCATGTGCAAGCTGGGATTTTTTTTTTCCCCCAAAGGCTCGTAAATTGGTCAGTTTGGGACAGTTTTTCACCAGGACAGGAAAAGGCATGTCCCTGACATCAAGGCAATCCTTCCATTTCATCCAATCCCACTCCACCCCTCAGCCAACTCCATGCCAAACATCAAGTCTTTGCTCCAAAGCACAGAGGTGCTAGAGTTTCTCAAATAAATGTTTGTAAGTATGTTTGTAACATAGGCAACGTATCTATTTTGAACAACTAAAATAAAATCAGCCAGCGACAGACACCCATCATGAAAAATTTCAGTCCAAATCATTACAGACGGCAAAGTGGTAAGCAACTGAGACTAGGAACTTATGAAGGCAAGTGTTGCAGATGCTTAACTATAGACAGTGCTGCCAGCTCCACAAAGAATATTTCCAACTACAACTATGTAATGGAATTTTACTTCTACTAATCTAAGTTCCACTAACTCTTCAGAAGGAGGCCCCCAGCTCAACAATGTTATCTCCGTCTTGTCTAGATCAAGCCAGAGCCAATTAGTTCTCATCCAAACCTCAGGTTCATTGAGGCCAATGGTTCTCAATCTTTTTGGGTTCAGGAATCATTTGTAAACTTGCATGGGCTGTTGTGACCCAGTAAATAGCATTTGTGCAAAAAACATCTGGGTTACTAAATATTTCTTACCCACAATATATGATATACAGATTATAGAATAAGTACTCAATACGCCGTGCGTACCATAGCAGCAGCTCCAGTCCTGGAGTGCTAGCTGTGCTTGGCTCCCCGCTCCAGGCGCTGCTCAGGATTAGCCAGGCCAAACTTGTAGTGAGTAGCACCATGACTTAGTCCTGGGGTTCCCAATGTTTTTCTTTCTGAGGCCCTGCCCAACATGTTATAAAAACTCTACAGCCCACCAGTGCCCCAAAACTGTTTTTCTGCATATAAAAGCCAGGGCCAGCATTAGGGTGTAGCAAGCAGGGCAATTGCCCGGGGCCCCACACCATAGCGGTCCCCAAAAAGCTAAGTTGCTCAGGTTTCAACTTCAACCCCAGGTGGCAGGGCTCAGAATCCCACGTCTTCAGCCGCACACAAAGGGACTTCAGCTTTTTCCCATTGGCCCCAGCAAGTCTGAAACTGGCCCTGCTTGGCAGCCCCCCTGAAACCTGCTCGTGGCCCCCCTCCCTCCTGGGAGAGTTGGACCCCTGATTGAGAACCACTGACTTAGTGCACAGGATCACAATGCCACTCTCTCAAATTTGACCTGGCCAGCCCCCTGTCATCATGTCAGAGGGGTGGCTGGGTCAAACCTGAATGGGCTGCAATCCCATGCACAAGGTCACAATGCCTGGAGCAGGGAGCTGAGCCCAGCCAGAACTGTGGGACTGGAGCCACAGAAACCATCAGTGCAGGGAAGGCTCTGCAACACCCTCACTCAGGGCCTCCCACACCCCCTAGAGGCAGGACCTGACACCTCCCTGTCCCCCTGCAAAATCCCCCCCATGCAACCCTTTGACACATTCTGGCAACCAGAGCCATTCCTTGGTTGGGACGAATTGGGGAGACTGCCTCGGGCTCCGCAAAGCGCGGGGCCCTGCAAGCCGGTGTGATTGGCCAACACGGTTGGTCCCAGAAGAGACAAATCCGTCACTTCCGCCCTGGGCCCGCACCCCTCTAGGGATGGCCCTGCTGGTAACCCAATTTTGGGTCATGACTCACAGGATGAAAAAATCCTAATCTAGGCAGCGGGTGATTTGTTCTGCTGCTGTTGCTGAGCTAGACTATGTCTGTACTAGCATTTTTGTGGGTATAACTTATGTCACTCCAGGGTGTGAAAATACACCCCACAGAGCAACATAAATTACACCGACAGAAGTGCAGGTGTGGACAGAACTATGTTTGCAGGAGATGCTCTCCCACCAACAGCTACCGCCGCTCGCTGGGGGTGGTTTAATTATGTCAACAGGAGAGCTCTCTCCTGTCAGCATAGAGCAGCTACATGAGCAACCTTACAGGGGACAGCTGATTCAGTGAGCTTGCTGTGAGCTTGCTGTAAGCTTGCTGGGGAGACATAGTCGTGATGGAGATGCAGAGCTGGCTCCATCACAGCTCATGTCTCCAAAAGCTTATGCTCAAATAATGTGTTAGTCTCTAAGGTGCCACAAGTACTCCTAGTTCTTTTTGCTGATACAGACTAACACGGCTGCCACTCTGAAACATGTCTCTTCACTAACTCTCCCTGCAGCTACACTTTGGACAGGCAGGATTGGCAACACTACCAAATTAATGCGGTGTGGCCCCCACCCCTGAGAAAATACCCTCTACTGGGCTGCCTTCAGCACTTCCCCACCTCCTAGGAAAGCACAGCCAATCAGAGCTGCTTCAGGAGGCAGGCTGCTCTCTCTCTCTCTCAGAAGGGGAGAGAAGTTTTGGGGTGGGGAGAGGGAGGGGAAGAATGAGCAGCCACTACCATTTTCACAAAATGGGAGGAGGGAGCAGAAAGAGCCCAGCATCTCAAGGTGGCTCTGCTCCCTCCTCCTCCCTCCTTTCTTGCAAAATATGTCAGTCTGCCCCCTGCTCCCCCACCTTTCCCCCTCACCCCCAGGCTACAACACCAGGTATGGAAAGGGGGCAAAGGACACTCTGTTGGTGCTGCCCTCCCCTGAGGCCTAGGAGGGGGTGAAGATCCTCCACAGCTTCAGGAGGTGCAGGGGTGTGCTGGGGGCAAGGGGCAGATGTGGGGCTGGGAGCCTGAGGGGCAGCTTGCATTATTGTTGGGTGGCTGGGTGGCTGAAACTGATGTGGGGCTGGAGTTTGGGGCAGATGTGAGGGCTGGGCAGACACAAAATGAATTGATTTGGAGCTGGGAGTGCAGAGTTCCCTTTGGGGGCGGAGACGCAGCTTTCAGTGATGCAGTGACCAACGTCCTATTACTCACTGTAAACTGGCAACACTGATTGTCACACACATTGCAGGGGAGGGGCAGTGGACAATCAAAAATCAGAAGACAGCTCTAACAGCACTATTTAGTCTTCAGTTTTAAAGATCTCGGGATTTTTTTGCACCACTCATTATTCTGAGGAGCCTGATTCATGATTTGGAACTTTTGGGATTGCCATTACTGAAGAGCAGAGGTGACAACATGGACGCATGTGCACCTCTTAGGAGAAAACAGTTCTGGTGCTATCCCATTGGAGGCCATAGCCAGGAATATTCCCCTCCTCCCCAACACATACTGATGATCAATAGGGGGCCCCTTGAGCTGCTCAGGGCCCTAAGCAATTGCTTAGTCTGCTTATGCCTAGTACGGGCTCTGGGAGAAAATCCTCATGATGGGAGCAATCGTTCACAACTATCCTTTGGGTTCAGTCAGAAAGATAGGAATGGAGTTGCTTAGGAGCAGCTCCATCCACAAAATGTCAACCAACGGTCGGGTGACCAGATAGCAAGTGTGAAAAATCGGGACGGGGGTGAGGAGTAATAGGAGCCTATATAAGAAAAAGACCCAAAAATCGGGCCTGTCCCTATAAAATCAGGACATCTGGTCACCCTACCCAATGGTCAACGGTCTCATAGGCTGCCTACACATCTAAAGGCATCAGTGTCTAGCACTAAACTTTGGGGCAGACAGTAAAGACCAGCTTCTCACCAGCACTTCTTTGTTACACTGTCCATGTGAAGTCCCCACCCCATACCAAGGAATGTCCCTGTGTGACAGAAAACACAGAGGGTGACACAATAAACCCTATTTCAACTTTAACCTCCATCCCCTCTCTAGAGTTCCCGCTAATCATCTCCAGAGTTGCTAGAGTCAAATTTATAAATGGGGATAATGCTATTCACCTCCTTTGTAAAGTGCTTTGAGACCTGCTGATGAAACACACTATATAGGAGATAGGTGTTGTTATTGCTGTGGTGGTAGTGAAACACACTTCCTCCAGCATTTCTGGCATTTTGCCCATAGGGGCAACTTCTATTGTTATCACAGTGGGAGCCATCCTTGTTTGGTGAAACACTGACATTCTTTAATGTGAATTCAGCCACTGTGACATATGGATGGCACAACTGGGAAGAGAATAGCAATTTTTCATAGATGAACCAGGCTTTTTAATTAAGGCAGAAACAGCCAAACTGAAGCAGGTACCAACAAATGCAGGGTATCCTGCTAGAATCTTTAAGTGACACTGATAAGAAACATTCGTGAAAATGACTAGAGTATTTTCACTAGCTGAGGTGAGTGAAATGCACTAAGGAAACAAGCAATTTAAAGGATGAAGAATTAATGGATTTATTATTTGTATTCCAGTATTATCTAAAGACCTCAGATCTGGATCAGGGCTCTATCCTGCCAGGCACTGTACAATCATTAGTTCCTTATTTTGTAGGTGTAAAGCTGCCTGTATAAAAAGCTGGCATTTTCTCAGGAAATGTTTTGGGGTTGAACGCTTTGTGCAATGCTCTCTGGGCTCTTTCTGTTTCTTTCTTCACTTCCCCTGAATCTTGGTCATCTTCTCCTTGATACAAGACCTTCCTGACTTGGAAAGGTCCTGACAGGAAATTGCTCTGGTGAGATTTATATCTAGTCTGTGTATTTATAGAGCATCAGTCATCTGATTATTAATTCCCCACTTGCCTGAGCAAAGGGCTTTGTTCCAGAGGGACTGAGAAAGGGTGCGGGAAAATATGAATGGGATAAGAAGAGGGAGATAGGACATAAGACTGAAGGAAGAGGACCCAGAACTTTCTAGTCTTGTGAGAGTTCAGAAATGTCCTTGCTATTTTTGTGCTGTTGTAGTAATTTCTGTCTGACCTGTAAGGCTGCTTCTACTACTGGAATGCTTGCAATGTTCTGTACAGCACAGCTACTGCACACACATTCCAATAAAAACAGCTTGTACATATGATCACGTACGCAGACATTCCAATCAAAAGGAGATATACAGGCAATATAAACACTATTCCATGAAAATAGTCTCCTTAGAAATCAGCCCACCTGCAACAGGCTCTTCTTCACACTCTGATTCACTCATGGTACTAGAGATGACATGCAAAGGATGACAGTAATTGGTACACTATTAGTTCGGTCTTCCCTCTCACTCCAATGCAACCCTATTGACCCCAGCAGAGTTCCACTGGAATAATTCAGAGCAGGAATTTGTTCCATTAACCGCAGAAATAAGTACACGCTATCTTTAACCTTTCACATCTAGGTCATAGTTCAAATCTGTTCCAAGCCAAGTATGACACATAGTTGTTACTGTGAGATGGTTGTTTGGTGGCCTGTGTGAAATGAGTTGTTGTGTTTCAGTGCAGTTCCTGAGTAGACAGGTGTCCACATCATAAAACACTTAACTACACAGCTGGGACCCTTACTGGCAGCCTCCGCAGAGAGGCCTAGGACTGAGTCCTGGTCTACACTACAGAGTTAGGTTGACACAAGGCAGCTTAGGTCAATCTGACTCTGTAAGTGTCTATACTAAAATTTCGCCCCCACTGACGTAACTCACCTGCTGCACTGATTTAATAATTCCACCTCCATGAACAGTAGTCAGTATCAATGTAGTTAGGTCAACTCAGTGTCAGTGTGGACACAATGATGCTTACATTCACTGTTGCTGGCTTTTAGAAGCTGTCCCACCATGTCCCATGCTGACAATTCAATTGGTGCAAGCACTCCTGGTGAGGACACGCACTGCCGACACAAGGAGCAAAGTGTAGACACACACAAGTGATGTAATTACTGTCATAGCTGTATGTCAACATAAGTTAGATTGACTTAATTCTGTAGTGTAGACGTAACCTTAGTGGTTCTAGAAGTCCAATCAGCATCATGGTTAAGGCACTCTAGTGGGAACTAGATGTGTATGGGGAGCTTGTCCTATTGCTGTCCTATGCTGCACCTGTTCTGTAGCAAAATAAGTTCTATTCTATATTCTAGTCTATGTAGATTTTTAGATTGCACTCATCACTGCAGTATCCGAGCGCCTTCCAGTAGTGCATTAAGCAATGTGACTACACATGTCATGTGTTGTTTGTTCTTGCATCCTCTCCCTAGAGGGAGAATCATGATGAATGAATGTCTTGTTTTGGTAGGGTTGTGGGTTGGGGTTTTTTGTTGTTTGTTGTTAAATATACCTGTTGCTATGTTCTTATATTAGAGGTGGCAAAGTCAAAGAAATGTGCCTTACACTTGAAGTGGAAAGTGGTGAGGTTTCTGATAGCGCTTAGTACCTGCGGGAGATAATTCCGCAGCCTCAGACTGCCCTGTCTCCCACACAGACAAGCTTTACTCTTATTGTTGAGTTCCATTGTGCCAGAGGAGCGAAGTTGTAGACAATAGTCTTTGTCATGGAGCTTTAGATGGTCTTTTAGCTCAGCCTGGTGCAGGCCGTGGAGACCTTTGAAGGTATGGACTGATTCAAAATTCTATGGGAGGCCAGTGTAGAGAGAAGAGGACAGGTCTGAGGTGCCCACAGTAGCCTATGTTGCTGAGGAGATGCTTTACAGCATTTTTACTACTTGGAGTTTCCTAAGTGCTTAAAGTTTCATACCCAAGTATATCACATTGCTGTAGTCCAGCTGAGAGGTAACAAAGGCATGAATAACTGAGGCCAGGTCATCATCTGTCAGGATGGGAAGGAGTCTCTTACTCAACCAGAGATGGTAGAATGCATTACTTGCAACCTTTGCGATATGAGACCTCAGCGTCAGCAAGGAATCCAAGAGTACTCCTACACTATGGACTAAAAAGACCATTTGTGGGTATGAACCTTCAATCAAAGAAGACTGTAATGTGGCTCTAAACTCCTCCAAATACGTTCCTCTGCCCACCTCTATTTTGATTGGGTTCAGCTTCAGCTGTTCTTCATCCAGTAGCTGATCTCATCGAGGCAATGGGCCATCTAGTGATGTGGTCAGATGTGGTGAAAGATGGGTAGAGCAATGTATATCTCCATATTGCTGGCACATGAGTCCCTGCCATCAGACCAGTTCACCTAGCAGTTTCATGTAGATGTTGAAAAGGACCAGAGAAAGAACTAATCCTTGTGCAACCCAACAAGTGAGGGGTCTAATGTGGGAGGTTCTGTTTCCCATCACTACTCTTTGGGTGCATACCGCTGAAGGACTCAGATCATTTTTGCACATTACCCTGGACCCCTGCAACCTCTTTCAGGTGAGACAGCAGCATCTCATGGTCAACAGTGTCAAATGCTGCGGAGGGGTCCACGAGGATGAGAATGGATGCCTGTCCTCTACCCATTGTCAGGAGGAGATTACCCACCAGTGCCACTAATGCAGTTTCAGTTCCATGTCTTGGCCTAAATCCAAATTGTGCCAGGTCTAGAATTATGGCTTCAGTTAGATGATCTTGTAGTTGATCTTTGGCTAGCTTCTCTGTGATCTTGCTCGGGAATGACAGGTTTGGTGACAGTTGGCTAGGACTGAAGTATCCAGGGTGGATTTCTTCAGTGTTGGTTGGTACTTCAGTCTTCAAGGCGCTTCGGTCTCCATATCTGTCAATACTGCACCTTTCCCTAACATGAAATTCACAAGGATATATTCAATTTAAAAGAGTCCTCAAAATGTACCCCTCCTGTTAGCCTTGGAAATCCCAGTCAAAACAAACATATGTGTAGATATTACCCATGTAACCCTAACAGGAACAGTTTCCAACACTTCTCACCTTAAATCCACACCTTAAATCACACTTCACATTTGAACTGGAGTTAAAAAAACAATCTTGAGTGCTCTAGTGTGCTCCCCTCTCCCCCCCTGCAGCCTTGTCACTTACAAAGGTCTTACTCTATGTCTACACTACAAGTGCTACAGCAGCATGGCTGTAGTGCCATAGTGTAGACAATCTTATAGAGACGGAAGGGTTTTTCCATCTACATAGGGTAATCCACCGCCCGAAGAAGTGGAAGCTAGGTCCACAGAAGAATTCTTCCATCCTCCTAGCTGTGTCTATACCAGGGGTTAGGTCGGCTTAACTACAGTGCTGAGGGATCTGATAAAATTAGCTAGCCTTGTAGCTAGGTCAATGTAAATTTTAAGTGTGGACCAGGCCTTAGGGCCAAATCCTGGTCCCTTACACAACTCCTGGATAAATGGTCTTTCAGCCAAAAACATTCACAATGTGTGTGGGGGGGTGGGGGAGGAGAGAGGTTTTCAGGGAAGGTTTCTCTCTCTAACAGCAAGTTATGGAGCAACCATGGGTGTAGTTTAAAACCATTATTTCAAGCCCCTCTACTTTTACTCCATCTTGGAGCCCTTCCTGTACTATCTCCAGTCTCCTGAAACTGCTTTGCTTATCTTGCCCAAATCTCAGAACATTTACTCCATCCATATACTCCTTAATGTCCCTATGGCTTGTGATACTGTCAGTGACACCCTCCTTTTTGAATTCTGTTCTCCCTGTGCTTTCATAACTCTGACTTCTCCTGGTTCTTGTACCCACTCTAGATATTCCTTTTGCCCTCCTCTTCTCCTCTCTCCCATATGCCACAAGCTTCCCTCCTCTTTTTCCTCTACACCCTCTCTCTGGATGTTCTCATCCACTCTCACAGTTCCAGCTTCAAGCCAACAACTTACAAATGTGCATCTCCTCTTGTGACTGGTCTCCCTCCCTCCCTCTTGTCCTGCACCTTGGGTCATTGTTCTGACATCTCCTGAATGTCTCAACATCAACTTAAATTTAACATGGACAAAACTGAATTCCTGATCTTCCCTCCAAAGCCCTGTCCACTGCCCACAATTCTCTGATGCCGCTCATCATCCTTGTCATTCAAGCCCATACACTGGGTGTCATCTTTGACTCATCCTTCTCCCTACCCTACATATCCAGGTCATGTAAAAAATCCCATTGCTTCTTGCTCCATAACATTTCCAGATTCCAATCTTTTCTTACTGCCCACTCTGCCAAACTCCAGTGAAGTGCTCATTCCACTCAGGCCACTTCATGAGCTTATCAAACTGAAAGTTGTGAGAAAGATAAAGAGGCCTGTACATGAAAACTGAACTCTAAATTCGTGTTTTTAGGAGGAAAAGGTTTTTTGCTCTTACAGAGTTAGAATTAAAGACTAACCTTTCACCCAAATTGTGTCAAAGTTTGTGAACTGTGGGTTAAAATGCTGTTCAAAGTTGAGACACTGAGAACCAGATAAAAGGGAAAGTTCACCACCTGTCTGTAGAACAGGAACAGTTGCATAATCTCAAGGGAAAGGTACTTTTCTCTGTGTGTGACTGGGTGAATATGAGTGATTGTTGTCCAGAACGTCACTTCCACCTTTTTGCTAGCTTTGCATTGAAGTAAACGTAGAATCAGAATGTTTCAATTGGATCAGTAGGATCAATTGTCCACAGAGGAGCGGGAATATTCGTGGTTTACGGACGGGTCAGCGTCCTACACAGCTCAGGGGGCCCGACAGTGACGGGCCATGGCCTATGCCCCCTATGCAGACATAGTTGCCATGGCTTGGGGAACGGCCAGCTCCAGCCAACGGGCCGAGTTGCGGGCCGCCACCCTAGCGATTGAGGGTGCCCTGTCACGGGCGTACCTATATACAGACAGCTGGGTACTGTATAAGGGCTCCGAACCTGGATAACTGCATGGGAGGCAAAGGGCTGGGAACTCGCAGGCCGGCCCCTGTGGGGAGCCGCACTCTGGCAACAACTGCTGTGCTACGCCCGGCAGGCCCCTCTGGCCGTGCGACATGTGGACGCCCACACTAAGGCTAGCACTTCTGTGGCCCACTGGAATGTGGCGGCCGATGACATGGCCCGAGGGGAGGCCTTGCAGCTGGCAGAGCGGTACCATGTGGAAGGAGGCCACTGCGGAGCACGAGCAACGCAGTTTGCGGCCCTCTGCCAAGGCGCCTCCCAGCCCTTGGCGGCGTGTCGAACGATTCGTGCCAGCTGTCCAGTTTGCTCCCGCCTGGCGCCCATTGCCCTCCCGGGACCATCGAGCTACTGGCCCATGTCAGGATTGGCAAGTGGACTATATTGGCCCCTTGCCTCAGGAACGACGCTGGCAATATGCCTTTACGGCTGTCGACACTTATACCGGCCTTTTACTCGTGTATCCTAATGCAACCGCGGCCGCAGCCACCACGTTAGCTGCGCTACAGCAATTATGCTCCCGCTACGGGACTCCACGTACTCTGCAGAGTGACCAAGGAACCCACTTCACAGCCCATGCGGTGCGGACCTGGGCCGCAGACGTGGCAGTAGACTGGCATTACCACCTGCCGTATACGCCCACGGCGAGCGGCCTCATTGAATGCCCAAATGGGCTATTGAAGGATCAGATCCGCTGCCTTACCCCCACCCATACGCTACGCGATTGGTCGGAGGTACTGGACCAAGCTGTCTGGCTGCTAAATAACCATTCCCTGGGGGGCCAAACGCCCTTCCAGCGTCTGACCTTGTCCCCTGCCACACCGACCTGCCTACGAGTACACCTCCTCCACACACCGGGTGTAATTGACCCCACGCAGGGTCTAGTGACCTTATATGCGCCACACTCCTCTGCCCTGCAGCCCGGACAGGAGGTGGGCCCTTGGCCTGCCCAGTCGCATCTACAATGTGAGCCACCCTGCTTATTCTTCATCACACTGTTGGTCCTAGGCTTGCGGTTTTATCCCCCGTATTGGTTGAGTTCGGACCGCTCGCTGGGCACCCTCTTTTGTACTAACGTTATAACCGAGACGTTGCAATGGGAGCGAGGGGAGGCCCTGTGTAAACTCTTTTCTTTGTCCCCCAGAGGTCTGGAAAACCACGCCCCGAGCAAGGCCGAGTGGCACGTGCTAGCTAGCGTGTAGTGGACGCTACCGCAGCGAGAATCACAGGCCGCCATGGTCCTCACCACCGGGGAAGGATGGGCGTACATACTGCCGGAGGGAGAAGACTACCCCCGTATGATCTCCTCTCCTGCTTATCGCGGCGCTCTCTCTGAGTCTTGCAAGAGGAGCTGCAACTCCCGTTGTGAACACCTGGCTGGTATTAGCCCAAAGTGTTGTTAATGCGACATCGTTTTGCCTACCACATACGTACACCGTGGGTGCCTTAATGGAAACCTGTTTCATCGGTGTCTGTACAGCACCGGCCCTTATGCAGAACTATTCCTTGCTAAAGACGATTGATATAAATATCACCTATGCGGACTTGTACGCCTTAGGTCCAGCCCAATATAACCTGGATGCATCTATGTATTCTTTTTGTCTTGCCACTGTGACTATTGCCCCCTCCTGTATCTCTTTTATGAACTCCACGACAATTGGGACAAATCTCACAAACATGGACCTGGTCTGTAATGGTAATGAAAGCACTGCTGTTCCGTTTGCATATGGGCATATGAAATTGCCTATAGGATGGTTCCTCTTATGTGGCAGGGCCGCTTATACCTACATTCCAGCCAATAGTTCAGGAGGCCCCTGTGCTCTTGGCCGAGTGGCCCCCCTTATTTTTCTGCATCCCTCACAGTTCCCGGCCCACCACAGGAGAGATACCATCCCTCTCAATTCCTCCTGTAAGTCTGATGTAACCTTATTTTCTGAAGCCGAGGCAGCGGCTCTTGCTTTTTTGTTAATTGGCAATCCCGGGTTGGTGGTACACAATTATCTTGCGGTGGAGCACCTTGCCTGTACTGTTGCAAAAGCCATTAACCTGACCTCTACAGTCCTCGCACTCCTTTCACAGGAGTTGGGCGAGGTACGCCAGGGGATGTTGCAGAACAGGCTGACTGTTGACTATTTACTACTCCGACATGGCCACCAATGCCAAGAGTTTGTTGGCATGTCCTGTTTTAATGTAACAGACGCCGGGCCCTCCATTGAGGCCGACTTACACCGCCTCCGCCAGTTGGCGGAAGGGATCAGTCAACAGCAGGGGGACGCCTGGCTCTGGTCCTGGCTCTCCTCTTTACGAGGTTGGGCCGCACACCTTATCCAAGGCCTCTTTTTGGGCCTTGTGTGCCGTTTTAGCTTATATTTATGCTGCCTTTGCAGCCGTGGCTTGGTTTCTCAATGCTGCACGCGGCACCCCCGCCATAATCATCCTGGCTGGGATGATTTGATTGGGGATTGGTCCTGCTTTGAGCAGGGGGTTGGACTAGATGACCTCCTGAGGTCCCTTCCAACCCTGATATTCTATGATTCTATGATTCTATCCTTGTGGTCTCTGACGTCGCTCGAGAAAGCGAGGGGAGGAGTGTAAGGGACTGCGGAAGACTCTGTGACGGCCTAGCTAGGGAAGAACGCTTTCTCGTGCAGATGGTTACTATTGGTCAGGGTCGGACATGAGGAAGCGGTCGAAACCGGTCCTCAGCCGGACTTGACTGCCTCACGTGGCCCCTTGCCAGTAAAGGAGCACAACCCCTTAGTAATTATACGTGAACTGATAGTGTTAAGTATATATTAATGCCTGCTATCCACCCCTTCGTTGGACTCCGTCCCAGGCATTGCTCCAGTGCGCGGGGCTCTCCGCCTCCGTGACAGCCACGCTTGGAGTCCCCGTTGCGGGCGTGTCACTTACCTTCAATAAAGCCAATAATTCGCCGCTCTGCCGCGTTTGAGCCTCGCTTTTTCGGAGCACCCCTGCCAGGTCTCCCGGGCCTAGAACAGAACACCCCAATAGACTTCTTGTCTGACCTTGGGCAAGTCACCTAGTTTTGATTTGCTTGGTCCCCCTTCTGTAAAAGGGGGATAACAATACTTCTCTGCCAGCGGGGGGTTGTGAGGATGAAAGCTTAGATGTTCATGAGGCATTGAGACATTATGGTGGCAGAAGAAGCCATATAACTGAATAGATCATAACAACGGGAGGCAATTTTTTTATTTCTTGAAGAGTTGTTGGTCCTCACTAAGTGAATAAGGGTGAAGATATTTTCATACACAATATTTTAAATATTAACTGGGGAGCTCCGGGTTGTGGATTTTTTGATTATTTGTTGTTGTTGTTTTGTGTGAATGTTGTATGTCAACAACAAGGGGCTAATAACATTGGCCTGTGTCAGGCACAGTGTAGGCTGCAGTTGTGCAAGCTTCCCCCCCACAGCTCTGCCCACACATTGCAATGTTGACTTTCACCTTTCTTGCTCTTCTAGTCCTGTCCTGCAGGCCCTCCACACTACAGCTCTGCTAATGCTCCACAGTCTTAATGTACAGCAAACCTGCTATTCCAGTTGTATGTCTGTCCCACAGAGCTCTGCTGATGGACCTCAATCCCAATGGGTAGCAACCCCTACTGTTCCAGTTCTGGGCTCCACAGACACAGCTCTGCTGATGGCCCTCAGGCCTGACCCATAGCACCCCTAGTACTGCAATGCTAGACTTCTCCCAAGTAGTTTGTGCTCATCTTCTAACAATTGCTGCTGAACAGAAACTAATATGCCGACTGTTCTTTGTCAATTCCAGGAATCTAAACTCTATTAGTCACGGTCACAAGCATCCAGACCACACACAGATCTGTTATCAGTATGTTCTGTCTAGGCAGGTGACTTCTTGAACTGAGCTCTTCTGCAGACTCAGGAAATGTTAGGCAGACACTAATTTGAAATTTTCTAGGCCAGGATCAGCCAAACTTTCTTATGTCAATCTCTTGGTTGTTACCAGCTAAGACTCTGGACTGGAGCTGTCCAATGAAGATTAGGGATGCCTATGATGTTCAACTTTGAAGCAGATCCCAACCTGAACTTCCCCAATATTGGCTGCACAATTTTGTCCTGGACCCTTTTTATCATCTACTGCTGCATTTAGTATCTGATATATCCCTAGGCAAAGTGATGTATGTGTGAGAAAGGTGAGAAAGAACTATTGTGATATAAACCCTGCTGTAGGAAAATACAAGAGAATTTTGTGGGGACTCAAACGAGGTCAGAAGCAAGAGGAAGAGCTGTCCAAGCTGCTTTCCCTGAAGGCATAAAGGAAACTGCAAATTGCCTTCTGAGTATAGGAAGCAGAACAGCGTGCTAACCCAGTAAATTGATATAAATCACCATGATGCTCACATCGCTGACATGAGCTGCCAGCAGTGAAATATAGTAAAACTAAAAACCTCTCATCAGCAGGAGCTTCCCATTGAGATATTGCAAAATCTTGTAGTGAGGAGCAGGCAAGGGCAGCATAACTAGGAGAACTCCAGGCAGTGTATCACAGCAGGTCCACCAAAAAGAAATGTCGGGAATTTGGCCAAGAACCCCTACATGAGATCTGTCCCTAGAAGTGATGGTATTCACCTAGCCACTAACAGAAAGGAACGTACCTGTCCAAAAGCAAAGCCCAAACTTAAACCAAATATGTATCTAGGAACTGATTGCAAACAGTGCTGAAAATCTGGAGGAACGGTATTTTACAGAAGTCACAATCTGTAAGTCAATTAACTTTGGATAGTGCAGTGCAAAGTACAAATGCACTGAGAAAGTTGGCTGCCTTGGTGAGGATAAGTTCCAGGAAGTATGTGGCAGTAGCTGACATGATGGGCAACTGTGTTGGAATCAGACAGGAAATCAAAAAGATAATGTTAGAATATCTTGAAAGCAGAGTAAGCTGCCATCTCGAGAAGACAGGCTCTCAACTAAACTCAAGACTGGGCTGGAAAGTCTGGATCAAGAGTCAGGAGTGTTTGAATTCCAGGATTCAGTATGATCCCAAGTCTACTGCCAAGAGCACTCACTGGAAATGACATACTGCAAGACATGTTAGGAGAGTAGGGAGAGGATCCCCCGGAGAGATAACTGTGTACTAGTGGGCAAGAAGTACAGAAGTTAATGAAGAGTAAGATTGATAGGAAGTGGTATCAAAGAAGTTGAATTGAGAGAACTTGAGGAAACTGGGATGATACAGATGTTAAACGAATGCTGGGAATGGCCATACTGATCCATGTACATATAGCATTCTGAACTCATTTCAGGGCAAACCAGGAACTTCCCATTTGTTTAGGACCAGTGTTCTAGAGAAATCACATTGAAGCAGGGCTAAAAAATGGGGTAACTGAATACTGGAAATCACAGAAGTCATCATGCTGGGGCATCTGTCTAGATTTGGAAATCCAGAGCCAGCCAGGGCCAAATCCTGTTCACTTTACATGTGTGAATAATCTCAGGAACTTCACTGAGGCCAGCTGAGTGAGTAAGGCAAGCAGGATTTGTATCTTTAAGTATAAAACAGTTACAAAGCTGAAGAAAATCCAGCACAGATTGAAGAGGGCCCATGGTGCTGAAGATGACCAATCTGTGTTAACTGCACAAAAGCGACCAGTGTAGATACTGGTCTACACCAGAAAATGCTGTTTGCATCAAAAAGGGCAATGTGTAGATTAGAACATAACATAAAACTAGCTAAGAGTCAGCTCTGGAGTCAGGCCTTTGGAAGAATACTGAAGGACTCATTTAAGGGATATAACACAACAGCTAAGTTTCTGTCCCAACACACTCCCTCCTGACTGGATATGGCATTGCAGCACCGCTTGTCTCCATTTCCCCCACCGTTTTTTGGCCTACTCCAGCCCTAGGAGTGACCTGGCCCTTCAGCCAGACCACTTTAGAGAATCCAGCTCCTTCCAGAGCCTCAGAGTCTTTTAGTAAAGTCTAACAGAAACAGAAATGAAATCCAAGATATAGCCCAGCAGGCCACCTCTTCCTCACAGGTACACTTCAGCTGCCATCGTCTTTTCCCCACACCTTGACCCATACTCCTGTGTCTCCATCAACTCCAGGGTTCGGAGGCCGATACACTCCTCAACTCCCTCAGGGTTCCCTCTGGTCAGGCTTCCAGCTCACCCTGGAAATAGCCTGTCTGCTCTTCTCCCCCTTCTGCTTCTCAGCTCTCTTTTCAGTCACTCCCAAGAGAGAGCACATGTGCACACAAGCATACTTCTCTCCTCTGAGCCTAGCTCTCCAATGCGGCTCATCTAACTCTTTAGGAAAATCCCCGGCTGGGTCTGATAACTAAATTGAGCCACTTGATCTCCAGCCAGTCGGGATCACATGTTGGGGAAAGAGGATTAGCTAATTGCTCCTTAAGGGCCAGCCTGGCTCGGACAGGCAGAGATCTCACTCTCCTTGAAAGCGTGCATAGAGCAAGATGCTGTGAGATGAAGTCTCGATTGGAAGTGGGGATGTTGTGAAAACTGAGGACGACTCAGAGTTACCTTAGCAAACAACCGTTCAGAGGAAGTGTTTAGTTGCGACACAAAATCTTCCAAAAGTCTCAGAAGGAGGTAGAAGAAACAAAACCAGAAAGCAGAAGGTTTGCTAGGAGGGAATGTGATGGACTATTCCTTTATTTATTTCATGCTTTCATAAGGTGCTTGTGAATCAGCATCTGACTACCATAGAACAAAATCAGTACAAAATGCTAAAATCAAAGTGAAGCGCCTACCAGAGCTAAAGGATCTGGGAAACCAGAGAGCATTCAGGCAACCAGCTCACCAAATGATGGGGTTCATGATTCTCAGAAGAGGAAGGAGCGAGGACAGCAGAGTAAACACAATGGACTTCAAAAAAGCAGACTTCAACAAACTCAAAGAACTGATAGGTCCCATAGGAAGGAAATCTAAGGCAAAAAAAGAGTTCAGGAGAGCTGGCAATTTCTAAAAGAAACAATGTTAAAGACATAATAGCAAATTATTCCAATGAGGAGGAAAGATAGAAAGAATAGTAAGAGACCATCAGGAGCTTTATCATGACTTGAAAATTGTGACAAAGTGGAAATGTTCTTAATGTTTTCTCTGAATACTGTGTGGGTGCCTCAGTTTCCCCTAGGCATTTCTTAAATATCTAGGTGGTGGGATAAGGGTGTGTGATTGTTGCAGAGCCCTAGAGGGCCAGTGTGATGATGTCTGCACAGAGAATGGCTGACACCCTGTCTCCTGGCAATTGATGGCCTGGGCCTCTCCTCTGCAAAGGTGCCAACTGAAGGGGTTGGAGAACAAAGAGATCAGGTCGCCTCCTGGCCCGGGAAAGAGACAAAGGCCAAAGGAGGGGTAGGAGAGTTTCAGTTTGGAGCTGGCTGGGGAAATGGAGGGAGGCCCAGATGGGGCTCTGGCCTCCCTGCCCCCCAAGACGGACCTGACTGAGGGGTCCTGTTTCCTGTACCTACAAGCTCTGTTTTAGACCGTGTTCCTGTCGTTTAATATACCTACTGTTTTACTGGCTGGCTGAGAGTCACGTCTGACTGCGGAATGGGGTGCAGGGCCCTCTGGTTTCCCCAGGAGCCCCGCCCAGGCGGACTTGCTGGGGGACGTGCACAGTGTGGAAGGGGATGCTGAATGCTTCGAGGTCAGACCCAGGAAGGTGGGAGCTGGGGAAGTTTCTTCCCCTGGAGACAGTCTGCTCACAGACAGGAGGCTCCTCCAAAGTCCTGACTGGCTTCCTAGGGAGTAGTTCCAGAGCATCGCCCGGTGACTCCGTGACAAAAATCAAAAAGGAATCCCACAAAGACGTGGAAACAAGGACAAATTGGTAAAGATGAATGTAAAGCAATAGCACAAATTGTAGGGACAAATTTAGAAAAATAAAGCACAAAATGAGTTACAACTCGAAAGGGACATAAAAGGTGATAAGAAGAGTGTGACACTTTGGGGTTCAACCAGACCAGTAAGAGATTGTGTCACCATCTGCCCTGCAACTCTGGGTGCTTTAAATGCTCTGCTGCTGTGGCTCACAGCCCTGACACCAAAAACCAGCCTACAAATATGTGGGTCATGTCCTGGCTTCCACCGCCCAATTACTGTTTGCAGAGTTACCCCAAAAAACCCCAGTCCCAAATTTCTCCAGAAGTATCTGCCCTGTAGTGTCCAGCCTTTTTGCTGAAGACTTCCAGAAGTCATTAAGTTCACTGCTCCCTTAAAGATACGTGATACCAAGTATAGGGAATAAAGATAGAAAGGGTTACAAGAAAGCAAAAGTAAAAATACCCTTCTAAAACTAAAACCTGATTTAACAAACTCGAGTCTCTTGTTTCATACCAAGTGTCCTATCCAGCATGGCTGACCCGACTCTCTGGCCAGGATCCTGCGCAGAGCTCAAAGTTCTCAGTTCCTTTTCCTCCTCAGGTGAAGGATGCGAAAATGGCTTTTCCTCTCTGCTTATATCTTCCCAAAGTTCATTGACCCTGCTTCAAGAGGCAGGAACAAGGAAGACTTCCTGGGAGTGCAGTCTCTATCTGCCGTGGAGATTGTTAAGTGGTCATCTTTCCCCCTTGTTCACCTTGCACGTACATGTGCTTTTCTTTGTCTTTGGTCACACCTTGCTTCCTTTACATCGGAGACTCATGCAAGCAGGAGGAACCATATTCCTTTGTCTGGATCAGGTGTGGTTTAGGCATGGATGATGGAGTGCAGAGTACACATGAGAAAAAGGCAAATGTTACTCTGGGAGATATTAACAAGAGGGTCATATGTAAGACATGGGAGGTAATTGTTTAACTCCACTCAGCACTAGTGAGGCCTCAGCCGTAGTACTTTGTCTGATTTGGGGCCACACACTTTAAAGAAAGATGTGGACAAATTGGAGAGAGTCCAGAGAGCAGCAACAAAAATAATAAAAGGTTTAGAAAACCTGACCTATGAGGAAAGGTTGAAAGAATTGGGCAAGTTTAGTCTAGAGAAGACTGAGGAGGAACTTGATACCACTCTTCCAGTATGTAAAGTGTTGTTATAAAGAGGACAGTTACCAATTATTCTCTATGTCCACTCAGGATAGGACAAGAAGTAATTGGCTTAGGATGCAGCAAGGGAAATTTAGGTTAGATATTAGGAAAATCTTTCTACCTATAAGGATAGTTGAGCACTCAAACAGGTTACCAATGGAGGATGTGTAATCCGCTTCATTGGAGGTTTTCAAGAACAGGTTACACAACCACCTGTCAGGGATGGTCTAAGTATACTTAATCCTGCCTTAGCATGTACAGTGGAAGGTTCTGCTTCATGATATCATAGAAATGTAGGACTGAAAAGGAGCTCAAGAGGTCACCTAGTCAGTCCCCCCATGTTAGAGGAGAAGAGTCCACAGCTGTGGGTCTTCAACCAAGAAAGCACTCCCCCAGCACAGGCCTGACTGAAACTGGGCCTCAAATCCAATCTTCATTCAGCTACCTAGGACCTAGGCTGTGAGGTCTCTGTATACTAATGCCAGTAACAAGTGGAGTTAACATGCAACCAGCTCTGATGCTCATGCCCCAAAGAGCAAAGAGCAAGCATGCATTTGTCTTTCAGCTCTCATGCTGAAGCAAGAAAAAGAAATGTCAGTGTGGTTAGTATCTCTGGTACAATCAGAGGGCACTCAGAAATTACCAGCCAGGACGGAGCAACCCATATTCCAAGAAGAGGAGAACATGGAGGGGAACTGGGTGGTACTGAATGAAATATCAGCAGGGAGGTGCAGATGAGAGATCTCCCTGCTATTATACATGTGGTAGCACTAGCAGTGTGATATGATGACACGTCTCCATTAGGAGGGCAGGAAACCAAACATACCTTCAGGCACCTACTGTAGCCACTCTCAGTTTACCCTGTCACATGGATTCCTTTGCAGACAGCTAAACTCAGCATTGCCCTGAGGGCCAAATACATGATTTAAAACCTTTGATCTGTCTTTTTTCGCCTAAGGGCTGCAGACACATCAGATGACTTCTCCTGATATCGGCGAGGAATTTGGCCTTTCTTTCAGGAAAAGCTCAAGACAATTAGAAGTTCATTACCTCCTCAAGTCTCCTTGGCAGGGGTTAGCACTACAGCTGGTTTCAGGAATTTTTCACCAAATGTTTTGTTGTTGTTGTTGCTGAAATCAAAACTTTCCATGGGAGACGGTTGGTTTCAATGAAAATGTCATTGGGACTGTTTCTTGGGTCCAGGATGGAGACCCCTGAATAGCTCAGTGGATATAGGAGATCCAGGTTCAGATCCGTGCTCTGAACCAAGCACAGCGGGCACTGGAACCTGCCGCTACAGTAGGCTAGGTAAGTGCCCTGACCATGGGCTATAAACTCACTCTCTGGCCCAATGAATAATTGATTATGTATCTAGTGAAACAGCTCCAACAGACGAGAGTGAGAAAGCCCCACCACAGAATAGCCAATAGCCTGTTGGCTCAGGCAGCCACTTGGGATGTGGGAGACCCAGCTGAGTGCCCTAACCACTGCAGGGAAAGGTGTCTCTCTGGCTTCTGTCAAAATTTTTTGAACAGTCTTGGTTTTGTCCCAGTGCAGAATGGGAAACTTTTTGAAATTTTAATATTTTTTCACATGACAGGAAACCAATTTCCCACCCAGCTCTCCTTAGCACCAGGTTACATGATTTAGTTCACTACCACTGTCAGACGGGTGGAAAACTGGCTAAGACACTGTAAATGAAAGATCAGGATAAAGGGCAGGGTACCAAGTTTAGGGAGATGTCCTATTGGTGCCAGGGATCAGGATTACGACTGGTCATTGATGATACGGGCATGTAAATAAATGCATTATACAGACAATACTAAACAGGGAACAGCTGTGAGCACCAAAGAGGAGAGGAAGATAATCCAAGGAGGCCTAAACAGATTGGAAACATGGGCAGGAAACATGGGCAGGAAATAAAACAAGACTCAAACTGTGGAAATGAAGCTAATCCACCTGAGGAAAAGCAAGCTAAACCCAAGATCCTCAGTGGGAGAGAGGAACCCAAGGAGCAGGCACTGGTAAGAGGGACTCAAAGGGGGAGAGTAGGCAGCAAATAAGTGTGTGAAGTTGGCAATGCAATATGGCTGTGAAAAGGCCAATGCAATTTGGGATCTACATAAGAGTCTTCACGTCTCTGAGCAGGGAGGGGAATAGTCCCTCTCTGTATGGCTTTGGTGCAGCCATATCTGAAATATCAATCCATTAGCCATTGCAGCTGCTCAGCCTGACGTGCTGCTCCCAAAAGTGATTCGTGCACAGGGTGATGCCTCCACCCCTGTCCTTCCTGCGGGACACTGCTTCGGGAAGGCAGCTTTAAAGTATGCTAGAGGCTGTGTGGGAGCCCTGCTGGTGGAGATTGTGCAGTAAGTTGCTGACTCAGTGCATCCCGAGCTGTCATATTCACACTCTTTCCCAGTGGAGACCCTAGATGAGCATTCAGAGGTGTGAGATATTAGTATACATTAGCTAACACCTTTGAAAAGTCTAGTGTAGACAATGCACGCTGCTTTTAATATGTATTACAATGGCTGAATGAAAGTGTACAGGGGAGCTTTAACCTGACCAGTTTAGCACACCTAGGCTTTTCAAATGTGCGAGGCAGACCATATTAGCTAACGCATGCTAACATCATAACTTTAAATACTAGTCCATGAAGACTTTGGAGCTTGTGTTGGCTACCTGTGAGCCCCTCAGAAGCTGCTGGGGGCCCTCAGAAATGGTCTTCACCAGCAAAAGCCAGATAGACCTTGGATGAATAGATTTCATGCCTTCCTTTCTGGGCACTGCATCAGCAAAAATACTGGCAATTTGGAAGTTGTTCTGAGAAGAGCAACAAAATGAGCCAAGATCCCTGTTCTTTACAATGTGGCATAGAGCCCTGAAATACTTTCCAATTTACTATTCGGTGTCTGATGTATCTTTCTTGCTAAAACGCTGGAAGCGGATGTAGCCCAACCCGTCATGTCATACACTGTCCATGTACTGACCTCTGTTTACCCAGGGAACAGCGACAGCACGGGCAGAAGCCTGGTTAGCTTCGCCTACACTGCCCCCTCCAGGGCTAAGGGGGGGTTTCATCTCCATGGGCCATTCAATCCATGGTCTCTCATTGTGATGAGGTGGACTTTTGTCCAGAAAGCACTAGACTGACACCCACCACTTCATTTCATATAGCTGTTTCATGTAGCATTTCACTGCCACTGTGTACCTGATCTGGGTTTGAGCTAATGACTTGCAGGTAAAAAGCTGTACAGACCATTACTGCTCCCCTGAGCCATCCAACTCACTAGAATGCAATTGCTTCTAATGTCAAGATTATTGTGAAGCACTTTCAGATCTCTTGACATGATAAGACATGAAGGAAAATGTAAATTTCTGTGTTTTGGTTTTTAAATTTACCCTAAGGTTGTCCAACCATTTGTCACAATCTAAAGGGAATGTATGGTGTTCCTCTCTTTGTTTTCTCTCTTTTGATGTATCTTTGTTTTCCTTCCCTATGGTGATGGTCATATGCTTGGAAAATGGACACTTGCAGGCGCAAAACAGCCATAGATCATAGACAGCACAGCTCTGCTGCAGCTTGGTCAGAGGGTAATGTGTGGTTAGGTGAACAGGTTACAGTTCTCTTGCTGGATGTTGAGTTTCCTGTGAGATATTTCTTTCCAGCCAGAGCTGTGTTTCTTCTCTAACCCCAGCAACTTTATCCATATCTGCACCCAAATCCTCCTACATCCGCTTCCTTACACCAGTGAGATCAGTGAGATCCATCGAGCTATCGGCTCTGTTAGTCACAGTGGGAACAATACATAGAGTACGTGCTGCTCTTGCTGTCTCTTCTCTGACTGTTGGCCACAAAGCCTCCTGGGGCACGTAACAAGTGGAAGGCTGGCAACTAAGAGTGGTAAGCAAGAAGCTTTGGAGGTCCAGAAAAGACAGAAAACCCTGAGATGGCAAGAAGCAAAAGATTCTGTTTATAGGTCAGTAAGCAGGGGAGGTAAGGGATTTGTTTTAGTATGTTAAACAGGTGGGAAGGGAGGAGATATGGACATGTCCCCACTAGGCAATGATTGTTACATTCTCCAAAATGACTGTATAGGGAGCACCATGACAGTACATGATGCTTCACCTAACACACAGGCAGACAGAATCTCTACCCCTAACAACTTACCCTCTAAACTCCAACAACGACACTACATGGTACAGTTGTTCAGGTGCAGACATCACTGGTGGCATCAGTATAGGAGGCTGCACAGAAGGAGTGAGTTTTGAGGAAGGATTCGGTGAGAAGAGAGAGAAGGCACATGGCACCGATAGAGGGGTCTGTTCCAAGCATTGGGAGCAGCATGAATGAGGGTCAGAAAGCAACATCGGGAGGTCTGGAGGCACACCGGAAGTGAGAGACAGTGATAGCTGTAACTGGCAGCCAATAGGACAGCGTTGGAACTTGATTAGGGGTGAGTTGACCTCTCTGGTTAGCCAAAAAAACTGTTTGTTTGCTGTCTTCTGAGTTGCTCATTGGCTGGCTAATTTTGCAGCCCTGGTAGAGCAGGCTCTGCTAGTATATCTAGCAGCGCTCCTGATCTGGGACAGATAGCGAGAGTCACAGATAAGCTCTCAGAACTTGAAAATGGACCTGAAGATGCTCCTAGTCTTTATTGCACCTCTCTTTTATTCAACTCTAAGCTTCCCTATTCAGGTGAGAACGATTCCACACAACCCTTCTGTTTACTGTATCTGATCTCTGCTTCTTTGACTGGTGGATGAGCTGTCTTTTTAATATTTCCCAGCTGTGTATCTAAAAGAAATATATTAGCTTGTAACGTTATTTTTATATCAGTCTTTGAGATTACTTCTTCCATTTGCTCTTAATTTGTTGTTGTTGAATTTTGTGAGTTAACATGCAAAATGAAAACTTAAATATATTGGTTTTGCAGGAGCACAATGGACATGATGATGCAAGTAAGTAGGATTTATACAATAATTTAAATATAAAAAAATTAAATAAATTGCTAACTACTTACCAAAATAAGACTGTATAAAACAAGACTTTTATAGCCAGATCCTCAGATGGAGTAATTCACTGTAGTCCCATTGAAGTTAACAGAGTTACACCCATTTACACCAGATGAGGCTCCTGCTCTTGGTAATAAATGTGCCACTAAATTGCACTTATCTGGTTTCCAGTGAGATCTTGGCTTTCTGCTCAGTTTCCATAGAGGCACAAATGAATTGTCAGAGAGCAATAAAACTTTTATTGTAAAGCATTGTCCTTATAAACATTTTACTGAGTTCAATAATAAATAGCAGCAGAAGGAATGAGAAATTAAGAGATGCAGACAAAGGAGTAAAGATGTTTTCAGTGGAAATGTGAAAAGAGATGGAGTCACAAAGGCAAAGACATATAGCAGCACTCTTCAGATGGCAGGAGTGGCATAGAAGAATGCACATGGACCAGCTGTGGTGAGAACAAGGGGAGTTTTAAGAAATACGGTCAGTGCTGTATGTATAGAGTGAATGGAAGAGAAATAGAGAGATGGTGTCAACTAGAGAAAGGCTAAGGTTTTATACACAAAGAGAGCAATTTTGCAGTAGATCCTGGAACAGGTTGGGAGCCAGCAGAGTTGTTTGAGGATGGTGTGTGCATATGTATGTATGCGCATGTGATTGTACAGCTCTGAAGGCAGGTAGCAGCAAACTGTACATGCTGATGACTGGAGAGTTGGGAGGTAGAGAGACCATAGAGAAATGAATTGCAAAAGTCCTGGGGAGAGGAGATGAAGGCAAAGCTTTTAGCAGAGGTAGAGTGGAGGCAGTTGCAAATGGGTAATGTTGTTGTACAGTTTGTATGTATACACATAGAGAGAGAGAGAGAGCACTTTTCATTGGTAGATCTCAAAGTGCTTCACAATGTTTTTTTAAATGTACTCATTCTCACAGCAGCCCTGTGAGGTAGGGAAGTGCTGTCATCCCTATTTTTACAGATAGGGAAATGAACCACAGAGAGGCTAATGGACTTGCCCAAGGTCACACAGGGAGCCTGTGGCAGAGAAGGGAATTGAACCCAGGTCTCCCAAGTCCTAGGCCCTAACCACTGGACCATGCAAAGACATAAAACAAGCAACCATATGGGCTCATCTAGGGCATTCACTTTTATTTGTTTCATCACAAGAAATAGAGGGAAGCTATTGAAAAGCTCTAGAAAAGAGCCATGGAAATAGTTAGAACTCTAAGTGGGACTTAAATGCAATAAGAAACTGCAAAGACTGTGATGATTTATCCCAAAGGAAGAAGTGTTAAAAGGGATTTGCGAGAGATATTCAGAACTATTAACTGGCTAATGAAAACTGACTACTCCCTCCTTTGTTCCCTGTTTCATAATGTGAGAACAAAGGGACGCTCTGTGAAATTAGAGGTCAGTAAATTTGGAGCCAACTGAGGGACACACTCCATTGACAGGTTTCAGAGTAATAGCCGTGTTAGTCTGTATTCGCAAAAAGAAAAGGAGTACTGGTGGCACCTTAGAGACTAACCAATTTATTTGAGCATGAGCTTTCGTGAGCTACAGCTCACTTCATCGGATGCATACACTCCATTGAGTAGTCAACCATTGGAGCTCACAGCTGCAGAGGGTCCTTGATGGAAATATTATGGAGTGATTGAATTTCACAATGCACAGAGAAAGTTTTAATTTACCTCTGTTACAATTTTTATCTCTTCTGTGAAATCTGGCATTTATGGCGTCACTAAGGAAACTTTGGACTGCATCATTCTATGCCATCCCTGATACCCTAACCCCATGCAATCAGGCATGTGGCACTGGCAGGTGCATTCTGGGACTTCTACCCTAATAATTTAAGACCAAATGATGGCAGCTTGGAAATGAGAAAGAGGGTGCAAGGAATCTTTCCTTCCACTCAGCACACACATGCAGGGGGCAAGCATCATTTGGCTGGCAACCCTTGGGAGTTTGTGGTCAGGCCAGCTGTACTAACAGCCCCAGAGGGGAGCAGGTCTGGGAGTGAACACCAAACAAGCACCAGTCAAGGCCTCATGCTTTTCCCAGGTGGTGCACCAACTTCCTCTCCCAAGAGGTGCACAGATATTATGATGAATGCAGCATAAAAAACAGACAGACAAGCACATAGGATGTGCCCCACTTACTATGGCTTCAGCTCAGGGGTGAAGTTACAAGGTTTGGGTAGTTTATCTTGCTAAGGTTTTAACATCCATGTTTCCTTTTGTAGATGTTACTGCTTATCCTACAAAGAGTGAAGTGACCCCCTCTAGTGACATTTTACAGTCCACTCAAGGTAAATGATGCAAAAACGTGGGCCCAGTAACTTCCAGTCCTCTCCTGGTTAATATGCCTGTCTCTTATAAATTCAGTCATGACAAAAAATATAAATCTAAGATAAAGTAATGCAAATCCAGCATCTTGTTTACTCTGACTGTAAATCACAAGCATTCTACTGTGAGTGCTGCTTTGCATTGTCTCTGTCTTTGTTTGTTTACTGGAGTGTCATACTGCTGGAGTGTTTCCTGACACACAATGTTAATGTGCTCTGGACAGGTTAGGCTTGAGAGTGCCTGGTCATGTGCAGGCGTGCAAGGGAGCATTCACCTTCTTGGACCCGGGCATATTCTGTTCCTTGTTCTCCCCTGAAACTTGTCCTAAATCCCTCAAAGTGAGCCAGGAGGGGACAGGCCATGCATCTTGCTTTTTCTCACAGGCCAGTGGAGCTGGCCACACTTCTGAGCCTCCTTGTGTTGTACTCTGAAAGCGTGGTGCAGCTGCCTTAAAAGCACAATATGCACTAGTGCTTTATTTGTAATTGATGCTTCTAGCATTTTAAAGAATTCTTGCTGGGTTCCTCAAAATTGCCCAGAGAACCTTTACCCCAAGGAAAGAAATGCAGCAAGCTTGGAAGTGATTTGGAACTGCATGCTCTGTTATTGTCCTCCCCATTCTCCAGACCCCCAAGTAAGACTTCAGGAAGATTTAACACCCTTGGTTCCTTCTACAGACTACAACTCCACTGTGCAGACAGAAAATGAAGGGTTTGGCTTGACTAGGATTTTACAAGCCAACCAATGTAACAATTAAAAAATGCAACAGTACAAAATAAGATCTAGTTTTCCATCTGTCTATCCCAAACTCAATAAGGCTGAGAAAAAGGGTACCCAGTAATGCCATGTAAAAGCTGTGTCCTGTGTACTCTGATTTTCAAGCCAGGACACCTAAATAGGGCTTCAAACTCTTTCATGTGGACACTCAGTTCAGCATATAGGCACCTAACATTGGCAGTGAAATGCCAACACAGGTGCACAAATAAAAAATGTTGTCCTCTTGTTTAGATGTCCACGCTTCAAATGTATGTTTGCTATATTTAAACAAAAGATCTCTATAAAATAGATAAATTTTAGTGGAAAATCTTGACCACGCTGCCTTATTTTCTAGTGGTCACATCGTGTTCCTCATTTCGGCAGGGGTATGAAAGGCAGTGGAAGCATGGTAACTCCACTCTGAAGGGGCGGCAGGTACTAAAAAATGTTGGCAGAGAGGGCTGCTTCCTTTGAATGCCCCAGACCTGCTCTGCCAGAACTCCATCTATGTTAGGACTGGAGGAAGCAATCTGGCCTTTGGCCAGGAGTTCAAGATCTAAGGCCAGATTTACAAAGGTATTTAGGTGCCTAAAGATGAAAATTGGTGTCTCCTGGGATTTTCAAAGGCACCTTAATGAATTAGGCACTTAACTGACTAATAGAGTCTCCCATGTTTCGTGATTTTTCATATGTTTCTGAATTAGTTCAAGCCATCTCTAAAATTTACTGCCACTGAAGAATTTTTCAGGTTGCACTGAACTTTCAGGTTCAATGGATCACAATTGACTGAAGTTTGCTATGGTTAAATTTGATTTCAGCGGCGTTACACTGGTATAAAACCGGAGTCAGAGAGGGGAGAATCAGATTCAAAGGCTCTTTGGAATTTGTTCCCTACAGAAGGAATTTTTATTGTGGCTTTTAACTATTCATTAAGTAAGAGGAGATGGGTCTATTCTGTTCTCCCTATGTTTGTGTAACATTCATTTATGTCAATCCATATGGCCTGAGTTGTGCAAACCAGATTCAGGGGAGCCAAAGATTGGGTCCTTAAAGGGTGGTGGTAAAAAAAAAAAAAAAAAAAGACTTATTCATGAAATTGTAACTAAAAAGTAATCACAGCTCTTGTGGGGTCACAAGGTTTTGTGCTTCTGAGCAGAATAAATACATGGCTTTATGCCATGCCAGTTCATAAATTTCTTTTGGGCCTGATTCTGATTTCACACATGCTGGTGTAAATCAGGAATACATTGAATGAAATCAGTGGAGTAACACCAGTGTGAAGATCAGGACCAGTATATGCTTTGGGAAGGGCAAACTGACATCCTTGCATTTCTGTGCAGAAGCTGAGCTGGCTACAGAGACAGACACACAGGAAGACGTTTTTAACCGAATTTTGAAAGCTAATGCAGGTAATAACTTTAAAGCTATATAAGTATCTTGGATGTTTTCAGAGTCTTTTTTCTGCTGCATTTTATAGCAGTTGGCCCAAATATTTCTCTGGTCTTATGAACATGAAGTGCTCTAGACAAACTTAGAGACAAGACACATACTTCTTTGCTAAGCAGTCTTTAAATCTGCCAATCTGTCCAGTTGTGCCTAGCACATCTGGTCTTGAAGATTATATATATTTTGGAGACATCTGAACTGTGGAGGCAGGTTAATAATGGCTTCAGCCGTAATTTTGGATGTCTTTGTACTTCTTGGATTTAGAAAAAGATCTTTGAATATTTAAGTCATCGTTTAATTGTCTTGAACACAAACATCTTGTGAGTAGCCATGGGTCTTCAGCCATGATAAAGCCTCAGAATTTGTGCTCATAGATGGGATATTTGGTGGCTGATCAGACCCACTCTGTCCCCATTTCAACCTCTTTTTTTTTTGAGTCTTCTGGATGCTTTTGGATGTATTCTGTTAGTTTCCTTCTCCCTGTGTTCTCTGCTTCTCCCCATTTTTCCCTTCCAACAGTCTTTTGAAATGACTTTACTCCAGCACATAGAAACAGTCTCTCAATGTCTCTCATGTATCTCTCTCTATACACTCTTCTCTCTGTCCATTCCTGAATCCTCCGTTCCGACTCCCTTTTTGCTCTCTCTTGAATTTTGATTATTGAAATGTTGGTATTTTTAAGGTAGCATAAGCCTCTCTCTCTGTCAATTCCCATCACCCCTCCCTATCTAAACCCTACCTAACTGAGCCAGAACTTCCCATCAATGCAAACAACCCTTTCATCTTTCCATATTACATTCCTCTTTCTCTCTCCACAGATAGCACCCAGAGCTTGCGTGAAGGTGACATTGTTATGACAAAGAGCCGAAGTGCTATTGGCTGTTCAGATCGCTCATGTTTTTGGCCCCAATCCAGCGATGGCATTGTCCGTGTCCCCATTGTCTTCTCCCCTGACTATGGTGATTTGCATTTCTATAATATTTTTTAATTAATTTTCATTGAAATTAAAATTAATTTGCATTTAATTAAATTCTAAATGCAAACTTAGACATAGGGACAGTGCAAATATTTGATGCAACACATTCCACTAGTTCACTTATGACACACATACATAGACAAGCTATACATTACAGTGAGAAAAGAGAGCAAATTGTCCCAAGGCAATTGCACCCATCCTGCTGACTATTCTATTCTCTTGTCGACAGTGATGGCACTTCTCTGTAATGAGGCATTATTATTAAATACACTTTATAAGACGTATCTATTGCATCACCCTTTGGATGCATTCATTATTTTTTGAATCACACATGTAGCAAAAGAGTTGCCCATAATAACAGACAGTAGCTGGACCATCCCCAGATTAATCAACCGCCACCCCCTTCATCTAAGACAAGAAACTCAGAAACCAGCCTGCTGCCCAAACCCTTCTCAGGCCAAGTCTTGAATACAGAGAAGGGACTTGTACTAGGCCATTAAAGCAGTTAGGGTGAAATTCAGCATGAGATCAACTTGCCATTTAAATCCCTCATAAGCACTATTTTGAGCATACATTGACTTTTATGCTTCAAATAATTGTTCTTGTGTGACAAGTAATTTAAGCCTTTCTTCCCCAGACGAGGCACAAATACGGTGGATTAGTGAAGCCATGGCAGAGTTTGAAATTCTAACTTGTATCGATTTTGTGAATCGCACAACAGAATCTGACTATCTAAATATTAAGTCAGGGAAAGGGTAAGTCCCGCTGGCACTGACTCTTATTAAAAATGTTATTCTATCCCACTTTTCATGTCTTTGCTTCTTTAATCTTGAGTGGATGTAGAGAGGACAGTGAACTGGATTTATTTGAGAACCTCAATGCCATTTGAGCGTGCAAAGCACCCTGCTCAGTGTTAAGCAATGAGGAGCAACATCAGGAACTAACCGAATGCAGACTTAAAACAACTCACACACGCAGGAAAAGCACCATTAAGGTAGAAACTGCATCCCCAACTCATGCTGCTGTGCCTGAGCATTGTGACACACACCTGAGCACAATACATGGCAAACTGCATCAGGAAGTATCCATTCTAATAGAGTATGGAAGAATTAGTCCTCTAAATCAGGGGCATAGTAGGCTGTCAAGGCCAAAAACCCAGCCGAGGGGAGGACTGTCCAATATCCCTGTGATTCAAAATGCCTTCAAGTCTGCTCATTCTCTAAAGAAGCCCCAAGATAAACTTTACAGTAGTTTTAGAAAAAAATCATGTTTCTAAGGAACAGTGGATGAAATTCCCCCTGTGCAGGAGGCCAGCACACTGCACACAGAGGCCTCTGCATCACTTAAGGGCTAATGTGGAACTTAAGTGTTGCCTAGGTCTTGCACTGGCCCTCTGCACTGGGGTGAGTTTCACCCTAGTATGTGCCCCTAATATCACAATAAGCAGAAGAGAATGACCATTCACTCCTTTAATAAACTGTGATTTGAAATCCTCTGTACAGGCCCCAAGGCTGGTTGATATCAAACTTTTCCTCTTTTGGTGTTTAATGTCATTCTCAGCTGCTGGTCTCACTATGGAAAGGTTGGAGGTGGTCAGATTGTTTCTGTGATGAAGCAAGGCTGCATGTGGAAAGGAGTAATTCAGCATGAGCTGAACCATGCACTGGGCTTTCTACATGAACAGGGTCGAAGTGACAGAGACAGCTATGTAAAGATCATGTGGGAGTACATTAGTTCAGGTAGGTACACATGAACTCTTCTTTAGTGCAGATACTGGATTAATTAATGTCTTATTGTTCCTAGCTGGTCCTGAATCCTGGAAAAGAGGGGGAAATTGATACATCTTCTAAGTATGATATTGTATATTACAGGTAATAAAGGCAACTTTAAGAAATCCGATAACTCCAACAACCTGGGCCTTCAATATGACTATGCCTCAGTGATGCACTATGGCACGTAAGTTGGAATGTGGGATTTCTTTTCTTGAAGGCACATAGAGCTCAAATCTCTTGTTGAAATTAGGAGACACAATTACTCTTTATAATTATCAGCTTTACATTTTTCCTGAGGAAAATATGAATGGTTGTGATTCAATTCAAACAGACTCTTTCTGCAAGATAAGTTCATTATCCTTTATCTCCCCATTAAAGTCATTTGAAAGTGAGGTAAAGGCTGTTCCATATTTACTTTCGTTACATGACATCCAGATCAAATTTATACAAAATATATTTTTGCCAACACTGTTGCTTAATCTTGTATCTGAAAGTCTCAAGGCAGCAGCTTCAGAGCAGAGCTCCTCACTTGTCACTGCTGAGGACATTGATTACTAGGCCTAAACCACAGATAGGTGTATATATGATCTATTGGTGAGTATAGTGTGTTGTGGAAGTGAGTCCAGGCACACAAATAGGCATGGGCTAGTATTCTGTTATTAGCCGTACTACATACTACTTCTCTGCATTCCAATACCATGTGCACTAGACTATCTCACGGGTACTCATGTGGACCTCATCCCCATAGTATCTGAACACCATCAAGTTAATATGACAACAGTGCGCTCTCACACGCCCTCTATCTCTCTCTTCCCAGCCACCAAGAGGCAGACTTAGAGGGATATTTCATGGTGGGTTGGGGTGGTTGGTTTGGCTTTGGGGAGTTGTTTTATTTTTAGTGAATCCCAAGAGCAATGGAAAGCTTGAATGAAGAGGTGGGTTTTACATTTAGCTCTCACTGCAGTGAGGTTAGTGGTCATTCTATTATGTGGTAGTGGGGTTTGTAGTCTTAAGACTGGCTCCTCTGAAGCTTCTCTCTTCCCTGGTCATGATCCTCCATCATTTACTTGTAGTTTCGTTGTTCCCATGGAACACAGATCTCGCAGGAGATCATGATCATGGAGGGAGGTGCAGCTTCCCAGATATCTAGGACCAGTTCCATGCAAGGCTTTGAAAATCAGGACGTTGACCTTGAATTGGTCTCTGTGTTAAGCCCTCAGTAGAACTGGGGTTCTCCGGGTCCATTCTGATGACCTTAAAGGGATACATTTCTTCAGGTGGTCTTAAAGGCCACTGTCAGCTCAAATTTAGCCTCAAATTTAGATTTTTGTAAAAATAAGCTATAAGACAAAGAGAAATGTTGTAATGATTCCCCCCATCCCCGCACACACAGTGGAAACTATTTTCCTTCAACAAAAGCTATGAATCACTTAAGCTAAAGTGTACTTTAAAGTATTATTATTGGCCAAATTCATCCTGAGGGTAACTCCGTGAATTTGGCCCATTATAACCAAAAGCCTTAAATATGCTTTAAGTGGTGCATAGGCCAACCTTGTACTGGTCCTCTACATAGGGATGAATGTCACTCTAACAGAATGTTCAGAGAATACCAGGTACTCAGTGTGCATTACTCTTCCATATAAAATACAGTTGCAATGTGGCATGGGAGTAAGTTATGTACAAGTACTAGTACTGCTGTAAAGCATATAGATTACACAATTAAATACTGTAAAAAATCATTAGATTTAGAAAACATGATTCTTTCTGTTTCTGCAGAAATGCTTTCTCTAACACGCCTGGGAAAGCAACTATTATACCAATTCCCGATGCATCTGTACGTGTTGGACAGAGATATGGTCTGAGTAACCTGGATGTGGCCAAAATCAACAAGCTCTATAACTGCAGTAAGTACTTCATATCCATCTTCTGTTCAGAGCCTTTTCAGAGGTCCTAGTGTAGCCCTGCAGAGAGATGCTGTACTGTATTGGAACATCCTGAAACTTCTACACTAAATCGGTGGTTGTACGCATTAAGAACGCATGGCATTCAGAGGATAAACCTGGAAACCAAAGATGAAGACTGGGACACATCTTGATTACACAATATGTGATTTGTTTCCAACTCTGTTGGACCAATTCAGCCCAGGTGTAAGTGGGTGCTGTTCCATGGAAGTGCACTGAATTTGGCCCACGTAGTCTTTCCATTGTGTGCTTCCTTTCAATCATTTGACTTCCGTAGAGCTCAAAAACAACTATAAGAACTTCAAAGAGTCTGTTATCACACTAGTCTCTGACTGCAGACATAGGTAATTTCAGAGTTGAAAAGACCAGAAACAGCTGGGGGCCTCTCACATCTGGAACAGTTTAGTGACAACTCATCCATCCAAAACCTACACATTTTTAAACACTTAAGTTTTAATTCACTTTAAAAAAAACTTTAATATTTAAATCTTTAATTTTAACTATTTTGTACCAGAAAAGGCAAAATCCCTCCCTTGCAAAATACAAAAACAAATTCTAAGTCTCAGGGGAAAGCGGGATAAACAGAAAATTTCCTCCTGACAAGAGGATAGTCTGCTGATTCCTCCCAAGCACAAAACTGACTAAACTCCTTTAACGTAAATACCATAGTGTCATCACATTTTTGTTTAAATATACTAATATAGCTTGACTTCCCCCATCTCCAATGGAAACCCATTCAGCCTATTTGCCACTCCCTCGGCAAAATTAAACCTTCTCACATTTTTCTTATATATGCAAAAAAAAACTTAAATTTATGGCCCTTTGCTCTGTTCTAGACTTTATCTGTAAAAAGCTAATGCTTTTCCATTGTGCTACTGTATTGCCATTTCAATATCAATATTTATGAATGATCTGAAAATTAGAATTACACATTTCTTCATTTAGTGGACTGAATTTTAACTATCACAGATGTGCAGAGACCTTGAAATTAATGTTGGCAGATGACAATACGGAGAACATTTCATTCTAAACAGAGCACTACTGTACCTGACTTGAATGCAAAAGAGTCTCTAAATCTGATTCTGGTACAATCGTTGTGTTTTCTGTCAGATCGCTGCAGCACCATCCTTGATAGCCCATCTGGGTCATTGAGCTCTGACAACTACGCGTCAAAATACTCAGGCAATGCTACCTGTTTCTTTCTCATCCGAATTCCATCCAAACGGGTAATTACAGGGATTTGATAGCTTTTACATGTAGTTGAATTGATGTCTGTCTGATTACGCATTTTGGTGTGCTTGCTACACTCCCGTTGCCAAATAAGGACATAATACAAATTTCAAATTAAGTTCCTTTCTTGGGTTATGCAGCTAACATAATAGATATTTTCCTTCTCTAATTTATAACATTCATATTCACATGCTTAAACTACAGATGGGAAAAGACAGGAATAATTTTGATTTTGGAAAACTTCATTGGTTGGACCTTAGTTTTGCAAAACCAATGGAAGTGGCAATTCACATTCAGATTCTACTTTATCTGAACCCTAAAAGTTCAGGGCATGGGAGGAGAGGCTGGATAATTAGTTCCAGTTCAGGCTCATATCTAGTTTTGACTCACTCTGATCTAATGGAACCTGCCTGATCGGGAATCAGGCTAGTGACTATTAAAAGGTTCGTTTCCTCTTCTCTTTCAGGTTTCTCTGCAGTTTGATGTCTTTAGTTTGCAGTCCTCCACAGACTGTAAAAGTGAATATGTTAAAATATATGATGGGGTCAGCCAGTCTTCTGAGGTTCTACTGGACAAGACTTGTGGGACAGAGAGTCCCCCAATTGTAACAGCTTCTGGTAGAACTATGCTTGTGGAGTTTGTCAGGGGTGACACTGGTGCAGCGACTGGCTTCAAGATCTCCTACACCTCTGGTAGGTCCAAGCCCAGGAAGAAGGGCAGAGAATCAGATGCAAACAATGTAAAATAAAAAGTCTTTTAGCTTTATCATCATCCCTCATCGTGCTTTGCGGATATAACAGCTCAGTCTCGTTACAATTCTGTAACTAATTTCAGTCGATGGGGCACACTCACTAACACTAATGAGGTCATCAGTGTGGTGTGGTTCCCAGACTCTACAGTTTGAATCATCTCTCAGATTTATGCCATTGCAAATCTCTTTTTATGACTTGAATAAAACTCGTGCCCACTGGACTATGATCATCTGAATTTTACCACAATGGATCATAGATGAACTTTAAGTAAAATTTGGATCACATTTGCCTAATACATTGCTAAGGGCAGAATGTCAAAAGCACTAGGTGTTGGCCTACCTCTGCTCCCACTGGAGTCAGTGGATAAAACTCGCTTCATAGGCTTCGGTGGGAGCACAGGACAATGGAGAGTGCTTTTGAAGATATCCCCTAAGACTGTAGCCCTCCTAATGAAAATGGTATTACATTATTTAGCCCAGCTGAGAGGATCAAAAATATGTGTTAAATAACAGCACAATAATACAGTTTGTCTGATATATTATTTTATTACACAAGATAAATCATTATTATGCATAAACATGTGGCTCCTCTGTGATGGATGCAGCTCACAAGCCTACAACTCAGAGGGACCAGACAGAATCAGACAGAGGCAGATTACTTGGGAAAGAAGTCACATAATAACAGGCAATATTTCTGACCAATAATTCTTTCTACCAGATAAAGAACTTTAGAATTCATTCCCCAAAAAGACATTTTTCTCAGGACCACTTACCTAATCACTAAGCTTTGGATTCTGCTGTCCCTGTGTAACATCTGTTCACATTAATGATGGTTATGGACATGTATGGAGGGGAAAGTATGCTAATTCTCCATGCGGGATTTGTGTGTCAGCTTGGGGGACTACTTATCAGCTACTGAAGAGAGATGCACAAGTATCCTGACTGTAAAACAGAGCATGGTCAGACACTCCAGTATTCATATAGTTCACAGAAACCAGTGTTCACACAGCAAAATAGCATTGCAAACTAAATATTCTTTCTTTTTTTAACAGTAAGGACACGACGCACCATGCGGATCAGCATATGAGACAGAAGGGAAGAGCCTATTCTGTGAAAATCTAAATTATGCTTTTCCTACTTTGCTTCCTTTTCTTGCTATGATCAAAAGGAAATTTTAATTCTGTTATGAATCAAAGTCTCCAGCTTCTGTAGCAAGTGTGCTCCCTGACTCAAGTATAAATGGGAATTCTATGTACCTCTGCCACCCGCTCTTGTGTCATATATCTGCCCTCGACAAGGATATATAAAGTTATTGTCTGCACAGTTAAATTATTGTCTCTTTTTATTTAACTAACAGCATTTTAATAAAATCTTCATTAAAAAAAATAACCCTCTCTCTTTCTTTGACTTTCTTATTTTTTGGCACCCATTGCATTTAATTTCTAGTTTGGGTTCTATAGTGTTTTAATGGACCTCTTTTCACCTCTGTGTTTCTTTATATAGACATTATCTTGTTTTTTTATGATAGAGATGATGTTTGTAAATCCAGAGTTAAGGTACTGGGGTTCATTATCTGCTTTATTTGGATCTCTCTTCCTTCAGCATTTAATAGATACTAGCTATTCCTATTACCTTTTTTTATGCTCACTATAAAGTGTATAAAGCACCTCAAACTCATGATCACATCCTGCCAAAGAAAGGAAATGTTTATGTATATAATGGCCACAGTATGTGTTCTTCCTGTCCTCTACTGGATAGAATTAGAACTGCTCTATGGTATTATCACAGTTTCAGGGTAATTGCACCTGTATCCCCCACTCCCTGGTCCATTCCGGGAGTTCCCAGTCAGGTCTTAGGTTTTCAGCCATCACCTATCTGTGGGCAGAGACTCTTGTCCTACTCCTTTCTGACTATGGGATTTTAAGGCTGCACATCTCCCTGCCATACACTGTGATATCCCCAGCAAGCCAGTCTGTCTAATGGCCAGCGCCTGTGCGTTGCTGTCTCTCCCCGAGGGCTGTGAGCAGTGCATCGCCAGCAGCTACAAGTTACCACACAGCTCTTTCTAAGCAAGCCCATTTATTCTTACACTAAAAGCATAATAAAAACAACAAATTGATTTAAACACACACTAACCATACCAGGAGTCACCCATCAGTCATATGGGGCCCAAGTAGACCAAAGTCTTTCCACCCCCTCGCTGTTTTTGGTTCCCAAAGGAGCTGTGGTAAACCTCTCCCCTAGAACTGCTTACATTCTCTGGCCCACAGGGATATACAAACTTAATACAATATCGTCTCCAAAGATATTGCATGGGGTTGCAATATCTGTCACAGGTGTGTGAGAAGGCCCAATACTGCTACAGCTAGAGAAGATTCTAATATAAAAATGCAAGCTATTACACTCCACAGCAATCAGTGGACAAACACAGACAAGATTTGTAGACTCCAGGTAAAATAATAGGACAAGAATACCCCTTAACCAGAAAAATCAAGACAAGATATTGCTTGTGATGCTGCAAGCAAACTTACAATTCATTTTTAGATGAATAGCAGACCAAAAAACCCCATACATGCACGTCCAATCTCACAAACCCTTTCCTGTTTTCATGTTATCTTGCCCCCATGGTCACCTCACAAGGACGCTGGAAAACATTTAAGATATCATGAGATTTGTGAAGCACATATTATGGAAAACATTTAGACAGCCACAGGGCACCATAATCTTGAAAAACTGAGAGTCTGACTTTCTGCTGCTTTGCAAAGTCATTTATACCCATGAAAAGTGATTCTGATTTAGGAGCAGTCTACGCCCACTTTGCACAAATGTAAATAATAAGACAAGGCCATTTCTGAATGCCAGATCAGGCCCTGAGTGTGCATACTCAAGGCCTGGCTGATCCTGACTGTAATGTTTAATACGAACTCAGTAGTTCGTCAAGAGAGAAGGCCCAGAACTTGTTTATCAACTGTCCACGCACTCAGCTCAGTCTGAGTCTGCTGAAGTCTGTGGAAACATATAGACCCAGATCATAGGGACTGGCTATGACACTTTGGGGAATCTGTAGATACAACTTATGAATTCTGTTTGATATTGGGGGCTTGTGATGGGGTGTATACCCCACACAGGCTCTGAAAGAGTTAACTGGAATTGGAGAGCTCAATTAGGTCACCTGCTTGCACCTGGAGGGTGGGCCAGGCCCAATTTAAGATGAGTCCCAGGTTAGTGGTTACTAACCCAGGGAGAGGAAATCTGGAACAGAAGGCAGGGTTTCAGGGAGAGGGGAAAAGATTTTTGTGGTCCTTCTCTTGGCAGTAGTGCATGGAGAAACCTGCAGGGGGGAAGAGGAAGAGGAAGTTGAGAGGGAGAGTTAGAGTTAGCCTTGGAATCCTCTCCTGGGTAGAGAACTCTGTCAAGAGATCAGGAAAGACATAGAGAATCTACCAGTGTGGCACAGACTCTAAAGGTGAGTCCTGATAAAAGAGGCAGGACCTGGACCTGCAGGGAGAAAACCCTGGGAGGTAGTCAACTGAGGAATAGAGCCCAGAGGAAATTTAAGAGGGATGAAACCTCCTGCCTGAGAAGGTCATAAGTGGTTTAAATTGGCAAGCACCTGCCCTGAAAGGAGGGTCAACCTTGAGAGGCTGTGGAGCTAGGGAAGATGGAGAGCTCATGACACCCTGCGGAAAAAAGGGTGTGTAAAAACTCTTGGGCCTGGAGTCAGAGTGAGGGACCTGACATAAGGATTTTGAATTATTTGTTGGTGAGTCACTCTCGCAGGGGAGAGCTATAATTGATGTGGCCAGAGGACTATTAGAGGGGCTATTGGCTGGAGGTGCTAGATGAGGAGATCATGCTCTGACCTGCACAGTAGGAAAGGGTAGACCAGTGATGAGATCACATTTTTACAGAGCTCTTTATATGTATCTGCCTCAGACTGCAGATGCCATTTTGAATGTGGGGTTTCCTACCTTCTCTGTTGTCCTGCTACCTCCACAGTGGAGTGGCAGTCCAAAGGCTGGTGGCAAAGGGCTATAGCAATAGAGGGTCATTGACTAAAGTGCTCTCCCACTGAAATAGAATTGCTCCAAACAATAGGCTGGCTCCTCTCCAGGGGGACTGAAAGGTTATAAGAGGGTGAGACCTGATCATCTTAGTGTCTCTGGCTGTTTTCACCAGCTCAGGATGAGGGAAGCTGCTTCAGAAGCCTGAGCAGGTAGGGGAAGATCCTGCCTACCTGAATGCAAATAGTCCCCCAAGGACTCCCCACAGAAAAGTGAGCTAGAGGGAGGGGCAGTGTGTTCAGGATGTCTGTGTACTATGATCTGTAATCTATGTTAAGAGCCATAGAGTTAGAATTCTGTGCAAAATGTCTGTTTGCCTGATGTGTTCATCTTCTCAGATGCCCCTTGAGGAGGCAAACCAGAAGGCTCACACCTCTGGTGCAGAGCTCTAGGAGAGGATATGTCTAAGCTACTCTGGTATCTTGGCAGCAGGAGGGAGCGCTGATCCTGCAGGCCGGATGTGGGGCTCCATTGCTGTGAAGAGGTGACAGACTGAGTTGGTACCAGAGAAGCAAAGGGAGGAAACAGTGCTGTAACCAGCTGAGACCCAAAGAAGATTAAAACACCTGGCTGGATGTCCTCCAAGTAAGCTGGTGAGCCACCAGCAGGGAGAATAGGACCAACTCTCTGACACTGACGTGCTGTACCCAGTACAACCCTGGGGGTGGCAGTAAGTCACCTTTCCATTATCCCAAGCCCAGGGCGACTGGGTGGCAGGGTGATCCCCAGTACCAGACAGAGCAGTCTCAGAGCTGCTGTTACATGGGGCTGCTTATGACCCCATAACATCTCCTCTTCATGAAATGTGGCTGCTGCCTCAGTTTCCTGGCTTGATTGCTTGGTTTAGCTAGCAGGCTAAACTGGCCAACTCCACATCTTACAGTCCCAAATAATATGAAAATCTGTACAGTCTCCTCTCTGTCACTGCCCTCCTTTAGGGGTCTCTTGAGGGTACATCAATCTACACCCTTCTCTAGGTGTAGCAGCAACACTCTCTGCTGGTCACTCAGAATTAAAGGGGTACATGTGCTCCAGGTTTGGGACCTTGACATAAATAAAGCTGACACTAGGCCTGACACCTCCCCTGCTTCTCTTTCTAAAGTCTTTGCTTTGCTTTGGCACTGTCCCTTAAAAACCTTCTCAGAGGTTGGCTCACTCACCAAAGAACATAATTCAAATATTATTAGGTTTTTAAACTTATAGATGACTTTCTAACACAAAAGGTGTTGACTCAACATGAGGTATTTCTCTTTTGGACCACTGACTGATAAAGAAAAATTACAGTAATCCCTGGAGAGGTGGATGTTGGTGATTGCTTGCGGACCAGTGATCATGACCCAATTATAGTCAATATGGGCAAACAAAAGACAGATCCAACCGGCCCTACACATACACATATGTGCTGCTTCAAAAGGTCTAATTTCCAAAAGCTGAGGGAAATCATAAGTGAAGTTGAGTCAGAGAAAAAATATAGACAGAAAAATGTGAACAAAAATGGCCAAAAAGTCATGATTCCACAATCAAGGAAGAGGGCAACTTTGGCTAAAAACCCATCCTGGTTCAGTGGTAAAGTGAAGGCAGCAATTAGAAATAAAAAAGCAACACCTGACAAGTGTAATAAAGGGGAAGTAGACAGAAATTCATGTAAATTAAAAGTAATTAAGTGTAGAAAATTGATAAAGAAGCTAAAAATGTCAGTGGGAAATCCATGGCTAGCAAGCTAAGGACAACAAGGAATCTTTTATGTATAAGAGAAACAAAAGAAATCCTAGCAATTGTATCGGCCTATTACAATATTACCATCTCCATCTCGTTAGTGATGAAGGAAAGGAAAAAGAATGCATAAATATTTCTACTCCGTATTTGGAAATAAGGATAATGTAGTTATATCACATAAGGACAATGAAGTACTTTCCAGTCCATTAGTAACTAAGGAGGATGTTATTCAACATCTACTTGAGATTAAAAAAAAAAAAATTAAATCAGGTGATCCGGGTAACTTAATCCCAAGAGTCCTATAAGAGTTGACTGAGATACCTGACTTTGATGATAATTATTATAAATGAATATTTTGGGGGGGGAAAGAGTACCAATATTCGAAAAGGGCAAGTGGACTCCACTAGGGTAACTATAGGCTGGTTAGCCAAATATCAATCCTGGACACAATCATGGAAATGCTGATTTGGGAGTCAGTTGATAAAGAATTGGGTTTAATTATATTTCTATCAACATGGTTTTCTGGAAAAGAGATCTTGTCAAAGAAATGTGACCTTGTTCTTTTGGTAAGATTACAAGTGTGGTTTATAACAGCAGTTGTGCCGATGTAATATACTTAGAATTTTGGAGGGCATTGCACTTAACACTGCATGACATTTTGACTAAAAAATGTGCACTCAACAATATCAATAGCGTACAAGTTAAATGGTTTAAGAATTGGCTAACAGATCTCAAAGTAGCTGTCAATGGGGAATCATCACTGAAGAGGGGTGTTTCTAGTGGAATTCTGCAGGGATTAATAGCAGCCTGATGCCATTCAACATTTCCATCCATGATCTGGAAGTAAATATAAAATTACTGCTGATCGTATTCGCAGACAACAAAGACTGGCCGAGTGGTAAATAATGATAGGGACAGGCCAGTCATACAGAGGGATTTAGATCAGTTGGTAAGCTGGGCCCACTTAAACAAAAGCTGTTTTAATACAGACAAATGCAAAGGTCTACATCTAGGAACAAGGGAATGCAGGCAAGAGCTACAGAATGGGGGACTGTATGCTAAAGCAGTGACTCTGAAAAAGGATTTAGCTGTCAGAGTGAACAAGGGACTCTCCAGGAGCGCCCAGTGTGGTGCTGTGGCAAAAAGGGCTTAATTTGATCTGTGGGTGTATAAACAGAGGCATAGTGAGTTGCAGTAGGGAAGTGATTTTTTGCTTCTTTATAAGGCGTTGATGAGACTGAACCTGGAGTACTGCATCCAGTTGTGGTCTCAACATTTTAAAAAGGATGTTGAAAAATCAGAGAGAGAGAGAGAGAGTACAGAAAAGAGCCACCAATGATTTGATGGCTGGAGAAAATGCCTTACAGTGAGAGACTTGAAGAGCTCAATCTGCTTCAATTATCAAAAAGAAAATTGAGGTTTCTTGATTGCAGTATAAGTATCTTCCTGGGAAGAAAATACCAGGTTCTAAAGGGCTCTTTAATTCAGCAGAGAAAGATAGAACCTTAAAGAGCCATCTATAGGCTTCCACAGGCTTCTTCCAGGAGCCAGAGATCAGCTACAGGCTGTAGTTCCTGGGCCGTTCCCAGCTCTACTAGGATAATCTTGAGCAAGTCACATCCCTGCTCTGTGCCTCAGTTTCCTTGTCTGTAAAATGGGGGAATAATACTGACCTCTTTTGTAAAGTGCTTGATATCTAGTGATAGGGATTATTATTTTTAAAAAACTGCTTCAGTCATAGATCATCATTATGATAATTTATTTGAGGCCTTTGAGCACTACTGCAATACAATCAGGACTGGGGCTCCGTTGTGCTGGGTGCTATATACATGCATATGAAGACACAGACCCTGGCCTGGAAAGCTTACCATCTGATGCGGGTAGGCTATGTGTATAGATGTTCCAGTACAAAATGAAGCTTGGAAAGCAGCCACAGGGACGCTGCCATATAGAAGGTTAATGGCCAGAGGACTGCAAGTTGAAGATAAGGTATGTAGCTGCAGTGGCTTTAACAAGCTGTTAATAGGGATGCAAGTGGGCATGAACAAGGAATGAAGGGCGAGGATGTTGTGAGAAGAGGACACTGCAGTGTTGACTTAAGCCAGACATGCCTACAAAGGACACTCCCAAAAGTTAAGGCAATGAACTAAAGGTGTGAAGCCAATATACATAAATGAAAGTATGTTGTTGCCCTCCCCCACTAATGGTTTCACTCAGGAGTAGAATGGCATTAGGATTAAGTGAGACAAAGTGGGTGAGGTAATACCTTTTATTAGACCAACTTCTCCTGCTGAGAGAGACAAGTTTTCAAGCTTACATAGAGCTCTTCTCACAAACAGAAGTTGGTCCAATAAAAGATATTACCTCACCCACCTTGTCACTTTAATATCTTGGGACCAACATGGCTACAACAATACTGCATGCATATAGGATTAAGTTACAGCAGACTAAGGCCACTTTACTCCTGAATGAGACCATAGGGGCAAGAGAGACGACAGATTTGCTTTAATTTATGCCCATTGACTTCATACCTTTAGTTGATTTGGCGTAACTTTCTGGAGTGCCCCCATGTAACCCCATGGCCTGAATGCTGTAACCCAAAACTGTCTTATCTGAAAAAAAAAAAAAAAAAAAAGGGTTTTGTTGTCATTTGGGGTTTTTTGTGCCTTGGGGTAACTAACATGTGTGGGCAATCCTGAGGTAAAACACAGGCACTTTAGTTTTATTATGAGGTAAACTAGGCAAGATCAGCACTATGCCCCTGTCTGGTGTTGATATCACCTCATTTACCTCACACACATTAGTTAACCTGAGGTAAAAAAATGCACGTTTTCAGCAGTGAAGACAAAGCCAGAGAGAGACCACAGCATGGGTGAGTAAAGTTAAAATTTTGTTATATTCTCCATCCAAGGTGCAAATCCAAAGAGGCAACCATGTGCAATATGGGGAGACTTTACAGCTCCTCTTACCAGAGCTGAGAATGTGTGGTATCCACATAGTATTCCCAAGCTCCACTTCTCTGTACCCCATCCCATCATGGTACTACCAGTCTCGCAGTTCAGATTCCTACATCTATATTAGCGAAGAGCATTCATTTTGGTGTTGAAAATGAACCAGTGTCTGAAAAAATATATTGCAGGCAAATGGTAAAGAGCAAGGTGAATCACTGTCCTTCCAGGCACTCTTTTCTTTCTTCCTGGCACTGGCGGAAGAAGATTTTCCTTGAGTTTCCTTCATGATGTCATAACTGCAATTACAGAACATTTGCAACTCTAGCATCCGTCAATGCAAGGGCCATGTATATACAGCATTGAAGTATAGGGTGCTGCTGCTGTACAGTACACTATGGAGATCCACCTTCAAGATCTGGTTCATTTCCTTAATGCTATGCCATCAGATGCTGAGAGCACTGTGGAGACAATGTACTTAGGTCCCTCTCCTCAAAGGTGGTAATGTTCCTAATCCATTGAAATCAATGGGAGTTAGGCAGCTAAATGTGTTTGAGGATCTGAGCTGTAATAGGCTGAAATCAGTGGGCTCCCTCTGACTTCAACAGGTTTTGGACTAGGACTTTAATCATTAGAGATGAGGAGCTTTAAATCACTCTGTGAGGACTCTTCTGGACTATGCAAAATGGGTTCTGAATGTCCAACCCTCACAGAGCAAGGATGTCCAACACTAGGATAGGGAATCTTCTATGCTTCAAGAAGGTGTCAAAGTATACCAAGTGCATCTATCATTTTTAGAAACTATATTAGGGTAAAACTCTAAATGTCTCCTCAAATAAAGTGTGTTTTATACGTATGCAAACAGTCAAAGGTGTGGGACTTTCAAAACTTAAAATCAGCCATAATCTTAATGCTGTAGCCCTTAATCTCACATCCTTCTGCCCCACAATGTTTGTCATCATTCTTTCTTATGTCTCATCTCTAGGGACAGCTTTTCAATAGAGCTTGGTTTCCATTTAGACACCTAAAAGATGGCCATAGTTTCACAAGTTCTCAGCACACAGAAATGCCTACTGAGGCACTTAGGGTCAGATTTTCAATAGAGCTCAGTACCTATCATGCTGAACTCTTAAAAATGTGACCATTTATTTTTTGTGACAAAATGAGAGCTAACCTCTTTTGAATATATGCCCCAGTGATGGGCAGGTTATAACTACATGTTCGTATCTGAGAGGACTCTTAAACTGTTGGACCCAGATCATCAAAAGTATTTAGTTGGGTGCCTAAATACCTTGAGGACCTGGGCCTAAGATCAAGGACATTGTCCTTTATTTGTGTGTGATTCACAATGCACACTTTTACAGCAGTAAAATAATAACTTAGCCCCAAACAAACTAGTCTCACACTTTTATCAACATGAAAATTCACCAGCCCTCCCTAAATTTTTGCAATTAGACTTACCAAAAGTGTAGTTCAGCATGAATCCAGGAAACACCCAAGAAACATCGCTGTGAAATTCTACCAGCACAAAGTTCTCAGAGGAGGTAAAGTCTGCAATCTGCATTGTCCCACAGTATGGGCCCACAGCTGGAGATGTGGGTCGGCTCCCATCATGAATAAGCAAATAGTCGTACTTACATTCATCAATGTCCTCCAGCTCAAAGGAGACCATTTTTAGAGAGATCTATAGAAAATACAACAAGAACACTTTGCTTGTATCCCTCTCCCTTGCCCTTTATCTTGTCTATTTAGATTGTAATTTTGGGGGGGCCTGGACTGTTTGTACAGTGCCCCAGGAGACTGGTCCTGATCTTGGCTGTCCCTTAAGTGTTACTGGAATGTAAAAAGAAAAGGAGTACTTGTGGCACCTTAGAGACTAACCAATTTATAAAATGGTTAGTCTCTAAGGTGCCACAAGTACTCCTTTTCTTTTTGCGAATACAGACTAACACGGCTGCTACTCTGAAACTGGAATGTAAATTATTATTTATTATATTATAAAATTGTTTGAACTCAAAAAACATTTGGTTTGGAGGGTGGATCATTTGGGTAATCTCCTGTCTTGTGGCAGGATTAATTTCACTCTCTTTGGCAGTAAGGCATCAGATACAGTTTTGAATATCTCTCGGAGCAAATATTCAACATACCAGTGTAGCGTTTCAGCTTCTTGGCTCTCACCTAGGCTATGTCTACAGTACGAGGTAGGGGTATGATTCCCCTGCTCCCATACACATACTTTCACTTGCTGTCAGCGAGTGTGAGTATAAATAGCAGTACCACGGGGGCAGCGGTGGTAGAGGCAAGGCTTAGCTGTTCCGAATATGCACCCCTCCCCACCAAAACCAGCGAGTATGTACTCGGCATAGCTAAGCCAAGCCTCCACCGCGCTATCTGTGCTACTGCAGCTACACTGCTCTTCATGCTCCCACTAGCTCAATGAGAGCTATTGCAAGTGTGTGTGTATGGGAGCAGGAGGAATCACATCGGTAGCTCATAGTGTAGACGTAACCCTAGAGATTATTTTGAGCTAAACCTACCACTTCTGAGACAACATCACCATCAATTCACATTCAAGGCTAAAATGGTTTTCTTTAACTATAACATAAGGCCTATGGCACCTACTGAAGTCTTTATTGTGAGGGCTTAGGTTGGATTTACATAGTGCATAGGGGTGAATTTCATTCTTTGAGTAGCTGATGTTGCTTCTTCGGATGTGCTACAACAATTGGTATTCTGTACTGCAAAGAGAAGCAGTCAGGCGGCATTGCTGGAGCCAGCAGAATAACCCTTCAACACCTCACCTTGCGATCTGCTGGAGCACTGATGATCCAGAAGCAGTCCTGGTTTTTGGGGTACCTGTTGGGGTAGTCTGGGGAGGTGATCACCCCACTTGTGCCCATCAAAGTGCTTCCACATTTCACTAAGAAGAAAAGAAACCACACACATAATGTTGAAGAGCTTATTAACAGCTTGTGAGCAGGAAGAAAGAATCCAAAGGGACATCAATATGGGCCTATTCTAGAGCCAAGAGAAAATGTCTCCCACTCAAACAGTTTGTTTCTATGGCCAGCATCTGTGCTTCATTTTGTACTGACAGAGCTTAGAGCATAGTGTTGGTTCTCCTTTGGAGAAGAGGGGGAAACTTCAACTTAATGCTGCATAAAGATGTGAACTTAAATAACTTTAATATAGAAAAGGGAGGGTTTTCCCCTCACCAACCTCCTCTGGCACATTCCCAAGCCCATCCCCACTTTTTTCCAATTTTAGTTTCTTCAATCAGCAGGGAGCAGAACTGCAAATATGACACATTTCTACTTATAGAGCACCCTCCCCATTCAAGCACTGGCTGAATTCCTGGTGATTCTGAGACCAGGCTTGTGGTAGATAGACAGTAATTTGTTCTAGTAAACTAGTCCCAAAAAATGTGGCTGAAATAGTTTCTTATATATTTGTATAGCCAGTAAAAAGAAAATGAGCTTTCAGGAGCACTTATTTGATATAGAGAGTTAATAATTTTCTACGCAGTGGCTGTGCAGCTCCAACTGAAAGAAAGTAGCTAAAGAGTCAGATCCTGGGTAAAATTGGCTTTTGAAAATTGTACTTAGTGTCATAATTCTACAGCGAGGGGGAGTGACAAAAATAGGAGGGAAGTGGGAGGGAACAAACTGCTGGCTACAGCAGTAATTAAAATAAGTTTTTTCCTTTTGTGAAAAGTAAAAACAGTGAGATGTCCTCCATTTTTTCCCCATAAAAACCAAAGTTACATTTTGGAGTTGAAGTAATAATAAACAGTAATGATCTTACTTGTATTGGTGCCTTTCCTTCCATAGCACTTCACTAATGACAGAGAAACTATAGCCACCAAGTAGTTTATTCCCCCACTGCTCCCCCCAAAATACAGTAACCTCTCAAGTAAAGCTCCTAAACACACACACACAAGCTTTGAAATCAGGAAGTGAAAAATTACCAGCGCCAATGGAAAGTACAGGAAAAGTTTAAGGAGGCAGCCTGTAATTACTTCCTCTGAAACTTTCCAAGACACTGGGGTTAGTATCCTGTCTGAGGTAAAGTGCCATGGGACCTTCAATAACCACTAAGTGGCCAGGACCTTGGTTTTACATCTTATTGGAAAGAATTCTCTACAGTTCCCTCTGGCATCACACTGTATCATTGGTTCAGCATTGACTAGGGGTCAGATGGCCACCTACTGAAGCACCAAAATCACTTTCTGCTGCACCTGGATGTTTCTTGGGGGTTGTCCCCCGTCCAAATACTAACAGGGCCCTATCCTGCTTAGTTTGTAAGCCCAGACCCCACAAGGGGGTAAGTCCACAGATAAGATGACTTGCACCAACCTAGAAAATGATAGGCCTGAAACCTGTAGACCCAAGCCATCCCCTTCCCCCCCGCCCAAATTGTTAAAAATACCTTCTTTGGGGCCCCTACTTTCTACCTTGTCATTCATGAGATATAAAATTGCATAGATATCCAGATGGCTAGTGGAGTGTTCTGCAGCCACTTTTCACTCTGTGGCTAGCAGCTCCTACGGCTCACTTACTTTATTTAAACAAGTAGCTGTAAAGACCTCAACTAGCCCAACAAGGCTTCCTCGGCCTCCAGAAGAATAGTGGGACCTGAGAGCTGTTGGTGTTAGGGCCAGGTAGGGTCCTATTTTTCATTTTTTTTTCTTCATTCCCAGCTCCACAAGCTGCTGGTTTGAACAGTTCTTATAGATGGTGGAAGGGAAAACATAGAAAAAAAAGGGTTTACCACCAACAATTCAAGTATAGAAAGACACATTTTGCAAAATTCCACAAAATGTTCAGTTTTGCACATGAATATTTGCTAAGCAAAAATTAGAAATGTCACCAAGTTCTGTAAATGAGGCACTGTCCGCACCCTGGCTATAGGAGGCTTGGAAACCTGTTGCTGCAGTAGTCTCATCGCTCACAAACTCCAGAAGCATCACGTTTCTAGAAGCCACCAATGATGGTAAGGACCCCATCCCACACAACTTGTCCAGTAAGACACTGGAATTCCTGCTGCTTCCATCATAAATTCTGATGTAGTCAGAGGTACAGTCTGGGGAAGGCTGAAGATCAAAAGCATCAAACTGAAGGAAAACCTGAAGAGGAACAAGAAAATTAAACACTTCAAACCTGCCCTGACTCCTCCTCTTTTCCATCCTCATTTGACCCTGACCTACATCCCAGATCAGTGTGTGAATTTCAGTGTGAATTTGTTTGTCAAAGAGGATCTTGGCTGAAATCCTGAGCTCCTTATACTGTCCTCCCTTCTCAAGAGAGCTCTCCTCCTTTCCTTTCCCATCATCAGGAGACTTACCTCCATTTCCCCCCCCACACACACTTTTTACCCTTTCTTTACCACCCTCCTCTCTTCAGTTGTGCCTCTTCCATCTCTCTAGTCCCCCTCACGCACCTATCTTCAGTAATGACGCCACCACAGAAACCCTTCTGCTCCTTGCCTACCTTTCATTTGCTGCCAGCCTGCTCTCCCCAGCTCTTCACCTTGCCAGTGCTGCTTCAGTCCCCACTCTCATGTCCCCAGCCACTTCTCTACGCTACATGCCCATGAAGCTTCCTGGTTTGACAAGAACAGCAGGACCAAGTATAGAAAAAGAGAGAGTGAGGGACTGGAGTCGCATGAGAGTCCCATCCAGATTCCACCTCCCAGCAGCCAGAGAGATTCCCCTCTCCCTGCACAGTTCCCCACAGTGGCCACAGGAAAACCCTGAAAAGCAGTAAATCTTCGCACCTAGAACCTGATTCAGAGCTCATTTACACTGGTGTAAATCAGAGTAACTCCACTGACGTATATGAGAGCAGAATCAGACCCCCAAAGGGTTATATTATTAACTAGCGCATTGGAAAGTGATATATTATCTCATAGATTTTAAGGTCAGAAGGGACCATTAGATCATCAAGTTAGACCACCAGTATATCAAAGGCCATTAAGGTTCACCCAGTTACTCAGGCACTGAGCCCAATAACTTGTGTTTGGCTAAAGCATATCTTCCAGAAAGGCATCCTGTCTTGATATAAAAACATCAAGAGATGGTTTCCCTTGTAGTTTGTCCCAATGGTTAATCACCGGCACAGTTAAATAATATTTAATATATACTACTATTAAAATTATGACATAAATAGCAATCTGATAAATAATGCCATGTATTAACACCTATTCAAACCTCCTTTTTCCTAACAAAAATCACCTGATGCTGTGGGATGCGAATGAGCCACAGACAGTTGCTGTTGTCTGGATATGAGGATGGGTAATTGACAGACGAGAAGGTGTCATTAGGTTTATGCAGCACATTGCTACAGCAATCTAAAGAACAAAAGAAAACAGCTGTAAAGAAAATGAAAGATGCAGAGAAATCCTCTTCAAGGGAAAATCCAGTCACAGCTATCTCCATCCATTAATGGCTGTCAGACTTATAAAAGAGAAATTAATTGTCATGATTACAAATGTGTCCATGCTCATCTATTAAAAGCATTAAATAACTGTAAGCAAAATAATGGGGCTAGTAAAATAAGCTTGAAGGAAATTAGCTATCATAAAGGTTCTTAATTAAGATTACAGTACATAATATCTGGAGCACTTACTGCAACTATAGAGCTTGTTGATTTTAGCCACGTCAAGATTACTCAGTCCCTCTCTCTGTCCGATGGGTACAGAGGGATCAGGAATCGGTACAATAGTTGCTTTCCCAGAGGTGTTAGAGAAGTCAAATCTGCAGAAGCAGGGGAAATCATGTGTCTCAGTCAAATCCCCCTTTAAGTGATGCATTTCGAATATTTTCCACAATAATACAAGTAACATTTGCCTAAGATTCTGAAGAGATTAAATAAGTAGGAAAGGGCAAGCAAAAAGCTTTCACAGATATCTCAGGAAGAACACTGAGGCAACAGTTTTGTGTCCAGCAACACTGAAATGAGAAACAAGGGGAGAATGTATTGTTTGGGGGATGACTCCTTCCAAACCTTTCATTACAGAGTGAACTCTGTGTCCCAACCAGAATGCTCTGAAGAGCAAGGTTGTTGTCTGAGCTCCTAATTCTTTGAATATTTGAAACTGCTACTTGCGGTCTCTTGCCTCCAGCTAGACAAGGATTTATTTATCTTAATTACTGGTTTGCTCTGGGAAAATGCTCAGAAATTTGCTGCCCATTAGTGCAAATGTGGGGCAAGGTGGCTGCCACAGGCTTCTGTCTTAAGGGCTAAATTGTAGAATTAAGCCATGAGCCAATATAATACACAATTTTCACAAAGTACTACACAACATCCTGAGGATAAGAGGAATCCTCCTTGTCTTTCTAAGTACTGTGGCATAAGTGAATTAGTGATCTCATTAATAGCCCAGCCCCGAGAACACTGGACAGACTTGGTAGTGCCAGACCTGGAGTTATGGCATATAAGGCCTCTACTGTAAGGTGTCACAGTTCAGGGCAACAGCACCAGACATTCCAAATCCACAAAAAAACCGCAGAAATTGGGCTTGTTTTTGGCTTAATTGGCTTGTGAGTTGCTTGTTGGCTAGTTTTCGGCTTGTAGCTTGTTTGGCTTGTTGCTTCTTTTTTTTTTTTGATCGGTTCCCGGCAAGGGGGGGCAAGCAGGGGAAAGGGGCAAGCAGAGGAGAGAGTCAGGGGTGCACAGCAGGCCCACCACAGTCCCAGACTGTGCGCCACGGGGATCTAGTCACAACGAGCGTTGGGGTTTTTAGGGATATGCTTGTTTTGGCCTTGTTTTGAAATAGGATTAGCTTGATTTTTGACTGATTGTGAAAGTCAGGGTGCTTATTTACCGAGTGAAAGTTGGCAACTGTGAACAGTATCTGTATTCCCCCTCAGTGGTCCACCAAGGGCATCCACTCTTAGGCTTCCTGCTCCACAGCCGTTGTCTTCCCTACTATCTCCCTTCTGACTAGGGTATTTCCAGCCTGCACAATTCCCTGTCCTGTGTATTTCCCAGCACAGACTGGTTGCCTAATGACATCTGCTTGCTTTCTCTTCAGCGGCAGATAAGAGCTAACAATTGCTACAGTTATAAGGAACCACACAGTACTTCCTAGGCAAGCCTGCTTTAATCTTATGGTAAAAAGCACTACAGAAAAAACATTAAAAACAATAAAAAAACCTACATGAATATGAATAAGTTTACCAGAGTTCATTCTAATACGAATTCTGGCAGGAGCAGACCTTCCTTCTCTAACTCAGGGGACTCCTTGTGGTTACCAGTTCATCACAGCTTCAGCTCAGAAGAAGCACACAGTCATAGGTGGCCTCAGTTGGCCTCGTTCTTCCAACCTTACCCTTGGGACTGGGGCCCTCTGGAACCAGAAGTGTTGACTGTTGGTTGGATCATGAAGCAACTGAGTCAGTCTAAACCCAGGCTAAAAGTCCTTTCTTTGTCTGTTGGAGGCTGGAGAATCCAGTTTGAACTAGTGTGTATAAATAAACCTCTCCAGGGAGTAGCTTCACAGGTTGGTTTTGGAGGGGAAAATTTGCATCCCCTAAACCCCAGCTATTTCCTAAGAAATCCACTTCACGTGCATTGTGCCAAAAAGTCCTTTGAAGTTCCACAAAATCCCACGATTGTCCATAAAGACTTGCATTTCTACATGAAATTGTCAGTCCGTCACATAAGGTACAAATGCAGTGAGAAGAAATGTTAGTCCACTGTCTTTCTCTTCCAACCCTATCCCTCTTTACCTTTGCCAGGGCTAAATCAGACAGTAGGTATAGATTCTCTTAGTCATGAGTGTTCCTGCATTTCTAAGGTTATGTCTACACTTCAGGCTGGAGGTACAAACTCCAGCTTGAGGAGACATATCCCATGTGATCAAGCTAGTGCACTAAAATTAGTGTAGTTGCGGCAGCAGGAGAGCTAGCCACCCAAGTACGTGTCTGGAGTCTCAGACAGGATTGTGCTCAGGGCAGATAGCCACTCTTGTAGCGCATGCTGCCACGGCTATACTTCTTTTTCAGTACGTTAGCTCGATCGGAGCTAGCGCAGGTACATCTCCTCAAGCTGGAATTTACACCTTCAGCTCGGAGTATAGACATACCTTAAGTGAATAGCAATAGCCATACCCTAGAAAGAGTAATTCTGTCTCCTAAATTTGAATAGGAGATTAGAGCCCTGCTTGCATCTATGAAAGGAAACCCAGACTCCAACTTACGTGCCATAGTGCATCACTGAGGAATAGTCGTAGGGAAGGCCCAGGTTATTGGAATTCTCTTTCCCAAAGTTCCCCTGTTCCCCTGTAAGGTATGAGAGCAACATTTCAATCACCAAAACAGGATCAAGACCAGAAAAAAAAATTATTAAAGTGATACTGCATTTCCCACAGAGCTGTTAGAATATTTAAAATATACTTATTCCCGTTTGAGATTATCCTGAGCATGGGCCTGACACAAAGCCCACCTAAGCCCATATGAGTCTTTCCATCAGCTTCAGAGGGTTTTGGCTCCTGTCCTAAAAGCCAAGTAAGGACTTCAGAATTTGATCCACATGAACTATGGACCCAATTCCACCCTGTGATGCACATGCACTTGTCTGTCTGTTGTAGGAGTTTCGAAGGTACGCTTCACTGGCATCTGAACATCAGTGACTTCAACAGGAACTGCACCTGTGCATCCAAGAGCAGAGTTTGTCCCCATACTTGTATCTATGACCTGAGAGGAAAACATGGCTAGGCTGAGCACTGGGCAGATGTGTGTGGGGATGGCTGAGGTGCCACTCTACAAAACCTTGACCTTCCTCCTTGTGCAGCAGCAATGCACTTGGCTATTGCCAAAGGAGCCTTTTAACTGCAGAATAACTGGAGTTGCACCAAAGTATACCTTAAGGGCCAAATGCTGAGATCTTTATTCAGGTTTTGCTCAGTCCTTACTCAGGCAAATTCCCACTGACTTCACTCCCAACCTGCCCATAGCCTATAGTCAGCATAACGGCACAGGATAGGATCCTAGTGTAAATGTTCCTTCTATCTAAGATACTTATTACCCCCCACCTCCCTCGCTCATTACTGTAATATCTGAGACCTTCACAATCTCTAATGTATTTATCCTTACCATAGCCCTGGGAGGCAGGAAAGTGCTCTTATTCCCATTTTACACATGAGGAATTAAGGCATAGAAAGACTAAGTGACTTGACAAGGTCACACAGGAAGTCTGAGGCAGAGCAGGGAGGTCTCCTAAATCCTAGGCTTAGTACCATAACCACTGGGCCATCCTTCCTTTCTCCTTCACCCTTTGACATGAGTATCTCTGTTATTGTTACTAGTGGCTGGCAAAGCAGGAACCATTTGGACAAGTCCCCTACATTGGATGCTTATCTGAAATTCATCCTAGCTATCTGAGTCTCTTGAGTCTGAGTCTGCAAAGCTGGGCCAAATTGCTTGTAGGAAAAAACAGTCTCCTCATTTAGCACTTTCACTCCCGGTCCAATCCAGGACTATGAAATGCGGGGGAGGGAGGGGGAATCCAAAAATTAACAACAGATGAGGGAGAAAAAGGTAACTGAACTTTTTCATAGCTCAAAAAACTGATTCGAGGTTTGGGGCAAGGTTCGGGTTGGTTCTTATCAGCATTGATTCCACCAGGCCACTGTATAGTTTCATAATAATTTCCATTTACCCTATTTATAGCCAAGAGGAGGGGAGTGAAAAGCTTCTGTAGTTTACTGTGATTTTTTCCCCCTCTTTGCTGTTCTTTTTTATTAACCAACAGATATGAAAGGGCCTCAGCATCAGTGGTTTATACAGAAATGTCAAAACCATGAAAGCAATAAATCCTTTGCCTTTCTCTAGCACCCTCCCTCCGTGGATCTCAAAACACCTTTACACACATTAATTAATTCTCTTAATCAAGTCCTCTGTGAGTTAAGTTAGTACAATTCCATTTTACAGTTGGGATAACTGAGGCACAGAATAGCTACGGCCAAAATTTTCTCTTAAATTGTAAAGTTTACCACATTCCTTCATATGATATTGACTTCAGAGAGCTGCAGGTGTTCAGCACCTTTTAAAATAAGGATACTTGTTCAGGTGCCTAAATGTGGGTTTCAAAGCCTGACTGCAGGCACCCAAATGTTAATATTTTGGCCTAAGTGACTTGCTCAAGGTCACACAGGCAGTCAGTGGCAGAGCCAGGAATAAAACCCCGATCCTGTCAAGAAAAGATCATCCTTCCTCTCATGATAAACTGCCCTGAGTCGCCCACCAACATTTACAGTGAAAAACTAACAAAAAGAAATGGCTAAAACAGATTATTTTTAATTGACTGATGAGGCAAACAAATGTAAACAAGAACATATAATTTGGGAAGTCTTATGGACCGAGGGAAAAGAGTACCTAGGCGCCAGCTCACTAAAACATTTAAGCATGTGCTTATCCAGGAACGTGCTTAAGTCCATCTGTGTTCAGCAATGCATTTAAGCATGTGATTAAAGTTAAGTACTTGCTGAATTGGGGCCCCAGACCCTAAACACTATAAGCAAGAAGAAAGAGCTAAAACAGAAGTTCTGGCCTAAGAAGCAGAACAGTATCTTGTATTAAAAAAAAAAGACTGAGAAAAATAAGCCAAGTTTCACATATCTAAGTGTACTGCAACAAAACCGCAGGCAATATGTTGTCAAAGCAAAGAAATGGGAAATCTTCCAAGGTGAACTGCGGGGTTAAAAAAAAAAGAAAAAGAAAGAAAGAAAAACAAAAAAAGAGAGCAATACTGAAACCCTGGGGAAAATAGGAGGTGGGCGAGCTGGGAAATTGCAAAAGATCTCAGGGCATAATCCTGCACTGTTAAAGTCAATGGGAATTCTGCCTTTGACATCCATGGGAAAAGGAGAGGGCCTTCTTCAGAGCTCTTCTTCAGGGAAGGGTATGTGGCTCGAAAGCGTCTCTCTCTCATTGTAAGGAGAGTGATCACTTTAGATAAGCTATTACCAACAGGAGAGTGGGTTTGTGTGCGGGGGGGGGGGGGGGGGGGGGGGGAGAAAACCTGGATTTGTGCTGGAAATGGCCCACCTTGATTATCATACACATTGTAAGGAGAGTGATCACTTTACATAAGCTATTACCAGCAGGAGAGTGGGGTGGGGGGAGCGAAAACCTTTTGTAGTGATAATCACCCATTTTTTCATGGTTTGTGTGTATAAAAATGTCTTCTGTATTTTCCACAGTATGCATCCGATGAAGTGAGCTGTAGCTCACGAAAGCTTATGCTCAAATAAATTGGTTAGTCTCTAAGGTGCCACAAGTACTCCTTTTCTTCTCTCTCATCAACAGAAGTTGGTCCAATAAAAGATATTACCTCACCCGCCTTGTCTCTCTAATATCCTGGGATGGATATGACTACACCAACACTGTATACTAACGCCTTCTTCGTCATTTTCATGATGCAAAGAAGAGTAAAAAAAAGTAATAACTATAAAGACCTGTGAAGCCACCTGCTTTAATCTCTCGCTGTCTCTGGGAAACTCCAGTGCTCACAGAACCCTATGGCATTATATAAATAGCAAATAATTATAATATCTTGTGAGACAACCTCTGACATCTAAGCACAAGACAATGCAATTGAAATTTACTCAGGATAATGTGGGAATGGCTGAAAATTCGTGGGCCTGTTTTAGGGCCTAGTGGAGCAAACGTGATCATGTCCCACTCACAGGGAAAGGCACATATATTTCAATGTGTCTGAGAAGGAAGAATCAAATAATACATTTGCGGAAGTAATTTGTCACTATTTGGTATTTGTTCCCCAGTCCCATCCCTTGTTATGTAATGTTTGGTAAACATTTTAAAGATGTAAAGAATTAGAATAAGCACTATTACTATCGCCATCAATACCATACACCACTCCCTCGGACATACCTGCCATAATGTATTCCCACATGATCTTAACATAGTTGTCCCGGTCACTCCGGGCCTGTTCATGTAAAAAACCCAGAGCATGGTTCATTTCATGCTGAATTGCTCCTTTACTCATGCAGCCAGTTTTCATCAGGCCCACCTCCTGCATACCTCCAATCTTTCCAAAGTGAGACCAGCAGCTGCAAGGAACATGCAACCAATAACCAAAGATGTCATGTGCGACAAGCTATAGTCCCATAGCTGAAAAGCAACATCATCAACCAAAACTATAAACAAAAAGAGAAAAATTGTATGAGCTCTGGCAACTCACTCTCTTAATCACAGGCTCCTGGAGTTTGCTACCTGCTGGGACTATTTAAATCCAGGTCAAGCAGGAAAGAAAGAAAGAAAACTAAAGAATATGTTAGGAGATTATCCATGCTTCTAGTCACAATTAGGACTGATGGAACTGACCTCTTCCCAGGTACAATACTTATATAGTTGGTTTCTGTCGTGCGGTTTATAAACTGGACACATGTCAGGGTAGCGAATTCCTGCATGGCTTCAGCAATCCAAGTCCTCTCTGCCACAGCTAGGAAGAAAAGGGGGAATACGTAACAATGGTATTTTGATTATTATGTGGCAGTCCACTCCACTAAATCTCTGCACCTAGTTGTTATTTTCCTATCACAGAAGTCAAATTAGATAAGAGTGTCGAGGGTTAAGGGATCTTCAAAGTGATTAGGGTAGTAATAATAATTATACTTATCCCTTATGTACATTGCCTTGCATGATGGCAACGAAAGGTAGGTAGGTCAGTATTATTATCTTTATGAGACAGATGGAGAAACTAAAACAGAAAGGTTAAGGCCAAAACCGTCTGGCTGGGGTGTGTAAAGTTAGACAGCTGACTATATTTAGGCACCTAAATAAAAGCAGTTTGTTTATCACAGATACTGAACACCTGCAGCTCCCACTGAAGTCACATGAAGCAGCAGGTGTTCAGCACTCCTCAAAATCAGAGCATCTTTATTCAGTGTCTAAATATGCCTTTAAGTGCCTTGACTATATCTGAAACTTTTGGCTTAGGTCAGCCCCCTCAATTACAGCCCACTTTTCAAAATTTGTCCCACAACAATGTTGTGCCTCAGTTTCCCCAACTGTAACATTACAGTAAATAATCCTTACCTAGCCATAGGGATGTTATAAAACTGAATTAATTACTGGGCACAGTCATGCCTCTGCATCAGTGTACCCTAATGCCCCTTGCCTCAAGAGGGGGTTCTGCAGGTCCAGGGATATGCAAGTAAGAAAAGGATGAGGAATGAGTGTGACCATTGCAGGGATAGGTGGACCCACATTGTCCATCTTCTCCCTCCCCCCAAATGGCACCACGGTGATTCCCAAAAAAAGTTAACCCAGACCCAGGCTGAGTTAAATGTCCATGCCTTTTCCCCTGAAAGTGAGAATAACTCTTTAGGAGGGATCATAAATTCATAGATTCATAGACCTCACTAAGGTCAGAAGGGACCATTATGATCATCTAGTCTGACCTCCTGCACAACGCAGGCCACAGAATCTCACCCACCCACTCCTGCAATAAACCTCTCACCTATGTCTGAGCTATTGAAGTCCTCAAATCATGGTTAAAGCCTTCAAGGAGCAGAGAATCCTCCAGGAAGTGACCCGTGCCCCATGCTACAGAGGAAGGCGAAAAACCTCTAGGGCCTCTTCCAATCTGCCCTGGAGAAAAATTCCTTCTCTACCCCAAAGTGCTGCTCCAAAAGAATCAAGGGGTGTAAGGGGCACAGAGCTCATACAAAGACAGAGCTTCTATAAAGATCTTCCAGGTTAAGGCACCTGTTCTGCAGCCTGTTCCACAAATCCACTGACTGACCCCCTGATCCACTGACCCCAGCAAAACAATTCGGAAGAAATCTCTCCAGGGAAATTTGCTTTGTCTTCTCCTCTTCTGCACCATTTCCCATGGGAGGGGACAATCAGGCCTTACTGTTGGTATGGCTCTTTTTGAGATCCTTCCATGAAAACTGGTATGTGAGGACAAAATATTTATTACTAAAAGTAATAATATATGAATACAAATATATTCACTGAAGTAACAGATTAGACACATTATTTGGTCCATAGCTGTTAAATGTCAGTAAATATAGACTAGTATGTATGAATCCTTCGGTATTTATGTAACTAAATACTGTCAATTGACCACACCTTTAAATATCCATTTTACTAAATTATATACTATTTTAGCCAAACTGTCCTAGGAACAGCTGATGGGACGGATAATAGTCATAAAGGCTGCCTTGGGTTAAAATCACTTTTGACACATGATACAGAGATACTGTAAAATAATCCTTATAATTTGGTGTTAAAATCCATGCTAATTTCACAGGTACATTTACAAGTGACTTACAAAACTCTGTAGAAACATTAACTGGGACGCTGACTAGCCCATCATGGGACTTGGGCCAGAAGCAGCTGCTGTCACAGTTTATGGCACTGCGTTTCCTTCTCAAGACAATGTCACCCTCATGCAGAATTGTATCACTCTCTAGGCAGATAAAGAGAATAAAGAACATACTAGACATGGGAGAGAAGATGATTTTTCAAAGGCACAAATGGGAATTTGGCAGCCAACTCCCAATGACTTTCAGTGTGTGTTAGGCACCTAACTGCCCTTTGTGTCTTAGAAAATATCCCCTGAGTGAGAGGTTATTCCTAATAATCTACAAAAGGATTAGTAAATGTGTTTGTGTGGAAAATAGGCAGCAGGTTTAAAACAAACAAAAGGAAGTATTTTTTCACACAACGCACAATCAACCTGTGGAACTTCTTGCCAGAGGATGTTATGAAGGCCAAGACTATAACAGGGTTAAAAAAAGAACTAGATAGGTTCATGGAGGATAGGTCCATCAATTGCTATTGGCCAGGGTGGACAGGGATGGTGTCCCTAGCTGCTGTTTGCCAAAAGCTGGGAATGGACAACAGGGGATGGATCACTTGATGATTACCTGTTCTGTTCATTCCCTCTGAAGCACTTGGCATTGGCCACTGTCGGAAGACAGGATACTGGGCTAGATGGATCTTTGGTCTGACCCAGTATGGCCGTTCTTAATATAAACCATGATGTGCTGGGACATGTCAGGCCTTCCTGACTTCCAGGGAAGAAAATATGATCACTTATAGGCCACTGCACTCTTTTAATCATGTGAATGACAGCGTATACATTTGCTAAAGGAGCTTTGGGATCCTTCAGCATGGAAGGAGCTTTAGAAATGTAAGGCATTGCTCTCCTTCATTGGGACTTGCAGAGTGAAAGAAGTCTTAACTGGCATCCAGAAAGATCTGCTAAACTGTCCAGGAGACACTACTGTCTCTAAGGGGATTATTCAGTGTGTTCCCCAATTAGTCTGCAGGTTAACTTGTGAAGTATCGCATGACATCATAATATGCCCCCCAGTTCTGACTTCCAAATCTCCACTGCTATTCCTAACCTGTGTTTCTCATGGAGAATAACTATTGATTAATGCACCAAATACATGTGTAATTTTGTGCGTGCGGACAAAGAAGTGACGATGTCACACAGGAAAGAAGTGAAAGATAAAAAAGGACAGCACAGGTGAATGAGTGACCCCCAAGTGTGGAGAGTGGCTGGAGGAGAAGGTAGACACAAAAGACTAAATTCAGCTTTGGCATAAGCAGACACATCTACCACTGATATTGAAGGGAGCTGAGTTTGCTGACATCAAGACTGAATCTGGCCCAGTGTCAGACAGCCAGGATCGGGATCACTGATATAAAAATGGTGAAGAGATTCTGCTCTCTTCTTATACTGGTCGTATTCATTGGCAAAATAGCACCCCTTGAGGTAATGATTGTTACCCTGTATGATTTCCTTATCATACCAACATAAATCATACAGTTAATGTGCATTTCAAAGAGACAATTGGATTTGTTTTCCAGGGCCCACCATTAGGTACTGACACAGGGATTATTTTTGAAGTGATAAAAAAAAATATGGACAAAATTTTCAAGCCCGAGTCCCTAAAATTGCACTGAAATTATAGTAGTAGCCTAACCTGCAGAGGTCCTGAGCAACTCGAGCTCCCATTGAAGTCAACAGGATCTGCAGGTGTGATTCATCACCTTGGAAAATCTCCATAATCACTTATATTTAGGAACCTAAATATGGATTTAGAAGGCATCCAGGTCTGAAAATTTCAGCCTATGTGCCCTATTCTCCTCCCAGTTGCAGCACTATAAATCAGAGGTAGCTCTTTTGAAGTGATAGGAGTTATGCTAGTATAAGCCTTGTGTAACAGTGTGGAAAATCAGGCCTGATGTACTTGAAAGTATGGAATGAAAAGTTCTTATCCGTAAGAACCCCGAGTATCTATAGAATAGTTAAAATCAAACTCACCCATGTCCTTATTTCTTGTGGCTACCTGCAAAAGGAAAGGAAATCTTTTAGTATGCACACATGTCATCAAAATAAAACTGTCATTAGGTAGAATCACAACAAACTCTGTGCTATGCTGAAATATTATAACTTATTTTCACACAGACAGTTCGATCAGCAGAGATGCAAAATCTAAACTGCCATGGCAGCATGAACACACCTGGACAGGTTTACCTAGTGCAAAGCTATAGAAAAATGCTAAAAGGGCTGACAGTGGAATAAGATTCATCCTCAAATTTCTGAGCAAGTCCTCTGTGTTCTGGAACTCTGTTCTCCAAAGCCCCAGCTAGTTTACTTAATGTTTTTATAAGAAAGCTGCTGCTTTTAATAAGTGGACCAAACTTAGATAATATGATGTATTTTCACAGAATAAACAAGCTGCAGGAATTCCCAGCAGAGTTGCAAGCTTCCATTTCATACTTATTTTCATACTTATCTTTAGAAAATAGAGGAAGTGCAGCAATATGAAAGAAAAGCAAATAATCTTTAGATGACTCAAGTTTAACTCTGTGAGGATCCCATGAGCTGTGACAGCATTCCCTCACCCCCAGTGCAGGGTCTGGGAATCTGAGAAGTGAGGGGCAGGGAGTGGGTGGATTTGCCTTAGGAGAGATGGGCATTTCTCCCTCCCCCATGAAAACACAATTGGAGCTATGCTGTCAGGGAGTTCGGACAGAACCACAGGGAGTCCAGAGCCTCTGCACAAATAGCCCAATACCCCAGAAGATCCTCAAGATCTTCTAGTTTTGTGGGCCAGACCCCTGGTTTCTTCTGCATGGGGGCAATCTCCACCTCTGACTGTCCTTCAGAGAAAAATTGGAGAATCTCATATTGTTTCCTTTCCCGTTGGCAGGTTATTTCCAGGTAGGGGAATGATCTGGCTCTGCCAGGCAAACTCCCATTGCAGTGAGAACAAATCCAATTACTTTTCTATTTGTGAATTTGCAGGAGCTGTTTGACATCATGCTTTTAAACTTACTAAAACCTCATTAACCCTATTCCCATATTCCTGTGATGTTTAGGTTTACCTATGCTGTGGCATTTTCCATACAGCACATAATACAACACTGAGGGGCAGACACAAAGAAGCCATAGCAGTAGAGAGCTACATGGATGGAAGAGCTCCTCAGTTTGCTGCTATAGTAGTTGGTGAGCCTCCCAAGAGGCTGAAAAGCCCAGGGCCACCCTCCACGCTAGCTGCTGCAGATCAAACTCAGAAACCACATTTCCGCAGCTGCACATCACAAAATGACTGGGGGAGCCAGAAGCAAAAATTATTAAATGCCCAAAACATATGAAACAAAAGACCAGACCACCATGTAGAGTGTGAATATGAGTCACTCATCTGAGTACTTGTGGCACCTTAGAGACTAACAAGTACTCCTTTTCTTTTTGCGAATACAGACTAACACGGCTGCTACTCTGAAACCACTCATCTGAGTGAGTGTTCATCACTCATCTGAAAGGGACATTGGAAGTTCTGCCATGGAGTTTTCCATCATCATTCTGTGGAATGCAATACATAAACCTTTATTGACTCCAGTTGCAGACCATGGGTCAGATTCACCCCTGAAGTCAAGGGAGTTACATCATGAGTTAACTCAATTTGTTGATTGCTACAAATAATCAGATACAACTCCAGGCTAATCAGTGACCCAAAGTCTGGTGTCAACTGCTAGTATACTACAGCATGGATAAGCATCTCTCAGAAGTGAATTTCTTTTTGGTACCATCTGTTTGTATGGAGCAATCTGCTCTAATATTCTGGTATAATAATTTTAAGGGCTGGGTTTCATTACATGCCCAAGCAATGTGACTACACCACTGAGGTTTACATTCTCTTTCCTTCCCTCCCTCTCTTTTCTCTCATCTCTATTGCTCCATGACTCTCTATTTTTAGCCACATAGTCCTTGATCTGACGTAAGTATTATCGTTGTTCCTTCTTAGTAACTCTGACATGTTGTTAATAATGTTTCTGTATTATCTAAAATATTGGAATTTTATTTGTCCTTATGAAACTGGAATTAGTGCGTTTCCTCTCCTATTTAGACCTGTTCTTCTGTGAGCAGGGAGCCTGTAGGATCTAACAAACTACTCATTCTGGAAGGGAAAGCTAGAGCCTACACCTGTTCACAACCCTGAGAGAAATAGCTAGGCTTTGTCTACACAAAGGATTTCCAGACGGGCTCCTGATCAGGACCCTGTGTAGACCCACCACTCTCTTCAGTCTCCCCATTGTCCACCTTGAGGCTTGAGCTGGTCATTGCAGGCAATCAACATAGGGTTAGCTCCCCTAGGAGTTCCCCTTGGCGGTTAGTTACATCAGGAATTTGGACTCTAAGTTCCTGGAATAAGCATTAGGGAAGTTCCCCCAGCCAAACATCACAATAACCAACTACAGGAGAAGTATCACCAAGCAACTCATATGAAATCCCAACAAAATTAAACACGGTTTGAAGCAGGAGCATAGGGCCCCCTTATTGGTCAGGCAATAAGAAGACAGACTGAGGGAACTAGGATTATTTAGTCTGCAGATGAGAAGAGTGTGTGGGGGGGGATTTGATAGCTGCTTTCAGCTACCTGAAAGGGGGTTCCAAAGTGGCTGGAGCTCAGCTGTTCTTGGTGGTACCAGATGACAGAACAAGAAGCAATGGTCTCAAGTTGCAGTCAGGGAGGGCTAGGTTGGATATTAGGAAAAACTATTTCACTAGGAGGGTGGTGAAGCACTGGAATGCGTTACCAAGGGAGGTGGTGGAATCTCCTTCCTGAGAGGTTTTTAAGGCCCAGCTTGACAAAGCCTTGGCTGGGATGATTTAGTTGGTGGTGTTGATATACCAATAAAATAAAAACCAGCAGGATCTTATTAAAGGGGAAAAGGCAAAATGCCAAAATTTATTGTGAATACAGAAAGAATCATAGTAAGCAGTTAGTTATAGCTATAACATTCCATTCAATTTCATATTTATTCACACATTCATTCATACACACGCACACAGGTTCTGCAAGGTTGTTATCATAGTTACCAGTCTTAGAGTTGCTCATGCCAAGCCACTGGCCAGGTGGCCTGGACATGAGGAGGGAGCAGGGCCTTGTCAGATGCTCATCTGATGCTCCTGGAAGTTGGTTTGCAGAATCAGATCCCAAAGTTCTCACTTTCTAGAGTCCATTTTTATAGGAATTTCTTCCTATGCCAGTCTATGGGAATTGCTTCATCATGATGTTGCTGAATCAATCAGCAGATGGCACATTCCTGACGGCTCCGTGCTGCCAGATGTTATCTTGTTCTTTGGTTCTCGCATCCTTGAGGCTGTTGGATGGATTCCACTCTGTCCTCCGGGGGTCCTCTGGTTATTTCCACTTGACGCCTTCTTCAGCCGATGGACTCTGGATACTCTTAGGCTGGCCCCTCCCTGATCATTCAGTTATTATCCACACCAAGCATCCATCCACATACATCCTCTATCTCTATTTTAAATCACAATTGTTAACAAAGCGAGATGAATACAACAAAAGGGCCGGGAGTCTCTGGGTGCTGTTTCTGTTGTTACAGAGTATTGCTTTGAGTCCCTCTGTGTGTGAGTAGTTGTTGTTACAAAGAATTGCTTTGAGAACAGACTCTGTCTTAGAATGTAGTAACACAATTAGCAGCTTGCAAGTTTCACACAGAGAGGGAGAGAAACAGTACCAAAAACCAAGAGACCTCTTAATTAGTAATACACTGGAATTTAAACTATGGGGAATCAAACTCATTCGTGATTTTAATACAGAACTTCTTTAATATGATCCAACATAATCCCCCTTTTGACACTAAGATTTATAATCATCAGTGTCACTTTCTGTGTAGCCCATTCAAGAGAAGGTACTGTGAGGCAATTTGAGTTTGTGATTCCAATTCATCCCACATACATGATCCTAGTGATGTATCTTTACTACAAGGTTCTGGGGCAACAGGCAAGGTGAGGCACACCCACTTTTGAGGAGTCCATTCAGTGCAACCTCTAGTGTCCAATAGCTTCCCTCCCTCCCCAGCCCACTGGCTTGAGGTTCAGGGTAGCCAGAAGGATCCTGTCGAGGACTCGAATCCCAGACGGCACGGTTCGTTGTCTGACCGGAGACAGACAGGAACACCAGCAAGGTCCGAACACAAAGCTCTTTATTGAAGAGTGCACACAAGAATAGAGAGCAGCCCGTCTCCAAAGAGAACCAGCAGCCTCTAAGTAAAACTAATAGGTTTTTATAGACAGTTCTGTCACGTCACAGATTTATTCATAAAGCATCCCACCCCTCCCCTATGTTCGTTAAAATCCTCTTTCTCTATTATGCATGCACTTTTACTCCCTTATTGTAGATAACTTTTAGCAAATCACAATCCTTCACTAACTTTCTTATCGGTATGTGTGTTAACCAGGAGACAAGGAGTTAAGAACAGGCATAACACAAAAACAAGGAGTGGAAATCAGCACCTCTGTATCTCAACAAGACAGTTCCCAGAACATCTGGTACAAAAATGCAGGCCTCCCCTTTTTTCTTACTCCCTACAACTTAAACAAGTATTCTTTCATTCTACTTATCTCGTTCAGGGACTTTCCCAGCAACCTTTATTGGCCTGACTTTAGTTCGGTTGGCATAACTGCTTCATATTTAATTTTTCTCACCTAACAGTCCCCCCTTTGTCCCCAGAGTGCCATAGGGGAACTCTTGGGACATACTGGCCTCTGTAAGTAGTGACTGGGGACCAATCACTGGTTGGTAGGGCACAGCTTGGTACCCAGCCAACAGCCACATCTTAACATAACATACAAAACTATTAGGCCACAAACAATTACAATGGCACTACGAAGCAAGTTATGTAACCAGCCACCTATGTCTGGAACCCAATTGAACAAATTACTCCACCGTGAGTGGACTTGCTTTCTTTTATGGTCCTTTGCAACTTGCATAAGGTGGATTGCTCTTTCCCAGGTGACATTATAAACATCTGGAACATACACACAGCATTCTTGCCCAATTAATGCACATGTTCCTTCCTGGGAGGCCAGCAAAATATCTAATGCCAAGCGGTTTTGAAGAACCATCTGCCTTGGTAGATTTGGCATCCAAACAAAAAAAACCTAAGGCATCGGCAGTAGTATTTGCCATTATTTCCAACACTCCCTGAAGTCTCATGACTCCTTCCCCAATACGCCAAGTGGCACCTTCATAGGAAAAGACAAATCCCGCACATGCACCCATCCAGTCATTTAGGGCACACGAAGTAAGGGGGCGAGAGTCATTTGCATCTTCTTCAGCCCCTCTTACATTCCTAATTTTTCCTTTAGAGAGACTTGTGCGATATACTACAGGTGGCTCTAACCAAGCCAAGTAGCAGAATCTGCTCCAGGAAGGAGGGAGGGCTAGGTATGCCTTGTTACCACACACCCAGTGTACTCCAAAAAGGATAGGAGTGACTTTGGACCAGGTATTATTAATAAGTTTGTACCATCTGGTCCAAGATGGGAGGAGGGAGAATTTAGCCATGGAAGCATTAGAGGAACATACACACATAGTATGAGTTGGCAGGTTTTACCCAAGCGTGCAATTTATAACGTAATGCTCAATCAACTTATGACCTTCGTACAAAGAATGTTCTTCTCCATGCAGATTGCACTTGTTACCTGCGAATCTATACCACGCGGAGGTGCAAGAGGTTGCCCCATCCAGGAGAGAGATATTAGGACCTCTCTTACTCCCAAAATGAGTGCCATTAAAGTAGGCTTTGCACTTACTATTACCCAAAGCTATTTTTCCTTTTCTTAAGAGGCACCATTGACCAACCCGTTTCCAAACTATGAGATACCTACTTTCAGAGATGCCGGTATCAGCCCAGGTAATATTTAAATTACCTGTAGAATCCTTCCAGGATGGGGTCCAGGTCATATTCGCTGCACTAAGGGGAATAGAAACTATGGGAAGACCTTTGTGGCTATTAGCTGGCACTAATGAACACACCCAGCATGAAGTGTTTTGTAGGGCTGGCATTCGAGCTTTCATTTCATGGGCAAGACGAATAAATGTATTAGAGCTGTGTGATTTTGTAGTCTCAACTCCCTGTACCACCAAAAAAGAAAGATAACAAATAAGAAACAGATTAAAAAACACAAGAACCCAGCTTAGAGAGCAGGGCCAACCTTCCCTGAGAGGGCACCACCAACTCAATGTTTTTTTAGCTGCAGCTGGAGCTTCAGGTCGCCCAAAGGGGTAGCGGTTCATTTGTCTTGAGCACAGATATCGTCTGCTTCTGATGTACCCGGTTCACGGTGGGGTGAACGTGCGTAGGTCCCTCGAAGTCCAACGCTGTCTGCTTCTGGGGAACCTTTCTCCAGGTTAGGTTCCCTAGCGGTGCTATACAGGTTAGCTCTGTCAGTGGACAAGGGAGAGGTTACGAGCACTTCACCTTGTCCTTTCCCCTGATGTCCAAAAGGAGGAAAGGAAAAAACCCAGAAGGAGGGACAGGCTGATCAGTGGTCGAAGTGAAGTCATCTTGAGGTGGAGGGGTCTTTTTGCAGTAAGAAGCATGGGTCCAGGCAGTCAGTCCTTGGCACTTCACAGCGGTGTTGGTAGTTAGCAGGACTTAATAAGGACCTTTCCAGCATGGGGCCAGAGTAGTCTTTCGTTGATGGACCTTTATGTAGACCCAGTCACCCAGTTTTAACAAATGGCAGGTTTGCTCAGGATCCTTGGACCAGGACTTCTTTCACCTGTAAATAGAGAGACCTAACACATTTCATTAATGTCTGGCAGTGTTTTACAGATCTCACAGCTGCTTGGGCACATTCAAGCCCCCCTCTTCTTGGCCGTCAGCCAAATCCTAGCTGTGAGTAGTATCCTTGGGTAAGCCAGTGTCTTATCTTTGGACTGAGCCTGCCAGCTACAGCATTGAATTAGCTCGTCCTCCGTTCTTTTTCTTCTCCCCTTTTTGGCTTCTATTAACCTGCAAAGGAAACTTTCACTTTCCACTCACACACCTTTGTTCAAAAATGAACACATATACATTGCCCATTATACAGCACTTTAGTCTTATTGTTCAATGTATACCACATACACCCTTCGAGGAAAATGACTTTATTACAGAGCTTTGGAGCAACAAGCCAGGACAAGCACACCTACTTTTGAGGAGTCCACTTGGTACAACCTCTGGTGTTCAATAGCTTTCCTTCCTCCCCAGCCCTCTGGCTAGAAATCAGAGGTAGCCACAAGGATCCCATGTATAATATGGGGAGTGGGTTAACCTTTCATGTCCTTGCTTCCAAAGACTGTTGGTGCGTGAATTTTAACAATTTCTTTTTTTAATTAAAAGGTCTGGACAATGAAATTTTTTTTCCTTACTTAAGCAAATGTATTAAACTTTAGTATACCACATTTTTCTGATATTATCCAAACACTTTGTATTTCAAGTTGAATAAAACAAGTATCTGCATTTTGAATTAACCCTTCTATTTAGTTTTAAACTAAACTGTCCTATGAAAAATTAAACACAGCAATTCTGGCCACAAGACAGGACATAGAACACAGAACATAATTCCTATTGTGCCAGTAAATTCATGATATGTTGAATTGCTTTTCAGCTGGAATCAGTTTTCTCTTATTTTCTGAAAGACAAAAAGAGCATAGATCTACCCCTTCTTGGCAGTCAGTCATTGCTTAAAATATTTTCTTTTTATACAAATACCCTTGTTAATTGCAGGCAAAACAGAGGAATTACCCATATTTTCTTGTATTTGTTTTTTAGGCAGCCCAGGTTTCAGTGGCTTTTATCTTATCAGTTAGGTAATTTACATTAAAACAAATGCTTTTTGGGTTGCTCTTGGATCCACATCTTAAAGATTTTACTTTAAAAAGGGCACAATAAACTTTACCAGACTTTTGATTGCCTTTTACTTTTAACTCCTGTTTTCACAACACACAACTCTAAAAAAGAAAACAACCAACTATTGTAGCCCCTTAGAGTCTAATAGGATCTTAATTAAGTAGCATTATATATTTACATTCCTTTAGACATTTGGGCGGTTAAGTTCCAATAAAACCCCTTATGTTCTTTTAGCTAATTTGACTAAATTTTTCATAGCCAAATGATTTCAATTACATAGTCTCTTTGCCTGGATTTATTTACAGACATTTCTTTGAAAAAAAGGCCCATTTTCCCTTCAGAATGGCTGCAAAGAAACCAAAATTTTTTTTTCTTCAGCATTTTTACAAACTTCAACTGATAATTCCCTCCAGCAACTACAGAGTTAACTTCTCACTTTCTTTCCTTAAATCACTTGCTTATTTTCCAAAATGACACCCCAATTAACTCAGATTTTACCATTCCAATTATTATTCTGGGATTTACGTTTCCCATTCCTGTAATTATTTACTCCTCTTTTTTCACTATGCCCTTCAAGTTTCCAAACTGTTTTCCAATCTCTTTATCTGTTGCCTGCCCGCTTGGGCCCGATTCTGTTTTTCTCTCTGAACTGTCCCTTCCATGAGCACCAGCTTTGTTCCACTACCAATTTAACAGGGAGGGTGGGCTTCTTAATGAGCCCCAGCCCTCCTGGTCTCTTCTCTTAAATATTCTCACTCACAAGGGCTACCCGAGTCCTCCCCCGTGAGGCTTGTCACCTGGACAGAATGCACGGCCAATTGGCTGTTTAACTATTTAATTTCCTCTTATGGCAGACACACTGTTGTTATGGCATATGCTGAGCACAAATGGTTAAATTTTGACTAGTCTCTAAAGGACTGGTACTTGCTTAGCCCGTGCTTCCTTTTCTGCCTGGAAGTCCTGTCTTAAGGCTTGCAACTGTCCTGGGCATAGGTCAGAAACCCGAGGGTAAGCCGGAGGAGGGGCAGAAGCAGGCATAGCACAAAGCGGGGCTGGAGACCCCTGAGATTAATAAGAAAAGGAGGAGGAAAGAGGACGTCCTTCTTTTGGCTTATAATTATACCATACAAACAAATAATCCATTTGTCCCAGTCTAAGATCGACCAAAATATCTCTTAAGGAATCCATCCTGTCTGTGGAAAAAGTTCCGCAGGCTGGCCAATCTTTAGTCGGGGACAAATGAGTGGTGAAAGCTGGCCATTGAACCTGACATAAATTATTCATTTTTGATTTAGTCAACCCAGTAGTTCCAGAGATTCCCTTCCAATCTCTGAGTATCAGAGACAACGGGGCGTCCCCAGGGCATTTACTGCCAAATTGTCCCATCCTAGGTGGAAAGAGGACTCAAACCCACAATCCCCGACTCTTAGTATCAAGCGATCGCTTACCTCTCCAGGGACTCAAACCCCGAAGACCTGGATCTGGAGCCTACTCAACGGGTAGGTGGACGTTGCTGGATTTCTATGGGCTCCTGCTGGTTCACAGAACACGCCTTATCGCCGACGCAGGGATCAGATCACTAGCAAGGCTCCTCGAAAACGGAGGATGCACGCTGCGTTGCTTTAGAGTCTGACCCCGGGCTGGAGAGTCAGACGGGTCCCGGTGGAGTCACCAAATTGTCGAGGACTCGAACCCCAGACGGTACGGTTCATTGTCTGACCGGAGACAGACAGGCAACACCAGCAAGGTCCGAACACAAAGCTCTTTATTGAAGAGTGCACACAAGAATAGAGAGCAGCCCGTCTCCAAAGAGAACCAGCAGCCTCTAAGTAAAACTAATAGGTTTTTATAGACAGTTCCGTCACGTCACAGATTTATTCATAAAGCAGCCCACCCCTCCCCTATGTTTGTTAAAATCCTCTATTATGCATGCACTTCTACCCCCTTATTGTAGATAACTTTTAGCAAATCACAACCCTTCACTAACTTTCTTATCGGTATGGGTGTTAACCAGGAGACAAGGAGTTAAGAACAGACATAGCACAAAAACAAAGGAGTGGAAATCAGCGCCTCCGTATCTCAACAAGACAGTTCCCAGAACATCTGGTACAAAAATGCAGGAATGCAGGCCTCCCCTTTTTTCTTACTCCCTACAACTTAAACAAGTATTCTTTCATTCTACTTATCTCGTTCAGGGACTTTCCCAGCAACCTTTATTGGCCTGACTTTGGTTCGGTTGGCATAACTGCTTCATATTTAATTTTTCTCACCTAACAGTCCCATGTGTAATATGGGGAGTGGGCTAACCTTCAATACCTTTGCCTCCAGGGACTGTTGGTGTGCAATTTTGACAACAATTTCTCCCATTAACACATCTGGTTTTACAATACTGGAAACGTATCGCGCCCATTCATATTGATAAGTGTCAAACAATGCTCTTTTTCTTTGTTTTAACAAATGCATCAAACCCTTAATATTTTCCAATATGATCCAGAACATTTCGTGTTCCAAAGTAGCTAGGGCAAGTATCTGCATTTCAGTGCATCCCATAGCTATGGCTGTGTAGTTTCCTATTTTTAAATTTTTTCTTATGCATAAGCCATGTGGTAGTATTAAGCCATTGCCAAAGATTCCAGCGGGCTTTTAGGTTACCCAGACCAATTTGGACCAAGTCTACATTGGCATGTACTTGGTTTTGAGTCAGGCTGTCCTGTAGCTGCGACAGAGAGCTTAATTTATTTTTAAGTACCTGCAGGTTTGCAGTATTTTTTTTTTTTAAACACACAACAGTGCTAGCAACAAGACAAAACCATGAGACAAAACATAGAACACAAAACACAATTTCTATTGTGACAGTAGATTCATGCTATTGGGTTGCTCTTCAGCTGGCATCAGCTTTTCCTGGTTTTCTGAAAGACAAAAAGAACATGTTTCTACCCCTTTTGGGGTGACAGATTATTGCTTAAAATATTTCTTTTACAAATACCCTTGCTGATTGCAGGCAAAACAGAGGAATTACCCCCATATTTTCCTGTGTTTGTTCTATAGGCAGGCCAGGTTTCAATGGCTTCTATCTTTTAACGGTTATGGGGAAATTATCCTGTTTAGTCATTAAAGCCATGAGGTGGGGTACCTCAGTTTCCCTTCTTATATAACAGACCAAGTTTATAATGTTTTTCCTGCTGTGTTAAGCTTTAAGTTTATTTACAGGTAATAACTGAGAAGCATCGTTACCATATGACTTTGATTTTTGGAAAAATCCTTTATACACATTATACATTGTTACAGGGGACTTATTATCATTAGATTTATTAAAGTTATCTTGTTATACCATGCCTCTTATTTAGACAATTTGTTTGCTGACCAGGTTTGTCCTTTATCTGCAGCTCCTTTGTGCTGCCAGTTCTTTCCTTCCTTTATTAGTTAGGTAATTTGCATTTTCACAGACGCTTTCTGCTTTTGGATTTAAAGCTATCTTAAAAGGGACACAATCAGCTTTCACCAAAGTTTTGATCACTTTTTAAACTTCTGCTTCCAAAACACACAGCAATCTGAAAAAGAAAACCCAACCTACTGTGGCTCCCTTTGGAGCCCTAATAGCATTTTAATTAGGCAGCATGGTATGTTTGCATTTCTTTTGCCCCTTCTACAATATACCCCACACATGTTCTGGGGAAAATGCACATTCCTTCCATAATTTAACTTCTATAACATTATCCATATTCATTTTTACATAAGGTGTAACTATTTCTTTTTTTTTTTTTGCTTACAGAGATTTCATGTACCTTTATCAAAGTGACAGTCTGATTACTCAGAGCCATTTTAAGACTCAGTGTTTCTAACATTGCTTCTTTTTGTTTTGTGCACCTCACTCCTGCTGTTGCTTCAGAGAGGCACTGTCTTTTTTAATTTCTTATTCATTTATTTTTTTACTACAGCTCTCATCTGCTATTTTGTTACAAAAACAAAACAAACCAACCAACGAACAAGAATCCAGAATTTTTTTTCTATTCTCCTGATTTTGACTGCCCTGCTGCAGCCACAACTTAAAAACATTTTAAATTTTGTAAAGCATTGAGTTACCTTTTAAGGGTAAAATGCCAAATCCCAAAGCTAAACAACACTAATCACCTGTGTCCAGCAAAAAGGTCTGTCAGTTTTGCAACTTTGAATTAAAGAGTCAAATAGATTTTTAGTGGCATTATTTAAAACAAAAACAAAACCAACTGGTCCTTAGAACTTTACATATTTACACACAAACAGATAGATACATACACATTATCTTTTCCTTAACATCCCTTCCACACTGCTCTGTTTTTTTACGTCTTACATTCCCTTTATACATTTGAGGCAGTTAAGTTCCAGTAGAACCCCCTTGTGTTCTTTTAGCAAATTTGACTAAATTGCCCAGTCAAATGATTTGAATCAGATAGTTTATTTTTGCCTGGCTAATTTACAGACATTCCTTTGGAAAAGGCCCATTTTTCCTTCAGAATGTCTGCAAAGAAACCAAGAATGCTCTTTCTCAAACACTTTCCTTTTTAACATTTTCACAAAGTTTAGCTGCTCAATTCCCTCCAGCCTATGCAGAGTTAACTTTTTCACTCTCTTTTCTCTTTATAATTATGCCTGGGGGTGCCGTACATAGGACCTTCTCCCCCTCCACCTGCTGTAATGGCTGCTACCTGTTTAGAGGCAAAGCCCAATTTTTGTCTCAGACTCTTAATTAGTGATTTACAACTACTATGATTTGCAGGTGCTCTGCCCTGCTTCAAGGTTAATTTCTTTACCATACCTTGGAGCACATGATTCTCTCTTTCAATTTTCTCAGAGTCTTTAGCTTGGTCTGCCAGGAATCTTTCTCTCTTTTTGCATTCCTGGAGTGCCTCTTTCACTATTTTCAGCTGGCTTTGGGTATTTGTAGCCAGCACCTTCCAATTGTCTGCTCCCTTTTCCGTTTATGCCTTTTCCTCTTTACGTGAAGACAAGTGGAGGTAAGAATCCTTACTTGCCTCCCACAACAACCAAATTGCTGCTGCATCTCTTTTTGCAGCACTAGAAGGTTTGTATATGAGCCAATCTATCCTCTAGGTCCGAAATAGTGCAGACATCAGCTAGGGCTTGTTTAGTCCAAGGACTGTGCCCACATTTTTGAAGGATTTGTTTAAAAGGTGTAATTTTTTTTTAACAAAAGGTGAGGTTGGAGTTCCTTCTGACTCCATTCCTCCCTCTGGTACTGGCTTATCCTGTTTTCTTTTAAACATCTTAACACAGATATTTCAATCTCTTTGTCACTCCTGGTATTACTTAGCAAGTGACACAGCCTAGATTCTGAAATCATAGCTTATCAAATTTCCTTGTCACACCTAGCACAGGTCACCGAGTGACACAGCATAGATTCTCTGAACCTGCTACTCCTTATTCCAGCGAGTAGCTTAGCCTGGCCCTTAGACCTTCTTGCTGCCCCGATACCTCAGTGAGCAATAGGACTTAGGTTTAGTATAGTACAGTAATCGTAGCTTAATCTATGCGTTTTTCCCCTGCTACCTTCCCAGAGGCCAGCAAGTCCCCTGCTACCTTCCCAGAGGCCAGCAAGTCTGGTTAACCTGTTTTTCCCTGCTACCTTCTCGGAGGGCAGCAGGTCTGGTTAACCTAATAGAAATGCCTAGCTCAATAGAGCTGGAGGTGTGCACACCAATATTTACAATAACTGAGGCTTTTTACCAGTATTACCCCTTTCACAATTCTCCACCAAAATGTTATACCAATAAAATAAAAACCAGCAGGATCTTATTAAAAGGGGAAAAGGCAAAATACCACATTTATTGTGAATACAGAAAGAATCATAGTAAGCAGTTAGTTATAGCTATAACATTCCATTCAATCTCATATTTTATTCACACACACACACAGGTTCTGCAAGGTTATTATCATAGTTACCAGTCTTAGAGTTTCTCATGCCAAGCCACTGGCCAGGTGGCCTGGACATGAGGAGGGAGCAGGGCCTTGTCAGATGCTCATCTGATGCTCCTGGAAGTTGGTTTGCAGAATCAGACCCCAAAGTTCTCACTTTCTAGAGTCCATTTTTATAGGAGTTTCTTCCTATGCCATTCTATGGGAATTGCTTCATCATGCTGTTGCTGAATCAATCAGCAGATGGCACATTCCTGACGGCTCCGTGCTGCCAGATGTTATCTTGTTCTTTGGTTCTCGCATCCTTGAGGCTGTTGGGTGAATTCCACTCTGCCCTCCGGGGGTCCTCTGGTTATTTCCACTTGACGCCTTCTTCAGCCGATGGACTCTGGATACTCTTAGGCAGGCCCCTCCCTGATCATTCAGTTATTATCCACACCAAGCATCCATCCACATACATCCTCTATCTCTATTTTAATCACAATTGTTAACAAAGCGAGATGAATACAACAAAAGGGCAGGGAGTCTCTGGGTGCTGTTTCTGTTGTTACAGAGTATTGCTTTGAGTCCCTCTGTGTGTGAGTAGTTGTTGTTACAAAGAATTGCTTTGAGAACAGACTCTGTCTTAGAATGTAGTAACACAATTAGCAGCTTGCAAGTTTCACACAGAGAGGGAGAGAAACAGTACCAAAAACCAAGAGACCTCTTAATTAGTAATACCCTGGAATTTAAACTATGGGGAATCAAACTCATTCGTGATTTTAATACAGAACTTCTTTAATATGATCCAACATAATCCCCCTTTTGACACTAAGATTTATAATCGTCAGTGTCACTTTCTGTGTAGCCTATTCAAGAGAAGGTACTGTGAGGCAATTTGATTCCAATTCATCCCACATACATGATCCTAGTGATGTATCTTTACTACGAGGTTCTGGGGCAACAGGCAAGGTGAGGGACACCCACTTTTGAGGAATCCATTCAGTGCAACCTCTAGTGTCCAATAGCTTCCCTCCCTCCCCAGCCCACTGGCTCGAGGTCCAGGTTAGCCAGAAGGATTCCATGTGTAATATGGAGAGTGGGCTAACCTTCAATACCTTTGCCTCCGGGGACTGTTGGCGTGCAATGTTGACAACAATTTCTCCTATTAACACGTCTGGTTTTACAATGCTGGAAACGTATTGTGTCCATTCATATTGATAAGTGTCAAACAATGATCTCTTTCTTTGTTTTTGTATAAGGCTGTCCTGTAGCTGGGACAGAGAGCTTAATTTATTCTTCATTACCTGCAGATCTGCAGTATTTAATTTTTTTTTAAAAACACACAACAGTGCTAGCAATGAGACAAAACATAGAACACAAAACACAATTTCTATTGTGACAGTAGATTCATGCTATTGGGTTGCTCTTCAGCTGGCATCAGCTTTTCCTGGTTTTCTGAAAGACAAAAAGAACATGTTTCTACCCCTTTTGGGGTGACAGATTATTGCTTAAAATATTTCTTTTACAAATACCCTTGCTGATTGCAGGCAAAACAGAGGAATTACCCCCATATTTTCCTGTGTTTGTTCTATAGGCAGGCCAGGTTTCAATGGCTTCTATCTTTTAACGGTTATGGGGAAATTATCCTGTTTAGTCATTAAAGCCATGAGGTGGGGTACCTCAGTTTCCCTTCTTATATAACAGACCAAGTTTATAATGTTTTTCCTGCTGTGTTAAGCTTTAAGTTTATTTACAGGTAATAACTGAGAAGCATCGTTACCATATGACTTTGATTTTTGGAAAAATCCTTTATACACATTATACATTGTTACAGGGGACTTATTATCATTAGATTTATTAAAGTTATCTTGTTATACCATGCCTCTTATTTAGACAATTTGTTTGCTGACCAGGTTTGTCCTTTATCTGCAGCTCCTTTGTGCTGCCAGTTCTTTCCTTCCTTTATCAGTTAGGTAATTTGCATTTTCACAGCTTTAAATCCAAAAACAGAAAGCGTCTATCTTAAAAGGGACACAATCAACTTTCACCAAAGTTTTGATTACTTTTTTTAACTTCTGCTTCCAAAACACACAGCAATCTGAAAAAGAAAACCCAACCTATTGTAGCTCCCTTTGGAGCCCTAATAGCATTTTAATTCGGTAACATAGTATGTTTGCATATCTTTTGCCCCTTCTACAATATACCCCACACATGTTCTGGGGAAAATGCACATTCCTTCCATAATTTAACTTCTATAACATTATCCATATTCATTTTTACATAAGGTGTAACTATTTCTTTTTTTTTTGCTTACAGAGTTTTCATGTACCTTTATCAAAGTGACAGTCTGATTACTCAGAGCCATTTTAAGACTCAGTGTTTCTAACATTGCTTCTTTTTGTTTTGTGCACCTCACCCCTGCTGTTGCTTCAGAGAGGTACTGTCTTTTTTAATTTCTTATTCATTTATTTTTTTATTACAGCTCTCATCTGCTATTTTGTTACAAAAACAAAACAAACAAACAAAAACCAACCAACCAACCAACAAGAATCCAGAATTTTTTTTCTATTCTCCTGATTTTGACTGCCCTGCTGCAGCCACAACTTAAAAACATTTTAAATTTTGTAAAGCATTGAGTTACCTTTTAAGGGTAAAATGCCAAATCCCAAAGCTAAACAACACTAATCACCTGTGTCCAGCAAAAAGGTCTGTTAGTTTTGCAACTTTGAATTAAAGAGTCAAATAGATTTTTAGTGGCATTATTTAAAACAAAAACAAAACCAGTTGGTCCTTAGAACTTTACACATTTACACACATACAGATAGATACATACACTTTTTCTTTTCCTTAACATCCCTCCACACTGCTCTGTTTTTTACATCTTACATTCTCTCTTTCCGTGTTCTCAGAGGCTTTAGCTTGGTCTGCCAGGAATTTTTCTCTCTTTTTGCATTCCTGGAGTGCCTCTTTCACTATTTTCAGCTGACTTTGGGTATTTGTAGCCAGCACCTTCCAATTGTCTGCTCCCTTTTCCGTTTGTGCCTTTTCCTCTTTACCTGAAGACAAGTGGAGGTAAGAATCCTTTCTTGCCTCCCACAACAACCAAATTGCTGCTGCATCTCTTTTTACAGAACTAGAAGGTTTGTATATGCGGATATACTGAGCCAATCTATCCTCTGGGTCCAAAATAGTGCAGACATCAGCTAGGGCTTGTTTAGTTCAAGGACTGTGGCCACATTTTTGAAGGATTTGTTTAAAAGGTGTAATTTCTTTAACAAAAGGTGAGGTTGGAGTTCCAGGTTGGATATTAGGAAAAACTATTTCACAAGGAGGGTGGTGAAGCACTGGAATCCATTACTTAGGGAGGTCGTGGAATCTCCTTCCTTAGAGGTTTTAAAGGCCCAGCTTGACAAAGCCCTGGCTGGGATGATTTAGTTGGTGGTGTTCCTGCTTTGAGCAGGGGGTTGGACTAGATGGCCTCCTGAAGTCCCTTTCAACTCTGATATTCTATGATTCTATATCATTTGTGAAAGGGCCACAAAACCATTTTGCCAAGCGTCGGGTTCATCTGCCCCAAAATTCCTGATGAACTTAGTGCTGGGTGCAGGGTTAAATCAAACAAATTGTCTTATGGACCTACACCCCATAGTGAACTTAATACAGATATTGCTTCCCTGGAAGATAGTCGAGGTAGAGAAACAAGGACTAGTTGTTGTGTATATGTAGGGAGATAAATTTACATTGGTTTCAGACCACAACTTGTTTAAGTGGCTTCATTAATACAATTTTAAAATCCACTGACAGTTAAAAAGGGGCTGGCTAAAAGCCAATGATCTTGGTGCTTGTGCGTTTTAGTAAATGTTTCTGGCATGTTCAGCTTGGTGGTTCAGCAGTACTCCGGGTTTCTTCTGAGGTTTGAATTCATACCGTCTCCAGAACTAAAAATGAAATTCAGAGAGAGACCGCAGCAAATTCCACAGGCTGTGTCACAAAACCCGCTAAACTCCCCCACGGCCTTCTCAAGAGACACTGTTCTCATTTCCTACCTTCAGCCATCTTATCCTGCAGGTGGTTCCCCCATCTGGCTCTTCAGCAGACAGCTGGCAGGCCCCCTCTACTTAATTCTACTCTGCAGCATCTTCTGGAGGAGGAAGCAGTCACTAACCACAGTTTTCTGTAGCAGTAAGACCAGGAAATTCCTCTACAGCTACTTCTCTACTACCACTCCTTAAACTCTGGGCTAAGTGTCACTCCAGAGTTCATGAGGATGTAAGGAAATCCCCAATGGGCAGACCTCAGTTCTTAGCAAATGGTTCAGAAGGGATTTTGGTGATGTGGCCCCATTGCTTGGCCTTTCTTTCCAAGGTGGCAATAAAGGTGGTGGGCTAACAGTCTGCCCAGGGAATTCCAGAATGTGAGACCATGGGGACTTTGCAGGGCAGATAACTAGAGGTAATGGGGGTGCCAGGGGCTTGTTGGAGGAGATTGCAGTGAGGAGGTTCCTGTCCCAAATCAGCTGGTTTCAAAAGATCCCCCAAGTCAGGTGAAACTCACCTGCTCCTATTTTTCTGCCCTAATTGGAAATTTCCAGAGATTCATTGAGCCTCTCACTTTGCCCACAGGAATGTTCTTCACAGAAGATTCAAGCAGGCAATTTTTGCCTTGTTTGTAGTATTGTTACAAGTAATGTGTGCATCTCTAGGTTAAAGGGGGTTTTATTATTATTTAATAGCCTGATGCAAACATTTAATGCTTTGTTACTGGTGGAGTTTCTTGCAACTGGCTGCAGGTGTAGAATTTTTCAGAAGGCTGCCATGGTGTCTTCTATACACTGGCTTCCAAGGGACGGGCCAGATGGGACTAATGTGTCTTTACTTCCTCTAATTCTATCATTCCACAAGGTTCAGGTTCCAAACCAAAGGTTCAAACTCCAGATCTCACAATATTTCTTAGGTGTATTTACATAAACTATTCATGCCCATCACAGCTGAAAACATAGAATCCTAGAATCATAGAACAGGAAGGGACCTTGAGAGGTCATCTAGTCCAGTCCCCTGCACTTGTGGCAGGACTAAGTATTATCTAGACCATTCCTGACAGGTGTTTGTCTAACCTGGTCTTAAAAATCCCCAATGATGGAGATTCCACAACCACCCTGACTATTAGGAAGCTTTTCCTAATGTCCAACCTAAACCGCCCTTGCTGCAATTTAAGCCCTTTGCTTCTTGTCCTATCCTCAGAGGTTAAGAAAAAAAAAATTCCTCCTCCTTGTAACAACCTTTTACATACTTGAAAACTGTTATTATGTCTCCTCCCAGTCTTCTCTGAAAACCCAATTTTTTCAATCTTCCCCCACAGGTCATGTTTTCTAGACCTTTAATCGTTTTTGTTGCTCTTCTCTAGACTCTCTCCAGTTTGTCCACATCCTTCCTGAAATGTGGCGCTAAGAATTGGACACAATACTCCAGTTGAGGCCTAATCAGCGCAGAGTAGAGCGGAATAATTACTTCTCGTGTCTTGCTTACAACACTCCTGCTAATGCATCCCAGAATGATGTTCGCTTTTTTTGCAACAGTGTTACACTATTGACTCATATTTAGCTTGTGGTCCACTATGACCCCCGGATCTCTTTCCACAGTAATCCTTCATAGGCAGTCATTTCTCATTTTGTATGTGTGCAACTGATTGTTCCTTCCTAAATGGAGTACTTTGCATTTGTCTTTATTGAATTTCATCCCATTTACTTCAGACCATTTCTCCAGTTTGTCCAGATCATTTTGAATTTTAATCCTATCCTCCAAAGCACTTGCAACCCCTCCTAGCTTGGTATCATCCACAAACTTTATAAGTGTACTCTGTATGCCATTATCTAAATCACTGATGAAGATATTGAACAGAACCAGACCCAGAACTGATCCCTGCAGGACCTCACTCTTTATGCTCTGCCAGCATGACTGTGAACCACTGATAACTACTCTCTGGGAACATTTTTCTAACCAGTTTTGCACCCACTTTATAGTAGCTCCACCTAGGTTGCATTTCTAGTTTGTTAATGAGGTCATGCAAGACAGTATCAAAAGTTTTACTAAAGTCTACATGATCTGCCACTGCACTCTAGTGGCTCACCATGTGATCTGTTACTAGGGTTGTTTTCAGGAAAATGCAAGGACCTCCACCAATGTGAGGGTCATGTTTACCACCCACGATCCAGTGCTGCATGGTGTAGAGAAGTATCTGCTTCATGCAGAAAGAACTCTGCACTGAGAACAGTTTGAGTCCTGTATGGAACCAGGATCCATTCTGTAATGTCTGTGCCTCAGACCCACTGTAGATTCCTCCTTCCTCCTCTTTCACCAGAAACTTCAAGCCATGCAACTTTCTAATGTCCTTCACCAACACATTTACCTAGTGGACACATTCCCTATTCTGCTAGTGTCCAAACACTTCTAATCCCCGGAGGACAGACTCCTCCTCCCAGCTGATATAAGAATTTGTGGCAGAAGAAGAAAGTCTAAATTTGAATTTTGACACTTTTAACTACAGGGATGTGGCAGATTTGTTTGAACAGAAGCAGCAGGTGGGAGGCTCAGACAATGGAGCAGAGAGAGTTCCACAGGGCTCCACCTGCAGCCTAACGGAGGCTTGTTTTTGGGGAGCGGGCTGGGAGAGCAGTGGGGGAAGGAAGTGGAGAGTGAACCTGTGACTTAATCTTTCTAAAGATTGGGAAAGGAAATAGCACAGCCACCAAGGCTGCAGTAGGCTATGTTGCCCTGCGCCTGGGGAGGGGAGGAGGCGGGGTATTCCATTCCACAAGCCCCATAGTACTCTGTGGAGTACAGCCGAGCATAGGCAAACCACCCAGGATGATCTGATTTTCTGTACAAACATAAGAGTAAGAAGAATAAATGAGTTGCAGTAAATTCGCCTTTAGTCAGCCAGCTAAAAGCCATATGACCTTCCAACTAAACTTTACAGATCTGCTCCTATCCACTTCCATTAAAGTCCATGGGAGTTTTGTCATTGACTCCAATTTGAGCAGGATCAGACCTTTGGGCATGAGTTTCCAGCCAGCTTGTTGAGATGTAGCTCAGCAGCCAGTGGCTGGGAAGGAAATATGGAGTTCGGGCTTTGAGAGCGGACAGTAGGGTTGTGTAACAGAAACAGGCAACACCACTTTCTCCAGTGGGACCAAACGTTTCTGAGGTTCAAATTTTGTTCTGGTGCATTTTTCTGGTGCTGAGTATATGCAGTTCCTGTCATGATGGGGAGCCCTGCCATCCTGTCAGAAATGAACACCCTCCTTTCAGTCCAGTCCCCCCCCAATGGCAACACTAGTAACTGCAGAGGGATTGGTGGGAATCAAAGGCAGGAGAGTGTGACATTGCTGTGATCAGAGTAACTGCAGAGGTGGGTAGGGGCTGGCGGAGACTGATGAGAAGAGAGGAAGGGAGGCTGGAGCAGAAAGAGGGACAGACCTGGAGCCATGAGATTTAAAGGGTGAAATCTGTCCCCAATGGCAGCATTGACTTCAGTGGGGTCACGATTTCACCTGAAGTATGTAGCTCAGCTGCTGCAAAGCTCTCGTAAATTTTCAGTTATCTAAGATTACCATAACTGTGGTTCTAAGGTCACCAGAAATTGCCATGCCTGAAAACGTGCCTGTAATGCTAATTAGAGTTGCCAGGAGTTTATATCAAACTTTCTCGCTACTGGAAGAGGCCAGTGCTTCTTCTGGAAGGCCAGCAGCACAGTCTGAATATCACTGGTTTGGAGGGACTTGTATTCCATCCTTTGAATCTCTCTCTCTCTCTCTCTCTCTCTCTGATTATCAGATGGCTGTATGAAAAAATTTGGGGGGGGGAGAGGAGCGGGAAGGGAGTTTTTGAGATTCTGAAAAATGCAAAAAAAAAACAAAAAACAAAACACCAGCAAGTCACTAGGTGCAAATTCTTAGACTTTACAACCCTGCCTGTGTTGGCCTGGCTAGGTGTGTGACCAGGACTTAGAAAAATACAGGGGTGGGTCTAGATCAATAGTCTGCTGTGGGAAAGAGAACTTGATCCTAGTAAAGGGACTTGTAATCTCCAGATCCCGGGGGGGTCCTCCCAGCCCTTCGGGACAGGAAAGAAATATGGACACAAGCACATGCGATTCCAAGGGGTTAAGCAACAAATATGAAAGTGCATTTTAATCCCAACCAACATTATATGTCATGCATAGGTTTGATTATAGAGAGCACTTTCTTCATCAGCTGAGAGAGAGGGTTATGAATATTACTCTGCGAGGTCTCATGTTTTGCTGTGGTGTTGGTGATCAATGTACAGAGAGAATACACACTCCCATGGATGGACTGCTGGATGGCACACAGAGATATGGCCGGACTGACCGTATCAAACAGGCAACACAATTAAATAAATATCCCTTCAGCAATAATTACATGGCTCATGAGCTGTGCCCCTGTGAGCCCCTCCTGTTCAGAGCCACACAGGGGATGTCAACACTGCAACTGGGACAGCAAGTGTAGGCATCTCTGAGCTAGCTTTGATTGAACTAGGGGCAGGATGGGCTAGCTGCCAGAGTACATACCTAGGGTCCCAGATGGGACTGTGCTTAGGTGGCTAGCCCATGCCGTGCTGGCTACAATGCTATTTTTAGTGAACAAGCTCAGGTATGTCTACTCGTGCTGCAGTCACACTTCCTGATTTTTCTGTAGATGTACCTTTAGTCAGTGTCACTCCTGGCATGTAAATTGCAATCTCTTTAACTATTCTATCTTCTAACTGAGAGGCAGGAGGAACTCCCTGGTGCTCGCACTGCAGGACTCTCTTAAATTCACCATTACAATGAACTAAACAGCAGGCTAGTGAAGTGACAGAGGCTGTCAGTACTAATACTTACGAACACAAACTGATCGCCAGCTGAGATCAGGAAGAAATGCATCCCCATGGTACAGAGTACTGTACAGTTAGATGAACTGGGGAGCTTTGAGACCTTCCTCTGAAACACAAAGCACTGGCCACGATGGGCACTACAGACTAGACAGATCTCTGGTTCGGCTCAGTGTGGCATAATCTTTGTTTCAATTATTTATTTATATTTAAAATAAATACTAATAATAATAATAAAAAAAAAGCCTCTCCCAGGCTGTAGGTGCCCTAACATCAGTAATAGCATAATAAAATCACAGCAGTGTTCAGTTGTCATTGCAATGGGAATTCCTTCCCATCCTTTCCTCAACATGGAAAGCATACCTTCAGCCTTCTCCCAAAATCTGATCCAATAGATAGCTTTTGTAGCATGCCCTGAAGGTCACCACATTTGGGTTATTTTGGACCAAGTGGGACAACAAGTTCCAGAGTCTTGGAACCCACCCAGAGAAGGCTCTCCCAGCTGCCACCTCCCCTTTTTTATCATGAGGGAAATCCAGCTCAGGCTCCCCTTCTGACCCCAGCTGTGACAGAATAACATGGGGAAAGAGGTGATCCCTTCAATTGGCTGGTCCCAGACAATACAGGACTTTACAAGTCATAATCAACACCTTAAACTCTCCCCAGAGACTGATGGGCAGTCAGTGGAGAACCTGGAGCACTGCTTTTCTGTAATCCCAGAGAGATGTCCTGCTCAATAAGTGAGCTACTGTGGTGTACACCAGCCAGACATTAGATGGGTTGTGTTCCCTAGAGCTAGCTAGAGAGAAAAGTTGAAAGAAAACCTGACACACTATAGATCCCAATACTCTATTACAAATGTATATAATTACATATCCCAGAAATGGGCATTCGCACATATTCTCTAAGTACAAAGACTACAACAGGCAAACACATAAATGGCAGATTCCACTTTCAGATGAAATCACTTGTCAGACAACTGCCTACATCATCATGATGTATGGGTCAGAGTAGGCCTTTCAGGCTTCACTCAGGATGAAACTGCAGAAATAAAGGGAATAGGTATCATTTCTATTTGTATGCAGGGACGACATATACTTGGGAAGTATAGTATTTTATGCTAAAAATGACATTCATAATTAACAAGTTAGCAATAGTACCTAACGCTTCCATAGTGTCATTTGATTGCAGATATCAAAGGACTTTACAAATGTGGGTCTGTACGATTAACTCCCATTTTACAGGTGAAGACATTTAGGCACAGAGAGGGGAAGTGACTCACCGAAAGTCAGTGTCAGAGCTGCAGTTAGAACCCAGGTCTCCGGAGTCCCCCTCCTTGGCTCTAACCACTACACTCTACTGCAAAGTATTAATACTAGTGTTGCACAGAGATTTTCAAATGTTGTCTTGCTAAACCACACAACCCTTCTGTGTGCTAGGCAGGCATTACTCTGCCTATTTTGCAGATGCGGAAACAGATGCAGAGATTATGGCCAAAGACCAACATTTTCACACTTGGGCAGAAGTAAGGCACCTAGAGTCATATTCAGGCATTGAAATAAGTTGCCTGATTTCTAGGTCTAAATACCTCCTGCTCCCACAGAAGTCAGGGGAAGCCGAACTTTAGGCTTTGAAAATGTTGCCTGATGTCACACACTGAGTCAGCTGCAGAGTTGGGGTTAGAATTTAGGGGCTGCTGGTCCCCAACCCCATGCTCAGTTTACTAGATTACACTGCGTTCTTTACTGCCTTCATACTTACTGAATGAATATTCAGCCTGGAATCCAGGATACTGCAGGAAGTAGTCACTGTGGAACTGGACAAGCACTGAGTTCCCAGAGGAGATGAAGCCTGGAACTAGGTCATTTGCACAGTATTTACCCTCAGAACGCGCTGTGGTTGTGCCTCCATCGTAAATAACCAGGTAGTCATGTTGGCATTGAAATGAATCCTCCAGAAGCAAGGACAATATAGTCAGTGATATCTGTCAGTGGGAGACAAGCAAAGCAGACATCTCCACTATGTTCTCAGTGCATAATTTCTGTGAATCATACAGTCATTAATGGCAGCCTGTTGAGATATTATTGGATGGGTTAGGGCACCGGAAAACATTCAATTAATAATGAGCCAAATTCTCTGCAAGAGTAAACTGGTGATTTATCCAATAACAAGCTGTTTAAGCAGGGCCTTTAGTATTTGTACAGAGCCTAACACAATGTGGGCACTACCGGAAATAACAACAACAATATTTAGATAGTCTCCTTCATCCCAAACTATACAAAAGGATCCCTTACACTCATCACTGATGGTGCATCACAGCAACTGCTTTCCCCTGCACAGCAGCTCTATACGTACATTTGTAATAGGAAAGGTGGGGAAACCTATATCCAATGGAGAAGATATTTAGGTGAGTGGAATGTAATTACTCAAGTTGAAATATGGACAGGTCACCAGTGCTAACCTTATGTGCACTGGCTAATCCTGTGGGGTTTTAACTCTACAGGACTGGCCAGTTTCGAAGAGTTTGGGTGGACGCGAGAGGGCACTGTGGTAGGTTGGAGGAATGGGGCATCAGAGAAGTCTGAGAAGGTTTATTCAGAAACTGTGATGAGGGATGAAAGAGCAGAGAGAAGGAAAGAGCTGGGAGCTAGTTTAACATGGTTGTCATCCTTTGGCTCAGAGCCCTTAAGAGGTAATGCTTGTTTTCGAGATTTTAAGGCCTCACCACCCAACTCTTACAAAATGTGCCGTAGGATTTTTAGTAACCACAGCGGGTCTGGACCTCAATTTTAAATCTCATCTGAAAGACGGCATTGCCATCCACAAAGCAAACACCATGCTGTGGCAACAGGTCAGTTCTGACTCAGAGGAGTGAAAGCTACATACTGAGTCACCCACACCACTTCCACAGGATGGCCGCTCTTACGTTCCTGCATTTTCCTGAGTTTTCCTTGGAGGTCTCCTATTAAAATATTAACTAGGATCAGCCCTGTTTGCTTGTGAGACTTAATGGGCTCACAGTGAAAGGGGGCAAGTCAGCATGTTAATGTGTCCCCTTTGGAGACTATAAGGAAATCAGAACAGCCATACTGGGTCAGACCAAAGGTCCTTCTAGCCCAGTATCCTGTCTGCCAACAGTGGCCAATGCCAGGTGCTTCGGAGGGAATGAGCAGAACAGGTTATCATCAAGTGATCCATGCCCTGTCACCCAATCCCAGCTTCTGGCAAACAGAGGCTAGGGACACCATCCCTGCCTATCCTGGCCAATAGCCATTGATGGCTCTATCTTCCATGAATTTATCTATTTCTTTTTTGAACCCTGTTATAGTCTTGGAGACAGAGATGTATGGATCTGCATTAATTTGGTTTACTATCTGGAAAATTCCAGCACTATTTCATTATATCTTGGTGAAATTGCCATTAACTCAACTCACTCACTCCTGTGTGTCCTAGAAACACAAAAACATTAGTGTGGATGGGATTTACTTTTAAAAAGTGGATGATGTTTAAACAGGTCAGAAAATTCAAGCCTGCCTCCATTTGTTGCACTGGTAGACAGGTGATGATACCCCTACCTGCAAAGTAGGTGCAGTTCCCTACAATCTCATTCATTTTCTTTAAAAAAGGCAAGTTCAGGAATGTTCTCTCTCAGTTCTGTGCCCACTGAAACCAGCCCTCTTACACAGATATTTGAAATGCAGACAGGTTGCAGTACAAAATTAACTTAAATCATCTGGAGAAACGATCTGGAGAATTCTGCCCGTGCACCAGCCAGGGTAGAAAAAGAGGGGGCAAGTTAGGGGTGGGGAGAGAAGACGAAGGTAGGTGGCAGAAGGAGGGTCTGCTATGCCCACTCCACTGGTGAAAGGCTTTCTGGGAGTAGTATACCTTAAAGGTGCCCCTTTTGCAGCTTTAACTCGTGTCTGGATTGGGCAGAGAAGAACCTAGGGAGGCGCCAAGGTTTTCAATGGGCACAGTGGAGAAGCGTACCCTTCCAGTTTGATAACTTGACATTCCAAACAGCTGCTGGATATTCTACAGTGACCAGAATCCATTTGATTTGCCATTGCTTCTATCTCCAGGGCAGCCCTACAGCAGGTAACCTCAGCTCACCTTGGATCCTTCTGGTGCTATCATTATCCAGGCACAGTCTGTTAGTGGAGGATAGTGAGAAGGATACAGTGGAGACTCAAATTTCCCATTCATGGCAGTAAAAGTCTTGCCACATTGCACTGGGAACAGAAAAGGGATTAAATGTACATGTGGACCCCCTTATGCACAAACACACACAGATGCCCACGCAGAGGTGTCCACACAGACACATAAACCTATACACACATTGACATGGATTATGCCTTACAAGGAGGCGTCCTTATGCCACACTAGCAGCATAAAGAGGGGTTGAGCAGCCTGTACAAAATATACCCACTGAAGGATTTTTTTCCAACCATTGTAATACCTACGCCTTGCATCATCATTGCTCAAACATTTTTAATTTCATTTGTTTTGCATTTGATTTAAAATAATCATCCACAGCTCTGAGGCATAAATGAAAGTTGTCAGACATGGTCTCAGGCCTTACTGGGAGAGACTGGAGACTTACCAAAACTGTAAGAAGCCTTAAATTTGGGCAATGTGGTGCCATCACTGACCAACTCCACAAGCATCATGTTTCCAGAAGACACTACTGAGGGGAGCTGCACTGGTCGACACAATTTGTTCAGAAAGACAGTGTCTCTCCTGCTGCCTCCGTCATAAACCAGAATATGGTTAGAAGCACAGTCTGAGGAGGACTGGATATATAAGGAATTAAACTGCAGGAAAATCTGGAGAAAAGATCATGGAAGAATTTACCAACACAGCTCCAACTCTTCCAACTTTTAAAAAGTTCACTCCTAGTAGCTGAGTTGATTTTATTATTAATTCAATTGCTCAAGTAAAACTATTTCATCTAAAATATTTATCTAATAAGTTCAATTGTCATTGATAAGAGTACCTGGAAACCGATTGCACACTTAGCCCTCAATAGTTAGCAAAGAGTATTTCATTCCATAACCACTTCTTACTTTATTTGCTGGGATACGAATCAGCCATACAGAGCTGGTATTTTTGGGGTATGATGATCGGTAGATAGTAGAGGAAAAACTTCCAGTCAAATTAGAGAGCAAAGTGCTATGGATCCTTGGGGGTGGAGAGAATGAAAAGATCTTAATGATATTGGATGCACAGAAAAAGCAATAAAGAATTAAGTGCTCGGTATGATATACACGCTCTTAATTTCCAGACAGAGTAATGAGTCTGATATGGAAACACATGTAAGGGAGGACAGTTTAGTTTGGCTTCTTACAAAGGGTTGGAATCCAGAAGGGAATGTCTCCTTCTGATTATCTATAACCACTACGGGGCAGATTCACTGAACCTGTTGAAGGGTGGTAGAAATGACACCTCCGTATGCTAGCCTGGTCCCCTGTTCCACTGGGAGTATTCACCATGAGGAATGGTGGCCAGTACTGAAGCTGCAACACTTTATCAGGGTTTTCCTAGTGAGGAGGACAGCTTTAGTTGATGGCTGAGGCTATAACAGCTATGGGATATTCTGTGGCTACAGAAAAGCCCTGTTGATGAAGGCTACTGAATCAACATATCCTTTGGCCAACCTGGCTGTACCACATTCTTAGCCTGGGCCAATCCACAGCAGCTGTCTGCTGTTGCAGCCTCCCCCCAGCTATCTGTTGCCAAGGTCTTTACCCATACAAGCTGTTATGGGACCTAGGGTGGATCTGGCCCTATATATACTTTCCAGGGTGAAATTCACTACTATGCATGGGGCCAGCAAAAGGGCAGAGATGCACCAACTAAGCCTCCCATAAGCCCTATGTGCAGAGGTTTGCATACCTGCACTAGGGTGAATTTTACCTCTATATGCTATCCTCTATATTGGTGGATCTCAAACTATTTACCATTGTGGGCCTCATATGCAGCTTGTTACGTGGGACGCATCCACAATATATATATATTACCTGTATGGCCCTGAGGATGTCACATGGGCTGCAGCTGTGTGCTGACTGGGCTTCAAGCAGCCTGCGGGTTGAGAACCACTTCTCTATATGCTTAAATTAAACAGTGTTGAGAAGGGGGCCTTTGATTTTTCCTTTGTTTGGCTGGTTATTCCAGAGGATCTTTCCTTCCATCTTGCTCATTCTGGAACCTTTTCCAGAGGAACTACCTCTTGTCATTCCAGAAATGCCATCCATGTCCACAAATGGCTTTTAAAATGTGCATTACTGAACAGATATGTGCAAATGTCTGATCTCTACACAGGCTTTCCCAACTGGCCAGCTGATTTGCAAAAACCAATATGTTGAGCAGTTACATTTTTTTTAAATGCTGCTCTATCAGTTGGGTTTCACATTTCAGTCATTTTTATCAAAGATGGCAATTGTCTTCTAGGGAGCATATGCCAACCAATCCACAGATCTGCACCATGAACTCACAGGCCTGGAACTTGTTGCATATTGATTGTATTGCTCCATTCAGAGACTGTACAAAATATATTTATTTTTAAAATATGAGACCATAGCACAAGAGTGGATTAAAATGAATAAGGAATAATATTGGGCTTACTTACCACATTCATATAACTTATTGATTTTGGCCACATCTAGGTTACTCAGTCCAAACCTCTGTCCAATGGGCACTGTGCTATCAGGGAATGGAGTAATGGTTGCCTTTCCAGATGTATTGGAGAAAGCAAACCTGTAGTGATATGAGGAATAACACCCTAGAAGTTCACTGGGTTGTTTCATTGTTTTACCTTCAAAACACTGCAGAGTTATTTAATTTGGACTGTTGTTGAATGTAATATTCTGAAAAATATACTTTTAAATTAAACACTGCCTTTTTATATTTACAGTTCAGATGCTACTTACCAATCAGTGTTTGATAATGTAATATCAACCTAACCTCATTCTCTTACCTGTGATAGTGCATCACGGAAGAATAGTCATACTTGAGGCCCAGGTTATTAGCTCTGGTTGGCTTAAAGTGATAAAAATCACCTGTCAGTTACAATATATCATGTTTTAAAAAGTGAATCATAGTCCAGTAACAAACTAAATCAGCACAGCAACAATTTCTACTTCTACGTCAAATCAACATAGCATCCTTCACACACTGCTTTGCAGTAAGAGACAATCACATACTGAAGTGATAAGGTAATATGCTTTAGATCTATGGTTACAGTCATCTACATTTGTGTATCTGGCATTGCACGTGCAACCCACTAGGCAGTATGTGATTTGCATCCACCTCTGTGCCCATATTGTCTGTGGACTGGGCACAGGTTGGGTGTGTAACACACTGTGACCTGTGGGTTACCTAAACTCTCTGCACGTTCATATTGAATGGGGAAGGATGGCCATGAGGTTAAGGCATTGGCCTGGGATTCAGGATATAAGGGAGGAATTCCTAGTTCTCCCACAAAATTCCTGTATGCCATTTAATTACCCTGTGCCTCAGTTTCTCATCTGTAAAATGGGAGTAATAGCACTTCACTACCTCACAACACAGGCACCGGCTTCTTCCTTTCCCGGGGGTGCTCAAGCCCCACTCAGCCTCAGGCCCCACTCCCACTCCACCCCTTCCTGCCCCCGCACCACCCCCCCTTGCTCTGCCCCTCCTCCTCCTGCCTAGTTCCGCCCCCTCCCCTGAGCACGCCCGTCCCCACTCCTCCTCCCTCCCCCTTAGCGCCTCTGGCACTCCGTGGAACAGCTGATCTGCGGCGGGTGGGAGGCGCTGGGAGAGAGGAGGAGGAGTTGATCAGTGGGGCTGCCGGTGGGTGGGAGGTGCTGGCGGGCGGTGCTGGCTGCCTGTGGGTATGAAGCACCCACTAAATTTTTTCCATGGGTGCTCCAGCCCTGGAGCACTCATGGAGTCGGTGCCTATGCCTCAAGGGGTGTTGTGGGGTTAATAATACTTCCTTGCCTCTCATGGTGTTAATGGAGGGTATGGAGGATACTATGGAGATAGTGGCCATATAAATAGATAGAATAAAGAATGGCAAGAAATTACAGTGCAGTTCTTCTATTTCAAACACAGAGATGAAGAGCTAGTTAAATCCATATTCAAATGATCATCAGGATGAGACATTTACAAACTGGTTTTACTTTTTTCACCTTTTTCTGGGCACTTAACAGGGAGGCCAGCTCTACACTCTTGTACAGTCAGCCCCTGAGAGTGAGGAATTTACTTTGAGGAAAAGTTACAGATTCAGAACGTAATACTTTAGGCCTCAGAACAGTTGAGTTAATATAATTTCTCTCTGTCTCGGTCAATCGAGTTCAAGTATATAATATGGTACATACCTGGACTAATGTACTGCCATGCAATCACCACATATTTGTCCCTGTCGTTCCTGTTCTGTTCATGCAGCATCCCCAGTGCATGGTTTAGTTCATGCTGAATGATTCCTTTCCTCATGCAACCCCCTTTGCGCACTGATACCACTTGGGAACCCCCAACCTTTCCAAAATAAGACCAGCAGCTAGAGAATGAGAGAATATCATTCAGAATTCGCCGATGAAACCCGAAGGCTGGTGCTAACCCTAATTGCAATCCACAGCTGACTGGTTCAGGGGCTGCTGCTGCAGAAAGAATCACCTGTGCTGGCTAGCAAAATCTTTCTGTTCCTGTGGGAGTTTTTGTTTTTTTTCATTCTTGCCCAGTGATTGGACTTTTCAGCCAACATTAGTGTGCACTTTGAGCTGGTTTGTAGCTATAATTTTACTCTTGAACAGAATCCATAGAAGAAATAAATTGTTAAAATGTGTGAGCTGTGAACAGCATGTGGAAACTGCAGTACCTGTCACAGTTACTATACCAGCCTAGGAACGTTGACAAAGTGAACTGGGATAATAGCATTTCACTTCCAGAGAAATGGGTAAAAACCCCACTTTCGATCACAAGTGAAAACAAGTCTGTTAAAGTTTCTACCTGCTTCACTAACCAATTCAGTAAGACTGGCTGTCTGTACTCAAGAAGGGCCAGGGCTATACTTGCTTTGAGTCAGGAACAGTGACTTGATCCAAAGTCCATTGAAGTTAATGGGAGTCTGTAGGGATCAGATTCCATTATAACATCACGGGCGCTGCAGGTCAGAATTGAGGTTCGTTGGTTGTGTTGTGGAGTAAGCATGAAAGGAATAGCAGGAAGTGCCATATGTCAAGATACATGGTCTATGGGCAAAGCTGTTATGGGGAGGTACTGGAATAGCAGGGGGGCTGCAGATCAAGATTAAGGTGCATCAACAATGTCAGGAATTCTGATTGCTTAGTGCCTATTTTACCTGCTCTGGATCAAGCCATTGAGTAGTCCCTCATGTCTAGAAGTACTCATTTTACTCACAATTAATTTTATAAATCAAAAAGCGACAGACTCAGTGCACTGGCACCTACCCATCCTTTGGAGAAATATATATATAGTCAGTTTCCGTTGTGCGGTCTACAAAGTGAATACAAGTCAAGGTCTCATACTCTTGGATGGCACCAACAATCAGAGCTTTCTCTTCATGAGCTGGGGGAGGAATAGATATAGTGCTTAGCTGATATAAACTGGAGTCATTAGCACACCTGTGTGTGTGTGTGAGAGAGAGAGAGATGCTTTAGGGCAGCAGTAGCCTAGTTCTGTGGCACTAATAACTTGCCAGAAGCCATAGGGCTGCACCTAATAAACAAATATATTTACATAAATGAACAAACATGCTAGCTGCAAAGCTGAAATAGGGGTCTGATCCTGAAAGGGCTCTGCACACAAGGCTCCCATTGACTCCAATGGGACTCCCTACGCACAGCACCGGCAACATCAGGCTGTAAGGCAAGATCTTTAGAATATCATAGCCCAGACCCTGACTTAAGAAGGGGCTATGGATTTGAGACCATAGAGCCCTGTGTGGCAAAGTTCCATCACCCGTGGTGAAGGTGTGGGAGCAGCAGCTCACCCCAAGGGTCTATCTGCCTTATCTCCAACTGACCTGTTCCCCACTTGGCTCTTATTGCCTAACAGCAAGGGCAGGAAACTAGGCACCAATCAGCTAGCTCAGCACAAAGATCAGGTAGTGTTGGAGTGTTCATATGCCCATGTGGGAGGTCACAGGAAGAAACTGGAAAACCTCCTTCTCCCTGTGTTTAAATGGGACAGGGGAAAAGGAATTGCTGAGATTCAGCTTTAACACCTAGGGTGGGGGAAGCCCTCTAAAGAAGAAAGAATGGAAAGAGCTGGAGGGAAAGTTGTGTCCCATTGTTGGCCTTCCGGCATCCAGGGAAGTGGAAACCTTAGGAGGGTAACAGTGGGGCAGTTGTGTGCAAAGTAAAGTCCACACAACCTACTGCATATGTTGTCTTAAGAGGCCAGCTTCAGGGCCAAACGCTACATGTGGCATCAGGAGTGATCTACAGAAAAGATAAGTTTGTGCAGAGGAGTCAGGATGAATGAGAAAATCTACCTACCACACATTCACCACTGTAGCATCTGGCCCAGGGGAAGAGTCTGGGAGAAAATCTTCCTCAGGAGGCCCTACAGACTTTTGGTGGATATGTACTGGAGGCGGGGTGGCCCGAAATCCTGACTGACCCATGCCCTATTAAAGCTTAATCCACCTCTGGCTGGGAGGAAGGGCATCTCTTGGCTCTCTCCGCTACTCCGTGCCCACAAGTGTTGGCATGGCATCTGGAAAGGAGAGGACTTTCACCTCCCTATATCTCCTCTTTTCCCCTCTTTCTTCCCCTCTCTATCTTTGCCTCTTGACTGTTGGGAGGGAGAGATTTTCGCCTTTTTTCTCTTCTCTCGTGTGTGTGGAGGGGGGGTGGGAATGAGGTGGGGGAAAGGTGAGGAAGCATTCCAGTGACTCATTCTATCCTACGGGAAGGTGTTTGGGGAGAGGCAGGTGTCTCCTCTCCCTTTTTCAGCCCAGCTTCTCTACAGCTATTTGACAGAGCCAGCAGAATATTAATTAGTGCAACACTTAATGTAGCCACATCATTGTGTTGAACGTTCCATGCTGAAATACAAGTCCTATGCTCTCAATAGCTCTTCATGGGCAGAAAAGACTGGCCCAGGAGGCTGCTAGTTGGCTACTCCTCACCCATGTTAGCAATGTTAGAATGAAATCTTACTGTAGGAAGAAGAGATGACATAGGGGATGACAACGAGTCCATTAGATGACTTGGGCCAAAAGCACCAGTTAAATGGACAGACAATGGCATTGCGATGTCTTTTGGGGGTAATGTCACCTTCATATAAACGGGTCTTGCTGCCTGTGTAGATGAAAAAAACCTGTTACTGTCAGTTAAAAAACAGAACTGTGTGTATCCTACTATACATATAGTGACTGAAATTCCACCAAGGGCCTTGTTCTGCCAATGTGAGAACAGATCACGAGTGATTCCTAATGTCATGAGAACCCACTAACAGAACTTCAGACTATACCCCAATTCAGAACACCTTTGAAGTCTGGGAAGTCCATGTCTGAAACCAGGCATGGATCCTAGCTTCACGGCTCAGGCTGATCTTTAATTATAAGATTCTGAAGCTTAAAGCAAAAATGACATTGACTTCAGGTCTTGTAAGTAGCAGCATTTGAGACCCAGTAACTATGAATGACCCCAAAAATGCAAGCCAAAGCCACTTAGTTTCATTTTTCCATCCAAAAATATTCAATGCCATAGGTTTTGCCTTATTTCATAGCTAAACAGAGTGTCACTTGGCTTCATATAAAATGGAGCCCCTTTTATTCTTGCAAGATTTGTGAACCTGGCAAACTTTTCAATTAATCTGGTCTGAGTTTCCATTTTGCAACAAAACCTGGAACCAGGTTACTTCCTTGTGGTTTGAGGATTTTGCTGATATTTCCCATAGCTCTACTTACAGCACTGGGAGCAAGGTATTCACACACAAGGTCAAACAGAAGGAGAAATCTGAGAACAACGAGTTCTGTATAATACAATGTAATTTAAACAAACTGAGTCATACTTTCAGTACAAGGTTCTGTCAAATCTTTCCACGGATTTTTCCTAGTCCTGCTAAATTTATAAAGGATAGCTCATGTAAAGAATCATAAGAAACTAATTCACTGCATTTTGTTTTAAATTGATTACCTTTATTGGATTTTAAAATTAAACTAAAAATGGTTTCTTCTTCACTCTCTGAGAAGGCAACTCCTGCAAGAGATATCAAGGATGTGAAACTTCTTATGCTTGAACAGTGTGAGAAAATATGGATTATAAAAGTGTAGCACATGGGTACCTGGCATATTCTTCTCAATATCAGGGAAAATTCTGACCCTACTGAAGTCATTGGGAATTTTGCCATTGATTTCAATGGGGCCAGAACTATATCCTTTGTGATGCTATACCAGTATAAAAGGCAAATCTATTGTAACTATGTTCTTTCCTATAACAGTTATCCTTGTCCGCCCTTCCATGCTCTTCCTATTGTTTGTTACACTCACTTGGTTTTAGTTCTAAATTAATTGTAAACTCTCTGGGGTAGGGACTCTTTACTATGCATTTGGACAGGGCTCAGAACAAAGGGACCCTGATCCTGGCTCGGACCTTTAGGTACTACTACAATACAAATAATAAGTCCAAAAGCAGTTTATGATTATTCAGAATGGAAGGTGCTATATAATTAGACTGATATAATTAGATACTATTGAGGACCTGATTCTCCACTGTCTTGAACTTTGTGTCATCATTTACACCTAAGCAAAGTGGGTGTAAAATGCTCCCAAATCTGAATTTTGCACTCATGCTGGTGGTAGCATTTTTCACCCATTTTGCACTCAATTTGTAGAGGTGTAAATGAGGCAAGAGGATCGCAGTGGAGAATCAGGTCCTAATTTGCCCTTTCTTAAAACCCATTTTATATGATCTCTCTCAAAAATGGCCTCATTTGTAAACACCCTAATTATATAATATAGACATTTTAAAACTATTGTGCGCAATAGTGTAATATCCAATCATTCTTTCAGTGTTCTGAGGACAAATGGCTCTAGCTTACAGTTCAAGATGTCCTCATATGCTCCCTGATGTCAATTATAACCTTGCCTCTTATGTGGACTGTGCATTAGTCTCCCACATGCACTAAACAACTTGCCTCTGTTAAAGCTGTTCTTAGAAAACTGTTAAGAAACTCAATAAAGATTAAAAAGTAATTGCAAAAAAAGTAAAGCTTCTATTTGAAGTTCACGATAAAGCAAAGTGCTTTCAATCTGGAGCAGAGGGGAAGGATGACAAGAACAGCTCTAGAAACTAATGGCAAAGTGTTGTAACTTCATACCAAGGGAGCCCTAATAATGGAGAGGTAATAATGGACATTAGGAGAGAATATTTCCTATTTAAGAAGCAAAAAATAACAGGGTGAAACACAAATACCATTTAGAAATAGTTGTAACCTGAAGCAGTAAGATATGCCAAGCTCTTTGCATTTATGTACTTTAAATTTAAATGATTTCAGCTCAGTAAGAGGGCTGATACATTCCTGATTTTTTGATTACAGTAATTTTCTAGTATTGTATAAATCACACTTACCTTCATAGCTTTGTTCAGTGTTCACCTGCAAGAAAAATACATTTTTTTCACATGCCAGTTCTGTCAGAAATGTAACACATCTGGAAAAAGGGAAACTGAAAAGAATCAAAACATTCAGATTAATTAAAAATAATTGTCCAACTTATTTCCTAGCATGTTAAAAGGGTGGAGGGTGGGGAAGGTATCCCAGCCATCCAGCAAAGAAATAAAAATCACATACAAGAAACAAATATGTGAATGGCTCTGCTGTTTTACTCTCACCTGGATAGGGAAGCCTACACTGAAATAAAAGTGAGATGCAAAAAGGACTAGCCGAATCTTCAAGTCCATCCTCAACCTCTGAAAACTTGTCTGGAATAGTGACTATGACTCACAGTTCTGGAGATACCTATTTAAATTCTTTGGTACCTTGCTGTGCCTCTGCCAGATTCTGACTATTCATGCAAGAAGACGGTGTGGCCAATCAGTTGTCAGGAACAGAGAATTAGAGAAACAATGGACTTTAAAACAAACATGAGAGATCTCTGGAGAAAGGTGTCCAGAGCCTTATCACAAATGTGGAGGGACACTGTCAGATGAACATTAATACAATTTTAAAACATCATTACAATACCTTTGGTTATTAAAACTAAAATAATTTAGTAATTCTAATTCACTTTTCTCCCTTCATATGAAAAATAATGTATTCTTTTCACAGTATTTTACTGGTAGTGCACAGAAACTGGTAGAAAACTATTTTACAAGCAACTATCAAGTGCTTCCAGATGTAGCTCCATTTGCTTTAACTTGTTTATCAGAGCTTTTACAAACCATCCATTTTATTATCTATTGTCACCGGTTCTGCTGTAGAAGAGGAAAAGAGCTTCTGGGGGAATTCTGCGCCACTGCACGTGTGCATAATTAATGAGCCATGCATTTTTTTTATATATTTTTTTTTTGTGCAGAAAAAGCCTCTGCAGGAAAGTTGCTGCAGATCTGCCTCTTGTCCACCAGAGGGCGATGTGGTGATAGAACAGAAGGCTCAGAAGGGCTAGTGGGGGAGGACAAACTGGGGCGAGGCTGAATGGGAGTGGAGATGCAGGGCCACAGAGAGGAGGGAGGTGCAGGGCCGGATGGAGGAGTGGGTGTCTGTGGGGGTGGAGGAACACATATAGACAGGGGTGCAAAGACACATGGAGGTGCAGGGACAAATGGGGATAGGGGAAGATGTGCCTGACTGAAGGGGAGAGGCTAGGGGTCAGCCAGGGTCTGTATGGGGGAAGCTCCTTAACAATGCCTCCCTGCTTCCCCTCACCAAAAGAACTGTTCCATACTTTTCCCACCCATACCCAACAACCCTCCAAATTCACACCCAGGCTTCTTCCCAGCAATTACTTCCCTCTCCCGCAACTTCTGTGTTACCCCTGACTCCCCCAAGCCTTTGCACTGCTTCTGAGGGGTGCGGGAAATATGGTTCTGTACTGTAGTTTAAATGAATTATTACTCAGAGTTCTGTATTAATATGCCTAGTAAGGAATCTATTTGTCAAAAAACATTTCCTGAATCTTTTTTGTTGTCGATATTATTACAGACATACTTGCTGACAGGTATTTTGAAAGAAATCACCAAAAATAATTGAAACTGGTGTGATTATATAGTGTTATTTTGAGAAATAAATATGCAGAATTTGAAAATATTGTGGGCAAAAATTTAAAATTTTTGTTGCAGAATTTTTAATGTTTTGGTGCCGAATTCCCCCAGGACTAAAGAGCTAAATCCAGGGTTCTGAACTATCACTGCCTCTTCCATTCCTTCTGTGATATCCAAAGGGCATGTGCCCACAACCATGCTGTGACATGCCGTCCGGGGCTATCAGGAACTTTATAGCCATTAATGGCATAAGTCTCTGATGGTTTCGAGCCACCAACTAGGCAACCAAAATTTTATGGTGGTCTTTTACACTAGGATACACTAACTTTTGACACCTCCTACATCCCTGGTAAAAGGACTTCCTTTTCTAGTTAGAAAAAGTTGGCTTGTCTTTACTTCACATGTACTGAGCTCCTCTTCTAATACTTGAGCAAACCTTTTCCTTCCAAAAAGCACATTGCTGAAATCCTTCTATGGAATAGCCTCCCTTGGATGAGAATATCCATTCCTCATAAAGCAGCTTTAATGCCACGGGCTGCTATCAGGCCCTTGGTGATCTATCCATAGACCATACTGAGCAGAGATAGACAGACCTGGATCTCTGAACATATCTCTCTGGTACTGTAGCTTGGTGGCTCCCCTCTGTACAGCTGAATAGTTCAGTGGCTGAAAACAAAGGATGCCTACCAGGTAATTGGGCTTTTTTATTGTTATGATTTATTGGGTGTGTTAAGCCCAGTAGTAATCAGCATATAGAGAGGAAGGATGGACCAATGACATCTTTGGTGTTAGGCTGGGAGCTGGAAAGATCTATGTTCAACTCCTTTCTGTGCCACAGACTTCCTGTGTGATCTTGGCAAGTCACTTAATCTCTCTGGGTAGGATCCATGAAGGGACTTAGACATTGCCATCCAGAGTGTGGTGGTGCCTGTAAAATCACAGGAACATGCTGTGATACGCAAAGCTGAGTTAGGTGCATAGACTCCATATACAGTACAAGGAATGGAGGGTGATAGGCACCTAAGAATGCAATTCACAAAAGCCAGCACACTAAGTGCAGAGCCACCTCAGCTACCCAATGGGAGATTCTGACAACAGGGGTGTGTGCTAAGCCCCACCTCTCTTTTGAACATAGGTACCTAAATCTAAGTTGCAGGGAGCTGCCTATCTCTGTTTAATGACCCACAGACTGGAACCAGGTGACTGGAGTCAGGCAGCTTAGGCACCTCTTGCAAGAATGAGTTAGGGGGCTGCCTCATTTCACACAAAATGGCAGGAGGAGGGGTGCTTCTGCCTCCACTCACCTTCTAACATCTAGCCCAGTGGTTAAGAGTACTTGTTTGGGATGTGGGAGACCCTGGTTCAATTCCCCTCCTGCGAGAGAGAAGAAAAATTTGAAACTATGGGTGTCCCATGTGAGTACCCTAACCACTGAGCTATATGCTATTCTGAAGTGGGCCTCCCTCAATTTCTCCTGTTGAAGCTGTTCTACTGTGGATAAATAATGAAAGCATGATTGGTGCAGAGTGACCAGACCCAGGGTCTCCCAGGTGGGTGCCTTAACCACTGGACTACAAAGTCTTTTCTCTCACACTCTGGCCCAATGACTATTTAAGTACTTATTCACAATGGAACAGTCATTGGGCCAGAGGGAAAGAGTGTGAGAATGACTCTGTAGTCCAGTGGGCCCTGGTGCTCCCATTCTTCACCTGCGAAATGGGGATAATAGCACTTCCTCAGAGAGGTGTTGTGAGACTAAATACATTTAAAAGCAGATTGTGAGGTGCTCAGGTAACTACAGTAAAGGGGCCATATACGATAGATAGATTTAGTGTCTATCTCTCAAGTGGTAATGTACTTACTCAAACATAGATGTTCCTTCCTAAAATGCAGGGGATGGACTAAGAGGGACTTTTAGTCCTTTCCATCCCAATTGTTCTCTGTTTACATTTTTCTTGTTCTCTCCGGGGGGAGGTACTGGGTTATTTGTTTGCTAATGTTCTAGGTGTGTTGGGAGCAGTCTAGTCTTCTTTATTTCTCTCAGGGTGACGGATGGTTTCTTGTTTTGTGTGTGGGTCTTTATTTGCTTCGGAAGTTGTGGATATTGGTTACTAAGCACTGAGCCCTAACTAATGGTTAAGTTATTTAGCTGAAAATAATGCCAGTAGTAGTAGTGCTCTTTAGCATATGGCCAATCTGCTGCCACCAGGCCATGACCACCTGTCACAATGAATTACCACTATTTATTCTTTCTTCATTATGTAGCGTACAATTTTCACTTGTTTTTTTGCAATATTTCTCATTTTAATGACAGGCAATACAAATGCCACACAGTACAGTACATGACATCAAGTAACCAGTGCTGAATGCAGTGTATAAGTAAACAGGCACAACAATGTAGGTCAACTATGCTGTACAATACAGGTCACCTGCGCTTAGGCGGGTATCCTGGAGAGGTAAAATATGACCTCAAGGTTTGGTTTTAAGCTCAGTATCAACAATAATCTCATATTTTCATATCTCAGTCTAATTAGGCTGGTTTACAATATACATTCATTATCTGAATGTATTACAATATGTGTAACTGAAAGCATTTCTTTTGTGGTGCTGAAATTTGGGATCTCATCCTTTGTTCAGACTCGAATCTCTGGATTGGTGGCCAAAGCAGGAAGGGGCATCTGAATGTTTAGCAGAGCTGGCATGTAAATAACTTGCAATGCTGGCTACGAAAAGTGCCATACGAACATCTGTTCTCACTTTCAGGTGACGTTGTAAATAAGAAGCGGGCAAAATTATCTTCTGCAAATGTAAATGAACTTGTTTCTCTTAGCGATTGACTGAAAAAGAAGTAAGACTGAGTGGACTTGTAGGCGCTAAAGTTTTACATTGTTTTGTTTTTGAGTGCAGTTATGTAACCAAAAAAAAAATCTACATTTGTAAGTTGCGCTTTCACGATAAAGAGAGTACACTATGGTACTAGTATGAGGTGAATTGAAAAATATTATTTATGTTACCATTTTTACAATGCAAATATTTGTAATAAAAATAATATAAAGTAAGCACTGTAGATTTTGTATTCTGTGTTGTAATTGAAATAAATATATTTGAAAATGTAGAAGAACATCCAAAATATTTAATACATTTCAATTGGTATTCTATTGTTTAACAGGGAGATTAAAACTGCAATTAATCACGGTTAATTTGTTTAAATGGTGATTAATTTTTTGAGTTAATTGTGAGAGTAAACTGCGATTAATCGACAGCCCTAATTTTTTGATAAACTTTATTAGTACTCTGTCGTACTGGGGTGAAAAAAAAGTTTATTTGAATAAGCACTTATCTGGGAGTGAGATCTAAAATATTTGCTACACCTAGTAAAGCAGTAGATCACTCTCCCTCAGGAGCAAGAGAGAAGCAGGAAGTAACTGTCACTGATCACCCCCAGAGTCACAAAATCCTCCCTGAGAGACACTTCCTTTCCAGGGCTCTTTTTCTGGGTGATGCAGCTATGTGCCACTCTATACTCAGGATATTCAGTAAATGCTCAATCTGGCCCTAAATGTTTACACAATCTGAGACCAACAGAAATATTTCAAAAAAAGAAAAGGAGTACTTGTGGCACCTTAGAGACTCGCAAAAGATTATGCTCAAATAAATTTGTTAGTCTCTAAGGTGTCACAAGTACTCCTTTTCTTTTTGCGAATACAGACTAACACGGCTGTTACTCTGAAACCTGAGAAATATTTCAGTAAGAATGTTTTCAAAATAATTTTAATAGAAAGGGTTTAATTTTTATTTTAACAACTGACTGTTCCCCTGTTATGTGAAACCAAGCTTACACGCCTATGGGCAGGGACAATGGTGAAGTTCTTTACGGTAATGGGCAATGGGGGGGATTTTGGAGGAAAGATCTGAGCAGATCAATTCTCAATATTTTTTGTCAAAGCTGGTGGTTGGAGTTGTCAGAGATGTGAGTCTGAACAAAGGATGAGATCCCAAATTTCAGCACCACAAAAGACAATGCTTTCAGTTATATTACAGATAATGAATGTATATTGTAAACCAGCCTAATTAGACTGAGATATGAAAAAAGAGATTATTGTTGATACTGTGCTTAGGCAGGCACACCTTGTTGGATTTCTCACTATTTACTAAGGGTAACCAGATTCATTGGCTTTCTGGGAATTTCACAATTTTGAGGGGGGTATCTTGGTAAATTATATTGAAACTGGGCAACCTTCTCCCTTTCAGTAGGCTACCACCCTACTACAAATCTCTGGATACAGCATCAGTTTGGGGTAATGCCACCTTTCCTGGAGCCTGGTTGGCACCTTACCATTCAATGTTCCTGTGATTGAGAACCTAAGGTTACCTGGCAAAATTAATAGGCAGGTTTAAAACAAAGAAAAGGAAGTACTTCTTCACAGAATGCACAGTGAAACGGTGGAACTTATTGCCAGGGATGTTGTGAAGGCCAAAAGTACAACGGGGTTCAAAAAGACGTGAGTTCATGGAGGATAGGTTCAGCAATGGCTATTAGCCAAGATGGTCAAGGATACAGCCCTATCCTCTGAGTGTCCCTAAATCTCTGACTACCAGATGTTGGGACTGGACAACGGGGATGGATCACTCGATAACTGCTCTGTTCTGTTCATTCCCTCTAAAGCATCAGGCATTGGCCACTGTCAAGAGACAGGATACCAGGCTAGATGGACCATTGGTCTGAAGCAGTGTGGCCATTTGTCTGTTCTTAAAGTTTGTGAAATTCTTTGAAAATGAAGGGGACTGTGCAAGGGCAACAACTGCTAAGGGTAAAATGCAGTTTAGGATGCCCTCACTCCTGTGGGATAGCACATCTCAAAATCCCATTGGCCCTGACAGCATGTAACCATTACATGGAGAGACCTCCATGGGTTTACTATTATTTATTGCTGAGTGATAGAGGCGACTGGGCAGGAAGGCAGAAGGCTAGTGGATGGCCAGGGAAGGTTGCCAGTGGATAAACCTCCAGTGCCAACTACCTCTGATGCTCTTTCTTACTGCAAGTCATCCCCTCACCCCACAAGCTCCCCAGACGCTATGGCGGGGCAGGAATGGGAAGCTGATGTGTCCAAAAGCATAAGGCAAGGAAAGGGGGTGGCAGACGAGGTGTCCTGGGTGCAATGACAAAGGGGGAACTCAAGATCTGAGGGGGAAGAACTGGAGGGGGGAGCTCTTCACGCCCAGCAGTGTCGGGGCCCGTGCCCCGGGGGGCGGGTCCAGGGGGCAGTGTGCGGAAGAAGCTCTTGCCCAAGGCGCCAGTGTTTGATGACAGCGCCTCTTCCACTCCCCCCGGACCCCCAAGATGGCGGCGCCAGGCAACCTGCCCGGCCACAGCGTTTCCGGTTCCGGCCGGGTTGCCATGGCGCTCTGTCCCGCCCCCCGCTCTGTGTTTACATCGGGCAGGAGGAGCTGGGGACTCCGCAGCCGTCGCGTCCTGCTCCGTGCGCTGCAGCGCTCCATCCGCCCCGAGCAGCGGGAGGGCAAGAGCGCGCCGGCATGAAGGTGAGTAGGGGGCTCCGCCCCCTCCCCGGGGAGGGGCTGGGAGTGGAGGGCTCGCTCCGCCCGCAGCCTTGGGGACAGGGGTGGGTGTCGCCGCCTCCTTGGCTGGGCAGCAGGCGGGCTCCGGGAGTGGGGGGCTCACACTCCGCGCGGGGGCCACCTGTAGAGGGGGGAAGAGCAGAATGCGGGGAGCGAAGGCCCGTCTCCCCCCCCCCCCCCCGCCCCGGCTATCTGGGGAGCAAGGAGCGGTGAGGGGCATTCCTGGAGGGGCCTCCCTCCACCTGCAGCTGCAGGCAGTGAGGGTGCCTCTGGTTAATGGCACTAGGTGCTTGCTTTTGCCTGATTTAGGAAGTGTGGGATGGTGTCAGTGATGGGCAGGGCGCCGGGAGTCTGTTGTATGTCATCAATTTATTATCATTGCCGCTAAACAGTCTGGGGCGCGTAAAGGAGCGAAGTGGGTTGAAAAGTGGATCAGCTTTGCAGGGCGGTCTTTTGTGGAGCACCGGTTGTGCTGCTCTTGCTGTACAAAATGCAGGTAAAGACACGGATCTTGCCTCATGAAGCTTACAGTCTCTGGATTGTAGCCTCCCTTTTATTGGGCTTTAATTCATCTATTCTTTCTCACTGTCTTTTCGTTAATCTTCTAGACGTGACATTTAAATAATGCCTTCCATCTGGAGAACTCAGCAGACTTTTTGAAAACTAGGTATACTTGGGTCACATCATCTATCAATGGAATGTGTGTGAGCGCCTTTTGGGTGGGAAATGGTCACTCTTAAACGGTTCACAGTAATGCTACCAAACGGTTCACAGTAATGCTACCAAACGGTTTAAAACAGGAAAGAAAGAAGGAAAAATCCCACATTCACTTGACATTGCAGGAAAATGTAAGGTACGCAAAATGTAGCCCAAAATGGTATGGGACTAGGATTCCACGATTAACACCCCTATTCTTGAAGGATGGGATCTTCAACAAATGGTCGGGTTCTCATCTTTATGACTCATCTTTAAGAGTTCTCTTAAAATCAATCCTGGCCACTACAGCTCCTCTAACTCTGTGCTAAATCAGTACTAATTCAGGAGGCTAAATTACTAGTGCAGTTTTTTGTAGTGTGCTTGATGTTTTTTTCTTTGTCAGTAACCCATCCGAGTAACTGACAAGGTTTGATTATGCTTAGTTTATAACCTCTGAGGAGATCATTCTAAGCTGATAGGGCAGCAAATGGCCAAGAAACATGCAAGTGTCAATTGTCTTCTTTCTCCCTAGTTGTCAGTTACTGCTTGGGTATGGGGAAGAACAGAGGTATTTGTATTTGATGCTATAGAAATTAAAGTTTCTAGAACCCTCTAGTTTGGTGTGATTTGTTCTATTGGTTTTGCATAATGTTGCCTCTTGAACAAGCTTACTGTCTAGTGGGGAAGAAAGGAAGACTGATTTATTTTAGGCTCTTCACTGAAAACAGGACTAGCTAGGAGGTCGAAGAAGGTTTGTCTTTGCCCCTTTCCTATGTTCCTGTTTCCCTGGGGAGGGACTCCCCTGCTTTTCCTACTACCTCCTGCAAAGAGTTGTGTGGACAATCTTTCCATCGGTTCTTTAAAAGTCCTCCACCTCCAGGAATAGCTCCAGTGTCTGCATCTCTCCCCCTACCCCCCACTTAGCCTTTCCAAACAGCTGGGATGAAATTAACACTGTTGTTGCCAGTTTCATGGGTGTCCTGGGGCTCTCAATAGCAATGGGCTAACCAAAGTCATGCCAATTTCACTTTCTGGATGCTTGGGAACCTTATGCGCAGTGGTCAAGGCAGGCATTCAAGCTGCCTGGGTTGTAAAAATAGCACTGTATCAGTTCTGATTTGGAAATGTTATCTTCACAGTACCCTGAAAAGTGACTAAAAACAGGATTGTGGATTTCATGTTCATTATCTCTTAATGACTTTGTGTCAGATATGCTCTATTTACAAGCACAACCGACTTTCCTATCATCTCTGCAGACTCAATCTGGCATCAAGCAGAGTTCTCACCTTCTCATGCATCTTTCCCAGCAATAAAGGTTGTGTTGGCCAAATCAGACTGTAAACTATTTGGGGAAGGGACTACATGTTTTCCTTTGTGTTTGTACAGGACCTAGGACAATAGGGGATTAGCCACTACTGTAATGTAAGTAACTATTCGGAGCTCGTACTTCAACCTATGTATCCAGTCTACCCCATTTTCCATAGTGTGTGCCCTCAGGAACACTTGTGCTGTTTGTGGCTGTGCACTGGTGTCATTGACTGGAACATTATTAACGATTATCCTGATGCACAAGCTTAGTCTTGCAGAGTCAACACAGCTAACAGAAGTTTAAAAAAAAAAAAAGGGCAATAAGGATTTATTTTAGTCCCTGAAGTCAGAAGAGATGACTGATATACACAGTAAGCACAACTCTGCAGTAAGAAGGGCCATTTTATATATATATAATAATCAGAGGCTAAATGCGACTTGTTCTTAAATTATGCAGAAATTGATGTTTTAGCCTAATTCTTCATACCACATACACAGTCTTACAAAAGAAAGTTTGCTATTTGCCAGTGTGTGGAGTGGTTTTTTTTTTTCCACCCCATCCCTCCCCTGACACTAAGGGATTTTTCTGCCTCTGAATGCTTGTTACTCCAGGCTAAAAAGAATCCTATGGCAGCATGGGACAACCAAAAATCCATTCCAAGCAAATGTAATTAAACTACTTAATGCATCTGGACAAGTTGCTGAGTTATCTTTAAAACCAAAACCAAAAACCATTGAAGTGCTTGCTGAACAACACATTCATCTGAGGCTAAAAATGAAACGATTTCCTGCAGGCACCATTTCCTTGAACGAAGAAGAAATGGATAATTTTCCTGATATGCCTATTACTTTTTCTAAATTCTTCCTGCCTCCACTTAGTTGTGCACTTTACTGCACTTTGGTGAGAATGCTCGTGGCCTATCTTATGTGGGCTCGTCCCAAAGGGAATTTGGTTAGATCTTTTTGTACAACCTCCTTTATGTAACTACTCATGCATATGGTTCATGACCATAATAAGGTAGGTGCCTGCCCATTTTCCGTATGTGGCATTCCAAGTGTCTGTAATTTTGCTTCTGATCAGTGACCTAAGCATTTATATCAGTCAATTTCTTAATAAATCATATATGTCAATGTGATCTAACTACCTAGTTACAATATTGCAAATGCCCCCAAACAGTCCCCTTATTTCAAAATAACTTCCATAAGCTTGCAATGTGCCTGTCCTTCTGTGTTCATTTGTTTGTTACACAGAATGAAAAGGCATAATTTGTGACCTTGGGTTAAACCCTTGGGCCTTGTTTAGTTCACCTAAATTCAGTCCTTAGCATAAGCCTATCACACTAGGCCTCACATTAATAAAACAGCCTTTTATATCCCAGCAAAACCTAACAATACAATTATTTGTGTCCTCCTACTTGCCCTCAGCGTATTTCGACCTCATAGCAATTAAAACCTATCAATATTATATGCCTATAGTGTTATTACAAAGGTATGACAGGGTCATAGGTCAACATCATTTTCAATCTTACATCTGAGCAATCGGTCAGTCAACCCACCTAGGATTTTTAAGTGCAGAACTGATCAGCAGTTTGTCGAATGGATCTGTACTATACATACCTCTGCAGTATGCCTCACCTTCTGGGACAATCACATGTTGGGATTTTTTCTGAGACTTTTTTCCACTTGGCTTTTTAAGAGCTCGGTTTGACTTCAGCCTTTGTGACTTAAGTATTTTATTTGGCATACAGGAGTGCTATGCTGAGTTGATTAGATTCAAACTGCAGTGGGGTTGGATGCAGGGTACATCACAGCTCCAAAGTTACATAGAAACCCTCTCTCTTTATATTCATTGCATTCACTATGTATTGCATCACGCTTTTGAATTGGTTTTGTTACTTTGCAGGAACCATTCCCTGTGCAGCACATGCCGTCCATGGTTCAACTTTGTTTTTAGCTCATCTCTACATTACTAACTTACTTTGTCCCTTGTTGTCTAGTTCATAGTAAATAGTTCTCTGAGAGTTCTCCCTCTTATCTTAACTGACTCAAGCATTTTGTCTTTTTAGCCTACTGTCCTATTTACTTCTCTTACTTAGCACAAATGTCTTGTTTTCTGGCTCATGATTCATTTACCTCCCTAATCCTATCTTCCAAAGAATGAGGCCTCCCCCGATGTATTAATTACACATGTCAGGTCAAAACTTAGCTACATCATGCAAGATTAAAGTTCTGAAAACAATATCTTCCCCCTCCTGGTTTATTAACAAGCCAAACGTATCGGAAACACTTGTATCAGGAACCTCTCCCCCACAATGCTGTTTCCTCTGTCTTCCCCATTCTTCACTCATGCTTGCAAATAGCCTTTCTTGCCTTATACCAGCATCTCACAAGTTGTAGCTCCTACATCCAAGGATAGTAAGGAGTTACAGGTGATCATTGTCCCTCTGGAGGTACCTAGAGAGACCTCACCACATTTGCCCACCCTGTGGAGAGAGAGAGACTGCTCTCCTTAGGTCCCTTCATGCTGAGGCTTTGATTTTATTGTACTTGTTCCCAGCCTACCGTTCTCATGGAGCTTAGGCTACAAGTCTAAAACTCCCTTAACCTGGAGCATAGCGGGCAATAAGGCATATGTTGTACCTGGAAGTGAATCCCTCTACATGGGTCCAGATCACATTGTGGTATATGTGTGTTACGGGGTAAAAAAAAAATTGGGACAAACCTTAATTTCTTTGACCAACAGGAAAAAAGCAGATTTAAGTTTTCTTTGAACAAGTCACCTTACCTATTCTTTTCAAACTTTTTTTTTTAAACTTTTCATCTCCAGACTAAGTCTATTTTTAAATATTTTCTTCTAGTTTCCTACTTCACTGTTCCATTTGGTAGATGATTCTCTGTATCTTGGAGGTTTCTGTGGTTCACCCTACCAAAATATTGTATGTGTACTATTTTTTTTTTTTTTACACTGTCTTCCATATCATACTTCAGGGGGAATTCTGCACCAAAAATTTTAAACTTCTGCGCACAATATTTTGAAATTCTGCATATTTTATTTGTCAAAATAACACCATATAATACCTGTTGGCAAGTATGTCTGTAACAATACAGACAACAAAAAAGATTCAGCTAATGGTTTTTGACATAGATTCTTTATTATGCATATTAATACAGAACTCTGAGTAATAATTCATTTAAACTTCAATACAGAACCGTATTTCCTGCACCCCTCAGAAGCAGTGCAAAGGCTTGGGGGAGTCAGAGGTAATTGAGGGAGAGGGAAGTAATTGCTGGGAAAGAGCCTGGATTTGAACTTGGAGCGTTGTTGGGTATGGGTGGGAATAGTATGGAACAGTTTTTTGGGGGGAGGGGGTAGGGAGGGATTGTTAGGGAGCTTCCCCCATGCAGACCCTGGCTGACCCCTAGCCTCTCCCATTCAGTCAGGCACATCTGCCCCTGTCCCCATGTGTCCTTGCACCCCGTGTTCTACATGTGTCCCTCCACCCCCACAGACACCTACTTCTCCTGCCCCCATGTGTCTCTGTGCACCCACTCAGCCAGCCCCTCACCATGTGGCCCTGCACCTTCCTCCCCCTTGTTGTCCTGTGCCTCCACTCCCATTCAGCCCCTGCCCCAGTTTGTCCTCCCCTCCCAGCAGCCCCACGCTGTCTCCCCATAGTCCCTGTCTCCTGACCCTGCCTGACAGGTGCTGTGAAGAAGGCAGGCTCTTTCTCTTCCCCAGCTTGTGGATAGCTGCTGCTCTGTTCTATCGCCACAGTAACCTCTGGTGGGCAAAAGGCAGAACTGCAGCAACTTTCCAGCAGAAGCTTTTTTCTGCACAAATATTAAAAATATGTATGGCTCGTTCTTTATGTGCACACGCAGTGGCGCAGAATTCCCGCAGGAATAGTTATATTAATCCTACCTAGCAGAGCTGGTTTCTGGACCATTTAAATGAGAAGTATTCAGTCAAGGAGCAACTGTTCTGTTCATCTATAGCCCAGAGATTAACATGCCCTTCAACAGAAGCTTGTTTACAAACATTAAAGATTTTTCTTTCCCTATCATTCTAGCTGAACTCCAGCATGCTGGGAACCAACAACGTTCACTCATAGCCTTTGATAAGGCTGTGTGTGTAGATAATACTGTTTAAAGCAAATGAGTTAAAAAAGGCTTCATTGCTATCTGCTTGTTTTTGTAAACTGACCTGTGGGAAAGATGAAATTGGCTTTGCTCTGCCAGTGTACTCTGAAAGATGCATAAGACTTTTCTTAACCCCGCTCCCCTAATCAAGAAGGCTAAGGATTTATTTTGTCAGAGATTGACTGTCCAAAACAAAGAACTTTCAAACTTATGTTATTTCCAGTTTATTAATTATAGGGTGTGTTTACATGTTCAAAAACAAAAATATCTTGATGCAACGTGAATATACTGAGAGCTGCAAAGGGGCTTGTCACAGTTCCTTCCCCAGTCTGAACTCTAGGGTACAGATGTGGGGACCTGCATGAAAACCTCCTAAGCTTACTTTTACCAGCTTAGGTTAAGACTTCCCCAAGGTACAAACTGTTTTACCCTTGGACTTCCACTGCCACCACCAAACATTTATCTGGGTTTATTGAGAAAATGTAGTTTGGAAACGTCTTTCCCCCCAAAATCCTCCCAACCCTTGCACCCCACTTCCTGGGGAAGGTTTGGTAAAAATCCTCACCAATTTGCATAGGTGACCACAGACCCAAACCCTGGGATCTTAGAACAATGAAAAAGCATTCAGTTTCCTTACAAGAGGACTTTTAATAGAAGTAAAAAAGAATCATCTCTGTAAAATCAGGATCGTAAATACCTTATAGGGTAATGAGATTCAAAACATAGAGAATCCCTCTAGGCAAAACCTTAAGTTACAAAAAAGACACACAGACAGGAGTATTCATTCTATTCAGCACAGCTATTTTCTCAGCCATTTAAAGAAATCATAATCTAACACATACCTAGAATTTAGTAAGTAATCTAGCTAAGACTCCATTGCTTGTTCTGTCTCCGGCAAAAGCATCACACAGACAGACACAGACCCTTTGTTTTTCTCCCTCCTCCCAGCTTTTGAAAATATCTTGTCTCCTCATTGATCATTTTGGTCAGGTGCCAGCGAGGTTACCTTTAGCTTCCTAACCCTTTACAGGTGAGAGGATTTTTCCTCTGGCCAGGAGGGATTTTAAAGGGGTTTACCCTTCCCTTTATATTTATGACACGCCCCCCAAATCTTAGCTAGGGTGAAACACTGGCTGGGATTTCTTCCTGGAGCTCTAGAAAAAAATGGAGTTAATAAGACACATGCACCTCTAAATATACTACCAAGTACATAAAGACTAACTAACTATTTTCCACATCTCAAGGACAATTTTAACCAGTTGATTCTGGGAAACTTTCACTGGAGAGTGCATCAGCCACTTTGTTAGAAGCTCCTGAGATGTGTTGGATGTCGAAATCAAAATCTTGGAGAGCTAAACTCCACCGAATAAGTTTTTTGTTATTTCTCATGGCGGTATGAAGCCACTGTAGTGCAGCATGGTCGGTTTGCAGGTGGAAACGGCGTCCCCAAACATATGGGCGTAGCTTTTCCAGAGCGTAGACAATGGCGTAACATTCTTTTTCACTGACTGACCAGTTGCTTTCCCTCTCAGACAGTTTTTTGCTGAGAAACACTACAGGGTGGAATTCTTGATCCGGTCCTTTCTGCATTAAAACTGCTCCCACACCATGCTCGGACGCATCTGTGGTTACTAGGAACGGTTTGTCAAAGTCTGGGGCCCTTAGTACAGGGTCAGACATGAATGTCGCTTTAAGCTGGTTAAAGGCCTTCTGACACTCTTCGGTCCACTGAACAGCATTTGGCTGTTTCTTTTTGGTTAGGTCTGTCAGTGGGGCGGCGATTTGGCTGTATTGCAGTACAAATCGTCTGTAATAACCGGCCAAGCCTAAGAAGGATTGAACCTGTTTCTTTGACTTTGGGACAGGCCACTTTTGGATAGCATCCACTTTGGCCTGTAGGGGGCTGATATTTCCTTGACCCACCTGGTGTCCAAGGTAAGTCACTCTGTTTAGGCCTATTTGACACTTCTTAGCCTTAACAGTTAGTCCTGCCTCCCTTATGCGCTCAGACTTTTTGTAGATGTTCCAGGTGTTCTGCCCAGGAATCCGAAAATATGGCCACATCGTCAAGGTAGGCGACTGCATATTCTCCTAATCCCGCTAGGAGACCATCTACAAGTCTTTGGAAGGTGGCAGGTGCATTTCGCAGCCCGAAAGGGAGTACATTAAATTCATACAGTCCGACATGTGTGGTGAAGGCTGACCTTTCCTTGGCGGATTCATCTAGCGGTACCTGCCAGTACCCCTTGGTTAAGTCCAAGGTAGAGATGAACTGGGCCCGTCCCAGTTTCTCTAATAGTTCATCTGTGCGTGGCATTGGATAGTTTGTCTGGGCGAGTTACAGCATTTAGCTTACGGTAGTCACGCAAAAAACGTATCTCCCCATTCTGGTTTGGGAACTAGAACCACTGGAGATGCCCATGCACTTCCAGAGGGGCGGATTACAACCCATCTGTAACATATCCATGGATCTCCCGGTCTATAGCAGTTTTAAGCTTGAGGAGACACCCGGTAAGGTTGGACTTTAATTGGGTGAGCATTACCTGTGTCAATGGAGTGGTATGCCCGTTCAGTCAGTCCTGGGGTGGCTGAAAACGTCAGCGCGTAGCTAATGCACAGCTCCTTGATCTGCTGTCGCTGCATACGCCCAAAGGTCATGGAGAGGTTCACCTCTTCCACACCACCAGCACTTTTCCCTTCGTAGTAGACACCTTCAGGCCACTCAGCGTCGTCTTCTCCCTGGGCTGTAAACTGACAAACCTTTAATTCTCTGGAATAAAAGGGCTTTAGAGAATTAACATGGTACACCTTAGGCTTTCGGTTGGAGGTGGGGAATGCTATGAGATAATTAAACAGCTCCCAGGCGCTCCTGGACCGTGAATGGCCCTTCCCACAATGCTTCCATTTTATGGGCCTGGAGCGCCTTTAAGACCATGACCTGGTCCCCTACTTTGAAGGAACGCTCTCTGGCATGTTTATCATACCAGGCTTTTTGCTCTTTTTGAGCATCCTGTAAGTTTTCTTTAGCAAGAGCTAAAGAGGTTCAGAGGGTGTTTTGTAGGTTGGTTACAAAGTCCAGAATGTTAGTTCCTGGAGAAGGTGTAAATCCCTCCCATTGCTGCTTCACCAACTGTAATGGCCCCTTAACCTCACGGCCATATACAAGTTCAAATGGTGAAAACCCTAAACTGGGATGTGATATAGCTCTGTAGGCAAAGAGCAACTGCTGCAACACTAGGTCCCAATTATTGGAGTGCTCATTTATGAATTTACGTATCATGGCCCCCAAAGTTCCATTAAACTTCTCCACCATGCCATTTGTTTGATGGTGGTAAGGAGTGGCAACCAAGTGATTTACCCCATGAGCTTCCCAAAGGTTTTCCATAGTTCCTGCCAGGAAATTAGGCCCTGCATCTGTGAGGATGTCGGAGGGCCAACCTACCCTGGCAAAAATGTTTGCTAGTGCCTGGCACACACTTTTAGCCCTGGTGTTGCTTAGAGCTACTGCTTCCGGCCATCGGGTGGCAAAATCCATGAAAGTCAGTATGTACTGCTTTCCTCTGGGTGTCTTTTTTGGAAAAGGACCTAGAATATCCAGAGCTACTTGCTGAAATGGAACTTCAATATGGGGAGTGGCTGGAGAGGGGCTTTGACCTGGTCTTGGGGTTTTCCCACTCTTTGGCATACTTCACAAGACCAGACATAGGTAGAAACATCCTTGCCCATTCCCTCCCAGTGGAATGACCCACCAAAACAGTCTTTGGTCCTGTTCACCCCAGCATGGCCACTAGGATGATCGTGGGCTAAGCTCAAGAGCTTGGCCTGGTATTTAGTGGAACTACCAACTATCTCTGAGGATGCCTTCAGAGGTGTCTTCCTGGTGTCCACCAGAAAGAGTTTCCTTGTATAAAAGTCCTTTTTCTACAACAAACCTGGATCGATTAGAAGAGCTGAGAGGCGGTGGGTTGCTCCATGCCGCCGTCCAAGCTCTCTGGAGCCTTTCATCTGCTTCCTGTTCGGTCTGGAACTGTTCCCTTGATGCTGGAGACATCAGTTCCTCATTGGATTGTGGACCTATGCTTGGTCCCTCTGAAAGCGATGTAGGGGATGGGGCTGTCTCTGTTGACTGTGAACCGCTCTCCGCTGGGACACTATGTTGGGGTTCAGGCTCCGGCTGAGCCTCTTGTGTAGGGTTATGGGCTGCTGCCAGTTCAGGTTTGGTGGGGCCCTCTGGTGTTGAGGTTGCAAGTACTGGATTCAGTGCTGGCAATGGGTCTGGTGCTGGTTCTTCCGCTGGTTCCGGTTCTGGGACTGGTTCCATCTGGGTCTCTGGGACTGGATCCACTACTGCTGTTGCAGACATTGGCCTGGGGTCTGGGTCCATCACTTCTGACCGGGTCCTGATAGAAGTTTCCGGAACAGAGTTAGGCGTCATGGCTTGTTTAGCCTGGCTGCGGGTGACCATTCCCACCCTCTTGGCCCGCTTCACATGATTGGCCAAGTCTTCCCCCAACAGCATGGGGATGGGGTAATCGTCATAGACTGCAGAAGTCCACGTTCCTGACCAGCCATGGTACTGGGCAGGAAACTTGGCTGTAGGCAAATTGAAAGAGTTGGACTTGAAGGGTTGAATCGTCAGTTGGATCTCTGGGTTGATTAAATTGGGGTCCACTAAGGAAGCATGGATAGCTGACACTTGTGCTCCAGTGTCCCTCCATGCGGTGACCTTCTTCCCGCCCACACTTCCAGCTTCCCTCCGCTCCAAGGGTATCTGGGAGGTATCTGGGCCTGCGGACCTCTGGTGTGATTCCGGTGCAATGAACTGTAATCAGTTGGGGTTCTTGGGGCAGTTAGCCTTTACATGCCCCAGCTCGTTACATTTAAAACATCGTCCAGCTGACAGGTCACCGGGGCGAGGCGGGTTGCTGGAGAACGGGGTGGTGGGACGATAAGGTGTCTGGAGGGTTCTATGGGAGGTAGGTGGGGCCTTGGGCGGCCCCTGGTAATAGGGTGTGGTCTGGGGTTGTCCCTTCTGGTCTCCGCTCCAACTGCTACCGGTTTTCTTCTTCTCTGCCACCTCCACCCATCTGGCTCCAATCTCTCCTGCCTCCATTATAGTTTTGGGCTTCCCATCTAGGATGTATCTTTCTGTTTCCTCAGAAACACCCTCTAAGAATTGTTCCATTTGCATTAGGAAGGGCAAATTTACTGGAGATTCAACACTTGCTCCTGATATCCAGGCATCCCAGTGTTTCACAATGTGGTAGGCATGTCGGGTAAATGACACATCTGGTTTCCATCTTAGGGCTCTGAACCTCCGACAAGAATGCTCGGGTGTTATCCCCATTCCGACTCTCGCCTTGGATTTAAACAGTTCATACTTGTTCATGTGTTCTTTAGGCATTTCAACCGCCACCTCAGCTAAGGGTCCACTGAGCTGCGGCCTCAGGTCTACCATGTATTGGTCAGTAGAGATGCTGTACCCAAGGCAGGCCCTTTCGAAGTTTTCTAAGAAGGCCTCAGTATCATCGCCTGCCTTGTAGGTGGGGAACTTTCTGGGATGGGAAGTGGTACCTGGAGAAGGATTGCTAGGGTTTGTTGGTATATTCTGCTGAGCCTTTATCTTCTCCATCTCCTCCACATGCTTCCTCTCTTTTTCCTTCTCCTCCAGTTCTTTGGCCCTTGCCTCCAGTTCTTTGTCCCTTGCTTCCATAGCTCTCCTGTGAGCAGCCGCTTGGTGCTGTGCTGCCTCCATCTCTTTGTCCCTTGCCTCCATCTCCCTCCTGTGGGCAGCCTCCTGTACCTCCTTCTCCATCCGCATGAGTTCTGTCTCTTTCATGTTCCTTTTTGTTTTTCAGCAGCCTCAAATCTGGCTAATTCCAGCTTTTTTTGAGCCGTGGAGTCTGTCATCCTAACCTCTCTGTTTTTAACTAACTTTACACCTGAGGTTTAGAAATAAACAAAACTTGGCTTGTAAATTTTTGCTGTGCTGGAATAGGATACCTATTCTCTGATAGTGATTGTCAACCTACAGAAAAAGACAATTCCCTTTGTCTCTGCTCTGGCCCCAAATCAAAGCAAAAAAACCTCCACTACTTGGAAACCTCCTTTCCAGCAGCCCCAAAGGAAACAAGAATTCCTTTTCAAAAAAAAAAAAAAAGTCAAAATCCTAAAAAAAAAAAAAAACCCCTACCACTTTTGTCTCCAAGCAAATGGGTATAGAACACCCCCCTATTTACTTTTAGGGGAAAAAAACCTCAGGTTTGTGAAGACTGTGAATTTCCCTGCAGGAGGTTAACTACTCTGCCTCCAGGCAAAGAGAACCTGCAATTCACAAAGATAATCCCCTTTTGTCTCTGCTCTGGCCCCAAAGCAGAGAAAAGACTAGCTGCTTTCAGTTGGACCTCCTTTCCAGCAGCCCCAAAGGAAAAAAAAAATTTCCTTTTTAAAATCTGTATTTCTGGTTCAAAAAATCTCAAATTGATCTCAAAATGATTTCAGGTTAATCCCACCACTCTGCCACCATGTCAAGGTTCCTTCCCCAGTCTGAATTCTAGGATACAGATGTGGGGACCTGCATGAAAACCTCCTAAGCTTACTTTTACCAGCTTAGGTTAAGACTTCCCCAAGGTACAAACTGTTTTACCCTTGGACTTCCACTGCCACCACCAAACATTTATCTGGGTTCCTGAAAAAAACGTAGTTTGGAAACGTCTTTCCCCCCCAAAATCCTCCCAACCCTTGCACCCCACTTCCTGGGGAAGGTTTGGTAAAAATCCTCACCAATTTGCATAGGTGACCACAGACTCAAACCCTGGGATCTTAGAACAATGAAAAAGCATTCAGTTTCCTTACAAGAGGACTTTTAATAGAAGTAAAAAAGAATCATCTCTGTAAAATCAGGATGGTAAATACCTTACAGGGTAATTAGATTCAAAACATAGAGAATCCCTCTAGGCAAAACCTTAAGTTACAAAAAAGACACACAGACAGGAATATTCATTCTATTCAGCACAGCTATTTTCTCAGCCGTTTAAAGAAATCATAATCTAACACATACCTAGCTAGATTACTTACTAAATTCTAAGACTCCATTGCTTGTTCTGTCTCCGGCAAAAGCATCACACAGACCCTTTGTTTTTCTCCCTCCTCCCAGCTTTTGAAAGTGTCTTGTCTCCTCATTGGTCATTTTGGTCAGGTGCCAGCGAGGTTACCTTTAGCTTCTTAACCCTTTACAGGTGAGAGGATTTTTCCTCTGGCCAGGAGGGATTTTAAAGGGGTTTACCCTTCCCTTTATATTTATGACAGGGCTAATGCAATATCCCTGTTTAATAAACATTGTTATCTTTGATTTTTGCGGGGTGGCCTGTCTTTACAATAAGTTCCAGTGTGAATCCTGCATTCAGTTTTCTTGTAAGGAAAAGCCATTTACCTTTTGTTCAAATGGAGATTCTGTGAAACTCACATGTCCTCAATGAATATGTGGGCAACTGCCTAAAGGGGAACAGTTTAACCCCTAAGAAAGAAAACTATTTCTTTGAGAGAGGTGTGTGTTGTTTATTTAAAGGCATTTTAAAATCAGCACTGTTAATAGATTGATTACTTGTCTGCACGGTGGTTTATACAGCACTAGTCATGTTTCTCAAAAAAAGTAATCCCTTTTAGAGTGAGTGACCCTTCTCCATCTGGTTATGGATTCAATGCAACTTTAACAAGGCGAAAGGAATGAAAGCCAAAATGGGGAAAGAACAAGTTAAAGAATATTTAGATAAGTAAGATGTATTCAAGTTGAAATTCATCCTAAGGTGCTTAAGGAACTGGCTGAAGCGATCTCGGAACTGTTAGCAATTATATTCGAGAACTCATGGAAGATTGGTGAGGTCCCAGAAGGCTGGAGAAGGGCAAACATACCATCTGCCTTTCAAAAAAGAGGAACAAAGAGGAGCCAGGGAATTATAGACTAGTGAGTCTAACTTTGATACCTGGAAAGATACTGGAACAAATTATTAAACAATCAGTCTTAAGCACCTAGGAGATAATGGGGTTATAAGTAATAACCAGCATGGGTTTGTCAAGAACAAGTCATGCCAAATGAACCTAATTTCCTTCTTTGCCAGAGTTACTGGCCTAGCAGATAGGGGGAAGCAGTAGATGTGATATATTTTGATTTTTAGTAAGGCATTTGATACAATTCCACATGAAATTCTCATAATGGACTTAATCTGCAGCAAGAGAGATTTAGGTTAGGTATTAGGAAGAGCATTCTAAATAGAAAGGTAGTTAAGCTCTGAACTAGGCTTCCAAGAGTGGTTGTGGAATCCACATCATTGCAAGTTTTAAGAAGAAATTGGACAAACACATATCAGGCCTGTCTTAGGTTTACAGTGGACTGGACTACATGACCTCTGGAGGTCCCTTCCAGCCCTACATTTCTGTGATTCAGAGGATATTATGTACCAAAGAGCACCTAATGACCTCTTTGTATGCAGCCCAGATCTTCATTGCTAGAACAACAGGTCCAATCTGACCCAGATTAGTAGTGATCAAAAGTTATCACTACCTGACAGGTCTTTAGTAGCTTGTGTGAAATAAATTTTTGGTTGGGGTTTACTTTCCAGTGGACAGGCGTCTTCCTCACACAGCCCACCAGCACAGGTGTTAGTTTTGGCAAGAGAGAACAAAGATTCAATAGGCTATTGAAATGAAACTATCCTTACTGCCAGAAGCGGTCCTTGCAGGTTGGATTGAGGCCCATCGGTGGGGTGCAGTGTTGGAGAACCTTGCATCGCCACTTCCTATGATGTGCCTATTCTATAGATAAATAAAACTTCAGTCTGGAAGGCTCTGAATCTACCATTTGTGTGCAATACATCCACTTAAAAAAGCAACCCACCAAATTAGGAGTTCAGATTTGGGGTCAAAGCTACCCAGAAGGTCTCTATGCAGAAGTCTTTGTTTAATTTGCTGCCTTTAGGAATAAGCATCCAGCCATCAAAAACACCAGTGCTTGTTGTTGTGTGATAAATAAAGCAGTCCACATTTTTGTCTACTGTGTTAGTTACCTGGGCCCCAATTCATAGAATCATGGAACTGGAAGGGACTTCGAGAGGTCATCTAGTCCAGTCCCCTGCACTCGTGGCAAGACTAATTATCTAGACCATTCCTGACAGGTGTTTGTCTAACCTGCTCTTAAAAATCTCAGATGATGGAGATTCTACAACCTCCATAGGCAATTTATTCCAGTGCTTAACCACCCTGACAGTTAGGAAGTTTTTCCTAATGTCCAATCTAAACCTCCCTTGCTGCAATTTATGCCCTTTGCTTCTTGTCCTATCCTCAGAGGTTAAGAAAAAAAAATATTCCTCCTCCTTGTAACAACCTTGAACAATACTTGAAAACTGTTATTATGTCCCCTCTCAGTCTTCTCTGAAAACCCAGTTTTTTCAATCTTCCCCCATAGGTCATGTTTTCTAGATCTTTAATCATTTTTGTTGCTCTTCTCTAGACTCTCTCCAATTTGTCCACACCTTCCCGAAATGTGGCGCCCAGAACTGGACACAATACTCCAGCTGAGGCCTAATCAGCGCAGAGTAGAGCAGAAGAATTACTTCTCGTGTCTTGCTTACAACACTCCTGTTAATACATCCCAGAATGATGTTTGATGTTTGCTTTTTTTTTTTTTTTTTTTTTTTTTTTTTTTTTGCAACAGCGTCACACTGTTGACTCATATTTAGCTTGTGGTCCGCTGTGATCCCCAGATCCCTTTCTGCAGTACTCCTTCTTAGGCAGTCATTTCCCATTTTGTGTGTGTGCTGCTGATTGTTCCCTCTTGAATGGAGTACTTTGCATTTGTCTTTATTGAATTTCATCCTATTAACTTTAGACCATTTCTCCAGTTTGTCCAGATCATTTTGAATTTTAATCCTATCTTCCAAACCACTTGCAACCCTTCCCAGCTTGGTATCTTCCGCAAACTTTATAAGCGTACTCTCTATGCCATTATCTAAATCATTGATGAAGATATTGAACTGATCCCTGCAGGACCCCACTCGTTATGCCCTTCCACCATGACTGTGAATCACTGATAACTACTCTCTGGGAACGGGTTTCGAACCAGTTTTGCACTCCCCTTATAGTAGCTCCAACTAGGTTTCATTTCCTTAGTTTGTTTATGAGAAGGTCATGCAAGACAGTATCAAAAGCTTTACTAAAGTTAAGATATACCACATCTATCACTTCCTCCCTATTGACAAGTCTTGTTACACTGTCAAAGAAAGCTATCGGGTTGGTTTGACACGATTTGTTGTTGACAAATCCAAGCTAACTGTTACTTATCACCTTATTATCTTCTAGATGTTTGTAAATTGATTGCTTAATTATTTGCTCTATTATCTTTCCGGGTACAGAAATTAAGCTGACTAGTCTGTAATTCCCTGGGTTGTCCTTATTTCCCTTTTTATAGATGGGCACTATATTTGTCATTTTCCAGTCTTCTGAAATCTCTCCTATCTTCCATGACTTCTCAAAGATAATTGCTAATGGCTAAAAATATCTCCTCAGTCAGCTCCTTGATTATTCTCGGATGCATTTCATCAGGCCATGGTGACTTGAAGACATCTAATTTTGTCCAAGTAATTTTTAACTTGTTCTTTCCCTTTTTTAGCCTATTCTGATCCTATCTCATTTTCACTGGCATTCACTACGTTAGACGTCCAATCACCACCAACTTTCTTGGTGAAAACCGAAATAAAGAAGTCATTAAGCACCTCTGCCATTTCCACATTTTCTGTTATTGTTTTTCCCCCTCATTGAGTAACGGGTCTACCCTGTCCTTGGTCTTCCTCTTGCTTCTAATGTATTTGTAGAATGTTTTCTTGTTACCCTTTATGTGTCTGGCTAGATTGATCTCGTTTTGTGCCTTGGCCTTTCTAATTTTGTCCCTACATACTTGTGTTGTTTGTTTATATTCATCCTTTGTAATTTGACCTATTTTCTATTTCTTGTAGGACTTGTTTTTTTTATTTTTAGATCATTTGAAGATCTCCTGGGTAAGCCAGGGTGGTCTCTTGCCATACTTCCTACCTTTCCTACGCAGTGGGGTAGTTTCTTCTCGTGCCCTTAATAATGTCTCTTTGAAAAACTGCCAACTGTCTTCTATTGTTTTCCCCCTTAGACTTGCTTTCCCATGGGAATCTTATCTACCAAACTCCCCGAGTTTGCTAAAGTCTTCCTTCTGAAATCCATTGTCTTTTATTTTGCTATTCTCCCTCTACCATACCTTAGAAATCATGAACTCTATCATTTCATGATCACTTTCATCCAAGCTGCTTCCTCTTTCAGATCTCAACAGTTCCTTCCTGTTAGTCAAAATCAAATCTAGAACAGCCTTTTCCCCTGGTAGCTGTCTCCACCTTCTGAAATAAAAAAAATTGTCTCCAATAACATTCCAGAACTTGTTGGATAATCTGTGCCCTGCTGTGTTGTTTTCCCAACAGATGTCTGGATAGTATCAAGTCCCCCATTACACCAAGTCCTGTGCTTTGGATGATTTTGTTAAACTGTTTTTTAAAAAAAGCCTCTTCCTCCTCTTCTTCCTGGCTAGCTGTTTGTAGTATACCCATACCATGACATCACCCTTGTTTTTTACCCCGTTTATCCTTACCCAGAGACTTTCAACAAGTCTGTCTCCTATTTCCATCTCAATCTCAGTCCAAGTATATACATTTTTAATATATAAGGCAACACCTCCTCCCTTTTTTCCCTGCTGGTCCTTCCTGAGCAAGCTGTACCCTTCGATACCAATATTCCAGTCATTACTATTATCCCACCAGGTCTCTGTCACAGTTATTTATTTACTAGCATTTTGAGTTCTTCCTGCTTATTCCCCATACTTCTTGCATTAGTATACAGACATCTAAGATACTGATTTGATTCCCCTTCGCCCCCCCCCCCCCCCCCCCCCCCCCCGTTCTGTCTTCTCTCCTTTATCCCTGCTATAACAGCCCATGCTCCCCCCACATTCCAAACCTTCTCCCAGGTCTCCATGTTCTTGACTTACCTGTGGGCTTTGGTCACCTGCCCCCTTCAAATCTAGTTTAAAGCCCTCATCACTAGGTTAACTAGTCTGTATCCAAATATGCTCTTCCCCTTCCTCGATAGGTGGACCCCATTTCTGCTTAGCAGTCCTTCTTCCTGAAACAGCATCCTGTGGTCAAGGAAGGTACGTAAGTATGTGACTGTGCTAGGACTGCTCATATGCTTAAAGTTAAGCATCTGTTTAAGTACTTTCCTAAATCAATGCCTTAATGTGTGTATTCAAAAGTTTCTATAGTAAAGGTAGTCAAAGTATTGGTTAAACGTTAATTTTTTGGGGAGTGTGTGGGGAGCACAATTAATTATATGCACAGAAATCAGATCTTTCAAAAGTCGGTTACATGTGCCCAGTGTTGTTAATTTCCCCTCAACATGGCTTCCTTGAGTTACTGAGAGTGAAACTGTAGCCCCATTGAAGCCAATAGGAGTTTTGCCCTTTGCTTCAGTGGGTGAAGGACTTCATTCTGAGACCCTAGGATGGCTGAGAAAATGATATTCGAATAAAGGCCTGTGTCTTTAAGTGAATGACTATTCATTGAACTAGTTCAGCTGAATTTCTTTTTCTGTGCACATCTCTCTGGGTGCACCTCACTGGAATGGCACTTGCTGATTTCATTAGGAAAATGAAGCACTGCATGTGTGCAGTATTTCATCACGTCTAATTTCATATATTCAAATGGAGCAAAGATCATACTCATTGAGTGCTCTGTGCCTGCCAAGCTGGAAGTTTTTAAAACGAAATGTACTTTTTAGAATGTGTGGGTTTTTTTGTTTTTTTTGTTTGTTTGTTTTTTTTTAAACAGTGAAAACCATCCAATTTTCCAATTTTATTTCTGCCCTTCCCCCTCCCCCCCCTTAAGTCAAATATCTCAATGGATTGTCTTCTAGTATTTTCATAGCCATTCACTTTTTGGCTGAGGTAATACATGGAAAACATCAGTTCAAGAGGAAGCTTTTGGAGGGAGTAATACCTGTCTCTGTCTTTCTGATGTACCTATACAGCCAGGGGTGAAAGTAACATAAAGGACTTACTGGTATGCTGGAGTCCTGAGTGGGGGCGTGGTCTCAACCGGAAGAGGCGTGGCCTCAACCTGAAGAGGCGATTTAAAAGCCTCGGGGCTCTGGCTGGGAGCCCTGGGGCCTTTAAATCACCCCACTGCAGAGGCGGCTGGGAGCCCCGGGGCTCAAGGGTGAATTAAAGGGCCCGGGGCTCCGGCTGCCGCAGAGCTCTAGGCTTTATAAATCCATGCTGGAGCCCAGGTGGGGATTTAAAGGGCCCGTTGCTCCGGCCTCTGCGGAGAGCCCCTGCCCGAGCCCCACTGCTGGAGCTCCAGAGGTGATTTAAAGGGCCCGGGGCTCCCCGCAGTGGCAGGAGCCCCTGGCCCTTTAAATCACTGCCAGGGAAGCCGGTCCGGTCTGGCACTGCATACTGGCTCTTGCCAGCTTACTTTCACCTCTGTATACAGCCCTCATTGCCGTAGCATCTGAGGAGGTCAACATTTTTAATGTTTTTATCTTCACAACATCCCGGTGAGGTAGGAATGGGCTATTATGCCCATTTTACAGATGGGGTATTGAGGCATGGGGCAGATTTTCAAAGGCATTTAGGTGCCTAAAGATGGAGATAGTGGGAATTTTCAGAAGTGCCTAAGCACGTTAGGTACCTAACTCCCATTGAAATCAGGGGAACTTAAATGCCTAACCTTCTCAGGTGTCTTTGCAAATTCCATTAGGAACATTTCTGCATCTTCAGGCACCTAAATCCCTTGAAAATCTGGTCCAGAGAGACCCAACGATTTGCACAAGGTCACACAGGAGGTGTGTTTCAGAGCAGGGAATTGAACCCAGGTCTCTCAGTTCTAGGCTAGCACCCTAACCCATGGACCATCCTTCCTCCTCATATGTGATAAGTATAATATTAAACTGAACAGGAGGTGAAGGATGGATTGGACCCTACCTAACAACATCTGGTAAATGGAGTGTGTACATCTCTGAATCAAATTCACCCTTTGCAGATGACCAGTTGTGATGTTCTGCTCAGGACACCCAGAACTGTAAGACACTGTATTACCCAACTGCCTCAGTCTGATGTCCAGTAAAGCTCCCTCTTACTATGTGTAAGCTTGCTGGTACATGAGTTTTTCTGTCTCCGCAGCAAACTCCTTGAGTCTTTGCCAGTTTAAGGCTTTGTCTACACTAGCACTTTTGTTGGCAAAACTTTTGTTGGTTGGGGTGTGAAAAAAAAAAAACAAACACCCCTGGACAAAAGTGCTAGTGTGGACAGCGCTATGTTGGTGAGAGATGCTCTCCTGCCAACATGGCTACTGCCTGCTTGTCGGGGTAGTTGCATGGAGCAGCTACACAGGAGACCTTACAGTGGTTTAGCTGCAGTGGTGCAGCTGTGCTGCTGTAAGGTCCATAATGTAGACATAACTGCACAGCAAGGTTAAGGTTAACAGTCCGTGAACTCCAGTTCCCAAGTTCCCCAAAGATGTCTCCCTGCAGTGTCCAGTCCCTGTCACCGAACACTCTCACAGAAATTACTAAATGTGCTGCTTCTAACAAGACCGAGTACACATCAGGCTTTTGCTTGATAAATCCAATTACCAGGACCAGACAGGACTCATCCAAGAGTTTTGAAGGAACTCAAATATAAAATTGCAGAACTATTAACTGTGGTATGTAACCTATCATTTTAAATAATCTTCTGGACTAGATGACTGGAGGATAGCTAATGTGATGCCAATTTTTAAAAAAATGCTCCAGAGGCAATCCTGGCAATTGCAGGCTGGTAAACCTAACTTCAGTACCAGGCAAATTGGTTGAAACTATAGTAAAGAACAGAATTATCAGACATAGATGAACATGACATGCTGGGAATCAGTATGACTTTTGTAAAGGGAAATCATGCCCCACTAATTTATTAGAATTCTCTGAGGGGGTCAACAAACATGTGGACCAGGGTGATCCGGTGGATATAGTGTACTTGGACTATCAGGACGTTTTTGACGAGGTACCTCACCAAAGGCTCTTAAGCAATGTAAGCAGTCATGGGATAAGAGGGAAGGTCCTCTCCTGGATCAGTAACTGGTTAAAAGACAGAAAACAAAGGGCAGGGATAAATGGTGAGGTTTCAGAATGGAGAGAGGTAAATAGTCATGTTCGCCAGGGGTCTGTACTGGAACAAGTGCTGTTCAACATATTCATTAATGATCTGGAAAAATGGGTAAACAGCAAGGTGGCAAAATGGGCAGACAATAGAAAGTTACTTAAGACAGGTTTCAGAGTAACAGCCGTGTTAGTCTCTATTCGCAAAAAGAAAAGGCGTACTTGTGGCACTTTAGAGACTACCCAATTTATTTGAGCGTAAGCTTTCGTGAGCTACAGCTCACTTCATCGGATGCATACTGTGGAAAGTGTAGAAGATCTTTTTATACACACAAAGCATGAAAAAATACCTCCCCCCACCCCACTCTCCTGCTGGTAATAGCTTATCTAAAGTGAAAAGAAAAGGAGTACTTGTGGCACCTTAGAGACTAACCAATTTATTTGAGCATGAGCTTTCGTGAGCTACAGCTCACTTCATCGGATGCATACTGTGGAAATTGCAGAATATTATTATTATATACACAGACACCATGAAACAATACCTCCTCCCACCCCACTCTCCTGCTGGTAATAGCTTATCTAAAGTGATCATCAAGATGGGCCATTTCCAGCACAAATCCAGGTTTTCTCACCCTCCGCCCCCCACAGACAAACTCACTCTCTTGCTGGTAATAGCCGATCCAAAGTGACCACTCTCCTGTCACTTTGGATGGGCTATTACCAGCAAGAGAGTGAGTTTGTCTGTGGGGGGGCGGAGGGTGAGAAAACCTGGATTTGTGCTGGAAATGGCCCATCTTGATGATCACTTTAGATAAGCTATTACCAGCAGGAGAGTGGGGTGGGAGGAGGTATTGTTTCATGGTGTCTGTGTATATAATAATGATATTCTGCAATTTCCACAGTATGCATCCGATGAAGTGAGCTGTAGCTCACGAAAGCTCATGCTCAAATAAATTGGTTAGTCTCTAAGGTGCCACAAGTACTCCTTTTCTTTTTGCGAATACAGACTAACATGGCTGTTACTCTGAAACTTGTCTAAAGTGATCACTCTCCTTACAATGTGTATGATAATCAAGGTGGGCCATTTCCAGCACAAATCCAGGGTTTAACAAGAACGTCTGGGGGGGGGAGATAGGTTACCTTGCATAATGACTTAGCCACTCCCAGTCTCCAAGCCTAAGTTAATTGTATCCAATTTGCAAATGAATTCCAATTCAGCAGTCTCTCACTGGAGTCTGGATTTGAAGTTTTTTTTGTTGTAATATCACAACTTTCATGTCTGTAATCGCGTGACCAGAGAGATTGAAGTGTTCTCCGACTGGTTTATGAATGTTATAATTCTTGACATCTGATTTGTGTCCATTTACTCTTTTACGTAGAGACTGTCCAGTTTGACCAATGTACATGGCAGAGGGGCATTGCTGGCACATGATGGCATATATCACATTGGTGGATGTGCAGGTGAACGAGCCTCTGATAGTGTGGCTGATGTGATTAGGCCCTGTGATGGTGTCCCCTGAATAGATATGTGGGCACAGTTGGCAACGGGCTTTGTTGCAAGGATAGGTTCCTGGGTTAGTGGTTCTGTTGTGTGGTATGTGGTTGCTGGTGAGTATTGAAACAGGTTGATAGAGCCAGAAGAGTTCCCAGAAGTCACCTACTACAGGACAGGCCTAACAAAGAAAACGCCACTAGCCGTCACCTTCAGCCCCAACTAAAACCCCTCCAACGCATTATTAAGGATCTACAACCTATCCTGAAGGATGACCCAACACTCTCACAAATCTTGGGAGGCAGGCCAGTCCTTGCCTACAGACAGCCCCCCAACCTGAAGCAAATACTCACCAGCAACCACACACCACACAACAAAACCCCCCTACCCCCCCCCCAGACGTTCTTGTTAAACCCTGGATTTGTGCTGGAAATGGGCCACCTTGATTATCATACACATTGTAAGGAGAGTGGTCACTTTAGATAAGCTATTACCAGCAGGAGAGTGGGGTGGGGGGAGGTATTTTTTCATGCTTTGTGTGTATAAAAAGATCTTCTACACTTTCCACAGTATGCATCCGATGAAGTGAGCTGTAGCTCATGAAAGCTTATGCTCAAATAAATTGGTTAGTCTCTAAGGTGCCACAAGTACTCCTTTTCTTTTTACTTAAGACAGTTAAGTCCAAAACTAACTGTGAAGAGTTACAAAGGAATCTCACAAAACTGGGTGACTGGGCAATAAAATGGCAGATGAAATTCAATGTTGATAAATACAAAGTAATGCACTTTGGAAAACATAATCCAAATTATTCTTACAAAATGATAGGGTCTAAATTACTCGTTATCACTCAAGAAAGAGATCTTGGCATCACTGTGGGTAGTTCTCGGAAAATATCCACTCAATGTGCAGCCACAGTCAAAAAAGCAGATAAGACAGAAAATATCATAACGCCACTATATAAATCCATGATACACCCACACCTTGAATACTATGTGTAGTTCTGGTCGCCCCATCTCAAAACAGATGCATTAGAATTGGAAAAGGTCCAGAGAGGGGCAACAAGAATGATTAGGGGCATGGAACAGCTTCCATATGAGGAGAGATTAAAAAGACTGGGACCATTCAGCTTAGAAAAGAGATGACTAAGGGGGGTTACGATAGATGTCTATAAAATCATGACTGGTGGAGAGGAAGTGAATAAGGAAGTGTTATTTACCCCTTCACATAACACAAGAAGCAGGGGGTCACCCTATGAAATTAACAGGCAGCAGATTTAAAACAGACAAAAGGCAGTACTACTTCACATAACTCAGTCAGCCTACGGAATTCATTGCCAGTGGATGTTAAGGCCAAAACAATAACGGGATTCAAAAAAGAATTGGAGGATAGGTCCATCAGTGGCTATTAACCATGATGGTCAGGGATGCAACCCCATGCTCCAGTTGCCAGAAGCTGGAAGTGGACAACAGTGGATGGATCTCAATAATTGCCTGTTCTGTTCATTCCCTCTGATGTACCTGGAATATGTTATAGTGGGCTAGATGGACCATTGATCTGACCCAGGATGGCCGTTCTTATCTTCTTAGCTGAGGGTTCACTTTATATTTCAATAGAGCAGCACTGAGACCTGTTTTACACTAGGAAATTAGGTTGGTATAACTACGTCATGCATCCGATGAAGTGAGCTGTAGCTTACGAAAGCTTATGCTCAAATAAATTTGTTAGTCTCTAAGGTGCCACAAGTACTCCTTTTCTTTTTGGAAATACGTCTCTCAGGGGTTTGAAAAATCCACAGTGCAAATTCTCCTGTCTACCTAGCTACTGCCTCTTTGGGGAGGTGGATTACGTATGCCGATGGGGGAAGCCCTCCCATCAGCATAGGTAGCATCTTCATTGAAATGCTACAGCGGCATAGCTGCAATGAGAAAAGGAGTACTTGTGGCACCTTATTGGTTAGTCTCTAAGGTGCCACAAGCCAAGTACTCCTTTTCTTTTTGCGAATACAGACTAACACGGCTGTTACTCTGAAACCTGCCATAGCTGCAATGGTGCAGTTGCGCCACTGCAGAGTTTAAAGTGTAGACAAGCTCTGAGATGGTTCATAGTAAAACTCAGAATAAGTTTATTAACAAAGAACAGATTTAAGTGATACTAAGCAAGAGAAACAGACAGGTAAGCTTACAAACAAAACAAAACACAGTCTAAAATGTAATTTTAGTAGGTTATGATCTTTTCCTAAGTAGTTTTCTTATGCACATCAAGTTACCAGCATCTCCATGTTTCCAGGCCAGGGGACCCACTGTTCACAGAATCAAAAGGTGCTATTCCCTTTGTTCCCTAAGTGATGGATAACTAAATGTCTGTTTGGTACCCGTATATTACCCAAAGTGCATTTGTCTCCAGCTCAAGAGCCAGGAAGGGTTCCTGGGTTACAGTGTCTCCTGGTGTGTTCACTAAACTGCTGCTTGTTAACTTGATAGCTTTGTTTACTATGTTCATAAATGCACTTTCATTGTTCTCAGCCAGTCATGGAGCCAATCAGACCGAATAAATACACTTTCCTTTTGTCTAGGGCAGGCTTGGTTTATGCACTGTTCTTTAAAATGTGTTTGGGAGGCATATTTCCAGCACTCACACAACTGTTTGTACACAACCCATACATGCATCACATAGTGATTTTTTTTTTTTTTTTTTGGACCAGTATGTTACCAATTTACATATGATACCTTACATGACACCTTTTAGATACATTGTATGACAACTGTGTGTTGGGGGTGTAGTGTGTGTCAGGCCTGTATGAGTTATGATCTGGTGGGCTGTTTGCCAGATGCCACTGAGGGGCTCCCAGGCTCAGATCAGCTCAAGGTCTATGTATCTCTATCTTGAGAGAGTAAGTGGGATTTAAGAGGTTCCTGGGCTTCTTGCTGGCCCTCTGACCCATGTTGAATTTCATCCTGGATGGTTTGAATTCGCTGTTTTTTGAAGCTGGTTTCTTCTTCACTTTGCCTTTTTCTTGATATAATGGTACTGTGTCAGTCGGTTATCAAATCATTTCACTGAGACAGGCGAAATGGTGTATACCCTCGTTTTCAGCATTAGACACTTGCCAAGAGTGGGTCTTGTAAATTATTTAGTAGATTTTAAAGAAAATTTTAACTTTTATGTTATAAGTGGGCCTGACTTAATGTCTTCGGTAGAAAAATTATTACCTTTTCTGTTTTTCACGGCAACAGAACCACTCGGTATATTGAGCTGATGCTGTTGATAGGATATTGGAGATGGAAAAGCCTTTAGGTGCCATCCAGTCCATCCCCTCAGCTCCCTGGGTGGCCAAAGTAGGATTGATCTCTGTTGTAATTTCAGAAGGGATTTATTTTGTCTTGTCCAGTTCTATTGTTTGTTTGAACAATGGGACTTTTGCAGTTTCCCTTGGGGAAACCAGATCTCATCAGTAAGAAAAGTGTAGACTAACTTTTCTGTTGTCATTTCATTCCATCCCTCCAGTTCACATGCCGAACAACTTCTCTCTCTGAAGCATTTACACCTTACAAATACCTCTAGATCTCAGAGTCTCCTTCATTAGAGACACAAGGTGGGCAAAGTCTTGTCTTTTATTGGACCAACTTCTGTTGATGAGAGAGACATGCTTTTGAGCTACACAGAGCTCTTCTTTAGATTTGGGAAATGCACCCAGAGTGTCACAGCTAAATCCAAGCTGGAACAAATTGTTTAGCATCAGTAGTTTATTTCAAGGGACTATTCAAAGTGAAGTGGCCCGTTAACACCCCTTCAGTCCTGGGGATGGGAGGAAGGAAGGCAGAGGAGGGGGAAATAAAGGCAGCTTGGGGTGGGGCAGGGTTGGTAGTGAGTTATAGATTTGAATTTCAATAATATATAACTCAGTAACAGGCAGCAAACCCTGCCAGAACAACAGATGCAAAATCTGTAGACGTCTCCATTGCTACGATGGTCAACACTCCCAACAACACACCTTTCAAGATCCTACACATGCCTATAACAACATCTAGTATACCTCATTCAGTGCATTAAATGCCCCAACAGCAACCATGTGGGTAAAACCAGGCAATCACTATGCTCTCGAATGAATTCACACAGGAAAATGATAAAAGACAAAATCATCATATCAGCTGTGCTTTCACAAAGCAGTCACTCTATATCTGATCTATCAGTCTTCATCCTCAAAGGAAATATGCACAATACATTTAAAAGACGAACCTCGGAGCTTAAATTCATAACTCTGCTAAACACGAAAAATCATGGACTGAACACAAACGCTGGATTTATAGCTTATGACAACAACGTGTAACCCACTAACCCCCTTTTGGTCCTAGGACTGCAGTGGTGTTAATGGGCCACTCTACCTGGAATGATCCCTTACAGTATTTGCTAACTACTTATGCTAAACTAACTAAGCATTTAGTTGTGATGCTCTGAGTACCTTTCCCAGACCTGAAGCTCTGTGTGGCTCCTTAAGCGTGCCTCTCTCACCAACAGAAACTGGTCTAATAAAAGATATTATCTCACCCACCTTGTGTCTCTAATATCCTGGAACCAACATGGCTACAACACTGTCACATAGCCAAGCTAGGCAATATGTTGGTCTTTTAAAAAAGATTATCATAATCATTTTTATTGACATCTTTTTGGTGTTGAGATGTCCAGAGCTGTCTAATGTTCTGGTGCCGTTGATTCATCAGTGTCCTGACTTGCAAAAAATGTAAAATTATAAATGAAATGTCACATTCAGCATTTCTATTTCCATACCCCTATCATGTGCTTGGGGGAATTGTAATTCTGCAATTCAAATTCCCATTGGGCTGAAACCTGGCACAGAAGCTCTCATTATAACAGAACCTTGTTTTGTAAAATTAAAAACAAAACCTCCATCAAGAGACTTTTTCTTAAACCCAGATGAGTGCAAAAAAAAAAAAAATCCTATTTATTGTTACAGATCAATTTTCACTTTCTGCAGAAAATCCAACAGCTTTGGAAACCCCTCAGGTAAAGACATACGGTCAATAGGGTTGGCTGATCCAATGGCACTTTCCTATGGAATTTAGAAAATATGATATGAAATGAAACTGACTTAAATCCACAGTAGGCTGAAAATTCACAGCTGAGGTAGAACATCCAGTTGCAACAGTTTCCCTTCCAAGCATACTACAAAATGGCATGATATTTTGGCTTCATCTCGAATGTCTGAGAGTTCCATGTGATATCTGAGCAATAATGCGTGGGGAAGTATTCAGTTACATGGCTACCTAAGGCTATGTCTACGCTACTGACTTTACAGCGACACAGCTGTGCTGCTGCAGCTGTGCTGCTCTAAGGTCTCCTGTGTAGCTGCTCTGTGCCAGCAGGAGAGAACTCTCCTGCTGACATAATTAAACCCCCCACAATGACATAGCGCTGTCCACACTGGTGCTTTTGTTGGTGAAACTTATGTCGGTCAGGGGGGTGTTTGTTTTTTTGCAGCCCTGACCAACAAAAGTTTTGCCAACAAAAGTGCTAGTGTAGACAAAGCCTTAGGCCTGGGCTACACTGGGGATGGGGGGGGTTGAACTAAGATACGCAACTTCAGCTACGCTATTCACGTAGCTGAAGTCGAAGTATCTTAGTTCGACTTACCTGGCCGTCCTCATGGCAGTGAGTCGACCGCGGCGGCGACTCCTGCCGAGGTGGAGTACAAGTGTCGATTCGGGGATCAATTTATCGCGTCTAGATGAGACACGATAAATTTATCCCCGACTGAGTGATCTCTACCTACCGATCCGGCGGGTAGTGTAGACGTACCCTTAGTGCCTTATGTGCAGTAGGAAGGCTTTGTGCCCTCAGACACTCAGTGCAGGTGTCCAGTTTAATTGCACCACTTTGTGTGGTGGTTACAAAATAAATAGTAACAGTTTTAAACAAAAGGCAAAACTATTTGGAATGTTGTTGTTAGGACACTATAGAAAGGTGAATTATGAATGTTCCGTTTCATACCAAACTGATCTAAAAGTGACTTTTCTAGCGATTAGCCCAACCCTTTCTCCTACAGACCAAATGAAATTCAGTAGTTACATAGCAGTACACAGCACAATCGTTTCTTAGGTGGAGGACCAACATTGTGTTTGGTGCTGTCTGAATATAGAGGAAGGTAATTGTCCCTGCTCTGGGGAGCTTACAAGTGAAATTGTATATGGAGGGTTATAGTCTGCTCTGGCATTAGTGGGGATTAATCCATTTACTTCAGTGAAGTTGTGCCTGCTTACAACACCACGACTGAATTTGGTTCAGGCAGGACAGTCCAAGAGGGGTTGTTTAGTTTGGCTGATGCAATTTTGAAACAAGAAGAAGTGTGACCATAGATATTTTAAGGAGAAATTTTTGACTGGATGAAGGAGGCTGCTTTGTGAGCAGCAAAAGAAACAGGGTTCTAAGCAGAAAGTGCAGCATTTGAGAGAGCATGAAAAGTCACGTGGGAGAAGGGAACAAATAGGTGGGAGCAGGGCATTCAGGAGCGAGCAAGGAAACATGATGATCTAGGTAAGGAAAGAGACGGTAATTATCAAAACTGGAATTTTGCCGGGAGTCTAGAACTATCTTTCTACTTCTAAAACCTTTTTCAAAGCTAAAATACTACACGTAATATGGGCTTTAAAATCCTTGGGCTTCAGTTTTGAAGTCAGTGGAGTTACTCCAAACTAACTCCAGTGCAAAGGACAACTCGTGTAGAGACAAAATCATGACTATTTTGTAAACCACTTCTGCTAATCCTGGGAGACCCAGGTTCAAATACCTGCTTTGGAGCAGGGACTGAAACCCAAGTCAGAGACTCCATCTCCCCCAGGTGAGTGTCCTACCCCCCAGGCTATACTATATTCTGGGATGGGTCTCATTCAGTTTCTTCTGTTGAAGCGATTTCACATTGTATAAATAATTAGCTATTCAGTGGTGCAGGGACGGAACCCAGGTGTCGCTCCTCTTTGCCTCCCTCCTGGGTGAGTTCCCTAACCCCTGGGCTATAGAATCACTTTCTCGCTCTTCCTCACTTCCCAAATGAGTATTCAAGTATTTCATAGAAAGTGGAACAGATTGAACAGGAAAAATTTAAAAATGACCCACCCCTGAATACCCTATAGCTTGCTGTCAAGCTTCAGAGGGGTAGCCGTGTTAGTCTGGATCTGTCAAAGCGGCAAAGAGTCCTGTGGCACCTTATAGACTAACAGACGTATTGGAGCATGAGCTTTCGTGGGTGAATACCCACTTCGTCGGATGCATGTAGTGGAAATTTCCAGAGGCAGGTATAAATATGCAAGCAAGAATCAGGCTAGGGATAATGAGGTTAGTTCAGTCAGGGAGGATGAGGCCCTCTTCTAGCAGTTGAGGTGTGAACACCAAGGGAGGAGAAACTGCTTTTGTAGTTGGCTAGCCATTCACAATCTTTGTTTAATCCTGAGCTGATGGTGTCAAATTTGCAACTGAATTGAAGCTCAGCAGTTTCTCTTTGAAGTCTGGTCCTGAAGTTTTTTTTGCTGCAGGATGGCTACCTTTAAATCTACTGTTGTGTGTCCAGCAAGATTGAAGTGTTCTCCTATAGGTTTTTGTATATTGCCATTCCTAATATCTGATTTGTGTCCATTTATCCTTTTACGTAGGGACTCTCCAGTTTGGCTGATGTACATAGCAGAGGGGCATTGCTGGCACATGATGGCGTATATTACATTGGTGGATGTGCAGGTGAATGAACCGGTGATGGTGTGGCTGATCTGTTTAGGTCCTGTGATGGTGTCACTGGTGTAGATATGTGGGCAGAGTTGGCATCGAGGTTTGTTGCATGGATTGGTTCCTGAGTTAGAGTTACTATGGTGCTGTGTGTAGCTGCTGGTGAGAATATGCTTCAGGTTGTCAGGTTGTCTGTGGGCAAGGACTGGCCTGCCTCCCAAGGCCTGTGAAAGTGAGGGATTGTTGTCCAGGATGGGTTGGAGATCGCTGATGATGCATTGGAGAGGTTTTAGGTGAGGACTGTATGTGATGGCCAGTGGAGTTCTGTTGGTTTCTTTCTTGGGTTGTCTTGCAGCAGGAGGCTTCTGGGTACACGTCTGGCTCTGTTGATCTGTTTCCTTATTTCCTCATGTGGATATCATAGTTTTGAGAATGCTTGGTGAAGATCTTGTAGGTGTTGGTCTCTGTCTGAGGAGTTGGAGCAAATGTGGTTGTACCTCAGTGCTTGGCTGTAGGCAATGGATTGTGTGGTGTGTCCGGGGTGGAAGCCGGAGGCATGAAGGTAGGCATAACGGTTGGTGGGTTTTCGGTATAGGGTGGTGTTAACGTGACCATCACTTATTTGCACTGTGGTGTCTAGGAAGTGAACCTCCCGTGTAGATTGGTCCAGGCTGAGGTTGATGGTGGGGTGGAAGTTGTTGAAATCATGGTGGAATTCTTCCAGGGTTTCCTTCCCATGGGTCCAGATGATGATGTCATCAATGTAATGTAGGTAGAGAAGGGGCGTGAGCGGACGAGAGCTGAGGAAGCGTTGTTCCAGGTCAGCCATAAAAATGTTGGCATATTGTGGGGCCATGCGGGTGCCCATAGCGGTGCCACTGGTCTGGAAGTATATAGTGTCACCAAATTTGAAATAATTGTGCGTGATGGCAATATAGCTAGGTAGTTAGGACATTCACCTGGGAGAGCAGAGCCCTGGGTTCAAGTTCTATTGCCCAAGTGGGGGATTTGAATCTGGGCCTCCCACATCCCTGTTGGGCTAAAAGTTTCACAGGTGGCGCCACCACCAGCTATGCTCTAGGATTATTCTGAGAGAGTTCTATGGCCTGTGTTATACCAAATTCATGGTCCATTTTGATCAATTTCACGGTCATAGGATTTTAAAAATAGTCGATTTCATGGGTCAGATGTTTACATCTGAAATTTCATGGTGGTGTAACCATGAATGTCCTGACCCAAAAGGAGGTTGAGGGTGGGTTGTAAAACTCTTGTAGGGGTGTTGCAGGATTGCCACTCTCATTTCGTCTGTGCTACCTTCAGAGCCTAGCTCTGACAGAGCAGCCGCGGAGGTACAGGTAGCCGGGGGGAGGTTTCGGGTGGTGGGTGTAATGGGCCCCCTCTCCTTGCTGAGAGCAGCAGTGCAGGGGAAGCGGAAGTCCCATCCCTCCCCAGCTTTGCCAGGTCTAGTAGCTGAAGACTGGTGCATGGTAGGAGCCCCCGGCTGGGGCGCCCCCAGCCCTGCCCGTCCCTCTCCCCTACAATGTCTAGATTTCATGGGGGAGATCCGATTTTTACAGTCCATTTTTACAGCATTTTTCATGGTCCTTGATTTGGTAGGGCCCTAGTTATACAGGAGGTCAGACAAGATGCTCCCATGGTCCCTTCTGGACTTGGAATCTCTGAAAACCACTACCTCCTCCATGTATGTTGCTATGTGATTCTAGCCCAGACAATCAAAGTGAGACTTTTTGTTTAATGTTGGAATGGTTCGTGTTGACATTTTAGAATTTTTTTTTTCATTTCAACCAAAATAATTCACAAATAGACATGAATTTGTAAAAAAAAAAAAAAAAAAGTTTAGTTGACCCAAATCTGTATTTATTTGGTTTTTGGTTTTTTTTTGGTGAAAAAAGTTTCACATTAATTGTTTTGCTCTGCTCCAATGGTGACATTTTATAATGCCGAGTGCTCCTCAATATGTTTCCTGTAAATGCATGTAATTCTTTGCACTTTCTTAAGAATATTGGTTTGAGGGCATGAAATTTTTTATTTTAATGACTTGTAATGAGCCCATCATCATAAGACAATATGTGAAAATAGTGGCCACAGGGGGCAGCCAAGTTACCCCATTAATCACCTGGCCATCTGGAAAAAAAAGGCTAAATTTTTAGATTCTGTTCGCCAAACACTTGGTTGAAAAGATGGGCCTTGTATGAAGTCAGTGGACTCAGACTCTGGTGGCCCATCCTGCTTTCTGTACCTGAGAGCAAATCTAGGAACTGTAAGTTAAAACACGTGGATTACTTTCTCTAACCTGTACAGCTATGTAAGATATCAACGAGTCAGATTCTGGAGTCAGAATCTTCACCGGCAAGGCAGATTCCTCCTCTCATTGGCCACTCTATGAAATGAGTAATATTACATTAAAAAAAAAAAAGTCAAAAGAATGTTAAGGCTGTTAAATCGAGCACTCAAAAGTTAGGAAATGCCAGAATTCCAGTTGCCTAGGCAACAATCCAGCCCCCTTCTATGTATGTTTTATGATAGTCTTTAATTACAAAATGATACTTGCTGACCATGGAGGAATGTTGAGATTCATGAATCTCTAGTACTATTTCAGGTTCTGAGTAGACTGTTCTCTATTTGGTTACAGACCCTTTTAAGAACATTTAGAACATAAGAATGGCCATACCGGGCCAGACAAATAGTCCATGTAGCCCAGGATCATGTCTTCCGACAGTGGCTTCAGAGGGAATGAATGGAACAGGGCAATTTATCAAGTGATCCATCCCCTGTTGTCCAGTCCCAGCTTCTGGCAGTCAGAGGTTTAGGGACACCCAGAGCATGGGGTTGTGTCTAGGAACATATTGGTTAATAGCCATAGATGGATTCATTCATCATGAATGTATCAAATTCTCTTTTGAACCCAGTTATACTTTTGGCCCTCACAACATCCCATGGCAATAAGTTCCACAGGCTGACTGCATTGTGTGAAGAAGTACTTTTTTTTCTTTGTTTTAAACCTGCTGCCTGTTAGTTTCATTGGGTGACCTCTGGTTCTTGTGTTATGTGAAGGAGTAAATAACACTTATTCATTTTTCTTCATACCAGTCATGAGTTTACAGACCTTAATCACATCCCCCTTTAGTCGTCTCTTTTCTAAGTTGAACAGTCAGTCTTTTTAACTTCTCCTCATATGGAAGCAGTTCCATGCCCCTAATACTCTTGTTGCCTTTTTCTGTACTTTTCCCCATTCTATTGTATCTTTTTTGAGATGGGGTGACCAGAACTGCATGCAGTATTCAAGATGTGGACGTACCATGGGTTTATATAGTGGCATTATGATGATTTCTGTCTTATCTATCCCTTTCCTAATGTTTCCTAACATTGTTAGCTTTTTGACTGCTGCTGCACATTGAGCAAATGTTTTCAGAGAAGTATCGACAGTGACTCCAAGATTTTTCTTGAGTGGTAACAGCTAATTTAGACCCCATCGCTTTGTGTGTATAGTTGGAACTATGTTTTGCAGTGTGCATTACTTTGCATTTATCAACACCGAATTTCATCTGCTATTTTGTTGTCCAGTCACTCGGTTTTTTAGATCCTTTTGTAACTCTCTTAACGCTCAGCTTGGAACTTAATTATTTTGAGTAATTCTGTATCATCTGCAAACTTTAGCATCTCATCGTTCTACCCCTTTTTCTAAATCACTTTATGAAGATGTTGAACAGCACTGGTCCCAGTACAGATCTTTGGGGGACCCACAGTTTTCTCTGCTGTGAAAATTGACCATTTATTCCTACCCTTTGTTTCCTATCTTTTAACAAGTTACTGATCCATGGGAGGACCTTCCCTCTTATCCAATGGCTGCCTACTTTGCTTAAGAGCCTTGAGTGAGGGACCTTGTCAAAAGGTTTCTGAAAATCCAGGTACACTGTATCAGCTGGTTCACCCATGTCCACACATTTATTGACTCTGTCAAAGAAATCTAATAGATTAGTGAAGCATGATTTCCCCTTGCAAAAGCCATGTTGACTATTTCCCAACATGTCATAGAATATCAGGGTTGGAAGGGACCTCAGGAGGTCTAGTCCAACCCCCTGCTCAAAGCAGGACCAATCCGCAACTAAATCATCCCAGCCAGGGCTTTGTCAAGCCTGACCTTAAAGATATCTAAGGAAGGAGATTCCACCACCTCCCTAGGTAACGCATTCCAGTGGTTCACCACCCTCCTAGTGAAAAAGTTTTTCCTAATATCCAACCTAAACCTCCCCAACTACAACTTGAGACACATATCATCTATGTGTCCAATAATTTTGTTCTTCACCATAGTTTCAACCAGTTTGCCTGGTACTGAAGTTAGGCTGACCTGCCTGTAATTGCCAGGATCACCTCTGGAGCCTTTTTTAAAAATTGGCATTACGTTACCTATCTGCCAGTCATCTGATTTTAAGTAATCTGTTACAAGCCACAGTTAGCAATTCTGCAATTTCATCTTTGAGTTCCTTCAGAACTCTTGGGTGAATATCATCGGTCTTGGTAATTTATTACTGTTTAATTTTCAGTTTGTTCCTAAAGCTCTTCTATTGACACCTAAATCTAGGACAGTTCCTCAGATTTGTCAACTAAAAAGAATGGCTCAGACATGGGAATTTCCCTCACATCCTCTCTAGTGAAGACCAATGCATAGAATTCATTTCGTTTCTCCGCAACTGCCTTGTCTTCCTTGAGTGCTCCTGTAGCACCTCGATTGTCCAGTGCTCACAGATTGTTTTGCAGGTTACTGCTGTTGATGTACTAAAAAAATTACTGTTTGTCTTTCGCTAGTTGCTTTTAATTGCATGCCTAATTACTCTTGATTTGTCAGAATTTGTGCTCCTTTCTATTTTCCTCAGTAGGACTTGACTTCCAATTATTAAGAGTTGTCTTTTTGTCTCTAACTGCCTCTTTCACTCTGTTTAGCCATGGTGGCAATTTTTGGTCCTCTTATTGTATTTTTGTTTGGGATATACATATAATTTGAGCCTCTATTATGATGTTTTTAAAAAGTTTCCATGTAGCTTGCAGGCATTTCACTCTTGTCACCTTTCCTTTTAAATTCCATTTAAGTAACTTTCCCATTTTTGTGTAGTTCCCCTTCTTGAAGTTATATGCTACTGTGGTGGTGGTGGGTTTTTTTTGTTGTTTTGTTGTATTTCCCCCAATATAAGGATGTTTACATTTAATTACATTATGGTTGCTATTACTGAATGATTCAGCTATATTTACCTCCTGGACCAGACCTGTGTGCCACTTAGGACTAAATCAGGAATTGTTTCTCCCTTTGTGGGTTCCAGGACTAGCTGCTTCAAGAAGATGGTGTCTAGAAATGTTATCTCTGCATCCTGTGCTGAGGTGACATGTTCCCAGTCTATATGAGGATAGTTGAAATCTGCCATTCTTATTGGGTTTTCTGTGTTTTGTAGCCTCTCTCATTTCCCTGATCATTTCACAAACACAGTCACCATCTTGGTAAAGTGGTCAATAATATATTCCTCTTATACTCTTATTTATGCAAGCATGGAATTTCTATCCATAGAAATTCTGTGATACTTTTAGATTCGTTTAAGATTCTTACTATATTTGACTCTGCCTTTTTTTTTTTTTTTTTAACATATAGTGCCACTCCCCCACCAGCATGACCTACACTGTCATTCCTATATATTTTGTACCCTGGTATTACCATGTCCCATTGATTATCATCATTCCACCAATTTTCTGTGATATCTATTTCTATCCATATTCTCATTTAATACCAGGCATTCAAGTTCACCCATCTTAGTGTTTAGACTTCTTGCATTTGTATACAAGCACTTTATAAATTTTGTCAATATTTAGTTGCCTGCCGTCATGTGATGTAATTGAATGAGACTCTTTTTAATTTGATTGTTTCTCTTCACTTCCTACCTATATTTTATTAACCCATCACCTCTCCTCTTTACTAGGATATAGAGCATCTATTTTAAATCCTCCCCTAAGGGATGTGTATGTCCTAACCCTGTACTCCTCCGTGCCTGTCAGCTTTCCTTCAGTCCTCAGTTAAAAATTCCTCTAAGACCTTTTTAATTTTACATGCCAGCAGTCTGATACTGTTTTGGTTCAGGTGGAGCCCATCTTTCCTTGTATAGGTTCCTCCTTTCCCAGAAGGTTCCCCACTTCCTAACAAATCTAAACTCCCTCCTCCCTACACCATCATCTCATCCACGCATTGAGATCCTGCAGATCTGCCTGTCTAACTGGCCCTGCATGTGGAATTGGAAGCATTTCAGAGAATGCCACCATGGAGGTCCTGGACTTTAATATCTTGCCTAGCAGCCTAAATTTGGGCTCCAGGACCTCTTTCCTACCTACATGTACCATGACCACCAGCTCCTACCTAGTACCGCACGTAAATCTGTCTAGATATTTTGAGAGGTCTGCAGCCTTTGCACCCAGAAGGTAATTCATCACACAGTTCTTCTGCTCATCACAAACCCAGCTATCTATATTTCTAATAATAGAGTCTCCCATTACTATTACCTGTCTCTTCCTAATAATAGGAATCTGCTCCCCCAGAGAGGCATCCTCCGTACAAGAGACTACCAAGCCATTATCTGGAAGAAGGGTCCCAATTATGGGATCATTTTTCTCTGCTCCAGATCCTCCTCAACAGCACAGAGACTGTCAGACTGGGGGTGGGACTGCTCTACTGTTTCCTGGAAAGTCTTCTCTATATATCTCTGCCTCCCTTAGCTCTACCAGTTCAGCCACTCTGGTCTTTAGAGCCCATGGTGTCTCTGAGGGCCATGAGCTGCTTGTACTGAATGCACACATATGCCATCTGCCCACAAGGCAGGGAATCATACATGCTGCATTCAGTGCAAAAAACTGGGTAGTTAGCTTTTTTTTTTTAAATTTGTTGTGTGTGTTGGGGGTGGGTGGGTTATTGGCCTAAGTTTAGAGAATGTTTGTTAGGTGTATCAGGCTTTCATGCTCCCTTGCAAAATTCCCGTTTGTTGCTGCTCTTTGCTAGCCCTGCTGGTTGCTTACAAACTGGCTTTTTAAACCTGCTTCTTTCTGAATTAGCCCCACCCCCTTGTCAAAGAATCCTAAAGAGATTAGATCTCAAAAGATGGCAGGCGAGGGCCTAGTTAGGAAGCTCTCAGCCTTGCCTAGCAGTCCTTGGTCTGTAAACTCTGTCCTCCAAGGAGCCTGAGTTCCTTCTGCCCCTATCCCATCCAGCCTGTACTCATCCCTGCGCCAGCCCCAACCCCAGTCCCTGTCATCCCTTTTCTATCCCCGCCCATTGGCTCCTTGTCCCTGTCCCAGTCTTCCTCCTCTCTCCCAGGCATTGCTTCTCATCTCTCTGCATTTCAGTCAGGTGGCTACCTCTTTCTCCTGCATCCTACCTGGGCACCATAATGGGGAGCATTGAGAGTGCAGGTGACAGTTTCCCTGCTCTCAATTCTTGTGCTGCAGTGGCTGCAACTTCCAGGAGAAACAATTGCAAGAAAAGTCCTGCTTAGCCCCAGCAGCTCTGTGATGCAGAAGAGATGGACTCTGGGAAGAATTTAACTGCCAAACTCTAGCAAGTCTCTATGGAACATATATGAACTGAGATTTTTTCAGAGGCTCCTAAATTGGAGAAATTTTCATGGTGATGGCAAAATGCATATCGCTGGTGCCAAGGTGATTCCCTTGTCAAATGTGAAGTCCCTGTTCAAAAGTATGGATGTGGTAGAGCTTCTCAGTAGAATGGTTGTAAGAACTTTATGTGGGCAAATCAATGTACACGATACTCATTCTAAGAGAGGCTGAATCATTTTGCTGAAGATTTTCCAAAAATATTCAGCTTGAGACAGATACTCAGCACAGAAAATTTCAGTTAGATTGCCAAAGTTATAAGCAACAGAAAACAGGGTCTTGTTAAGTTTGCCCAATACTTTGTATTACTATAGGTATCGCTATTTGCACTGCCATAATACCAAGGTGGAATCATTTGGTCTCAGTCATAATTCATGGTCTCCAGAGAAGTTTCTTACCTTCTTCCACTCATTGGCTCAGTACAGTACCAGTGAGCTATATTTTATAAAAAAACTTTTAAAATAAGTATAACACAGAGGGCCTGCAAAATTGCATTCAGAGGTATAGTAGCTCAGGAGAAAACATGTAGTATAACCAGAACTGGTTGTGTATTTATGCTGCAGTCAGTAGTTGGCCTCTTGTTTTACTCTTTGCTTCTCATGAGAATGCCAGCAGATTTTACATCCACAAATACATAAGTGTGTCAGGCCAGCTGAGATTTGAGAGGAGGATGCCTCTCTTCTGAAGCAACTGTGAGCACCTAAATTAGTGTTCAGAGACCCACAGTCCTCAAGTCAGAACTGTCCTTTAAAGTCAATAGATGTGCAGTGCAGTCAGGATATAGGGCAATAAGCTCCTGCAGCAAGTTCTAATGAGACTCCCTATAGGGTTTGTGATTAATTGTTGTTGTCTATTAGAAGTGTTTTCTCCAGAGCTCTTCACCCTATTTCTAGTTCCACTGAAATAATTTGGAGGACCAAATATCAGGACTCTTCTCACTAATTACTTGTCATTATGCCTTATGCATTATATGGAAATAAAATGTATGCAAATTCGTATGTTACTCATGATAAGGTTTTTTAATGTAGTGAGCAAGTGTGTAGTCCTGAACACGGGACATCAGTGGTGCTGACCTAAATGCTGCAGGTGCTTGTCTTCTATGAGGCGAGAGGTTTGCTTCCACAACTGGCTAAAAATTCCCTTGAATGGGCTGATCTGCCACAGAACCAGCATCTGTGATTTCAGGGAAGGGGTTGGAATGGGGCTGGGAAGAGGCAGGGCAGGGGCCTCACGGAAGGGGTGGAGTGGGGGCGGGGCTGGGGCAGCGGGGGGGGGGGGGGTGGTTAGTGGTGCGGCCCTGGGGCCAATGTACTAGTCCTCATGTGGCCCTTGTGGTCGTTTGAGATCCCTGTTATAGACCCAAGGAAGAGTGATTGGACCCAGCAGTTGTTTGGTTTTGCAGATCTATAACCACATAGTTTAGTTCATTACACACTAGGGTGACCAGGTGTCCTGATTTTATAGGGACAATACCAGTATTAGGTACCTATATAAGACAAAGCCCCGATTACCCTCCTTCACACCCATCTCCTGTCCCAATTTTTTTCACACTTGCTATCTATCACCCTATTACACACAGCTATGGAGATTGTGCTGCTCTGACTTACTCTGTGAAGGGGTAGAATCTCAAACCTAGTTAAAGGCTGCCCTGGCTACTCTTTCAAGAATGAGAAAAGATCAACAACTATAATCTAAATAAAACTATAGTTGAATTATAAAACTATTTCTTCAAGACAGCTGCAGCAATCAAAAAAAATGCCAGTGGATTATGGAATTGCAGGACACATGGGTTCAACTTGTTAGATATTGACAGATACATTACCAAACTAGCAGCAGTAGCTTTTCAGTGAACCCAGCAAATGAGTTCAAACAGTTATGTACATGCTAATCTAGAAAGGCAAAGAACATTATAAAAAGACTGTATAATCTTATTAAACAATAATTCTTGTCACAGTTTTGAGAACCTTTAAATGTGCTTTTTAACTGGCAAGCTTTCAGTCGCAGGTAGTTGTCAGATGTTTTAATGATGTAGTCCCAATACAGGATTCTTGTACACATTCTTGTTTAGTATGTGACATTAGTCATTAACTCCTCAGTGGAGACTGACAAATATAGATGTATAACAGATCACTTATACTTGTCTTGGCGATTTCTTATTCAGTCTGTCTTGGGGAGATCAGCTAGTAAGTAGGTTGGAGTAGATATTAGAGCTGGATGAGAATCCGATTTCTTGTTTCATGGAGAATTTCTTGATTTATTTATTTCTTCCACTCTAAACATAAAAAAACCAAACATTTCAAAACTTCTGTCAAATGAAATTCCAACAAAAATGTTTTGGGTTGTTTGCAATGTTTCTTTTTTGACAAAATCAAAACATTTTCCAACATTCCAATTTAGACTTTTTATTTGATATTATGTCATATAATATTAAAACAAATAGTCATTTCAAAATGGAAAATACAAGACATTCTATTCCAAGAAGGTTAAACAAACCTTTCAAAATACTGTTTTTCAATTTTTCTTTTGAAACAATTTTTTTTTTTTTTTTTTTGTGGAGGGGGATATGTTTCAATGAAACGTTTCAATTCAACAAATCAGCATTTTCCAAAGGAAAAATACTCCAAAAATTTCTGACTAGCTCTACTAGATACCAAGATCGTTGAACAGGAATAAACCTCTTCAATCACTTTTTTTCTTTTTTCTCAGGAGCCTGTGTCCTTGGCAACAACTCTTCTAGTCTGGGTTGAATGGGGAAAGGATGACTACAAGGAACTATTTCAGTCTTGTCCATGGTTTGTGCTGGCAGGCCAGCATGATACAAGAACATCTCTACTGGCCTCTGCCTTGATCACAGCTGGTTCTGTCTTTTTATCCCTAGAACACCTAATTCAGGACTAGAGTAGGCTTGCATCTAATAATTGCATCTAATTGCCATCTGGATAAATAGCAAATATTTGCAGCCTGCCGTAATCTAACTCGCTTCTTAATGGAGAGAATCTGACTCTCCATGCTGTACTTTGCAACATCACATACACTTGTGCAAAGTGAATGTAAAATGCTGTCGTCTGGTGGCATTTTGCACTCTGTGTACTTTATGTAAAAGACAAAAGGTGCAAAGCAGCTGCAAGCAATGAAGAATCTCTGGTTTGGATCTTGGTGGTGGTGTCTCTTACAACCAAATTTGAGTGTAGTGATTTTTCTCTCATGTTGCCTGACTGAGGGGCAGATGGTGTTGGAGATCCTCTATAAAGTCTGTGTTTTCTGGCAAGTAGGTTTAATATTTTTATATTAAGCATATTTCTCATCTGTTGAACTGTTATTTCCTAATAATAATAATGAGGAGGAGTTCATGGAAAGGTCCACTAAGGAGTGAGAATGTGGGGTTGTTAGATTTGCTGATTTGGTTTGTAAATCAAAATGGGTCATCAGGCACTAAATAACTAATACTGGCTTGTGCTTGACTTTGTAGAATATGCACAATTTTGAACTGAAGATAGCAGATGCTTAAGAAAGTCCCTGTATTTTCCAAACCAAGTCATCAGCAAATTAGCTGATACCAATGATTATCTTTCTTGGTCCCACTGAATTATACAGCTGTTCTAATTTCACTCCCAACAGTACTGGCTATAATCTATGAAGATATTATCATGAAAATACTTTTGGTTCACAGGGAATTAAACCCATTAAGAAAATACATCTACAGGTAGAAAAATACGGTATTTATTACATTTATATCTTATTGCCTTTTATGGCTATCTAATTAGGCATATTACAGTTGTATTTAGAGTACTGCACTGGCTTGCACTTCACTTCTGGATGCCATTCCAATTGTTTGCCTTAATCTGTGAAGTTCTACATGGTTGAGATCTGCCTGTTTTAGAGACCCTCTCTTCTCTTCCCTTCCATCATTCAGTTAGGTTTAAAAAAAAATTTTTCTGCTCTTTTGTAGATGCTCTTGTGTTTTGGGAGGGATTTGAATGAGGCAAGAGAGGTAGCTTGGTGAACAGGCTTGTGTAGGTTGCTACAGCCTAAGGGGTAGTACGAAATACAGCGCAAAAGTTCCTGTGAATGAAGGAGATGAAAGGAGTATTAAGCATGGCTTTCTTGGTGGAGGATAGAGGACTTTGGTAATCAGGGGCTGGTGGAAACTGTTGACCTTCAGAGCACATTTTAAAAGCTCATCTGTTTATCCCAGGCATTCTCATGGGGAAGGGGTGCAGAGGTGATGCAGGGAGAACATTTTGGTTTTGCTATTTTGAGAGGGTCATAATATAAATGTTGGTCCTGCTAGATTTCTGTCCATGTCTTTGTCAATTGCCTGCACTTGCATCTAGAGCTCCAGATAGGCGCAGTCTTATATAAACAAACAGTGTTTCAGTTTTGCCAGTGGCGGTGTGTGGTCCAATCCTCTTTCTTCTCCTTAAGGCATTAATGGGCAAAAAATGATGGATTTGGAGCAAGATATTTTAAGATGTTAGGGGGGTAATCCAGAATGGGAGTCTTCTAAAACCTCATATTAAATATTGTATACTCAGCTACTGCCAGAGTCCAGAATTTCTACCTTTCTCAAAATCTATCCCAGATCCCTGAGGTGAACAAAAGGGATGATCAGGGAATTGGCCTAGCAGCCAAGAACTCTTGGGCATTAATCATGGCTGTGACAGCCTGGTGCAAGTTACTTCACTTCTCTGGCTCAGTTTCACCCTAATGTAAGCTGGGCTAAATAATGCTACACCTCCCTCCCTGGCACGGTTCTTGTGAGGTGCATGTGATGGTTGGATCATAGAAACCCCCTTGGGGTTGCCAACTGATGTGCCAAGACTACTTCTGCTCCTGCTTTCCCTGCCAGTTTGGGATTCCAGCACCCTGTCTTGTTGAGCCAGGCATGCTAGTCTGCTCCAACACAGACCCAGGGTGTGAACCACATGCCCCAAAGCTGCAGGCTTAACTGAAAGCAGCTTAAGAAATGTTCCTGTCTTTAACACTCATATACCCAAACCCCAAATAAATCCGTTTTACCCTGTATAAAGCTTATACAAGGTAAACTCATAAATTGTTCGCCCTCTATAACACTGACAGAGATATGCACAGCTGTTTTCCCTCCCCCACAGGTATTAATACATACTCTGGGTTAATTAATAAGTAAAAAGTGATTTTATTAAATACAGAAAGTAGGATTTAAGTGGTTCCAAGTAGTAACAGACAGAACAAAGTGAATTACCAAGCAAAATAAAATAGAACACGCAAGTCTATGTCTAATACAGTAAGTACTCTGAATACGGATAAAAACCTTACCCTTAGAGGAATTCCAGTAAGCTTCCTTTTACAGACTAGACTCCTTCTAGTCTGGGTCCAGCAATCACTCTCACCCCCTGTAGTTACTGTCCTTTGTTCCAGTTTCTTTCAGGTATCCCTGGGGGTTATCTCCTTAGCCAGCTCAAGACCAAATGGAGGGGTCTCCCAGGGGTTTAAACTGACTTTCTCCTGTGAGTGGACACGCTCCCCCTCCCCCCCAGCCCTGTGTGGAATCCAGCTACAAAATGGAGTTTTGGAGTCACATGGGCAAGTCACAAGTCCATATATGACTGAGTTTCTTACCAGCCAAGCCACATTCCTGGGAAAGCTCAGATGTAGATTGGCATCTTCAAGATCCGTTGTCTGTTAAGTACTTCTTGATTGGGCGTTTAACGTGCACGTTCCTTTCTCAAGAAGCTGACCAAATGCTTACAAAGGCTACTTAAAAATCAAGCCAGTACACACCCAGTATTCATAATTTCAAACACAAAAATGATACATGCATACAAATAGGATTAATAGATTCAGTAGATCATAACCTTTACAGAGATATTACATGGCATATGTAGCATAAAACATATTCTAGTTATGTCATATATACATTCATAAGCATATTTCCATAAAGCCTTATGGGGGGCACTGTCACAGTTCGATTATTTAATTTTTATACAGTGCCTTCACTTGAAGATGTAAGGTGCTATGTAAATGCTGTTACTAATTACAGCAAATTGGGTGGGGAAATGTATTAACTCAGCATTAATGCCGCGAGTAAAAATTGCACAGGTTACAATAGGCAGAAGTCAAGGTTGCAAACATAGTGTTAATGTGACAGAGTAGCATATCTTGCCTGTTTTAATAACAGACCCTTTGTGCTTTAGTAATATGCAATTTTCTTTTCCTGTCTGTCTTGTTAAATCAGTGGCTGAGTAGCTGAGTATTTAAGTTACCTGTTCAACAAGAAGAATGAGAGTAGAAAATAGTGCACATTGCAGTCTTTTGTAAATTGTGTGTGGGAGCGTACAGAATCTGCAACACTGCAGTGTTAGTCTTAAAATCAATAAGATGGAAGATGGAAAAGATCATGCAACACAGTCTTAGCATTGGATAATAACACTTTCTAGCATTTAATGTTTTAGTTTGGGGGGAAAAAAATGCACTGCTCATTGGACATAGCTGTAAGCATGTTAGCAGCATACCTATGTTTAAGTGAGCCACTGTAAATTTCCAGCCACATATGTTCAGGACATAATTTTTAAATAATCAGATCTCTGGTTAAATCAAACCCAGTTATTTTCAAAGCGAACAAAAACCCCGTTCCCTAATGAGAATCTTGTCCACACTAAACTTCAGATTTCACTTGTTTTTACCGTAGGATTGTGCCAAAAATAAAAGAAAATCATGTAATTAGAATTTTTTTAAAGGGAAGTCTGTATTTACTTCACTTTCTCATAATGTAAAAAGGGATGCAGAGGCTTTATGTTTGTTTTGTTTTTTTGACCTTCAACCAAAAACGCTTTTAGGTACACGTAAATCATGGGAAATCTCACATCCAAAGGTGGTGGTTTTGTTTTGTTTTTTAAATTGCATGTGTGAAAAGTGAGAGATGTTATGGAAACTGTTCTGCAACCTTAACTATAAGTGACTGTCACCAGGGTCCACGATAAATCTGGTAGCCTGGGGCATACTGATGTGAGGTTATGAACATATCAATCATAGGGATTAGAAAGGCCCCCGGACTACTGGCATTGAATTGAGTGCTATGGAAAGGAATCTGGTAAAATGCTATTCTGCTTGAGAATCAGTTTTGTATACTATGTACATATATAGCTTGGGGTGGGTAAGCAAAATTAGCTTTTGATAGTTCACTGGGCTACTAGACTTTAAACTTGCTCACTCAGCCTTGCCTTGAAAATACTTCATGCCCCTTGTTCTCCTTTATGCCTTTTTCATTCATAGATTATAAAGCCAGGAGGGACCATTGTGATGATCTAGTCTGACGTTAAATGGGGAGGGCTCTGAGTTACTACAGAGAATTCTTTCCCAGGTATCTGCCTGGCGGGTCTTGCCTGCATGCTCGGTGTCCAACTGATCACCATATTTGGGGTCGGGAAGGAATTTTCCCCCAGGTCAAATTGGCAGAGACCTGGGGGGTGGGGGGGTTGCCTTCCTCTGCAGCATGGGGCACAGGTCACTTGCAAGTTTTAAACTAAACTAGTATAAATGGTGAATTCTCTGTAATGTGAAGTCTTTTAAACCATGGTTTAAGGACTCAGTAACTCAGCCAGAGGTTAAAGGGTCTGTTTCAGGAGTGGGTGAGGTTCTGTGGCCTTCAGTGTGCAGGAGGTCAGACTAGATGATCACGATGGTCCCTTCTGACCATAAAGATTATGAGTTTGAGGCCTCCTATATAAAAGGCCATAGGACTTACATAATTTCCATTTGAACTAGAGCATATCATTTAGAAAGATATCCAATCTTAATTTTAAAAATTTCCGGTGTTGGTGAATCGACTACAGCTCTTGGTAAATTGTTCCAATGGCCAATTACCGTCCAGATTAAAAATCTGCCCCTTATTTCTAGTCTAAATTGTCTAGCTTCAATTTCCAGTAGTTGGATCTTGGTATAAATTTGTCTGCTAGATTGAAGAGCTCTTTCTCAAATTTCTTGTCTCCATATAGTACTTCTATAGGGTGATCAACTCACTTCACTTAACTTCTCTGGCTCAGTTTCACCCTATTGTAAACTCGGTTAAACAAAACTTTACCTCTCTCCCTCCTCTTTGTTAAACTAATTAGATTGAGCCCCTTGAGCCTTTCACTATAAAGCATATTTTCCAATCCTTAATCCTTCTTGTGGTGGTTCTTCCAAAATTAAGTCCTTCTTGCTGTTCTTTCCTATAGGGACCCAGCTCGGAAACGCAGATGGTCGAAGATGAAGCTGAGACAACCAGTGAAGAACTGCCCCCTCATCTGCGGGAGGAGCCTCCTGAAGGTACAGTACCACCACCAGGATGAGTTCCTTGTAACCCATTGGGAGACTGTTCCTCGTTGGCCAGTACAACTTTCCTGACACAGGGCCTTTCTGTCTTGAAGGGGGGTAAGAATCTTTGCTAATACGGACAGCTGAGTTTGACTTCTCAGCAGGAGCTTCTTTCTATTCAAAGAAAACTGCACATATTGAAGTGCATGTACTGTTCCTCATGTAGAAATTGGACTCTTTTTGGGTATGTCTGCAGTGGAGCTGGAAGGTGCAATTTCCAGCTCAAGTAGACATACACACACTACGCTGAGCTAGTGTGCTAAAAATAGAAATGTAGCCATAACAGCGCAAGCAGTGGGAGGGGCTAGCGGCCTTCAGCATGTACCTATGGTTTCAGACAGGATTATACTTGGGCAGCTAGCCCTCCTGTCACTCACACCACTGCAGCTATGAGTACAGTCTCAGACAGGATTGTAGGTACGTACTCAGAGTTGTAAGGCCCTCCTGCCACTTGCTCTATTATGGTTACACTTTAGTGCACTAGCTCAATCAGAGCTAGCATGGGCATATCTGCTCAATGTGGAAATTACAACTTTCAGCTCCAGTGTAGACATACCCTCTGAAAATAAGGCTTCTGATTTAAAATTGTCCTGGTTGTTGACTGAGGAAAACTAGTTCCTATCTTGTCTTATTTGTGATTTACTGTAATTATGGGGAAAACCTCCTTAGTAGGTTATCTGTTCGTTCTCCTTGCCTCTCTCTGCAGTACCCTGTTATATGACCCATCCCTAGTTCAGAATAATCAAATCCAGGCTTTATAGGTTTGCCAGATTTTTTTTTTTCTTTTCTCTTTGCCATTTCTTGGAAACTGGTTTAGCAGTCTGAGAAAGAGGCTGTCAGTCAGCAGGAGGATCAGAAATGCCAATTTTAATTAAAAACCTCATTTCCAATTATGTGGCCTGGATTATACAGGGAACAAATCTCTTCTCACTGTATGAATGTTCCCAATGCTGTGCTGAGCAAAATAGGTGCTGCTTTCCTTTGAATCGAAGCTGCGAACACGGCAGCACATATGATTCATCTTTAGCTTTTACTTGTCTCCAATTCAGTGACTTTTTAAAAATACAGTTATTCATAATCTCTCTGGAAGGCTTAACCCAGAAAGCGCTGAGCCTCTTATTAACAATTTACTATTAAAGTGGGGGTCTCTAGCTTGTCAGATGTCAGTGGGAACATGAATCCTTTTATTTTGTACTTCTAATTACTTTTCTTAAAGGGAAGAGCCCATCTTTTATGTAAGCGACACAGTGACCGTCACAGTCTCAAAGGGGATGTGTACTGGGTAGAATAGCTCTGTCACCTTTTGCTCAGCATTCTGCTGTAGCTTCCTTGTCGAGTGCTGAGTACAGGTTCTCCTGCCTTGCATGCTCTGCTGGTTCTTTACCAGTAGATTCTAATATGGAGGTAGGTTCAACGCTGACTTATCCAGGTCCTCTTCCTACTACTACCTTAAACTTTCAAGGTACTGGGACCAGGTGGAAGGGCTGTGAATTCTCAAACTGTATTTAAGTTGATGACTAAATAGATTTTTAACTACATAATATATGAGGATTGCTGTCCCATTGGCCACAATATTACTTCTTTGTGGAAACCAGTGGGGATCCTGGTGTGTTGCCGGCTGTGAGGTTGCCATAGGCTGTGATGGTGTTTCTGTGAAATACAAATGCAGTCCATGATTTCTTGTGATGGGTGAGACACCTGAATGGTCACCAAAAGGCACCTAAATGCTTGTTTTGTTCAAATTCTTTTTGCCTTGAATCTACAAGTTCTCTGGAGCTTTAGAATTGTTGGGTTAACAGAGGGCTTGTTTTCTGGCCTTTTAGTCTTTGGGACAGTGTTTTGAGCCTAAGTGAGGGAAATTTTAATGGTCTCATCTCTGTCTGTAGTGATGGTTAAACCAGGATGCAACCACCACATGTCATGGGGGTAAGGATCTCAGTTACTGCTCTGAGTCAGGATTAAAGTGAATTTAAAGACTGAATAAACCTCAAATGGTGAAACGTAGGATGTCATCTTTTCACATTGGTGTTACAATACAGGGAATACATTTTGCAGCTTTCACCGTACCTGGCCTTTGACCAGTGGCTTCATTCTCCTGAAGCAATTAATGTAAGCCTTCTGATAAAATATTTGGCCAAGGAACTTGCAAAAGAAGTCTTTTGCATTTGCCTGTCATCCAGCCAGGTTGAAGGGTGATAGAAAACGTGTAATGCTGGCAGCTATATTTCATCTTGAGTGCGCTGTTGAGTAGTCTAGGATAAGCACATGTTCTCCAGCTCTTTCCATCATTGCTGATACTAGGACAGAAATGTATTGGGGATGATGTGGCAAGTGAGATACTCAACAGGTAAACAATCAGGGCAGTAGATATGTCTCTTGTCGTAAATACTGAGCTCCATGCCTACCTTTGATTTGTAAAGTGCAATTAAATGTAGCAAAATGAGAGGGATGGATCCCCAGGATGCTGAAAATCTACCTCTTCTGTGCTGTCTTCTGGGAAGCAAAAGAGAGGTGGAAAAACTGCCATAAAATGATAGGATTGTGCTGTGGTTCTAAGCTCTTAAGCAAGCTCTTTTAGTTCACAAGCTGTGGTTCTAACAATATACACCAACTATATTTATTACAGAGATTCTGGGAGATAGCAAAAGAGCTTAGCTACAAGAGCCATTAAAAATGGCATACAATAAGACTAGATCTTTGAAGTTCTTTTAATAGAAGATGCAATTAAGCACCATCTTCTTGCAGTCATTCTTTTATTGCTGCCTGTTCCTCTTGATAACATTTTCCCAGTTAAATCAAATACTTTGCAAAAAATACAGTAAATCATGTTGTAACTGTGCTGCGCTCTTGTTTCTTGGCATCTATGAATTGGAGACAGTTTCTGCTTACCTTCTTTTAATGAGAGCACAAGGGACGGCAGGCTTTCCAGAGTGTCCGCTTTTTTGGCTCAGTCCAATATTTCACTAAGTTGCATCATAGTGACTTCAGTTTCCAGACTGAAAAGTGCATTTAATCTCATCCTGGAGGGAGGGGAATTGGAAGGTACTGTACTATATATAAAGATAAAATAAAATCAAAAGCTGGTCCTACAGGGGTTGTATTGTGTTTCTGAATAATACTGTAGCACACTCCTCTGCAAATGCAGGACTTTAACTCATTTGGTTTTATTCTCTTGTCTTTCCAGTACCCTCAGTGACTAGAACAGAGCTGTCTAGTCACAAAGCACCTTTTCTCATGCATATGAGTTTCAGAAGTGCAACATGAGTAGGGAAAAGCTTAATTTCAAATGGTGACATTAAAACTACTTTTATCTTGGATAAGCTTACATAAGTGTGATGAGTAGTATAGTGTTGCTCTGCTTTCTGATGTTCCTCTGTCAGCCTCATAACATTTGAGGCATTAAAATATTCCTATAGTGTATAGTTACAAATAAATCATGTAAGGAAGAAATTTTGGTTACGCCAACTAAGGTAACTGTCTAGGGGTACGTCTACACTTAACACTGCATATGCTGATGGGAAGGCTTCTCCCATTGCTATAGGTAATCCACCCTGCCAAGAGGCGGTAGATAGGTTGACAGAAGAATTCTTCCATTTATCTAGCGCTGTCGACACCGGGGCTGAGGTCGGTATAGCTGCATCTCTCAGGGGTGTGGATTTTTTACATCAATGAGAGATGTAGATATACCAAAATAAGTTCCTAGTTTCAACCAGGCCTAGGTTAGAAATTGGTAAGGGGGGTTTCTATCCTTAACCAAGTTACAGTATGTACTATTAATATTTCATATTTTTTGATGATGCTGTTAACTTTTGTTTTACTTGTGTAATCCGCTCTGAATCCAACTGTTGTAGGTGACTGTATATATTTTAGCTTGTGATGAAAGAGGACCCTACTACTGACTATATCAACACACCCTTTTTTCTTGAGTTCAAATGGAGAATGATGTAAGAGTATCTTGTTAAGGATAGTATGATATCAAAGTTTATTACTCTTGCAAAATTAAACCTACCAAAAGGCAGAGAGCAAACATTCTCACCGGACACCAATTTAAAGGTTTTTGTTGAGAATTCCTTGTGTAGACACATGAGGGCGCTGCATGCTTAATAACGCAGCAAGGAGTCCGATGGCATCTTAAAGACTAACAGATTTATTTGAGCGTAAGCTTTTGTGGGTAAAAACCTCACTTCTTCAGATGCATGGAGTGAAAGTTACAGATGCAGACATAAATATACTGACACATGAAGAGAGGTGAGTTACCTCACAAGTGGAGAACCAGTGCTGTCAGGGCCAATTCGATCAGGGTGGATGTAGTCCACTCCCAACAATAGATGAGGAGGTGTCAGTTCCAGGAGAGGCAAAGCTGCTTCTGTAATGAGCCAGCCACTCCCAGTCCCTATTCAAGCCCAAATTAATGGTGTTAAATTTGCAAATGAATTTTAGTTCTGCTGTTTCTCTTTGAAGTCTGTTTCTGAAGTTTTTTTCTTCACGTATATAATCTGTCCAGTCCTGTTTCTCCCAGGGGTTGCTTTGGAGCAAATGTTCTTATAGGTTCTGGTGCATGAAATCTGTGGTGTGTTTGAGGTTTTAGATACCTTACTTGCTTCCTTGGATGGGGGTGAGATAAAGTATTTAGTCCGACAAACTGCTCTGTGATACCCCATGGGGGGCTTTATCAGCCCCCTCAATTTTAGGGGATTGGTGCTAGTATGCCTAGTGATCTTTTACCTTTTGACTTCATGCCACCTCCTTTTTTCATCTCCTTACTCTTTGATCTGGTCCATATCCTATGTAATAAGAAAGCGCCTTTAGCAAATGGTTAATGATGGTAACTTGCATTGTATGAAGTGCTTCTCACCCTGATGGTGTGCTAAATGCTTCACGGTATACAACAGTTCAGAGGAGTTGACAGCACCTAGCTTTGAAGGTCAGCAAATTCTAGAGTGTAACAAGTTGGTTTTAAAAGCAGCCCCCTGTTTTGCTCTGGTCACCTGGTGACCTGTTGTACTTCTGTGCTATTTGTTGTGGCACGTTAAACTGTGGGAACATAAAGCTAAAAATAAGGTTAAAACATGCTATATCTAAACACTGGTGAGTCCTCTCTGATTGCAAGGCTGTATTATTGGTTATGACAGCAGTAGGAGGAGCCCCCCCGTTGGAAGTTTATAAACCAGTTGTTCTCCTCTAATGGAGGTTTGAGATCTTTGTAAGTAGTAAACACTAAAGTTCTTATTTCCAAACTTTGTTTGGAGGAAATGGCCCTAAAGCAGGGGCGGGCAAACTTTTTGGCCTGAGGGCCACATCGGGTTTCCGAAATTGTATGGAAGGCCAGTTAGGGGAGGCTGTGCCACCCCAAACAGCCAGGCGTGGCCTGGCCCCCACCCCCATCCGAACCCCATCCCCGAACCCCCGCTTCTTGCCCCCTGACCTCCCCCATCCCCTTTCCCCCCTCCCCCCCCCCCGGACCCTCCACCTTTGACTGCCCCCACACCGCCCCATCCAACCCCTGTTCCCTGCCCCCTGACCACCACCCCGAACTGCCCCGCTCCCTGCCCCCTTACCATGCTGCCTGGAGCACCAGTGGCTGGAGGTGCTACAGCCGTGCTGCCCAGAGCACCAGGACAGGCTACTGTGCCACCCAGCTGGAGCCAGCCACGCCACCGCGCAGCAGAGAAGACCGGGTCAGGCCACGGCTCTGCAGCCCTGCTGCCCAGAGTATTGTGCCGGCGGTGCAGTGAGCTGAGGCTGTGGGGGGGGAGTGGGGGGGAGGGAAACAGCAGGGGAGGGGCCGGGGTCTAGCCTCCCAGGCCAGGAGCTCAGGGACTGGGCAGGAGGGTCCTGCAGACCAGATGTGGCCCATGGGCCACAGTTTGCCCACCTCTGCCCTAAAGTGTGAGTCTAGTATCTGAACCATCTGTGTTTCTCTGCACCAAAAGTTCCATTCCAGGCAGACACCTTCATCTCTTCTAAGGCAGACACATTGAGTTCTATTTGGTTCATTTTAGGAGGACTCTTTTGAATGAGAACTTCTAAAAACTAGGTCCTCTCAGCTCTGCATGGTTATCCTCAATCAGGGCTGGCCAAACTGTGGTTCATGAGCCACATGAGCAGCTCTTTTACAGTTAAAGTGTGGCTTGCTGAGCCCCCACCATGTGCCTTCCACATTGTCCCCCTACCAGACTGGGCAGGGGGAGATCGGTGCATCTGCCCTCCAGCTGAGGAGTGGGACTGGGGGCTTCTGCCCTGCGGTGGGACTAGGGGCTTCTATACTGCAGGGAGGGAAGTTTAAGGGCTTTAGCCCCGCAAGGGGGTGTCAGGGCAGAAGTCCCGGGCCCCAGCAGGCACCACTCCACAGGGCAGGTTGTGCGTGTCTTGTGACCCTTGAACTTCTGAAGATTATTGTATGTGACTTGGAGGGTCAGTAAGTATGGCCACTCCTATCCTAGATCCTGAAGACTTACTGTAGAACAAGGTGTGACAGCAGGGTCTTTCTCAAAACTTACCCTCACCTACTGTGCTGCAATATGCTGAGCACTGTTTGCTTGCTGCCACTACCTTAAAAGTGGCTGAATTTCATTAGTTCCATGTGTACCTCAGGGCCAAAATGCATGTGAGCCTTTTACAGGGGCACATGGTATGGTGCATGTGGGATCCTTCAGGAGAAAAGTGCTACACCAATGTGCAATAGTGTTTATTACAGCAGGATATAAATAGTTTTAAATCGGATCTAAGAGCCTAATATCAGCTATCATCCATTCCATGGATGCATGTTTGACGCTACTGACTTTTATTGTAGAATAAAGATGTGGGGGTTAAGATATGATATTTTCATCCCACTTGCAGTACATGTGGTAGCCACGTGTATCTAAGCATCAGGGTGTTTCCTATGCCCTTGCAGCAGGACCGAACTCTCTCTTGTTCTGTTGATATATGGATCACCAGGGACACTTTCACAACTGAGTTCTTACAGCACATATTGGTATTGCTCACAGATTACTGTCTTTGGGTATATGTGCATAAATGTTAATGGGCTAGGCCATGTTTTGCTGGAAACAGTGGACTCTAGGTATTACCTTGAGGATCAGAGAGCTCCCAAAGGGCCAGCCACATGTTCAGTTTTAACTTTAGACCCAAATATTTGGGTCTAATGTACATAACTTCTGTTAGGTTCTGACCACTGCTTTATGCATTTCAATCCAGGGACTGTTGTGCATCTAGAATGTTGCTGGAGCCAGTCTCTGTATTTGCAGTCACTGAGACAAATGAATTGTATGGGCTTTTCTCCTCTTCTTACCCCCAGCACTGCAGTGTCTGCACTGGAGACTAACTATTACCAGCAGACTAAATGATCATAGCTTTAAATCCCATATCAAGAGTGCTACAGACATGAGCCATGCTAGATTCTCAGTCCTGCTACCTGCAAGTTTTTTGTCTTACTTTTAAAGCATGGTATAAAAAAGTCCCTAAAGGTGACCCCTGGGGTATCCGAATGGTAGTGATGTAATTCCCTCTAAAGAAGTTCCTATTTGTACCAGCTCTCTGTTTTCCTTCAAGTGATCTATATTAAGCCCTGTACCATAATCTTTGTTGAGCCAATCTAAAGAATTAAACCTTATTAAAATGCCTTGTGAGACTGAGTGTTTCATCCACTGCTTTCAGTTAATCTGCCACATAACTGTTTTCAGTCATGCTCTGGCAAGTCAGTTAAGCAAAACCACATCTTTTGTAAAACCCTACTGGGCTGCCATCAGTCAATTATGCTTTCCAAGGTTCTGTCCGACTAAATCTCTGACAATGGCATCTTTTTTGCACAGTAGATCTTAAACCGTCTGCTTGGTTGTTGACTACAGCTTCTGCTTTTTGTGTGTTTATGGCTAGTGGAAAATCTTTTGCCCTAAGTTACGTCCATGAAGCCCCAAGGGGGAGAAAGAATGATCTTGTGGTGAAGATAAAGGGCTGAGAATTTGGAGACCTGTAATCTGTTCCTGGTTATACCAGTGACTTACTGTGTGGTTTTGGACAAGTCACTTCCCCTCTCTGAAAGTCAATTTCCCCCCCACTGAAAAAATGAGAATAACAATTCTTTCTTATCTTTGGCTTTACTACTTCCTCTTTCCCCCCCACTCTTACCCCCCACCCCCCACCCCCCAACAGACCTTTCTGATTTCTCTGCTGTCCTCCAAAATAGTTCCTGGGTCTGCAGAGAGAACTGACCTAGAGCATCAGCCCCACCCTCCACACGGGGTCTGCCTTAACATTTTTTGCCAGGCTTGTAAAACATTTTAACATCAGTCTAGCCTGTGCAGCTCCTATCCCGCTTCCTTTTATTTTAAAGGCAGCCAAGATTTTCTTTTATGTTTCCAGGTTCCCCAATGGTCAGCTGTATTTTTGCATGCTTTATTTCACTGCACTTCTTCATGAACTCTTTTTGGTATTTTTAATTTCAGATTGCTTTTGGATTCTTGGTGTAGCACCCACTCGATGTTGTTGCAGTAATAGACTTATAATTGACAGCATGAACTTCCAGTTCAGCAGCCACATTATACTCTCTCCTAGAAACAGCATGAATGTTTAAATTCTTGGCTTCATTTTCTCCCTCACCCCTACTCTTGCTTCTACTTCTCCCGGTCTCATATGGTATAATGAGATGTTACTTTGGCTGCTCAGCATCCCTCTCTCCAGCCCACACCATGTCCCACAAATCATTGTCTCAGTAAATGTTGTATATGTGCACAGCATCGGTTTTTAATGAGACTATAAAAAGACTTCAAATGTTTGACCTATTCCAGAAAAGAGGTTTGTGCAACTTAGACAAATAGGGGTAACCTCTTATAAGTGGTTCTTGTCCGTTCAGTAGGCTTATATGGTGAATCAATAAGTATCTAGTTTTCCCTGAAGGTGTTCATACTCTGCCTATTTTACATGTATACTCATGGTTTGCCTTCATACATTATTTGTGGGAAGAATGCATCATCGAAATGTAAAGATTTTCAAGTGGAAGACCCAGTAGGAGCTTCTGTCAGGGGTTCTCTTCTTTAGACAGAAAATACATCTTTCTAGTTATTCGTAAACAGTTCTGGGAATGAGTCTTTAAAAAACAAAAAAAACCCAAAAAAACACCTCTGGTCATGTCTGTTATGGCATGGGACCATATCTTATTCCATAATTAAGGTGACAGTCTATATTTTGCACTTTAAGATGTGTAGAATCTGGATGTGTAGATGGGATGTATATCCCAAATAATAGATATTTGCGCACACACACACTTTTTTCAAACTTTGGAGCCTGAAGTTAGGCACCAAAATAAAAGTAACTTAATTTCTCACATGTCCTAAGCACTCACAAGTTCTGCTGCAGTTAACAGGAGCAGCAGATGCTCAGTGTCCAAAAATCAAGCTAAGCACCTGTTGCTCCCATTGACTTCAGTGGAATTTGTGGGCACTTATCCATCTGTGAGAAATCAAGTGGCTTTTATTTAGATGCCCAAATATGGATTTAGTTGCCTAATTTTAGATACCCAGGTGTGAAAGGTATGGGGAGGGCAATATATATTGTTTTCATCACAAAGATTTTTTGCATATGGAAATGCACAAGGTTCACTTCATCCACCTCTTCAAATGCAGCCACATCTGGTACGAATGAGCACAACTGTTTAACAGCTGCAGCAATAACACTCCTCAACAGTTTATTCTTCCTATTCTAATTTTAGGGAAGCAGAATTTAATCACTTGATCTAGTATTTATCTTGGACACTAGGATTAATATTATCCTTGTTTTTGTTTAAATGCCAAGTAAGTGTTAGTGACTACAAGTGGCCAGGGCCTCTTGGCTTTCTCTCTTCCCTACGCTATTGCATTATCTAAAAGAAGATACCTCTGCCACTTTGGTGCTCTTTGACACCAGTGTAAAGCGTAGCTTTGGTTTTGAGTTGGAGGGAAGTACACCACCTTCTGAGTCATCTGCAGCACTTCTTGCAGTACCCTGGCTTTTTATTGGCAGTCTCTAATACTGCCTGACCTCTCCTCACCTTGTGGAATCCTAACAAAATCACATCCAAGGTAATATAGCAGCAAGGCAAAAAGAACACTGAGAAAAATGGTAATGAAAAGTCATTTGGTTTTCCCACTGTTAAGTACGCTTACAAAACAATAAAATTTTTGTAAAAGACTTGTAAAAAAGGTAGTTAAATGTTAGCTCTTGCCCTCCTAGCTAAACATTTCACGAATTGTGGAATAGTCTTCCAAAGAAAGAGATGGAAGCAACATCACTTGAGACATTTAAAAACAGATTCTACAATGCATTAGAAAATGTAATGTAGGGTGCAACCTTGCACTAGCAAGTAGATGGCGATGTAATAAAGCTTTTATCCAGCTCTGCTTTCTCTGAATCTCTGACTGCTGATAGGAATAAGATGTTTTTCTAATGATGTGTGGAGGATGCTCTAAAAGCATATGTGACAAAGTTCCTCCTCTACCTTGGTGGGTCCCGCGCTTATTGGCGGATTTGCTTGCCTCAGAGATTCACGGCAGCCCTCAGTTTGGCCACTTTTGCTAGTGGCTCAAACCTGCCTTCCACTCAGCTAACCTCATCACTGGCCAGCATGGGGGAAATGGAGAACAATCCCCGCAGTCTCTGTGTTCCACCTAGTGGGTCAGGGACAGGCCAGATCCCTTTCCAATTTAGACCTTCCCTTCTGGTGTTTCTCACAGACCACAAGTCAACTCCTCCTGTGTCCAAACAGGAGTTAGGAGGATGGGGGAAACCCGAGCCCACCCTCTACACTGGGTTCCAGCCCAGGGCCCTGTGGATAGCAGCTGTCTACAATGTTCCCCGTATCAGCTGCGTGACAGCTACAACTCCCTGGGCTACTTCCCCATGGCCTTCCCCCAGCACCTTTTTTATCCTCAGAACAGGATCTTCCTCCTGAAGCCTGATCATGCTTGAACTCTGCACGGCTTCTCACTCCCTGCTCCTGGCCAGGGACGGCTCTACCAATTTGGCCGCCCCAAGCAGTTGCCGCTGAATTGCTGCCGCCGCAAGAGCAGCGGAGCTGCCGCCAAATTGTCGCCGCGGGACATGGACTGCCGCCCCATTCGGACTGCCGCCCCAAGCACCTGCTTGGAAAGCTGGTGCCTGGAGCCGGCCCTGCTCCTGGTGTGCCCCCCTACTAACTGATGGGAGGTCTTTTTTTTAAACCAGGTGTCCTGATTAGCCTGCCTGCCATAACTGATTCTAGAAAGTTCTTAATTTGCTCCAGGTGTCTTGATTAGCTTGCCTGTCTTAATTGGTTCTAGCAGGTTCCTGATTGCTCTAGGGCAGCCCCTGCTCTGGTCACTCAGGGAACAGAAAACTGTTCATCCAGTGGCCAGTATATATGCCTACTTCCAGACTCCTGTACCTGGATCCCAATAGGACCAGACTCCTGTACCTCACTGATCTGGGTCTGTCACACATATTAGTGGGCTTCTCTGACCTAAAGTTTTGGAATTGTCCTCTCCTATCCACTCCATTTCCCATACCTTGCCTGCCTCTGTATGTTTGCTAAGAGACGTGTTAGCTAATGCTGAGGTTTTTAATATTCCCCTCTGCCTACCAGAGTGTGTACTCTTACTGTGACTAACATACTTAATATTGCAGTCATCATTACCTGAAATCTTAAACTCAAAATGGGGGTTATCTGTCTCCTGTTGCAAAATTTTTTGATGGTTTATAATTTTGTATTTTGCTTTGTACTGAATTAATGTCTGCGTACTCTGCAGAGCATGCAAAAAAGAAAATGAGGTGAGAATTGTTTTCTTGCCCTGTATAAACTGATTTTAACTTGAAATTTAAAGATTAAATGGTCACACCTGACGCTTCTGGCCTGTAACAAGGGCCAGGATCTGGGATTCTTAAATCAATATTGCAGCAGGTTGGAAATTAGCTTACAAGTGGAAGAAGAACTTGATCCTTTAGAATTGTCATTACTTTCCAGCACCAGTATGTGAACTGCAGCTTGTGAGATAATCCATGTAAGTGTGGTCTCTCTAAAGGATGAGCAACTGATGAGCAGTTTAGAATGTGTCTGTGTAAACCTGTCACTAAAATAGCTAGTTAGTATCTATCAAGAATCTACAAGAGAGAAACGAGTGCTGATATTGAATCATACTAGTTTCATTTTTCTTGCAGTTGAACTTTATCATAAAAAATGCAATTGACCCTTGCTAAGGTTAAACACCAATGTTACTATTTGTACTCTGTATACTTTTGGCTATTTTCTAGTTTCTTCCTGATATGCATTTAGCATTCTTGTTTCTTCCTGATATGCATTTCTTCCTGATATGCATCTTCCAGAGAGTTCCTGCATTTCTTGGCTCCAAACACACCATCATTATGTCTTATTGTCTAAAATAATCATATTTGGTTAGGCCAACCGTTGGTATGTAGAGAGATATTGGACTACAGTTGAATAGAATGTGTAAGGAACCACTTACTTAATTATATTAAATGCCAAAAAAAAATCACACCCTGTACTGACTAAATGTTAATACCATACTGTTAGAATCAGGACACTGGGAAATGCAAAGTAGGGTTCCAATTTAACACCATCATTGGCTGTGCTGCTTGTACTGTGCATTTTATAGCCTGATATTATGTTACAATGTTGCAGGTTTTTGCATTTAACACCTTGGTGGGTGTTTTACTTTAAATAACAAATAAGAAAAAATTCAGAGCACTTTAGCGGTGAAGCTTGTAAGTGTCTTGATCCAGAGCTATCAAGCTTGTGGACCTCACATGGTCTTACAGTGGAGTCTCTGTAATAATTTTTCAGATTTGAAGAACAGACACATCTTATGTTTTCCATGGAGAATAATTTATTTAGGGGCATACGTAGGGTATAATGGGATGTGATTAAAAAAGGGAAATGGCTATATATCAGTGAATATGTCTTGCCTATGAGATCGATTGGGCTGTGGTATATCATCATAAGAGAATAATAGAAGCCTCATCACTTGGGAAGGTAATTGAGAATGTGGTGATAAGTCAAATCCAGCTACACTTAACTTCCTCAGATTTGTTTGCTCCATGTCCTTGTGAACTGAGAACAGAATATGGAACAGAGGCTGTATGAGCAGGGTTTATTTAAAGATGTTACATGTTTATCTCTTTGGGTATGTCTGCACTGCACTGTAAGCACTGGGTTAGTGGGATTCAGATCTGTGAATCCTGGGTTTGTAAGCTCAGGGCTTGATTGTCCATATTCTTTGTTGACCTTCAGTTAAGAATTTCTGGACCTGGGCCCCAAACCCAGGCTCCAGTATCCGCAGAGCAGTACGCAGACCTGAGTCAAAATGCCATATGCTAAGCTTCCTAGTACTCTCCCCAGCTGTGGCTGCTCTCGCCCTTGGTTTGTGATGCAGTGTGGGAAAACTTGACTGTCCACCATGTACAGTACAGGAAGGTACAGCCCACCAGTGCAAATTGCTGAGCTGTTCTTTGAGTCAGCAGCATGGAGGAGTCACCGTGTGAAGAGCTTCTCTTGTTTGGGCTTTCACTCCTCCTGTTTCAGGAAACGGGCAGAGCATCTGAGATACTGATGGACATTTCAGAGGTGTTTTCTGACCTACTGAAGGTTCCTAACAGAGGAGGGAAGAGGAGTTTAACGATACAGATATAGAAGACTCAAACTGTCTGCTGCTGCTCATGACTCTCGGTATAGCCGTTGATGCATCCTGTGTACACATGCACTTCTGGCACAGGGCGACAAGCACATGCAGACCTGTGTTGACCTGCCATGGGTCCAGAACTGCTGCATGAAAAAAGCTACAGTTTTGGAGCTTTATAAGCTGCTTTCTCTGACCCTTCAGCATCATGATGCATGTATGAGGATAGCCATACTGGTCCAGAAGGAGGTTGCTGTCACTGTCTGAAAGCTGGCTAATGCAGACTGCTCCAGTCTGTTGCTAACCAGTTTGGTGTTGAAAGGCAACTGTGCATAAAGTGTGGCAGAGCTTTCTGAGGCAATCAGGTGTGATTTACCCAAAGATGCTGGGCATAAATGATACCTCTGAAGTAATTGCTGGCTTTCAGAGAATGGGGTGCTCCGGGGCCATTGCTGGGACTCATACCCGTAGTTTGCCCTCCTCAAGGACATGTACATAAACTGTAAAGGATACCTGTAAAACACTGTATGTCAAAGTAGCACCACGGAACCCCCATATTCGCTATGGTGATATGATTTTGATATTTTTTGTACAAAGTATGCCTTGTGAGATATAATTTTAAAAGTCTTGGTCTATTGAACATTAATATCCTGTTTGGATTGTATGTACTATCATTGAATGTGAAGTATTACTATATGTGTTACTGAAATATGTTGTGAGGTTAGAAACACCAACAACCAGCCTTTCAGTTACAACTTTTGCCTTGGTTTATGAAACCATGTCCTGATCTCAGAGGACCTGATGAAAGAAAGTTTAATTACACTCTCAGCAGGTATAGAATGGTGGTTGAATGTGAAATCCCATTGGTGCTGTTAACATACCCGTTTCTGGATTCCAGTGCCATCAATGCTGTCCACGTTATTGTGAGCACAGCAAACCACAGTCATTGTGAAGCCAAAGGTGAGCCATTTCCCCCTGAATGGACCTATGACAGTAATGGATTGCTAAATTGGTACACTCAACCAGAAAGTGAACCTATCACACCTGGTGCAGGATGCACCCATGCAATAGAAATCAGGGATGCTCTGTGCTCCCACATTATGCACTTGCATGGGCCAATAGAAGAGGGAGATTCGTATATTTATGAATGTGTTTGTAGAATGATGAGAGTACCTTATTTACTGTAACATCGTGCAGTGAAGTGGGGGAGTAGTTAAGTATTTTAGTTATGGATGAGAGGATGGCTTATGAATTGGAGGTGAGGATTGATGTGTATTGTACTTGTTGGTAACATGACTGCTTATGAAATGGGGAGGGGGGCATGTGACGAACGATGGATTGATGTAAATAAATGTATTGAGAAATTGGGTACAACTTTAGTAGTCCCTTATGTATTTGTTTATTATTTGAAATGTGCATTATATGATGTGATGCAGTGATGGTAATACTTTCTTAATAAAATAAAAGCCTTTATTTTTTTGAACAGGGATGTATTATTGTACATAAAATATATTAAACCATTGCCAGGCAGGCCAGCTGCCATTAGCACACCAAAACACCAGTAATAAACCAACACCAAAACCATTAATGAAATAGTGTATAAACTGAACATTTAACAATGCAAACACTGTTAACCAATACCAAGAAATGAAGACCCTAATGAAGCATGTTCCCTGGGCCCCTGTTCTCCTTCCCTTTCTTGCATGTTTACGGTGCACTTGGCACCTCTGCACAGGGGTGAAGGCCTGCAGGTGGTACATTTGTACTGTCCAGCTACTGTTGCATGGGCCAGCCAACCATGGATTTTTCCACAGTATTCCTGGTCTGCAGCACATGGTACCGTGCAGGAGACTCAGGACATGGTGCAGGTACAGTAGGAGCCGGTACTCTTGCAGCCAGAAGTGCAAGCAGCCTCTCAAACAGGTCTTTATGCTGTGCTCTATCTTCTTCCTTCAGCCAATGGTCCTGCTCCATAAACTGTGTTGCATGCCTCTTCTTGCACATTGCAGTTCTGTCCTGTTGCTCTGTAGCCTATCTGTGCCTTTCCACTTGCCGTGAATCCTTCTCCTTCTGGTGTTGGCCCTGTCCAGAATGTCCACCATAAATTCATCATGGAAACACTTCCTCTTGGACTGATCCGTGACAGTTCTGAATCCCAGGGACCTGCTGGAGTCTGCCTGTGTTGCAGAGGTGGAGGGACCAGCAGAGGCAGAAGGACCTGGGCCCAAACTGTGTCCACACTTCAAAAGAATGGAGTTTGCACCCGAGTCCTTATGGGACTTGGGCTTGAACCTCTTATCCCCTCCCCCCAGGGGATCCTAGGCCTGAAGGACTTGCTGGCAAGAGTCAGGCAGAATTGGGTGTAGATAGAAGTGGGGGTTGGGCTCGAGCCTGAATCTGAGCCCAGGCTTATATTGCAGTGTAGTCATAGCCTTTGTAAAGAGGAACAAGGCTGAGGGGGTCCATGCTCATTTCCTTAAATATCTGAACATCCACAGTAGTTAAAATCAGCTGGGCAACACTTCCTGTCACAACCCAAGTTGGTATACTCCATATCTGATGTCAAAGCTTTCTCAGGTGATTGACCTTGGCTTTGTAATTTGTTTCCATTGGACTAAGTCCAGCCATCTTCTGTGTGATTTCCCAGCATGGTCATGTGTTCTATAAAACTAATATTTAAATCTAGATTGGGAAAAACATTAACAAAATGTGCTCTGTGGCGGGTGGAGGAGCGGAGGGACAGTCTGAACAATTCAGACTCAGGGTATTCTCCTTTTTGTCCTTCTCCATAGCTAACATCTGTAACTTTCCAGTTCATTGGTCTAATTAAGAAATGATAGCTGGGAATATTTGCTTTACATGTTCAATGTAGACAAGATGCTCTTGACAAAATTGGGGACAGCAAAAGGCAGGGTCTGACTGCGTTGTCCACGTAGAATGCTTCACGCTAATGCCATTTGGTTCTGTGTGGGTTAGTGTTCTAAAGAGCAGATACAGACATTTTCTGAGAGTGTTGTTCATAGTGAGCTCTCTGATGGGAAAGCTATCCGGTAATGGGAATTTTCCATTCTTCTATCTCTTTTTAATTTTCGTTTGCGATGCTCTTACTGCAGACAGCCCTGCAGAGGGCTGCAGAGGGCCAAAGTAGACATTAATCAGAGTATTAAACTGTGCTTAAACGTGTGATGACAGTTATGATTAGAATAATAGATTGGCAATTTTTTTATATCATTGAGCTTACATTTGCAGCTTCCCTGAGTTTAAATTCCAAGATATTCAGAATGTCTTTTTTCCATGTTCTAATTAATTCATTTCAAAGATAAAATTTGAAAAGGTGGCAAAGGGATTTTTCCCCCCAGTTCTCTCCCTCCTTAATTTCAGTTTCTGCTCTCCTTTTTTCTCTCTCTCTCTCTCTCTCTCTCTCCCATGTCAGGGTTTTGGGGTGTACAGCTCATTCCAAAATTATCACCCACATGTGGGACATGATTAAATGGGGTGTGCTTGGGAAGTGAATGGAAGTTGTGAGTATAAGATGATGTCTGAAGAATGAGGGACTGTTGAATGCACGATATTAATTAATAGGCATGGAAACAAACAGTTGTGGCCTTAAGTTACATTTTCACATCACACACTATACTTAGGTCCCACACTTATGACAAAACAACACCAAGCCAATTCAGTAGGCCCCCACAGAGCAACATAAAGCAAAATATGTCCTCTAGCCTGTGTTCAAACACCACATGCAAGGTTTAAAATACAAAAACAATGCTGTCCAGAGTTGTGAATCATCATAAATCTGATCTCGCAAGGAGCTGAGTGCCCTCAATTGCTAGGTCTCAGGTGGGAACTGAAGGCACTGATGTGAGAGGGCATTGCTGCAGCTGCCTATCTCTTCTCCCCCCCCCCCCCCCCCCCCCCCCACCACTCTGAAACGCTATGGAGGTAGACAGCTGTAGTGCATGGCCCTATGGCTGTAGCGGGGCTTTCTTGGTTTTGACAGCTCTGTAATAGTGTGAGCGGAATGGTCTTTGAGCCTGCCCAGCAAGCTGATCTCAAACAACAAGGTCAACGCTTCTGACAGCTGCAAGTGGGAGAATAATCTGTTAAAGAGCTGCTGATGCCTCATGGAGGAATGAAAAATGGGCCTTTTTGCAAGCAGTTCTGCTTGCATTGTATACAATATATTTTTGTATCCCTCCCTTATCCACAAAACTTCTGTGTTCACCTCCTCATTCCAAAAGTGAAATTCTACTCCTCTGTCTGGCATGATCCTTTCCAGAGCAACAAGTTGTGCTCTCGCAGATAGAGAAATGTGAGTGGAGTGGAGCAAAAGCAGCTGGAGAAAATGAACTGTTGAGAGAAACCCTGTTCTAATGTTGATGTCATCATGAGTTATGTCTAGAGAGATGAAATACAGAAGATATATAATACACAACACAAGTGGAACTATTTTTCAATAGCCAGTCTTTCATGACTGGTCAGCAGCTCTTTAAAAGGTGCAGTGAAGGCCCAGGGTATTCTAAACTTTATTATTAGTGCTAAATAATCAATTCTTTTTGCCAGCCCCTACATTTCCCCTCCTGGTATGCAAGTGTTTCAGAAAATGATGTGGTCAAATGGGGACTCTGGGAGGCTACAGTTTGTAAAAGCATGTGTGGCTGGGAGTCCCAGAGGAAGATCTTGCTGATTTCCATTACTAGAGGAAAGCTGTCCGGCTTGCTCTGAGACCATCAATTGGTTTGGAGAGGAAGACCTCCTTCCCCGCCCCCATCACCACCACCCCAGTTTGTGCTGAACAAAGCCCTCAATCAAAAATGCTGACCCCTGCTGTGTTATCTTGTCTCTTTACTCATTATTCCAGTTTTCAGTGTAGCAAAGAGCTGACAGGAAAATGGAGTCTTCAGCCTCGCTTGGAATACCTAGGATGTGTTTGCCCAATTGTAACAGACAAGTAGTAGAAGGGTCAGTCATTCAATTGCAGAGCAACTCCAGCTCTGGACACTGCTTCTGTTTCTAAACATTGTCGTCAGGTACGTCCTTTCAGGTTTTCATTGCTTCAGACACAACCATCAATAGAGTCCCTTGTTGGGCTTCTCGCAGGCCAAGCAGTTTGGGCACCCATGAATTTCACACTCCTGTTAAAAAAGGTTTTCCATTTATAGTACTAAAATCTGTCTTCTGTTTTGTAACAGGCGCTACTGCTCTTTTGGATTTAAGACTTTGCTTCCCTTTAAGTTACCCCACCCCAAAGAAGAAAAACTGCTCTCAAAACATAAAGTAGTAAATATCTGTAAAGCTGAATGGCTGCGGGTGAGGGTGGGGGTTGGGGACAAGGGGAGGGAAGAGAAAGGTAAACTGACCCTGGTCATGAGTTCAGCCGGAATGTAATAACATTAAATGAACTTCTGTCCCAGCACACATGAAGACATCCTGACCTTAATTACCTCTGATTTATTCATCATGGAAATGGGTTTCATCTCTCTTCCATTCCTTGACTGACAGGCAGGAGTAATTTCTCTGGCAGTACAGATGAGTACGCTGTGGTAGACTTCATTTGCCACATTGACAGGAGCAGAGTGCCATCAACCACAGAGTTAGAGAAATATTTTCCTTTTCAGTCTTGCACTCTTAACACGAACATGATATATGTGTACCAGTGGGGATAGGAGGAAGGTCACTGAATTGTGTGAAACTGAGACATGCGTCCCCTTTGCTGGTTTATATTTTCTCAAATGTACAAAGAGATTACAGTAATAAAAAAGTCAAACAGCAATTTTCTCTTTTTCTAAGTCATTGATTTTAAAACAAAATACAGATAGGCAATGAAAAACAAGCAAACACTTATATATACACACACACACGCACACCCTGCAACACCTCCGTAGCAACAAAATAGGCCTTCTTGCACATCTGTGCTCTCCTTTAGATGAGAGAGTCTTCACTATTGCATGAAGTTCTTCAAGTTTGTCATTACTCTCAAAAACAGGATGGTCATATGAAGCAATTTCTGCCATGTCAAGATACCATTTTCTAAAGAGCCTTTCCATCTTCTGAGGATCAGTCTTTGCACAACTAAAAGCAATTGCAGTCTTTTTTTTCTAAAATATGATGTAGCCAGTTTAATTGAAGAAAATTCATGTAGCAAAAATAGTTCTGACTCATCTGACTGTTTATGCCTGTGATGGGGCAGAGAGGCCCCCATGCCTGCAATAATGGGGTTAAGGAAGCTGATAGGCTCCCCATTGGCAATGATAGGATTAGGAAAAGCCTGTGGACCCAGTTGGCCCTGCCCAACTACACCTGCAGCCAGTGTCAGGTGTGAAGAGGGGAGGTGAAAGTATAGGGCCTAGCTTAGTCCAGAGCAGACCAGGAAGGAGGATAGAGCTCTGTTTCTCTTGGCGGGAAAGAAACCTGGTTGCAGCCCTGAGACGGAGCTCACCTGCCAGCTGGACAAACCGTCCTGGAAGGAATGAACATATCTTGGGAACAGAAGTGGCAGAAGCACAGGCTGTTTTGAAAACAAGCCCTGAAGAGAAGGGACAGGCCCCACCGAAGGTTTATGGGCAGCCCTGGTTTTGAGGTGTTTGTGTTTATTTCTGATTACATTTGAACCTTAAATGCCCCAACAGGAGTAGGACTGAGGGTGTCCAGAGGGCCAAAACACCACCATACTGCATCTCACTGGGACAGAGACATTCCAGTAGAGACCCACAGCTGGGTGAGCGGTGCTCAGAAGGGCCACAAGGGGGAACTGCCTTAGTTACAATGCCGTCTCTATACATATATTTAACAAAATGCCAAATTAACTTGTGGAACTTGCTGTCTCAAGATATCATTGGGAAGAATGGAGAGCTTATCAGGACTCAAAAAGATTAGAAATGGGGTCAAGGGGCATGAGAACATCCACAGCTGGAAATCCTAAGGGTTTATAAGCCCTTTAATCCTCAAATCACAAACCAACCACTTACTGCTTGGGGTTATGGGAAACAATTTAAGTCAAGGATCATCTACTACTCTGTGTTTTGTACAGTGCCTAGCCCAGTGGGGCCCCATTCTTGATTGGCCCTTAGGCACCTCCATAATAAGCGTGATTCCCCTATGGCAGGCTAGTTCAGAATTATCCAGTATAAGGATTATTTCATCTTCTTATGTGGGATCTAGACAAAACATTTGTTTCTAGCTCTTGTGGTTGCAAAGAAAAATGTGAACTGTCTGTTGATGCAGTGACATCTGCTCAAATCTCCAGACAGCCTGAAACAGGCTCCGACCTGCTCTCTTCATCTCAGTAGGGTGATAACTCTGGACCCTAATGATTGTGATTAAAAATATCATCATTAACTATGTTGTTACTGAACATTTTAGCAGAAACATCTAGTGTATGCGTATATCTCAAACCCAAAACTACCTCTCCTGTCTGCTTGAGTGTCAAAAGTCCCAACAATCCCTCTGCTCAACTGCCAAAGCCTCCAGCTTCCCCCTGACAACTTGGACTATGCAGCTGTGCACTGTCAGTAGAAAAATCTCTAGCACAATGAAAACTGAATGTGGGGACAGGATAGAATAGGTTGAATTTAATATCATAATAAATAAGATGGAGCATCTGCTCTGTCTATATTGGAGGTTTTTATTTAATTAAAACATGAACATTTATTAATTTAAATGAGGCTGCCACTGCACTTCTACCTGAGCTCTACAGAATTCAAGAATCCTGCTGCAGAATTTAGAATTTGCTTGCTATGGAGTATGCGGGGTCTTGGATATTCATTGATGATTTCATCATAAAAGATCAGCATATGCAGGTGGGGAGCCAGAGTGCTAGTCAGGATAAGATGACTTCATTCCTTCACATAATTTCATTTGTCACTCATGGATTTCTAACAGTTTTTTTTAATGGTCTGCTCCCTCCTCCCCCTCAAAAACAGTTTGCCACTGACCCTTTGCTTTCATAACCATTTGCACTTGACCCCCAGCAAGTCCAGCAAATGTTACTGTCTGTTATAGGATCTGTGAAGTTTTTAATCAACTAGGAAACCATAGAAATGGTAGACTTTGCAACAGATGAGTTCTTTTGGTGGTACAACAGCCAAAAAGAATGAATCCAAAGAGGCAAAATGATAGCCATCACAGAAAATGTATCACCCTTTCCTGCAGAACAATTGCCTCTAATACCTGCCACTCTTCTTCTTTTTTTTCTTTTCTTTTTCCTTTTCTCTTTCTTCCTCTGGTGATGGCTGCTGTAAATCCAGCACAAGAATAATTGCTGGACTTACCATCATTCTCACCAGCTTCAGTCCCTTGTTGCTAGACCAGAACTGATCCAGTTTGCATTGATTTTTCTCTTCCATCTATAGGGAGTTCACTGTACAGCCGAGAGATGTAATGCCAGGTACTATAGTGATTTTCTTGTCTTTAATATATTTAATTCATTGGGGTATTTAATTTCAAGCTTGACACTAAATTTAATAATTCGATAATTCTTTAAAAAAGGCCTTAATGAAACAGTTTCACGCTGCTATTCAAACACAGCTCTTCAGCCTATCTCTGCAATACTGCTGTGCTGTTGCTGAGCTTGTGCGTTAAAACTGTTATAGCCTGTGTGACAGTGTCCAACATACTGACGCTCCCAGTGCTTAAAATTCAGAGTTCTGTTCCAAGGGTGAAATTCTATTTGTAAACAAATGAGTGACACTCATATTAATGAGACACCAAGCTCTGTAGTGTTTTCCATCTGACATGGATAATGAATGTATTGTTAATGGGATGTTGACACCCCTCCCATCCTATTGCTTCTCAAAAGCCCTAAATGATCTTTTGAAATCACCTTGGGAATTTTAAATCCTCACTAAACACAATATTTATTCCTCAGTTTTTTTTTTGTTTTGGTTTGGTTTTTTTTGCCTGTATTTCTTAGGTATTTCTGCATCATCAAATATCCGGGCATCTGGAGTATCTGCTGGCTCTTTCAAGACTGTAAGTAATAATCTGATGCTATTTTTCATTAAAGGGAAAAGAAAAATCTATTTGATTTTCAAAAACTAAGCACAGCAGTAAAACCCAAGTGTTCACTGGTGGCTCAGTCTCCCAAAGATATATATTTTTTAAAAGTGAGCGTATCAGACCTGTTTGTTTATTTATTTATTTATTTTTAATAGCCGAAATGTTTCTGGGTCATTTCTGCCACGTTGGCTAAATATCTAGTCCTACAAGATCCAGGTGTCCAAATGGCACTGGTACCCAACCTAGTTGCCAAGATTTGCTATATCCAAACTCCTCTTTAGTCTGCCCCACCTGTGTATTTCACGAGATTGTTGGAAACTGACATCTGAGTCAGTGAAGTGAGGACTCCCTTTTACAGCTCTCCATGCAGAAATTTCAGGGTGATGGGTTGGGTCAGAGCTGCATCTGTATGTCATTGAACTATCTGTCAAATTCCTTTCTTTCCATTAACTCTTGCAGTACTGGAAATTCAGAGAACCCTTTTCCATAAGCCGTCTCTGTACCTCTGTTTGCTTGGCATCTGTTAGCAAGTTCACCTGCCACTTACAGAGCTGGACCCACTGTCCTAAACTGGAATGTATTAAAAGAGAAATCACCAGTTTAAAAACAAACAAAAACCAAAAAAAACCCAACTTGCCTGAGAAATCATTCCTCTTATTTTAAAAATATTTGGTAGCTGGAATGGGGTATTTAAAGAATGCAAATGATATAAAGTAGAATGAAATGCAGACATTTAGAGATCAAATTACTCAGTATTGCTTTACAGCTTGCCTTCTAAAATGACTTTTTGCGTTGGCTTTTCTTTAAAATAAAGGCAGTGTAGCATTTAGCTTTCAATTAGGTATACTAATTCTCTTCTCCCCTAGATTATTACTCAGAAATTCTAATGGAATCTGAATCCAAGATCTGCCTTTATCTGTTTTCTAAAACAAATATATCCTAAGTGGACAGACTTGTGTTTTCGTTGGCCAGCATAGCATTCAAACTACAGTATAATCTTCAATGCTGGATCTATCGGCAACCCAACAGAAAATATAATGGCGTACACACTTACCATGGAGATGGATGTAGTATAAGGACCTGACTGGACTGGAATAGATTAGGATGCCTTCGTTGGTCAAGGCTCCATCAAACCACAGAGGCAAACTTCTGTAAAGTGTAATAACTCATATCGGGGAGATAATTTTGACCTATTGATTTGTGCATAACCCACAACAGTGCTTGAAGTTAGATTGCAAGATACTGTTATGGAGCTACTGGTTCCTTGGGAAAATTCTGGGGTACATAGATACAAAATAAAAGCTGACTTGTTTTTAAGTATTATATTTGCTTGCAAACAGTATCTTTGTTTCAACAGAGTTCATCTGTTTTGCCTGTAATTTGCTGCTCATTCTGCTGTGCACTAGGATCATCCTTTTCACAGCAACCCAACTGTGAAGTCTCAAACAGAATGGACTTCAGTTTAGGGATAAAATGTAGGAGCTGATGGACTCTCAAACAGAGATCTGTCTTCACCAAGAACGAGAGAAAATAAATAGTGAATATCTATATTGCCTTCTGTTAAATTAGTGCCTAGTGTTTAAGTGAAATATTGTTCAAAACTGTGGAAACTTTTCTCCAGCCCTTTCATTAGGGAGTCAATGGAGAACTTATATAATGCTCCATGGAGGAAGAAACTGATAGACCTCATTCATGTAGATGACTGGCATGGTAGCACTAGTCTTAAAGAAAACTGCCTGTCTCTCAAATATGTTCTTTCTACAAGAATCAAGTCAGAATTTTAGAGCTTCAAGGAGGACCCCTTAGCTTTGTTTCGAAGAGCATATGACTATAATTTCCAGATTCTGTTTTTTTTTAGTCAGATGTACCACATTAATATGTCCAGCAGTCTCCATACCTTCAGTGTGAACATAAAAACTATGTGTTGGCTACCTAACTGTGTTTTCCGACCGATGGACTGTATGATGAATTTCCATGTTAAAGATCATATGGGCTCTCTGGAAAGTCTCTGTACAAAGAATGTAAAACATTTCCAAGATGGCTAAGAGAAGACATTCCATCTGGCCCTATAAGCAACCATGTAATACTCAGACATGTTTACAACTTTACTGGCTTTCATCGTAGACATTTGAGTTGCTATGTCATTAGCAGTTTGTGGGAACAAAATATTATCTCTGCCTCATGATAGAAAATGTTCGACTCTGTTCCTTACTAGCTGTTGGACTGTTTAAAAAAATATATAAAGTAAAACAAAAGTCTGATACGGTAAAATTATTTTTCCCTTTCGAAAATCTGAAACCTGTCTTTTAAACCTGATTTATCCTAACTTAACTGTGGAGGTTCAGCATCAAGGAAGGAAATGTGGGTCAAGGTAACTCATTTTCTTTCAGCAGATCATTCTATCTGATGAGATGCGACCTCATGGGTCAAAGCTGGAAAGTGTTTCTTGCAGCACCTTGTGATTTCTGTTCAGGTCCTTATCTTACACCCATCAAAATGGTAGCGGAGTACCTTGAAGACCTTAATCTACTGGGACCATTTTGACAACAATAGTTGCATTTGGCATCCCCATGTCAATCCTTTGCTCGTATTGTCTACACTTCTTCATTCTCCACCTCTTTCCTTAGTGTGCTTGATGAGAGCAAATCCAAGGGAATGGAAAGAAGCTTGAACATAACATGTTAACATACACATGTTCCAATACTTTTCTCGGACAGAACCTTACAGATCTACTTGATTATTTAATTCTTGCTTTCAGACTGAATGACTAGGTTTTTAACTTTGTCATGTTTTGGAATAACAGGGGAAGGTTGGTCTCAAACCAGTGTTTTCTCAGCTTATCTGTGAATGACATTAAAAAGTATTCAGGGGAACTACCCCCAAGATTGGAAAAAAGAATTTCTATATGATAAGCAACCTGGGTTTCCATGCAGAGCCCAAGAGATGTGAATACTGTGGTGTATTACATATGCTGTGTGTGAATGTGGAGGATTAGATATGTTTCATTATTAAGGTGCATTTGACTGTTGTGTCTGATGCTCAAGTTGATCCCAGGGCGGCAATCCACATTTTACTATTCCATGCACGCGTCTTTAGTATTTTCAACTTTTGATTCAACAGACATTGACTTGTGATATAGAAACCAAATAATTGTGCTGCTGCCAATGTTACATTTTAATTGGACTATTGTATAGCTTAGAGGACGGGCCACATGGGAACAGCCAATTACTCTGTGTATCTGTCGGAAAGCCTTTCCATTATAGGATGCTGATTGAGATTATATAGCTCCAGATTGTTCCATGTTATAGATTTCTACCACCCTTAGTCGATGGTCTCATTAATTGACAATTACCTTTTTCCCTGTGTTTGAGAAAATTGACACGAGCAACCTGAGATGTTAAGTTTAATTTGCACTAGGTGACACTATGCCTGTTTAATCTTTAACAAGACCCATTAGGCTTCCTGCTTTTAATTTCACACAGGCCATAAAGCATCACCACAGGGAAGCTATGACCGAGTCAGTATAAGGAGAACAGGGAATTCTGTGCAGAAATAATAGGGAATATTAGTGGTAGGGGTTTTTTTTTGCTCATCTGTTCTGACAAGGAGAAAGAAATGGATAGTTTACCCATCGTGTATGTTGCAGTAGATTTAGGAGCCACTGGATTGTACCAGTTTATGGAATTTGTGGTTTTAACTTGTTTCACTGTATGCTGCTTGTCAACTCTGCTCAGTAAAATGAAATTTTGAGTCACTTTGTAAAGGATTTTGCAAGAATCCCATACCACTGGGTTTTTGGAATATAAAGCAAGAAGCTGATTCTTTTGGAAACTGGAATTTTATGTATAAAATAGAAGCTGGATTGTTTCCTTGTAGATAAGCATTTTCATCCATAACTAGGTTTCAATATCTCATACAAGTAGCTCACCTTTTGATACATATGATGATCAGTCTCCCTATATCAGGGTTTCTGTTATAAGTTCCTTTAGCTCTTCTGGTGGCTTTCCCCAACCCGTCCGTTTTATTTCCCATCTCGTTTGCACGTGGTTGTAACCAGACAGTTCTAGACATGGTAATTTGTTCTCTGCTCCAGCCATGTCAGAAATAGAGGTGTAAAGCTGGGTGAAATCAGCATGCTGATTTCATCACAGCCCATATCTCCTCACTACCCTTCCCTGCAGCCTTGGGTACACACTAAACAAGAGAGGTCAAAGTATAGATAGCTGTGCACCCTGCAGGGGAAGAACTTCAGGGCAGAGGAACAATTGCTCACAACAATGCTTTAGATTCAGTCAGAAAGCTAGAAACAGCTCTACCTGACCCTGCGAAGGTCCCCAAGTAAGTCAATGGGATTTGATGATCAATGGAATTAAAGGTTTCAGAGTAACAGCCATGTTAGTCTGTATTCGCAAAAAGAAAAGGAGTACTTGTGGCACCTTAGAGACTAACCAATTTATTTGAGCATAAGCTTTCGTGAGCTACAGCTCACTTCATCGGATGAAGTAAGCTGTAGCTCACGAAAGCTTATGCTCAGATAAATTGGTTAGTCTCTAAGGTGCCACAAGTACTCCTTTTCTTAATGGAATTAAAGGCTTTTCTCCATTTACACCATGTCCATGCAAATTTCAAAAAGTAATGAGACTTTCAAAAAGAATAGTCAGTTTTAATGTTAGTTCTCACGTAACATCTGAGTGCTGCAAGGCTGCAGACAGGTAGGGAAATGGTTTTAAATCTTAAAAACCCTTTTGCTTGTTGGAACAAATGAACCAATTTCCAGAAACATTAGGTGTGGCGAATAACATTTAAAAAACTTTCTAGTTACTGCAAGGAAGTGTGGAACTGGGATTGGGGAACTGTTCTTGAGAGGACCTCTCAAGATATCCAAGTTAGCGTGAAAGCAGCTTAGGGCAGAGATCATTGGCCTCTTTTGTCTAGATTGCAGTAGCACTGAAAATGTCCTAGTCATTTTCCAAATAAAGACAGAAAGTCACAGATGCAGTCCCTGTCCCAAATAGTGAAGAGCTGTGTAAAATTCTGGTGCTTCATAAATTAATAATTGTATCAATACTGTTCTTCAGAACTTGTGGGTGGGACTCAAGTACTCTGACTTTTAGAATGTGTTCCAATGTATCCAAAAATGTTGAATTAGATCCCCCTTTCCATAATTCTTGTTGCCAACATGGAATCTAATACAAGCAATTTTTTAAAAGTTTGAAATATGTATTCATTTGCACCCACTAAGCAGATCATGGCTAAATGTTCTCCATCTTCAGCTTTCGTCATTTAAGCACTAAAAACAAAGTTGGTTTTCAGTTCCATTACAGATGTTTCAGTCTTTAATGTGTTTAGATGAAACAGAAGATAACCTTATCTAAGCCAGAACTTGTTTCTACCATTAAGAAAAAAAATTAACAGGTATGTTGATAAATGTAAAATGGGTTTCTCTTCTCTTTGGGTGAAATTCTGGCTCATGGAAGTTGTTGGCAAAACTTCCATTGATTTTAATAGGGCCAGAATTTCACCCTTCATTTCTTCTCTCCCACTACTCCCAGAGATCAGTTTTCATTTACTTTTGCGTGATACAATACAGTAGAACCTCAGAATTATGAATTATCTCTGGAATGGAGATTGTTTATAACTCTGAACAGAACGTTATCAGTGTTCTTTCAAAAGTTTACAAGTGAACATTGATTTAATACAGCTTTGAAATTTACTATGCAGAATTAAAAAGCTGCTTTTATCTTAATTTAAATGAAACAAGGACAGAAACAGTCTGCTTACCTTGTCAAATCTTTTTATTTAAACGTTCCCTTTATTTTTGTTAGTAGTTTATGTTTAGCACTGTGCTGTACTGTACTTGCTTTTTTGGGGGGGCGGGGAGGGGGGTCTGCTGCTGCCTGATTGCATACTTTCAGTTCCAAATGGGGTGTGTGGTTGAGTGGTCAGTTCATAACTCTGGTGCTCATAACTCCTTGAGGTTCTACTGTACCTATGTTTTTGAAAGAGACCTTTGTTCACATGATGTAGTTGATGGAAATGATCATCTGAACCTACCTGTTTTTGTTTTTCCTTTTTCCGTCCCTTTTCATTTTCATTCTGACTTGTTTTGGGTCATTGATCTCTTTTGTGATTCATTTCATGTAGAGATGTTATGGGGACGGGTGGGGGAAGAGCTGTTTGCTTTTTTTTTTTTTTTTCCAGTGGGGGAAAAAAAATTCTTCTCCATCTCTCTCTATTTTATGTTGTTCCACTTTGTCACTGGGGTTTGAATGATAAAAGGTATAATAAACTTTAAACTCTGTGCAATTCTTGTTGATGGAATTTAAAGCTAGACAGGTTTGTCATTTTTAGCCATTGACACAGGCTGAATTGATGTGGGGCCTCAGGCCTTCTACTGCCAGATTTGTCTAAAGCATGAAGAATCTCATTATTGCAGAGTGCACTCAAAGCTCAGTGTGTAGAGGGTATGATGACTATATTGCTGGTTAACTCCTGCACCCTCTGAGTCAGTGTCATCACTGCATTTAATGTCTAGGTTTGTGCCAATGTTCACATTCATGTGCTTGAGTGATGGCAGATGATAATGACTCATACCTTGTTTGCTGATATGCTATCACTTTTTCTCTGGCTTCATGGACGTTTCATTGAGTCTCAAGGAGCAATTACTGGGAAAGAATGAAGAGGTCTGTGTGCATGAAGAGCAGCCAGAGAATCTGGGGAGACCCTGAACATCATCTTACCACTGGAAAGAAAACAAGATGTTTCTCCCTTCACCTCTTCTCTAAAATACTGTATCTGAAACTTTCTGATTTTGTTAGGATAGATTAAATTCTTGCATTCAAACAGCAAAGCTCTAGAAATTCATGAACTAATGCTATGAAATGTCTGTACAATAGAATAAGATGAGTGTGCCTGTTCATTCAGTCCTTGAGTGACTAGTGAAGGAATTAGCTTGTGTAGCAGTAAATATCTTGTTCCAAGAGATGTCAGCTGCTACTTCTACCCTTCTCATGAGAATCCAGTGTTGCAATGGCAAAGATATGGAAAATGTCACCATTTATTATTATCGGAATCCAGTAAATGGGTCTCTTGAAGATAAAGGAATTATTAGTCAGAGGTTCCACACTCAGAGTGCCAAATGCGGTTAATGGAACAAGGTGTGTGGCTTTTTTTCTCACTATTTCCCTCCCTATGACAAACAGGATGATTTTAAGAGGATTGTGTTTGTGGTTTGAAGATGGGGAAATCCTCATCTGGTTAGATTGTAATCTGGTGCAAATAATATTACAGCAGAAGCAGCTGTATAGGGAATAGGTATTAGGAAAGCATGGTTGGGTAAGTCCAGAGTTCAGCATGATGTAATAATTCTAAAAATGATACTTTGCACTTAGTCCTTTTCATTCAAGCATCGTGAAGTGTTTACAAGCATTAATTCATTAAGATTCACAACACATTTTTGAGGTAAGTATCATCCTTCTTTCACAGGTGGTTAAACAGAGGAGAGATATTAAGCGACTCGTCAAGGACACACAGTGAATTAGCGGTAAGCAGAGGATCAATGACAAAAGAAAAATTCAAGAACAAGGGGACGTTCAATGAAATGATGCATAATTAACTTGTGGAACTAGCTTAGACTTGATAATATCAAGTCTAAGAGCTTCATTATATGGGTTAGAACAGTGGTTCTCAAACTTTTTTTTTGCGGACCACTTGAAAATTGCTGAGGTTATCAGTGGACCATGTAATGATCTTTCCAAATGTTGTTTGTACCGTTAGCTAACTATTGTAAAGCGCTTTGAATAAAAGTGCTATATAAAAAAAAAAAAAAAAACTTTTTTGTTCTACAAATAAAAGCACACAATTCATATTTTAATATCAGTAGTCTTACCTTTCTAATGCGATGGATGTGCCCTCTCTCCCACACCACAGCAGACCCCGAGCTGGGGCTGGGAAGGGGGTGGGGGGGTCTCTCCCGTGTCACAGTAGCCACAGAGCTGGGGCTGGGAAGGAGGGCCATCTCTCCCCGGCAGCCGCAGCTCTGGAGCTGGGGAAAGTCACATCTTTCTCTGGCTGCCTTAGCCCTGCATGTCCCACATTCCCTCCACCCCCTCTTCTTATCCCACTTCCCCCTCCCACCTACCCCCCATTCCCCCCAAGGCCACCACCTCCCCTTATATGTGTGTCTTCTCCAGGGTCCAGGCACCTAATTAGTGGAGCCACACCTGCGTGGCTCCACTAATTAGGTGGGTGGCCCTTCATTCTCTCACATGCAGCTGCCCAGGCACGTACCTTAGAAGGAACTATCCGTGAACCACCTGAATGGAGCTTGCGGACCACTGGTGCTCCACGGACCACAGTTTGAGAACCTCTGGAATGGAAAATATGGCATTTAAAACCTCTGGTTCGGGGCACAAACCAGGCACAAATTGTTTGGGATTAGGAAGAAGTTATTCCATAATTTTCTGGTAATGTGTTACTTGAGCCTTTCTGTGAATCATTTGATATTGGCCATTATCAGAGACAGGATACTGGCCTAGATGGACCTCAGGTCTTATCAAGGATGGCAGTTCCTATGTGTTTTTTTTTTCCCCCTTCTCCCCCAGTTCTATACTTTAAGTGCTAGAATGGCTGGCTGTGTATGGCAGTTCATACTGTAGGCAAAATTGCATGCTAAAGCTTCTTGGTAGGAGATTATTTGAGCTGAAGCACGTAGACAGGCTGCCCCGAGCTTTAAGATGTCTCTGGAAAAGTGGAGTATCGGTGAGAGAAAGGAGGAAGAAGAATATGCTCAACAGGATACAGCAGATGCTGGATGAGGTAGCCTCTGGAAAGACCATTCTATAGCTAATTCTGTAAGAATCACCTCTCGGTGTAAGTCTGAATCCACTTGACTCAACCAATGACAAAATATTTTAAGGCACGAGCCACTGAACTTCTGAGAGGAGCTTGGATCTTTGTTCATCACTGATGGGAGCACAGAGTGTGTTTGGCTTGCAGCTTCAGACATTTTTATGAGCAACTTAACTGACATGACTTTTCCTACTTTCCACCTGCAAACCCCCGCCCAATGCTCAAGAAAAAAAAGGAGCATGACAGTTGTCCCTATTCTGAAAGGATCCAGAAGCTTCAAGATCTTGTTGACCATTTGGTAACATTTTCCAGGTGACAAACAAATGTTCATGTTGTCTGCAGATCCATTTTTCAGTTGGACTGAAACTGAACCCAGAGACAGCTAGAACTGATTGAGCTTAAGGGCACCGGAACCTTTGCAGAAGTGGAGGGGCCAAGGCCTAAGTGGCGGAGGAATTAAAATAGTATTTAAATATCCCACAAAGTACAACTGTAACATAAATAACCCAGAATACAAAATATAACCACATTATAATATTTAAGTTATAATTATGGTATGAACAAATGGAAAAAAAAAAGAACTTTAGTTCTAAACATTGGGACAGCATTTTATTTTTGCACTTCACGTATTATACTTCACTTGCATTTATCATTTTACTGTGTATACTCCACTATTAATATTGCATTATTATTATTTATTATTATTTATTATTTAACTGTAACTTGCAGTTCTGCAACATTACCATTGAATCATCCTTGTTTATATATATTTTAGCAATTGTAAACCTAACTTGTAAATATCCTTGGAAAAAGGCAGCAAAATAATAATAACAAAAAACTTTGAAGGGAGATAAATGTGTCCCCATATATGAACTACCATAGAAAAATCACTTTATAATGTTTTATTAAAAAAATCAAATCAAAAATATATTTTTAAAGAACCTAACACTCACCGTTAGCAGGCTGTAGCAGACAAACAGTATGATATCTATTAAGCAAAAAATGTAAATTTAATGCAATTTTGATTACGTGATTATGTAGGATTGCTGTGGATATCTAGGAATACATCCAATCTCATAGTGCATCTTGGCCTTTAGCAGTATGATTATGTTTTTCCCACAGTGCATGTGTTTCTTTTGTTAAAAAGTGGAGGGACCATGGCCTCCCTGGTTCTGGCGCTGGTGATTCAGCTACAATATGCAGACCCGTACTCTCTAAAGCAATCTTGTTGAACTTCTCTCATTGTCCAGTGCTTGACTGATGTACACAATTACATCATAATAATTCACTGGCTCCCACTTTTGTATCCTATCAGCTATAACCTGCTTGTCTTTACTTTTAAGACTCTTCATGACCTATCCCCCCTTACCTATTTCTCAATCGGCATCAGAAGGTCAACTCCTGCCTCTGTTTGTCCCATGATGTCAGCCTCTGTCACCCACTTGTTACATTTTCAAACAAGCACCTTTGGGCTTCTCCGAGGCTGCCACTCATGCCTTGGACAAGCTCCCTGTAAGCATTTACAAACTAACTCATTATCCTTCTTCAAAATCCAGTTTAAGACTCTCCTTGCTTCAAGGCCTACAAAGACATTTACAACAGTTAGGCTGCTGGAGTGCTGAGACCACAGCCTATCATACTGACCATATTGGCTCATTGTTTCCTGGTACTCAATCTGTCTAGCCATCTGTTGTCTCTTGTCTTATACTTAGATTATAAGCTTTTGGGGGGCAGGGACCATCTTTTTGTTCTCTGTTTGTACAGCGCCTAGCACAATGGGGTACTGGTCTATGACTGGGGCTCCTAGGTGCTACAATAATAGAAATAAAATATTTGTAGTGTGCTTTTATCAGTAGATCTCAGTGCTTTGCAAACGAGGTCAGTATCATTATCCCTTTTTTACAGATGGGGAAACTGAATCACAGAGTAGGAAAGAGACTTGCCCAAGGTCAGTGGCAGAGCTGGGATTAGAACCCAAGCCTCCTGGAACCTAAAATAATCCTAAACCTCCATCCATTAGGCCATGCTGCCTCCCACAAATAAGAAGACTGCTGTTTGTGCAAGCTTCTTTGGAAGTTCTTATTTGTAAACAGGAATGAAGGAGGGGAAAAGAAATCAAAGTACTGCAATTGCCTAATAGAGCTGGACCCTCGCTGTACTACATTCGTCACCCCCAAGCTAAAGCTAGACAGCCAAAAAACCAGGTTTTAGAGAGTCAGTGAAGTCCTACCATTGTCATTCCTCTTCCTGCAATGCTCAAAGCATATTTTGCCCATCTACTGTGTTGTAATATGTTGTGCACGCTTGCTGCATTTTGAGTGTTTTGTCTCCTATTAAAATCACATGTAAATATATGTGTAAATTAGGTTTGCTTCCTGCCCCAGGTTATTGCCAGTATGGCCATTGGTGCTGCTGAAGTTGTGTAACATTGGGCCATCTGCAGCTTTCCAGCCGCCGATAACTTTCAACAACTGGATCCTGAGCTTTGTTCAGAAGTTTAAAATGTTGCATCGCAGCATATTGCTGATCTTGAATCATATCAGGGAGATGCTTTCTCTAATCTGCAGGTATCAATTTGAATCTTCTTGAAAAACAATAACATGCAATCATTGCCATGTGGGAGGTGGATAGGATGGGGGAAAGCATGATTTACCTTAGATATTTCTTTAAAACTGGAGAAATAGACATCTAATGTCCAAACTGGATATGGGCTCTTAACCATTGTGTAATGGAAGTGCAATGCTCTTCTGTATTCAGGTTGGTTATCTGCACTGTGGACTTAACCTGAATTGAATGCAAAGTGCTTATGTGCCAACCACACATGCACAGACCAGTCACAGACACATCAGGTTCTTTTGGAATTGGAGGCATTATTTCCAATTGTAAATGTTGCCTTTGGAAGCGAGTGGCTCCTTTTTCTCACTTGCCTTGAATTTTTTTTATCCTTTTGGGACATCAATCTTTCAATTAATGGATTTGAAAAATTAAAAGTAATTAGAAAGCTTTAGTACAGATTGAAAGTCAGATAAACTTGTTAGGCATTAACAGTATCACCAAGAGAGCACTTCCTATAGGGAATTAGTACGGGTGGGGAGAGAGAGTTCGGAGTCTCTTTCCTGAATTATCACTATGCTGTGTAATGAAGCAGAAACTTACACTGCCATGAACTAATTTGCTATGGCTCCTCATGAGGTCGGCAATCCAGCTGGAGAGAGGCTGAGAGACTACAGTGTTTAAATTAAAAAAAAAAAAATTAATGCCCTTGTTTAAAATTTTAGATTTTAAATGTTATCTTTGTTGAAAAGCAATTAGGCTTTAAATCAGTTGTCAGATAGATATATTATCAGTGGTTACCTCTTTCATTTTTTTTTGTTTGTTTTTAACATTTTGAGCACAGACAAGAAGAAAGTGACTAAATATCAGCAAGTGATGCTTTTCACACACTCTAGCAGCCTGCTACCAGCTGTACTGGCAGAATGGTATGGCTTCAGATCCATGTAAATGAGAAATATGTTTATCACAAGGGTGCTGAGCTGTGCTTCTGTCTTGATTCCTTAATTTTTAATGCATAATGATTCTGTTGAAAGCACTTCTCTTCCCATTTTTCTTTAGACTTTGCAGCGTTCATTAATAAGGACACAAATTTAAGGTGCAATGCGCTACTGCTGTATTAAATATATATATATATATATATATATATATATATATATATATATATATATATATATATATATATATATATATATATATATATAATTTGAAAACCATATTAAGGTGGACCTGTCTGTGAAGGTATGTTTTCCATGAGTAAAATGAAGAAACCATCCTTTAATTCATCCTTTTGCATTACAATGCAAGATCAGGCGCCACTGAGACATTCTTTGCTGCCACTAGATAAATAAGTTGTGATACTCAGAACCAGCAAGGATAGTTTTAAGCATATTGTGTGTGGTTTACCTCTGATTTTCCTCCCCATTGTGGCTTTCAGGTCAGACCATCCACATTATTTTAACTATCAGGTGGTGTGTTTTTTTTTTTTTTTTTTTTTCATTTTAAGTCCTTGGTGTACCTCCCCCCTCTTTTTTTTTTTTTTTTTAAATGGTATGCTCCTGTCAAGGTTCCTTCCCCACTCTGAACTCTGGGGTACAGATGTGGGGACCTGCATGAAAGACCCCCTAAGCTTATTCTTACCAGCTTAGGTTAAACGTTGCCACCACCAAAGTGTTACAAAAAGAACAGGGGAAGTGCCCACTTGGAAACTCCCCCCCCCCAAAATATCTCCCCAAGCACTACACCCCCTTTCCTGGGGAAGGCTTGATAAGAATCCTCACCAATTTGCATAGGTGAACACAGACCCAAACCCTTGGATCTTAAGAACAATGAAAAAGCAATCAGGTTCTTAAAAGAGAATTTTAATTAAGAAAAAGTAAAAGAATCGCCTCTGTAAAATCAGGATGGTAAATACCTTACAGGGTAATCAGATTCAAAACAGAGAGAATCCCTCTAGGCAAAATCTTAAGTTACAAAAAGACACAAAACCAGGAATATACATCCCATTCAGCACAACATATTTTATCAGCCATTTAAAGGAATCAGAATCTAAAGCATATCTAACTAGATTGCTTACTAACTCTTTAGAGGAGTTCTGACCTGCATTCCTGCTCTGGTCCCAGCAAAAGCATCACCCAGACAGAGCGAGCCTTTGTTTCTCCCCCCCCCCTCCAGATTTTAAAGTATCTTGTCTCCTCATTGGTCATTTTGGTCAGGTGCCAGCGAGGTTATCTTAGCTTCTTAACCCTTTACAGGTAAAAGGACTTTGCCTCTGGCCAGGAGGGATTTTATAGCACTGCATGCAGAAAGGTGGTTACCCTTCCCTTTATATTTATGACCGCTCCCCATTCGAATGACTAGCAATAGGCAGTGTAACACACACTTTTGTCTTCCCCTTTGGGTGTTTATCTTGTCAGATCTCATGAGTAAAGCAAGTTCATACCTGACCGCTAGTTGGATGGGAGATCTCCAAGAAAAACACAGGTGTGGACAGAAGTTTTGATTTTAATAGTGGCACTATCCCTCTGAGTCAGCGCTGAACACCTTGCTGGTGCATTGGTTAAGGAGCACCGTGTGCTGCAGGTGCTGTCTTCTAGATGTAACTTAAAAGCTGAGGTCCTGACTGCTAATCACTATAAATACCATGAGAACTTTTCATAAATGTGGCAGTATTTAATCCTGACATTCTCTCCACATACAAATTTGGGGGAAAGCTTAATGTTCACTTGCCCACCTAACTAATTGTTCCTAGTGCAGAAAGGCTTCCTTGTTCTGCCCAAGAGAGAACTGCATTTCAGTGGTGGATGACTAATCTTTATATGTACTATGCACTTCAATGTGCTTTTAGAGCTCTCATGATGAAATGCTATGTAAACATAGCTTGATATTACTGTATGTATTCTCGTAACATATCAGAGATCATGCTATCCTGAATATCTATCAGCAGAGGTAGTAGAGAACGTTAGATTGCATAGCCAAAAATGATCATCTATGAAGTCATTTATTCGTGCTTGCAGTATGCTTGGAGCTGTACAGGTAACCAAATGAGATTGTCCTTTCTCTATTTGGGTGACTCTGAAAGGCCAGACATGCAGTCAGATGTTGATGTAGACTCCCTAAAATCTACTCCAGCAGACTGTTTTCACCTTCAACACTGCATGCTTCACCTTGGCAACAGAGTTCACGTGGAGCTCCCTGCATTCTGAGTCAGGGCCATTTCTAGCTCTCTAAGATCTGTTGACCTTAATTTTGGTTGGTATCAATCTATGTAGGTGTCTTTGATTCCAAGACCCATGTCAATTTAGTTGTTACAGGCCATGCAGAGAGACACTGCATGTGTCCGTGTCATGTTGAGTCACAAGATTCTGTCAATAATCTGGAACTAGCAATCAACTTTCAAAATACTCCTATTCAGACCACTTGCTCTTATGGCTATCATAAGGTCACTAAAACTGAAGAGTTCACAATTCAGTGAATAAAACACAGATGATGAGTGCAATTTTGACCCCATTAAGATCAATGAAAGTTTTGCCTTTACAGCTCAGTTAACTAGAATATTAATTATCAGGTATCTAATATATAGGGGATATGAACCCATGGTCTCAGTGGATTATTAGACTTTGGGTCATGACAAATGCAGTGGTGTTTTGGGTCCCAGGTGGGAAGAGTTTGAGAAACACTGATCTTCTGTCTAGGACATGCACTCACATTGAAGGTGCTGATATCTATGGGGGAACCCTGTGTAATGTGTGATTTCCCCCAAATGTTGTGTAAAGCTTTATTTAGGTCTCCTGTGTTGATCTTCTATTTTGAAGGATAGCATAAAGTTTGAAGAAAATCAAGGTTTTATTAAAATCTCTCCCTGAACCTAAAGCATCCTCCCAGCCTGGAGGGCCCAGTTATATGTATGTAGTTGTTTGTGGTGGTAGTAATGGTGGTGTGTGTGTTGGTTTTGTTTTTGTTTTAAACACAAGATAAATGGAGCAGGAGGGAAATAGAGGAGCTTTGTTCAATTTTTAAAAACTGAAATGATCTAAGTTAAACAAAAAAAATTGGTGAATGTGCACAAAAATAAATGGTAATGACCCTTGCACAAGGCAAAAGGAAACGATCTATTTCATTGCATAACACTGTAATGTATGTAGAGTAAAGCAAGGGTTTTTCCTTTCTGATGAACTAGAAATCCAGAATAATGGTTCTGTAGTGTGATTAATTGGCTAGATACAAGGCTAGATCTGGTGTCAGGTTCCGGAGGCAAGTCCACATGACACCAAGTCTGTAGATATTGCCCCCATTTGTGCTGTCTGCTAAATGAAGTTTTCTCTATGAGGGCTGTGTTTGATGGCTCCTTCAATCATTCTGTATAACAAGGCGTGGATTCATTTTACCAGCATCTGGTGGGTGTTAGCTTACAGTTTTGATTTCAAGATGGTAAAGCAATAAGCCACCGTGAAAAGGTGGGCATTTCTGGGCCATTGATGTGCACCTCAGATGTGTTACAACTCACCTTCTCTTCATCTGACAGTGAAACGTCCCAGAGGCCCAGGTGCATTGGAGGCCAGCCTAGGTGAAGAAAGCATCAATAGATTCCTTTTGAAGTGCTTCTTGGAAAATACGGCCTCACATGTATAAAGTACTGTACAAACATTAATTAACTTGCTAGCGGCTGTACTTCAAAGTCTGTAGCCTCCCAGCCATGTTTCAGGGGTAGCTGCACTACTTAAAGTTTTAAAATTACTTCATAATCTGACTTGGTAACTAACTCCAGTGCTTCCATTTCAATTCTGTAATGAAAGTAAAATTATTAAAATGTCCTGTTGCTGCAGTGTAACAGCTGGGCTGGGATAGGGGAAGATTAATAGATTATAAGGCCAGATGGACCATTGGAATCATCTAGTCCTGGGACCATTGTGACCATTTAGTCTGACCTCCTGTATAATGCAGGCCACAGGACTTCCTTGAATACATTTCTGTTTGAACTGGAGCATAGCTTTTAGAAAAACATCCAACCTTTATTTTAAAATTGCCAGTGATGGAGAACCCACCACACCACTTAGTAAATTGTTCCAGTGGTTAATTACCCTCTTCAAAAATTGCAACTTTATTTCCAGTCTGAAGAGGAAACTAATGATGGGCGTTGTATGTGGGAAGGGGATGAATTACAGGGTTTTGTAGCTTTGAAGGTAAAGCCATTTGTGGTTAGTTAAAATACTATGTTAAAAATATGGTAAACAGCCTTCCCTGGCCGCCCCCCCCCCTTCTTAACTTGATCGCTTAATAATGTACATAACAATAACTTTGCTCTCCCCTCCATATTACATCTGAGTATCTGCATACTTTTTGAACATCAGGTCGGGGGGAGGGGGAGGGGGAATGTAGTGATGAGGGTGATAAAGCCCCACTGTATTTGACTAGAGATTAAAAGAGTCTGACATCGCTCGCGCCAACTAGTGTGGCTTTGGACAGTGGTGTGCAAACGTCTGTCCCAATAGCCTGAGGCCAGGATGATGGCTGTTGGGATTCTGATGTGAGAAGCAGCTCTCTCAAAGCCATATAATTTAAGGAACATGGTAGAGTTAATCTCACTTTTCTCAAATGTTTTATTTAGTTTTGTTAACACATTTTGTAACCTAGAACTGAAATCTGCTCTCAGGTGGAGTTGCTCTTTCTCGAGTGTTGACACTTGTGTTTTATGCAGATTGTCAGGCTGGTTGACTTCTTGGCCCCAACAAGCTGACACGCTCATGAGCGGGCTGTTTGGGTTTTCGTTCTGCTCTTTAAAGGAACAGTTTGGTATGTAAATGTCAATGCACTCTTGTCATTTTTTTCCCTGGGATTTCCAAACGGAATAAAGGTGTTTGGCCCCTAACTCCCTTAGGCCCCTTTGAATATCGTAGCCTTTACATAATTTGTGAACATGCCTGGTATAAGCTTCCTGATCATGTCCCCCATGCAACCTCACCCTCCCTCAAATTCCCCATCTGTGATTTAGCCTTCCTTTGTACTCCTTTATATCTTTTTGTAAAATTACACCAATGACCAATATCCAATGACAACATAACAAGAAAAGCCCTGTTTAAAAAGTAAGGGCAAAATCTTGCATATAGACATCTTTACTGTAGTGTATCTGTAAGGTATGATCTGCCTTTGTAAACTGTAGATAAAGTAAGTTCACTGCTGTCACAACTAGTCAGTGAACTGAACTATCAAACTTAGGTTCTGCTTTACCTTCTGAGAATTTTCTGAACTCATCTTCACTGAGGATCTCTGCAGGGAGTATGCTTGTGTACTGTTCCCCTTTTTTTGCCTCCATTTGTAATGCTAATAAATCTCTGTATGTAGGTCTACACAGTTTTCTATGTCTTAGAAACACTATTGGGCTATTAGGAACAACAAAACTTGCCTCTAAGCGCTGTTTGTTTCAATAGTTTTCAGAAGTCGTATACAGCATCTGTTGCTAGGAGGTCATGTCCCTTTATTAAGCTGACTTCAAACTTAACCCTCTTCATACTAATATTGAAGATTCTTGGACTTCCCCAAATGCTTTGTGTCAAGAGTAATGCCTCTGCCTATACAATTTTGAACCACTCATTCTTTAGCACAAGTATCCAGCTGTGGATGGTGAAACTTGATGTAGAGGAGATATAGTGCTTCCCTATATAAGAAAGTTTCATTGTTCTTCTGAAAGGTGTGATTTTTTTTCTTTTTTTTTTTTTTTAAATAAGATGACTTAGCTAAACTGGTGCAAAAGGCTATACAAACACTCAGTTCCTGTCATGGAGTCACAGGCTCAGTGCTCTGGGACCCTCTGGATGAAGTCAGTGAGGACTCGAGTGCAGTGTGGCTCCCCTCAGAGCACACACTCACCAGGGCAAGAAGCCTCCTCACACCCCTGTTCGCACCATGAGCTTCCTGCAGTGAGTCTACCTGGATGGGACACCTGGGGCAGCCTTACATGCACCCCTGTACTGCCGCTAAAGGGGCCATGCCTCCTACCTCGACAGTCAGCAGTGACTCCCAGTCAGCATTGTAAAACAGAAGATTTATTAGTAATTGGGAACACAGCATAGAACAGATATTGTTAGTGCAGAAATTAGGAACATTTGGCAAAGTGCTTCGGGAGTGGGGGGTCCAGAGCCCTGGGCTTCCCCCTCGAAGTCCCAAATGAGGACACTGACCAGCTTCCAGCAGTCAGCCTCCATCACAACCTGCAGCTCCACCTCCTTCCTTTGTCACTTTCCCAGGCAAACAGGTCATCTAGCCTGCAAGTCTCACTGTGTTCTCCAACAGCTCCAGTTGATTCTTGCAGAAGGTGCCAGGATACAGTGTGTCGGCCATTCTCTGTGCCCGGGAAACCAGACAGCAGTGCCCTCCAAGGGCAAACTGCAGTCTGGCTTAGCCACTCTCATCACTGGTAAGTAGGGGGCCCAGGCCCGCCCGCTACTCTGGGCCCCGACCGAGGGACCCTCTAGTGGTAGCCACTTACTGCCCTCCTCCAACTCCCCTCTACTGCCTACTTCCCTGGGCCACTTCCCCATAGCCCCAGCACCTTCTCTGTCCCTTTGTGTCAGGGCCCCAGTCTGGCAGTAGTCAGCCTAGAGTTCACCCAGCCTCTGCTGACCCTGCCCAGCACTGCTCTGTCTTAGGTGCTTCTCTAAGAGCCAGTTCTTCTCCCCTTGCCCTCCAGGGAGAGACTGCCCTCCTCTCTGCCCTGCAGCCTTCTTATAGGGCCCAGCCTCGCCCTGATTGGCTGATTTCAAGCCTCCACTTGATTGGTTCCCAGTAAGCCCTTCCAGGATTGTCTGGGGCTTTGGCTTGCTTTAACCCCTCCCATGTCAGAGTGTGGCAGCTGCCCCACTACAGAGGCACTTAGAAGATTTTTGAGTGCTGTTTTACTGGTGGAGGGGAAAGAATGATACAAGTGTGTCTACCAGTTAGCAGATTCATCGTCTCCTTCTGTAATTTTCAGCCCTAGCTATCTGCTTAACTAAAAGCTGCTGTATATGTGGAAGCTGGGAATGGACTTGGGGTGAGGGGGGAGTTCTGTTCTTGGGGGGGAGGTTTGTTTTTTTCCCTTCTGCTGTAGACCTTATTAGAGTGAAATCTTGTCTAAATTAGCATTTGAGGCAGGCTGCAGTATCCCATCTGTTTTCTGTTTGTTTTCCCCCCTGCTATTAATTAGTTAGTGTGCCGTGTGAAAAATCTGATCTGCTTGTTGATCATTGTCTTCATTATAGAGTTGTGATACTGAAATGTATGCGATGTCATTATCCAATGCACCTACTTCCTGTGCCTTTTGCAGGGGGAAAAAAATGATTTAACTTTACTGTTTTGTGAAAGGTGCTGGATTGACAGAACAAGTACAAGTGTGATGGTACAAGCTTCCCCACTATGCCTTGCAAATGTCTTTTAACTCTGAGCTGGAGGGGCCCACACCAAGGAGTGAGGGAGTATAATCTCCATACCCATTCTAGTCTTGGCCTTTCGACCAGTCAATTGTGGAGTGGACTCCTCTTCAGTAGAAACTGGACCGAATAAGCTAATTAATTTGACGAAGCTGACTGGGCCCCCCAGCCATGTGAACCCAAGTTGCAGCCCATGCTACAACATGCATGCTATTTTTAGCCTGCTAGCTCAAGCCCCACTTGTGCGAGTCTGTCTACCTGGGATAACAGTCTTGCTCCCAGCTGCAGTGTAGACATACCTTAAGGGCCCCAGTTGATATTGTCAAAGCAGACTAGGTAATTTTGCTCACATGACTCATGTTGAAATTTCAGGAGTTGCATGACTAATTCCATTAGACATCTTTGAACATCTCAATCCCTCATCCTCAAACTGAAAGCAGCTCTCACAATACAGGAAGCTTAGTAATTAAGTGGCGGGGTGGGGGCTTCCCCTTTCCTCATTTCTCATCCCCTAGTTTGTACATACTGGAGATTTTTCCTGGATAATATTTGAGATTAGGTACACATTTCACTTGCCCTTACAGTAGATGACTGATCCATCAGAAAGACTGAGTGGCAAGGCTAATGAGAAATGTGTAAAGCTATTGTGGTAGTGGCAAAAGTTGCAAACCTATTCTGAAAAGAGGAGGGATGTCAGAGCTGTGCTGAGTTTACCAGTTTGCTGGACATTAAGATGTTAGAAGTAACACATGTTAGGGGCTTCAGTCATTCCGTGAATGCAACAGCCATTGTGTTATTACTCTTGTGCAATGAAGTTAGTTTATGCATACAAATGGGGGGAAAAACTCCAACCTAGCACATTTACAGAATGTTATGGGTATGGGCTTGGTGTTGGCAACCAGTCAGGCACAACTGTGTTCAATGCTAAAACCACTTCATCACTTACTAGGATTAGTGGCCAACTTTCTTTTGTGTGGTAAATAACTTACTCCTCTGCAGAGCTGTCCCTTGGGTATGGTGAATCGGGGCGACCGCCCCGTGCCATGCACTTAGGGGGGGCCCCACACTTTGATTAAAATCGTGAGGAGATGGGTTGGGAGGTGAGGCGGGAGGCTGACAGGCGAGCCGGGTGAGGAACTGAAGTGGGAGGAGAGTGGCAGGCTGGTGGCGAGGGGGGGAGGCGGAAGAAGGAGCCCCTTTACCAGAACCTATCCCACCCCCTGGCAGGACCCACTGATCAGCACCTCCCCCCAGCACCCACTGTCTGCCATGGATCAGATGTTTCACAGCATCAGGAGGCACTGCGGGGGGGAGGGGAGAAGAGCGAGAGCACAGCGTGCTCGGGAGAGGGGGCAGAACTGGGCGGGGAAGAAGCAGGGCAGTGGTGGGGCCTTGGGGAAGGGGTGGAGTGGGGCGAGGCTGGGGGAGAGCACCCCACGGCAGATTAGAAATTTGGTGCCTATGTCCTGGGCCCCACGCCCCCTTAGGGACAGCCTTGCTCCTCTAATACCCAACTCTCGTGTGCCTCAGACACACACACCCCTTTCCTTTATGAAAGATAATTGGATTTTTCTCTCATGAATAAGCCTGGTAACTTGTTACTACAAATGTGGGGGAGATGAACTTTCTTTCTGTGAATGAAGGAAACTTGTAAAATCCTTTCCTTGGATGTGGTTATTGTAGCCCATGTCTTGAGTAACTTCATCACTTTACTAATTATGTGTTGCCTAAATAAGGGAATCTTCCTTACAACCCATTTTTCATCTCCCTATTGATAAAGAGTTAATGTTTGGCATGTCAGTCGCTTCCATGGCAACAGATTGTGTCATTTGTCATAGGTTTATGCTGGTTGTTCATTTTGTAATCTTTTTCTAAAGTAACACTTCGAGATATCTCCATAATTAATATGGTTACATAAATAAGTAACAACTAATGAGTAATACAGACACAGAGGAGATACTGGGTTACGTGGACAAAAGCTCTTCAGAACAGAATGATCCGCAGTAATAGCGAGCAAATGGAGAAAATTACTGGCCAGTTAACTGTGCTTTATAGAACTGTCATCCTTTCCTCATGAGGCTTTTTGAAATTCCCTCTTTAACTCATTTCGTTGTGCCGAGTATTTGAAGATCCATAGAGATGGAGCATCGGTGGTGTAGAGAGGAACTTGTGTTGTTGACTAGCCTACTTCTGCATATTTGCCATAATCAGCATGGCTGAAGTAACAATGGGTGCTTCAGGTTGGTGAATTGGCAGAGCATAGTTGGGATCTCAAAGGGCTGTATTAAAGGGGAGCCTTGCAAGTCACTACTGTGGTGATTTGCATGTCTTGGTTAATAATTGGTCATTTTCATAAGCTCAGAATTTACAAACTTTAAAAGAAAAAATCTGCTTTATTAAGTTTTCCCACTGATACATTATTCTAAATTGTTTTGGCCAGACTTTTCCAGTGAAAATTCTGAGATTATAATTTTGTATATAATGTTGTTGCCACCATAACAGCATGACTTTATCTGCTGTAGACATCACAATATGGCCATAATAGGCCAGGAGGAAGGTAGGAGTGTGATTTCAAATGGCTAAGTTACACAGTATATTAAGTGTGTAGTCTAAGAATCTACATTTGCCATGGTGGAATATGGTTGTATGACTTTTCTTTCTATATCATGTGGTTAGGATGGCCTCTGTCAAATATTAATTAATTCTCATGACCCTTGAGAAGCAGGGAAATATCCCCATTTTACAGATGGGGAAACTGAGGCACAGAGAAGCTTAAATGATTTGTCCAAAGTCACACAATGAGTCAGTGGCAAAGCTAGGAATAGAACCCAGAAATCCCAGTACTCCATCCCCTGTTCTGACAGCTAGATCATACTGCCTCCTGTGAAGATGTAGTCTTCATGCCATGGTCAAAGGTGCCATATTCCAGTGATGGGAACTTCCTCTCTGCACGAAGTATGTCTTCATCCATCACCCTCATATGGAGACACAGACTGGGGTTTAACAGCATATCTTGTTGTTTATTGCCCTGTGCAATGCTAACTGTACAACAAACTCTGAATCCTATTTAATGTACAGGCCGAATGGCACCACTCAGTGTCCTATCAAGAGCAGCTTTTATGTAGCCATAAAAGTTTGAAGTGGAAGGCTTGGGTCAGGGAGGTAAATCAGCACTTTGAAGGGGGCACGTGGTACAGTAATGGTGGGATTTGTGCTCTCAGGTTTATCCTAGCTATTTTTAACTGCACTTTTCCAGTGCCATGCAAAATAAACAGGAACTCTGCTTTACTGTTGTAAATAGGTTTCATTATGGAGACATCTCTTGTGGAATCAGTTATTTAATGTTAGCAGTATACTTTTTTTTCCCCATTCCCCCAAGTGTGGGGGAGCCCTTCTGTCTAATTAGAGAGGACTTTTATAAAGTGGTTCATTAATGCAAGGTATTTAAAGCTATCGGGAGATTCTAGCTACAGTGAAAGTGCTTTTCTCTCTTGGGGCCCTACTGTTGACCAAGATTTCTCTCAGAATTTCAACAACGATGCTTGCAGCTAAGATGATCATCCCATGTGTTGCTTGAGAGTGAAAGTTCAGCCTTGAGTGGTTACAGGTATTCACCTTGAATGCCACTTATTGTTTCTGCTCTTAAGATCCCTCTTAGAGAATTTTCTGTGGATTGTAGTGGCGCCCGGCAGGATTGCTATACAGTATTTGCAGCTGTCTTTCCATTATAAATTTCCACTGTGAATGGCTTATCCTTTAGCTCAGATGTTTGAACTGCTTTTAGGTAGAAACCAAATGTACAAGTTCCGAGCCCAGAAGCAACCCCCTAAGCAGGTTAGCTGCACAAAGTATAATGTAATCCTCTGCCTTTCTTTAGCACCTTCCTCCTGAGGCTCTCAAACACTTTCCAAGTATGGAATTAATCCTCATGACACCTGTGTTAAGTTGGTGCCTAGATGTTTAAGTTCAGATAGGCAGGTGTTTTATTGTCTCACTTTTACACATGTGGAAACCTGAGACTTACCCAAGGTCCCAGTCAGTGGCAAAGCTGGGAATAGAACCAAGGTATCCTGACTCAGTCTGGTCTAACCGCTAGATTTAGATAGCTGGTCAATTATTCCTCTTCTGCCCATTTTGTGTATTTCTTCCACATGTTGTATCTTGTTATTCTCAAGTGAGTTTGCTGAAGCAGGGACTCTCCTACTTGTGTGTCTGTACAGCACCTAGCACAGTGGGCCCTTGATCTTTAATGGGGCCCTCAAGGTGCAACTGCAATACAAATAATAATAAACCCACTACTGGGAGCATCCAGCATAATCTGAAATGAAAACTGGAGTCCTCAGAGTGAATTGAAGGGTGAGCTCTCGCTGTTGTCGGTGCCTTTTCTTCTGCCTCCATATGAGGCACATAAAGAATCGGGCCACTGCAACCATCCTCAGTTCCTTGGAGCTCACAAGGATGCCTCACACTCACTGTTTATCAACACCCTTTTTTGTAAAGAATTAGTATAGTAATTAGTTAGTAGTTAGTGAGAGCTGTTATTAGTTTCCTTTGTTCTCCATTTTTTCAGGAGTAAACCTTTTCCTTATCCCTGGGGGTGGCACTCTGATACCATGTTGGGGTTTTTTTTTTTGGGGGGGAGGGGGAGTTCAGGATGTCAATCCACAAATCCCCAGGTTTTGAAAACTGCCCAGTCTGTGAGGCAGTGATGCCTATAAATGATGGGAACACAAGGCATCTCATCAGAAGAACATATTCAACTCCTTCTCCAGATGGACACAAAAACGGAGGGAATCCACTCAGCTTTTGATCCCAATACTGAGCACTTGGGCTGTGCCTCACCAGAAGTGTTCCTGTGGCTCCTTTCGTCAATGGCTGCTCCAGCACCAAAAGACTCTGCCTGTGAAAGAGGGTGGAAGACCCCCCAAAACAGGGAAAAGAGTCTCTGGTCTCCATCTCCAGGGCCCTCATCCAAGACCCTCAAGACCTCTGAGATCCCCTTCCTTTCTGATGATTCAAAGTCCAAAAAAGGCTCATCAAGCACCTATCTCACCCCTGAACACCAGGCTTCTTTAGCTGAGAGCTGACTTCACTAGCCGTCTGGCATCTCGCCAACTACACCAAAAGAGCCAGAATTGCTGCCTCCAACACTATCTCCAGTGGTTCAACTTGCATGAACGCCAATGATCCTGGTAGTGATAACTTCAGTACCAACAAAACTGTTACTGATGACTCTGTCGGCCCCACTGGCGCCAACGAGTCAGGTACTGACGATACCTTCCACCTCACACTTATTACCGTCATCCGTAGTACCAACCCTATGAGTACCATCTACACTGCAAACCTATTTGGCAGCCAGAGACTTGCTAGTTTTATCCCTCTCAGATGCTCCTCTGCTCTCCTCCCATCTGAGTGCACACCAGTTGGTAATCTCACTTAGACACATTCTGCATATATGGTGCCATATTCAGAATGACATTACTTTCAGGGTGTCACACTTTCTTGGAGTGCAGAATGTCCTAGCAGATAACATAACCGAGAAGTTAGTTGAAAATCCTGACTGTTCCCTGAAAAACTAGAGTGCACATGACATTCAGCAAATGGGTGTTTCCTGGCATGGATTTGTTCGCAACCAGGGAAAAGAGAAAATGACACTGCTGTTCCAAGTCCAGTCAGTCTGTTCTGAAAGCTTCCAAAACATTCTAATTAGCAGTAAGAAAGACTTAGCTAGATAACTAGATCTACTTAAGTGGAAAAGATTTTTCCATTTGGACCCAGCATCATCTGCTCTCTCTAGCCAAAGGTCAGGTCCAAGGGATCCTAAAATACTTACTGGAGCTAAAAAAAAAATTAGGGCTCTCAATGGGCTCATTAGAAGTTCACCTCAGCCATTTCTGTCATTCATACTCCTGTGCAGGGACAGTCTGTGTCTCATCAATCTCCCCACCGTAGGATTAGAAAACAAGAGAACCGGTTCCTCCTCGATACCTTAACTTTGTTTTGTCAGGACTCAGAAGACTTCCTTTTGAGCTGTTAGCCTCTTACTCTCTAAATTTTCTCTTGTCAGTTAAGACAGTCTTTCTAGTTACAATAACATCTGCTAGAAGAGTGAGAAAGTTACAAGTTTTGATGGTAGGACATATATGATTTTCTATAAAGATAAATTTTCTTTAAGACCTCAGGTGAAATGCCTATCAAAAGTTGTGTTGGAATTCCATCTAAATCAAATAATACATCTACCGATTCTTTCTGAAATCACTTCCTCACAAGGATGAGGAGAGACTACATACATCGGATGTGAGCAGAGCGCTCTCACCTTTTTATATTGACACAACAAAGCAATTTAGATCCTCTTAGAATCTTTGTGGCTTATGGTGAAAGGATAAGAGGACAGGCTATTTCAGCACAAAAAATTGCTAACTGGAGTTCCTCATGTATCAGGACTTGTTATGACTTAGCAAATATGATACCCTCAGAAAGAATTAGTGCACATTTTACCAGGGCTCGAGCTACTTTAGTGGCTTTCCTCAGACATATTCCAGTCATGGACATTTGCAGAGCAGCAACATGGTCCGTGGTACACGTTTGCTCATTATTATGCAATAAGAGAAACATCCAAAGTCAATGAAAACATCTTTGGAAAGAGTTCTACAGTCACTATTTTAAGTAGACTCCGTCTCCATCTCCAAACAAGCACTGCTTGGGAATTATCTACAGTGGAATATATAGGTGTGTAGGCACTCAAAGAAATGGTTACTAACCTGTACAGTAACTGTGCTTTTTCAAAATGTGTTGCGCACACCCTTGGTTTGAGGCATAAAGATACTTGGAACAGGTGCCACCCCAATAAGTACAGCTTATCCAAAATCTCCTGGGTGTGCACACACGTACAATGGTATATATATGTGTACAACACATCTGGAAGAACCACAGTTATTGTACAGGTGAGTAACTGTTTCTTCTGACTTAGTCCTTAGAAAAGTGATGAATGAACTGGTCTTCATCTGTACCTTGCAATCCTCCCTCCTCACAACACATCCCAACCTACATAATTTGCCTAGACCAGTTCCCTGTCTCCTCACTTGCCTACTCACTGAGGTGGTGCCCTTCCCTGCTTGTACCCATTCTCAGCCATTTCCTTCTTTGAGCTATTGGTCAATGTGCCTGTCCCCAACTGATTTCAAGTCCTGTGATCAGGTCAGGAACCAGCAATTGGCAAAATAAATTGTGTGCAAGTTTGGGGATTCTGGAAGGTTTCCGGTAGCAAAGAGCTCAGGCAGACACTTGAGGTAACTGTCCCACCTCCCTGCTGTCAGAAAATCTCCCCATTTTTCAGCATCTTTCAGCATCTCTCATGAGACCCCTAGAGAAATATGGGAAACTGAGAGATTTTTCCACTGGGAAACAGACTAGTTTCCTAAGGGTTTAAACTGATAAAAAAAAGGAAATGGAAAATTAAGACTCCTGCTGCATCCTTCACTCAGTCCCTTGTGCCTAGTTGTTAAAATACTCATCACTTTCTAGCACACAGACAACTGAGCTTCCATTCTATAGTCACTTTATGACCAATGGTAACGTTTATATATTTGTATTTAATAATACAGAATGGAATGCAACTCTTTAGTTCCCTGCAGAGACTGCAGTTGAAAGCTGTAAAGTCTACATAAACGAGTCAAGAATTTGAAGATGGAATTCACAAAGTCAGTCAAACAGGCCTCTGTTCCCCATTGCATGTTAATAAGAAAATGAAGGGGGAAAGTGATAGCGACACAGTGTGTAGGGAAATAGAGATTCCATTAACCTGAGGTCCTGGGCTTGTGATGCATGAGTACCACTCAGGATGCATCAACTTTCAAGACTGGTTACTGTGGGAGACTTGTGTACATAAACTAACTCTCAGGTTTTCCTAGATGATTTTTCAGGCCTCTCTAAGATAAGAGGTTTGGGACCACAGACAGGTGAGATGATGACATAGCAATGGTGGGGGAGGGGGAGAGATTCAATTGCAGATTAACTAGGGAAGAGGTGGAGAGAGATTTCAAAGGGCTATAGAGGTAGGGTGACCAGATAGCCAGTGTGAAAAATTGGTGGGAGGTAATAGGCCTCTATATAAGAAAAAGCCCCAAATATCGGGACTGTCCCTATAAAATCGGGACATCTGGTCACCCTGTATAGAGGGGTGGAGGTAGGGAGGCTGAGGGAGACAGCTGAGTGATAGGCAGTAGTGGTGAGAACTACGGAAGTGTGGTGGGGGGAGAGAAGTCCAGATGGCCAAGACAGCAGTCCTGACTTCAAAGCTCCTAAAATTGTATTAGGGAGATGTGGTTGGGACTCCCTCTGCCTAACTGAACTTCTGAAAGTGATCACAGTGTGACAGGTTTTTATTTCTATGTAATGTTTAATTTCTTCCCCTCTTTCATAAACCAGGTGAATTAATCTTTAACTTAGGAAACCTTACAACCCCCACTCCCTCTGTCTCCTTGCTTTCTTCCCCCTTTTCTGTTCTTCGCAAAGTAGAATTATCACCTGCTTTCCAAAGCTGCTCATCCAAAAAGACTGGAAGATAGAACTGGCAGTGTGGGCTGAAACATACTTAGGGTGTTGGATAGACACAGCTGGCATGCAGGGTTGGTGGTTAATACTCAGGCAGGTGGTCATTAGCAGGGAGACCAAGCCTTCTGCCTGTGCTGCAATAGTCATGTTTTCAGTGGTGACGGGTAAGTCGAGACAAACAAACGCTGTTCCTTTCCTAAAGCTCATAGTGAGCTGTAGCTCACGAAAGCGTATGCTCAAATAAATTGGTTAGTCTCTAAGGTGCCACAAGTACTCCTTTTCTTTTTGCGAATACAGACTAACACGGCTGTTACTCTGAAACCTGTCATGGGCAATGATTATCATCTCTTATTGTCTAGGATTTGGGGCTTTGGTGCTTGTGCTCAGCAGCCCTGTTGTGCTTCTAGGAGTCTCTTGCTCAAACCAGGTGTCACAAGGTTTTGACAATTGGCAAGGTGTCACAATTGGCTTTTAAGGGGAGATGGATCTGTCACAAACTGTAACACGACTTGCTCACCTCCCCTGCTGGAGAATTTCAGCAGAGTTACATGACACAAGTCATGTGGCTAAATCAGGCCTCTGGGATGGAGAGAGGTAAATAACAGGGTCCCCCAAGGATCTGTACTGGGACTTGTGCCATTCAACATATTGATAAATGATTTGGGAAAGGGGGTGAAAAGTGAAGTGGCAAAATTTGCAGATGATACAAAATTACTCAAGACTATTAAGTCCAAAACTGAATGCAAAGAGTTACAAAGGGATTTTACTAAACTGGGTGATGGGGCAACAAAATGGCAGATGAAATTCAGTGTTGATAAATGCAAAGTAGTGCACTTTAGAAAGCATAATCCCAACTATGCATACCAAATGATGAGGTCTAAATTAGATGTTATCATTTAAGAAAGAGATCTTGGAGTCATTATCTTTAGTTCTCTAAAAACATCCACTCAATGTGCAGCAGGAGTCAAAAAATCTACCAGTGTTAGAAACCATTCAGAAAAAGATAGATAATAAAATATCATAATGCCTCTATATAAATCCATGGTACACCCACACCTTGAATACTGTGTGCAGTTCTGGTCTCCCCATATTAAAAATTATATATATTAACTTGGAAGAGGTGCAGAGAAGGGCAATAAAAATGATTAGGGGTATGGAACAGATTCCATATGAGATTTAAGAGACTGAAACTATTCATCTTAGAAAAAAGACAGCTAAGGGGGGTAGGAAGCTCTGGGAGTTGTTGCTGGGTAGAGAGCAGAGAGAGACTCAGAGGAGCTCAGGATGGGCTGAAGAGAAAAGACAATCCTCAGGAAAAAGGGGCTAGGCCTAGCTTGAGATTGGGGTAGAAAACTCTTGTGTTTGTTTTGGATTTAGATGTCCTGGAAGGGGTGGACTTTTTTCTTTAACACCTTAGCCAATGAAGTCTCTGCAGCAAGGCATCGCAGCAACCAAACCGGCCTGGAAGGTTGGGACATCCAATCTAAGTGAGGGGAAGCTGAGGTAGTAGATATCCTGAAGCCAGATTGGGTAGGCAGTACTGCTCCATTTGGGGCTGATGTGTGATTCAGTGACAAGTGCCCATTAAGCATATTTAAATAAGCCACATCCCCACTTAAAACATGGGGCTTTTCCACCATTCTGTGTGGAGAAGTACTTATAAACAGCATTGGAGAACTTCCCATGACCTGAAATTGTGCAGATGGATTTCTGTGCTTCAGCCTCTGCAGGACTGGTGTATAGGCTGGGATCCATGATGTACTCTGTGTGTAATGCCATTTGGGATGATTTATGAGTGTGTGCACATATATACTAACATTCTGCTGCAGCTGTTTCAGGATTTTTTGCAGCAATATATATCTCAGTAGGTAGCACTGGCTTTGTTATTGTACGTAGGCTGCAAATCTGCTTTAACCACACACTCTTGGAGCTCAGCACCAGAAGTTTCATAATCACATTTATCCTATATATGATGCATGCTTGTTCCTTGCTTACACTGGCTCTTTCTTTTCCTTGATAATATTTGTGATGTTTAGAAGTGCTCCCCTCTGTGCGGTGCCTTTTCCTGCAGCATCCTGCCATGAAGTTGTAATCTTCTGCTCGTGGCATCACAATCTGCGCTCATGAAAATGCTTGTGGCATCTCAAAATAAGCAGCATGACGTCAAGAGCAGCTGGGCTTGGAGAGATCATGCTAGCATTTAATCACAATTACTGTAGTACTGGGAATTTGTAAGCATGGGAAGAAAAACTATATTATAAGTGGGTTTAATACATCTGTTGTGATTTGTGGGTAGGATAATTCCTTGTTATCCCTCTTTTAATTTTCAGTTCAGATCTAAAATGTGTCTGTTCACAAGTGGTAATATATAATGTCAGTTCTCATGCCCCCAATCAAATTCAAATAGTTTACAGTGGGTGACTTGCTGCCAGGAGCCACCCAGAAGGAATAGGATCCTCATAGCCAGAAGAAAAATACCTTTCAGGCCGGTGAGTCCTGCCACAGCCCCCCATAGAAGATATATTGGCTATTATGGTAGATCATAATCAAAAAGTCAGTGCCAATCTGCTACTAGCAAACTGGTGATCCTGAAACGCAACCAAATGTGCATTCACTTCCCTCAGCAACTAGAAGCTCCCATCCAAAATGACATGTCATGGCTTAGTGGTATCTGACTGCCCAAGCATAGAAATACCATTCCTGCCAGTGAAATTATGTGTTCTGAGCACAACTCTGAAGGGCTGCACATAGTGGCATGCAGTTGATATAAGATGTCACACTAGAAGTGGCAGCTGCATTCTACGTCAAGTGATGACTTACGGGAACAAGACTTAAAATTAACCTACAGGAGTGGGTGATGTGTTGGCACTACATATTTTTCACTTTGTCAATCTGTTGTGGGTTTTTGAGTGAAAAGAAGATTCTGTCAATTTCTCCAGCTGCTTTTTGAAACATGATTGGCCAGAGTTCATACAGAGCAAAACAAAACTCTGTTTTTTCTTCACTATAATAATACTGACAGTGATGTACAATACAGCTAGTTAGAAAAGTTCCTATTCTGTGGAGCTTTCAATCTAAACTGAGTAGCTCCAGGGCCAAACAAGTTAAAGGACAAGGGTAAGAGCAAACCGAGTTGAAATCAGTTATGGGAAGCTAGGTGGAAAGTGGGATTTAAGAAGAGGCAGGGTGCTTGGTGTGTAGGAAGAGAGAGACTGTTCCCAGCTGTTAAGCTTATGAAGACTGGTTTTGAACACAGAGTACTAGAAAGGTCTCTGCAAGAATTAACATAAATGCAGCAATCATTAACAGCAGAGGTCTAGAAAGCAATCAAAGGTAGGAGATTCAGGAGGAAGGCCGCCACGCTTTCTAGCTTTTTCTGCCTCAGTCTTGCCCTAGTCTTAGAGATGTTGTATCCAACCTGGCAACTTGGGTGTCAAGTGACTTGCTGATGCTAATAAAAAGGATTTGATTTGTTAATCTCCTGGAATATAGAGTACATAGTGGCAACTCTTCCTTATCAATAATGGTCCTACTGAGCACTACTTTATAGTAATTTTCATATAAGTCATCACTGGATTTGGTAATGCCACCACATTATAAGGTTACTGTGATGCTACTGGATTTATCAATATACACGAGAGTATCTTAATGCAACTTCCCTATCCTCTTGGTTTTTGTCATACCCCTTCTTTTTCTTTTGTATGTATCTCTTTTCCTTTCTTGTCTGTGTTCTATCTTTATGTTCAGTTATCTGTCCAAATCAGATCATAAACTCCTTGGGGCTTGTTCCTTGTCTGTAAAGCACTATCCACACCAATGGCAGTGTATTAATAGCAACATTCAACCTTAATTACATCTGCCTCTGCGGAAGACATAATAACCCAATTTAAAATGAAAACAATATTTTGGGGGGCAGGAGATTCTTTTCTTCTTGGTTCTCAAGATTCCTGCAGCATGGGACAGCCAGTGACCCATCACACCCTTCCATGTTAAAACTGTCTTTATAATGAAAGTCAATGCAAAGTAAGAATGTGATTATGTTGTCAGTTTACAGGTAGGATATAAATAGTTTTAACAGATCCCTATTGCTTGCAGAGCTCCTGCTGTTCGGCGGTGGTGGTAGTGATGTCTTGAAATGTTCATTAAACTGACTTGAAGTGTTGTTTCAACCCAGTGTCTCGCACAGTCAGCCAAATTCACTGCTGTTTTCCGTTCCCTGGATCAATCAGGACTTTGAGGCTCTACATTTTAATTTCTTTTGCATCAGAAATGACTTTGCAGGCTTGTTTGTGCACCTCAGTTGCATAAATTGCCTTCTTGGCTGTCAAAAGTAAAGAGGCCATGCTGAAGAACTGTGGAAGAGGACTGCTACTGCAAGCTTTTTCAGAGTCTAGAGCAGGGGTCTCAAACTCAAATGACCACGAGGGCCAGATGAGGACTAGTACATTGGCCCGAGGGCCACACCACTGACCACCCCCACACCCCCTACCCCACCACCGCCCCCACTACACCCCTTCCATCAGGCCCCGCCTCTTCCCACCCCTTCCGTGCCCCCTTTCCAACCCCTTCCCCGAAATCCCCACCCCAATCCACTCCCTCCCTGCCCCCAGGGGGTGCAGGAGGGGCGCAAGATGCATCGGGGGGCTCAGGGAAAGGGATTGGGGTGCAGGAGGAGTGCAGGGTGCAACAGGGGCTCAGAGCAGGGGGTTGGGGTGCAAGAGGGGTGCAGAGGGCTCAGGGCAGGCGTGCGGGGTGCAGCAGGGGGCTCAGGACAGGGGTGCAGGGTGCACCAGGGGGTTGTGGTGCAGGAGGGGCGTGGGGTGCAGAAGGGCAGGGGCTCAGGGCAGGAGGGGTGCAGCAGGGGGCTCAGGGCAGGGGGTCGGGGTGCAGGGTGCGGCAAGGAGCTAAGGGCAGGGGGTCGGGGTGCAGGAGGGGTGCGGCAGGGGGTCAGGGTGCCAGGTGGAGCAGGGGGCTCAGGGCAGGGGGTTTGGGTGTAGGAGGGGCGTGGGGTGCACAAGGGCAGGGGGTTAGGGTGCAGCAGGGGGCTCAGGGCAGGGGGTCAGGGTGCGGCAGGGGGCTCAGGGCATGGGGTTAGGGTGCCAGGTGCAGCAGGGGGCTCAGGGCAGGGGGGCAGGGTGCAGGAGGGGTGTGGAGCGCGGCAGGGGGCTCAGGGCAGGAGGGGTGTGGGGTGTGGCAGACGGTCAGGGTGCAGGAGCGGTGTGGGGTGCAGCAGGGGCTCAGGACAGGGGGTTCGGCTGCAGAAGGGGTTCGGGATGCACGCTAGGCCGGAGTCGCTCTAGGTTAACTCTGGGGGTGCCGCGGGGAGCTGGCGGGCTGCAGAAAATAATCCCACGGGCCGCATGTTTGAGACCCCTGGTCTAGAGTCTGGGTTCAAAACTTATGAAGCAGACTTAATTACTTCAAATTTCAGCTTTATTACTTCAAGCTCAAGATACTCAGACTAGGAAGATGCCTATTTTGTTTTTATTTGTTTGAATAGCAAGAGGTAAAAGTTCAGGTATAGGATTTAATAATCCATTAATTGCTGGAAGATGAGCAGTATTGTGCAAACAATGAGTACCTGGAAGGCAGATCTAAGAATTTTATGGTCCTGATCAGGCATAGTGTGGTAGACTGTTCACAAATGTTTTTAACCCAAGTGACTGAGACTTCAAAGGTTGAAAGGGAGCTGTCAGATCAAAAGCAAGGCTTTCTTTCACCTTTTAAATACATTTTCCCTTCATATTGGTATTCTCTTCTTCTCTCCATCATTTTTGAGAGGGGTTGCACTGGTTTAGGGTGGCAAAGGACTAGCATTTTCATACCTCTGCTTTTAGGTTGAAACTGAAGTATTTGCATCCCTCTCCTACTCAATTGCATTTATAAAGTGGGTAGAACTGAAGAATCCAATCAATCAGTTAATTACAACCTTCACTTATATAATCACTAGCCCCCACAGAATAGTTTTACTGGCTTCACTCACCTACCCCTAAGAAAAGGCTGGTGGGACACAACAGTAGTTAGGATCCTTAGGTTCTCTCAGACCTTGAGCTGATTAGTCACAATTTTCCGGTCTGAGGCTGAAAATATGGACTGGCCCTTTGAAAATGAGTCCAATCATTGGCTTATGTGCCTAAAATTAAAACATGATGTGTTTGCACATGTTCACATTTTTGCTGTAGATGAGTAAATCAACCGTGCCTAGGTGATTCATCCCATAATCAGAATCCTATTGTCTCTTTCTTCCCCTGTCATGATTGCCCCAGACACTTGGAATTTGTGTGTTTGTGTTTTCAAGCTTGTTTTTTTTCTTATTAAAAACTACTCCATTCCTCCATTTTAGTGTCATCACTTTCTAAATGGTGGATAATCCTTTAGGGAGCATCAGTTCTGGTTACATCTACTCTCCAAATGAGGTTGCAGTACACCTGGCAGTGCTAGGGTTTGAATTTCCAATGAGACTCTGATGTAAAGGGTCAATGCTTTGATACACCAGAGCATTCATGACATCTTTAAAACACCCAAGAAACTCTTTTCCTCCAGTGGCTCAGAACATGAAGCTAAGCTCAAGGTATGACAATACCCGGCTATGGAGTTTCAGATTGGTGAGAGAGATACGGCTATACTGTAACCTGAAATCTGTTTGTGGGACAAAACCTTTGTCTTCAGGGAACATTAAGCAAAAAGAGCAGAGGAGAATAGCTGAGGAGGCACTCCACAAAACTGGAACAATGTGGCAGTCTCTAACTGAGGTTAGAGCCAATTTTATCAGGCTTTATAATCCAAATTTGGGCCTTATATAAAAGCAGCTGGAATAATTTCACTGTAGTAAAATTTTGAATCTAGTTTCATTTAGTTTAGAGATAAAATAGCAATAAAGAAAGTGGAAAGAGATTCTATTGCCCATGTCCTGTGGAATCTCTTATTTCTGAGGAAAGGGGGATCTGCGTGAATTAAGTTGAGCTGTAAGCTATGTTGAGTTGACCTCTCCAGCATTCGTGGAGCAAAAAGAAAAGGAGTACTTTTGGCACCTTAGAGACTAACCAATTGATTTGAGCATAAGGTTTCGTGAGCTATAGCTCACTTCATCGGATGCATCCGATGAAGTGAGCTGTAGCTCACGAAAGCTTATGCTCAAATCAATTGGTTAGTCTCTAAGGTGCCAAAAGTGCTCCTTTTCTTTTTGCGAATACAGACTAACATGGCTGTTACTCTGAAACCTGTCATTATGAGAGGAGCAAGAATTTATTATGGATAGTAAAAGTTCCATATTTCTAAAATGTCCCTATTGTACCCCAAAATGCCCTCATTGTGCCGATAATCTTGTTTCACTGTCCAGATAGAACAGAACACTGTTCTGCTGTGGAGACGTGGTTATGTCAGCACACATTCAAAGTTTACACTTAAAAGGTTACACTGCAGTCTTATTACTTCAGCGACTGCAAGGAAGCAATAGAACTACAAGTACTAACCTTAAACTGTGTGTCCAGTTGAAACATGCTTAAAAACTTCACCCCTTAATGTCTATTTTTTTAAATTATGTATTGGTATACAGTGCTATAAGTGCGCATTTAGAAAAACATGAAAGCATGTACCTTCACGTTCTTACTTTTGCTTTTATTTCTCAGAGCTTGTCTACACTTAAAAGTCTGCAGCGGTGCCAGTGCAGCTGTGCTGCAGTAGCACTTCTGTGCTGCTCCCGTCGGCGTAGGTAATCCACCTCCCTGAGAGGTGGTAGCTATGTTCACAGGAGAAGTCCTCCCCTCGACATAGCGCTGTCTGCACCAGGAGTTAGGTTGGTATAACTGTGTTGCACACACATTTTCCACACCCCTGAGTGATGTAGTTATACCAACATAAGTTACAAGTGTAGATCAATCCTCAATAAAAATGAGTTTGGTGAATTTAGCCTAGCTCTTAATAGCTTTTGGTCCACACCATATAGGCACTACATAGTTCACCACTATTGTCAGCTCGCTGAGGAGACTCTCAGGATAGGAATAATAGGAGTGGGAGAGGTTGCAAATCAGATGCCAAGTGCAGCATCAGAGGAGCTAGAACTGGAAGAGCAGAGGCTGCTGAAGGCCAGGAGAGAGGTAAACTGGCAGAACCTGTGCAGCTCAGGACAGGAATAGCAGAGTAGGCTGCAGGTCGTGAATGAAGTGCATTGTCAGAGTTCTGTATATGGTAGTTTACACAGCACCAGCCTGCACTATAAAACTATCTCTGCCTAGAGTATTAATTAGGTGAGGTAATATCTTTTATTGGACTAACTTCATGAAAGAGAGATACTTCTGAGCTACACAGTGACTTGAAGAAGAGCTCTGTGTAACTCGAAAGCTTGTCTCTTTCACTGACAGAAGATGGACTAATAAAAATATTACCTAACCCAGCTTATCTCCCTAATATCCTGGGAACAACATGGCTACAACGCTGTATTAACTTACTTTCATGAGCACTAAAATATACCCATATAAAATTATCCAGCATATAATACACGTAAGGACTGTCTGTGGATTTTCAAGGGGGCAAGTGACAATGTAGAATACCTGTGTCCTGTTTTCTCTGATAGGGATGGACAAGCGAGCTTTGTCAGGTTGGCTGACTTCTTGAAAGTGCATGCTCTAAAGACAGAGTGAAGAGTGAGGCACTGAGAGGAGAAAATATAAAGAGAGCACATACTGGACGGGTCAATTTCTGACGGCCCTCATTTTGTTCCTAATAATCTATCTCACCCGAAGAAAAACTTTTAGTGCACAACCTTGAATTATTTTACATCTATCATGTTTTGCAATCCTGGCACCATCTCTGATACAGATTTTTTCATACTCTCCTTCATCTCCCAGGTAAATTAAATCCTACTGAAACAGCTGTCTGGTGCCACAGAGGGCATTGCTTCTGTGTGAAAGACAGCGGCTTTTCATAGGGAGGAAATTAGATAGGCTTCTCAAGGGAGAAATATTCGTAAGTCAGAATGTCAGCCGGTTGAATGCAGCACCCTGGGTTGCGTGTGTTTTTCCAGATTGGTCTTCACTATTGTCACTGAAAGAATGTGTCCTGAGTTTAAATGGACACCAGTGAATGAAAGATATGCTAGGTTTTGGGGTTAAACATGTGCTGTGGACTTTGCTCCTTAAGAGTGTCACATGTATTTGACTTAATTTTTCAAGAAATATTTCATCTGCTGCATTCCCTTTATCCACCAATTCTATAAAAAGCAGCCCAAGTTTTCCTTGTGTTATTTAGTCTTCATAAGCCCCGTACTACTTTTTGCTCATGGTCCCTTTCTCCTTTGGATAATTAAATACTTGTCCAGTATTTTTGCTCTAATATTCACCTACTGAAGTAGCAGTACAAGAAAGTAACTCCGCCAGAGATTATGGGTCTATTACAGGAGTGGGTGGGTAGGGTTCTGTGGCCTGCTATGTGCAGGAGGTCAGACTAGATGATCAGCATGGTCCCTTGTGGCTTTGAAGTCCGAGTCTATAAAGTAAGTGAAAAGCTTGTTTTCGTTGTTGAAGCACAGTGCCACAATCTTTTTCCCCCTAATCTTTGGTTTTCCTACAGCGCTTCATGCCTTTTCAAACACAATTCAGTCATTTAAGTACACCGGTTCATACTTTTAGCACTCCAAGATGCTTATTCCCTGAACCCACTATATTTCTGGTATTTATAAATATTACACAAAACTACATTAAAATACCATTGTTAAGGTTGCAAAGTCTAGCACTCAAAAGCTATGAAATGCTAGGATTAAAGTTGCCTGTGCAACCTTAATCTGGCCTCTGGTGCCTATGCGTTATGATAGTCTAACTTCATGATCACATACTTTATTCTTTTTCCACAGGAGTTCACTCAGTGCACAGGATGGATGTGCTCACTTAATGACCACCTATTCAATATTTATTTTCTCTTCAAAGTTCAATGTATGGCCCCACACCACCATGCTGTTCTAATCTGGCTCAGAAGACTGAATTATTCATTTCCTCATGGGATTTTTCCATGGTAGAAGAGTATCTGAGTGCTTCACAAATCATTTATTTTCACAGCATCCATGGGAAATGGGACTATTCCCATTTTACAGATGGTGAATGGAGGCACAGAGAGATTAAGGTCGAAGGATCCACTAATTTTGAGTGCCCTGTTTGAGACACCTGGGACCTTATTTTACAGCATACTTAGCATTATATAGCACTTTATATGTTCAAAGCAGAGTTCCCATGGACTTCAACTACTGTGAGTGTTCAGCACTTCTGGAAATCAGACCCCAGAGTCTTAAATAAGGCACCCAGAAAATGAGGAACACACATTTGTGACCACCTGTGAAAGTTTGCTAAGTGGTTTGCTTAGCAGCATGCAGGAACTCTATGGCAGAGGCAGGGAATTCAGTTCTCCAGAGCAGAATTAAACTGCCTTAACCAGAAAACTAGAAATCAGCAAATAATTGATAATTTTCTTCTAATTTTGTCTTAACTGAAAATTTTAGATTTGTACCCAGTCTAGTGATTTTTTTTTCTCCTCTCCAAAACAAAACAAAACAAAACAAAAATTTGTGCAGGTCAATTCTAATTGACATTTTCTAAACCTTTGGGTCTGTCACAGGTGCTTGGTCCCTTTTAGAGGGATCAGGACCAAGTCCCCTATGACCAGCAGCCTGCTTATGAGGAGATTATTGAGCCTCATGAAAGACACCTGTAGCTAGTTAGGTCATTACTAGTTCCAGCTGGGGTAGATTGGAGAGAGGAGGTCTGCAAGCCCCCTGTCTGAGAGGAAGGCTGCCAGGGCAGGGAGGCAACTGACAGGGGATTGTGTGAGCTAGACCTGTCTGGAAAGGATTCTAGGCAGTGAGTGATGAAAACAGGTTGCAAGAAAGCCAAAGTAGTCCAGTAAAACAGCTCGGGCTGGAGAGGGCTGTGGAGAATGTGCCTCTAGGTGACAGGAGGATGGGAAGCATGTCACCTGAGAGAAGGAAACGGCCAGGACTACACTGCACATGAGACTGTTTTTCCTGTTTTGCATTAAAACCCCTCTGTTGCATTGTGTTTCAGGACCCGACTGACACGGGTTACTCAATTGAGCTGTAGCTCACGAAAGCTTATGCTCAAATAAATGTGTTAGTCTCTAAGGTGCCACAAGTACTCCTTTTCTTTTTGCGAATACAGACTAACACGGCTGCTACTCTGAAACCTGTCAATAAAGAGAAACCTGTTTGGGGCAAATATTTGAGTTAAGAAGTATCATGTGAGTGCTTATTGGAGCAGCTGGGATGCCTGGCCTCTAGGGACCACCAGGGAGAAAACCCACCCCCTAACATTTTCATTCAGAAAATGTTGAAATGAATAGTTTTGGCTTCCTAAATGTTTTCCTCATTTCTTTATTCGAATGGAACGGTTCACCCAATTTGACCCAAATTAACAAATAACTTCAGTCTGCCTGAAACTTCTCTTTTCAATGAATTTACTGTTTGCCTAAAACATTTCACCCAGCTGTAGATGAGATCAGCCTTTCTCTTCCTGCCTGAGCACTGAATGAGGCTTGAGTCGTGTGGAAAAACAGGTATGTGGTCATATAATTAAAGATAATCCATATGCACAAGGAGGCCAAATGAAGGTTGCGCATGGATCCTTAATTCTTACACTTCCTAACTTCTGAGTGCTTGGCTTTGCAGCTTTGATAATGTTCTTTTATGTACTTTTGTGTGTAATTTCGCTGATTTTTTTTTAAAAAGCAAATAGAAAACAACAAATTCCATCATGTGACATCGCATTGACATTCACATGGGTCATCAGCAAGTTTGGAACCTTTACATCTGACCTCTGTCACTTGAGTTTGTGGAATAACTGATAGCAGTAGTACATTGTTGGAAGATGGGATGCTTTGCCCAGCGGGCTTCACAGCAGAGGAATGGTGAGACTTGGAAATCTTCATTCCCATTCTAGACTCTGGAGGGGAGCATGCTTTGGTGGGCATAGACTCTTCTGCCCATTTCCCCACAAACTTGTTCCCTTCTGCCTCATCTCATCCAACCTGTCCTAGTCCTGACTCTTTTCCACCCTGGCCTCTTGTCCAAATCCCAGGCTCCACTCCTTAGGCTTCTCATCTTGGTCCCAGTCTCCCCACACAGCTCCTCATCTGATCTCCGTTTTCCTCCAAGGCTCCCAGTCCCACTTTTTGCCCAGCCTGTGCAATCGCCATCACCTGCCCCCCATCTCAGTTTCCTTTGCCCCTTTGCTCATCCAGTCCCAATTCCTCTGTCCTGCCTGTGTCCTTGTCAGATCTGTCTCTGCTTTACCCCCTCCCTATTCCTGATGATCCCTATTCCCACTGGCTCCCGGTCTTCCTCTGTGGGCCTCCTCATCTATAAATCATGACTGGTGTGGAGAAAGTAAATAAGAAGTGTTATTTACTTCTCATAACACAAGAACTAGGGGTCACCAAATGAAATTAATAGGCAGCAGGTTTAAAACAAATAAAAGGAAGTATTTCTTCACATGACACACAGTCAACCTGTGGAACTCCTTGCCAGAGGATGTTGTGAAGGCCAAGACTATAACAGGGTTCAAAAAAGAACTAGATAAATTAATGGAGGATAGGTCCATCAATAGCTATTAGCCAAGATGGGCTGGGATGGTGTCCCTAGCCTCTGTTTGCCAGAAGCTGGGAATGAGCGACAGGGAATGGATCACTTGATGATTACCTGTTCTGTTCATTCCGTCTGGGGCACCTGTCTGAAGACAGGATACTGGGCTAGATGGTCCTTGGTCTGACCCAGTATGGCTGTTCTTATGTTCTTATCCAATCTCAGGTGCTCCTCCCAACCTCTGCTTGGCTTGTTTTCTTAGTCTCTTTGCCCAGCCCATGTCAGTTCTCCTTCCACACCCTGGTTCCTCATCAGATCTCTCTCTTTCTTTGGCTCCCAGTTCCTGTCTCCCTGACCCCCTCCCTCCAAGGCTCCTTGTCCCAGTCTACTCCCCCTGTCCAGCTCTTGGCCCTTCTGCCTTCAAATTGGGTAGTTTCCTCCTACTGTCTGGCCCCAGCAGAAGTGACAGAGAGAGCATAGGAGAAACAGTCTCCCTCTCTCAATTTTGATATCTGGACCAAGACCTGGCATGGCCTGCAGCAGCCAAGAGATACACTTGTAGGAAAAGTCCTACTCTGCACTGGGTTGGAGCATTCCCAGTGCAGTCCAAATCTCTGGAAACATAAGATGCAAATCTCTAGCAAGTCTTCAATTTTTCAAAGACTTATAACTTGCCCAAATATGGGCAGATTTTCAAAGAGATGACAAGACAAATCCCTGATAAAAAGGCCACCCACTGCCAAATTTCTATTCCTGCTCCAAAGCATGAGGGTGCTAGGGCTTTTATAGAAGAGATTAATATAACATTGTTTTGCCAGTGTATCTTTCCCTAGCCTTGTTTGCAAAAATGGCTAAATTTTTCCAACCTGTCTCCTTCCTCTGAGTCTGCAACAACTCTGAGGCAGACACCCAGCATGGAAAATGTCAGCCCAGATGGTTCATTTGGCAAAGTTATATTGAAATGAAAATGGATCATATAATGGGAAATATCAGGTAATATTATAGTAAGCCATGCTACCAACGCTTTCTATATTTTTCACTTTCCCCCATATATGTGTGGATCTTAGAAACTGCCATGCTGATTCAGTCCACCTAGTTTGATATTCTGTGTCCAATAGTGTCAGTACCAGATGATTCAGAGGAAAGGGTAAAGTTCCCATAGGAAACGCTTGTCCAACAATATGTCTGTCGGCGAGATTTCTTCATAAATCTAGGAAATAATTGGTTGGATTACGTCCCAAGGATTGTGTGTGAGAATTTATACATCTTACATTTTACCTCCGCTACTGTAACTGAAGGGTGGTAGTATTCATATGGATGTCTACTCCTCTTTTGAATCCTAGAGGCTAATTACACATTGTATGTATAAAAATATTTCCTTTTTACTAATATAAGAACTAGGGGCCACCAAATGAATTAATAGGCAGCAGGTTTAAAACAAATAAAAGGAAGTTCTTCTTCACTCAGCGCACAGTCAACTTGTGGAACTCCTTGCCTGAGGAGATTGTGAAGGCTTGGACTTTATAACAGGGTTTAAAAGAGAACTGGATAAATTCATGGAGGTTAAGTCCCTTAATGACTATTAGCCAGGATGGGTAAGGAATTGTGTCTCTAGCCTCTGTTTGTCAGAAGGTGAAGATGGATAGCAGGAGAGAGATCACTTGATCGTTACCTGTTACATTCACTCCCTCTGGGGCACCTGGCATTGGCCACTGTCGGAAGACAGGATACTGGGCTCGATCGACCTTTGGTCTGACCCAGTATGGCCATTCTTATGTTCTTATGTTAATAAATAGATTATCAATTTACTGGCTGGTTTAAAAGGGGGAATAAATATAAGCTCTCATTTATTATACTCTGGGCCATGTATTATTCTGTGTACCTGTATCATATCTTCTCACATGGATGTCTTTAAAGGCTTCCAACAAATATTGTTCTCTTTCTCAGGACCTCTTCTACTTCTGCTATATCCTTTTTGTGAGATGGGATGACCATAATTGAATATAGAATTCAAGGTGAGGATGCATCATCATTTTGTAGAAAGGCATTGTAATATGTTCAGTATTTTATCTCCCTTTCTTAGTACAACCTAATGTTTCATTTTGCATTTTTGAACATTCCTGCGATTTGTACAGAGGTTTTCATGGGGCTCTCTCCAAACATGCCCATGTTTCTTTCTTGAGTTTCTAATTTAATTTAGACCCAGTTTGAGGTCAGATTTGTGCCTATCAATGTACGCTTGCTTCCTTGTACATGCCTACACTGAGCATCTTCTGCCGTTGTATTTTCCAAATACCCAGCTTTGTTAGATCCTTCTGAAATTCCTCATAATATTCTCTAGACTTGACTAACCTAAACAATTGTGTCATCCGCAAATTTAGCTTCATTGCTGTTAGTCCCTTGTTCCAGATCATTTAATAAATATATTAAACACCACCAGTCCTAGGACAGATCCTTGATCAATCTCTGTTGTATTTTTCTGCGTTCAGTATTCATACAGACACACAGCATTTTTAAAAACATTCCCAGAACATATATTTGTAATCTGCATCATTGCACCTCAACATGTTTCTGACTTAAACATTTGACATAATCATTTATAAATTTCATGCTGTAGTCTTTATTGAAGTAATTTCTATTTTGCATTTCTATTGTCTCCATCAAAATGAATCCATGCAGACCCTGGGTATATTTTACATTATCTCTTAAACTGCAGTGTGGCTCCACTGGTTATGGAGTATGGTGTGTAGATATTTTATTGAGGAAAATCAGATTGACTAATGGGAACTCTTTTTGGTCAGGCTAAAATGGATTCATGTGGGATGTTTTTTTAAGCAAGCACCTTGGCTCTAAGGACCTTTACGATCTTCCCAGTCTATTTTGATTTTATACACTCAAATGATGTAAAACCTGTAAATCCACTGGCCCAGATCATACCCTTCTTGAGTTTACATGTGCAGACATCTTCCATGTGCAGATCTCCCTCCTTCCCAGCACATGAAGGAAGGGAAGGAGTCCATGTATTTCTACAGCATTGCCATCCCAACCTCAGCAGAGAGGTCTAGGGCCCATACAAAGGAGGCCGTGGAGTTGGGAAGGAAGAGGCGTTGTTGGCAGGATGTTGTGCAACTCTCCTCTGGAACTGCAGAACATAGCCAGAAAAGTTGATACAGTGCTCCCTGCTTCTTGCCGCAGAGCCACTGCTACTGGAGGCAGGAAGTCTCTGGGAGAGTGGCTATAGTACCAGAACCACGGTAGGTATACAAGGCTTTTGTATGAGTGGCCCAGGTCCCCAGTGAGTTTCCCCAGAGGCATTGGGTGACTTTTCCATGAGGTAGCAAGAAAAGCCCTAATTGGGACGTAAGAAGAAATCCTTGCAGTAAACCACCTCCTCCAATGGCAAGACTCATGGAAGGAACAATATGGCCCACCATTTGCAAGTTTTTCTTTATCTATATTGACCAATATAATAGGATAATTTATAAGATGTCCCATATATATATGCCAATCCCATGCAGTCCGGTCTTTTTGTTAGTTTGAAAAGCTACAGATCATCTAGAATGCTGGATGGTCTGGTTATCACTTTTAGAAAAGTTTGAAATGCTTTTGTTTAGTTGTCACCCAGGATGGATTTTTGTTTGGAAAGTCTCTTGAAATAACTAATCTGAGACTACTGAAGTGTGGTTAGAGATTTTTAAATCTTGTCACTATAGACCACATTTTCTATGGAATGACTTTCTAATTTCATAATGCACTTTTAAAAATCCTCTCTTACTTTACTTAACCTCGTTGGTAGAACTAAGATTGAACAGGAAAACATATCAAATTAATTAGAAGTAGGAAGAGCTCTGTAACAGGGTCAGCTGCTTCTGGAGCATCCCCGCATGGCAAGAGGTCACTCTGCAGTACCTTGCCTCTGTTTTCCCTCTCTTCATGGCCCCATAAGAATTGCACACCTCCAGACCAAAGGTAGTTTAAACATTTCCCTCCTGGGGTCCAGTTTATTTAGTCCTTACACAGTCTGGCCTTCCAGGCCTCAACCTCAGCCTCTCTCTCTTTTCCCCCCGACCCCCACCTACATAGGGAGTCCCCAGCACTCAGTCACCACTCCCAGACTTTCCTGGCTGGAGCTCAGCTTTCAGGCTCTGACTTCTAAACTACCCTGCTGTCAAGGTCATCTTCCTCCTGTCTTAGCAGGCTATTCCCAGTCCTAGCTACCTAGAGCAACTTTCCTGGTCTCAGGGTCTTTCCTGCAGGAGCTTTTCCTCAGTCTCTGCTACACCTTCCTAAACTTCCCTCTCTCTGCAGCTTCCTGCTGCTCTTACAATGGAAAGCATCTGATCCCTCTCAGGAGTGATTCCTTATTAATCAGGGTTGGCTGGCCACAGGCCTTCCAGCCTTTAGGGGCAAGCCACCTTGTTGCAAGCCTCATCTACACTGCTGAAAATGCCATTTATAAAGTGGTTTCATTTGGCACAATTGTGTCACCAGGGCAGATAGGTTTTTTTTTTATCGATTTAGCAAAGTTATATCCTTTCTCCAGCCTAGGTCACTACCTTGTTTTTAAAATCAGCTTAGCAAAACTATATTCTCTCTACACAAATGGCCATTTGAAAATTTAGTTTCAGCCAGCAGTTTCAGTGGTGTAGACAGAGACAGTGTGTGTCATCTATGAAGCACGCTTCTGTCTGCTTAAGGATACCCTAGATTTCCAGCTAACTGGGGCACTTTTTTTACTCAGCTTCCTTCCAGTGTGCTGGAGCTGTTCTGAGTTTCTCATAGAATGTAAATCTTCTTTAAAACAAAGGAGATACACCAGTATTTTGTAGCTTCTTAGGCCTTGTCTAAACTGCCAGTGGCACGTAGGATATGTGTAGCTACACGCTGCTGTGAAAGGCTGTGGTGGGGGGAAGCAGTGGGGAAAGGCTCTGGCAGTGGGGAGGCAGCCTGATGCTATACTTCTAAAAATACCAATGTAAAGGAGGGAGGAGTGTAGAGTGCCGTATTGGGTATACACCAGAATCTTAGAGTGTATTGTTATTCTGCTCGCCTAAGCAGTGCCTCACCATCTACACAACTGTTTATACCCATGCTAGGGGGACGTGCAGTGCATGTACTCTGCCATAAGTGTAGATATAGAGTCTGTCTTCCTTAACAGAAATGTTATTGGACTAGAGTCAGATGAAAATTTTCAAAATGATGGCCAGACTTTGGATTACAGTAGAAGCTTATCGTTACAAACACCTCGGGAATGGAGGTTGTTCGTAACTCTGAAATGTTCGTAATGCTGAACAAAACGCTATGGTTGTTCTTTCAAAAGTTTACAGTTGAACATTGACTTAATACAGCTTTGAAACTTGACAAGGTGGAAGAAAAATGCTGCTTTCCCTTTATTTTTTTTGGTAGTTTACGTTTAACTCAGTACTGTCCTGTATTTGCTTTTTTTGTTTTGTTTTGTTTTGTTTTGTTGGTCTCTGCTGCTGCCTGATTGCATACTTTTCCGGTTCCCAGTGAGGTGTGTGGTTGACTGGTCAGTTCATAACTCTGAGGTTCTACTGTATGTGAAGAGTCAGCTGTCAAATTAGTTGCTAGTGGAGTAAAGGTAAAGAAATTAAACAGGTTAGCCTGTAACCTGAGGATAAAATTTAGGTTAGCTGACTCCATAATCGGAGTTAAAAGGATTACTTAGGGCTCGTAGCCAAGTGGAAACTGTAAGAATTTAGTACAAACAACTCAGATCGACCTTAGGGATTTATATGTACCTCATTATTGTTGTATGTGAGTACAGCCCTTAATGTATTTATCCTCGCAACATCACTATAAGAAGTACTGTTGTCCCCATTTTACAAATTGGCAACTGAGGCACAGAGAGACCAAGTGACCTGCCCAAGATCACACAGGAAGCTGTTAGTGGAGCAAGGACTTGAACTTAGGTCTTCCGTGTTCTAAGCCAGCACCCAAACTGCTACACAGACTTCTTCTGTTCTAGCTGCTTACTGCGTGATCCATCCAGCATTAATTATTCCCCTTGTTTGCAGTGGCACCAGAGAGCAAGGATTGAATGAAAGAGTGAACTGACCTCTTGCCTTGAGATGTACCCCTTGGGGGAAGTTTTGCACAAATACTGCCCATCTTGTACACCTTGTGTGGATAAGCAGAGACTTCAGTTTCTAATGCCAGAAATTCACCATATTTCATGAGCATTAAAAATGCACTTAAGAAAAGAAAATAACCTGTTCTCTTAGTGTCCTTTTATGTCTAATGCATTAAAATATTTCACAGATATATATGTACTTCAACTCCATTTAGATTTTTCAGTTTTTCAAACTAATATAATCCTAGATATTAGAGGTGACAAAGACACAGCCAGCCATCTAGTTCCCTCAGCTCCTGTGGTGTGCAAGATTGTCCCTACTGAATACTTACAAGTGCTTTATCTAACTTGCTCTTGAATATTCCAGGGATGATGCTTCTACTGCTGCCCTAGAGAGCATTCTACATTCTTACTCCTCTAACTGCAGAAAAATTTTCCTGATACCTTGTCAAAACTCTCCCTTGAACAATTTCACACTGTTACCTCTCTACTTGACGCCTTGAACAATGTACTTTACCCTCCTCTCCCTGGACACCCTGGAGATATATGTAGACTCTTATCCTGTCATTTCTTAGTCTCCTTTTCTCTCCAAACTATATATATTTAATTTTCAGTCTGTCTTCCAATGTCAGTTCCTTTATGGCCTTTCTGTTAGTTGGGGCTGCGTCTCTTCCCCTTTGCTGCATCTGTTTTGCACCTTTTTCTCTGAAGTCGCCCTGTGGTGTTTATGGTGGTGTTAGAACTGAGCCAGCAAGTGAACCAATGGAACAATTTAGTAGCCTACCTGTCTGAGACTAACCAAATAACACGATTGCCAGTTGTCTAGGTCCCGGGGTTCTCTTTTTCATACATTGATGAAATCTATACATGTGCTGTTCGAGGCTGCGTAAACAAAAAACAACAAAAAAGTTCCCCTCATGGTAGCCAAGTATGGCCATGCAGGTGACTGACTGGAAAACCAAGCTCTGTCTCTTGTTCCTTGGGCCTGCGTGGGATGGGAATGCTAGCAAGACAGAAAGCTCAGCTCTAGAAAAAAGAAAAGGAGTACTTGTGGCACCTTAGAGACTAACAAATTTATTTGAGCATAAGCTTTCATGAGCTACAGCTCACTTCATCGGATGCATGCAGTGGAAAATACAGTGGGGAGATTTTATGTACATAGAGAACATGAAACAGTACGTGTTACCATACACACTGTAAGGAGAGTGATCAGGTAAGGTGAGCTATTACCAGCAGGAGAGGGAAAAAAACCTTTTGTAGTGATAATCAAGGTGGGCCATTTCCAGCAGTTGACAAGAACGTGTGAAGAACAGTAGGGGGGAAATAAACATGGGGAAATAGTTTTACTTTGTGTAATGACACATCCACTCCCAGTCTTTATTCAAGCCTAAGTAAATGGTTTCCAGTTTGCAAATTAATTCCAATTCATCAATCTCTCGTTGGCGTCTGTTTTTGAAGTTTTTTTGTTGAAGAATTGCCACTTTTAGGTGTGTGATCAAGTGACCAGAGAGATAGAAGTGTTCTCCGACTGGTTTTTGAATGTTATAATTCTTGACGTCTGATTTGTGTCCATTTATTCTTTTACGTAGAGACTGTCCAGTTTGGCCAATGTACATGGCAGAGGGGCATTGCTAGCACATGATGGCATATATCACATTGGTAGATGTGCAGGTGAACGAGCCTCTGATAGTGTGGCTGATGTGATTAGGCCCTAGGATGGTGTCCCCTGAATAGATATGTGGACACAGTTGGCAACAGGCTTTGTTGCAAGGATAGGTTCCTGGGTTAGTGTTTTTGTTGTGTGGTGTGTGGTTGCTGGTGACTATTTGCTTCAGGTTGGGAGGCTGTCTGAAAGCAAGGACTGGCCTGTCTCCCAAGTTCTGTGAGAGTGATGGGTCGTCCTTCAGGATAGGTTGTAGATCCTTGATGATGCGTTGGAGAGATTTTAGTTGGGGGCTGAAGGTGACGGCTAGTGGCGTTCTGTTATTTTCTTTGTTGGGCCTGTCCTGTAGTAGGTAACTTCTGGGTACTCTTCTGGCTCTGTCAATCTGTTTCTTCACTTCAGCAGGTGGGTAATGTAGTTGTAAGCAAACTGTGGCTGCTAATATAAACTTCTTTTTAAAGTTTGGTTTATTTTCTCCTTTTGAGTGTGCTCAGTACTGGGATTTATCGCCAAATGGATGCAACGGTGACAGGGCATTTTCTTTCTCTTTGCTGTGGAACTGTGACAGATAGGGGCTTTGAACCTGTACACCAGCTACACACACTGGTAAATTATGACATTTCATTAGTTCTGTTTGTCTGCTCTCTCATCCTGGTAGGGAGAGGGAAGAGAAAGCAAGAGAACAAGGTGGTTGCTTTTAAAGAAGATGAGGGTGCGAGAAGAGGACTATGTAATCTGGACAATAGTAAGAAAAATGACACATTGCAGAATTAAAAGCAAAAGGTTTGTAGCGGAGTGTAATTAGAGAGATTAGACCAGCATCTGAAACTTTCTGAAGTAAGAATTTCTGCACCGGTCCCGACTGAGCTTGGGTGGAATGAAGACTCAAAGGGTTGTGCTTAGCTTTTAAACTGGAGGCACAGTCAGGTTTGCAGATCTCGGTAAGGAGGTTGTACAACTGAGAGAGACCCTCAGACCAGGTCTAAACTATAAACTTTTGCTGGCATAGCTAGGTCAGAAAGGGATGTGATGATTTGTGATTTGCCACTGACATAGCTGCACCAGCAAAAGCCCCTAGTGTAGACCTAGTTATACCGGTAAAACTGCGCCTTTGTAGCATGTTTTGTTCGGGGGTGGAATGTTATAAGCTATACTGGCAAAAGTACATTTTTGCCATTAGAAGCTGCGTCCACTCCAGAGGCAGTGTGGATATGGCTTAGATCTTAACCTCTTTGCTCAATTCAAGCATGTTGTGGTAACTTTCAGTGTCCAACAATGGCAATTCATTCTATAGAGAAGAAATACATTCAGATAGCAGCTTCCTAGTGAAACACTGACTATTAATGTGTTTTATTCACCTCTCTTATAGTGATGAAAACGTTTGCTATGGGTCTCACAGAAATTTTGGTTCTTGTGGCCTGCTAGGTGGTGGCTGTGGTAACAGTGAAATTTTTCAGCACTCTGTTATGATGTAGGATATATATATATATATATATATATATAGGCATACTGTATCTCATACTCTCCACCACCCAGTTTTCCTGACTTCCCGACCCAGCCAGAATTAAAACAAATGGTTGCCTCTCTTGCTAGTTACCCATGCTGCTTCCAGGCTCTGGGGCTTAAGTGAAACTAATGGCAAAGCCAAAGCCTGTCAGAGGAGCTAAACAATGAGTGATATAAACTGTTTCAAAAGAAAATAAAGACAAAAAGAGAAGGATTAGCCTTATATGCAGCTCAGGGTTGGGAAGTTTGAGAGAATGCCTTGAAAGAACTATGGGTGGTGTGGGGGTTGTTATGGTTTTAAATTTAAGAGTAAAAGGAGTAAAAAAGACCGTAGAGTTTTGCTACATTTAATCTGAGCAGGAAGAGCAACATGAGGATAAAGTGATTTATTAACTAAATGCACAAACATGCACATATGGTGAATGCATGCCTCTGAAAATGTTACCTCAAATAACTGAGGGCTTTTTCAGTGTAACTAACAGGCCTTGGGGAAGTGGACCCAGTTCATGTTTGAATAATCCCAAATTTTACTGTATGAATGATTCTGGGTTTTTTAAAGTTTTTATATCTCATCCATTAACAGGGCATCTAAGCACCTTCTGACTATAGGGTCATTCCTGAGATGATCTTTTAGGCCACAGTTTAGGAAAGCATCCTTAGTCAGGAGAGAATTTAAGGCTGTGCTTAAGTCCCATTAAAGTTGCTGCATTTTAAGCACATGCTTAGCTTTAGGCATATACTTATGTGCTTTATTGACTAGGAATGGAATCAATCAGGGTTATCTAGGGAGGTTGTGGAATCCCAATCATTGGAGGTTCTTAAGAACAGGTAGGATAGACACCTGTCAGGGATGGTCCTGCCTCAGCACAGCAGGATGACCTCTTGAGGTCCCTTCCAGTCCTCCAACTTTTTGTGTGTTTACGTGCTTTTCTGAATTGGGCCTTAGTGCACATGTTATGCTAAAGAATGGCTGAAGGCAACTTCTTACACTTCCACTGAACTTCCTCAAAAAAATGCAGCATAGGAAACCTTGAGCTTATTTCAGTCAAATAAAATTAAAAACATTATATACTGAACTCGTGGGGAAACGAGATTCTTTCTCCCCACATCTGAAGGATAAACCCACTTTTCTTCCTCCTAGGTGGATTTATAGCTTTAATAACGCATCATTTCCCAATTGTGCCACCTTTCTATTTTCCCCCTCCTGAAGATGTTTTGAAATTAAAACATAAATTGGGTAATGTTATATTATAGATCAGTAACTTTCATAGCACCTGTGGTCCAGTATAGACTTTCAACAGGAAAATAACTTTCCCATTCTCCTCCCTTCCTCCCCCCGAGTATCCCAGTTGTCAATTATCTAAGTCTGTGGTCTGTTTGACAAGCATTGAAACACATCTGCTAGATTTTAAACTGACTATGCCCAGCTATGGAATGGAGAATTGGAATGTTAAAGAGAAACTTGCATAATGCTTTGGAACGGGGGGAAATAAAACATTTATAGAACAGGAAAGTAGTCTGTTTTCTATATATATCCCTTTTAATTTGCTACTAAGCTTAAATGAGAGAGCCTAAAACTTTTCTAATGAAGCAGTTGATGCATGCACATACCTTGATGGTCGAATATCTGTATCAGAAACATCCAAATAGAACACACTTGATGTGCTGCTGAATACAACTACTGATTTTCTGTAGAATATCAATTGAGGACAACAACGTAACAGCATGGTGGAGGCCTAACAACAAAAGGGGTTAAATAATGTCAACTCTTAATATTTTGTAAGTCTACCTTATTTAAGTGCATTAGTCAAGAAACAATTTAGAAGTGATTCACTATAAACAACCATTGGCAAGAAATGGATTTTGTGGTTTCATCCAGTTAAGCATTTTCATCAGGAATAACAAGCCTTTTAGGACCATCACAGGCTGGAGGAGGTCATGTTTCCCAAGTATGAACCTGTGAAAGGTGAGGGCCCATGAATGGTGCTTTATTTATTAGTCATTAGTCAGGTATTCCAAAAGATCCTCCTCCTGTAGAGAAACTGTTGTTCACCCAAATGTATCTGTATTGAGGTGACCCAGAAGACTTTGAGATGGGGAATTTAGTGTACTTTGGAGACTTCTTTCAAAAAGTTCTAACTTTCAAGGTTGTTAAGCTGTGTCAAGGACAGAAGACACGTGACTTTTCACGTGTAGAACAAGAGCTTAACTCCAAATGGGTATATAGCATTTATTAAATCCTCTTTAGGGTGAAGAGCACTAGGTGCTCCGGTAAGTTGGTTCTTGTTGCAAGAGTTCCCATTGTGCTGTTTCATGTATCTGGATTTAGTGCCGAGGTCCTTTTGGGTTTTCATAGTACATAAATTTGCAGATTATTCAATGAAGCAAAAGGTGTCTCTGATGAAACTATTTTCAGAGAATGTTCTGTATGTAGCTATTCTCCAATTTCTCTTTTGATTTAAAATCAATATAAGTTTATGATCCTAAACCTCTTTTATAAAAGAGATTAATTGGTGGTCAGCTATTGAGAGAGAAAAACATCACATAAAATCAGATTTCTAAAGTAGGACCAGTAGGTTGTCGTCCTAACATTCGTATTCCTGTTATATCTTAGCATGCCTTTTGTCTTCTGCCACCCCTTGCCTCCCATCATACTGCTTCTAATTAGAGAAAGAAATGAGCCAGATGACTCCCAATGTCCTAGCAGATCAGGTGTATGTTTGTACTTAAAAGATCTACTGAAATAGTTTATAATTTCAGAAAAGAGAACTCCCCTCCATTCTTCCTACAACCTGTAGCAGTGCTTTAAAGTAGGGGATAGGAACTGGGATTCCTTAGTTCTATTCCTGGTTCTGCCATGGACTTTCTGTATGATCTTGGCCAAGTTACTGAATTTACATTCCTCCTGTATAAACCTCCCTTACAAAGGTATTGTCAAGGTTGATTAGAGCCAAATTTTATCTTAAGGCAAAATACTTGTTAGTACAACTTCTAGGAAAGAAGTTGGAACTTTTCTTCCCAATATCTGTAGTGTTCAGACAATACAGTGAAAGACACCCTAGAAATAAGAATCAGATGCATAGATAATATCTTACCATTTGGCCTCTCCTGAAGGTGAAGTCTGTCAAAACACTGTTGCATCTATTAATATCAATGAGCATCTCTATTTATTTGAGTCATAGAGAACCCAAAGCTCATCATTCTCTGAATAATCTGAAAGGTTATAAAAGGGAAAGAGGAGAGTGAGTATCTTGATCCATGTATGATCAGTAGTATTCCTGCAAGAGTATGTATAGGTACCTCTTTTTCAAGGTTACTAGAAAGTAGAGGCTTTCAACTTTTGTCTGAAATTTTTTTTCAAACACTGCTTGTGTTTTGTTAACAGCCCTGTTTTCTCCTCATTTTATCCATTTACTATGTACTGGGGAATGTATACATGTCATTTGGCTGGTTGTATATTATTTCATAATGAGATAATTTCTGTAATTCTGTTGTTCATATGCTGCTGCTTTTGCTGACTAATGTTGTATAACTCCCATGACATGTTTTTAAATGTATATCAAGGGTGGCCAGAGCTTTGGATGGGCACTCTTTGCTGTGGGGTTACTTAGATTGAAATGTGTGTGCAAAGTAAATACCAGGTGTGTGCCTGAATGCTACTTTGAAAGTAGTTTAAAAACCTGGATAGATGCATCTTAGGGGAAAGAGCTGGTCAAAACTTGACATTTCAATTCTGTGGGAAATTTCAGCATCTCAAAAAAGGTTTTATGCCAGTTAGGTATAAAACATTTAAATTTCAGAATTGCCCACAAAAAGGAAACTACATTTTTTTTCTTTTTGTTTTTTTGTTTTTGAAGAATTGAACTGTTCCTGTTAGATGTAAAAAAATCTAAATTAAAGGAAGCAGCTGGCTGCCCCTGTCTGTGAGGAACCCTCAGGCTGCCTCTGGAGTCCCCTGCCTTGGACTGGGGGGGTAGAATCCCTGAGAGCTCCATCTTGGGCTGGAATTGAATGAAGGAGTACCCTGGAGCCACAGACCATGGAAGTGCAGGCTCCCCACAGCCAGCCAAGCGAGCTGACAGAAAACCACACAAATTTCCTACAGAAGTTTGTTAAAATAGATAAGTTTTTACATTTGAACATTTTGGTTGCATCCAACTGGCATTTTCTGGTAAATCAACCAGCTGTCTTAGGAACGAAGCAATAATCCTGGGTATTGATATTTATTTTTTGGAAGAAGGAAAACATATGTGCCTGTAAACTGAGTTCTATAAGCAGTGTGCTCTCCAGTATGAACTTCCCTTTCATTCAACCCACTGGGACTGCAAATCTGTTTTCATTACTTATAATATTATGAATACTGTATTCAATATATGCCCCTTAAGGTATATATACTGACTGTCTTATGTAAGAGGTTCTAGATTTGCTGGTCAGATCCTATGCAAGGGACAGTATTCAAGAAGGAGGAGCTACAGAAAATACTCATTTTTAGAATGTAACAGATACACGTAAGTAATTTCCGATTAGCTTAGGGAGCTTTTAGTTTAGAGTTATGGCTAAGAGTCATATCCAAAACTGCAAACAGACTTCATGAGAGTTAAATTATTTAATTTTTTCCTTGTTATTTTATCAAAAATTGACAATATGCAGATATACTTTTTAGTTTTTCATGACTTTCATTTTTGATCTATTAAATGCATTTTAAATCTAAACTAGTTTCTTCTACTTGTGTAAGACCTTTTTACTGTTTGAATATCTTAACATATTTAACATAAGCGGAAAATTGTATAGAAATTACTTTAACATCTATTCTCATTACTTTTTACTGCCAACCTCATCATTCAAATACACACAATACATGTTCAGCTGGTATAACTTAATTATGTTCAATTTGTGTAACTCGGTTATTAAAGACCAATTTTTAAAGAGTTCATTTCTATGCCCTATCCAGTTCTTCTGTTGGCTTAAAGGGACGATTGTATGAAAAACACAATTTTAAGAAGGCACATTTTAAAAAATTACTTCAGGTATCTCTTACTCCCCTCCCTGCTCTTCCTGGGATCCTTGTCCTAACTTTTAACTGATTTAAATAAAATGCCTCTGGATGGTTCATCTTCTCCTTCAGTGTCCCTTATGCCCTCTCTCCATGTCTCCATCCTCACATGGAGTACTACATGCAGTTATGCAGATGTGCATGCCCTTAAACTCTACACTGCAATTAAAAACCCGCAGCTGGCCAGTGCCAGCTGGCTTGGGCTATAGGGCTGTTTAATTTCAAGGTAGATGTTCAGGCTCGGGCTGGAGCTCAGGCTCCAAAACCCTGCGAGATAGGAGGGTCCCAGAGCTCGAGCCAGAACGTCTACACCACAATTAAACAGCTCCTTAGGCTGAGCCTCACCAACCCGAGTCAACTGGCACGAGCCAGCCGCAAGTGTTGAATTGCAGGGTAGCCATACCCTAAGATCTCACATCTCTGCACTGTTAAGAGTGAGAGTGGAAACTTAGGCTATGTACACCCTACAGCTTATGTCAGTATAAGTTATGTTGCTCCGGGGGCGGGGAGGGGGGTGGTGAATAAACCGACCTAAGCACTGGTGTGGAAAACACTATGTCGGCGGGAGAGTTTCTCATAGCTACCACTGCTCTCAGGGGCTGGAGTAATTAAATCAAAGGGAGAGCTCTCTCCCATCATAGATTCGTAGATACCAAGGTCAGAAGGGACAATTATGATCATCTAGTCCGACCTCCTGCACAACGCAGGCCACAGAATCTCACCCACCCACTCCTGCTATAAACCTCTCACCTATATCTGAGCTATTGAAGTCCTCAAATCGTGGTTTAAAGACTTCAAGGTGCAGAGAATCCTCCAGCAAGTGATTCGTGCCCCATGCTACAGAGGAAGGCGAAAAACCCCCAGGCCTCTTCCAGTCTGCCCTGGAGGAAAATTCCTTCCCGATCCCAAATATGGCGATCAGCTGAACCCTGAGCATATGGGCAAGATTCACCAGCCAGATACCCAGGAAAGAATTCTCTGTAGTAACTCAGATCCCACCCCATCTAACATCCCATCACAGGCCATTGGGCCTACTTACCATGAATATGTAAAGATCAATTAATTGCCAAAATCATGTTATCCCATCATACCATCTCCTCCATAAACTTATCTGAGTTTAATCTTGAAGCCAGATAGGTCTTTTGCCCCCACTGCTTCCCTTGGAAGGCTATTCCAGAACTTCACTTCTCTGATGGTTAGAAACCTTCATCTGATTTCAAATCTAAACTTCCCGATGGCCAGTTTATATCCATTTGTTCTTGTGTCCACATTGGTACTGAGCTTAAATAATTCCTCTCCCTCTCTGGTATTTATCCCTCTGATATATTTATAGAGAGCAATCATATCTCCCCTCAACCTTCTTTTGGTTAGGCTAAACAAGCCAAGCTTCTTGAGTCTCCTTTCATAAGACAGGTTTTCCATTCCTCGAATCATCCTAGTAGCCATTCTCTGTACCTGTTCCAGTTTGAATTCATCCTTCTTAAACATGGGAGACCAGAACTGCACACAGTATTCCAGGTGAGGTCTCACCAGTGCCTTGTATAACGATACTAACACCTCCTTATCTCTACTGGAAATACCTTGCCTGATGCATCCCAAGACTGCATTAGCTTTTTTCACAGCCATATCACATTGGTGGCTCATAGTCATCCTGTGATCAACCAATACTCCAAGGACCTTCTCCTCCTCCGTTACTTCTAATTGATGCGTCCCCAGCTTATAACTAAAATTCTTATTAATCCCTAAATGCATGACCTTACACTTTTCACTATTAAATTTCATCCTATTACTATTACTCCAGTATACAAGGTCATCCAGATCCTCCTGTATGATATCCCGGTCCTTCTCTAAATTGGCAATACCTCCCAGCTTTGTATCATCCGCAAACTTTATTAGCACCCTCCCACTTTTTGTGCCGAGGTCAGGAATAAAAAGATTAAATAAGATTTGGTCCCAAAACCGATCCCTGAGGAACTCCACTGGTAACCTCCTTCCAGCCTGACAGTTCACCTTTCAGTATGACCCACTGTAGTCTCCCCTTTAACCAGTTCCTTATGCACCTTTCAATTTTCATATTGATCCCCATCTTTTCCAATTTAACTAATAATTCCCCATGTGGCACGGTATCAAACGCCTTACTGAAATCGAGATAAATTAGATCCACTGCATTTCCTTTGTCTAAAAAATCTGTTACTTTCTCAAAGAAGGAGATCAGGTTGGTTTGGCACGATCTACCTTTTGTAAAACCATGTTGTATTTTGTCCATTTACCATTGACCTCAATGTCCTTAACTACTTTCTCCTTCAAAATTTTTTCCAAGACCTTGCATACTACAGATGTCAAACTAACAGGCCTGTAGTTACCCAGATCACTTTTTTTTCCTTTCTTAAAAATAGGAACTATATTAGCAATTCTCCAATCATATGGTACAACCCCTGAGTTTACAGATTCATTAAAAATTCTTGCTAATGGGCTTGCAATTTCATGTGTCAATTCCTTTAATATTCTTGGATGAAGATTATCTGGGCCCCCCGATTTAGTCCCATTAAGCTGTTCGAGTTTCGCTTCTACCTCAGATATGGTAATATCTACCTCCATATCCTCATTCCCATTTGTCATGCTGCCATTATACCTAAGATCCTTATTAGCCTCATTAAAGACTGAGGCAAAGTATTTGTTTAGATATTGGGCCATGCCTAGATTATCCTTAACCTCCACTCCATCCTCAGTGTTCAGCAGTCCCACTTCTTCTTTCTTTGTTTTCTTCTTATTTATATGGTGATAGAAGCGTTTACTGTTGGTTTTAATTCCCTTTGCAAGGTCCAACTCTACTTGACTTTTAGCCTTTCTCACTTTATCCCTACATGTTCTGACCTCAATAAGGTAGCTTTCCTTGCTGATCCCTCCCATCTTCCACTCCTTGTATGCTTTCTGCTTTTTCTTAATCACCTCTCTGAGATGCTTGCTCATCCAGCTTGGTCTACAACTCCTGCCTATGAATTTTTTCCCCTTTCTTGGGATGCAGGCTTCCGATAGCTTCTGCAGCTTTGACTTAAAGTAATCCCAGGCCTCCTCTGCCTTTAGATTCACAGGTTCTTCAGTCCAATCCACTTGCCTAACTAATTTCCTTAATTTTTGAAAGTCAGCCCTTTTGAAATCAAAAACCCTAGTCGCAGATTTATTTTTGTTTATCTTTCCATTCAGTTTGAACTGAATTAGCTCATGATCCCTTGAACCAAGGTTGTCCCCTACAACCATTTCTTCTATGACGTCCTCACTACTCACCAAAACCAAATCTAAAATGGCATCCCCTCTAGTTGGTTCAGCAACTACTTGATGAAGGAATCCATCAGCTATCGCATCTAGGAAAATCTGAGCCCTATTATTATTACTAGCACTTGTTCTCCAGTCTATATCTGGGAAGTTAAAGTCTCCCATGATCACACAGTTTCCATTAGTATTTACTTCATTAAAAACATTAAAGAGGGCTCTGTCCATATCCAAATTAGATCCCAGCGGTCTATAACACACCCCAAGCGCTATCACAGGGGAGGCTTTAGTAGTTTTCTTCCCCAATGTGATTTTTTGCCCCGACGGACTCTGTCTTATCCATTCCATCGCTTCTTATTTCTTTACATTCTACCTCATCATTGATATACAATGCCACTCCACCACCTTTGCCTTTATTTCTGACTTTCCTAAACAGCGCATACCCTTCAATAGCTGTAGTCCAGTCATGACTACTATTCCACCATGTTTCTGTTATCCCTATAATATCTGGTTTTGCTTCCTGCACCAGTAGCTCTAGTTCCTCCATTTTGTTACCTAGGCTCCTCGCATTGGTGTACAAACATCTTAATTTTTGCTGTTTGTGCCTAATTGGGTAAAGAATGTGAGCGAGGTCAGTCATTCTACAGCCAGTATGACCTATTAGACTGGTATCCACTTCCTCCTTATGTCCATTCTCCTACTCATGGATGTATCCTTTCATACTTTGTTTTCTTCCCTCTCAATGCTAAAATCCAGCATGGAGATTACCTGAACATCTCATAGAATCATAGAATATCAGGGTTGGAAGGGACTTCAGGAGGTCATCTAGTCCAACCCCCTGCTCAAAGGAGGACCAATCTTCCATTTTTATCCCAGATCCCTAAATGGCCCCCTCAAGGATTGAACTCACAACCCTGGGTTTAGCAGGCCAATGCTCAAACCACTGAGCTATCCCTCCCCCAACCATCTCCCCCAAAATTCCTAGTTTAAAGCTCTCTTTATCAGTTGTGCCAGCCTCCATCCTAGAAGTCTATTTCCTTCTCTACTCAGATGAAGTCCATCCTGAGAGAACTGTCCTTGTCCATGAATGCCTCCCAGTGGCCATACATCCCAAAGCCCTCCTTATAGCACCACTGCCTGAGCCATCTGTTGGTAGTCATTATCTTGTCACACCTTTGTTGCTCTTCTCTAGGAACAGGCAGAATCCCACTGAAGATCACCTGAGCCTTGATTTCCTTAAGCGTCTTCCCCAGCCTGGCATCTTCTCCCTTGATACGTTCCAGCGAGAATCCTCTGGTATCATTTGTTCCCACATGAAGGATAATCAATGGATTCTTTCCCTCTCCCTTTAGGATCCTTTTCAACCTCAGGTCTACATCTCGTATCTTAGCACCTGGAAGACAGCACACCCTTCTATTCTCTGGATCAGCTCTGGTTACAGGCCTGTCTGTTCTTCTCAGTAAGGAGTCCCCAATCACGTAGACCTGCCTTTTCCTGGTGACGGTGCTATTCTCCAGTCTGTCCCCTGTTCCTTCTGGCCTCAAGTTTCTTTCCATTCCTATTCTCCCCTGTAATCCTCTGGAACCCATCCTGTATCCTCCTGGGGCTCATATTTGGTATAGTCTCCATTGATTCTTCCCCTTTTCCGATAGGACTAGCTGCTCTTCTCTTCTTCCTTACCCTTCCACCTTCAGTGACCACCTGCTGAGCCCCTTCTTCATTTTCCAGCTCTGCAAACCTGTTCTTGAGCTCTATTTCTCCTTCACTAGCCCGTCTTTTCCTCTGCCTGGTTCTCTTAGTCACATGCTTCCACTGTCCACTTTCCTTACCCAGCAGTCTCCCCTCAGAATTCTTCAGTCCTGCTTCCATCTGCAAGTCTGAGCTTTTCCCTTCATCTGCCTCGTGTCTTTGCTCCATAATCTGCTCGAACCCCCTTCTAAACTCAGCCAGAGTTTCCACCTGCATCCCCAATCCTCGGATCTTCTCTTCCATCAGCTCTATCAGGCAGCACTTCTTTCCAGGTACCCCCTCCAGGATCATGTACATACCACAGCTTCCACATCCAGTCATCTTCATTGTGTCTTCCACTACATAGGTCACTCCCACTGTGCCTCCGTAGCTGTCATAGCCTTCTCACCTAAATCCTGTTAATCTGGGAAACACAAACCACACCAAAACACCAGCACCCACAACAAAAACAAACCCCAAACAAGCACCGCAATACAAACTCCCACTGAAACGCCCCTGTTTACAGCTCTGTTTGCTGGCTCCTGTGCCGCTGCAGCTTAGAGCATTTGCACTAGCAGTGCTACGGGGCGCAGCTGTAAGCTCTGTAGTGTAGGCGTAGCCTGAAGAACAGCAAAGAGATAAAATATAGAAATTGAAAGCCAGAGGCCAAAATTAGTGCTTTGCTTCATAACACTGTACACTGAAATCAGGTAACATAAAGGCAGAGCCAGCCTCTGCCAATAGGGATTAGGAACTATGAAAGTGAGATAAGATCCTGAAAGGTTGAGAAGGAAGAGAACAGTAAGAAGTGGTGTTAATATTAACTGCTAAATCCCACAGTGCCACTTCATTCCCATAAATCAGTTTTGACACACACTTAGGCTTTGTCTACATATGATACATTCTCTGTGCTATGAACCATGTGGTCCACTGAGCACATTTATAAAACACATCATCCCCACCCGCCCCACCTTGTAGTGCTCCACATGGCTTTAGAGATGCATGTTCAGTACTGTTTGGATTAGACTTGCATTCACTAGGGTTAAGTACTGGTTAGTCAGTGCAGACTGAAATGATTGACAGTTCTCTCATTACTGTCCCAATGTGTCCTTTCAAAAGTCTCCCAGAATGCACTGCTTCTGGAACCTGTGCTGGGAGCTGGGAATAGGTCTTACAACTGAAAGTTCTCATCAGCACTATCTTGGACTTGGGGCAAATCGCAACGGCTCACATAAGTTAGTGGGGCTAGTGTGGATGCAATGAATCATTTGTGCCTGAAATGGTGCAATCATATGGGTTCAGCTAGGAACTTAGTAAGGACACATCCTTCTGGGCCGTACCCTGCAGTCCCTGGTCAGGCAAAACTCCCATTTGGGCCAGTAGGAATTTTTTTTAAAGATCCAGTTCAATACCTCTAATGAACTATAATAGTGACAAAACTGATATAAAATGAAAATTGCTGCTGTTACTCCCATTGTTGATGTTTCCTGGATATTACTTCACATGATGATATTCCTGAAATTGGATAAATGGTTTTGTAGAAAAGGGGGAGGAAAATACTTGGCCCCACTTAGCATTAACATCAGGGATCTTTCCTGGTCTGAGTACAATGAATTTGTTCTTGATTCAGATCTGTTCTTGAACCCCAGGGCCAAGTACACTAGCCCTGTCGGGGAGAAGACGTCAATAATTCAGATCACATTATTCTGCACGATGCTGACAATTCAATCAGCAACACAGTTGCCTATGTTTCAGAAACGTTTAAAATTCCTAGTTATATAGGAAGTTAATTTGAAAGAGCAGCTGAATGCCTCCTGGAAAACATTGAAGTATTTCTATTTAGCACCCATTCTGCTTGCTTGCTCTGTCGTATATTTTCTGCATTTCTCTAACCTTGTTCTTGATGACAAAAGACATTTGCGTGAGAACAGGATCTTTGTTTCTTAAGTGCTCATCTGTTCCTGCTGTTTATTTCCCATGTAAAGTCATAATCCCCTGCTTGTGGCATCACAATTGGTTGCAGTGGAAACTATTATGTTGTCACAAACAGAGGACTGTGGCTTCAGGTGGGGGGATAAGCAGCGGGAACAGATGAACTCTTAAAAACAAAAATGCTGTTTCATGTAAATGTCCCTAGTAATAAAGAACAAGGGGAGGGGAAATACAATGCGGGAGGGAAAGAGAAAATCAGTATGAGCAGACTTACTTCTGAAAAGTGGGGCTCATGGTTTTCTTTCAGGCAGGAGCAGCTACTTTAAAGTTGGGACATGTCTATGCAGAAAAATTTATTTTTAAATTCGTTTTTTTTCTGACTAAAACCTGAACAAACAAACATTCTCACTCAAATGTGGGAGAGACTGCATGTTCAGGATTTTTTATCCTTATTTCAAGCTTTTTTTTATTCCTGTGCAAATAAATCTGTTCTAAAGAATTGTTAATATTAAGGAAGCACCCCCTTTTGAATGCTGATAGGTTTATTGAGAGCCTGGCTCCCACCAATTCGGCATGGAACACTTGCACTGGATAAAGTAGGAGGACCGTGCTGGAAGCACATCTATGTCAGACCACTGAGCCAACCTACCAAATGCCCTCATCCCACAGGCTGCTCCCATTTAAAAGCATAAGCAGCAAGCTGACATTTATCTTCAGAACATTCCGTTTTAGAATATTGAAATACCCAGTAGAAATCTCAGCTTGTACCTTGTTTTGGTTTTATCTGCGACTTTTTTCCCCATGCTGCTGTTTTGTCCTTTGTCAATGGCAGGCTTCAACACTCTGTGAAAACTGAAAGATTTATAAAAACAGCAGAAACTGGGGAGCAGAATGGGAATGGCGATGGAAGAGAGATTAGCAACAAAACCTATTATGTTCCTTCTATGGGAGCTGCCGATTGGTGTGCTTTCATTAAAATTCTCCTTGTTAGCTTGGGTGATGTGTTGGGGTGAAGGGCTATTTGATGTTTGAGAAGTAGTGAGAAGTTAGCTTTCTAATGATGGACTAATTAGAAAGCCCAGCCTAGCAGGATCCATGGAAATTGATTTGCACAGTGCCATTTTTGCTAATGAGAGTCATGAATACATGTTTGCAGCCCTTTACTTACTTTTCCTCCCTACAGCTAACGAAGGAGAAGTAATCATTAAGAGCTCAGTTATAATCTATACAGAGTTTCCATTACCTTGTAGGAATAGCCAGACTTTAAGAACTCCAATTTTAAATAATGCTCTTTGTTGAGGAATGAGCTCCACAGGTTTTACTGTTGTAAAGTAAGTATGTTTTCTAACACATCTCTACTGATGGTTCTTCCAGGTGTACGGTGAGATAATATTTTTCTGTGATTATCAATAGGCTACCCACAGTGAAGTTTATTGCAGTATGAGACCTAAATGTAGCCATAAACAAACTTCTGATAAATTGGCTATTTGATTTTTCATTTTATTCATCTATGGGTACAATAGGTACTCCCACAAATATGTCAATTTACATGTTTTTCACTCAAAACCTCGATAAAGGTAATAGTGATTGATAATAGTTAATAACTATAATAGTGCTAATGTAATTTACTTAGATTTCTGTAAGATGTTTGACTTGGTACTGCATGACATTTTTATTAAGAAACTAGAACAATACAAAACTAGCACAACACAAATGCAATGGATTAAAAAACTGGCTAACTGGTACCATCTCAAAATGTAACTGTATTTGGGGAATTTTCATTGAACAAGTGTGTTTCTAGTGAGATTCCAGAGGGGTTGGTTCTTGGCCCAACTCTATTTAACATTTTTATCAATGACCTGGAAGAAAATATAAAATCTTCACAGATAAAGTTTGCAGATTATACAAAAATTGTGGGAGTGGTACATAATGAAAGAGGACAGGTCACTGATCCAGAGTGATCTGGATTGCTTGGTAAGCTAGGTGCAAACAAACCATATGCATTTTAATATGGCTAAATGTAAATGTATATGTACCAACAAAGAATGTAGGCCATACTTACAAGATCGGGGACTCTATCGTAGGAAGCAGTGACTCTGAGAAAGTTTTGGTGGATGATAAACTGAACATGAGTTCCCAGTGCAACACTCTGGCCAAAAGGGCTAAAATGTGATCCTTGGATGCATAAACAGGGAAATCTCAAGTAGAAATAGAGAAGTTATTTTACCTTTGTATTTGGCACTGGTGCAACTGCTGCTGAAATACTGCATGCAGTTTTGGTGTCCATAATTCAAAAACAATGTGGATAAATTGGAGAGGGTTCAGAGAGGACCACAAGAATGATTAGAGAATTGGAAAACGTGTCTTATAGAGAGAGACTCAAGGAGCTCAGTCTATTTAACTTGGTAAAGAGAAGGTTAAGAGGTGACTTGATCAGGCTGTGAGTACCTACATGGGGAACAAATATTTGATAATGGGTTCCTCAGTCTAGCAGTCAGTGATTCAACAAGAGCCAACGATTGGAAGCTGAAGCTAGACCAATTCAGACCGGTAATAAGATGTACATTTTTACGTGAGGGTAATTAATTGGGACAATTTATCAAGAGTTGTGGTGGATTCTCCATCGCTGACAATTTTTAAATCAAGATTGCTTGTCTGGTTTCTTTCTTTTTTTAAAAAAGATTAGCTTGATTTCAAAAGAAATTATTTTAGGGAAGTTCTACAGCCTCTGATACACAAAAGGTTAGACTAGATGACCACAATGGTCACTGCTGCCCTTGGAATACATGATATTTGTGTGAACAGAACAAAAATTTGCAATTTTGGGGAACAGCTCACACAGTGACATCACTGCATATGCACTTACCGAGTTCATTTGTGCAAATGCTTTTAACTTACCTAGAGGATGCACACCTGATTGAAAACTGAGGCCTTTGTATGTAGAGAGGAACGCCCTGAAAAGCAGAATTCTTGTGGGATGGGGATCTTTCTGAATCAAATGTATCCTGACACATGGAATGTGGCTGCCTGAAACCAGATTCTCAGTTTCCCCCAAAATGCATCTTTCTAACTTATTTTCCAAATTGGCCAGTGTTGGTATCAAATATGGTGTAAATGTACACAGGTCTTCCCAAGCCAGTCATCTCAAATGTACCGTGTTCCTTTCCCTTACACCTCCCGTCACTTTAAAATAAATAATAATAAATAATAAAAAGACTGACTTTATTCAGTTCTCAGCTCCCTTCACTTATTTTGCTTTTTTAAAAAGTACATTCTTAACTGTGTAAGCGGATCGGTATGGATGTAGCTATAGACTTTGGGAGTTGGCCAAGAGGAGTTTTTTAGATACCTTATTGAGAACACTTCCAGTGGAGCGGAAGGTACAGAAGGGAATTAAGTAAAATTAAGGAACATTGGTAAATTGTCTGTTCAAGGAGCTGAGAGGTAGAGGTAGCAGGGAAATAAAGGGGCTTTTTTGTGGATTGGGGGATGCTAGAGATCGCTCTTACGCAGAGAGGGAGAGATTGAGGCTGCAGAGTTGGGCCTAGAATCAATGGAGATCAATAGCTAGAACTGAAGATGTCAGCCCCACTTAAAGGAGTTGGAAGCAGAGTAGGTGAGAAACCTAAGAATCAGTAACTAGGAGAAAGAATGAGAATTAGAAGGGGAGGGGATCATGTCAGAATGTGTCAGTCTCCTCCTGAAAATCAGCAAGATCCTGGGTGAAAAGGGAGATGGGAAGAGGAAGGGCTTGAGGAGCCAAAGGCAACAAATAGGCATTGAAGTTTTGTAAGGACTTTTAACAATGCTTCCAATAAGGACAGGGACAGAGTTTGGTGCCCGGGGATTGGAAGTCATTCCGTGCATAGCTGTTTGAATGGAAGCAAGGACAAAGGTGAGGGAGTGAGGTGTGTGGGTGTGTGAGTGAGTGAGTGAAAGAGAGAGAATGTCAAGTGTAAGGTCTTGTTTTCACTGGAAAAACAAGGCACATTGTTTACCTTCAGGATAACAAATGCACATGTACTGAAGACCAGGCACTTTGGTTTTACCAGGAGGAAAACTAGGCTAGGTCAGCACTATACTTCTGCCTGGGGTTGACCACACACAGTTGATGTCACAGTAAAACCAAATGACTTGTCTTTATTGTTCCTTAGCTTGGGGTAGCTCACATGCATTCATTATCCCAAGGTAAAATACATCTTGTTTAGCAGTGAAGACAAGGCCTGAGGATACATCTACACATCAAAAAAAAAAAACCTGGCAGAGTGTTTCACAGCCAGGGTCAACTGACTTGCACTCCTGCGACAGGGCTAAAAATAGCAGTGTAGATGTTTGGACTGGAGACCAGGCTCAGAGACCCTCCCCTCTCACTAGGTTTCAGAGCTGGGGCTCCAGCCCGAGCCCAAACAAATACACTATTTTTAACCCTGCAGCATGAGCCCTGCAAGCCTGACTCAGTTGACCCAGGCTCTGAGCCTCACTGCAATGGGTCTTTTTTTTGCTGTGTAGACAGATGTGCCCTAAGTGTGCTCATCTAAAACTGATTTTTGTTTGCCTAAAAGCTTTTTTTTTGTCCTGTTACCAGACTCCCCACCCCAACCCCCATTCCAAAAATACTTCTTCCCAAAACTACCCTTCTTCATCTTGCTGAAATGCAGACCAACAAAAGGAATTCAATTCATAGTTAAGGCTCCATCTGTAACTCCTCTTTTCTAATGTTGTATCCATGCAACATAACTTCCCATACAGATCTGAAGCTGACAGAGCCCAGGAACAATGGGGTCAGCTTTTCTTAGTGCAGCCCAACCTCAGTGGTGTTTATTTTTTGTCTGGTTTTGTTTTTTGTGAGGTTTGTTTATTTTGTTTGTTCAGTTGAAACTTCGTAAGACATTCAAAGAACCCCAAAGCCCTTGGGCGTTTACTGCGCTGTTCCTGGGGCAGACCTGCATGCAGAATTCTGCGAGACTTATCACATAGCATCTACATCTCATGATGACACTCTGAAACTTTAAAAGCTTCCCTTCATTTGAATTGGCTCTTTGAGCACAGACAATATCCATTTAAAAACTAAAATCTGCAAAAGCAATGGTGCGGAGTCCCAGCTCAGAAGAAGCTAATCCAAAATGGCAACTGGGGAAGATACTCCAAAGTAGCGGCCTGGGAGTTCCTCATAGCCCATTCTGGAGCTTTCAACATTTATAATAAGAAAAGGAGTACTTGTGGCACCTTAGAGACTAACCAGTTTATTTGAGCCAGCAGGAGAGTGAGTTTGTATGGGGGGGGGGGAGGGGGGGAAGGGTGAGAAAACCTGGATTTGTGCTGGAAATGGCTCTACTTGAGGATCACTTTAGATAAGCTGTTGCCAGCGGGGGAGTGAGGTGGGAGGAAGTTTTGTTTCATGGTCTCTGTGTGTATATAATGTCTTCTGCAGTTTCCACGATATGCTATGCATCCGATGAAGTGAGCTGTAGCTCACGAAAGCTCTTTTTTAAATCTATCAACATTTATAATATTCCTCCTAAAATGCTCTTTGAGTTATAATATATCCTGTAATGCATATTCTTGTGGGTTTGCCACACTTTTAAAGTGATGCTACTGAATCGAGGTTGATAAATATATCGTATTTTCATGCTTGCTTTAGAGTGTATCTCCTGTAGCTATGTGTTTAAGAAAGTATTATAGTTCAAAGTATTGACCTGTTTGCCTTTTAAAGGTGTCTGTTAGCTATATCAGCAAGACAATGTCCTGCATTGCAGAGCAGTAGTTTGCCCATCATTCTTGCATGGTTCTGATAGATGTATTATTTAACTACAGCATACTATATAAATTATATATAAAAACATATTGTGGAGTACCCTCTTGGCGAAGGGATTTTGCCAGGCAGCCATTATTGTTAATGGGGGTTACGCAGCTAAATCCCCACTCGCTACACTAAAAATCTACACTGCTTTGTATGTACAGCAGGAGAAAACTAGCCATACATCTGAAAAGCCAGTAGATCCAAAGGGATTCAGCAGCTGTTTTAAAAATAGATATAATGGGAAGGAAGAAGCCGTGGACAGAGAATTCACACTAATAATTACAGAACGCTCTGTGAACAAACTTCTTAACCTGTCAGTATTCAGATAAGAGATATGGCCTTCCACTTCCAGAGGCACAAAATTACTTCACTGAGATAAACTGAAATAATAACAAAAAAGCTACTTGAATGAAAAAGTAATGAGTGATGCTAGAAATCTAGGAAATGCTGTATAGGAATAAACCAGTAGGCCACCTAGTTAGTATCCAACCTCCTGCCATGGTAGAAGAAACCAATTGTCCATCTTACACAGTTCTGCCCTTGCCTAAAACTATCCCTTGTTTCCACTTACTCCCCCTCCCGCTCTGTCCATGTTTCCCAGCTCTCTTGCCTTGCTACTCCCTTCACCTCTTTCTCTCACTGGTGACACTGCCCTTTTATGCAGACTTCCTCTCCCATTGAGGAGAACCCAGAGTGTCATCCCTCCACCTTTTTCCTCAAAATTCTTTTTTTTAGTTAACATTCCACTAAAAACTTCCCTCCAGAGCCATCTACCAGTATTCCTGCTCTTGTTCCTAACTTTACCCCAAAATACAAAATAAGATATAAATACCTCCTCCCTTCACCCATCGCCTGTTGTCACTTGTCACCACCTGCTGTGCTTTGTCTTATTTTTATTTGAAAGCTCTTTTAGGTCAGGAACCTATCTTCTTTATACCTCTGCAAATATACCTGCTGCTGTGCTGGAAAATACCAATAGTCCATCTAGTACAGGGGTGGCCAACTTGTGGCTCCAGAGCCACATGCGGCTCTTGAGAAGTTAATATGCGGCTCCTTATATAGGCACCGACTCCGGTGCTGGAGCTACAGGCACCAGCTTTCCAATGTGATGGGGGGTGCTCACCGTTCAACCCCTGGCTCTGCCACAGGCCCTACCCCCGCTCCACCCCTTCCCACCCCCTTGCTCCTCCTCCTCCCCCTCCCACACGCAGAGCCTCCTGTACGCCACAAAACAGCTGATTGGGAGGGAGCGGGAGGCTCTGATTGGCAGGGCTGCCAGTGAGCAGGAGGCTCTTGGAGTGGGGTGAGGGAACTGATGAGGGGCTGCTGATGTATTACGGTGGCTCTTTGGCAATGTACATTGGTAAATTCTGGCTCCTTCTCCAGCTCAGGTTGGCCACCCCATCTAGTACGTTGTCCTGTCTGGCCTATGCTGTAAGGTATAAACATCCTGTAGTGCACCTGGCTAATTGTGCAGTTCTGTACCCTGGTGGGGGGGTTCTTCTTGAACACAGTTTCTGATGCCCTGAAGCATAAAGATTGGTTTGTCTTTAACTTCTATCCATTCTAGTTGGTGATAGCTCCTGTGGACCTGGTGACTTGCCCATAGTCCATCTTACTTTCCATATTGTAGTTTAGATGCCCAAGATTACTTCTACACAGGACATTTAATCTAGATTGAGGGTATGTCTACACTACGAAATTAGGTCGAATTTATAGAAGTCGTTTTTTTAGAAATCGTTTTTATATAATCGATTGCGTGTGTCCCCACACAAAATGCTCTAAGTGCATTAAGTGCATTAACTTGGCGGAGTGCTTCCACAGTACCGAGGCTAGCGTCGACTTCCAGAGTGTTGCACTGTGGGTAGCTATCCCACCGTTCCCGCAGTCTGCGCTGCCTATTGGAATTCTAGGTTGAGATTCCAATGCCTGATGGGGCAAAAAACATTGTTGCGGGTGGTTCTGGGTACATGTCATCAGGCCCTCCCTCCCTCTGTGAAAGCAACGGCAGACAATCATTTCGCGCCTTTTTTCCTGAGTTACCTGTGCAGATGCCATACCACGGCAAGCCTGGAGCCCACTCAGCTCACTGTCACCGTATGTCTCCAGGATGCTGGCAGACACGGTACTGCATTGCTACACACAGCAGCAACCCATTGCCTTGTGGCAGCAGACGGTGCAATAGGCCTGAAAACCATCCTCATCGTGTCCGAGGTGCTCCTGGCTGCCTCAGTAAGGTCGGTCAGGAGCGCCTGGGCAGACATGGGCGCAGGGACTAAATTAGGAGTGATTCAACCAGGTCATTCTCTTTAGTCCTGCCGGCAGTCCTATTGCACCATCTTCTGCCGAGCAGCCAGGAGATGTGGATGTCTTGCAATCCTACTGCATCATCTGCTGCCAGCCAAAGATGTAAAAGATAGATGGAGTGGATCAAAACAAGAAATAGACCAGATTTGTTTTGTATTAATTTGCTACTCCCTCCCTCCGTGAAATCAACAGCCGACAATCGTTTTGGTGAGGTCTGTCAGAGGCACCTTGAAAGCTTTAATGGAGATTCAGTCCTGCCTGAAATACCAGAGGGAGGGATAGCTTAGTGGGTTGCTAAACCCAAGGTTTTGAGTTCAATCCTTGAGGGGGCCATTCTGTGTGACAGTTGTTTTTGTTTCTCTTTGATGTAAAGCCACCCCCTTTGTTGATTTTAATTCCCTGTAAGCCAACCCTGTAAGCCATGTCATCAGTCACCCCTCCCTCCGTCAGAGCAACGGCAGACAATCGTTCCGCATCTTTTTTCTGTGCAGACGCCATACCACGGCAAGCATGGAGCCTGATCAGATCACTTTGGCAATTAGGAGCACATTAAACATCACGCGCATTATCCAGCAGTATATGCAGCTCCAGAACCTGGCAAAGCGAAACCGAGCGAGTAGGCGACATCAGCACAGTGACAAGAGTGATGTGGACATGGACACTGACTTGTCTCAAAACACGGGCCCTGGCAATGTGGGCATCATGGTGCTAATGGGGCAGGTTCATGCGGTGGAACGCCGATCCTGGGCCCAGGAAACAAGCACAGACTGGTGGGACCGCATAGTGTTGCAGGTCTGGGACGATTCCCAGCGGCTGCGAAACTTTTGCATGCGTAAGGGCACTTTCATGGAACTTTGTGACTTGCTTTCCCCTGCCCTCAAGCACATGAATACCAAGATGAGAGCAGCCCTCACAGTGAGAAGTAAGTGGCAATAGCCCTGTGGCAGCTTGCAACGCCAGACAGCTACCAGTCAGTCAGGAATCAATTTGGAGTGGGCAAATCTACTGTGGGGGCTGCTGTGATGCAAGTAGCCAACGCAATCAAAGACTGCTGATATCAAGGGTAGTGACCCTGGGAAATGTGCAGGTCATAGTGGATGGCTTTGCTGCAATGGGATTCCCTAACTGTGGTGGGGCCATAGACGGAACCCATATCCCTATCTTGGCACCGGAGCACCAAGCCGGCGAGTACATAAACTGCAAGGGGTACTTTTCAATAGTGCTGCAAGCTCAGGTGGATCACAAGGGATGTTTCACCAATGTCAAGGCGGGGTGGCCGGGAAAGGTACATGACGCTTGCATCTTCAGGAACTCTGGTCTGTTTCAAAAGCTGCAGGAAGGGACTTTATTCTCAGACCAGAAAATAACCATTGGGGATGTTGAAATGCCTATAATTATCCTTGGGGACCCAGCCTACCCCTTAATGCCATGGCTCATGAAGCCAAACACAGGCAGCCTGGACAGTAGTCAGGAGCTGTTCAACTACAGGCTGAGCAAGTGCAGAATGGTGGTAGAATGTGCATTTGGACGTTTAAAAGCACACTGGCGCAGTTTACCGACTCGGTTAGACCTAAGAGAAACCAATATTCCCACTGTTATTACTGCTTGCTGTGCGCTCCACAATATCTGTGAGAGTAAGGGGGAGACGTTTATGGAGGGGGTTGGAGGTTGAGGAAAATCACCTGGCCGCTGGTTACGCACAGCCAGACCACCAGGGTAGTTAGAAGAGCAGAGGAGGGCGCAGTGCGCATCAGAGAAGCTTTGAAAACCAGTTTCATGACTGGACAGGCTACGGTGTGAAAGTTCTGTTTATTTCTCCTTGATGAAATCCCCCGCCCCTTGGTTCACTCTACTTCCCTGTAAGCTAACCACCCTCCCCTCCTCCCTTCGATCACCGCTTGCAGAGGCAATAAAGTCATTGTTGCTTAACAATCATGCATTCTTTATTAATTCATCACACAAATAGGGGGATAACTGCCAAGGTAGCCCGGGGAGGGGTGGTGGAGGAGGGAAGGACAAGGCCACACAGCACTTTAAAAGTTTAAAACTTATTGAATGCCAGCCTTCTGTTGCTTGGGCAGTCCTCTGGGGTTGGAGTGGCTGGGTGGCCGGAGGCCCCCCACCACGTTCTTGGCATCTGGGTGAGGAGGGCGGTTGGTTACACAGGAGCTGTAACGGTGGTCTGTGCTCCTGCTGCCTTTCCTGCAGCTCAACCATACGCTGGAGCATATTAGTTTGATCCTCCAGCAGCCTCAGCATTGAATCCTGCCTCCTCTCATCACACTGCCGCCATCTTTCAGCTTCAGCCCTCTCTTCAGCCCGCCACTTACTTTCCTTAGCCCGCCACCTCTCCTCCTGGTCATTTTGTGCTTTCCTGCACTCTGACATTGTCTGCCTCCATGCATTCGTCTGTGCTCTTTCAGTGTGGGAGGACAGCGTGAGCTCAGAGAACATTTCATCGCGAGTGTGTTTTTTTCGCCTTCTAATCTTCACTAGCCTCTGCGAAGGAGAAGATCCTGTGATCTTTGAAACACATGCAGCTGGTGGAGGGGGAAAAAAGGGACAGTGGTATTTAAAAAGACACATTTTATAGAACAATGGGTACACTCTTTCATGGTAAACCTTGCTGTTAACATTACATACATAGCACATGTGCTTTCATTCCAAGGTCACATTTTTCCTCCCCCCACCACGTGGCTAGCCCCTCACCCCTCCCCATGGCTAACAGCGGGGAACATTTCTGTTCAGCCACAGGCAAACAGCCCAGCAGGAATGGGCACCTCTGAATGTCCCCTTAAGAAAAGCACCCTATTTCAACCAGGTGACCATGAATCTCACTCTCCTGAGGATAACACAGAGAGATAAAGAACGGGTGTTGTTCGAATGCCAGCAAACTTGCACTGCAATGCTTTGTTCTACAATGATTCCCGAGTACGTGCTACTGGCCTGGAGTGGTAAAGTGTCCTACCATGGTGGATGGAATAAGGCTGCCCTCCCCAGAAATCTTTTGCAAAGGCGTTGGGAGTACATCCAGGAGAGCCGCAAATGCCAGGGCAAATTAATCATTAAACATGCTTGCTTTTAAACCATGTATAGTATTTTAAAAGGTACACTCACCAGAGGTCCCTTCTCCGCCTGGCGGGTCTGGGAGGCAGCCTTGGGTGGGTTCGGGGGGTACTGGCTCCAGGTCCAGGGTGAAAAACAGTTCCTGGCTATCGGGAAAACCGGTTTCTCCGCTTGCTTGCTATGAGCTATCTACAGCTTCTTCATCATCATCTTTCTCATCCCCAAAACCTGCTTCCGTGTTGCCTCCATCTCCATTGAAGGAGTCAAACAACATGGCTGGGATAGTGGTGGCTGAACCCCCTAAAATGGCATGCAGCTCATCATAGAAGTGGCATGAGCGGCCGTTTGCCTCTCTGGTTTTCTGGTAGGCTTTCCTCAGCTCCTTAAGTTTCATGCGGCACTGCTTCGGGTCCCTGTTATGGCCTCTGTCCTTCATGCCCTGAGATATTTTGACAAATGTTTTGGCATTTCGAAAACTGGAATGTAGTTCTGATAGCACAGATTCCTCTCCCCATACAGTGATCAGATCCCATACCTCCCGTTCGGTCCATGCTGGAGCTCTTTTGCAATTCTGGGACTCCACCATGGTCACCTCTGCTGATGAGCTCTGCATGGTCACCTCTGCTGATTAGCTCTGCACTCACCTGCAGCTTGCCACGCTGGCCAAACAGGAAATTGAAATTCAAAAGATCACAGGCCTTTTCCTGTCTACCTGGCCAGTGCATCTGAGTTGAGAGTGCTGTCCAGAGCGGTCACAATGGAGCACTCTGGGAAAGCTCCCGGAGGCCAATACTGTCTAATTGCGTCCACAGTACCCCAAATTCGACCTGGCAAGGCCAATTTCAGTGCTGATCCCCTTGTCGGGGGTGGAGTAAGGAAATCAATTTTAAGAGACCTTTAAGTATTTAAAAAAAAAAAAGGACTTCGTTGTGTGGATGGGTGCAGGGTTAAATCGATTTAACGCTGCTAAATTCGACCTCAACTCCTAGTGTAGACCAGGGCTAAGACTTGAAGTGAATTTAAAGTGAATTAACTATTACTGATTAACTTCATGTGTGGATGTTCTTATTCAGGAATAATAGTACCTTATTCCAGAAACATCCACCCATGAAGTTAATCAGGAATAGCTATTCTGGAATAACTCCCTGTATAGACAAGACTTTTGTCATTTTGGCTGGCTTTCCGCTCTTATTTGGGTTGAAGTACCCTTTCAAACTTCACTTTGTTTCCCCTGTCAGCCCTGTATCTGCTTCCCTCGAATAAACTGGAGACCAGTTGCAGAATCCAACACCAGACATCTGCAAAGATGAGGTCTTAATGCCAGAACCTGCCCCTAGACTGCCTCTGTGCCTTTGTGCTTATTGTGGATCTTCTCTGATTGGCTGCTGCTTTTCTTTTTCCTGTAAAATTAGCGTCAGTGTATGACCTTTCATAGCCATGGGACCTAAAGGAGAGGATTAGACAGGAGTGGGGATATTTGTTTTGGACATCGAGGGAGAGCATGGTTTGGACCTAAAGCCATTTAATGTAAAACTAGTTAGATATTGAGGGAGTTTTCCCTGCTCATTGACATGGACATAGGAAATAACTACAAAATCCCACCTCTGCATTCTCAATGAGATGTTGTTTGGGCATCATCCAGTCAAGGAGCAGAAAAAATACCATGTGATTTTAGGTGACCAACCACATAGTGTGAATATCAAATTATGAATAGTAAGTACTCAAAACAAATAACTTTTGGGCAACCCATGGACTGAAATATGTTTGCATCTACCAAAGTCAAATAACAAATGCATTTTTAAAAACTGAAATCTGTAGAAAATTTGGAAACAGAAAAAGGGGTTAAATTGGATGAATTAATAGTTTGCCCAGTTATAGTGGTTATATTCTTACCCTAAATAAGCAACCAAATATGAGTGAAACATCTTTGCATTACCCATTGGCCAACTATGTAAAATTGCCAGAATTTCTGGTTCTGTCACGTAGTAGTCTTATGTGTGTATCACTGGGGAGTTGGAGCAATCTAGGTTGAATTCCCCCCCTCCATCATAGAGCTTGTGACTCATCCTGTATTATGTAGCCCTCCTAGTCTGCTCTCCCTGCATAACATATTGTGGCAAAACTAAAACTCAGCATGCCTTGTGCTTCAATTTTTTTCACTTTTGTGCTCTTGGATGAGTAAAATCTATTGCCTCTGGGGTTTATTGAATCAGATAAAGCGAAGAAGAGGACGCCACAGAGTTTTCTTGCTCACCAAGTTGGGGACCAGCTGGCACCTGCGCATCTCCTTTCCTGGGCTGTGATGTGATTTTTCTTTTTTATTTCCTTCACAGTTGGTAGCATCACTTTAAAAAAAAAAATGGATACTCTGCAGCAAAGAACAGGATGTGTAGCCTTATTCAAAGCCCCAAAACAGAGTAAACACACATGTTAGTATTGTCTCTTCTGATGTTTCTTTCAGTCATGTCTAAAAGGGAATAAAGAAGAAACTCAAGATTACCCTGAACACCTATGGGAAAAATACATTTATTAGAAGAAAAAAATTCTGATTCACCCCCTTACTATCTACGTCCTAAAATGGTGGCCCAGAATCCCAGAGCTTGCAAAATTGTTTCCATAAAGCTTTGTTCCCATATCATAGAACACTATACTATTTGTTTTGATGAAGGCAAAACCCTTTTCCCTTTGTGTCATTAAACTGTGGAATTTGAGTACCCAAACAAGTACCAGATTGTTCAGTGAATGAAATTCAAATAACAAACCTAGGAATAAGATGCTCTGTGTTTCCCATGGGAAACCTATGTGTGTGCAAAACTGCTCTCAGGGCCTTGCTCACCTTGTCCAATGTAATATGTAGGCCAAGGAGCTAGAATTTCTGAAACTGCAGCTCCGATATAAAATATCTGTTAACTCTAAGTAGCAGTGATGGTTGGTTTCCCAGTGAACATGTATTTCATGAACAACCATCATGTGTATAGCCTTCAAGCTGCAGGTGTCTAATCCCTAAAAGTTAGGCACAATCTCATTTAATTTCAATAGACACATTTTAATCTGAACCCAGTTCCATATACGTACCTCTTGTGTAAAAGGAGTTTTTATTTTTGATGTCTCAGCCCTGCTTGAGATATTTTGGCAGGTCATTGTGCCCAAAGACTTTAGCTCTTCAGTGTTCTAATACGTAAATTTCAGTGCACACACTTGGTGGACGCAGCAGCATGGTAGCCGTTTGTATTCTGCAAGAGTTATTCTGAAAAGTAAACATCAGCTATATTGAAACACTAAATAAATGTCCAAGCAAATTTCCTAAGGCTGTAACTTTAGTGAAGATATTTGCAATTTGCCCATGCTGTTTCTGCATCATTGTTTTGTCTAAGTGTCTATTTCTGTTTTTCAACAAAATTGACATGAAACCGTAGGTGAAATCCTGGCTCCATTGAAGTCAATAGCAAAGCTTCCATTGATTTCAATGGGACCAGGATTTCACTCCAAGTATTTAAGAGCCAGGGGCACATTCTTAAAGCAGCAAACAGTAACCACAAAGGAAGGAATTGTTTCTTACATGTACAGCACTGCACAAAGTTGCATCTTCCTCTGAACCAAAATATTGGCTGTTACTTAGGAATAAGATATCAGGTCTTGTAGAACAATTGATAGCCTAAAGCAGTATGGAAATGCTTGCCTTCCTATAATGTGTAGAGAGGAAGATGTAGCTGTGATGGGGGGTGGGAAGAGTGTGTGTGTGTGTGTATTTTATATGTACGTTATATATTAAAGGCTTTTAACAAAAATTCTTATTCTAGACAAAAAATTAAAGAAAGACTCTAACTCTAATCAAACCAACATATCTCAGTATTTTTCTTTTCAGCACAAGGGAGTTCTACCATATATTATCTATCCTTTTCTATTGCCTAAAGGATAACTTTTCATATTGGGAGAAAGTGAATTATCAATTATCTCTTCCTCTTTCTAGACTGAGACCATATTCTGGCTTCCTCTGGCTGCATAATTAAAGGTGTGCCCATTCCTCTGGAAGGTTGTTGCTGACACAAGAAAGCAAAGGTGGAAAGAAGTGATGGGCTATATCTAGGGAAGTTCTTTTGGTAACAGCAAAGATGTGGCCATAATCTTCTCCTCACATCAACAAAAAAATCTCTAAAATTATTTTAGTTTTTATATTTTAAAGGAAAGAGAGAGGATGGGGAGAGGCGTTGAGGGGCCAGATGGATGGATGCATGCATGTCTGGCTCCTTCACTGCAAAAACAGGATGTGTGTTTTTGTTTTAAATGAACATTCTATGTAGGTAGAACAAAATTTCCTGTTCTACATCACAGAGCTATATTGTACAGTACTGCCTTTGCCCATATGCACTGTTATCTAGGAGGCTCAGTGTGAGTGAACCAAGGATGTTCTGTGAAATATAGTTTTATCAAATCACTCTCACCAAAAATCCAGACCTCGAAGATGCTGGAAATAGGCATAGTTCCTGAGGTCTGACCCCCTGAGGAGCAGCATTTTGAGGTCTGCAGAGAGGGACAGGGAGTTTAAGTCTATATTTTTAGATCTTTTCTTTTTATCTTAGTTTTTCTTGTAGCCAGGTTTGTGTGTTAGGAGAGTCTGGATGATCGGCAAGTCTGTGGTCTGGAAGGGAGTTACAGTAATTAACTTGGGGCTTGGCTACACTTGCAAGTTAGAGCACATTAAAGCAGCCCCAGGCACCCTAACTCCTAACATGTCCCCACTGGCAAGGCACTTAGAGTGCCCGGTCTCTGCAGCTGGAGCGCTCCTGGTAATCCACCTCCATGAGAAGCATAACGCTTGCTGTGCCCAGGCTGAAACGCCCGGGTGTCAGTGTGGATGAAGTGTTGCATTACTGTGCTGTGATTGGCCTCCAGAAACGTCCCATAATTCCCTGAACTCAAGCCACTCTTGTCACTATTTTGAACTTGGCTGTAGGAATGTGAATATCCCCTTTCAAAGCTCCGTTTCTGACATCCAGCATGCTTACCTGCTCCGGGACAAAGCAACCCATTACTGTGGAATGCTGCTTGCCGTGAGTGTGTGAGAGAGGCAGGTGGGGGAGGGGGTTTGCTGCTGTCTTAACTTACAAGACAGCATGCTGACATACTCTCCGCACCCCAAAAAACCAACTCTCTCCCCCCACATACACACAACACACTCCCTGTCACATTCCACACATACCCCCCCATTTGAAAAGCACGTTGCAGCCACTTGAACGCTGGGTTAGCTACCACAATGCACTGCTCTCTGTGGCGTTGCAAGAGCTGCTAATGTGGCCATGCCAGTGCGCTTGAATCTGACAGTGTAAACACATGGCAGCGTTTTCCCTGCTGCCGTCTCCGAAGGCTGGTTTAACTCCCAGTGCTCTACATCTGCAAGTGTAGCCATGCCCTTAGTGATCCACCTTTACAGCAATGCTGTTAGGAATCTTGGGAAGGGAGACTGTCTTCACAAGATTTCATGCTCAACTTTGCACGCCCAGAGATTTGCAAAATCTTTAGATGAACATCAAAAATTTGGGGGGGGGGGGGGGGGGCTTAACTTAACTGAACTGAACCTCCAGATGGTGGTTCATCACAGCCAGAAATTAGATCAAGAGGAGAAAAAATATTGGTGCTTGAAAATATTCCTGCAAGGATCTTGACTGAGAAAACTATGGTGTGAGTTAGGGCAGCAGGAGAAGTGTCCACTAATCTTGCGGTAAAAGAAGGGAATAGTTAACTTGAATTTCAGGAAAACTTTCCTAACAGTGAGAAGTTATGGAACTGTCTCCCATTGGAAGTGTTGGGCACCCATCTTTTGGGGACAATTAAAACTGGGCTGGACTGGACTGACCACTAGTTAACTCCCATATAAATAACTTTGAGGTGAAATTAAAGTTGCAGGTACATATCAGAAGGAAGAACAACTGACTGATCCTTTACTGTAGGAGCCAAGTGGCCTTGAACCCTTTTGAAAATAGTAGTGATGCCTGCAGACACGTGTCCCTCAGATCCTCTCTTCCTAGGCCAAAGATATAAATAAGTCACCTGTATCAACAGTCCCTAGGATCCTATATCTCCAGAAGTGCTATTCGTAACTGAGCTATAAAACAAGACTGAGGAGAGAGGTCAGTGTAGCTCTGTGTAGGCAATACATTCAGAGATCAGTATCACACAAGGTCAGTAACCCCTTCTTTCCTTCATGAAGCTCCATTGTAAGAGAGAAGCTAGCAGTGACTTCCCCGATGAAGTGGGCTGGGGTCCCTGCTAGATGAATAGCGATTGAAGCATTGTTGCCAAAACCAGCATCATTTGTGAAAGGGTGAGCTAAGCTCCATATACAAGTTCTATAGATTCTTCTTTGAGTAGTGTCCCTGTGGGTGCTCCACTGTAGGTATGTCTGTGTCTCTGCGTTGCTGATCGGAAAACTTTGCAGTAGTCCATCCCGCCCACACGTGCGCTGCTCTCTGCCTGCCATGAGGCTAGCCAGTATGCACGGGCAATCCCTCCTCAGTTCCTTCTCTACCACAAGAGTCGACTGCTAGAACTCCGAAGTAGAGTGGAGGAGGGCGGGTCTTGGAGCACCCATTGGGACACAACTCAAACAACCATCGTTACTGCACAAGGTGAGTAATTTCTTCCTATCAAGGGCACATTATGGATACTTGCATAGAAACTGCTATCATCATAAAAGAGTGAGCCATAAAGTGCCCTGGCTGTGAACGAGACTAGCTAGAGCTAGATACACAGCCTAATCTATGTAGACAGGTTTTGAACTGAGATGACATTACCTTTGGATTTGTTTGCAAAGGCCACAAATAGCCTGTTTGATTTCCTGAACTGCTTAGTTTAGCCTAATTAGTAATTAACAGCACTTGACATCCAGGGTGTGCAATCTCCCTTCCTAAGATGCCTATGCGGCTTTGGAAGAATACCAGCAGAGAAATGGATTGATTTAAATGGAAGTTGCAAACAATATTGTCAAAAAAAATTGGGTGAATCCTATGAACTACCTTGTATTTTATATGTAGCTTGAATATGGTATAAGATAGGTTTGTTAACGATGCCTGAAAGTCTCCTGGGTGAGCTGATGACCACCAAAATAGTGCCCTTCAGAGGTGGGCAGAGAGCCAGATCTCAAGAGCGCAGTGTACCCCCCATGTAAGTTTAATACAATAATTTTTTTTTAAAGTTCTATACTTGTATGCATAAAAAGAACACACAAAATTAAAAAGAACATTCAGAATTACACATTTTTTATCCTATCTAGCGTAAGAGCTGTCAAAGCTCATGCTTCAGGACATACTAACACAAGTTAGGACGTAAGTTCCCCTGAGAGGAGCTTAATTCCAGTATGCATTCTTTGGCACCGTACTCTGAAGCATCTGGTACTGCCTACCGCTGGAGATAAGATTCTGAACTAGGTGGACCCTTGATCTGATTCTCTCTGACTATTCCAATGTGCTGATGCTGGAGGAAACGTTCCAATGTACTAATGTTCCTTTTTAATATCCAACACTTCCATAGTTATGGTAGCTTTATTTCAGTACAACTGTGGTGGGTAATGGAATCATTAAAAAGATACTGTGAACTTTAAGATCATACCAGTGCTTTGACAGTATGGTAATATGCTCATTAGAAATACTTTAGACACTTTTTAAATCATTTTTACTTCAAATCATTTGTTACTAATTACACCTTATAGCATAAAACTGAAATCCAGAGATGTGAATGTTAATAGCATAATGTATTTTTCTGTGATGTTACTTAATGTACTATGTGAAAATAAAGATCCAGTACCTGGCCCAAGTTTGCTCCCTTTGCGCTACTCAGGAAGGCATGAAAGGAGCAGAAAATGGCTGCAACTTCCCAGCTGGGGATTTCTCCCTGCGTAAGAGAGTCTCCCACAGATAGTGTGTCTGTGTAGGCCTTTTCTATCTTCCTTCAGCCTTCTGGCAGTATTGCACTTTGCTGATCCTTGCCTGGCAGATGGCCCCATGGGAAGTAAAGCCAGCCAACATAATTTAGACTACACTTCAGACTGCTTCAAGTTATACAGGAGATAGCTTAGCTTAGAATGAGCTACAGGCATGGGATCCTTAACCTGTTGGATCCCTCCTCAGCTGTGTCCAGTGAAACCTGCAACCCAATGTGTTAGGAAATATATAGGCTGTTACTGTCCCTTTTTATTACATATAATGTGTTTTACAGAACTGTACCATAAACAGCCTCCATCTATTGGTTCCCCCAGTGCTACATTCCAGTTATGTCTCAACCTAGCCAGGAGAATGGAGTTGGAGATCTCCTAGTGTAGTTCTCTTCTACCTCTAATCCCTGGTCCTGTGAAATCAAATATTCAAAGCCCTGTAACTGACTTGTGTCTGCCTTTTCTGCACACATGGGCACAAAAATGAAGAATTAGTGAGGGAGACCGGATCAGTGACGTACTGAGTGCGGAACAAATGTTTGGTAGCTTCAGGCCTGTGGAAAGCGATGCATACAAATGACAGTTCATGATGCTGACATGAATACTGTCCTCTTAAAAGAAGCCTTGAGATGCTCTCAGCCACGTGGTCATCCTGTAACAACACCTGGCCCCTTTATAGCTTCTTGATTAGTACTGTAGTTAATTCGCTATGTTGGAGAAAGTTTTGTTTGAATACCCCATACCGAAGAATGTCATAATCTTCTCTTTCCTTAACTCTTTCAGTTAAATATGGTGGTTTCTATCTCTTTTACTTAGGACAGGCCAGGACAGTGTGTGTGCAACTCCTAGTTTTTGTGGTTTTCACCCCTTTGTAGCTAGTAGTTATGTCATAACTTCTTGTATTGCCATTGAGAATTTGCTGACTGCAGCATAAATTACGTGAGAAGTCAGTCTATAGTATTTAAATATATACAAAGGTAGTTGATGCAGAAACAATATGTACATTACATTTCTGAGTACCCCACTGTCCATGAGGTTAAAAGGTGCAATAATGTACTGCATCTCTCAAGGCTCATGTTCTAGTAGCTATCCAAGGGTTTTACACTGGAGTCCATCACTGTAGGAGCAGGAGCTCTAGTATGTTTTAGGCAAAAGTGAAATGAGTTGGTGGGGGTCTCTGCCTGATCCATACCGTACCTGTACACATCATAAAACCACCACAGTTTTTAGGAGAAAGGGGATAGGTTTGACAGTGTCTAGGCTAGCAAAGGTCACAGATCTGCTACCTTTCCTTTCAGGCCTGGAAGAGCAGGTGGTGGTGCAGATCAGCACTGATATACATTGGTGCAGCAGCACACGTCCATGTCTTAGAATAGCAAGATGGGGCAGAAAACTAGGATTGAGGTCCATTGACAGAGTTGCTGGGGTTGGAGCAGGCGCTTGGGTCAGTATCGCTAGACCCTAACTTTCATAAGAAACTCCCCTATGAGTTTAGATAGTAATAAAGGTGAAGATAAAATTGGTTGGCTGGCTTGTTTGTTGTGGGATTATTTTTTTCCTGAAAAGAGGCACAGCATAAACAAAAGCTGTTCTGAGCTATCAGTTTGGCTAAAATATGGTCTGTGCGGCTCTTGGTGCAGGGAGCATCTGAAGCCTTTACTGCAGACAAAGAGAAGGGAAGTACTGTTGATTCCTGATGCACCATCTTTCCTCAGACCTTTTTAAAAAAAAAAAAAAAAAAAGTGGAGGAGTGTTTGTTTTGCTTTTTATAAAAGGGATTTTTTAACATATTCGAGTTATTATCCCCATCAAGCAAGAAGTCAACTAAGAATCCCTGCTCAGAGTTTAATCCATCCTTCCCCCAACTCCTCTTCATGCTGTGCTGGGGCCTTGGCAGAAACATCTCCCATCCCTCCTTTGTTCCCATTTCCCTTAAACAGTAACTCAGCGAACTCCTGTTTGGTGCTGATCCTGGCTGCAGTCTTCAGTCAGCATTGATAATTAGACTTTGAGATAAGCCATCTGCTTGCAGGTCCCTAGTGGTCTCTGGGCTTGAAACAGAGCTGCAGAGGCCAGTCACAGGTCTGTAGCAGGAGAAACCTGTCAGTGACATAGCATCTGCTCACTGAGATACTGAGCCGCTCTTGCAGTTGAGCACCTACGTGCTGGGGGTTTTAAAATGTCACTGGCCAGGAGGAGAAAACAGCAGCTCTATAAACAGCATTTTCTCTCTCTCTCCAAAGGGTGTTGGGCTATGGGGGCTACCGAGGGCAAGCTGGGAAGAGACAGGGAGCTGAATTCAATAGTGAGTTAAAGATTTCTTCATGCATTGAGGGTCTGAGCCAGGCAGGGAATGGAAATCTTGCCCAAGTTAATGCTGGCTGGCTGAAAGGAAAAAAATAAATAAATCTGCCTCTTAGATGCTGTTTGTTCTATGTTTTTGGCACTCTTGTCCCTGTCTTACAGATCATTAGCAGTACTTGAAATTATGTTTGAAAGGAGACCTAGAAATAAGAGGTCATTTGAGAGGTTTAAAAGCTCACAAACACACAATTACCAAGCAGCCGCACTGGGTTCAGAATTGAGATGCAGAGATTCACTACTTGTGGAATCATCCCCGTTCCTGCCTCTAGTTTTCTTTCCCTAACATTTAACCAAATCCCTTGCTTGTTTTGGACTGCTCTGTGCCATGATTCTCACAGTGGATTACAATAGTGTATCTTATTAGTGAGCTCCCAGCTAGTCCCGTTGCTATCATGAACAAGAATCTGCCCTAAACCCACTTTTCTTAGGTTTTTTCCGACTTTTACAGAGTACCTCATCTGAACTGAAAGGGAAAAAATGTTTGGTTTCCTTTCTTTCCAGTCACAAATGGGAGCTTCGCTCAAATCAACCCCTCTCTTTCTAGTTAGAAGAGGAGCAGGTCAGTAGAAGACTCTCATTTTGTCAAGCAAGAGACTGTAAGGATAACCTCTGTATTTCAGCTCTTTGAATCGGCCTTGTCCCAGGTGCATACCAGAAAGGATCCAGTGCCCCCGGAAGTCAATGGGAGTCTTTCAGTGGATTGAGCCCTAATATTTTAGAGGTTGTGCCATTTACTCTTCTAGGGAGCCCCCTACGGTCTAGTCATGAAGTGTCATTGGTTGAATGACCTCAAAGGAGGTTCCAGAGCACTCTGCTCATCCTACAAGTGGGGAAAGGAGAGAATCAGTTTATTTTGTAATTGTTTGTTGTCTTTAGTTACTTGGGAGGTGCTCAGATTCTGTGGTGAAGAGGGCCACAAAATTACCTAGGTTGAAAAGCAGATGCAGCTGAGACATGGAGGATGGGGATGGGGGACAGTGTCAAACCATCCACTAATTTTAGTTGGGGATTGGTATTCCAGGCAACAACTTGCCTTTTGGCTATCCCTGCCAGAAGACATCAGGCTGACGGGAAAGGAGGGAAGAGGGAGTTTCGTAGATTCATAGATACTAAGGTCAGAAGGGACCATTATGATCATCTAGTCCGACCTCCTGCACAACGCAGGCCACAGAATCTCACCCACCCACTCCCTGCGAAAAACCTGCAAAGCTGGGAATAAGCAAAGAAAAACTGGGGGAAATCGAAAGCGATCCATGAAAACCACCTCAGATTGGTGAACTTGAATTACATTTAATTTTAATCCTTAACATTTATCTAAAAGATGATTGGGGGAAGGTTTATTAGGATTCTGTGTTCCTGGAGCCATGCTTTGAAAGAACACTGCACACCATGATAGCTTGCATGTCTAATTGGAAGTTTTTCCTCTCTTGATCACCTAAAGTCAAATTCATTTACTCTGCTTGAAACAAGGATTTAATTTTTATTTTTTATTTATTTATTTATTTTTGGCATCAAAAGATGTCTCTGTCTTGGTGCAGAACCACAGCCTGCTAATCAAGAGAGGGCCCATTACCAAACCTGCTTTATGAATATTCACATCAGAGGGCAGCACCAACCTCATTAGGAAGGGTGTTGCAATCATTATTAAACTGTTGGAGCCCATTATGATTCACAGTGCTGTAATGATGACTGATACCCACTGAGGGCAGCTGAGAAGAATACTGGAACATAATGACCTCACTTTTTCTTCCTAAGGCTACAGAGCTTTTAAAGCTTACGGCTTATATCATTTGTGTCCTTTTCATCCATTGTGTGAAAGTAGTCTTAATATCCCCGATTCTTCTGCAGAAGTGGTGCAAAGAGAAACATCAGAGCAATTAGAGATCCCAAGTACATTACATTTGGGTGATGCTGTAAAGTCACTAGTACCATTAATTCTTTCAGATATAGGGATTCTATTAATGAGGGTTTTTTTTCTTGTCAATTATACTAAAAGCTTATAAGCCATATCAGGCCCCTCCTGTTCCTTCCTTGTAAGATGAAAAAGACAGTGCTATTGTTAAACCTGAGTTTGATCATTCTAGGAATAGCCCTGCTCTAGTTAATGGGTCTTCAACATTTACCCCCTTCTTTACTTTCCTGCTATGATGAGAAAATGCGCCTGAAGATAAATCCTACTACAAATAACCCATGATGTACAACTTCTGTCTGTACTGAGATTCTTGCTGTACTCAGACACAATGAGGAGAGGTGAGATTGGTTTGTCCAACCCAAAATCTCAATCTTGGCTTGCTTTAATTTACTTAAAATAATGTCTGAATTAGCATATTTAGGGGTGGGTTCGGTTGGTGGGGTTTTTTTTGTTTGGGTTTTTTGCATTTATAAGAATCAAAAGAGAATGTATAAAGCCATTAGTGCATCTCCTGGGCACAGGTAGAGAGAGGTTTCCAATCACAAGCTTTAAATATGGATGACACAATTATATCAAACCAAAGGAATTCCCATGTGATACTTTCAGTCTTAAATGTGATTGTAGGAAATGTGCAACGCACAGTAGCTGGTGGAGATCTCTACAGCTTTTTTGGGGTACTCTAGACAATTCAATTTTTTTTTCTTTTAATGACTCACATCATGGTGACCTTCTTTCAACCAAGAAGAGCTAGATGAGATTCCCCAGGGAATCCAGCAGTGCTTCTCCTAGCACAGCCTCATGGGATGCTCCAAAGGCACTCCATCTCTGCTGCTGCACAGGCTGTCTCTGTGTCTCTTACAGTTTAGGACTGGGACCTGGCTGTCTTGTGTGGCAGTGAAGACTAAGTACATCAGTTTTAATGTGGTTTTAATTGACATTTCTTGCTACAATGTTCTTTTTATAAACTTGCAAGAGGCTGTTTCTGAAACTGATCATAAATTATTCTGTGATAATGATGCTTTAAAAGAGAGACTTTATGGGAAACTATCTTTAAATTTCAAGCAGGACAGACGTGCCAACTAAGAGTACCTCTTTTGTGGGTCTCTCTCCAAATTGGCTTCCCTAGTAACTTTAGTGAGAAATCTCGCTATCTCGAGAGCACTCCGTTCTTTGGCTACCGTCTTGGGAAATGTGAGTGAATGTGCCCTAGTTGCTTGAAGCATAATTGTTATAGATGATCGCAGCAAAAAGTAACAGTGGTCTTTATAAGATAGAAAAGGAGAGCATTCAATCAACCAACCAGAGTGTTAATTAAATCTAGTGAGGGAAGTGAAGGCATAAAGGGGTCTTGTAATAAGCAGGACTGAGTACACCTTTTTTGATTAATGATATTGCTGAGTGGATTAATTAGGAGACCAGCTCAGATGCTACCTAGAGAGACCCACTGAGCTGACATGGATGTCTAATGCTTCATCGAGGGAAAACTGGAATAGGTTTCTTTATGAAGACTGGGACATTTCTCCTTTCCAGTGACTTGGCAGAAATATTAAGCTGTGAAGCAGATGGCCTCTGGCAATAAGAATCTCTAATTAGGCTGTTTACACAGCACATAGTGACGGCAGAACATTTCTTATCTAGGATCTGTGGGGATGTACCCACAAGCAAACCTTTCCAAGATGCATGTTCAGACTGTAAGATGTTAGATTAGGGTGAAGCTAATTCCTCAAGCCCAATAATATCCGTCATTCCTCAGGTTCGGTCACTGACAGTGCCCTTTCTCCCTGAAGTAATACCTGTTTTCAGATGGGACCAGCTCAAGACATCTAGGTTTAGTGAACACCATGTGGGAGGCAGACTTTGGACAAAGCACTGTTGAGTGGCAGGGTAACTGTCACCACTCATATATGCTAAATGGCATACATTGTTGGTTGATATCAGGCTGCCTTATCTGAGCTGCTCTCCACTTCATTAAACACCTTCATAAAGAAACAAGTGGGCAAAGCTGCAACGTGGGAACCACTGCAGAACACTCAAAGGAAATCTAGGTTTCTGGACTTTCATTTTCGTTGTTTTCATTCTACTAAACCTTTCACTCCCTGGATCTCCAGCATGAGGCTCTCTTAAACTAGTGAGGAGAGTTCATCAGGGCTTGCTTTGTGATCAGGGACTCCCATTTCTCTCTATTTACTAGACAGGGAATTTCCCTTACACTAGACGAAGGGCTATTTTTTGTTTTTAACATACTGATATCAAACAAATCTAAGCTGATCTCACAAGAGCCCCTGCATTGGCTCTTATAGCCCTCTGTCACCCCTACAGGACTACTTCTTGCTTATTAATACATTTTCCTACTGATAACATTGAGTACAGTAGTACCTCAAAGATACGAACACCAGAGTTACGGACTGACTGGTTTACCAGACACCAAGTGAAACCGGAAGTAACCAATCTGACAGCAGCAAAGACTCCTACCCCCTTTCCAAAAAAGCAAATACTGTACTGTGCCTGTATTGCATTTTAAAAGTAGGCACATCTGAGCTGGCTGTCCCCACCTCAGCCCCATGCGTGGCAGCCACTTACAGCAAGATGCTTGGTAAGAGAATGCTTGGTAAGAGGAAGTACCTAGTTCCTAATAATTCTGCTAGCCCCCATAATAATATCGTATGATGTATATGGGATCAGCATAGGTCCATCTAGTCCAGCATCCTAACTCTCGTTCAATATTTACATAATGCTTTAAGAGAAAACAGAATCTGCTCTTCTATCTGATATACCTGGGCTTGGATGTTCAAAGGAACCTAAGGGAGCGAGGTGCCCAACTCAGATTGACTTTCAATGGATTTTGGCAACTAACCTGTGTAGATTCCTTTGAAAACCCCAGCCCTAGTGAACTGTGCAAAGCAATCCAGGAAGTGGGGATGAGGAGCGAATGGCAGAGGGAATTCCTTCCTGACTCCTCTGTGCAATCTGTTTATGCCTTGAAGCTTGAATGGTCCCAAAAGTATCCACCTAATTTTGTCTTGCCAGTGATGGACCCTGTAATGGGGTTTACAAACCCGATACAGAGCACAGGTAGAAGAGAGCCTTCCCCACTTACAGGCAACCAGACTGACCACAGCTCAGCACAGCCAACAGAATTGCCAATCATGGAGACATGCACCAATAGCAGGGAACAATAAGGAAAACCAAGCTCAGCTATAAAGGAAGGAGAGCAGAGAGAGAAGAGAGGCATGTAGCTATATCAATAGCAAATAAGTATAGTAAAAAGCTTCAAATTTTTAGGTGAGATATTTGATAGCAAGATCACTTGGAAGGATCATATTGGAGATAAGTGTAAAGGCAGAATCAACTTACTTAAAAGTATTTTTGGAACTTCCTGGAGTGTGGCTAAGAAAGCAGTGATAATGCTATACGGATTGCTAATAAGACCAGTTATTGACTAGAGGTGCCTGGCTTTCAGTTGGGCATTGAAAATGAATTTGAGTAAACTTGACTCAATCCAAGCTCAGGTGTGGCAAATTGCATGTAGTGCCTTCAATCACAACGCTGCTGTGTTACTGCAGATAGCTGCGGATGAAATGCCATTTCCTTTAAAAATGACACTTTTAGACTTAACCTTCTGGGCTAAAGTCACTGGAAACACTAAGCTAATATATGCTGGGAATTAAGTGGTCAGCATATGGGGTGAAACCTCAGAATGCCTCATGTAAGTAGGGTTAAAGCATGGACAAAGGATCTTGGTGAAAAGAAAGACCTAAAAGAGGTTAAAACCTATAGCTTTGAGAAAATGCATTATAATTGGAAAATTGTACCTCCTGAGGTAGATATAGAATTGTATAGGAAAATTAAAAGAGGAAAAAGAATTTTAAAGGTGCAAGATACAGCAAATCAATATGTTTCTGATAAGAGGGGTTGCTACTGCCAACTGTATACGGATGGCTCCAAAGGTGTAAGAAAAGGAAGAGTGGGAACATAATTCTGCATTCCTTCACCTGGAATCAAGAAAGCTGTAAGGATATCAAATTGGGTAGACTTTTTGCTGGTTGAACTGACAGGGATAATTCTGGCATTAAACTTGATCATAGATGTGCACCCAGCTGCTGTGGTCATCCACTCTGATTCCTTATTAGGGCTAGTGACGACCAGAAATGGCACTTCAGATAGCAATAATATTTCATTAAGAATATAATTTCTGCTATCAACAGAGTTGACACAGTTGGGTATGATAGTAATAGCATGGATCCCAGCGTGTGTAGAGGTGGTAGATAAAGTGCCAAAAAATGCTGTCAAACATGAGCAATTTGATTGAGAGATCCCTTTAAATAAACTGGAGTTTAAAAATCTAATTAAAAATGAGTTAATAGAGGAATGGCAGGAAATATTGGCAAAAGAAACTAAAAGGAAAAGATATGCTCAAGGGTCGAAAATGCTGAAATACTCTAAGGCCCCGAGAACAAGAGTGAACTGGCTCTATTTAGAATTTTAGCCGGCCATTGTGGCTTAAATAGTAATCTGTTTCTAATAAACATAAAGATGGATTATGTGGGATATGCAAGGTCCAGGAAATAGTTGATCATCTGTGGAAGATCAAAGAGTGCACCATCAAAATTGGGTATTTATATGAAAAACTTAGAGGCTTAAAGTATCAACATTTTCACTGCAACACCTAGTAAGAGCATCAAGAAAATGGGGCCCTATTAAAAAAAAAAAAAAATCAGGTATTGCCATTCTTAAAAAAAATTCTGGGAAAGATAGAAAACCTTTAATTCTTGAATTATCCATGGTGGTGGCCATAGACCGCTTGGCTGCCATAGATCAGCTAGTGAGTCTGCTTTGCCCTAAGACATGAGAAAAAGAAGAAGAGAGCCAGAAGAGTCTGGGAAAAGGGAAGATCAACAGTCTCACACCAGGCCACCTCTAGGGAACTGATAGGGAGATAAAGGAGGACTGCAAGCCCAGGAGCTTAAAGGCTGATTTATTTTCTGTTAAGTTGAGAGACTGGGGTAATTTGTGCTGAATGAAAAGTTGGGACACCAAAAAGGGGATTGCACACAGAGCAGCTGACAGACTCTCATAAAACCACCACTAGGTAAAGTAGTGCAGAACAACCATGCACAGATTTTGGTACCCCATGATTTTATATGCAACACAATGATAGAAAACTTCCCTCCTAAGCAGTTGGAGTTAAACCACTTACACAGGAAACATGCCAAAAGAAACAGCCTCATTAACATCCCTTCAGTATCCTTCACTGTCAGTCCTTTCCCAGCTACTCCTGCTTGTCCAGCCACTTCTTTATGCTAGGCAGTGGAGGATGATTAATGTGCTACTACAGAAAAAGAAGGGTCTTTAACTGGCATGAGCATTGTTATACAGCAATAATGCAATTTTTGAATTATAACATGCATGTATTTTACATACCCAACCGTACTCCTGTTTCACTGTACCCTTTTGATTGTACTCCACTGTGTCACTGATCAAGAGAGAGTTTTAAATCTGATTGAAATATATAGTGGCCAGACTCTCCATTTTGTTACACCAGTTTTGTGCCAGTATTGCTTCACTGATAGTTAAGTGGCCTGATTTTTTTCAGAGGTGCTGAGCATCTGCAGTTCCCACTGGCGTCAGTGGGATTTTTGAGTGATAAGCACTTCTGAAAATTAGGTCACTTACATTAGGTGACGGAATATAAATTCCGAAAGCACCCAGTTTTGAAAATTGTGGCCTAGTTCTACTGACAATGACATAAAGAAATTGCTCCTTATCTGGACAGGTGGCTACCTGGCCAGGAGTTTTAGGGCTGTGGTTACCTTAACAGCCGAAGGGCACTTGTGACTATGATGAATCTGAGCCTTTCCTTTCAACCAGTCAGAGATTATGTCAACTCTGGATTTCCAGGGCATTTGTGCTTATGAAATGTTCAGTCTGCATACCCTGTATGTAACTCTCAGCCTGTATAGCCTATTTCTAGAGGTGCACGAGTGAGTCTTGTTAATGGTGCTGGAGTGTTTTGAGATCCTCGGCTAGCAGACTATAGAACTGGACATCATTATTTTAGTTGGTTTCCATGAAACAACCATACCATTTTAACCCCCGTTTGAACCTTGCTGACTCAGGACGCTCTTTGTGGTAGCCGTTTATGTTTACAGTCTCTTCATAGATTCACAGATACTAAGGTCAGAAGGGACCATGACGATCATCTAGTCCGACCTCCTGCACAACGCAGGCCACAGAATCTCACCCACCCACTCCTGCGAAAAACCTCTCACCTATGTCTGAGCTATTGAAGTCCTCAAATTGTGGTTTAAAGACTTCAAGGAGCAGAGAATCCTCCAGCAAATGACCCGTGCCCCATGCTACAGAGGAAGGCGAAAAACCTCCAGGGCCTCTTCCAATCTCCCTGGAGGAAAATTCCTTCCCGACCCCAAATATGATGATCAGCTAAACCCTGAGCATATGGGCAAGAGTCACCAGCCAGATACTACAGAAAATTCTTTCCTGGGTAACTCAGATCCCATCCCATCACAGGCCATTAGGCCTATTTACCATGAATATTTAAAGATCAATTAATTACCAAGTGTCTTATCAATGGGAAATCATTTTTGAACAGGTGTTGGTTTTTTGCTGTTGCTTTGGATTGATACATGGTAGGTTTTTTACACGTGCAACATCAGCGCAGCCATTTGAAAATCTACCTTTCTGTCGTGTTCCTTTTGATAACCCCCTTTACTAATCATTGTCTTGGGGGACAGGATGCATTCCCACATATAATTATCTTGTCTCTGTTCAGACTTCAATAGAAGATGAAATGAGTACTTTTCAGTCATCTTGAAGCAGTCCTCCTGCTTCCAGCCCACACTCTAATTTCAGATGTCAGGATTCCTCTGTGAAGCCAAAGTTCATTTTTCAAAGACTAGGAGGGAATCACACATGAATTAGGAATAAGCTCATAATATCAATGTTTGATGTCTAAATGCATAGTTGATTGTGCAGTTTTAGCATTTGTGTGTGTATGTCTTTATATTACACTTGCGTATATGTATAATGACCTCCACGCGCACACATGGGTTGTCAGCAAGGCTCAACCCCTTTACACGAAAGCATTGTCCTCTACTACATGAGCCAGATCAACTCCATTAGCTGGTGTCAGAAGTAGGCTGTTATACCCTCAGTGAACAGCAATTAAAGGGAGACATGATACACATTTTGCCTCTGTGTCACATGTACCCTACGTATTTATAATCCATGTATATATGTGTGCACACATTTTACCAGAAGGGAGTATCCTATTTAAAGTTACATAAGAGTTTCCATTTGAACACCCTGTTCTCAGTCACTCATATCTCAAACTTTTTGATGCTCAAACTGTCACATTTGTTGTGAGGACATTTCTTTAAGAGAGCCATGCTTAGGAGTCCGCTCCATCTAGCCTGACTGAGCACAAGGAGCTGCAGTGCTACGGAGACTCCCAGAAAGTGGTCAGACGTTACAAATGGTTTAGTCTTACTTCTGATAAATAACCATCTCCCTCAGCTTTGTCTAAGTCTTCTTCATAAGAACTCACGAATATTACAATTTTGATGCCTGAAATCATCCAAAGGTAAATATTTTTAGGAAGTTCCAACAAGAGCAGCTCAGACATTTTTTAATACAAAGGGAGTGGATAAAATATTCTTAGAAAATGCCTGCAACTTCATTTTTTACAGCTGTGGTACCAAAAAGCTAGAAAGCTGAAATTTGTCGTGGAGATGGCCCTTGTTGAGAAGGCTTTTTTTGCATTTTCCATTGAAAATCCTCAGGAACCTTTCCTTCCCCTACTGAGCCTCTTATACAATAACAGGTGCCTGGTTCCTGAGGACTGCAGGAGAGGGATTGTTGACTGCTGACTTTGTAGGGTGTCAAGACTTTCTGAGGGTGTCAAGCTGAATAGTTCCTTATTTATGAAATTTCTTCTTCTTTTTTAATTTCAACCATCCCAGGAAATTCTATATACCTAAATAATAAAGATTGAGAGATTATGTATGCATGGTTGCATGCTCAAAAGTCAGGGAATATTGTTAAGGCTGTTTGCACAATTTTGATTCCCCCCTTTTGTGTATGTGTATTATGGTAGAGTCTTTAATTACAGAATTATATACTGTTCCTCAAATACAAATGCATTTTTTGTTCAACCTTAAATACCAGGTACAGCATCTTCTACATTTTTTTATTCTTGAGAACTTACACTGCTTTCATTAACCTAATGGTTTACGATGTTTATAGATTTTTTTAATACAAGTTCCCTTTTCTCGAGTCCCACTGAAGTCAGTGGGTCTCAGTGTAGGCACAAGGATTTGGGCCATAGCTAGCAGCCATGTATTACACAATACATTTTTTTTAATCAGCAACCTCCTTCCTTAGAATTAAAAGGGCTCCAAAAAGTAGTTTTATACCACTGGAAAAGGGATGCTCCCAGCTATCCATTGCATAGGGCACACTTGCTTCTAATCCTTGAAAGTCCCAAATTATTGGACCTTTTATTGAAACACCAATATTATAGGTATAAAACTGGTTTAGGAATTATTAGAGGTTTCTAAAAGATAGTAGTTACTGTTATCCTTTGCTTCAAAGGCATGCACAGTTGGATTCAGAGTACTAAGGTGGTTTGGTTTCATAGGTGGAGAAATATGGAAATAGCGCCAGTAAAAATAATTAAAAACTCTCTAAAACACTTCTAAAATAACTTTTCTGTAAAATGTATCATAAATGGAGTGGTGTATCATATATGGAGCTACACCGCTGTAGCACTTTAGTGGAGACACTCTTCTCCAGTGGGAGAGCTTCTCTCGTCGGAGTAGTTAATCCACCTCCACAAGAGGCAGTAGCTCTATTGACGGAAGAAGAGCTCCCGTCACATGGCACTGTCTACACCGGGAATGAGGTCGTTATAACTGCGTCACTCGGGTGTGGATTTTTTCATACCCCTGAAGGAGGTCATGAAACTGATGTAAGTTTATAGTGGGAGCTGTACTGTTGAAGAGTGAAGGCCTTAATGGAGACCACATAACCTTTCTAGCTTTGAGGATTGTCTCAAGAAGAGGCCAGTGAATTTGCACTGCAGTGGTGTTTGAGCTAAGGTAGTGCTCCTGCTGGTGGCTTGGCACCCATCTGGAGGACTGTGACATGATGAGGGCACCTCTCTGTTATAGGTATTTCTAAGGGACCTACACTGTAGAAGCGAAACTCTTCAATCCCTTCAGCATAGTATAAATTCTGATTTGGGGCTCATGTATTTTATTTGCAGAGGTGGGAAGATATGTAACTAGTTATGGTTACTTAGGAGATTGCATTCTAAAATCAAATACAACCCAAAATTCATATTCAATTTATAGTTTCAAAATATAATATTCATTTTGTAATGTGACCGTTCAATTTCCTTTTAGTAACTTTAATTGGGGATCAGAAAAAAACTGTGATCTATGCTAATTGGAGATGGCAGTTTGTAACTGCGTAGTTGGCGTGAACTAATAAGACGGGTTGCATTGTGTTGAAGAATCAGGCAATTGAGGAACGCATGCTGTAGTGTCTTGTGGAAGTGAATGTAGGCATATGCTCAGGTATGATGTTAACTCTCTTTTATTAGCAGAGCTCACTCTGCACTCTATCTGTTCAGTCACAACTTCCAGTAGTGTGGAGAGACTCAGATTAGAATATGGGTGCCTTAAAAGGACTAATCATTACACATTTGTATAATTAAATAGTAGATCTTTATTTATAGAGTACCTTTGCCTAGCCACATTGCAAGCCGTGTGCTGTACTGCTGGGCAGTTTGAGGTTAGAAAGGGATTCACAAGCTTTTGAGCGTATATCTGTTTTCCTTCATCAAAGTGTTGCACGGATGGCTTAGCCAGGTGGAGAGGAACTGGTGAGCTTGCTCCTTGAGGGGAGACTGAGGGGAAGCCAAAGCTGATAAATCTTTTCATGGATGAAGGCAACAGATCCACATTTCTCAATAAGAGCAGTTACTGCAGGAGCAAAGAAGTCATGAGGAAAAGTCTTATTTACTGTGCATGTGTCCTTACTGAGAAAGATATTTAATGGCAGCTTTGTTCTCAGTATCTTGAAATCCCAGTGCTCCAGGCTGGTCTAATGGACTGTGTTAGTAAGCATTGTCACTAGTACACTCGCTAATACAATATGATACCATTGTATACTAATACAATTTGCATACCATCCAAGAATAATCTTGTTTTATGTAAATGGGAATAAAATAGAGTAACTTTAAATATTATTAAAAGGGCGAGCATTACATTTGGCCTCGCACTTAAAACAGATACAGGGTGAGCCTAATAGACTTCAGAAGGACCATAGACTGGAAGAGGTAGGATGGGGAAAGTGATGGCCTAAAGGAAGATCCTGAAAAAGTTGTCTACCCAAAACCTTCCTGGGGGGTTCCAAGAGTTCCTTTTGAAACACTTTGTGTTATATCTGAATACCTTTCCCAGACCTGAAGAAGAGCCCTGTGTAAGCTCAAAAGCTTGTCTCTCTCACCAACAGAAGTTGGTCTAATAAAAGATATTACCTCACCCAACTTGTCTCTCTGTTATATCAAAGAAATGTGGTGGGGTGGCTGGGAAAGATTGCATATCTAGAAATGCTGTTTTTTATTGAACCTATGATACAGCTGAATGCAGTGCCAGAGAGGAAACAGCCTAATGAGCTTATTCAAAGGTGTTGAAATAAAGATAATATTGTCTGTGTGCTGACACACAAGATGACTAGAATGGTGATGAGGGTTCACACCTTTTTCTCCAGTCTGTCAGGAGTATAAAACAGGAGAGAGCTATAGAGGAGGGGAAGTCTCTCTGATGGCCAGTGGAGTGGATCAGAGAGCTCTCTCTGCCAGCACCGTATGGTCTAGCAGCAAACGCTGGAAACACAGACAGCCTCTGAGGATGTTTTACAGTTTATTTTAACAAAAATAGTAACTACAAGATTTTACCCTCTCTAATCTGGCTGTTACCCAGCCCTTGGTTAAAATAGCCTAAATAAAGATCTAAAATAAATAGACATTGCCCTCCCAGGCTTTAGCCCAGAAAAAAAAAGAGGGAAGCTTTATATCAAGGGCCACGCAGCCCCTTGCCCATCCTTCGTGTGGTCCTGTCTGCAAAACTGTCACCACCACACCCATTTGTCTAGTGGCCTAGTGGAGTCTTGTAAGTCTGGGCACCAACAGCAATTTAAATACCTGCATGCCAGGGGAGCGTCTTTCCCTCCTGTTGTGCCCTACCTAATTTCCATAGGCCATCTCTGCTCCCCCACCCCCAATCCTGAAAGTTCCTTGATGCCTTTGCATGTCATCCCATGCTGTTTGTCTGGCTAGCAGTCTTACTAGAGTAAACCAAAACCTCCAGCCACTCACTGAGTTCAGTCACAAGCAACTTCAAACAAGTCTTTTAAAAAATCGTGAAGGCATGGTTGACATGTGTCCTTGGGGCTGCTTGGGCATAGTGGTAAACTCTCCTTACCACCTAGCAGAATGGACTCTTAGGCTCTGTGAGCCTGAACACTTAGAAGCGTTGATGGGCTGGATCAGCAAGAGAGAGCAGGTGAAATAAGGGCATAAGGCTCCCTCTTACCCTGTTCGTTCTTCCCACAGAAGGGGATTTTCCTGTGAAGATCTGTCCCAGCCAACATGAACTTATGATGAGGGGAGTTTGATTTGAATGCAAGGGGTGCACAAGACTCCCTTTCAAAATACAGCAAAACTGCACTGCTTCCTTTTTTTTTTTTTTACGAATAACGAATGGCAAAGAGATGTTAAGACACAGGTAAGCAAGACTGAAAATACACTTTCTGTTAAAATTTCAAAATTGATAGTCAGTGAGGAAGATCATTGGAAGGATGCTTCCAAATGGCAGGAGCTACAGAAAAGAAGGCTCTTGCACCAATAGTGGTAACATTGTGAGAAGTGTCAGAGAGAAGGCTCATGCTAGATGAGCAGAAGAGGAGAACAGAACAAGAGATAAAAGGTTCAAGAGGAGGACAATGATGAACTGGATCCTGCATTAACGTGAAGCTCTTTGAGACTCCAGGTTTATAAAGACTTTTGAGCACAAGCAATGGAGGAGGCCAGTAATTGGCTTATTAGTAGGGCTGTTAATTAATCGCAGTTAACTCACACGATTAACTCAAAAAAACAAAAACACATGCTTCCATACTGATGATGCTCATTAAAAAAATAATGCCTCGATTAAATTTGTGACTGTACTCCTTGGAGGGAGAATTGTATGTCTCCAGCTCTGTTTTACCCACATTCTGCCATATATTTCATGTTATAGCAGTCTTGGAGAATGACCCAGCATGTTGTTCGTTTTAAGAACACTTTCACAGCAGATTTGACAAAACGCAAATAAAGTACCAATGTGAGATTTCTGAAAATGGCTACAGCACTCGACCCAAAGTTTAAGAATCTGAAGTGCCTTCCAAAATCTGAGAGGGACAAGGTGTGGAGCATGCTTTTAGAAGTCTTAAAAGAGCAACACTCTGATGCAGAAACTACAGAACCCAAATCACCAAAAAAGAAAATCAACCTTCTGCTGGTGGCATCTGACTCAGTTGATGAAAATGAACATGCGTCTCTCCGCGTTGCTTTGGATCGTTATCAAGCAGAACCCATCATCAGCATGGACGCATGTCCTCTGGAATGGTGGTTGAAGCACGAAGGGACATATGAATCTTTAGTGCATCTGGCATGTAAATATCTTGCAACGCCAGCTACAACAGTGCCATGCAAACTCCTGTTCTCACTTTCAGGTGACATTGTAAACAAGAAGCAGGCAGTATTATCTCTTGCAAATTGTAACCAACCTTGTTTGTCTTAGCGATTGGCTGACCAAGAAGTAGGACTGAGTGTACTTGTAGGCTCTAAAGTTTTACATTTGTTTTATTTTTGAATGCAGGTTTTTGGTACATAATTTCATGATAAATAGATTGCACTACAGTACTTGTATGAGGTGAATTGAAAAATATTTTTTTTGTTTTTTACAGTGCAAATATATGTAATCAAAAATAAATATAAAATGAGCACTGTATACTTGGTATTTTGTGTTGTAATTGAAATTAATATATTTGAAAATGTAGTAAACATCCAAAAATATTTAAAATAAACGGTATTGTTTAACAGCGCGATAAATCGGAATTAATTTTTTTAATCGCTTGACAGCCCTAGTTAGTAGTAGTCTGATCCCAAAATTGCCCCGAAGGATCCTAAAGAAATGAGTATTATTCGCACGGCCTTAGAGACAGCAAATGTTTGTGTTTGTTTCTTGAAGAAATGATCTTCATTCCCGCTAGACATCATGTTTCATATTAAGAGGATACTGACTACTGAAATTTACCATCTACAACCAATACAGAGCACCTTGTTGGAAGCGTAGCGATGGAAAGAAGAAGGGAAACCAGAGATCTTCCTGTTGTGTGTAGACATTCAGATTTACAGGACTCTAAGAGTAGCTTAAAGGATTTGGCTATAAGAAAACTCCAGGCCTACTCAGCGCTGCAGCCCAAATATTAGAAAGATAAGATTTTCACCATTCACTGAAAATACATCTTTTTTTTTTTATATGATATAAATGTTTCATAGTATTTTAGAAGATTGTCAGCCACATGGAAAAGTGTGTGTGTGTTCTTTTGATAATGTGGCAAGAGGTACCCTGTATCCTTTTTTTGTTTACTTACCTTTTCACGTAATTTGTGATTCTTTTTTATGATGTAGCTCTCTACTGAAATTATATCAATACATTTTATACAACTCATACTAATAATACATAACTTCAAGATATCATATGTGTTAATCTTGGACTTCTAGCTTTTATTTTGCCATAATATTCTGCTGTGTAGTTGTCAAGCTGTGATTTAATAAAAACTCAGAATATCAAATAACAAAGGCCAGACACAGAGAATTTAAATGATAGGTTTATTATTTTATTCCATATCATAACACCCATATGTTGTGAAACAACCACGCAACTGCAGAACAATTCTCCTCTGTACTCTGCTGACACATGCAAGCGTTTTGGTTCTACATGAGTGTTGCTTACATGTGAGGCTTATATTCTGTTATCGTTACCCTATTGCAAGGTTGGAGGAAGAATTAATCTTATGCTTCTGGTAAGGAGAGTCATGTGGAACGGGAAAAGGGAGACACAAGTGAAGGCTGAGGCCAGAGGTGTCAAATTATTTAATTAAAAAAAGCTACTTGCTGGAAATGCAGATTTGCATTTGAGGTCTTCATTGATGGTTTGGGGTTCTGTCCCTCAGCAGGAGTGAGAGTCAGTATTGTCAACCCTAAGCATCAATAAATCATGAGTCAGACCCCCAAAATCAAGAGATTTTGAAAAAAATAATAAATCTTAGATTTTTTTTATTTGCCTTCTGATTTTTTAATCTCTAGAAATCACATTTTCAAACTTTTCTCCACAACTGCAGTGGCTAGAATCTTACTTTTTATCTAACCGAAAGCTGAGATTCTCATTTAATTACATGACTCCAGAAGCTGGGGCTTTAAAATACGCCAAATATTGGAAGACTTGTGACAAAATCCTGAGAGTTGGTGACACTGTGATGAGTAGAAGATTAAGTTGCTTCGTACTGTACATAATAAATTCACAAGACAATGATGGTTTTTCAAATGATCTTACTATTCTCAGTTTTCTGGGGATGGAGGGGTATGAATTGAAAGCAAATAGCATGTGGAATGGAGAAAGAAGGAGTTTTCCATGCTACCATTTTATTTATCAATAATTACAACCCTGAGCTCTGTCAAACTAAATGGCAAACTCATTACTAATTTCAAAGTTCAAAATGTTCTTTAATCTTCCCCTTATTCCTCTCACGCATAAATAACGTTTTGGTTTTCAGTGTCCCTTTTCATGGTTCTTTCCAGAGCTATCAAGTTGTCCTTGATAGGCATGGAAATCCATCTCCCTAACAGAACTATGATTCAAGAGGTCAGAGCATTGTCTGGCTCTGCAAACAAGACCCATAAAATACTGCTTAACAAAGGGGTCTGTTTGCAATGTGAAAAGTTTATATATATCTGGTAAGTGCCTGGATGTCAGCCCTGAAGGAGATGAAAGTAAAGAAAATAAATGCACTGGATTATTGAACATCTGACAGAATGTTAAGGGAAAGGAGAAAACTGCAGAGAACGCAATTGCTTCTGCTTTATGGGGAGCTTTCTCCACAAGGATTTTTTGTTATTTTTGTAAATTTACTCATGGTAACTTCACTGTCAAGCTTAATAACAGTCAAGGGAAAATGTTTGAGGTTCATACTTTCTTTCCTGTTAGTTTTAAGCCCTTTTAATCCTAACAGGACCGATGTGTATCCCAGCCACAGTTCTCAACAAGGCTGCAAGTTTTTTTATTTGAATAGGTCAGGCTGAAAGGGTAGAGTTTTGAGTGAGTTTGGTGCCTGTGAAAGGGTTTGTGTTAACAGCCTTCAAGACTCGAGTCCCATACTTCTTCCCAAGACAGACGAATGTACAGCAGAGGCAGGGCATGATTCCCCTTATGAGCCACCTGTCAATGTGCCTTAAACCTAGGGTGACCAGATGTCCCAATTTTATAGGGACAGTCCCGATTTTGAGGGCTTTTTCTTAAAAAAGCAACTTTAACCCCCACCCCCTGTCCCGAGTTTTTACACTTGCTATCTGGTCACCCTACTCAAACCTAACCTGGAAAGATGAAAGGGGGACAGGTTCTCCAGACCCCATTCAGTTCTTGGCCTCTTGAGAATACAACTGTAGAGGGCTAGCTCTGGTGATAGTTTTTGTGGTGCTGTCTCTAGCAGCTGGTCTGAGATCCCTAAATTATTGCATGTAGGTCACAGAAAAGCTGTTTTATGGTAAAAACTTTCACTCACTGCTGATCTAGAGTGGTTGCAAACTGCTAAACTAGAGGTGGTAAGTTCCATATCCCATTACTAATTCCCTGAGCCTGCCGGTCCCCTGTGGTATATTAAATACAGTATGCTGGCCCACTGGCTAAATCTACCTCATACTTTATTCAGTACTCACTAATATTTTTCAGTAACCCTCTTTGTAGAATCCAGCAGACCTGTGCAACGTGTCAGTCTTCCAACCCTCGCTCCTTTCCTCAAGCCCCACACATGTATCCTCTTAACCATGATGCCAAAACATTGTTGAACATACTGTGGTAGTTTAACAGATCTATTTTCTCCTTGACATCAGCACCAATAAGAATTGTACCAGTACTCCAGTACTTTGCGGCAGAAAGACCGTCAGTATATACAGGACCCATACAAGTCTGATATTACCCTTTTCTACTGTTGGACTGAAAAACTGTGTGCTTTTGCTCCAAGCATTCTCAGTGTAGGGGAAAATTCAGAAGTGGTAACTGCAAATAGAGCACTTATGTGAAACCCAGTTTAGTTTTTTTTTTATTTAATATGACCTACTAAGACAAATTGCAATTGCCCAGGAACAGATAATTGTCTGTTGCACTTGAGAGTACAGGGCTGGCCATATTGAATCAGATCATTAATTCACCATGACTGATATCCTGTCCCCAGCTGTGGTCAATACAACATGTTTTTATTTATCTAGAGTTTTATATGATGCCCATCACCATGCTCTTTGAAGGCATAAAAGTGTCTTGTGTTGGCCACCACTGGAGGTGGGATATTAGTCATGTAATGTACCCATGAGTTGACTCAATATCCAGAGTCCTGAGAATCCCGATTGCTGTCAGAAGTTGTCTATTCTATCTGCACATGGGTAGCCACAATTTGCCTTTTAGGTCCCTTAGAAATATCATATATATATATAAACTAAATAATATTTTAAAAGATAGGGAAGTGAAATCCTGCTCCCCATAATGTACCTCCAGCAGGAACCTGTGCACTCCTGTGATTGGGATCAACTTCAATGGTGACAACAACCCCTAAATTCTTATATCCACATTAACATATTCTGTTGCCATGAAATACCCTTCATACTGTCCTCATACAAGCATACATAACTGTCATGATCAGTTTATGCCTGGATGTCTGAGATCTAAGTACCTTTTAATATGGCTGTAGTTGGCCACCATGTAAAATAAGATCGCTGTGATGAGGTGATGCACACTACAGTCTACTAATTTACCTCCACGATTGCCACTCTTTGCCGTTGGCAAATTTGCCCAGAATCAGGAGGCTAAACCTCACCTGGTTGTTTACAGTTATCTGGAGAGACCAGATGGAGTCCTGTGAAAAGGAGGTTTTGTGAAGCAAGCCCGGGAGGTGTATTGTTTCTTAGCATGACGTTAGTCTCCAGTACAGCAACCAATTCCAGCATTCTACCCCTATTCTCTTCACATGTTGAATTCCCCATTTATGTCAGACCTATTCTGTTTTATGATAATTATGTCTGTTTACTGAAGTTATGATCAAAACATTAGTTGCTGCCAACACCAGCTCTGCATTTACATAAGATTTATTTTTCAAAAGGAACTTTCTGAGAATGAAGGGCTCAGACTTTCTTACAGCTGTAAAATTAATTCTGCTCTAAAGCATCGCTTATTACTTGGGAAAGAAATCTTTATTTAGGAATCCTTTGGCTGGCAGTAAATAAATTCTATCATGCCTATTTTTGTCCTAGTTTAAGAAAAGTCACCCAGATTTAATCCAGTCAGTGGCAACGTTCATACCTTGTCAGAAGCTTGAGGGCCACATTTATTTCATTTACTTTGCCTGAAATGAAGCAGGTTTTATTTGCCCTGTTTTTTAATACAGACAAGCAGATCGCGTAGACTACAAGTCCTGGCATACAGTACTCTCTCTTGTCAAGCGGGGCTGCTCCACCATGTGGTGTACTGGAATATGTTGTTTCCATAGGCTGAGTTTTTTATGTTAAAAATGAAGGCAGATGTGAAGCAGACTGCAGGACTCCAGACAGCTGGACTTGACCTGTGGGCAGTATTAGGACCATCCCAGTATAGGCCTATGTATGGGTGTGACTTTGATTACAGTAGTATGAGAAAACATGTGATAATGCAGCCCACTTCTTAGTGTAGCACAAGTAGTTTATCTTTTCGGATTGACAGCTGCAGTTTAAGAATAATGGCTTTAAGATTTTGGCTGTGGCTTGACTTGGATGAGGCACTGAGAATTTTGGGAGGGAGACTAGCAATCCTGTTCCCTCAGATCGAGCTTTGCAGATCAATATGGGCTTTTACATAGTGTGTTCGTCCAAATCCAAGGGATTGATTCCCATTGGATAATACACAGTATGGATTTAAGTGCACATTCGATCCTTTAAACTGTCTCGTGCAGTTGCCTTATAGTTTAGTGCTGCTGCTGCCACCACATGTAAAAGTAAAGGGGTCTCTCTGAATAGCATCACACGTATGTGAGACCCAACCACAGCTCAGCATAGGGGTGGGTATGGGCTAGGAAAGAAGGATATTTAGCAGATCCACTTAGCAAAGGAAAGGTCTTGACTCCTTCAGGATACCTGGGGCAACAGAGGGGTGCGGGGTGGAGGGAGAGCCATTATCCTGGATGCTGATTGCTATAAAAATGCTGATTGGGTGCCAAGGGTAAATTTGATGTGAAATGGCAGAGGAAGGGCTCTTTCCTGAAGTACTATTTCTTTTCCATTTGATGAGGGAGAGACACAATGGATCTGTAAAATTGCAATGTCCGTCTCGTCCAATTCCCAGCGTGGTGTGGCACCCCACTGAGACATGAGGAAGTTTTCTGATTGTAAAAGGTCTTTTGTTAGGCTATGAAATGGCTGTTTAGTGAACAGAAAGGAGTTATAAATCTTCCCAAGAAACCTACTTTGCTTGTATTATTAAATAAAAAAGTCCCCTTTGATCATAAATCATTCAGTGTTCTTTCATTTTATTTCAACTAAGCTAATTGAAATAACTGCTCACAGTTCAGAACTGCCTCCCTTCCACAGATTCATCTTAGTCTAAACTAGCAGAGCTCTACTCCTCCTTACAGACTGGCAGACACCTTCAGGACCATAAAAGGTACTACTCCTTCTTCCATTAAGCATGATAGTTTTCTAAATGAAAGCAGGAGTGTCACTTCAAGGCCCAGTGAAACTTTTCCATAGCACTTACTGAGAAATGCAGATCCAGATGTCCAGAGCGGCTGTCCACCAGTACTACATAGTCAGCTGAAGTGTTTAATGGGGTCAGTTCCTTTGTACTTGGGAAAGTCTTAGAAGACCAATGTGCTACCTAAATCCAGTTCAGGATAACTAAGCATGATCTGCCAGTTTGGTCCTCACCAAAATGGTGAGCATGGGCACAACTGGGAGATGCCTAAAGATGACAACAGTCGCAGGCTGTGGCCAAAATTATTCCTACTGCCAGGTCAGTTTGGGGTGAGGAAATATGTAGAACTGGAATTCCCGTGCAACCAGGGTGCGCTTCCAAGAGAGAATCTGCACAGAGGAGCAGTTTGTAGAGATCCCAGGGCTATCGCTGCCTGCCCTTATTCTTCTTGTTAGCAGGAGTAGTTTTGAAAACCTTTCACTTTTCTCAAAAAAATAACCCCAAGCAGCTAGGAGCAGCAAGTCTGAATCAAGGCTTATCCTGTATGGTTGCTTAACAAAATGTACATCTGTATTAATCAAATTACAAATGTAATTAATTCTTTTGAATTACTTTAATTGGAATGAAGACAGGCATGTGGGGAAAATACCTGGAACTAATGAGCCTGAATTTTTATTTATTTATTTATTTATTTTTAGCATCTGGAGTTGAAGTAATCTTTAGTTTCAGTGTAGAGAGCAAAAAATAATTTGAGTACAATTAATTCCCATCTCTCATGTTGTAGCTTTAATGTCTTTTAGCCGTAACTAAAACAGGAAAAGACTGTGGTGCCATAATCTTTCTTTTGTGTTAGCTCTTCCTTACCTGGGCTTGGAAGTGTGGCACAGAGGCCCCATGGCAGAGCATTAGTATGTTCCTCCCTTGCTGCTGGGTCCTCATTACTCAATTACCATGTATCTCATACGTATTCTCCATCATGTGGGCATCCTTTGTCTCTCCCCTTTTGCGGGTTACTGATTCTTTTGTTCTAGTTTCAAGAGAGCTCCGTATCTTGTGCTGAGTCTGACTGAGGTCACAAAGTGTTGGCCACCACTGACAATGTGTTTGCTTTAGCTCTAGGGTAGTCTGACTGCACCTTGTTATATAGACGGTGACCACACCTTGCCTTGAATGAAGTTCTGCTTAACAGAAAGAAAAGGGATACATGTCTACCTAGTGCAAACAACAGTAGAAGACTGCAGGCCCCTGCTTTTGTAGTTTGTCAGCATAGCCTTTAACTCTGTTTACAATGGCTGGGTAACTACTAGGGCTGTCAAGCAATTAAAAAAAATTAATCACGATTAATTGCGCAATAAAATGTGTTATGATTAATTGTGCGATTAATCACGCTGTTAAACAATAATAGAATACCATTTATATAAATATTTTTGGATGTTTTCCACATTTTCAAATATATTGATGTCAGTTACAACACAGAATACAAAGTGTACAGTGCTCACTTTATATTTATTTTTTATTATAAATATCTGCACTGTAAAATAAGAGAAATAGTATTTTTCAATTCACTTAATACAAGTACTGTCGTGCAATCTCTAGCACGAAAGTTGAACTTACAAATGTAGAGTTATGTACAAAAAATAACTGCATTCAAAAATAAAACAATGTAAAACTTTAGAGCCTACAAGTCCACTCAGTCCTACTTCTTGTTCAGCCAAGCGGGCAGATAAACAAGGTTAGTTACATTTGCAGGAGATAATACTGCCCACTTCTTGTTTATGATGTCACCTGAAAGTGAGAACAGGCGTTTGGATGGCACTGTTGTAACGGCATTGCAAGATATTTACGTGCCAGATGTGCTGAAGATTCATATGTCCCTTCATGCTTCAGCCACCATTCCAGAGGACCTGCGTCTATGCTGATGACAGATTCTGCTCAATAACGATCCAAAGCAGTGCAGACCAGTGCATGCTCATTTGCATCATCTGAGTCAGATGTCACAAGCAGAAGGTTGATTTTCTTTTTTGGTGGTTTGGATTCTGTAGTTTCCGCATCAGAGTGTTGCTCTTTTAAGACTTCTGAAAGCATGCCCCACACCTCGTCCCTCTCAGATTTTGGAAGGCACTTCAGATTCTTAAATCTTGGGCCAAGTGCTGTAGCTATCTTTAGAAATCTCACATTAGTATCTTCTTTGCGTTTTGTCAAATCTGCTGTGAAAGTGTTCTTAAAATGAACAACATGCTGGGTCATCATCCGAGACTGCTATAACATGAAATATATGGCAGAATGCAGCTAAAACACAGAGCAGGAGCCATACAAGTCTCCCCCAAGGAGTTCAGTCACAAATGTAATTAACACATTTTTTTTTTAATGAGCGTCATCAGCATGGAAGGATGTCCTCTGGATTGGTGGCCAAAGGATGAAGGGGCATACGAATGTTTAGCAGAGCTGGCATGTAAATACCTTGCAATGCTGGCTACAAAAGTGCCATGCAAATGTCTGTTCTCACTTTCAGGTGACATAAATAAGAAGCGAGCAGCAGCATCTCCCGTAAATGTAAACAAACTTATTTCTCTTAGCAATTGGCTGAACAAGAAGTAGGACTGAGTGGACTTGTAGGCTCTAAAGTTTTACATTGTTTTGTTTTTGAGTGCAGTTATGTAACAAAAAAAAATCTGCATTTGTAAGTTGCGCTTTCACGATAAAGAGATTGCACTACCATACTTGTATGAGGTGAATTGAAAAATACTATTTCTTTTATCAATTTTACAAGCAAATATTTGTAATAAAAATAATATAAAGTGAGCACTGTACACTTTGTATTGTGTTTGTAATTGAAATGAATATATTTGAAAATGTAGATGACTATCCAAAATATTTAATAAATTTCAATTAGTATTCTATTGTTTAACAGAGCAATTAAAACTGCGATTAATCGTGATTAATTTTTTTAATTGTGATTAATTTTTTGAGTTAACCATTCGGACCCTTGCTGTAGCTCTGCAATACCATTTTCAATGCATAATGCCTAGGCAAGGGCTGAAAAGGGAAAACTACTAGAGCTCCTAGGAAGCAGAATGTAAAGCTCCATGCTGACAATGTCAAGGGGAATGCTTGAGGGTGGGAAAGAGAGTGGACTCTGTTTTTTCCCCACAGCTCAACACTGTATGCCATTTCTAAACCTGCCCTTGAGTAAGTCGACTTCTGCAGCAATAATGAAATTCGTTATGAACTCCTCAGTGCCACCTGGAAGGAGTGGCGGGTCTATCAAGAGAAGCAATTTGACTGTCAGTATGTTTCCTCTTTGTTTGGAACTAGCCCATGTGGAGCATCCTACTTCAAAAACCAGCACCACTTGTGGCCTTTCCGTGAATTTGTTGGATGGCTGTGCAGCTATTCAGCCATGCAGATGCAATTTTAGTAAGAAATGTGGCTTGAAAGTGCAGGGCAAACCTTTGTATGAGACTTCCAAGGGACTGGGCTGTCTGGCATGGAAGCTGTCTCTCCTTGCCATCACATTGCCAGTTTGTTTCCTCATGCTGCCAGTTCCTGTGTTTTCTTTAACTTTGTTGATAACGGCATTCCTTTGTTTCCTTGTTGTCAAATCACCTCTGGGAGCTGGGAAGGGAAGCACCATGGGGAGTGGGGAAATGGCAAATGTTTTCGGGAGACATTTTCAAAGGTGAACATGTCAAATAGGCACCTAACTGCCATTTGTGCCTTTCAAAATCTCTCCCTTCACCTTTTTCCCTGTAGCCTGTTGCACGAGTTTTGATGGTAGCTTTTTATGGAATGTCCACTCAGGTGAATGGAAGATCAGAGAATAATGGAGCATCTTTTTTCATAAAAGCACCCAGCCCACTGATGTGGTTAAGAGAAGATTACATTTGAGTTAAGAGATCTCTCTGGTCCCATAAAAGGGAATAGTTTCAGTGGTGGAACTGATCAGTTCTTCAGCAAACTCTCTGTAGTTTCTCTTGAGAGTTCAATGGAATCCACCTCAGAGGGCTGGTCATCACAGAATTATGTGGATTCTAATGTATCCGATAAGTCAGGTGAGCTAGGCAGTGAAGGGAACCAGTGCGTCATCTGAAAGATAACCTTTCTTAGGTTAGCAATAAGGTAATTAGATGTGCAGTGACTAGAACTGGTTGGAAATTTTCTGATGAAGCTTAGTTTCACTGGAAAATGCCAAGACAGTACAGCCAAATGAGTCACCAAATCTACTACCTATTTGACTACACTTTAATCAAAACATACAGGTTTCCTTGGCTCCAGAGGATGAAGATGCATAGCACAGGGGCACTCTGCCTCCCCCTCAAGCTTTGTGGGACAGGCAGTGCCTGTCTGGCTCCCCAAGCTGGAGGATTGGCGGGGAGAGAGAGCAACTGGGCTTTCTGCCTCTTCAGCTGCAAGGCTGGAAAGATCATGTCAATTTCACAAGTGAAACTAACAAGAGCCTTCCCCTAGGGCAACTGGGAAGCCAAAAAAATTTGTTTCTGTTCTCCCAAAATGGAATTTGTTTTGAAATCTCTTTCCACTAAAAGTTTCGTGTTTTTGGCGCTTCATCCTGCTTTGGGATTAAACTCTTTTCCAAAACGTGAAAATTTTCATGGAAAGGGATTCCCTTTTTTTGGCCAGCTCTAGTAGTGACCTCAGTGTCTCGGGATTGTAAAGATCACCATCTGGGTATCGAAGAGGGAAACAGAGGGATAATTCTTGTTATGGAGATTTGCTAGGATTTGATGTATTTACAGCAATGAACTCATTTAGCAGAACTCAAAATATTTTTATGCCGTGTATGCTTACAGTTCCTATTTTTAAAAGGAATAAGGATTTTGCCCAATTAACAGTCACAAAGGTAACTTGCCAGGAGCCTCTGGGTCTCCCATTATTCGCTTAAAATAGAAAAGGTTGCAGTGTCCTGATCTGTAATGAAGAGGAGGTCCTGGCATGTATCGTTCTGTCTTTATTGGATTTATCTGCCTGCATTGCATGCTGGACCTGTAGTCTCCGTAAGTCACATCTTGACATTAAAGATTAAGACCGCCAAGAGGTAAGATGGAAGCATGGCCCAGTAAATAGGGCACAGGACTGGGAATCAGGAGGACTGAGTTCTCTTCCTAGATTTGCCATTGACTCCCAGTTTGACCTTGGGCAAACCACTTAACTCTTCTGTGCCTCAGTGTCCTCATTCTTAAATTTGACCTACTTGTGGAAAGAACTTGGAGGTCTTCAGATGAAAAATGCTAAATACTGTAGCAGGCTCAGGCCAAATGGCTACAGGAGAGTGATCCTATTGGGATCCAGGAAGTGGGTGGGCGGAAGCCCGCCCACTGCTAAAAGACCTCCCCCCAGCCTAAGGGGAGAATCCACAGGACCTGGAAGCCAAATGATTCTGTGGGACAACTAATGAGATAATAGGGACAGGAGTGAGGTCAAAGGGTCAAACGAAGGGAACCTGACAGGGACACCGAGCAGAGAACCCTGAGAGTGATAGAAGGTAGATATATTAGCCCCAGATTAAGCAGGTCCTTTTTCCCTGAGTAAGATAATGGGCTGTTCCAGAACAATCGGGAAGTTGCTGGAACCAATTAAAGCAGGCTAATTAGGACACTTGGAGCCAATTAAGAAGCTACTAGAATCAATTAGGACAGGCAGGCTAATCAGGGCACCTGGTTTTAAAAATGACCTTATTTCAGTTAGTGAGGCGTGTGCAAGGATCTGGGAGCAAGAGGTGTGCAAGATGCTGAGAGTGAGAAGGCATACTGCTGGAGGACTGAGAAGTATAAGCATTATCAGACATCAGGAGGAAGATCCTGTGGTGAGGATAAAGAAGGTGTTGGGAGGAGATCATGGGGAAGTAGCCCAGGGAGTTGTAGCTGTCACGCAGCTGTTACAGGAGACACTGTTGACAGGGCCCTGGGCTGGAACCCAGAGTAGAGGGTGGGCCCGGATTCCCCCCATCCCTCCGACTCCCTATTTGATACCAGAGGAGTTGACCTGGACTGTGGGTCCCACCAGAGGGGAAGGTCCCTAGCCTGTCCCCTGACTTTGAGGCGAGCAAATCCACCAATAAGCGCAGGACCCACCAAGGCAGAGGAGGAACTGTCACATTACTAAATATGTCACTATGGGCTGCAGTCAGATTAGAGCTGGTTTTTTTGGATAGGTGGCTTCTGAATGTGTGTAAATATCTGCATTAGCAGAAACTAAAAACAACTCCTCAAGAGATCTCCTGGTTCTTCGTGATGATTGTGTGTGTCTTTTTTTTAAATAACAGAGGGCTTTTAGAAGTGCTCTGTCCTGCGTGTGATCTGGTCTCTCTGTCCATTTAAACCTCCCTTGCCCTTGGTGTCTGTGTTCCTAATAGCTGCTGATTGGATCAAAGCTTCACCGAGCCTCCCTTCCACCCCTTCAAATTTTCATTAAATGCAGTTTATCTCTCTGCCATTACATAGCCTGTTGTTTCACTTTACAATTTTAAATTATTGCTGTCTGGGCTTTCCATTTTTTCAAACAATTTTTCAGTGTGTGTGTGTGTGTGTGTGTGTGTGTGTGTGTGTGTGTGTGTAAAATCAATGAGCAAGGACAGTGCACAGTTATTTACACAGCAGCTCCTGCAGCTCTAATATAATATTATCATTTAAATGCTTGCTGAGTATTCAGACATTCAAGGTCTGTATGGCATGCTCTGCAGTGCTGGAGCCCTAGGGTAATGTTTTTCATAGCTGTTTATTCCTAAATACTCTTGACGGAAATACAAATGCCACCAAAGCGCCCAATATGGTTTCATATATTGGAAAAGAGGGGAACAGAGGGTCTTGTATTGTTTCAGAGATGGCACTGAGCATTAAAAATATGTCTGAAAAAGAGACTGAGAAACGATAGGGGCTGATTAAGAGAGAAACAGAATGATAAAACCACGTAGAAAATTGATCTGCAAAGCTTGCAAGTTTATTTGTGAAATTCTCCTCCTGCAAAAGCTAAGACACTAAATGAGAATGTACTGCCAATATTGTAGTTAACCCTTATCAACCCTGGGCAGATTTTTTATTATGTGTCCTTTCCTTGGAGGACCTTCACACGCATTTCTCCTTTAGTGGATTTCCTTGGCAAAGTAAGGGGAGAGGCCACCTCAACGATGCCATTTAGAGATCCATCCAAAATGAAACGTTGGGAGTTGATACAGAAGAAAGCACAGCACCTGCAGATTTAAAGGCACTTTGTTGTAATGGGCCTGGATAATGCATGTTGGTCTTTCATGTTCGTTGAGTGGCCAGGAATCAGAGTCTATGTGTTGGATTAGTTTCATTTTCACCAGGTGGTAGGAATAGCAACAGGAATTTTGGGATTTCAAATGTTCATTGAGCCAAAAAGGAAACAAGTTCAGTTTATGGGATGTTAAATCCCGTGGCAGAGGCCTGACTTTTTGCTTTCCTGAAGATACGAAGATTTCAAAAGCTTTTTGGCTATCAGGATCCATTTTTTCCCTCTTGATAATCTACCCTTCTTTCAGACCGTGTTCAGCCAAAAAGCTATCAACCACTACAATGGTGTGATCACATATAACAGTCACACCTAGCTTTTATGTAACAGATGCTTGTGTTGTCATTTTTAATTTCAAGATTGCTGGGGATGTGTCTATAGTGATATAGGCCCCAATTCAGCAGAGCACTTAAGCACTTGTTTAAGTTCCATTACGTTCATTGAGAATTGAGCATGCTCTGCAGTTGGGACCACAATCTCTGGGTGCATCAAAAATATGGTTGCCAACTCTGACTGAAGCTATTCCAGGAGATTTTTTTTTTCCAGCATGACATAATGTCATTTTCTTAAAATATCCTATTAAAATCTCCCAGATTGCTTTGAGTAGTGACCGGGAGATCGATGCCGATTCCAGGCCAATACTGGAGGGCTGGCAACCCTAATCAAAGAGAACGCCTTTGTGTATGCTTGCACATATGCATGCACACGCATACAAACATACACACACGCATGCACGCATACACACACGGGCACGCATGCAGAAGGGGCGGGATTCAGGTCCAATATTGAATTGATCCTAAATTTTTGAGACCCATCTGGAGTCTGTTTGCAGGGTAGTGTCCCCGGAGAGATGGGACATAAAGCTGTTCAGCCCCTGCCCACTGTCTTGTTACCTGAAAGACTTACTCTCTCTCCTAAGAATGGTTCCTGTAACAGATGTTTGTTTCACCAGATTCCATTGTTTTAATGAAACTTCCACGGGCCTGATAAAATCAGAGTCCCCTCTTCCATCCCTTCTTCAGCTCTGAGCCTTTAAAGGTCTTCTCCAGCCTATTTTACTTTCCCTTCTGAGAATACTAGAAAGAAGTTCAGCCTTTTGCCACGTCCTTCTGGCTCACATAGATGAGCTCCACTGCAAACTCTGCACAGGGTTGACTTGGTGGAAGCATTTCCTAGCCCAGCTCTGTACCTGATTTTCCCCATCACCATATATAACATGTTTGGCTTGGGGGAATTTTTTAATCTGGTTCCGCTTTCGACTCGCCCTACTGTTTTCAGGCTTTCAACTTGAATTTCCATTACCTGCCGTTTTGTTTATACCAAACCAAAGGCAAATTGCTGATGTTATTCACAACAGACTGTGCTGCCAGAGGTGTGCAGATTAAATCTAGGGTGTTAAATTCAGATTCCACGTACCATGCTTCTCTTCCCTCTCCCCCCATTGCACTGGTGACAGGGAACTGTTACCATAGCAATAAAGTTTTTTCCAGAAGTGCTACAGGAATCATTTTCTTTCTCCTCCCCCTCGACAATTCAGGAAAATGGAGCTTATTACAGATAAAATTCTTTTCCTCCGTGACTTGATAGGAGACTAGCAGGGGCACTCGGCAATCCCAGGAAAAGCTGTCTGCAGCTCAGAACTGCTCCTCTGAAATGAGAAGCCCGGCTGGGCTGCCCACTGTTGCAATTTGTTGACCTGAAATGGTTTGTGTGTCCTTCGCTGTAGACTTAGATGGTAGAGTTTGCACTACCTACAAATTGTAAATGGGAAAAGAGAGCAGAACAAGTCATAAAAAGAAACAAAAATACAGAAAATGTATAAAACCCTTGAGATAACCTTAAACCTCGAAAAGAATAAGAGTAATAATACTTATAAGCTGCCTTTATTTTACCTCTCCCTGCAAGCCATGTGGGCTACTGCACCTTAGCAGTTCAAACTGCAACACAGTAATATATAGGGAAACACAAAAATCCCAGTAAAGAGAGAGCACTCAACAGCCCTCTGAAAACTGAAAGTCTGCCAGAAAGAAAGTGGGAGGATGTTAACATTAAAAAAAAAAAAAAAAAAAAAAATCACGGGGCGAATATCAAGTGGTGGTTTGAAAGTGGGGATGTATGGGCTGGGATGGATGTGATGGGGCAGCAAATCCCTATGACCCACTATAACATGGGCACAATGGCCTGCCAATTTCAGATATGATGGTGGGGGATGCCTAAAAAGCAAGACACCTATTCATGCAAGATTCAAGGATCAGCCCCAGATATAGCTAGAGCCTGCACCATTACTGGTTTTAACAACCTCTAGGACAGGAAATGATTTCCATTTCTAAACTGATGGTCAGACTAGTGCAAAGAAACTATCTTCCCAACAACCTGGAACCATTCTAAGTTTTAAAGCTCCAAGGCCCCCTAAGCTGGAGTATGCAGGTGTATTTCGCAGGTATGAATTGGGCAAACCTTATTTTAAATCAAGATGGTTCCTGACAGTCTGCCCTATAGGTACCTGGGAAATAGAGGTGACTTTTCCCACCCAGTCATCCAGTGGGCCAAGAACATGGACAACTTTACGTCTGGATGTTTGCAGATAGAGTTGGGATAGTGGAACATAAGCTTCCTTCCTTGTCTTTCCCCCTCCCCACTCCAGGTTTCTGCCCACATGTGACTCTAGGAGCCTTTCAGTGCCCACTGACAAAGAGTTTACTGCCATGTAACAGCAACTGCTATCAAGCCTGACAAACTCACTACACCTAACACATTGCTCTCATGATATTTATCTATAAAGAATGTCATGTAAGATTTCAAATGAAAGCCTGTGAAACACTGGCCATTGATATCACAGCATAATGAATATATTAACACGGTATGAGGAATTATGGATACTTACTGATACTATACTTAACTTCTGTTACCAGACATGGTCTGTGTGTATATGGATCTCTTCACTGTGTTTTCCACTTTGTGCATCCGATGGGGTGAGCTGTGGCTCACGAAAGCTTGTGCTCGGGTGGATTGGTTGGTCTCTGGGGTGCCACAAGTACTCCTTTTCTTTATACAAAGTAAAACTATTTCCCCTTGTTTATTCCTCCTCCTCCCTCCCCCCCCCCCCCCGACATTCTTGTTAACTCCTGGAAATGTGCTGGAAATGGCCCACCTTGATTATCACTTCAAAAGGTTTTCTCTCCCCGCACCCCACTCTCCTGCTGGTAATAGCTCATCTTAAGTGATCACTCTCCTTACAATGTGTATTTTTTCATGATCTGTGTGTATATAAATCTCCTCACTGTATTTTCCACTTTATGCATCTGATGAAGTGAGCTGTAGCTCACGAAAGCTTATGCTCAAATAAATTGGTTAGTCTCTAAGGTGCCACAAGTACTCCTTTTCTTTCTTCAGATAAAGAGAAGAACAGGTTTTCTTCCAGATAAGAGGGAGGATAGTTAACTCCCCTCTATTGGAAGTTGAGTATGGTGATGCCAGAGACAATGGACAGTTCGTTTGCAGTGGAGGTAAACAGGAGGAGCAAATTAACATGAGGATGTGAAGTCAGCATGGAAAGATGCTAGAGTCTGAATCCCAGGGGTCCATCCTGACTCTGGTGACAAAAAATAATAAACTCTGGTGAATATAAGGAGAAGCAAAAAGACACTTTGGTTATCTATCGCTGAGGGAACAAAGAGGTCAGCGCTCTTTGCATTATAAATGGTGGATCCCCAACCGTGTGGGTTGGTGACACTGAGAAGTGCCTTAGACAAAGGTTGTAACCTGATATGTTAAGTTTTAGCCATTAGAAAGCACAATTATACTTTTATTTTGTTTGTCACCACTTTGTTTCTGTTGTCTCTGCTTAGTATCACTTAAATCTCTCTTCTTTATTAACTTATTCTTGTTTTTTATAATTGTTGTACAGAAGTGAGGTGTGCACCCTCAGATGAGCCAACAGGCTGGTGTGTATCTGGTCTCTTTGGAGACAGCAGACTTGATATTGCTGTGGGCCTCCAAAACTGGGGTCGGATGCAGCTGGGAGACACTTTTGGAGAGTTCAGGAACTGAAGTACACCAAGGGTTAACCTGCAAGACGAAGTTAGGACTGGCAGAGTTCTAAGGAGTTTGTTTAGCTGGAGATAGCAGGGAGCAGCCACACAGTGTAAGACCAAGAAATCTCTCTTTTGCTAAGGCAGAGGGGTAACAGGGTGACTTGTAGACAGAGGCGGTGCTAGCCCATTGGGGGCCCCTAAGCAGGAATATTTTTGGCGCCCTCCCCCCCAAAACACTACACATAATAAAAATCAAATAGGGGCCCCCTTGAGCGGCTTCGGGCCCTAAGCAATTGCTTAGTCTGCTTATGCCTAGTGCCAGCTCTGCTTACAGTTCTGGATGCCCCAAGAAAGCGTAGCACCAGATTACAAAGGATTTACACCGTGGTGAGATGGCCTCTTCCTCTGGACTCAGAAGTGGATGTGCCCCGTCACAGCGGCCAGCAGTGAGGCTTATCATAAGGCCCTCTATGGTCTCCCTATTCTTAGTTTTCATCCCAGGTGTAAACAAACCTGTCAGACCTCTTATTAGGGAGGGGGATGACATTTTCCATTCTTTTCAGCCCAGAATTTTTCAATGTTTATAAATATCTGTTGTCATTCTTCAATTTATCAAAGTGTGTTTTCTCCCAACCATCAGTTCAGGTGTTTGAATAATTCAGAAACCCTTTTTGATTTCAAACCTGGCGTGTGCTAGCTGCAGCCCTCAGTGAGGAATGTGCTCTTTGCTGGGTTGAAAAGATTAGATGAGAAATAAGTTACAACCAAGTAGGGGGAAAACATGTTTCCCTATAGACTGAAGTGCGTTGCAGAGTGGTTATCCAGACATACAAATGTTATGGCTCTCAGGGCAACGATACTGTAACCTGGTTACACTGTACACAGGTTTTAAACTATCAATGACCTGCATATACAATAAATCCAAATGCTATGTCAGCACAAGGAGCTGAGTTGCAGTTGCTGTGGGAACTAGGAATTTGAATTTATTAGTTTTTGTGTATTAAATATGGTAAAGGTTGGACTCCAGAGTGCTACCCATTCCACTGTTCTTTCATTCCTTTTACAGTTGGCTGAAGTCTTGCTTTTACTTAAAAACTCCATTTGTTGCTCTGCCTTATACTTTTTTAATCATATTGACAACCTAACCTTACAAAAAAACAGCGTCAGTGCGTCTCTGTAGGAAAGTGTCATAGGCCATAGATATAGAGATTAGATTTTAATTATAGCTATACACCTCTAGCTATAATGAAGGGTCTGTCAGTGTATCCACTCTGTTCATATCGTATATTCAGAGGGTTAAAATGTATTGGTGCACTTTCATTCTGGACTGAAATAAGGTGAGCAAAGTCTCAGCATAGGCATAATTAATGATTTTCGACTCAGTTTGTTGACAGATCAGTTCAGCTGTCTAAATTGCAGATGCGCAAAGAGAGGCAGGGCTGAGCTTTTGCATACTTTCTATTTTCACATTTGTAAATAAGAAATTGCCTCCATTGCAAAAATGAAGTGTCATTGCCTTTAGCTAATACAGAGCAGCTGACACCTCCATGAAAAGTTTGAAATGTTCCTTTGAGAACAGTGAGACAGCATCTATCTCAGTCTGGTAGTGGTCAGAGCATACAAGTGGGAGCCAAGAGTTCGTGAGTTGTGGTTACTGAGAGCTGAGACAAAAGCTCAAAGACTTGACATTGAAGCATCTGTCATTCTTACTGAGCATGTCTACTCGGCGTGGATAATTACTAAGTTCTAACTGAACAAGCCAGTCCTGCTCCCGTGGAAGTTAATAGGGGTGCTATTGATTTCATTAGGCACAGTACTGGGTCCTAGACTAGCAGAATCCTCTCCCAGCATAAATAAACCCTGAGATACTTTTGGGGATGGTCTTTCTCTGGTTATCCCAAAGACCTGGCTAGGAAATTGAAAGGTTTATGAGAGGATATTACAAAACCTAGTGCCTCCTGTGACATGGACGCCTGTGGAATAAGGTGTTTTTCCAAGTATTTCTAAAGTAATATCATTGTAGTATCTATGCACTGTCACTTAATTTTTACCTCAGTTTCCAATTCTGTAATATTGGGTAATATCTACCTACCTCCCAGAGAGATTTGAGGATTAAGTTGTTAATTTTTAACAAATGCTTGTGTCCCCATAACCAATTCAGCCTTTTGGTCCTACTCCCCTTTGCATGAAACCATCTCAATGCACCAGGTCCCCAGTCACTGCTTATTAAATTCCCTTTTAAAGACCCGCTCCTCCTAGAGATTCTTATTTAAAAAATAAATAAAACTTGTGAGATGAAGAGGGAATAAAGGAGCTTCTGCCTCTGGTTCTCCCAACTTGTCTTACCTTTCTGGATCTGTCTTCTAGATGGTAAACTCTCCAGGGCAGGAATTCTCTTGATATTTGAGTCTTGTACAGCACTGAGCCCATTGTTGGCACCTTACTAATAATAATGGTAAAGTGCTTTGAAGAAGAGGGAGTGTTATTACTCTAAGCAAGATCATCTAGATCTTTTCTCTCCATATTTCTTTCTCTGGTTCTTCTGTTTCTCTCTTTCTCTCATTCTTTATTCCTAAATATATTTGAAAATAATAAAGGAGCTGGGCAAAGTAATGCAGCAAATGTAGATGCCACCATGTAATTTTTCACAAAGTTTTGATAGCTATGCGTTTGTTTAACCCTTTTAGCTTTGGATGTAGGATTTCCTTTGTGCATCTAAACATCCTTATTTTTGCTTACTCTCTCATTTCACCTTTCTGTCTTGCAAACTACTCGAGAGGCTGAGGCCTTCATAATATATATTATTATAAACAACTTTCGGCTGGTTAAGTAGGTATACTGTGAATTAATTTTCATGGCCTGGGCCTATAAGTTTAAGATATGAGGCTGCAGATTACATCAGTTGATTTCATAGTATGAAGTGATCATAGAATCATAGCATATCAGGGTTGGAAGGGACCTCAGGAGGTCATCTAGTCCAACCCCCTGCTCAAAGCAGGACCAATCCCCAACTAAATCATCCCAGCCAGGGCTTTGTCAAGCCTGACCTTAAAAACCTCTAAGGAAGGAGATTCCACCACCGCCCTCGATAACCCATTCCAGTGCTTCACCACCCTTGTAGTGAAGAAGTTTTTCCTAATATCCAATCTAACCTCCCACACAGCAATGTGAGACCACTGCTCCTTGTTCTGTCATCTGGTACCACTGAGAACAGTCTAGATCCATCCTCTTTGTAACCCCCTTTCAGGTAGTTGAAAGCAGATATCAAGTCCCCCCTCATTCTTCTCTTCTGCAGACTAAATAATCCCAGTTCTCTCAGCCTCTCCTCATAATGCATGTGCTCCAGCCCCCTAATCATTTTTGTTGCCCTCCTCTGCACTCTTTCCAATTTTTCCACATCCTTCTTGTAGTGTGGGGCCCAAGCTGGATGCAATACTCCGGATGAGGCCTCACCAATGCCGAATAGAGGGGAATGATCATGTCCATCGATCTGCTGGCAATGCTTCTACTTATACAGCCCGAAATGCCGTTAGCCTTCTTGGCAACAAGGGCACACTGTTGACTGATATCCAGCTTCTCGTCCACTGTAACCCCTAGGTCCTTTTCTGCAGAATTGCTGCCTAGCCACTCGGTCCCTAGTCTGTAGCAGTGCTTGGATTCTTCCGTCCTAAGTGCAGGACTCTGCACTTGTCCTTGTTGAACCTCATCAGATTTCTTTTGGCCCAATCCTCTGATTTGTCTAGGTCCCTCTGTATCCTATCCCTACCCTCCAGAATATCTACCACTCCTCCCAGTTTAGTGTCATCTGCAAACTTGCTGAGGGTGCAATCCACGCCATCCTCCAGATCATTAATGAAGATATTGAACAAAACCGGTCCCAGGACTGACCCCTGGGGCACTCCGCTTGATACCGGCTGCCAACTAGACATGGAGCCATTGATCACTACCTGTTGAGCCCGATGATCTAGCCAGTTTTCTGTCCATCTTATAGTGCATTCAAGAGAAAATGATCAGTGTTAGCTGGAGTTTGACAGCGGAAGCTTGGAGGTGGAAGCTACATGCAAGTGTGTGTTTAACTGCAAGCTTTCCATGCACAGTCCCCTCTTTCAGGCAGAGGAAGGGAGAGCAGGGACAGTCCAAGGGCCAGGCACTGAGGTGTCTTGCCTTGCAGGATCAATGGAATCACAATACAGTAAAAAGTGTCAAGCAAGCAGAATTTCCAACTTCAAGCGTTTGCCTGCTCTTGAATTCTCTCCCCTCAGGGGAGAAGAAAAAGCTTTAATTTACAAAGTGTCACAACCCATTACAGCACATCCCATCTCAACACACCACTGCATGAGGCTGACATTTGTTTGCTTTAATTTCTCAAAATAGCTTTTATTTAGAGCAAATGTTCTCGGTTTATTTCAAACAGTTCTTTTTCTCCCCTATTGTGTTCTTGCCAGTTCCCATAGGGACAGTCACTCCTGCAGTGTTTTGCCCAGTGTTGGTGAACTGTCAGCCCTTGTCAGAGGTTTTAAATTATTTTTCTTATTAGTAACAGAGAGCTTCTTTGTTGCCTCCAAACCAAAACATTCACTAGATTGATTGGAATGGTGCTTATGTTATCTGATTTTATTACAAAGTAGAACAGGTGCCTTGCAATTCCACCAGCCCATAGGAAGTGTGATTTTTTTGTAGGGTTTTTATGGCCCGGGGAGGAATTCAGGAACTCACTGTTGTTCAATGGCAGTTTCCTTACAGTCAGGGATGAATTAAGGCAATCTGGGGCCCTAGCATAATGCCACATGGAAGCCCCTGTTGGAGATGACAGTGGAAGGAGCCACTCCTACAGGAACTGTCTGCTAGGCCCCCTCATACACTCTATGCCATTCATCAATGATTTAGATAATGGCATAGAGAGTACGCTTATAAAGTTCGCGGATGATATCAAGATGGGAGGGGTTGCAAGTGCTTTGAGGGGTAGGATTATAATTCAAAATGATCTGGACAAACTGTAGAAATGGTCTCAAGTAAATAGGATGAAATTCAATAAGGACAAATGCAAAGTACTCCACTTAGGAAGGAACAATCAGTTGCACACATACAAAATGGGAAATGACTGTCTGTGAAGGAGTAATACAGAAAGGGATCTGGGGGGGTCATAGTGGATCAAAAGCTAAATATGAGTGAATAGTGTAACACTGTTGCAAAAAGGCAAACATCATTCTGGGATGTATTAGCAGGAGTGTTGTCAGCAAGACACAAAAAACAATTCTTCCTCTTTACTCCACGCTGATTAGGCCTAAACTGGAGTATTATATCCAGTTCTGGGTGCCGCATTTCAGGAAAGATGTGGGCAAATTGGAGAAAGTCCAGAGGAGAGCCACAACAATGATTAAACGTCTAGAAAACATGTCATATGAGGAAAGATTGAAAAAAGCTGGGTTTGTTTAGTCTGGAGAAGAGAAGAATGAGAGGGGACTTAAGTTTTCAAATACATAAAAGGTGGTTACAAGGAGGAGGACGAAAAAAATTTCTCCTTAATCTCTGAGGATAGGACAAGAAGCAATGGGCTTAAATTGCAGCGAGGGTGGTCTAGGTTGGACACTAGGAAAAGCTTCCTAACTGTCAAGGTAGTTAAGAACTGGAATAAATTGCTCAGGGAGGTTGTGGAATCTCAATCATTGGAGATTCTTAAGAGCACTTTAATGGGGTTCACGCTGTGTGCCTTGGTATTCGGCCCCTGGGCCTCCGTCTTCAATGAGTCAGAGACACTTCAGTCTGGTGCAACACCCGTGCTCTTTATTCTCAAAAGGTTTCACGCCACCGGTTCCCAACTATATACAGGCTTCACAGCTACTTTGCCTACAACAGGCCTGGCCAGCAACAGACTAGGAGGCTCCCACCTCCTTCTGGGCGCCTGGCCTGGCCTGGCTTCCTCCCAGTCTTTGTACCATTGGGATAATAACACTGGCAGATGCAACCAGTTACCAGGACTATTCACCCAGCCCCAATCCATCCCCCTTGATTGGGGCTGGAGTGGCAGGAGCTGATTAAGGGCTTCTCAACCAGCACCCTACCACAAGCAGGTTAGACAAACACCTGTCAAGGATGGTCTAGATTATACTTGTCCTGCCATGAGCGCAGGGGGCTGGAGTAAATGACCTCTTGAGGTCCCTTCCAGTCCTATCATTCTATGGTCCCACTTTGGACAGAGTGAGATCTCTTCCCCTTCCCTGATTACAGCCTCATCCTCGAAGAGGGAGGACATAGCTGCCACACCACAGAGCAGAGACACTGTGATGGAAGCCCTGCCGACTTCTCAGCAGGACCATGAGGGGTTGGCGCTAGCCAGGTACCCAACACAGTGGTGTCAGTGGACCCTATCCTGCACAAAGCCATGCATTTCAGAGCTAACACCGCATAGAGATGAGTGGGACAGTTCACACCTCTCAGAGTTGTAGGTTTGGGCTCTGTGACAACTCAGGTAGCCATCATTGCATCAGTTGCACTTGGGTTAACTTCTGAGCTTTTCTATGCAGCATTTAGTAGTCTATAGTTATGTTTGGGCCCAAAGACCCCAATCAGGACTGGCACCTAATTGTGCTGGATGCTATACAAACACAGAAAAGAGACCATTCCTGAAAAGACCCTACATTAGTCTGTAATTAGATGTGTGTTTAGTAAGAGAAACGTTCAGATGTTACTCTGCCCTTTTGTGGTTTTTGGCTGTAGTCTCATGGGTATTGTGTTTTTTGGCTGTGGTCTCGCAAGCATAGTAAGTGCTGCATGTCAATGACTAATACAGATAACAGCCTGGACAGAGGGGGAACCTGGCTACACTGTTGCCTTCAGTTTATGGAACGAAATTACTTCAGGAGGGGAAGCGATCCAATTTACAGATTTTCTTACTAGGTATCAGTGAAGTCTTGTGCAGTCAAGGCTCTGCCTCCTGAATGAGCAAACTCCATGCTTGTTTATAACACTAGCACTCCAAGCCTGTGCGGCAAGCCAGGTGAACTCATTTCAGAGGTTCTAGAATGGCCACGGATTTGATATTCCTCATCTCTGATTGCACCCTGGAGCCAGACTGGTTGTTTGTTTGTCTAAGATACGACCATATGCATAGGCCTGGAAGAATTCGATTTTTATTGGTAAATGTCAATAAACATAGATTTCACCATACTCTTGCAAACTGATGAAAAAAATTTTCATCAATGATAATTGACAGACAGACAAAGTAGGAAAAATGCTGCTTGAGAACTTAGTACAGTTTGATTTAAGGATAATTACTTCATATATTTTGACATATTATGTTGACAATTTGTATTTTAACAGTTATAAAGCTTGAACTTGTGAATCTCAACATCTACTGCCATTAAATAATTTATTGCCTGCCCCCTCAATTTCCCGCAACTGTGAAAATTTAAATTGATAAAAATAAAAAAATGCTTAAAATCCATAATTTTGTGCAACTGTGAAAATTTAAGTACTGTATATACTAGTTCATAAGCCAAATTTTTTTTAGTAAAAAAGGGAAGCACGAGAGCAGGGGGTTGGCTTATGAACAGGTATAGAGAGGGAGAGGTAGGACACACCCCCTCCCCCCAGCGAGGGGGCAAGGAAAGGCAACAGAGCCAGAAGGGAAGAGGCGAGGCCAGAGTCTCTCCACTTCTGGCCGTGCTGCTCTCCCCCAGCCTCTGAAGCAGCTGCAGCTCCGGGGCTGGCAGGCTGCAGCCGTGGCACTCGGTCCCGCCCCCCAGAGCAGGCTGCGGCCGCGCCGCCCAGTCTGGTCTGCCGGAGCAGGCTGTGGCCGCACTGCCCAGCCTGCCGGAGCAGCTCTAGCCAGGCCAGAGACATCCTCCCCAGCTAAGGTGGGGTCATGTGGGGGGTGGTCACAGGGGTTACACCCCTGACCTCCAGCGTCTCCGCCCCTAAAATTTCCCCACCAGTTGCTGTCCCAGCCCATCAGGGTAAGCAGCTGGCACACCAGGACACTTGGTTTACTTAAGTTTACCTCCGTGCCTGCGGACGCTCGAGGTAAACAAACCATCTCGGCCCACCAGCAGCTTATTCTGATGGCCCGGGAGCCAAAGTTTGCTGACCCCTGAATTATAGGGTCATCTTATGAATGGGTCATAAAAATTTTCCATTTTTACTTATCCATCTTGGGGGCAGGTCAGCTTATAAATGAACCGGCTTATGATCGAGTAGAAAAATAGCTTCAAAATAAACATCGATATTGCCTGTCGAAATTATGTGAAATTGAACTCTGCCAAGCCTACATATATGATATCAGATTTAAGGGTACTCTAGTCTGCACATGTTTACTTCATTTTGGCCAGGTGCATATCCAGTGCCATTTAAGAGGTAGGTAATTAATTGATGAGGGTCTTTTGGAGGCAGACAGTTCTAGTTTTGTTAAACAACTGTAATGTTTTATTACTGGGAAGGTACTTGGAAACAGATCATTTGGGCAGACTGTGTAGTACAATCTGCCTGTTTTTCTACAAGTTTGCCTAAGGAATTCCAAGTGTACAGGTGAGGGAATAATGATTCCTGCCAGGGCACCAGGAAAATTGTTTTGGTTGAAAGAAGAGAAAGAAGTAGGGTTGCCAGGTGTCTGGTTTTTTTTTTTTACTGGAACGCCCAGTTGAAAAGGGACCCTGGCAGCTCCATTAAAAGTCCAGTCGGTGTTGCAGCGGGGCTAAGGCAGGCTCCCTGCCTGCCCTGGCTCTGTGCAGCTCCCAGAAGTGGATGGCATGTCCCTGCAGTCCCTAGGCGCAGTGGTGGCCAGCAAGGCTGTGTGCACTGCCCCCGGCCCAAGCACCAGCTCTGCAGCTCCCATTGGCAAGAAATCATGGCCAATGGGAGCTGTGGGGGTGGTGCCTGAGGGCTAGGACAGCACGCAGAGCCCCCTGGCCACCCCTGTGCTTAGGGGCCACAGGGCCATAGCAGCTGCTTCTGGGAGCTACCTGAGGTAAATGCTGCCCGAATCCCGCAACCCGAACCCCTCATCCCCGGCCCCACCCCAGACCCTGCACCCCCAGCTGGAACCCAAACCCCCTCCCACACTCCAACCCCCTGCCCCAACCCTGAGCCCCCTCCCAGAGCTCCCTCCCACACCCAAACTCCCTCCCAGAGCCCACACCCACACCCCCTCCTGCACCCTAAGTCTCTGCCCCAGCGCTGAGCCCTCTCCTGCACCCAGACTCCCTTCTGGTGCCTGTACCCCATCCCGCACACCGAACCCCTCAGCCCCAGCCCGGAACCCCCTCCTGCACCCCAAAACCTTCATCCCAGGCCCCACCCACACCCCAAACCCCTCATTTCTGGCCCCACCCCAGGGCCCACACCCCCAGCCAGAGCCCTCAACCCCCCTCACAACCCAACCCCCTGCCCTAGCCTAGAGCCCCCTCCCACACCCTGAACCCCTCATTTCTGGCCTCACCTGGAGCACACCCCCCACTGCACCCCAATCCCCTGCCTCAGCCCAGAGCTCCTGCCTGCACTCTGAACCCCCCATTTCTGGCCCCACCCCAGAGACCTCATCCCCTCCCACACCCCAACTGCCCATCCCTGCCCTGGGACCCCCCTACCACACTCCAAACCCATCGGCCCACCCCAGGCCACTGCTGCACCTCAAATCCCTCATCCTTGGTGCCACTCCAGAGCATGCACCCCCAGCCAGAGCCCTCACCCCACTGCACTACAACCCCCTGCCCCAGCCCTGAGCTCCCTCCCATATCCCAAAATCCCTCATCCCCACTCTCACCCCCTCCCACATCGCAACTGCCTGCCCCAGCCCAGTGAAAAAGAGCGAGTGAGGGAGGGGGGATGGAGTGAGCATTGGGTGGGGCCTCAGAGAAGGGGCGGGGCCTCAGGGAAAGGGTGACTCAGGGAGTGGGACAAGGGTGTTCGGTTTTCTGCAATCAGAAAGTTGGCAACCCTAGAAAGGAGAGTGCTGGAGGGTTCAGAACAGTGTTGATCATCAGCCATTGAAGATGTACTCCTGCAAGTTTATTTGGTTGGTTGGTTGGTTATTTACCAGTTTTCCTTGTCAGTCTGTCTCCATCAGGGCCCTATTCTTCTCTGTCTCTCTCGTGTGGAGAGGAGAGGACAGCCCAGTCAGAAAGCATACAAGGAAGAAAGGAGTGAGGAGTATTGAATAAGCACCTGTAATGTCTGAAACTGCTTGATCCCTCTTGCACCACGTGGGCCTCTGGCAATCTGCTGCTCCTCTGCTTGGATCCTTTCTGTGTGAGACAAATGAAGTAATTCCACAAGGCCAGCAATCTTGTGAGGGTTAATTGTAAAGTGCAGAGGACTCTCCCTGAAGAGCTTGCGGTCTCTGGAGCCCTTTAGATGCCCTGTGCTTTGGGAATCGCAGCTTAATCAACGCGTCTGCAAACAACTTGTTCAAATACCCCTTCTGCCTCAAGCACGTAACATGCTTGAGTGCTTACCCTGCACCCTCAGAGATAGCACTCCGCTGGGCTATGGTGGAGAGCAGGGGCTCAAGCCTTGGTAGAAGAATGGTTGGCCTTGTGTGCTGCATTCTATATTCAGTCCTTTACCTTGTTTTGTTTTAGTAGCTGAATGAGTAAGGGAGCATGTATCTGAAAAGGAGAGGGAAGGGCAGGCTAGGACTGCGCAGCTGGAGTGAGCAAGCGAGCAAGCTGGTCTGTCGATCTGGGAGTCTCAGTGCAATCAGTGGCAATGTTCGTGTAATTTAATGGCAGGGGCTCCCTTTTGCTTTTCTTTCCTTTCCTTTCTCCTCAGTCTATTTTTTTTTCTTTCCACAGTGCAATGTAGCCTGTATCCGTTTAGTCCCAGCTGTAGCCACCCCTTTCACAGCCCATGGGGTCTCAGCACAGGCCACAAGGGCCTCCAGTTCAATACTCAAACAAAGAATGGGTCTGCGGGGAGTTTCTAGATCTTGAGAACTTTGACTCTGGGGTTATTGAAGTGATGAGGGGAAAGCAAACTGGAACTGTTGGCACCTCAGTACTATTAAAACTGCTGCAAATGTTCGCCGTGAGTCACGGGCATTGTTGCACCAAACCTTTTCCTCTCATGGGCTATCACTGTTATGGTGCACTGCTTTTGAAGAAAGGGTTATTAAAGGATCATACAAATAAAGCGATAAAACCCCTGTAAAGGTTAGTTGTTTTCATCCTCTTAGTCAGGGCCCCATTGAGAAGATACTCTTCCTCTCTGCTCTGCCAGGATATTGCCTGTGGAGCTGGTCCTGTCTGACCAAGCATCATCCCCTTTCTGTCCGAGCAGCAGCTCAGTGCCTAATTCCCTTCCCACCCACTACTCCCAACACCTTCTTCCAGAATTGAAGGCAGGTGCATAATGCCCTGCTTAAGGATGGTCGGTCCAGGTTCCCCTGTGCTTTCTGCTTTCTCCGTTTCTTGGAGCAGTCGCTTATAAGTTAACATCCAGGTCGAACAGGGCCGCATTAAGTTCAGTGGGTGATGGCTTTTGCTATTTCAGGCATGCACCAAGAATGGAAGGTTCGTATAAACAAGACAGAATCACAATTTTCATTTAACACAAAGAAGACTTGTATATACACATCATAAACAATTAAGATCTTGTTGGTAACACTAGAGTTTCTTAAATCCTGGCTTCCCAACCAGAGAGTTGTGGGGCAAAGATCAAGCAGGTTTGGCATTGTATCTAAATGGATTAAAATGTGAAACCTTATTGCACTACTCAGAGGCTGGTTTGAGAGGCATTCTCTCTCAGGTAATATGAGATGTTTGCAGATTATGTGTATCAGGTTCCCAGTGTAATTTAAGGTGCTGGCTTTGACCTTTAAAGCATGAAATGGGCTGAATTTTAGTCACCTCATTCTTGCGTGGTATAGCAGCATTTGGGATCAACAGAGGCACTTAAGATAACAGCCGGCTGGTTTAATCAGGAGCGATTAGATACAGAGCATTTTTAACATGAGGCCCTCAGCTCTGGAATTCTTTTTGTATGATGGCTTGCCAGAGCCCAGATTTGTTAAGCTTCAGCATACACTGCAAGATGGATTTGTGATAGGTTCCTCCCGGGGTGCCACCTGTAACTGGGGTACCACTGAGCCCCCTGACCCACCAGCCAGGGCTCCCTCTCACACTGTATTGATGTGACAAGCTGCAGAGCCCTCCAGCCTGCACTTTCACCAGCATTCATACAGGTAGGGACACAACCAGCTGCAGTTACATGCAGGCTCTTTGTCCAGCCTCTGCAATGAACCAACAATAGAAAGGCTACAGCTAAGGCAACTCCAAGTGCCCCAGGCACGCACCCCACTCTGGAGTATAAACCCAAAATTATACCATCTTGTGCTGCGCAGGGACCTGTACAGCATGAGCTCATAAAGTTTGCCCCCTCCCTCAATATGGAGAGGAATATGCAATAGCCTTTGCTCCTGAGTTATGACTCCCACACACTTCACTCCAACTCACTTGTTTAGATAAAGCAAAAACAAGTTTATTAACTACAAAAGATAGATTGTAAGTGATTATAAGTGATAGCAAAGAGATCAAAGCAGATTACCTAGCAAATAAACAAAAAATGCAAACTAAGCTTAATATACTAAATAGATTGGATATGAATTAGCAGATTCTCACCCTGTGAAATGATACTAGCAGGCTACAGATTCTTAAGGGGCAAGCTGCACTTGCTTTACAGCTTGGAATCCCCAGGTGTTTCATTCACAGGCTAGAAATCCCTTTAGCTTGGGTCCAGCACTTCCCCCAGTTCAGCCTTTATTCCTCAGGTGTTTCCAGGAGTCTTCTTGTGTGGGGATTGAAGAACACCAGATGATGTCACTCCCTGCCTTATAGAGCTTTTGCATAGGGCGGGAACCCTTTGTTTCAAAGCTTGGTTCCCAGACCAGTCTGTGGAAAAATACTGACATCCCAAGTCCAGCATCATGTGGTCTGATCACATGTGCTTGCAGAGTCATAGCAGCCTTTACTTGGAGGCTGTCTGTAGCGTTCTCGGAAAGGCTCCCGAGGTGGGAGATAAGCTTCTCCTAAGGCCCATTGTTCTTTCCTAATGGCCCATTGCCCTGAATAGGTCCTTCCCCACCCACTGTCTAGACTAAAAGCATCTTCTCTAGTGAGCATTATCCAGATGTAACTATATTTGAAATACAGATACATAGTCAATATTCATAACTTCAGATACAAAAATGATACATACATACACATATGATTTGCTGAATGATTATCCTAACTTTTCCAATGACACCTCACATGACTTATCTTGCATAAAATACATTATAGTTATGTCATAATCACATATGGGGTGCACTGTCACAAAGTTCTCCTGGGGTTTTGGTGAAGGGGAGGGATGCACACTGGGTTGGGTAAAGTATCTCTCTTGGAAGAAACCCTTGTGGGGTTTCAGAGGGATGTGTGCCTGCTGGGGTATTGGGTCCTATTTGTAAATTGTATTTTCATGATTTCTGTGTATGAGATGGGCAAATTTGTAAAAAGTTCTAAGGAGATTACGCCACTTAATTATGGAGGGGAGTGTGTATTGGATACAGCTGGGAAGCCCTACCTCCAAATCGTTCAGATAACTAAGAGAAAGTGCCACCCAGGGATCTCAATTCACATTTCTGCATCGCTATAAATAGCCTAAAAATTACCTAAAGAAAAGAAAACACATGGCTGAAAGAGAGGGGGTGATGGCACAAGGTGAGGACAGAATGTATGTTACCAAGGGAGCGGGGAGCCCGCCCTTCCCATCCTAAAGTTAGAGGTTGTGTTACTATAGTTGAGGACATTCTTCAGTGGTTGCAAAATAATGAAAAGGCCTAAATAGTACTGGCATCCCCCTATTGGAGGATAGGAGGAGCATCCCCCTAATCCCAGATGCCAGTTCACACGTCCAAGGAGCATCCTCAAATCAGGAACTAGAAGGCTGGTACGGGCGAAAGGAAAACAAGCTCGTTAGTGTTTAAAGAAAAAAGTATTCATTTTATCAAATGCAATGTACTGAGATCCAAATAAGCACATGTCGTTAACAGCTTCTAGAGGAGGGAAGCTAAAGTTATTTAAAGATCTGGGGAGAAGGGACCCTTGCTCATAAAATGGCTTCATGTACCCCAGCATTTTGGTTTAAATCTCCCCCCAGGTGAAGCTCCACCTGAGTTAGCAACAGTTCAAGTGTAGAGAGCACTGCTGTTCCCAGCGCCCAACTAGACATGCTGTGTGTAGATTTTAAGATCATATTTTCAAAATTGTAGCTTTGGGTGACTCCAATTTTGGATGCTCCACTTTAGATACATGGAGCACTATTCTGAGAGCTACCTACAGCTGCCTGTGACTTCAGAGGTGCTGAGCACATGCAGCTTCAACTGAAAATCAGGCCCTTGGTGTCAAACGGCCCTCATAATTAGAAATAACTTCTGACTCAGTTTCCCCATCTGTAAAATGGGGATATTTCCCTAATACCTATGGGTATTGTGTTACTTAATTATTAAAATGCTTAGAAGATGTAAAGTTATGTGCTTTTTTTATTATCGAATGGCAAGGAATCCTAGCCTCAGGAAAAGTGGGTACTGGGGATGTTTCCCTAAGTCCATAAATCGTTGCATGCAGACGAGTAGGATCTTTTAGACATGATCGGAAACCATAGGTCTGCACCTAGCTGGGATGTTGTCCGGCACAGGCATAGTAGAGTGCTGCATCCTTGGTTATTCTGCTCAGCTATCAGCCCAACTGGTCTTTAAAAAAACAACCCTCCGATAAATTCTCTGCACAGTGAAGAAAAATACAGTAAGTGCAAAGTATCGACTGTCTGCCCCCACCCTCCAACTCTCTCTCACTCCAATCCACTTATGCGTGGCACACAGGGCCCAACAAGGTTTTGCGTGGAAATCGCTGCGATTATCTCCCAAATTTTTTATCAGCTAATTCACTCAAGGGGGTATATGGAGCTGAATGGTTTGGAGACCTGGAATCAGTAAGCTACGGGCATTAGGACAGCCACAGGCTCCTATCTGGACAGAGCAGTTTGATATTTATTTTATGTGTTGCTGATTGACTGAAAAATCCATCTTTCCTATCTCTTTATTTCCCCCCACAGTTGTGTTTGAGGCTCTGCAAGTGCAGGATAACCTGGCTGTCCCAGTTTTCTAGGTGTGTCTCAGCTTGTCAGCGTGTCCTAAGAAATGCTGTTGCAACTGGTGATTTATCCTATGGGCTTCAACCTGCTCGTACCAGAACGAATTTAGGGCTGCTCAGCTGTCTGCACTGAGTCCTGGCATAGGTTCTCCCCACCAGACCATTGCTCCTTCTAGTGAACAGCAGTCTGCTGTGCCTTAACTCTGTTTCCTGCAGTTGAACCCATCCCAGATGATGGAGCACTCCAGCTTCAATTGCACATCTAACTGTGTAACAATTCCATGGGAAATGGCTGGACCCTGCAGCTCTGCACAGCTGGTCCCAGAAGAAATCTTTAAAAGTAAAGAGGAAGACACACAGGTGTAGAAGCTGTTGAAAAGAGGCTTGAAAGTCAACATGTGACCAGGGAAAGGGGGAAATCTCTGAAACATGGAGATCCCCCGCTCCCCACCCTCAAGGTGACAAGTGCTCCCATCTCAGGCTTGCTGCTGCAAACCTATTCCACATCCCTTCCAGTAACTAGATCCCCCAACTGCCAAAACCTTTCCTTCACCAGGGTTTTTAACAAATAAATTGAAGTGAGATGAGCTCTTAGCTGTTCCAGTATTTACAGGATAAATAGTTTCCATTTCACAGCCATCAATACCTCGGCACTTTAAGTCCATTAAACTCCTGGCTTTTATACACTTCAGTAATGGACTGGCTGATTTAAGGTTAAGAAAACCTCTGTTTTAAAGGCTACACTAGTGGCCATAAATTTTGAAATGTGGCCATGCCATTTGGCATAGGGTTTGAAATGACTGAAAAATGTTGAGATCTTCATGAGGTTGGCCATGATTACTCGAGGTCATTACATCTGAAACCTGGAGAACCAGGGTTAGCATGAACTTCTAAAAGGCCAGGGACTGAAAGGTAGTGTCACTTTGAGCCTGTGTGTTTGCCAATATTGATACAAGCCAGCAAGGGGATTTCCCATCATATCAGTGAAAGGTGTCCCTGAAAGATACCTTACTTAATGTGTGCTCACTGCTGTTCCTTCCATTAAGAGGCAAATCTATTCCAGTCAGCTTAACTTCTGTACCCAGAAAGATAATGAAGCAAATAATTAAGCAATCAATTTGGAAACATCTAGAAGATAATAAGGTGATAAGTAACAGTCAGCATGGATTTGTCAAGAACAAATCTTGTCAAACCGACCGGATAGCTTTCTTTGACAGGGTAAAAAGCCTTGTGGTTAGGGGGGAAGTGGAAGATGTGGTATATCTTGACTTTAGTAAAGCTTTTGATACTGTCTCACATGACCTTCTCATAAACAAACTAGGGAGATTCAACCTAGATGGATCTACTATAAGGTGGGTGCATTACTGCTTGGAAAACCGTTCCCAGAGAGTAGTTATCGGTGGTTCACAGTCATTCAAAAAGGGCATATCGAGTGGGGTCCCTCAGGAATCGGCCCTGGGTCCAGTTCTGTTCAATATCTGCATCGATGATGTAGATAATGGCATAGAGAGTACACTTATAAAGTTTGCGGATAAGACCAAGATGGGAGGGGTTGCAAGTGCTTTGGAGGGTAGGATTATAATTCAGAATGATCTGGACAAACTGGAGAAATGGTCTCAAGTAAATAGGATGAAATTCAATAAGGACAAATGCAAAGTACTCCACTGAGGAAGGAACAATCAGTTGCACACATACAAAATGGGAAATGACTGCCTAGGAAGGAGTACTGCAGAAAGGGATCTGGAGGTCATAGTGGACCACAAGCTAAATATGAGTCAACAGTGTAACACTATTGCAAAAAAAGCGAACATCATTCTGGGATGCATTAGCAGGAGTGTTGTAAGCAAGACACGCGAAGTAATTCTTCCGTTCTACTCCGCACTGATTAGGCCTCAACTGGAGTATTGTGTCCAGTTCTGGGCGCCACATTTCAGGAAAGATTTGGAGAAAGTCCAGAGAAAAGCAATAAAAATGATTAAATGTCTAGAAAACATGACTTAGGAAGAAGATTGAAAAAACCCTGGGTTTGTTTAGTCTGGAGAAGAGACGAATCAGAGGGGATATAAGTTTTCAAATACATAAAAGGTGGTTACAAGGAGGAGGGCAAAAAAAATTTCTCCTTAACCTCTGAGGATAGGACAAGAAGGGCTTAAATTGCAGCAAGGGAGGTTTAGGTTGGACATTAGGAAAAACTTCCTAACTGTCAGGAGATTGTTGGAGATTTTTAAGAGCAGGTTAGACAAACACCTGTCAGAGATGGTCTAGATAATACTTATTCCTGCCATGAGTGCAGGGGACTGGACTAGATGACTTCTCAAGGTCTCTTCTAGTCCTATGATTCTATGAGTCTATTTCTGTTCTTGTATCATGCCCCTCATAGAATCCCTCGATCCTTTCCAGCAGAACTACCGCCTAGCCAGTTAATGCCCATTTTGTATGTATGCATTTGATTTTTCCTTCCTCAGTGAAGTACTTTGCACTTGTCTTTTTTGAACTTTGTCTTGTTGATTTCAAGCTATTTCTCTAATTTGTCAAGGTAATTTTCAATTCTAATCCTATACACCAAAGTACTTGCAACCCCTTCCAGCTTGATGTCATCTGCAAATTTTGTAAGCATACTCTTCACTCCATTACCAGACCCAAGACTGACGTCTGTGGGACCCCACTAAATACACTGTCCCAACTTGACAGCAAACCATGGATAACTGCTCTTGGAGTATGGTCTTTCATCCAGTTGTGCATCCACCTTATAGTAATTTCATCTAGACCACATTTCCCTAGTTTTCTTATGTGAATGTCATGTGGGACTGTGTCAAACGTCTTACTAAAATCAAGATACATCACACCTACTGCTGCCCTCTTTCCCTCCCGCGCCCCATCCGCTAGGCCAGTAACCCTGTCAAAAAGGGAATTAGGTTGGTTTGGCATAATTGGTTCTTGACAAATCCATGCAGTCTATTTCTTATAATTCTGTTATCCTCCAGGTGCTTACAAACTGATTAATTTGTTTCAGTATCTTTCCAGGTATCAAAGTTAGGCTGACGGGTCCATAATTACTCAGGTCCTTTTCAGTTCCCCATTTTAAAGATAAGTACTGTGTTTGCCCTTCTCCAGTCTTCTGGGTCTTTACCCTTCCTCCATGAACTCTCGAAGACTATTGCTAGAAGTTCTGAAATTGCTTCAGCTAGTTCCTTAAGTACCCTAGGATGAATTTCATCAGGCCCTCCCAACTTGAATACATCTAACTTATCTAAATAGCCTTTAACCTGTTCTTTCCCTATTTTGGCTTGTGTTACTTCCTCCTTGTTGTTATATTAATTGTGCTGAGTATCTAGTCACCATTAACTTTTTTTTAGCAAACAGGCAGTAAGCACATCAGCCTTAATGGCATCAGATATTAGCTCTCCTTCCACAGTAGGTAGAGGACCTACATTTTCTTTCATTTTTCTCTTGCTCCTATGGATTTAAAGAACCTCTTCTTACTGCCTTTTATGTCCCTTGGTAGGTGTAAATAATTTTGTGCCTTAGCTTTTCTGATTTTGTTCCTACACACTTGTGCTATTCTTTTGTACTCCTCCTTAGCAATTTGTCCTTGTTTCCACTTTTTGTGGAATTTCTTTTTGATTTTACAGATCACTAAAGAGCTCCTGATGGAGCCAGATTGGCATCTTACTATTCTTCCTAGCCTTCCTTTGCAAAGGGATAGTTTGCAATTTTATCTTTTAATATTATGTCCTTGAGAAACATCCAGCTCTCCTCAACTCCTTTATTCCTTAGATGTTCTTCCCATGGAACCTTATGTACCGGTTTTCTGAGTCTGTTAGTCTGCTTTTTTTGAAGTCCATTAACCTTATTCTGTGGCTCTCATTCCTTCCTTTCCTTGGAATCATGAAATCCATCATTTCATGATCACTTTCACCCAAATTGCCTTCCACCTTCAGATTCGCTACCAATTCCTCCCTGTTGGAGGATTCATAGCAGTATCAAAAATAGTAAGAATTTATTGTTTGTTTGTAGCTGATCAGTGACTGTTCCTTTGCCTCCACTGTGTAGTTTAAGAGAATTCTGTCTTGTTCTGAAAGAACTGATGTAGACTTTATTTATCTATGGCTGGAAATTAATCCCTTGCAGCCTCCGAATTGGATTCTCAGTGTGACTGACAGAAGGGTTGAGGATTCTGAATGGAGGTTCTGCAGCACTTAGCCTGCAAGGCCGTTATTTGTGCTGACTGGGAAACATTTCTTCTGATGTGTTTGCTGTGGGTTAGAGCACTGGCAGTTTGAGAGTCTGAGAGCCTTTCACTTGAACTTCACGCTCTCCCTCCCCACCTGAACTTTGGGGATTTGTATAACATGGAGCCTGAATCCAACCCATCCCCGCCCCTATTTCGTTAATTTTGTACCCCCAAAGTTGGCCACCTTATCCCATCTCTGTTATGGTTATTGTTTTATTTTGGTACATTGGATGTATTTTGTGCACGTTAATCAAGATCTCCTGTGCCAGCTTGGGCCAGGCATATTACATGGCGTAGGCTAGGCATGTGCCAGTCTTACTCCTTTCAGGACAGTGCTGGAGTGCCATTTCCATCCACTCTTGGGCCTCTCCAGAGCAGAGATTGTGGATTGTGCCATATTTATGGGCAGTGACTTTGAGTTGTGAACAAATGACTCCTAGGAGCTAATATAAGGCCCAGCATACTGACGTTCATTGTGCCTCAGGCACGAAAGCTGAATCCAAGTCCCCAAAATTGAAACTCCCACCAGTCTTGTCCGCTCTCCCACCCCTCCTAAAGCAATTCTCTCAAGCTAATCGTCAAAGCAGCGTGGGTGGTGTTCTCCTGTAAGTAGTGTCAGAAATCTCCAGGAGGGCAAGTCTTTGCACCCTTCTTCTCCACCGTCATAGTCCTACTTTGCTGATGCATGTGTCCATCAGAACTGAGCCTCCTACTACCATTGGCCATACTAGTGTGAAGGAGAGGGGAAAATCGTGCAGAGAGAATTTCAGGTAAGCCCTAGAGCATGTGAAACATAATCTGTCAACGTTGTGGTACCGAGATGTGAAAAGCAAAGACTGATTGCTCCGTGGTCTTCAACAAAGCTCACTTGCGTAGCCTACAGACGCTTAGAGGGGTCCAGGGTGGTAGTTGACAAAGGGGTTATTGCACTGAGCTATGCTGAGCATCTGTTCCATTATCATTAGCTAATTTCTCAATGCCTAGTCAGTGTGAGAAAGAGAGGGAGGCGGGGCATCATTCCTTTCAGTTTGAATATACCTACAGGATACCTCATTTTCTTTGGGTATGATTAGTCTATTTGATGGTCATTAGTTGGAAAACAATGATGTCATTAAAAGGGCAAAGGTGGCGTCTGGAATCATGCGCTGTATGTTGATAAAATACAGTCTGATTCCTGCAGACAAGATTATGCCACGCAAGGGTATTTTGTAAGAATATTATAGTAGCATTCATGCAGCATTTTCCATCTTGAAAGCAGTGAGCAAATATTGACTAATCCTCCCAACAGCCCCTAAGGAGGGGGAAGGTAAATCTAAGAACTCATTTCAATTAACTTTAAACACAGTTAAAATAACTATAAAAATGTTTTCTACAAAAATAGCTGCACATACCTTATAACAACTTTGACCACCAGCTTAGGCGTGCAGATGCTGAGCTGTGTTTTCTGTTAACTCAAACTGTAGGACATCATGTGACGGGAACTAATGCATAGAAGCATCAGCAAAATGGTAATTATTTTTTATCATTCTATAGTATTAAATACTAAATATTCTTATTTAGTAAATATTTAATGAGCTATCTGGAGTTGTGCAAAATCTATTGCTTTCAATAAACATACCCAGCAGTGTATTACTATTATTATTATTATTACTATAAAATGAAATATTTGGTATGCCCAGCATAAAACTCTGTGCTGTACACTGCAATCACAGTTGTTCTGCTCCTGTAGTTTAACTGATTGCATTTTTGCCCATTTAGTGGGACAAGAGCTTAGAGGTATAATGTTTCAACCCAACCTAGCTCACATTAAGGCCAAATGAGGCAAGCCATTAACCAGTGCAGTCCATTTGAGCTGTGGGTGCTCAGCCCTTCCGAAAATCCTGCCATCCCCCGCCTTACGATATTTTAAATTGTGTGTTGATAGTTACAGTCCACTCTTGAAAATTTGAGCATATGTGTTCTTGCGCTTTCCCCCTCACCCTTGAGCAAATAGTTCCCATTCATTGCATTAGTGAGTGTCCCTTTACATGCCACAGAGGTACAACTCTGACACCTTCCTTGTTTTGTGTTACTTTGGGGGCAGGACACGGGCAATTTTGGTCTTTTTTTTCTATGTTTGGGCTTTATTCCTAAATTATATCTAATGAATAGACTAAGCATTAAGTAGTCAAGTTTCTTGGGGAAGAAGGCTAAGCATTTTTATTAGCTGCATGAGAACTCAGCTTAGGTGCTCAGGCTTCTGGTACACACCGGGTAAGTTCACAAGAACTTCTCATATATTTCAGTATGTATATTATATCCTCTTCTTGGAATTGTCACCTAGTATCATGTCTTAAAGCCTTACAGTGTGTCTACTGTGTTACATTAGCTTCCAATGAATGTTCTGTGTGTTATTTTTCTATTTAAGGCTTGCAAGTGTGACTCAACATTTAAGCATTTTTCAGACACTTGCATTCGATATCTACGTGTTTTGTGACCCTCTCTTTCTCATGGATGCTGAGCAAATGGCTGCTGTTTATCACCTGTCACTTGGCAGACTCTCAGTGCACATACACAGCTCTTATTAACATTAATGGGAGCTGCACACACATTAAAGCAAGTATACAGCCAGGTTCATCCCTAATCCAGGCTATTGGATAGGGAAAGTCTTGTAACAGCACCCAGGATAGCCTGTAACTACCCAGAAATTCAGTCTACTATGCCTTATTGCTTAAATTGCTTCTAGAAGCTAAGCAGATTCCTCCCTGGGTCTGACAAATGCAATGTACAATATTATATGAAAGATACAGCTTGAATGAGCAATAACAGTTATGTAGGCAAGAGTTGGATACAAAAGGTCACTGGTCCCTGCTTCCAACAGGCATTGGGAATTGTTGGGTTAGGGGGAGGGTTAAAGGAGGAGCTCTGGGAGGTCAGGATTGAGTCTGGTTGATTTTCTGAAAGTTCCTGTTAGCCTTCTTTGCTTTCTGTGCTTCCTCCCCCAGCTCCTCACTCCGCTGCCTTGTCTGCAGGTGATGTGCAGGGTACATGGCTTGCAGGAGCAGTGGGTATCCTGTTCAGAGAAGTTAATGAGGGAAGAACAGTGAAGGAGGGTGAATAAGCAGCTGATTCCTCTCCAGCCACATAGGGCCCTCATGAGCTCCCTGCTGCATTTCTCACTGCTCCCTTTCTTGGAGTTGTATTTTAAATCTCTTGCTGTGTGGTTGATCTCTGAGGAATCACATTTGCTTTCTTCCCTTTCTCACAATCGGCTATCGAAGGAGATTGGACTGGATAGAAATCCTGGTGCAGGCCACTGGGAAGCAGAGTCAGCTTTTCTTGTCTAATCTGCCTCTTGCAAACACATTTCAAACGTTTCTCCCCACAACCCGCTTATCACACACAGATTTTTTCCGCCGTAAGGTGTTGTGTAGCTTGTCAGTTAGTGTCCTTCCCCCTGGATTTTGGGCTAGAGAGGCTGGAGCTGCTGTGGGAGCAGATTTAAGGGTTTTTCCATGTTAGCTTTATTTGGTGGCACTGATTGAGGCTCCCAGCCAAGACTCTGGGCGCAGTCTTGTTGTTCTGCCTGCTTTCCTTTCCTTTCTCTGACAGGGATTCTGCTCCTTTATGACTGAATAGCTCTGGACTCGCCTCTTCTGCAGCCAGAGATATTTTCTTTGCTTGTCTGTAAAGACCGACCAGTGGTTTTGAGGCAGTACAGTCAATTTTGTTGAGCATGCTCCATGCAGACAGGCCAACAGTTTGAGGACTGTATCCTCAGCAGGCTTGTTGAGTCCACTCTGTATGGACCAGCCAGTCAGCTGGGGGAGCACCATAATCGGTTATACCCTTTTTCCAGATTAACCTCAGTTCCTTTATATATGGCATTATTTTGCAAGGACACTGATGAGCTGCTTTGACACTAGAAAGAATCTGTGTGCATGTGTGTGGGAAAGAGAGAGAAAATCGGGAGTATACTTTCTCACCTTCACTTCTTGTATGAACCAGTTGTACAGCTGCCTGCTCCCTGTTTGTAGTTTTCTGATTAACCTGTGGCTGTTAGTAGTGCTATTGATTGTCTATAGGTGGCAGCAGCTTTCTAACACTGTTACTGCATGTGGATATTGTAGTTTCTCAGAATCTCCAGGGAAGCTTCATTCGGATCCCAAACTCTCTCTTTGAAAGTTGGAGTTCTTAAAAGCAGAGGCACCTTCCAGCTTGGACAAGTAATTTTTCACCTGCAGAACAGGATGCTCTCTAACCGTCACACTTTCTGTTATTTCCTCATTGGTACCTTGGACGTGTTTACAGCACCCCAGTAGAGTGTATTTAGAAATATAATCCTCTCTATTTCAGCTTAACTCATTCCTGTCAGAAAAGGGATATGCAGCCTGGGAGGATTGACTTCTGGCTCAGGAAAACCTCAGTGCTATATATTTGCCCCCACAGTTTTTGCAGAATTCAGGAGAGGTTGGTGGCTTCCCAAATCAGCATGACATAGGTGTTTTTATGATTACTGTAGAGGAACCCACACCCTTTAACAGCCATGCTGGTGCATATGCTGCAGAACAATCCCATGTACTAGGGAGCACTTTCATACAGATTTGCCAGTATTTGAATGCAATAAACAGGGATATTTGGGACAGCAAAATAGAAACACCCCCTTCTAACTCCATTGTAATACATTGGGCTTGGAGCTTTGGGTGGCTGGGGAAACTCAGTGGTAAATGTTTTGCTGAAACAATAGAAGTAGAAGACATGCATCTCTCTCATTCTCTGAATACTATGGAATTTTCTTTTCTTTTCTAAATCGGAATACTCTGAGGTTAAACTCATCAGTGTCCCTTTCAGCCTGTCCTCACAGCCTTGCATTCTCTTCCACTCACTGTTGGGTTGCTGCTTAGTCTGGTGAGTTTTCACATAACAGCCTACAGTATAGTGATTGTAGTCGGTGAAACAGCTGCTGTAGCAGGACGTTTTCAGGGATCTTTCAACCCAAGTTATCATCTGGACTATTGCCACTTGTGCTGAGCTTTGTGCATGTCTTCCTACAGTATTCTGACAAATAGGAGTCTAAAGGAAGGGTGGCAATACACCCAGGCTTCCTCAGCACCACTCATGTTTGCAGAACCCAGGAGAGTGTCCTGCTTTCCCCACCAAGGGAACAGGTCCCTTCAAGCACTTCATAAAGCCCCAAAGATTCTGTGCCGGGCCTTCCCTCTTCCCTTTACTCTTCTCACCCTCTGTCACAGTTCAGGACAACTGCACTTGTATTCCCCTTCAGTGGCCCAGGAAAGGCACCCACACCCTGGCGTGTTCCTCAGCTGTTGCCTCTCTTGGGTGCATCTCACTCCCTTCTGACCAGGGTATGTCCCAGCTGAACAGTCCCCTGCCTTCACTGTTACTCTCAGCAATGACAGTCTGCCTAAACAGACCTGCTTGCTTTCTCTTCAGAGACTGAAAACAGAATGATTGTTACAGATAGAAGTTACCAAGCAGTTCTTCCTAAGCAAGCCTACTTTATTCTTAAGGTAAAAAGCACTACAGAGAAAACACATTTAGAAACAATAAAAGAACCTACACACATGCTAATAAGCTGACCAGAGTTCATCCCAATTCTAACATGGCTTTGACAAGAGCAGTCTTTCAACACCCCACCCTAGGGGTTTCCTTGTGGTTCCATGCTCGTCACAGCTTCAGAACATGCACACTCATGATAAATGTAGTCCACCGTTTTATACAGATCAGGGGTCTTTGTTCTGGAGTTTCCAGAAGCAGGTAATTAATATACAAGGAGTCTCTCTCCCTCGGATGTATCTTCAAAAGGTTGGCTTTGGAGGGGAAAATTTGCATTGCCCTCACCATTTCACGCTATTGTTCCTAAAAAATATTTGAACTTCCTCAGACCTTCCAGAGATTTCATTAATCTTGTTTTCCCACTGAAGAAATTCCATACAATCTCACAATAGTACATGAACCTTTGCATTTCTAAAACAATGCACCCCAAAGGTTTTAACCATAATTCTATAAAGTGTAACTTAGTTCAGTACAGGGCATGCAGGATATTACAAGATATTGTCATTCTGTCACACCCTCAGTGTTCCCCGCTGTAACAACTGTACCTTCACCCAAAGGCTTGAAAAAAGCAAAGCATTCTGCCTCCCAGGAATTGGGTCTTTTCATGCTGCAATGCTTGTTGCCTAGAGTTTGTTTCTGAATCAAGGCAGTGGGGAGCATGAGTTTCTCCCTTGCCCTGGGGGATAACCACAGTTTCTACATCACTCTCAGTTCCTGATGGCATAAAAAGTAAAGAAGAAGCTGCAATTCTAATCCAGAATAGTTATATTATAATAACTGTTGGTTTTGTTTTCATCTAATGAGATGTTAATAGCTAGCAGGTGGTGTTTTGTGTCCTATTCCAGACACCGGGCTTCAGTTTGGAGGAGTGGATCTGAATAAGCCAGAGTTCACAAACTAATATGCTTTGGCTGTTGATAGAGAAAATCAAGGAGGCCTGAAGCTCATCAGTCTCTGTCTGCAATGATTGTTTTCTAATTTTTCTTTATTGTTTGCTATACACTTTTGAGTGAGAGAAATATGGCGGGACAGTGGATGGAACCATTAAATTTCACTAGGTATGATAAAATGAAAGTGCATTTTATATTCATACCTGATACATAATTCTCCCACCTCTACCTTCCAGCTCATCACATCCCAGTCTATTTCAGAGATTTAGATGCATTTAAGTCAGATCTCCTATCCCAGAATATGATCTACATCCAATTATCAACCCTTAGGGATACATTAGCTGTAACTGTTATATCTCCTTCTGTCAATAAAATTATAATCATGCAATGCACAAATGTCCTACTTAGGTTTCTAAAAGCAGCATTCAAAAGGATGAGACAGAATGAAGGGATTGTTATACTGCATCTTACACATACTCTATGCAGAAGACTGCCAAGACTGTACCACGTATCTCAGACTGAGATATGTATCTCCTGTCTCTCTATTGCTGACAAAAGCAGCTCTGGAGAAGCAAGTGTCTGCACTAGATCTGACAAGATTAGATACAAAGAGGAGTGAGTTTGTTCATTTGTTCATGTGCCATGTCCAGTAGACCCACACCAGCCTGTCTCACTTCTAGTGTTCCACTCCAGTCTGTCTCACATGGGCATCTAAGGGTATATCTACGCAAGGATGCTCAGGAAAGTTCATCTGAATTAAAAGTAATTAGGTAAAAATTAAATTAAAAATGAATTAGGTAAAAGTCCCTGTCTCCCCCACAAGAAGGCACTGTTAACTGCAGGTACTCAGGCGACAATCAGGTCTGGCCTGTCCATAAAGAATGAATTTCATCTTCTCCCCAGACTACTCATTGTCTGAAATAACGAAAAAAAAACTTCTCCTGTGACCAAATAATTCTGTAATTGCCAGCTACCTTCCTTTGAAGCATATGCTACTGACCACTGTCTGAAACAGAATAGACCACTAGATGATTCATCAGTCACTGATACAGTATGGTAATTCCTGTGTTCCCAAGAGTTAAGTCTCCTATGGCAGAGCTACAGGCAGTGCTGATGACATTGCTACAGGCATCCCTTTTAGCCAGTGCCTAAAACAGAATTTCATTTTCTGATACTTGCAAACCAAATCCTTCAACAGCCCAAATATTGATTTGATATACTGGTATCAGATCATTTTAATTGTAATCCTCTGTTTTTAAGATGAAGATCTTAACTTCAGGCAGTTTGGAGAAGTGGAAATGTCTTAAACTAAAATACCTCAAAGAAAAATCACAACAACTTGGTTAAGGATCTGATTGAACTAAGCAGCAATAGAAAAATGTATGGCCATTCTTGGAACTAGGAGAAACAAAACAGAGTTTCCATAGAGGGAGTGGCCCTTTCCTGACAAGGTAATCAGGGTTTGGATTTCTCTGCCGCAGAATGAGTTCAGTGTTTACATATCAAATTAATAAGTATTTTATGCATTATTGCAATAGGTAGGAGGTAGTAATAGAATACATTTCTCTGCTGTAGTATTCAGGAGAAAAAGTGGAAACTTATCTAGATCCCAAGAACATAGTGGGATACAAATGGGATTTTCATCCTTGAGACGTGAGTACATGGCACTTTACAGTGGTTATAATGCATATAATACCATCCTTGCTCTGAAGAGCATACAATTACATACCATGCTAGCAGTAGACAGTGGAGTCATGTGGTCATTGGTGCACTCAGCCTGTGTGGAAGGAGAGAATGTAGTAGGTATTAGGATCAGATGCGTAAATGCAGCAGTTTTTGCTTAGGAGTACAGGGTTAAAATGGTGGCCCAATTTGGGGTGAGGAGGGAATTATCTATAGGGCCACATTAACAAGAAATTTTGCTGGAGCTTGAAGTGAGAAACATCTATAAGTCTCAAGAGTGGATCTCAAACTTTCCTGACATGTTTAGAGTTTGTTTGTGACTAACTAACTGCACACTCCAGGTTAGAATTTGGCATATGAGGCTTAAAATAGTTTTAACTTTATTTGAGTTGAACTGCTGTTGCCATATGTTATCATCACAGCACAATGAGATGTATCATCAAAGCAGAATCTGTGCGTGGACTGTCCTTCCAGTTAACATTGATCAGTCATTGTTTTGTTCTTGGACTTGATGCAACTGACTTATGTAGTAGCACCTTCCAGGGAGTAATAGCCACCATTTCTGCAACATGGAGATTGGCTGTAGGGTGTGAGTTCAGTTAAAACTTGCTAGTAGCAATTGCATTTTTAGGCCGTGTGTGTTTGTGTGTGTAAATAAAAATAACTAGCCATTTTGGAAGGCTTCTCTTTTTGCCCTTTTCCTGTCTGCAGTTGTAATTCACAGCACCCTAAGGGTTGTTTACACTTGAGTGAATGGTTCTAATATAATTTCAGGAAGAAAATAAATGAGGCTTACAAGCAGCAAAACGGGTCCAGTTGCAGGAGGATGGGAGACAAAGGAAACGTGCTGAGAAAATTCTCTCCTGCTTTGTCTTTGTAGGACTGTATAATTTATAACCATTCTCTGCACAGCATCAGAGGCAGTGCCAGGCTGCAGAGAGTTAAATTAACCCCCTTGGCATGTAGTTATCGGCAGAGGCCAGACCCATGGATCGATACCTCGGTGCAGAAACTCACCATATCAGCTGGGGAAAGTGAATCTGTAAGCTCCTTATTTCTCCATTCTTTTAATCGCAGGGCTGTGTCTGGCAGTGATGAAGATGGAGCAGACGCAAATGTCTGATGCTTGAAGCTTTTTGATTTCTGAGTTGATGGGGTGAAGCCAATGAAAAGCTGGGAGAGACTCAGAGCTGATAGAATATATTGCCTTTTTACAGGCCTCCTCCTTTCCCCTTCTCTCCTCCCTCCCCCGAGCTCTGGTTGCCAGTCAGTTGCTGCAAGGTCTATGCTTTGCTTGACCGACACAGATAATTTCTAGCATCACTAGTTAAGCCTATTTTTTTATTATTATTAATAATAATAAAGGCTGTTTTAGTCTCACTTAAATGGATTAGCCTTGCTGTTGCCTGCTTTCTGATTGTTTCTGCTACTGGAGGTTTACTCTTCCGATGAGAGTTCTCGTAGATGGAATTATTGCCGAGCTGGTCTGCCGCTGAAGCATACCTAATACGGATCAGAACAGAGGATAGTGTAATTGGGTTTTCAGAGAACTACAGCATGTGCCTTACTCCAAGAATAAGAATTTTTTGTAGCTGCAGATGAGACCTACAAAGACTGCACTGTCAGCAACGCCCCCACCCCGCCACATTTAAATGCCTACAAAAATAGAGGGCGCACCCAGCAGGTGCATGTAAAATCCTGACATGATCATGGAGACAAGCTGAAAACTTGGTCCCATGTGTCTTCTTTCAAGTCTGTCTCCTGCTCCTCACCCCCATTCCCCTTCTTGCTCTATCTTCCATCTTTCGAGCTTAGGAGAACTGGTCAGAACTTATTGCTACTCTTTATTCAACAGTGGGACCTCAGCTGGCTGATTAAAGCCAGCCACTCTCTTTTTCCAGCCTCTTTCCCTTCAAGGGCTGAGAGTGTGGCCTCTCACTCTCACAGCTTAAGGAGGAAAGGACCCTGATAAGAAATTGAAGCAATGTCTCTTGTAGGCAAGAACATAGCGTTACCACTCAGCAACCCCCTCAAGGAGCAGATTTTTTTCCCCTTTGAGCACAATGCTAGGCTTTTTTCTGTGCCTGTTTTGGAGCTTTCTCCGCACTCCCCACCCCCACCTGCCAGTCACCATCTCCCAGCCAAGGAGAATTTGTGGCTTTTTGAAGAGTCCAGCATTGTTGCTCCTTGCTTGGCCAGAGAAGTCAATGCAGAGCGACGTGCGGTGCTCCCAACATCAAGGGGCTGAGACCACTGTCTCCAAACTCAAGGCTCCCCTGACCCACCCCCCATGGTAGCAAGTTGCTTTCCATCTAGACTGCCATGCCAGCCTTTCATATTTTCATGCACATTTCTCCGCCTCTAACTAGTAGACGTTTTTCTCTTGAGGTTTTGAAGCTTGAAATGTTTCCATACTTTCATAAAGTGCCACGTTTAGGCTATGTGGCCTGGGGCTGCTCTGGGTGCACATGAAAGGGTTTTGATTAAAAGGCTTTCGGTTCCTGCATACACACCAAGGGGCTCACCAGAGGGGACTCCTGTCAGAATAAGTATTAATACCTTGGATATCTGTAACTCTGTAAAGTGTTTTGGGAGAGGCTCTGCAAAATATTGCTGTTCATTACTGTGAGTGTGTGTATATAGCCCCTTTCATCCCAAAAGATTCCACATTGTCTTACACGACCTGAAGAAGAGCTCTGTGGCAGCTCAAAGCTTGTCTCTCTCACCAACAGAAGTTGGTCCAATAAAAGATATTACCTCACCCACCTTGTGTCTCTAAGCTCCTGGGACCAACATGGCTACAACACTGCGTACATGCTTGAACTGATATAAAAGCGATGCACAGGGATACCTTTTCCCACCACAGAAATGCAGACTCCTCTAAGGTGGAACATTAGCATCTGTTATACAATACAGAGCAACACTGCACAATAGTTTAGGACAGGAAGTGAAGTATCTCTTATCCAATTGAAACCACACGGAGAATTTGAGTAGGCAAATGTAGTGAGAGCTGGAATTTGGCCAAGACACCAGGGCTAACACCCTGACTGCCTTGGGTAAAGTGCCAGGGCTCTCAAAGACCACAAGTAGAGCCCTGCGCGGATACAAATGTATATCTGCGGCCGCGGATATCCGCGGATATAAATCGGTATCCACGGAACTACAGGGCTCTCCCAGGAACCACAGCAGCGAAAGGAGCAGAACATGCCCGCACTGGCAGCTCCTCCAGCACAGCTGTATCACCCCCAGTCCCACCTGCTGGGGCGGGCACCAGGCTCACCAGCAGCTGTCCCTGGTTGCACTCTTGTGTTCAAGCGGCGTGCACGCCCCCAGACAGGAGACACAGACAGCTGCATGGAAGGGACGGGGGCAGGGCTGGGGGTGGTACAGCCACACCAGAGGAGCTGCTGGAACAGGGCGCTGGCTCTTGGGAGCAGCAGCCCCACGTTCTGCTCCTTTTGCTGCTGCGGTTCCCGGGAGAGCCCTGCTGTTCCGTGGATACCGATTTATATCCGCGAATATCCGCATCAGCGGCTATAAATTTGTATCCGTGCAGGGCTCTAACCACAAGTGGTTAACTCTTGTTTGTCTTCTTTTAAAGGCTGTACTTTCCACAGCAGAGTATCCCTTGCATTGTGCTGGGGCACTGATATCAGTACTGCCTGGGCTAATAGGGTTCCACCAGCCAGCACCACCTCCTGCAGCACTCTGGGGTTTCCTTAGAGGGCTCCCCTCCAAATACTGATCCAGCCTGATCCTGCTTATCTTGTATGTAGAGCTGGTTGGAATATTTTGTACTGTTTCATCTAAATCAAAATATTTGGGGTAGATGTCTCTGTTTTAACAATGTTTTTGTCAAACAAGATTCTCTCACGCTATATCCTGGTGGTTAGAGCACTGGCCAAGGGTATAGTGGACCCAGGTTCAAGGCCCTGCTCTGCTGATGCAGAGTGATCTGGGGTGAAGAAGTTTGCTTTGAATCAGGCAGGGCAGAGACTTGAATGTGGGTCTCCCACATGCCACGCCACGCATAATCAGAAACTGAGCTTTTCCATCTGACAGCCATTTGACTTTCATGAGAATCTTCAAAAGGTTTCCGTTTTCTTCCAGTGCAGAATGAAAACAAATTTTGAAACCTTGAAAGTTGCCACAAAGCAGAATTGTCATTCTCCAGTCACTCTACATGTATGGTCTGACAGGCTCACACCACAGGATGGCTATAGGCCAGGTCTGGGGGTTTTTTTCCTGAAAATGGAGCATTTTTGTGTTTTATTTTTTGTGATGGGTTGGTGTTTGTGCTTCTCTGGTCCCTTCCATTGGAGCATCTCAAAATGCAACAAACACTGATTAGTGAAGCATCTCAAAACATGTTGAAAAATAGGTCACCAATGTCTCCATTTGACAGTTAAGGAAACCAAGTGATGGCGTACGTGCATGCTGTCCCTGACAGAACAAAAGGTGTGAACTGAAACCAGTTTAGTTATTTTGGTGCAGGTCTCTGTGTGGACACTCTCATTTCAGAATAGAATTAGGTAGAGTAGATTGAGCCAAAGGTCCAGTTTGTTACTGACCTTAGTATTGTCTATATGGAGCATTGAAACAGTTGGGAATTTAAACAGATTTTTATTTTCATTATTTTTACTTTTTATTTTGGTGTTTCAGTTTAGCTTAAATTGATTAGGAATAGGTTTAAGCTAAATGGAAATAAACTCCTCTTAAACCAAAATTAGAATGTCCACACAGGGATTATTTGCAACAGTTTAATTAAACCAGTGCAAGCTTTTGTGTAGACAAGGACTTAACATCACTTCTAACTACTTTTACTGCAAAATAATGTGTCCACAAACTAAACTGACTTTAATTCACAACTTGTTGATGATAGGTGCAAGTTTGCCTGTGGGCCAGAAAGCACAGAGAAAGACTTTGAGAAATGCCCAAGTTCTCATAATAAATTTGTGGTCTTCTGACTTCTGGTCCTGTGCTGTGCCCACTGACTAGACCATGCTTCCTCACTAACCCTGACGAGTGGTGACAGTGATCATAACAACTGCTCAGTCCTGGAGTTAAGGGCTTGCCATGTGAATGAATTTAAGAAGCTTTCTTTGGCTCACCAGTGCTTGAGGACGATTGTAGCCAGCTAATGCGAAGGAGTGAGTGCACAAACAGGTAGACAGTAGCCAATAGTGTCTGGGTGTTGCTGTCAGGAGGTTAGTGGCACTCCTTCATTCCTTCTAACTTGGCACTGGTTATTCTTTTGGGCAGGAGCACAAAGCCTCTTTGCAGAGCAGGTGGGATTGAGGATGAAAAGGCATTGATCTGAAAATAACAAGAAGCAGAATCAGGTGCGGAAAGGGGGAGAGAAGGAAGGAGTCAGTGTTTTCCTTTCTTCAGATCCAGCATGATTTGGGTCTGGAAGGGTGTCAGGAGAGCTATGAATGAATTTTCCAGGGTCTGACTCCAACTGGCTGGGTGAGGTCACTATGCTTTTGAAATATTTGGGGTAGAGGTTTTAAACAAATAGCTACATCAGTGCAAACAGAAATAAAGCAATCCTGTATAGTCTTGGTTATACAGTGACGCCTCTGTTCAGCCTGTGCTGCTCGCTGCTCAAAGTGATGTGATTCAGGCTTCTAACTTGGAGATTTGTATTCTTTGGTGGTGATCTACCCCTGTCTGGAGTCTGTCTGATTCTGTTGCAGACATTCTGTGCTTTGCTCTTTCTGAGCTGAATATATTTTTTCAGCCATTGTAATGAAAGTGCTGAGCCTGTGGGGAGGTCTAGTGATGAGAGTAAATGCCTAGGAGTCAGAAACATCTTTCATTGTAATCGTGGTTCTGACACTGTGTGACCCCATGCAAGTGACCTGAAGGAACCTCCTTATGCCCCAGTTAGCTGCTCTAGAACTAGGTGAAAAGCAGGAACCTCCCTGAAAATCAAATGATGGCTCTAATTATGGAGGCGCCTAGTAGTGATTCCATAATTAAGGTTCTGTTCTAACGTGGGCTTAAAATGGAGCACTAATTCTTATTTTTCTTTGAAAAAGTAGGTGGCCAATCAGTTTGAAATTTCATGGGTGAGCACAAAACTATTTCCATCAGGTGCTACACTTTCCGGTCAGATTTTATACTACAACAAAAAGGGGTAGAATATTCTCCATCATCAGATACAGTTTTACTTCCCTAAAGGTCTGCCTGCCCTCTTCCACCTCCGCTACTTGAGCATTAAAAAAAAACAAACCCTAGGAGGGTTAATGCACAAAAATTTGTTTGTGAAGCAGTTAGGGCTTGTTACACACACCACATACTTGATACAAACCCATGAAAGCAAGGATATGTAAAGTCAAATCACTTAACTGATGTGTAAGATTACACATCCTTTGTCATTGCCATGTTCATTTCCTTGCTTTTCTGAGTTGTCAGTTATCGGGAGGAGAAGGGTAGGAAGCTCAGCTGTTTCAAAATAATTGTTTTTCTTTATATTAATAAAGTTGTGTCTTATATTTATAGACTCTCGCATCTCGTAGGATACAGCAGAGCTGTACAAGTTAGGAGTGACCAGAATTTTGCTCCTTTTCTCCCCACCTCATCTCATTTGTGCAGAAGCCAGGCATCAATCAGACCTTCTGTACCCTGGAGTGCTGGGGTCATTCTGTCACACCAAGGTGACCTGCCTAGGGCAAGTTAAGAGGATGTTAACCCCACTCCCGTATTCCTATTTGTGTCTGGCAGTAGCTCTGGGGGGAGTGCATGTTGACCTTTCTGCCGTAGGTGTAAAGAACACTAAACAGCGTGTTCCCTGGTCCAGTTGGCATCTATCCAGAGCCACTAAAGCAGCTCCATACTACCCTATGCCCATTTCACAAGAGCAAAGCCACAATTTTGCTCTGTATGTAGGTAGCTATTTTCCCCACCACTGAAGTGTAGCCACCTTTCAGTATGAGCACAGTAGCTGTTTGACAGCAATACTATTGGCCAAAATTTCCTTTTGCTAATGGTGAAAGTTTTCAGTACACCACAGTTATTAGTACTTCTTCCCCCGACCCCCAACATGTGAAATGCAAGTTAAGTATGTACATCTCCTGTGTATTGATCAGAGAAGAGCTCACGTGAGCTAACCAATGGACCATGAAGTACAGGTGGTTTGGGGGTTGTGCAACTCAAAATAAGGCATTTTGTGCTGAGGTATGTAGCATCTGTGGGAGCATGCTTGGTGCCCTGGACTGAGAGTACAGTTGTGGGAAGCGCTCTAAAATTCCATGGCCTGTTGAGTATTCTCTCTGTGCCTCGGCTGTGTAATAAGGGAGATTTTGAGCAAATGCTGCCATCCTGCAGTGTTAGAGAGAAGCTTGAGCCTTGACAGATAACCACCTGTGCATGTTACCTCTGCATCTGCTCGTGGCTTTTGAAACAATATATTAATCAGCTTTTTGGCCGGTGCTGCTCTGTGGCTCAGTATTTGAGATGGCTCGTCTGCAACAGGCAGCAGTTTGTTGGCAGCCTAAATGAGGCAGCTTGTCTGGAAGTGGCTGCTCTTCCCCCTCCTTTCCCAGCATGCTTGCCTCTCAACTAACAGGGAGCTCTTGACTTATCAATACTCACGGAGAACAGAGCTGATTGTGATTTGTCTTATTTTTGGTGTGAACTCAGTGTCTGCTGCAGTTTGAAGACATTTATAGCCCTACTGTCCTTGAGTAATGGGTTTAGTTTTTCCTGGTGGCACACAGTAGCATCAGTTTTGTTTCTTCAGGTTTTCTGTTTCTTATCTTGCCAGCTCTGAGCTTGGCCATCCCTCTGAGATACTGAGTGGTAGAGCTTTCAGAAAAGATCAGATGACTGCCATGCCATGCCATGTGTCTGGAATCTTATTGTCCTCTTCTGTTTGTGTATCCATGTCTCATGTTCTTCTGAGGATTGAATGTCTAAATAGCTTGGTGTCATGTCATTCCCAATGCCCCCCTTTATGTCCTGTGGACATGAGACCATCACAATAACACAGGTAAGTGTAACACTGACAGACCCTGGTCATTGAGATGGAACCTGGGGCCTCTGGAGCTTAGTGCATGAGCTTCTACTGCATGAGCTAAAAGCCACGTGGCCCTTAGCTAAGGTTGTAGCAGACTCATTAATCTCTAGTGGTCTCGGTACCACTAAAGGGTACAGAGCACTACACCCAGGAGGTGTGTGGGTTACATAAGGAAGTAGGATAGGTAAATTCTTGGATACCATTGTGACAAGTGCCGTGAAAGAACCTGGATTAATGGCATTTATGCTGGAGGTCCCAATATTCCAGCGAGTTTTCATGTGGCGGAGCAGGAACTGTGTGAAAATGTCATGACTCCTGAGTCTACATGCAGTGTGACACTCATGGAATAATGGAGTTTTTTTCCTCAAGAAACTAGGCTTGTATGTGTGCATTACGCAGAGAGAGAAACCACTGAAAAGGAGTATGCACTCTATATTACCAGGCTCAGTATGAATTCAGGCTTGTTGGAAGGTAGAGCCAAGCAGCACTATGAGTTATGTTAAGTCATCCGACGGGTTCTTTTGCTGCTTTAGATGTCAACGCATTTTGTAGATTTGTCAGGGAGTTAAGTAGTCCCTTGAGCCGGAGCCAAGCTTGAGACGGAGCCAAGCATAGAACAGGCAGGCAGTATGCAAGCCTTCACCCTTCCACTCTGTCACTGTACTTTAATCCTTGACTACAGAACTCCCTGCTCTTCCAGTTCTAGGACTCTCTTGAACAGACTGTAGCCAATTAATTAGTTAATGCTTGCAGAGGGCTTAGAGCACTATTGAGTGCTAAGTATTATTATGATATTGATTTGCATCGTGCTGTCTGGTGATATTGAGATGTTAATACATAAAGTTTATAATCAATGCAATGATACTCCTTGTCCCTTGCTACCCTGCTTCCAGAAATGAAAGGCTATTGAACTAACCACTGTTCACTAAATCTTCCCTACCTGTTCTCCAAGAGATGGTTTCCAAAACATTCAAAATTAGTCCCAAATCTATTGTATCTACACTAAACTTTTTCCCCTACGCTCTCCCACCATTGCTAATGCCACTGCTGCTGGACAGTGGTAGCAGTTGTTGGGACTCTTAATTTAGACAAGGCCCCACTAATCAATGGTATTTTCACCATGTCACCCAGAGAAAGTCTGGGCAACTTGGAGGCAAGAATACCAGCAGCCACCAGCGCCTTGTCTACACTAAAGCTGCATCAGAGTTAGTAACAGTGGAAATTTTAGAGAAAATAAACTAGTGGAGATAAGGCTTCAGATGGATGTTGATGTGTGTGTGAATCAGTCAGTATTAAAATGAGTCCTTTGCTTTCTCTCCCCACATTCAGCTCCCTCTGCCTTGTAATATGCGAGAGCTGGGGTTTATTTCTGGTAAAACATCACCTCTGTATGAGGTTGAAAGAAACTCCAGAATTACTTGTATTATTTGATTTATATCAGTTAAGATAAACTATAATTATGGTTGTTGCTATTAATAGCAGTGATAAAAATCATGCAGGGATCACAAGTTTGGCACATATATTTATACTTGGGACTTGCAAGATCTCTGGGTTACTGGAGAGGGTGGTCAAGATGTGGGTATGGAGCTGAGGAACGTGGGGCTTTCAGCTGGAGCTTCAGTCTTGAGCTTTGGATTTGGACTTTACAGCATCATCCTGACTTGAGGTTCATCTTATGTAAGCAGTTAGCGTTTCAGTAGAGAAATTTCCAAGTAATTTCTTTCTTGAATTGCAGGGCAGGCTGCACTGAGTCAGCTCAGCCCAGTCCCCACTGTGCAGAGGCTGCAACCAGTCTCACTCCATCACTTTAAATGAAACTGAGTCTCTGTGGTTTTCACTAATTTACTCATACGCAAGAGAAACGAGGAAGTATTTTCCCGTCTCTCTCTGATAATGAATGAGATATGAAAGAGCTTCATGGCCAGTAAGCGCCCAGCAGGGACTTCAGTTTGTCAAAATGTGCAAGGCATCTTCATCAAAATAACACAATGATTTTCTTTCCCTCTATTCCATGAAGTGAAAATTCACCCACCAGCAGCCAGAAACGTGCCCAGTTTTACTTAGACAGTGGAATTGACTTTGAAAGACCAACCGTGTAGCAAAACTGATATATATGAAAACTGCTATTTCCCAGAGAGACGTGTTTTGTAATAACAAAGGCGTGTCAGAGCAGCTGCAGAGTGGGGCTTTTGCTGCAGCCAGGTGTGGTGTCCGCACCACAAGGACTCCAGTTGGAATATGTCATTCCCAAAGAATGTCACAAGCTGTAACCATGTTTCCTTCAGGAGATGTGTCCAGTTCTGTTTTCCAAGAATTCCCATTTCTGTTAGCCATATTCCCCAAATTTACTTTATGCATGTCAGAAGGACAGAGAGAAGAGTTCACAGAAGATTAAACAGGCACAAACACATTAAAAGAGACAGTGAGGGATGCAAATTGTTAAACAAAAACATTAGTCAACTTTAGATGTCTTGAGGGCTTTTTAGTACCTAAGCTTAATAAGATTAACCAGCTATTGAAGTTTAGCTCATGGTTAGCATTGCCACCAAAACAATCAATAGCAAAGTAAGCCAGGTATGGTATGATTTTAGTGACCAAATTATAAACCGTGCTCGATAATGGACAACTGCTCCCCTGGAATATTGCCAGCAATGCAGTTGAAACAGGGTACGTTGTATCAGTCCTGTTTTCTGCATTAGTACTCCTCCACCTTTATTAAAAAGTGATCCCGTTTGAAGTAAGATTAAAGCAGTCATACTTTCTTGTGTTACCCCAACTCTGAATAATGAAACACACAGTACCCTAAAGAAAGGTGGGACTTTAAAATTACCCAATGACTGTCAGCAAGCCAGAAGAGGAAATGCCTGGGTTGCTATCCCCCCTCAAAACTACACTTCTTGAAATTTAAAGGAATAAAGTTTGTCGACTACATTTCATTTTACCATATTGTCTGTCACTAATTGAATGTTGTTTAACCAATGTTACCTGTTTTCACTGAACAACAGACCAGTGTTGTGCATCGTGGGTTTCACCCCATATATCACTCCTCCTATATTTATTACTTCCCTTTGATTCAGCATTTTTTCTGAGTTTCTAAGCAATTACAACACACTGACCACAGTGGATTCCATAGCTATTCAGTCTTCAAATAGCAGGTGTTTGGGAGGGTGGGGATATCCTTGACAGAAGCTTCTCTGTGGTTTATATGGAGGCTAGATGCTGATTGATTGCCGCATTATTCCAGGTTTGTCCAATTTTTATTATTTTATTTCCTGTATTAAATAGCACCAGAAACTCCGGTAAAATCAGGAACCCATAGGGTAAGTGCTGCACAAACACATAGCAAGAGACAGTTCCTGCTCCAAAGAGCTCACAGTCTGAGACAAAACCCAACAAGTGGATATAACAGAGGGAATAGAGGAAGGAATACAAGTATTACAGTGAGGGAAGCACATGGTTATATAGATCAGCTGTGTGTGTTGTGAATCATTTTAACAATCTATTAAGTCTATTAATCCCTGATATCAAAGAGAATCGAGTTTATCTGGTTCCTTTTTCTGTATGTGAAACAATTAGTGTCACAGCATTAGTGTCCTGCAATTGGTGGCTTTTCTCTCTTGAAAGCAGCACACAGCATAGAGCTGTGTAAATGTGAGGTTGCATGCAGAAAGCTGTGTGGTTGCAGCAATTTATTAGCGTTCATATTAGCACAGTTTCGTCTAAAAATGCAGGGCTGAGCAAGTGACTCCTTTGAGACCTTTTTGCCTTTTGCGTACTGAGTTGTGATGTTGTCAGCACATCTCTGAGCTGACACATCTCTCCCCCTCCCATTGCCTTTACGAGGGATGGTTGAATAACAACAGGATTTATTAGTACAAGCTCCTGTCAGCACAGAACAATCCTTGCTGCTGACAGTGGTGTTATAGGAGAAGCCACTCCTCAGCACCACATTAGCCAGGCAGGGGTTCTCCTCATGGTCCACCTCCACCACTTTTCCCAAGGCACTAAAAATGCCTTCTGTGTTCAGCAAATGGTTCAAAAAGTTAATTGTAAAATTAAGTGAGGACTCACGGCCCACAGCTCTAAGGGAAGACATGGCCTGGTGAGTGTGTGACCTTCCTGTGGAAGCAGCACTGCATGTGGGAGGAATCCAGTCGGATGGAGATGCCTGCGTCGGTAGCCTGACTCCCACTGGACATCTGCATTCTATCAATACGCATCAGCAGATTGAAGAGATTCACAGCTGGTGACCTTTAAGAAATTATCTCTAAGGTGGTATTTCCCTCAGGCGGCTCTGTATTCTGACATTCAGCTCTTGAGCAATAGACCGTTCACCACTGGTGCCGTGTTTGAGTCAACGGGAAAGAGTTTTTTGCACATGCACTCAGTCCGCAGAACAATGGAGAGGATTCCACATTCAAAAACTACCACTCCTAAAATGGGAAAGCTTTGCACAATCTCCATGGCAAGTGCTGTGTTAATTGAGAAACCAAACTATATTTCCCCCATGGAGCAAGAAATTCCCCCCGGTCAATGCTGAAGTCATAAGGGAGCAGAGCATGAGAAGAAAGCTCTACACTGCAGTTAGACACCCACAGCTGGCCTGTGGCAGCTGACTCAGGCTTGCAGGGCTCAGGCTGCAGGGCTGTTTAATTGCTGTGTAGACTTCCCGGCTTGGGCTGAAGCCCGGGCTGTAGGACACTGCAAGGCGGGAGTCAGAGCTCAGGCTACACTGCAGTTAAACAGTCTCACAGCCCAAGCCCAGCATGCCAGAGTCAGCTGGCACGGGCCAGCTGCGAGTTTTTAATTGCAATGTAGACATTCCCTCCCTGTCCAAAGAGCGCGCTGGTTTCTATTGCTGTTGTTCCTTCGCCATTAGAATTATTCATTCTAAAAAGCTATTTAAAATTAACAAAGAGAAACATTAAGTAAAGTAGGTAGAAAAATGCACCTTCCATCTGGGAAACTACCTCATTTAGTACAACGAGTGAGCACATCCTCTGGTCCTGAGGAATAGAAGACTTAAACAAAATGGATTCAGGAGTGAGCTGCATAATGATGGGAAGCATGTGGATCCCAGCTGGGCAAAATGTGGCAACAATCAGTCCATCAGTGTTGGCAGAGTGCTGTGGAAAAATGTAGAGTCCCATGTAGATACTATGGATTATTACCTCAACCTTATTGTTTATTTATTGGCAGTGGTCTGTGACACTTACAAACAGGATGGATTTTACAAACCTGATGAGTTCATAATTTAAGGGTCTGATCCTGCAAGGTGGCGAGTGCCCTCAACTCCTACTGGCTTCAAGGAGCTGTAGATGTTCACACTTGCAGAAGGTGCTTGACACCTGACAGAATCAGGCACTCAGGCAGGCAAGTCACAGGAAAACAGCCCCCAAATAATGGGATTTGAAGTGATTAAAAGAGGAGAGTAGAGATGAATGGAAGAGGGGGTTTCAAAGGACTTGAAAGATTTGGGAAAGTTTGGTTGATGAGGAGAAAGGCTGCTCCAGGCATACGGGGTGGCATAAAAGAAGGTGCAAAGCTGAGAGTGGGAGTGGATGACAGAGGGAGACGTTACACTACTATCTAGAAAGCCCCAAAAGAACTCTATTGTGCTAGGTGCTGTACGTAAATATAGAGAGAGACACAATCCGTGCTTCAAAGAAATGACAATCTAAATAGAAAAGATGGGCCGAGGGTGAGAGCAAGGAAGTCCTGTTCTCTACATTTCACTGATGTGGAACTGAGGCACAGAGAGAGTATATGACATGCCCAAAATCACACAGAGAGTCTGTGGCAGAGCCTGGAATTTAGCTCATATCAGAGTATCAGTCCAATGCCTTAACCACACGGCCATCCTTCCTCCACTAATACGAAATAAGAAGGAAGGATTGAGAAGAGTATCGGGAGCATGATAAAGGGGAAATTAGAGCAAAGGTAAATGTGGGGTAAGATGTACAGGGCTTTGCGGGGAAGATAAGGAGCTTCAATTAAATGTTGTTGGGGATATGGAACCAATGTAAGGATACAAGAAAAAAAAGATATGGTCAGAGTAGAGGGGGAAAAAAAATTATGTTAGCAGCTCTGATTTTGGTACACTGGAGGAGACAGAGTTGAGAGGCAAAGAGGTGAGACAGGAGAGGGCAAATACTGTTCCATGTGCAACAATGCCAAGATGGGTAGTGGTTTTAGCAGTGGGGTGGGGGCAGAGAGCAAGAAAAGAGACAGATTTTGTGATCAAAAAGGAAGAAGATCAGACTTGGCAAGAGTGTAACATGGAGTGGAGAGAGAAGAGGAGACAAGAGCAAAAGATAACACGCTTGGGAGGGAGGAAGGATAATGGAGTTGATCATGAAGACAGAGAAGGAAGGGGGAGGATTCAGAGGAGAGATCAATTTTGGAGAAAATGAGTTGCAGGTGGCAGCAGGATGCCAGAGAGGAAGCTAATAGCATGAGATCTGGTGGCAGGGGATAGACTGGGGCATGGAGAGAGAGAAAGATTTGGCCATCTGAGTAGAAGTGATAGAAGAGAGGAGATAATCCAGCAAGGGGATCCAAATGGAGTGACCCCGCTGAGGTAAATGAGCCCCATCTGACTCACTTGCCATCCGCTCTTCATTTAAAAAATAGCAAACGTATGTCAAAATGTGCTGAACTGACAGCCCCAAAGATAGACTACGCGCAGCAGGGCCAGCAGCAAGGCAGGCTTCCCACATGCACATCACCCAACCAGGGTATGTTTCCTGTGGCCTGGAAGGTCCCCTCTCTATAGCCTTGGTCCCACTGCTGAATTACGTACAAGAGGAAGGGGGACTTGAGTGATCACTTGCAGCAGTCTACAGACTGCTGTCAGCAACTGAGTCCCCCAAACTTTATTTCACATTGGTCACGAAGCAGTAACAATATGGTAACAGCATTGAGTCACTGCTGACCTGAGATTTGAACCCACGACCCAGTGGTGAAAGGTTCTGTCCCCCATTCGCAGTCCCCTTTGAGATTCCTCTCTCCTTGGAAGTTCCTACTGTTCCTCAGTCTGCTCCAGGCATAGTAAATTAGTGGGCAGATAGGCTAAGTATAACTTTTTTCTGTATGGTGCCCTGCAAAATCAGAGCTTCTTCAAACCTACTCCTTAGAGACTATTCCTCCAGACTACAAGGTGAAATCCTCAGTTTATGAGGGAGGTAGTGAGAGCCTGTAAGTTTATTCTAAAACCTCTCTCATCTAGCACTACTGAAATTAGGGGCTGTAGTATTGTACAGGTCATTGCAAACCCAGAGCAGCACCTTGCAGAGTAAAGTCAGAGGAAGCCCAGCCGCCCCATTCCACTCTGGCTAAGCCTTCAGAGAAAGCCCAGGAGAAGCGCAGCAACCCCCTGCCAGTTCACTCAAACTTTGTGGTCCCTGGTGGAATGGAGCTGTGCACTTTCTGTTCTGCATGCAGCCCCGTTGCTGCATGATCCTTCATCCGCTCCCTTTCATCCATCATTGTGCATGGGAAGCAGAGAGACTCTTTGCTCCTCCGTCTGAGGCTTCTGTCATCTTTTCATTATTGCACGCTGTCAAAATGTTGTTCCTCTCCCCTACCCTCTTCCGCCTGCCTCCCTTTGGAATTCTGACTGCAGAATGAAAGCAGAGCCCTCTCTCTTTCTCTCTCTGCCACTGAAGAGGCAGGGGATTGGCCCTGACACGTGCATGGCCTGTGGAGAGATGAAAATGGCTTTGGGGAAGAGAGGAGTTTCTGGATGGAGGGAGGACATCCGCCTGTCTGCCTGGGGGATAACCCCATCTTTTCATACGGTTTGGGAGGTACTTGCTGAGGTTTGACAGATGGGAAGGGGTCCTCTGCAATCGATCCTTCCTAGCCCCCACCCTGCCGGGTGAATACATCAGTGTGATTCAGTCTAGCGCACTAGTCACAGGCAGCACATCAACTTCATTTTGCAGATAAAAACACACAGATCTACATTCCATTCTGCTGCAAATCTCCACTGACCGCAAGGCTGTCCTGCCCCCAGCTCATGCCTTCCCCTGGAAGGCAGGCAGGCACGCACCGTGTGTCCCCGTGTTTGCACTGCATGCAACGTTTAGACAGCCAGCCTTTCTTTCCGAAGTCTCTTGTTTCCAAGGCTCCTTCAAAGTAACTCGAAGGGGGGTGGGGAGGAAGGCTGGTGGCTGGTGAAGGAGAAGTCCCGATGTTTGTATTCAGCGCGAGGGCTCCTGGAAGGAGCGCTAGGCTCTTTAGCTCTCTAATAGCAATTCTGTGAGCTGCAAGGAAAGCTGCTGCTGCCTGGAGCATCAATCACCCTGGCAGCTTCACAAATTAACAAGATTTGAGTGAGGCGTTGCCTCCAATTCTGAACCAAAACGAGACTTCTGTGTGTGTCTCCTCTACCCCCTCACATGCCCCAACCCTGCTGTCAGGAACAGAAGATTTGTTGGAGAAGAACCAGTAACGAAATGAAATCTCCAAACCACCCTTTGAAACCTGGCCTCGCTCATTTCCCCCCCCCCCCTTTTTTTTGGCTCCTTCTGCCTTGTTTGTGTTTTTCAGTAATTGTTTGGAAACTTGCGCTACTCCATGTTTTAATACAATATCGATGCGTTGCCATGGAGAGGACAGGAATGCCATTAATGGTGCACTGATGTTGCCAAGCACCTGAACATATTTAATATAATCTTGGCTTTGCCTCATCTTTCCCACACCACCTCCCTCAGCACCGGAGAGGGAAAGAGATCTTGTGGCTTCACAGGCTGTCATGACTGCCCCACTGCCCTCGGGTGTACCCCTTTCCCTACCCCCACATGGTATTTCCAATCAGATTTGAAACGGATGTCCTGACACCTTCTGGCCGTTAAAGAATGCATGACACCTCTCTCAAAAGCTGAAGTGTTTAACCCCTGGGCTCTGGCCAGATTCCAATTTGGGTAATTGCCCTCTGCCAGCCTATGTTTCGCTCCACAGCTTGAGTTGTATTCTTCACTTCATGTCCTCCACTCCTGTATAGTATTGCTGTGTCAGTTTCCTACTGTATCTAACCTGTCCCCTGGTGGGACATTGTAGAGACCAGAAACCTGTCCCCTGGTGGGACATTGTTGAGACCAGAGTTTCTGAGCTGCCTTCTTTTAAATGCTTGTTCTCCTTCACAGATTGCATTTGGCACAGTTCTAGGAGTACTCCCCTTCTACTCTTGGTATGTTTTTAAAAGGACAGCTATATTTATTTTATTATTGGCATTTCTTAGACTCTCCAATACTAGGGTGATGAGTGCCAATGATTACTGATGTCCCATAGTTGTGCCCCAGCATTAGGGCAAAAGTGCAAAATCTCTCTTCTGTGCCGTCCCAGCATAATCCTGACTCCAGTCATTTAATATGCGTATCTGCTCAGAGGAGGCAAAATGTTAAAGCACCACTGTGTTATCCTAGGATTCAGCAGAGACTGCTAGCTTAGGCATGTCTGCTGGAAACCGGTGTAGAAGCGGAGGATCCAAAGAGAAGAAAGAGACATGACCAGGACTGATGACAATGGTTTTAAAAGGAATAAGAAGGTAGAGTCTCTTTGACGTTGGGATAAGGGTTGGGTGGACTCATATAAGTTAGATGGGCAGGTTCCAGTGTGTACATTTCTGATATTCATTCTCTGAGCTAATGGCATCCCTAGAAGTTGTGGACAAAGGGCAACAGCTCTTCCTGGTGTTCTTACTGACATGTGACTTCTCTGTTTCACTTATTCAGTCTTCACAGGCCTGCTTTCTATTTAAAGAGAGCTGGACATTCTTAGATGTTTGCTGTTTAGGGAATCAATGGTTTATCACTGTCCTTGAAAATAAGGATTAACATGGTTGCTTCTACAGTGACAATTAAACCCTCTGTTAACTCTGGGAGCCAGGTGGAGATGAATGTGACTGTGATATTAGATTTACATCTCTTAATTATGGTACTGCATCTATCTCAGTTGATGTTGGTGTTTGTCCCTCCCTCTCCCCTTCTTCTTTCAGTCCAGACCAGTTGATATTTTTTTGAAGACATTAGAAATCAGTGGTTCCCAACTGCCACTTCAGGCTTTCACAGTAAGTCCCTCCAGTTCACTCTCTACCTTAATGGAAAGTGTGCTGAACGCCTCAGTGTGCTGGTCTCATCCCCTTCAATCTTGCACGCCATGGAACTCGGGCCAGTTGAGCCATGACACTGGGGATGGTGTGTTAGAGCAGCCCAAGTTCCATGGCATGTTAAAGAGCAGCACAGTGAACAGGGAATAGAAACAATTGCTGGCTGTTAGGGGAATGTCCATCTAGTCAAGTTCTCTGAGTGGCCATGCAGACATTGAGGAAGGACATCTAAATTGGCCTAAGCATTCTGGATGAAGTCTGAATGGGGCTGTTCTAGAGCAGCAAGTCTCAGAAAATAACTTTTGTATCCCTTTGTCACTGTAGATCAGTGATACTCAGACTGAGGCTCACGAGCTGCAAGTGGCTGCTGCAGCTCTGTGCAGCACATGGTATCAAAACACAGTGTGATTTAATTATTAACCAATCAGGATGCTGCTACTATGTTATTAACCGGTTGTAGTTGATAAAATAATAATACTTGGTCAGTCATTTTGCTGTGAAAATTTTATATATATATAAAAAACCTAAATATTTCCCCGTCATACTGTTTAAATAAGAATATATAGTACTTTAGTAAATGAAACAATGAATTCACACTATTGTGGCTCTTGGGTAATGTTGATTGCTAATTTGGCTCCTTAAACCACTGAGATCTGAGTATCACTGCTGTAGAGTAATATGCTGCTATCCTCCCTGAACCTGCACTTGGCTGGTGATCTTACATAGCTGGCAGTTTTTGTGGGTGGGGGTGGAGAGGGGTTTTGGTTTCTGCCATCACTCCAGATTCTTTCTTTCTTCCTTATGCTGTTGCTCAAACACCTTTCCAGATCTCCAGCACAGCAGAGGACAAAACTAAACAAGCTGAGGGAAATACCCAATTCAGGTTTTCAGGCTAAGATGGCCAAGCTCCAAATATTGAAATTTTTAAATTACCAACTGGACAGCCAGCAAATTAGGTTTTCTTCTGCTAGCTGGCTAGATTTAAAATTTATGAAATATCCTTTCTCCCCACAAGCTGAAAAGCCTAGCAATTCTGGCTCTTGGTGACTGCATTCAGCAGTATCACAATAGTGCCAATTGGTTACTTGAATTAAATGATTTTCATACAGTTGCCAGCTCTCTTTGACACAATTAAGAGGTGATCCAGGTCTGTTTGGGCTAATCAAGATTCTGCAATAACTTTCTAAGAGTCCATCCAGGTATTTCAGAGCAGTGCCTGCTGCCCTTTGTGTAATGCCTATGTACATGCACAGAAATACGCTACTGGAGGGACTATATAGACTAATCTCTGGATGTTCTTTGGCAGCCAGTTAAATCATACTAGCCCGCATTGTCAACACACATTAGATGAAAGGGAGAAGTTAGCCCTCTTAATCACTTTACTTGTGTTCATGTTTCCACTTTTCACTTAGACTTGACTTATTGGAGCAGTTGCTGTCAACAGGCCAGCCTGGCTTGTCATGTTATCTGGTGTGTCACTTCGACCACTGTGCCTCCCTTATATGAATAACAGCCATTTAATTAGGATATTATAAGAGGTTGGATCTGCTGCAGGTCCCTGCTGGAAGTGTCACCAGATATTCTGGAGATGGACAGATATATTATATTATTTCCCAGTAGCTCAGCTCAACAGGAGCTAACTTTTCAAATGAGATGATTTTTTTTTTTTTTGAAGAAAACAGTTTTGTTTTCTCTCTCTCTCTCTCTCCCCTCTTCCTCCCTGCCGCCAACGGAGATCTGGTATTAAAATATTCAGTATTCTGTCTAATTTCTTAACATGCAGTTTGTCAAGAAGTGAGTTTCCATTAAATCCTTGATAATTACCATTCTTGGACTTTGATAGACATTTTTCTTCTTTTCAATTTTTTTTCTCGAGCTCAAATTATCTGTATGCAAGATCATCCAGCTAGATTTCTGCCTATCAAGCATATCTCTGTGTTGGCACATTTTTTACCAGTTTCTGAGCAGTTTAAGTGTTGCGGTGAGTTACTGCACTAGATGGGGTTCAAATTCTGAGTGGGTCACAAGTAAAATGAGTTTGGGGGCCTCAGCCTAGAACTTACTGAATGCTTTGTATCATCACTTTATTTCCCAACAATTGGGTACAATTACCAGTTTCCTTTGCTAAAAGAGAGGCTCAGGGCATGTTGAAGGGCAGTATTGAGGTGCACTAGAAGAAAAGTGTGGAGAGCCTGAGGCTGGTATAATGGGGTGTGGTGTGGGACATCACTGGCAGGACCTGAGAGGAAAGCTTGCAGTGTATCTTTCCCCATTATGCCTGACTCTAGCCAATCTATTCAGTGCCTCACTGTTACAAGCCCTAAATTCAGCTAATTGGAAAGAATAATTCTTTGTTATTCTTTCCAATGTATTGTTTGAATAAATGGTGCTTTCTAGAGGTGTTGCAGCTGCCCTCTCGAAAGAACTGGTAGTAAGCGCACAGCCTCTGTTTCTCAACATATTGCCAAAGAAGTTAATGTACTGTGGCTGTACTGACTAATGCAGAGAGCTCTCCTTGCTTAGTTGCTGACTCACTGGCCTTTTTCTCCAGTGTTGGCTCCTGGTCATACTGTGAGAGAGCTTTCAAAAGTGGAAACATTGCTTCAAGCTCTCAAATAGTTCTGCCCAAGAGCTTGTCAAGATGCCAGAGGAAAAGAAAAGTGATGTGCAAGGCTAAGCCATTACCCAGACAGTGTGCAAGATAATGTACAGCAAGTTTTTCCCCCAAGGTAATGCCAAAATAAAGAATACTGTATATTGAATATTTAAAAAAAAAATTAAGAAGGCAAAATAGCAAAGAGAAAGCTATTGCTGTCAGGCTCAGAGCCCAGAGAGAGCTTTCTGCAGTGAGTAGCGCATGAATCAATCACAACTGGCCATGATGGGCCATCCAGTCCCATTATCTTCAAAGGAGTTCTTAGTAGTTTGAGGCTCTCTCAAGCATATTGATACCTCACAGGAGTAGGAGAAAGAGGGAAGGATACCCAGAGGTGGCAGGATGGATCTCCAGTGTGACAGTTAGTGAAAGAAGATTAAGGGAGAGGTGAGGCTTGTCATGGTACTGTATCTATACAGCCATCAGAGGAGAAAGCGTTGTGCTCCAGGTCACTCATACAGCACAGCAGATCTGGAAGCCTGGACAGTAAATGCAAAGAAAAAAAACTTCCAAAACTTAGTTTGTAGGCCTGTGTGCGTGTGCTTTAGTCACACTGCCTAACCTCAAACATAGTTTCCACTGCCCCCAAACCAGGGCAAAGAGAGACTAATAGCATATGGAACGTGAACTACTCTCTGTGTGCCTTCGATCTGGAGTGCAGATGGAGGAGTAAGCCAGCTCTTTGGACTTTCCTGGCCCCAAGCACCACCTCTGTTGATGGGACCCTCTTTGCAGCTGATTTGAAACTCATGAACTTCAAAGGTGCCGCCTGTGCAAGATAATCCCTTGCTGTGCATCAGCCCGTGGCTTCTGGCGGTCTGGCTTTAAATAATAGGAAGAGCAAACTTTAAACATAATACCAGTGGAGTCTGGTTCCTTCTCCCACTTTCCCCCATACCAAGTTTTGCTCATAACACTCCCCAGTTAGTGAGTGAAGACAACATGTAGTGAATGAAAATCAACCAAGAAATTTGGCATAAGGTAAAGAAAGAAAAGAAGCATTTATGTCAAGGCAGGTAGTCCACTGACCAAACAGAAATTGCTTCTTCTCTCTTTGGGGAGTATATTCCTCTCTACACACTGGCCCTGGGAAATAGGAAAGTGGAAAGAACATTAACAGACCTTTTGTGCGTGGCATTGACTTATTCCCATTCAACGCAAATGTCTGTTCAGCTTAATGGAAAAGGCTGTTGGACGCTTCCAGATCAGGTGGGTGAATCGATTAGGAGTCCCAAGGCTGAAAGTAGGTCGAGGGCAAGAGCAAGCTGATCACATTGTTAGTGTGGCTGGAAGCCGCTGTCCATGGACACAGAATTGCTGGTGACTATTAAGCGTGCTATCAAGGAGAGCTGTCTCACAGATGTCAGCTAATCAAAGTCAGTACATTTCCTTTCTCTTCTTCAGAAGGAGATCCTGTCCTGCTTTCTAAGACATTACTAACTGAGTGGCTGCTTTTAATAGAGTGTGCACAGAAAATGGTTCTAGGCAATTGAATTAGGATTGCGTTATTAGTCCATCTGTGCAATATGCTCTGTTTATTGACAATCTGGTTAGGGAGGCTGGAGGTTGTTAAAGGGAAAGTGTTTCTGACTGTTAAATTTTGGGATTTGTCCATCTGCTAATAGGAGATGCAACTAGAGAGGAGTCTCATTAGACTGGAAACGTGCTTGAGGTGAACTTTCTACACTCTGCGAGACAGAATCTGATGTTCATCCTGTATGTTTCTGGGAGGAGAGAGGTGTATGTTAAGGGACCATTGGGTGGTACAGTATCAGTTCTCCCCTCCCCAGTTTGTTGTGAGCTATGCGCACATCCTTATTACCTGCCTGCACTGGAGACACCTGTTAGGATATGGAATTGTATTCAGTGCTCGAGGGAAAAGCATCTTTTGTTTGGATTTCCAAAGGTTGCCGTGTAAGATCTGTTCTGCGGCAACCATCAGCCAAAGTCATTCTCTGAATGTCATTCTTTCAGTGAGGCCTCTTTGAATGAAAGGCACATGCAGCAGTGGAAAGGAGTGCGTGCTTCTCTGGCGGTTCAGGGAGGGGTCGGTCATGACCTTCGGCAGCTGGTTTTATGTGCATGATGTAGGCTTCAAGATTTTCCCATTAGAGTAGCCTTATTCTTGCGGTATTTGAGGTGGAAAGCTTATTGTTAAAGATGATAGCAGCAAGTGGTGGTGGGTGGGGGTGTAATACATAGACTCTCCATATGCAAATAGCAAGCTATTTTTTTAAGACAGTAGGTGCAAACTATTGCCTGCGGGATAGAAAAATGCCAGAGATCACAATACTCTGCCAAAAACTCCTTGTGGCTTTCAGCTTCTCCAGTGGCCACTTTCGAGCCTGGTGATCAGTGCATTCCCATTCAGCTCTCGAGCATATGGTATATTTGTTACATATCAGGAGCCCGCAGTAGTGGTCCAGTAGTGTGGGCTGTAAATAGGCATGGCACATCATTTTCCAGCATTCTGTTACGTTAGAGAACTCACTTCACCCACGTTATGAGAGAAAATAGAATGTAATTTTTTTTTCTTTGACGTCTGTTTCTTTGTTCATAGGTTAATACTGAAACCCCATGCTGAGAGAAGCAGCAGAAATTAGTAAGGAACTGGCAGGATTGACTTATGAGCACAGACTTTGAAAAACTAAATCGGTCTACCATGACTATAAAGCGACTAAAGAGACACATTGTAACTGTATTTGGGGATAGCAAACACCGCAGAAGGGGAGGAATTAGTTACGGTGGTCCAAGGGGGTGTAATTAAGGGTTTGTTTACAAGGCCCTGCAGTTGGGACTATGGGGTGTGACCTGTAGCACATACTAGTGTGCTGTGCTATAATTCCCCATGTGGATGCTGTAGGTGCAAATGAAAAGGTACCTAGTTCAGGTTAACAAACTTTAATGTGAACTAGGTACCTTTTCATTTGCACCTGCAGTATCCACATGGAGTTACAGTGCAGCACATTAGTGCACGCCACAGTTCACACCCCCGTAGTCCAAAGTGGGGGCCATGTAGACATAGTCTGAGTATGTGGAGGGCAGGGGTGGGTGTTATATTTAAGAAAAGGATTTAAGCTGAATATCAGAGACCTCTTCCTGACAGTGAGATACAGAATAATTTTCCATAGTAAGACATGGAAGTCCCATCACTTAGAATCTTTAACATTAGACTGTACAAAACACTAAATATTTTAATGCAGGAAACAATTCCGCATTGGGCAAGGTCATACAATAGGTCTTTAACATCTAGCATACTACTGGTGTGTAGCCCCTCTTCAAGGTATGGCTCATGCCTCCTCCTGGTATGTGCCACTTGGAGTGACTTCTCCCCTCTCCTCGCATGGGTTGGGTTTTCGGCTCTTTTTCTGACGCTTGATGCCTCCACCCCAGGTGATTCGTCACTGTGCCCGAGATCCGAGGCATACTGTCCCTTGGGGAAATGAACAATGCTACTAAAGGACGAGGAATATGAAAAGCCCCTGAAGTACTCAAGAAACAATAAAGTACATCAAAACACACCCCAGCAAAGAAATGACGCACCCCAAAATAACCGTATAACAAAGAGGAACTTTACTGGAAGCAGGAAAATAGGAAAGGAAATGATTCGGGTTAACTAATACGTATTAACAAATCAACAAATTCCCCATTTCCCAACTCTTTCCAACTCCCAGCTCCCTTTCTGGCATCTTCCTAGGTAGTTGGCATGCTGAGATTGAGGCCTGAGATGAGTGCTGCAACACTGTGAACATTGGCCAGTGTAAACAGAAAGGGTCCCTTTACCCTGTCTTTGCCCATGGGTAGGGTACAGTCCTCCTACCAAGCTTGCCGGCTCTCTGATTTGAAGTCCTGTGAAGGTTTCAGCTGGCTTTCAGTAGCCAGCACCGGGTCAGATCTCTGCTACTCTGGACGTGGGTCTCCACAGGGTTGGATCATCCTGATCCATGCAACCTTCCCACAGCAGTTCAGACTCCCTTTGTGGGAAGTGGGAGTAAATCAGAGACTCTCTGAGCTGTTCTGCTTCTTTCTCTCACAGCTCCCAAACTCAAAACTGAAACAAAAACTAGTGTCTTTTGTCTCTGTCCGGCTGTCCCCTCCCACAGAGGGCGTGTCTGTATGGCCATGAAGGGGGGTGATTCCCAGCATGGGCAGACAGACTCGCAGCACTACCTCAGCTCGAACTCTCTCTCTAAAACGACCCGTGCGGAGGTTGCAACACAGGCAGCAGTTTGCGTTAGCCGCCCACGCTTGGACTCAGGGGGCTAGCCCAAGCTGTTGCCAATGGCCGCCACAGCCGCACTGCCATTGTTTGCTCATGAGGTCGAGCTGAGCTAGCGCAAGTCTGTCTACCCATGCTGGGAATCACACCTTCCAGAGGCAGTGTAGACCTCCCCTGTGGGGCTGAGCAGCCTTGGCTCACCATTGGCCCAGTAAACTGCTTATCCATATCACCCCATGTGAAACCTCCCAACTGCCTCAGCAAGCTTTTCCAGTCCATTCTGTCCCCACCCCGACTCCAAGTCCGCTGGGAAATGGTGTCAGAGGGCTCTTGTAGTCATTCCAGTTGTTGTCCTGAGGGTAGGACCCCCAAGAGGCTTAGTCTGGCACTCCAGGAGCTGGCACAATCCAAGTATGGGGTCACAGGTGTATTTGCTGTAGTGGACCAAAATTAATTTTCTAAACCCGGAACTTTAAAGGTCATATCAGGAGGATGAAGCAAGTTATATCATTGTAGGCCTACTCAAAGGAACCCAAAGGAATAGACACCCAACTCCCACTGAAAGTCTGCAGGTACCACAGGCCTCTTTCAATTCCCAGCCTTAAACACTACAGTTTGTGCTAGCCTACTGGTTCATAAGACAGACCCAAGGGTGAGCTGAACCTTGGAGCCCTGGCATCTTCAGTCACCTGACAGAGGCTAGAAGAATCATGGAGAGGGAAATCTGAAAAGAACATAGTTGTGAGACCATACATGTTGCCAGTCCTGCAGAATAGCCCTGTTCATGAGGGCTATAAAATTCAATCCATATGAAAACAAACAAGACAGTCTGGAGACAACCCACATTTCTAGAGGTCAAAGCTCAGGTAACCTTGCAGGATCACATAAAGTGTCTGTATTGTGTATTCATCCATTTCATCTGGAGAAAGGGAAAAAAAGTTTAAGTGAAAGCTAAACTAGGGAATCCAATCCATCCAGTTACTACAGAGCAAAGATTGTGGAATATCAATGCACTTTGAAATCTGTATCGTCGTAGGCCCTGGTGTATGTGTGATGATTTGCAAGTAACCTGACGGTGCATGAAATAATTGTCTTTGTAGATCTGAAACAACATTGACATCCGCTTTGCAATTTAAATGAAAGAAACACAGTGGAGTTCTTTTAAATGCATAACCTTGGTGCACTGATTTATTTTTTCTTTTTAATAGGTTAATTACTTGAACAGGTATTGGTTTAACAGTGTTCCATTCTATTGTACAGCAATAAGATACACTTAAAGTCATGTATTGCCGGGCAATTATAGCACACTGCCTCAGGTGGTATTATATAATAAAAAGCCAAAGACAAAGTGATTTTAATCACCTGGGTAGAACACCGGTATCCTAGAAATGTTCTGCTTGGAGTGTCCTGTTGCTGCCATGAATGGAAAATGCAAAGCAAATAAAATAGCAATAAGGAATAATCTCACTTAATTATTTATTGTGCATCATGTCAGTGGTGCAAGTACAACATAACCAGTAGCCAGTTGGAAAACTCCATTTGTGTCCAGCGTCCTAATGCTATTTCTTAATAATAAATGGTTGAGTTTGTGGAGAGGCCAATGGCTTTGACTGAATAGGTTTGTCGTTTTCAGCATCTCAGTTTTGCTATTGTGTGGCACTTGGAGATAGGCAGGGAATTAGTCGATGTTAATACGTTTACTTTTTTATCAGGTGAAGTGTTTGTTAAAGAGGGTTCCCCAATATGTGATAAAATCTTTATTCTGAGCTATGAAACGGAAATGGAATGTGATGATCTTTGTAATGCATTCAGTGGGAAACCACTTAAAATTTTCAACAAAGAACCTTGCACCCCTAATTATGAACTGTTACTCTCTAAATAGCAGAATTTAATCTTGTCTAATCTTTGTATCAATACTTGCATTATCAGACCTGTCAGGTTGCCCTCATTTTGTGGGGGTTCAATTTCATGCCATTTTAAGCAATTTCACTGGTGAAGCACAGAAATTTGCAATGTATTTAAATGGAAATTCTCAGTAAAAACTTGCTCAAACCTCATTTGAGCTCTGGGTAGAATAAAGCCCATTATGTTGTGAGAAGGGAAGGAATGTGAGTGTGGATGTCTATATATATGTGATATAAATTATAGCCTTTTTCTAGTAGCATCTGCCACCCCTCTAGTCTGAGTTGCTTTTTAGCAGAGAGTTATTTGAGCTTTATGCTCAGTGTTTCAATCACAGCTCTGGTTTCTTAGTAAGATTTAATAACATAAGTAAATTCACAGCACAAAATGCACAGAATTGCAAATGTCGAGGTGAGCACAGTTGGCAGGTGAGCTCCAATCCGTAGCTCACGCTAATGAAAAATTATCTAGATTGTATACATTTAAAATCTTTGATTTCTCTAGAAATCTAACATGACACGTTCACAGTCAGTGTGATCTCTGATGGAGAGAGCACTCTGGTTAGATAGTTGTCTGTGACTTCATTCCCATCAGGATGTGCACAGACTCCAAGTGCCTTCTGGGTAAAAAAATTTCAAATTCCTAAAGCATTTGTTTTGTGTTTGCATTGAAAGGAGTGGATAGCTACAGAACAGAGAGTAGATCTTGAAAAATATGTGAGAAAAGGCCCTGGCCCCAAAGCAAAAGCAGCATGCACACGCTGCTCGGTACTTGCACATCACCACACTACCACACTTTGGGTGCACACTGCTGTCATGCTTATTTTCATCCCATTCTACTAACAAATACCACTTGTGAGTTGGGGATTAGTATTTCTGCACAGGGGTTCTTCCTTCCTCTCCCCAGCCTGCAATGCAGCAAAACAGATCAGAAATAAGTGGAGTGGTATTCCTTAGGTTTATTGTTTAACTCCTTCAGTGCTGGATTTTTCTATGATGTGCGTTTGTTTAAAGCAGCCCTCTAGCAGCAAATGTGGTTGTAATTCATGCTTCCTGTTTCCATTCAAGATATCTCAACTTTGGCATGCTCACATAAGATTGCTGCTGCTGCTGCTCTTGATATAACTTTGTTCTTTCCCAGTTCAGCTGGGATACTGCTTCTGGTCCCAAACAGCATTCAACTTACATTAGGGGGATCTGAATTCCAGGAAAAAAAAAATGTTTTGTCCCGAGTAGACTCTTTTTTGGCCAGATTTTTCAAAAACTCAGCTTACTCCCTTGCAGTGTTTCTCTGCAGAAAGATTAGGGGGACTCCAGCTGGTTCACTTTGCAGTCTGCTGGGAGCCTGTGCTGATCGGTCACTTCTTTTTAGCTCACCAGTCTTTGGTGATAGCAGCATCTGAATTTGCTAACGCTAACAGCTATGCTTGGTTTTAATTAGGGCTGTCAAGCGATTAAAAAAATTAATCGCACTGTTAAACAATAATAGAATACCATTTATATAAATATCTTGGATGTTTTCCACATTTTCAAATATATTGATTTCAATTACAGCAAGAATACAAAGTGTACAGTGCTCACTTTATCTTTATTTTTATTATAAATATTTGCACTGTAAAAAACAAAAGAAATAGTATTTTTCAATTCACTTAATACAAGTACTGTAGTGCAATCTCTTTATCATGAAAGTTTAAATTACAAATGTAGAATTATGTACAAAAAAATAACTGCATTCAAAAATAAAACACTGTGAAACTTTAGAGCCTACAAGTCCGCTCAGTCCTACTTTTTAGTCAGCCAAGCACTCAGACAAACAAGTTTGTTTACATTTGCAGAAGATAATGCTACCTGCTTCTTGTTTACAATGTCACCTGAAAGGGAGAACAGGTGTTCGCATGGCACTGCTGTAGCCGTCGTTGAAAGATATTTACATGCTAAAGATTCATATGTCCCTTAATGTTTCAACCACCATTCCAGAGGACATGCGTCCATGCTTGATAACGATCCAAAGCAGTGCAGACCAACGCATGTTCATTTTCATCATCTGAGTCAGATGCTACCAGCGGAAGGTAGATTTTATTTTTTGGTGTTTCGGGTTCTGTAGTTTCTGCATCGGAGTGTTGCTCTTTTAAGACTTCTGAAAGCATGCTCCGCACCCTGTCCTGATCAGATTTTGCAAGGCACTTCAGATTCTTAAATCTTGGGTCGAGTGCTCTAGCTATCTTTAGAAATCTCACATTGGTACCTTCTTTGCATTTTGTCAAATCTGTAGTGAAAGTGTTCTTAAAACAAACAACTTGCTAGGTCATCATCAAAGACTGCTATAACATGAAATATATGGCAGAATCTGGGTAAAACAGAGTAGGAGACATACAATTCTCCCCCAAGGAATTTGGTCACAAATTTAATTAATGCTTTTTTTTTTTTAACGAGCATCATCAACATGGAAGCATGTCCTCTGGAATGGTGGCCAAAGCATGAAGGGGCATACGAATGTTCAGCAGATCTGGCATGTAAATACCTTGCAATGCTGGCTACAAAAGTGCCATGCGAATGTCTGTTCTCACTTTCAGGTGACATTGTAAATAAGAAGAGGGCAGCATTATCTTCCTGTAAATGTAAACAAACTTGTTTGTCTTAGCAATTGGCTGAACAAAAAGTAGGACTGAGTGGACTTGTAGACTCTAAAGTTTCACATTGTTTTGGTTTTGAGTGCAGTTATGCAACGAAAAAAAAATCTACATTTGTAAGTTGCGCTTTCACGATAAAGAGATTGCACTACAGTACTTGTAGGAGGTGAATTGAAAAATACTATTTCTATTGTTTATCATTTTCACAGTGCAAATATTTGTAATGAAAATAATATAAAGTGAGTACTGCATACTTTGTATTCTGTGTCGTAATTGAAATCAATATATTTGAAAATGTAGAAAAACATCCAAAATATTTAATAAATTTCAATTGGTATTCTGAACAGTGCAATTAAAACTGTGATTAATCGCGATTAATTTTTTAAATCATGATTAATTGTTTTGAGTGAATCGCATCAGTTATCTGCAATTAATTTCTCTCCCCACTCTGAACTCTAGAGTACAGATGTGGGGACCCGCATGAAAGACCCCCTAAGTTTATTTCTACCAGCTTAGATTAAAACTTCGGCAAGGCACAAATTCTTTGCCCTTGGAAGGTACGCTGCCACCACCAAGTGATTTAACAAAGAATCAGGGAAAGGACCACTTGGAGTTCCTATTCCCGCAAAATATCCCCAAGCCCTTACACCCCCAAGCCCTTACACCCCCTTTCCTGGGGAGGCTTGAGAATAATATCCTAACCAATTGGTTACAAAGTGATCACAGACCCAAACCCCTGGGTCTTAGGACAATAGAGAAATCAGTCAGGTTCTTAAAAGAAGGATTTTATTTAAAAAAAAGGTAAAAATCACCTCTAAAATTGGGATGGAAAATAACTTTACAGGGTAACAAAAGATTCAAAAACACAGCAGAACTTCCTCTAGGCTTAGTTTCAAAGTTACAAAAAACAGGAATAAACCTCCCTCCAGCAAAGGAAAAATTCACAGACTAGACAAAAGATAATCTAACATGCCTTGCCTGGCTTTTACTTACAATTTTTATAATATGAGAGACTTTTAGGATGGTTTATAGGAGAAGGAGTTTTCTGACCTGATGCTTCTCTGCTTCCCAAGAGAACACCCAAGAACAAAGCCTTCCCTCCCCACCCCCAAGATTTGAAAGTATCTTCTTTCCCCATTGGTCCTTTTGGTCAGGTGCCAACCAGGTTATCTGAGCTTCTTAACCCCTTACAGGTAAGGAGTGATTCTAGGCTACCCTTAGCTGTATGGTTATGACAACAGCCCTAGTTTTAATACTGTTTGTACAGACCCTTGTGTGAAAGAGCTCAGGAAAATGCAGGAGTCATAGCTATGGACAAAGCAAAAGAGAGAGTAGGGGCTGGTCCTGGGCAAGGTTTCTCCCACCACTCTGCCAAAGCACCTCACTCCTGAACTATATCACCCCCTGATGTTCGAGCCCTGGGCTCTTCAGACATAGCTATGTCAATGTACCTCTGTGCTGAGCTACAGAACTCCTGCTATTCCAGTCTAGATTCTGCATCCTTTCTTTCTCCAGCTCTGCTAATGGGATTGGTCCTTGCCAGCAGCATTTTCTGTCTGTCCCAATTCTGTTTACTTCTGATCAGATGCTGCCAATTGTGGCATGTTGCCACACCGTGTGACTTTTATGATGTGGACAAATATCCACTGAGGACTATATAGTTGCCACCAAATTTATTTCATTGGTGACCTCACCCAGTTCTCCAGAGGGTGAAGGTTAGTGCATTAATTTACTGTGCCAATTTACCCTCTGCAATGCTTTTGAGAGAATGTCTTGAATTCAATACCTTTACATCACTTTTATATGATTCTACGTTCTATAAGGTAAATTTGCTGCCAATATAAAATGTCTTCAAGTATCTCAGGAAGGAAGGTTTGCTTGAGCTGGTGTTCATTATACGAAGATTAATGGGGCCACTGATCCCATTTATTTGTTATTGACCCTTAGCTTAATACAGCAGGTCAAGCATCCCTACTTTTAGCTTCAGGACAGGTTTACTTAGTGCATAGATTCCCTTCTTGTTGTGTAATATCTTTTCCCAGGAAAGTTCCAGTCAGCTGCCGCATCTGATTTTAATGAAGTTCCTACTTTCACCCCGTTCTACAGATGGATAATGTGAGCTGTAGAAGGATGCTCTGACTTAACCAGGCTTTCATGGCAAGTCCTGGTTGTTCACAGGGAACTGTAACCCAATACGTCCCTGGTCCACAATGAATAACTCTAGTCACAAACATTTTTTTAAACTTGACACCAACAATAAGGATGATTTTCAATGGGAATCTGACCTATAACTGCATAGAGATCCAAACTATTCTAGCATGTGTCCATGAATGCACACACACACTGTGTTTTGCATGCTGCATTCCAAAAAAGCATCCGTCCTGCCTTCACTAGGAGCTCTCTCCCACAAGTACCAGCAGGATTCTAGACCTTAACACTTTCTTCCCTCTCTATAATATCATACTCCTTCAAGGGTCCCCTAATCGGGGGTATTTTGTATTTTAGTATATTGCTGTTATCTGAGGAAAGCCATAATGTAAGCTTTAATAATGCATTGCTTCATGTTTCTGATTTCCCTCGCCTTCTCTGATCAGCATAACTTAAATGCCTTCTCCAGTAATATAAGCTCTTCAGGCAGCAATCTGGTCTACAAACCTCTCTGTAAAGTTCTAGTGGTGCTATATAATGTCACTTTTCTTCAGTTACACACCATTGTTCTTGGCTTTTGGAGGCCTGAGGTTAAAATCTCTCACACCATCTTCAAAACCCTTCTAATCATTAGGGTAGAAGCCAGAATTCCTAAGAGAAGGGCAGCAGGGTTATCCTCTTCTATACCTGTTGGTAATGTTCACAGCCTTGGCTGTATCTTCTTCCCACTGTCTCTCATTACCAAGAGAGTGCCAGCTGGAGGAGAAGGGGGGAAATAACTAAGGCAATAATGAACTTTTCACTTTTTAAACCTTATTGACAATTCATCTTTAATCTTCAGACAAATTGTGCCCTTCCCTGATAATTTATTCAGTTCCAGCAACTCCTAGGTATTGAGTGATGAGCCTGATTTCAGTCCACAAACACCCACAGAGATCTGCCACACTTTCAGTACACTATGAAAGTCTGAAGAGGACATATTTGTCCTTTCTGAAAAATCAGTGGCTTTCCTGCATCATCCTGTCCAAGTTCTAGGTGGACTCTGGCAACTGCAGGAGTTATATTACTCCTGCCAGCTTCCAACCTAAGGGCACTTTCTTAGCACTCCAGGTTTTCTAATTGACACAGTAAAAAGTGCCTTCATTTCACATTTTGCCTTTCTCTTTGTGAACTCTTCACAAGAGATTCTGCATACGCCAGTTGCACACTTGACCAGATCCCTGTGTCCTCCATCTCTTCAAGCTAGGCACTCATTTTGTTTTCCTTGTCCTGGTGCATGTAATACCATAGTCTGTGCAACAGCTTAAATTGTCTTCCGTGTTCCACGGTTTGTTAAACCACTGCTGCCCGCATCACATAGGAAGCCTTCTATTTTTACACTGTTCTTGTCAAACCTAAACATTATCCGCCATGCAGGAAACACTGCTGACCCCATTTGGACTGTTTCTTTCTACTACCTGAAATTCCATGTGCCCAGAATCCCCTCTGACTTCTTCATCTCGAAATTCTTTCTAGTTCTTTCTCAAATTCATTGGTTCCCTGAGTCTTTCTTTCATTATGAAATACTGTTGTATCTTTCATATAAAGAAAGAGCTGAAAACCCACTTCAAGGCTGCTGAAAGCATAGTGAATATAGCTTAAAAGGTCTGTCTTCTATTACGGCTCCTAGTTTATTCTACATACACTTATTATCCTTTGTGTACTACATGGAACAATTTCTTCTTCTGGTTTGTGGAATCCTTGTACACATGATTTCCTGGTATTCAGTTTCTCCTATGGGTCTCTCCTTATCTCTTCATTTTAAAGACTTCCATTTGGCCGCTTCTGTGAACACTCCTTCAGCAAGAATCCACCTGATTTTCTAAAGCTTCATGTCAACTCTTAAAGACAAGCATTTCTAATGCTGGCTGCTGCAAGGATCGCACTTGGCACTTGAACCAGGGGCATTAGTCATGCCTAAATCTGCTTTTTCTAACAGTTCTTCAAATGAGACACATCGTCAAGGTTTCCAGTTCCATGCAAGTCTCTTTTTCTTAGCACTTCCAGGGCTGTTTCAATCATACTTGACAGTTCTGGATCTATCTCCCATATACCAGTTGTCTAAGGAATTGTCCCTCCCGAGATCTTCGGGATTAGGGGGGAGAGAGGGTACTATGATCCCAGTTGGAGATCAGTTTCCCACAGTCTCTGCCTCTCTTCTTTCCACTGTCTGGGGATTCCTCCTTCCAAAGGGATGGAGTTACAGGACCAAGTTCTCTTATTTGAAGAACCTTTATTCTTAAGACCTTGACACTCCTACCCTTTCATCCCTGGTCTTCTATTTCTCTCCTACGTTCACTAATTTCAAAGCAAGATAGGCTCTTGCCTATTCCATTTCCAACCATATTTAGCACATAGGTAACAAGGAGATAGGCACCTCATAAATACCATAGATTTTGTATGTTTCCTGTTCCTGTGTCCATATACTGTTCATGCAGAGCTGTCAGCACCACTTTCTCCATGAGCTATTCCAACAACTCTCTTCTCTCTCATCTCCTCCAGAATTTACATTGCTTTTTCCAATGCCACATAATCACAGTTCAACAGAGATCTGGTTTGGGCCATGCCTCTTATTAATTGCTTGTATTCCAGTTGCATCTCGGGGCCCCAGACAGGATCAAGATCCAACTGTGCTGATTTATTTAGACCAGTTCTGAGTCCTTTGCTGTCCTTTGTTGTCCTCTGTACACGCCCCCCGTCCCCTTTCTCCTCTTCACTGCCATCTTCCTCAGTCAGGTCAGGAGAATAAAAGCATCATCTCCTTGATTCTCCTGTATGCAGGCTGAATAGATGTGCCCCACAGTTCATGGGCGTCTTCTCACAGTTGTTCTCTGCTTGTGTCTTCTCTGAAGAGACACCTACACTTGAGCTCTCCAAAAAGAACAGGACAATCAGGTCTCTCTTCAGATTTCCCCTGTAAACTGTTGCCCTGCCCAGTGAGCTAAGGAGCATATTTCTCACATCACTGTTGATTATAAAGGTTTTAGTCAGACAGCTGCAGGTAAGCAAATAATTTTTTTTTCATTTTTTTTCACTTGAGTGTTGCAAATTACCTCTCAGTACAAACTACATACCTCAAGTATTCTAGACATCTTACACAAATTCAGGAATCTTAATATTTCACCCAATTTTTTACATTAATCTCCCTTTAATCCAGGCAGCACTGTAAGGACTAAAGATCCTTTACATTACATACAGGTAGGATTATGGCTTATTCATTAGGGAGAGAGAGAGATTGATTTTTCTTCTTTGCATCCTTGATAACTTTCCCTTTGCTGAAATCCTTGCAGGCACTTCTCCCTGCTCAGCCTGTCTCCACAGGAGGTGAAGATGTAACCCTCAGTATGAAAGGTAAATACCACGACTCCCATTGAAAGCAGAAAATGAGCGCTCCTGCTTCTCTGACAGAAAGGTTGTATTGTGAATTAAGCCCTGCAAGATGATCTGCCCTTAAATCCTCCTCTCTTGTGTTAAAGACTATATTGTCGTCCTGCATTTTCTCTATTTATTTGTTGCTTTACCATGGAATGAGGAAACTTTCAGATCCAAAGATAGATGCTTGTCAATAAATATCCCCCTTTAGGATTTCCTTAAATTCAAAGTTCAGATGTCACCACAAATCTGTCACATGTTAAGCAGCAAATCACGGTAAGGCAAAACAGAAAGAGCTCTCAGCCTAAAGTGCTAAAAACCACTCTGTATATGGACAGGGACATTGCAAGATACATTCTGCATAGTCTCCCCAGATGACTGGAACTGGAGCTTGGATGACAAGCCGTAGACCAGTCTGTGTATTTATTTTAAGAAAATGTGCAGAATACATTTTATGTGACATAGCAAAACCATCTAGCAGAAGTAATGAAGGCAATTCTAAAATAACACAGCCTTGTTTTTAACTTTCTTGCCCTTCTTTATTCGCAGCTGGATGTGTGCTGTGCTGGAATTTGGGATCTTTTGTTCACATTCTGGCTGTCTTGTAAGCACCAGGCAGTGCACACTACCCCATCTGGCCAGGCTGGCCTAGAGAAATAGGCTCTTCTAAATGTGCAAAGACAGTTGCTTTACATAGACATAGCCCTCTGTACAAAGCTGCCTTCTGTGTATTACAGAAGCCATTAGGACTAATAGAATTTGGTTTCCAATCACAGCCCAATAAATTCCATTTTGTTGGATATTGCCTCAGAGAGATGAAATGGGACAAGTGCATGGAAAGTTTTTAAGAACCCTGGGGGGCAGTTTTGAACTTGATTCCAAAATGGATGGAATAACAACGGAGGATGGGGGCAGAGATGATTCTGTTCCTGTAGACAAAGAAAAGTCTGGCTGCGGTGTTCAAGAACTCCAGAACTTAGAAATTGGGGGGTTAAGACAACTATAAAAGTGAGAATTGAGAAAAGAAGCAATGAAAAAATAAGGCTTTCAGTGCAGGCAGAACCAAGGTCTGGACAAATTCTGGCGTGATTAAGAAAAGTTAAGGTTTTACTTAAGGAACATGATAAGAGTCAGAAACATTTGATAAGGACTCTCTCTAGAAAAATTACTTCAATCTTGAAAGCATCCATTTAGTTGGTTACAGAAGTTTTATGGTGTAAGCAGAATTTAGATGGGATACAGAGGATGGCCATAATATCTTGACCATTTTGAAACTTGCTTTCCACAAAGTACCTGAATTCAGGAAAGATACCCATCTATATAAGGCAAGAGAAGCCACCAGCAGTCAGTTGCTGGTTCTGCCCAGTCTGGACAGGACATCTCGGCTAGTAGGCCAACATTTTCAGCCAGACTCTGTCAATACAGCCACAAAACTTCAGGACGTATCTAGCTGAGTTTGCACACCCTCCACACTTACAAAAGCATATTGGGCAGTTAAGGATGCAGTTACCTGGTTTTATAAAAATGTGGGGAGGCTGTAGATTTATTTAATGGAGGCAAGGTGGACATTTTTTCCCTCCTCTCTGGCAGACTAATTTTGGCCCAGCATGAGGTGGAGTTTTGGCCCAGCATCAAGATTAGACCCCCAAATATACCTCACTCCTAAAGATCTGTTGCTAATTTTGTGAACTAACATAGTTTTTGCATTGACGACTGTCCTGTAGACTGAAGTTCTCTATTTATCCTCAGAGCAAAACGGGCAGGGCCAGGATATACTTTCCCTACTAAAGTGTATTTACATTTGTTCTGGTGGATCACAGGATGAGAGGATAGTTCAGTGCCCCATGGCCTCTCTAGTGAGACTGTCAACAAGACAGCGCCAATGAGAGCCGACAGTTGTTTCGGTTTTTATTAGGTGGAAGCTGGTCTGAGTGGGAACTGGTCTGAGACCTACCAACTCATTTCATGCACAGGACATCCTTGTGCCCTAGAGCTGAAAAGGTTCCCTGGGCTACCCAATGCCCCCTTTTCAAATGAAGACCCCATTAAATTCAGAAGGGTGAAAATGAGCCATGGGAACCGTGTGACAGGCTTGGGGAGATGGGGCTGCCATGCCATTTAAAAAGAAAAAAAAAAAGAATGAGTTTTTTTTCAAGTCTTCTCTTCTAGGTTGCCACCTTCTGTCCCCCGTGTACAGTATCTGCCATCTGTGTGAGTGTAATTTAGGGCCAATTAAGGAGTGAGTGGGAGTCATAAACGCATTTCATTTAGAACCTGGAAATGGACTCCTGGGAACCTAGAGAGAGAACTGAGTGCTTTCTCTCCACAAAAGCTGCTCCGCCCCAGTGCGGTAATTCTAACCACCAAGCTCCAAATCTCAAAATTCAACGCTGGCTTGGATTTACGGAGCATTAAGCAACTGAATTAAATCCTCGGTGTTCACTTGGAGTCAGCCTGAGTGAGTAAAGGATTTCACGGGCTGGGTTACTCTACAAGGCCATAATTTATAACATTATGCAGAAGCTGCTCCTCCGAGTTTTATTTTGACTTGCTGCAATTTCTTTTTATTAAAGCCCCGATAGTATTTGTTGTTTTTCTGTCTGCTTTGATGTGGGAGTTTTGGATTAAATCTAAATAAATAAATGAGGTTTAAAATTAAATTAGGTTTCATTTGCATGAGTCTGGGAGTGAAGTGCATCTTTCTTTTACCATATAAAACCTAACAGACCCATTACCGATCATACAGCCCTCCGTTGCTCACGAGAAAAATGACATTTCCCTCTGCGTAGGAAATACTTAAAAGTCCCAAGAATAGATTTATAGGAATATTTTAACCTTTTCTTTGATCCTTGAAATGTCATTGTTCTGTAGGCTACATTGAAAAATGTGACCTTTTCTAGGAACCATGGGATGGATTTGATCTTTGGAAGATGTTTTAGAGATAATGTACTATAGGGTGCAGGGAGGATTCGTTTCCAAACAGGGATTGGAGCTGCTTTTTTTTCTGCATATGGTGAGAGGATGTTTGTGTCCGGCGTGAATATTAGAGGCATAGGTATCTGGAGTGTGTGCTTTATAGGTAGAGAGCAGGGAGATGTTAAGAGAATATCGCAGCTTTTTATTTTAATGTGCAACAACTTCATTTTCTTTAATCCAAATAAAAGAAGTTAAAGTAACAGTAATGGGCCATATGGGGAAACTTGCATAGGAAGATGCTTGAAATGTAGGCTGTTTCCTGAAGTGCAAGCTATGTTTGCTTTCTAGGCAAAATTCACCTAGAGTCCCTGGATGGCAAAATACAAAACTGGGCAGTTAAAGAAGAAATGGGAAAGTTCAAAAGAGTTGAACCTTCCTTCCCTTCAGATTTGTGTTCTGGCATGATGTTTCTGTCCCCATTCTCTGATGCTTTCATCCTCCTTCAGTGTTCACAGTTTGTCCCTCTGGACAACCAATCTTAAATTGCATATATTCTCCATGTTGCACGCAAAAGGAAGCACCAGCTAAATTCCTGTACAGCTGTGTTTAATTTGGAAACCCCTAACCTTTTAGCTGTTTTCAACAAAAGTGGAGAAAAGCTGGTGAAACCCAATAGTTGTCAGTTCCCTCTTTTGCTGGTGATAATATTCCAGACTAGATCTCCTCCAAAAATGCCAGAGCACCAACTATGTGAGTTTCCTATGTTGAGACCAATGCTGCAGTCCTTGCACACCCAAAACTCACCCTGGAGATTAGTATTATTGATGTAGTATCCTAGATGCCCCCAAAATAGCTTTCAGTGTAAGCACAGACAGAACTTTATCAGTGGTGACGCAGTAGGGATGCTAGGGGATGGGAGAACAAAGGCGATAGATTATCTGGCTGCCTGTTTGTTACACAAAAGATGACAACAGTGCAGAAGAAAACTTGTCCTACTGCAGTATTCAAGAGGTTCCCAGGGCTGGCACTTCAGGTTTTTGGGCTGGTTCTCTGAGCTCCCTACTTTAATGTTGTGACTCTGCCGGGGTCCCACTGTGCACTGGAGCTTGGGATGCAGGTGTGAAATGGAGAAGCAGCTATTCACTTAGTCTGATGTAGAGAAGTCCAAACACTATAGCAAGTTAGAGTGCACAGTGCTAAATAAAAAGCAGCAGTCACTGACCTTGAGCAGCTGGGGTTGTAGTCTGGTAAAGTGGCATGATATGCCAAAAAGATTGAGAGCCATGGTGCTGTTACAATGTGGACAGTCCAGAGGATCTTCACATTGGTTCCTACCTTATTTCCAGTCATGTGTATTGAGTCTGAAAGTATTTTATCCATAGCTAATGTGCTGGAAAAAATGTAGCTAAACAATAAGATGTCTGGGAGTCACTGGCCTTTATCAGTGACATGGCTGTCAGGCAGTAGAGGCTGGTGACATTTTGAATACAGGTAAGCGAAATTAACAGGTTAGATTGCATACTGGCAAGTTATAGCAGCGGATAAAGACCATGTACCTGAGTAAAAACAAGGTATGCAGGGTCAAACCTGAGGAGCTGCCACTGCAGTTTGTCTCCTCCCTTTGCTCACCAAATGCAGCTGTAGCTCTGGTAGATAATACGGGTGTTTGGCCAGCATATTGGACAACATGTCATGTTAACCACATCCATAGATTTATTTTACAATAGAAGCATGAATGTAAGAATATAACTGGTCTGTGATGGTACTAGCAAAATCCAGGGGAGTCTGAAGAAGCTGTGCTTTCCAGAGTTCTAGGTCTATAGATCTCATGATGATTTATCATTCTCTCTGCTCTGTTCTCCATCCATTGTCTTGCATTTCACATACTAATGCTTTGATTTCCTCGGCGTCATGAATCGATCATCTATAAAGTAGGCATCCTTCGATCTCTAAAGACTATGGGTACACGCTCCTGAGAGAGAAAGAATGCACTCAGTTGGTTTTATGTGGCTGAAGAGACACAGTCGAGAGAGACCGTCTCAGCCGCGTTCTGACACTTGGAGCTCTGCCTTCAGCGAGCTCTTTTCTCCTCTGCTAAGCTGGACTACTGCCTCTTGTACTTCTGGAGACCTTTGTTGAGCTCTTGTTTCCAGAGGCTATGGTCCTGAGCGTGATCTTCCCAATTGTCCACATCCATGTCCATTTCTTTGAGGTCTCGCTTGCACAAATCCTTGAAATGTAATTTTGGGCATTCTTTGGTTCTTTTTCCATATGCCAGTTTGCCATAGAGAATGTCCTTTGGGATGTGCCCATCATTCATTCAGCACACATGCCCAAGCCAGCAGAGGCATCTCTGTATGAGGAGTGTTTGCATGCTGGCCCGCTTGACCACATCAGTGTTGGTGACTCTGTCCCTCCAGGAGATTCCAAAGATTCAACAAAGGCAATGCATATGAAAGCTGTTGAGTCTCTTTTCCTGATGAAAGTATAAGGTCTATGTCTCAGTCCCATACAAAAGTGTCCTGATAACACATGCACGATAGACACAGATCTTTGTGTGTTCTTTTGTTTTGCCATACCCTCTTGCTCAGTCTAGATATTGTTGTGGCGGCTTTTCTGATACAGATGTTGAGTTCTGTTTCAAGTGAGAGGTTGACTGTGATAGTGGACCCCAGATAAGTGAACTTGTTCACCACTTCACGTTCATAGTTGTTGATCTTGATGGAGGGTGCTTCCTCAACTCCTTGGCACATTGTGTTCTTCTTTTTAGGCTTATGATATGTCCAAAGTCTTGGCAAGGCTTTTGAAAAAGTGTCCATGTGATTTTGGAGATGGGCGTCTGTGTGGGTTGTCACTGCTGCATTGTCAGTAAAGAGGAGGATAAGGGCCTCCCAAGTCTTGGTTTTAGATCTGAGTCTTGCAAGACTGAACGGCTTTCCATCAGGTCTTGTGAGCAAATAGATTCCCTCAGTTGAGGGACCAAAAGCTTGTTTCAGTAGCAGGGAGAAGAAGATCCCAAACAGAGCTGAGGCAAGTACACAGCTTTGCTTGACCCCACTATAAATCTGGAAAGCGTCAGAGACTGAGCTGCTGTACTGAACTGTGCCATTCATGTTTTCATGGAAGGACCGAATCATGCTTAAGAGCTTGGGGAGACATCCAATCTTTTCGAGAAGTGCAAATAGTCCGCTTCTACAGACAAGGTCAAAAGCTTTTGTGAAATCGATGAAAGCTATGTACAGGGGCTTTTTTTGTTCTCTGCATTTCTCTTGTAGTTGTCTCAGTGAGAAGATCATGTTGATAGTAGACCTTCCGGCTCTGAAGCCACACCATGATTCAGGATAGATTCTGTCTGTAAGGGTCTGAAGTCTGTTCAGGATGACTCGAAGAAAGGCTTTTCTCATGATACTAAGACAGGAAATGCCATGATAGTTGTTACAGTTGCTCCTGTCACCCTTATTTTTGTAGCGAGTGATGATGTTAGCATCTCTCATTTCTTGTGGTACTTCACCTTCTTTCAAGCACAGGCACAGCAACTCATGAAGGTGTTTCAGTAGGATAGGTTTTCCACATTTTATGACCTCTGATGGTATACAGTCTTTTCTGGGGGCCTTTCCATTGAGGAGGCCATCTATGGCAAGGCTAAGCTCCTCAACAGCTGGTTCATTGTCGAGTTGTTTCATAATAGGCAGGCTTTCGATGGCACTGATGGCTGCATCCGTAACAATATTTCCCAGCCCAGAGTAGTGTTCTACCCAGTGATCCATCTACTTGGTGCGCTTGTTGATTGTTTACCCTGTTGTTAATTTCAGTGGGGCTGAAGTTGGACCCAAGCTTTCTTGATCCCATCATACATGTTTCTGATATTGCCTGTATCGGCTGCAACTTGAATGCTTTCGCATAAGTGCAGTCAGTAGTCACTGGCCCAGCGTTGAGCAGTTTGTTGTACTTGGGTTCTTGCCTTTCTCAATGCTTGTAAAGTTTTTTCATTTGGGTCTCTCTTGTAGTTTGTTTGGGCTGAGCGTTTGGCCTCTGTCTGGTGTCATTTCACTGTAATATGCATCAAACCAGTCGTTAGTCTTGTTTTCCTTCTTCCCAAAGACTGACAGAGCTGCATCGTAGATTTGTGTTCTTCAGCTAGGCACTTGTGGCCCAATTACTGGACTCAGGGATTTGTTGTACTGCTGTGACTTTTCTTGGTCCACTATGATGCTGATGTTAATACGGGACATCCTTTTACTTTAGATCTATGTATTTTTTTGGTTTAAGTCTTGCTGCATACCAGAGAGTGTGTTGATAACTGCAGGTAATGAGGATGCTCTTAAGGTTAATATGCCTTGTGATGATAAGATCCAATTGGTGCCAGTGGCCAGATCTCAGATGTTTCCAAGAGACTTTGTGTTGCATCTTTATCTGGAAAAATGAATTTCTTATACAAAAGTAGTAGTAGGAACAAAATTCCAGCAGTCTCTGACCATTTCCATTCATCTTACCAGTTCCAAGTTGACCAAGACAAAGTTGGTCCATGCTTCCTGATGAGCTTCCAGCCTTGCGTTAAAGTCCCCTAGCAAAAAAACATATTTATGTTTCAGAATCCTGCTGATGATGGTGTAGAACTGGTTCTTCATGTCAGAAGATGAGGAGAATGTTGGGGCATACACACTCACAAGGTATACCGGGCCCTCAGATGTGAACAAGCATAGTGCCAAAATTCTCTCTGATCCATCATCCCCAGAAGTGAGTTCTTGATGGAAAATCCAACTCCATGCTCTCGTGTTTCTTCGGTGCTTTTCCTGTGCCAGAAAAATGTGTCTTTTTCCGTGAGAGATCCGCTTGATGCTAGCCAATGTCATGTTTCTTAGAGGGATGCGATATCTACATTGAGTCATTTCAGCTCATCGTTGATCACAGCAGTTTTACATGCATCATTGATTTGTTGAGGGTCCTCAGATAATCTGGTTGTTAGGGTGCGAACGTTCCAGCACCCTGCCTTTAAGGATATTTTCTTTCTTGTACTTGATTTGCCTGGTGCATTGGTTTCAGTCCACTTGTCAAATTATAAAACTTTAAGCTCCAAGCACCCATTGAAGCAGGCAGCCTGTGGCGGGACAACTCCCAAATGTCTGGGGGATGCCCAGTTTTATGGTGGGCGGTGGTGAGGTACGATGATCTCTCCCACTGTTGGACACAGCCCCTGGTGCACAACTGTACGCCAATCGAGTAAGAGCTTAGAACCAGTGACAGCTGCCTCCTGTTTTGTGTCAATGCTCAAGGCGAAGCTAGAGTATCTCTCCAGGATGCAAGCCTGGGCAGATAACATGGAGGCCCTGAGTTGCCCATGCATCAGGACCCTCCTCTTGGCGTCACCAGTAAAATCCAGAGGAGAGGAAGACTATCTAGAAGACTCATTAATATAGGACATCAGAAGTGCAGGAGCATCCACTCTTTTGGATGTGTAAAAAAGGAAGAAGTGTTGATGTTAAGTCCTGGTTACCTTGTATTGCTGGGTTATGTCTGTTTCTACTCACAAACTCATACTTTCAAATTGATTGTACTCACCTATAAAAATTTGCTCTAGGATTGAGAGGCCCAGTGCTTGGATTACTTTTTATATTGTTTGATTGCCTCCTACGGGGTGGGTTCACTTCCTCCCTCAATGTGCAGGGAAGTTTGCAAGTATATGATCCTGCCCCGAGCAGATGGGAAACATGCATATAAACACAAGGTATAAAGTGCTGAGCAGTTTGGGGAATGCAAGGGACCCCATTCCTGCATTAATGAGATGCTGCTGTATAGTTGCCAAGTTACTCCTACCTAATAGCAGGAGTGAGGCTTGAGTGGGAATCAATTGCTAAGTGTCTCATTAGCATGTTGAAAATCATGCTGAACCCCATGTCTCTGCAGAAACAACCACTTCCCATTGTTTTTATCACACGCTAAGGGGTGAAAAAGGTGTTAAGACTAAAGCAAAAGAAATAATGGGGAAATATTTCCACAAATGCACATTGAAATTTGAAACTGAATTTAGATTTGACCCTTTCCTGTTGGTTTTAGAATCATAGAATTATAGGACTGGAAGGGACCTCAAGAGGTCATCTACTCCAGTCTACTGCTCTTGTGGCAGGACTAAGTATTATCTAGACCAGTGGTTCTCAAAGCCGGTCCGCTGCTTGTTCAGGGAAAGCCCCTGGCGGGCCAAGCCGGTTTGTTTACCTGCCGCGTCCGCAGGTTCGGCCAATCGCGGCACCCACTGGCCGCGGTTCGCCGCTCCAGGCCAATGGGGGCTGCAGGAAGGGCGGCCAGCACATCCCTCAGCCTGCACTGCTTCCCGCAGCCCCCATTGCCTTGAGCGGCTAACCGCAGCCAGAGGGAGCCACAATCGTTCAAGACGGTCATGTTTTCTCAACCTTTAATCTTTTTTTTTTTTTTTTTTCCTTTCCTGAAATGTGGCACCCAGAACAAGACACAATACTCCAATTGAGGCCTAATCAGCGCTGAGTAGAGTGGAAAAATTACTTCTCATACTTTGCTTACAACACTCCTTTTAATACATCCCAGAATTATGTTTTCTTTTTTGCAAGTGTTACACTGTTGACTCATATTTAGCTTGTGATCCACTATGAACCCCAGATCCCTTTCTTGAAGTTCATAAATATTTTCAAATAAACTTGAGATTTTGCAGTTTGCTTACAGACAATTTGTACACGGGGAGATGGGGGGAAGTTGAAATTTGCCAAATACATTATGGGTTGAGAATTGTTTGCTCAGATCTTCTTGAGCTACTACCACTCAGTGCAAGGGATAGTGCTTAGCACCAGGGAGGGCTGCAACCAGGCTGAAGGACCTTTTCAGTCCCTAGTGGTCTCATATGTGGACTGTTGGAAGAAAAAGAGGACCACCATGTCTGGAAGCACCTGTAACAGTCATCACCCTGTTCACTTTGCTTATATGTGTACTCCTTATCCCCCATCCTGTGTCTGTTTTTGGCTTATTAGATTGTTGACTCTCTTGGGCAGGAACAGTCTTCCTCTGTGTGGTGGGAAAGTGCTCAGCACGGGGGAGTCCTGATCCTGATTGTAGCCTTTGGGTGCTTCTGCATTACAAATTATAGAATAGCACAGCTAGTGACCCATGCTAGAAACTCATCGCTCTTGTGCATCCCAAAGGCCTACTAAATAAGTAGCCAGTATGAGAGTGAACAGACCGTAATGGCCATGGCATTAGTGTGTCTAAGGCTGTTGCAAGGGAATCATTAGAACAGTGTGATTCAGTTGAACCAGTAACATTGTCTCCTCTTTGGTGTCAGGAGCATGGTAATGTGGAATTGATATGCTCTGAGTGCTGGTCACAGGTGCTGTCTGATCATTTTAGCATATGGGCTCTAATAGCTCTTATGCTTCATGGATTTAATACCCAATACTCAACTTTCCCTCCCGGGCTGCAATTGATTTGGGGGGGAGATGTTAACTTGGGAAAGGAGTTTCTTCTGTCTGTATCTCACCCTCTCACTCAAGCACCCAACCCATCCACCCCCCTTTTTTCCCCTTAGCCCTTTCTCACAGGAACACATGCAGACTAATGTAGTTGTGTTCCAGAAGCCTGTATTGTGACAAACCAAACATCTCTGATGCAGATACCAAGGAAATGTATTCAGACAGGCCATGACACAGGATTTTTGCTTGTCTTGTTTCACGAAGACTATCAGCCAGGCTTCACCAGCCTTGGCCCCACAAAGTATAGCAATGCAAGCAAACTTTGCAGCCACCGAGAGGAGGTGGCTGACGTAGGTGCTGATGAAGATTAAGGAGTGGGTAGTCCTGGAAACTAGGCTTCTCAGCTTAGTGCAGGTCAGGGTTGTCAAACTGTCAATCTGCAGCATGATTCACTCCTGTGATGCTAATTCTGTGTCTGCCTCCGAGGCTAGCAATGTATTCAGCTCCATTCTTACCATAGCGACAGACTACCTTCCCTCTCCGTTCCTACTTATAAAATGTGTCATACATGTCAAACTATGGAATTAAACCCTCTATTTCAAACCAGACAGTAGCTGTAAAAATCCACATTAACTCCGTAAGAAAAGCCTATGGGAAATTTCCCTCTGGCTTTTGTTTGGTTGGTTTGGTTTAGTTTTTAACCAAGACTGTTCCTCCATGGACATGCTTGAAGTTAATGTACAGATCTTGTACTTCTAGCCTCCTGCCCTCTCTCCAACTTTTTGGTCCCTGATTCCTGTCTTCAGACAATTCTTATCACTGTTGGTATGTGAGCCTTTGCTCTGTGATTTCTGCCATCTGCAATAGCCTTAGTATTGTTAATTATTGATATCACAGTAACACCCAACACCTCAGGTGCTGTATAAACATAGAATAAGAGACAGCCCCTACCCTGAAGAGTTTACAGTCTAAAAACAAGATAGGCAAGGGTTGGGAGGAAGACATTAACCATACAAGCAAAATGAACAATGCAATGATCTGCAAATGTCCTGTTAGCTCCACAATCTTGGGTCTGGTTTGCTTTCATTTTTTGGGAGGGGTTTGGGTATGAAAGGATTAGCTAAAGAGAGACAAGGGGCGGTCCATAAATTACATAACACATTAGGAAGTGGGTAGGTCTTTAATGTTGTGTGTGTGTTTCAATATTAAAGAGTTATGGGTGGAGGCTCTTGAAAATCACCAAAAAATGTGTTACATGATTTATGGACAGCCCCCAAAGGTAGGACGAGGGGACACTGAAGGGAGTGAAGAGTTTCTGGCTGAGAGGCTGGAGGGAGGCGGAGCAAACAGCCAGTCAGCACAGGAGAGAGACTGTTCAATGTAAACCGTGCAATAAACAGACGGCCAATGATGACACCATTAGTCCCAGAGGTCCCTGCTACACTGTTTCTCTGCTCTGTCCTGCCGCTTAGTCTCTGATGGCTCCTCCCAGCATTTTCAATTCCCTGAACTCACATGGCTTGCATGGGGACATACGTGGGCCTTGGTCTCCATAGCCAGTGTATGTGAATGGGGTGGTCACCCTTGCACAGTTCTGGCTCCGAGGGGGGGTGCTGGGTGGGGGGTAACCATGGCTAGGTCTTGGCTCCCCACAAACCCCAGCTGAGACTCTGGCTTTTTCCTTCCAGTGATTTAGCTTGGGAAAGAGGCAATGTGGCTGATGAGAGGTGTAGAGCCTGCCTGCAATACTCCATCAAAGTCTCACATTTCATCAGAAAACATATATTTCTCCCTTACCTTCTGTGTCTTAATTTCTCTCTCCTTTTGCTGCTACTTTTTGTTTGCGGCCCAGCAAAGCCCCCTGTGAACGTTTGTATGAAAGCCACTAGGCGTGTTTGTTCTAGCATCCTAATCGTGGTGCCCTGTTCCTTGAAGACCAACTTTCATAGTCATTCTTGCCTCATTCCCTTCACAGCTGTCCTGAGGATGAAAGCAAATACAGTAGCTAGCCCCACGTAAGAGATTGCTTAAAGCTTGGCAGTACCTCAGCTTGCTGCAGTAGCATAAGTACATCAGTGCAACATGATGTCTGGGCAGTACTAATAGGGCAGGCAATTAAATTACAACACCAGTGACCTCTGCAATGCAAGGCCTTGGTGTACAGTAAATTTTTTTCCTGTTAAAGGTTTATGTTGCTTCCTCAGGAACTGGTTTTGGAGGGTTTTTCACATTACAGGCTGAATATAATTGGTGCACACTGCAGATTTATTTCTCCAAGAGGTCAGCTAACCAGTGTATTTCACTGTTAGGCTGACGGCGGCTTTTACTCTCTCCAATTATATTTCTATCAAATATTCATTTGTCTGTTTTATGGGCCTCAGCAGATTTGTACTGCCTGGTGCTGGCAGCAAGTGGGGCTTGTTCTTCCTCCAGCTTCTCATTTAGAGGCAGCTCTGCTAGCAGGTGAATGGGTTCAGCTTGGCTATCGGTGTTTCATTCACCTACTTGTGGCACTTTGTGTTTCCTGAGCTGAAAATGCACGAGGAAACAGCTCTTTGTGGGTGGCTTAGAGGCTCGTACTAAAGCGGCTGCAGTTTGAAGTCAGCAGTGATTCCTTTGTAGGCCCTGTTATCAAAGAGTTGTAGACTTCTAGTGTGGACAATTTAAGCTGGGCTGAAACTTGTTGGGCAGTGTCTTACCACAGACTGATAGAATGTAAAGGTGTATGTATATTCCATCAAAAAACTACACAAGGAGAACTTTAAAGTTGTCAGATGAAGCATGAAAAAACCAAGAAATGCCTACATTCAGCTTTGGCATATCTCTGCCCTTTTTTAATATGCATTACAGAATTGTAGTTAATCACATGACATACTCTTTCTCAAATAATACAACATATTAGCATATGATATGTTTCTGTAGCTTCAGATACACTTGTGTAGCATCTTGTGGTATTTTCTCATTCATGTATACTTAGGCTGATTTAACTATCAGAATGGTCCAGTGTCTTTGATTTAAACTTTGTATGGCTGTCCTCAATAAGTTATTTATTTCAAAAATTTTGCAGATACCCATATATTTTACATTTCCTTTTCTAGCCAGGAATCTAACTGACGTGCACGAATGCACAGTGCAGCATCCCTGAGCTGTAATTTAGGGAATTATCTGCAAATTTCAGTGATCTAGATGTGCCACCAAGTTGCCATTCTCCCACAAAATTAATCTGTATTAAATTATGTCTGTACAGTTTACTTACTGTGTAACTTCAGTGTAAATGGCTATCATGAACTCTGTTTATTTCATGTACACAGTACTACAAAGTGCTTCACAAGTGTATCTAACATTGTTGAAAAGGTAGTATGTTCTATTTGAGAAACAGTCTGTCAACAGGTAATTAAAGACAGTATCATAATGCATACACACAGGGGGAAGAATTATGCTTAAACATTCAACCTTAATTCTGGTTATTCCTGACTCTCGAGTTCACAACCTTAATGTTGTATTAATGTAATTTTTTTCATTTAATTTCCTAGGTTGACCCAATAATAATGTGCGGGGGGATGAGGAGTGAAGGGACGCAAAAACTCAAAATAGGCGTGTTTGACCTCTGGGGCTTCAGTACGCTGCTGGCTTGCAAAAATAATTGCAAACAGAACCTGTAAATTCCATAATCTGGAACTGTTTGGTGAGATCCCAAGGCAATGCTGCCATCCTTGTCCAAGGCCCCTGGAGACTAGGGAGAAGGATGGGCCAAATCTTGGGTTTCTTGAAACACCTGGAAAGGGTAGCTGAGCTAGTTCAGTGCATTTAAGGGGACTCTGGACTGTAGTGTGCAGGTAACTATTGATGCATATGCACAGCCCCTCCTTGTTTAGATGCTGACCCCGGGCTTGATCCTGCAAAGCACTGAGCGCTCTTGCCTGACCCAGCAAAGCATTAAAGCACATGCTTAACTTCTAGGAATGTGAGTCACATCCCATTAACTTCTATGGGACTATTCACATGCTTAAAGTACATCCTTAAGTGTGTTCTCAGACCAGGCTAGAGTACTGGGCATGTCACAGGATCACAGCCCGAATGAGGTTAACAGAAAACTCTCCTGTGCATGCTCAGTATGCATTTTCAAAAACATAATTTGGTCAAATAAAAACTAATTCCCATTGGAATCAGGCCACGCCCAGGGAGTCCTTCAGAGATTAATCTTCTAAGTCCTTTAGGGAGAACTCGTTCCCTGCCAACTGCAACTTTCAAATCTTTCGACTGTAGGACTATCTTTTAAAAATGGAAAAAAGAATCTTGCAACCTAAGAAAATTGCCTTCTTTTAGCTATCAATACATTCAGAAATGGCTGAAACTTTTAACATCAAACTTCCCAGAAAATATGAATCTTTGGGCAGAGACCAAGCCTGTAAAATTTAAGATCAAAAGGTTAATTTGCAAAATTATGGGGATCTGAGAATAGGGCTTTGTAATGGAAATCACTTTACATCCTTAAATACAGCTGTTTTATCTATAATATAGAAACCAGTTTTTGTAAATGTCGACTTCATACTGAATCTTTTATTCCCCCATTATACCTAGCTACTGTAGCTTCTGTTTTACAAGTGCACCATCAGTTTTTTTTTCTCCCTTGACACACAATGTATATCTGCCATAACATCTAAGGAAAAACAAGATGAATGTACTCCCTGGAGGTTTTGTTTAAAACTGTGAAAATGTAGGAAATTCTAAGTTAAAGACAGACTTTCATTGTGTTTTAGCTTAGATTTATGTGTCTAAGTCTGTAAACACATGAATATGTTCTGAAGCTATTCACAGAGAACAGATCTCTGTAATTACTGACCTAATTTCTTTCTCAGAAATGCCTTGATTTTTTTAAATCAGTCATGTATAATAGATGATGCCTCTTCATTGAGGTTTGCATCATTCTCACCCAGTGGTGTAACTTGCAGGTTTGTGTGTGTGTCTACAGTTAGTATATACAATATATCAGTGTGATCTTAGACAAAAGAGAGCTTCACAAAGTCCATATCATTTGTCAGCACACACTTTCTCCCCGAAATCCCTGTCTGAGAACGTACACTTCTGCTAGAGCTCACTGAAAATCACAGTTTAGAAACCTGTCATGAGTCATTCACCAAGCCAGCCAGCTCTAGAAATCATTAGCTTGCTTAGTAAATCACAAGAGAAGCTTACTGATCCTGGTGGTGTGCTTCAGACACCCAGATGAGTCATTCTAGTTTTCTTATGCATTTCACTTTCATGTGTCAATCTTTTGGTGATGGCAACATGCGTGTTAATAACAGACGGATGCGAGTCGAGAATCCATTGATGCTGAGACCTAGGCTTGAACTCTTGGTGCATCAATCCTGGTGTCTGTCTGGTTTCCAAAAGTCCAACTTTACTTGAGAGCAAACCGAGGGCCAATGTACTAGTTGATACTTTCCATACTTGGTGATGATTCTGATTTGTGAATGGGTGGGATGCTGCTGCCAGAGAACAAAAGTATTAGCCCTTAATGACGAGAACCCTTTAGTAAGTAGTCTCTGCTGAGTGAGTCTCTCTGATCTTTTCGGGGTGGCGTGTTGTCATTCCTGGCACTGCTGTGAAGACTGAGACCTAATCTGTTGGGGCCAAAAGACTGAATTATTACTTTCCCAAAGGGAAGAAGGACTTTCTCCAGGTTACGATTATTGTGCAACATAGGTTTAGTCTGTTAATAAAATCCCAAAGCTGTGCTTTCAGTGGTCTGTGCACACATACCATTATGTACAGTAGATATGTATTAAACTCCAATGCATTGACAATCTAATCTTCCAGAGTTCCTTCCATTGTGCATGTATAATCTCCGTATGTCTGTCTCTCTTTTTTTTTTAAACTGTATTAACAGAGGATTGTTAATGTTCAGCAAGAATACAGAAATATTAATATTAGGGCTGTCAAGAGATTTAAAAATGAATCATGATTTTAATCATGCTGTTAAACAATAATAGAATACCATTTATTCAGCAATTGGCTGAAGAAGAAGTAGGACTGGGTGGATTTGTAGGCTCTAAAGTTTTACATTGCTCTGTTTTTGAGTGGTTATTTAACAAAAAAACTATATTTGTAGGTTGCACTTTCATGATAAAGAGATCGCACTACAGTACTTGTATGAGGTGAACTGAAAAATACTATTCCTTATGTTTATCATTTTTATAGTGCAAATATTTGTAATCAAAAATAATTACAAAGTGAGCACCAGACACTTTGTATTCTGTGTTGTAACTGAAATCAATATATTTGAAAATGTAGAAAACATTTAATATTTTAATATTAAAATATTTAATAAATATTTAATAAATTTCAATTGGTATTCTATTGTTTAACAGTGTGATTAATCACAATTACTTTTTTTAAATCACAATTAATTTTTTGAGTAAATCGCGTCAGTTAACTGCGATTAATCAACAGCCCTAATTAATATATTATTTTAAGTTAGCTATTCCACTGTTAAGGGTGGGGAGTTGTGAACAATAGAAAATCTTACTGTTCTTTCAAGGAAAATGTAGTGCACATGATGACTGGAAAGTCCGATCGAAAAGGGGGACCTGACAGTGTCCGATCAGACCGACTGACCAGACACCCAAAGTCCAGTTACTGCAGGCGGGGAAGCGCCAGGTCATCACCCGCACCAGCTCCTACTCAGTTGGGGCTGTCTCCTACCTGCTTCAGGTGGCTACAGCTCCCAGCCCCAGCTCCACAGACAAGTCCCTCCTGACCCGGGCAAAGGCGGGGGGGAAGAAGGGAAAAGCAGTGAGCGACGGGGGAAGAGGAGCAAACGGGGAGTGGCCTTTGGGGAAGAGACAGGGCAGAGGCGGGGCCTCAGGGGCATGGACGAGGACAAGACCTTGGGGAGAAGAGGCAGGGCAGGGGAGGTTCCAGCACTCCTGGTGGAGTGTCCAGTTTTTAAATATTAAAGTTGGCAATCCTATGGGGGAGAGGTGTGGGGGGGGTGTCAAAATTCAGGAGAAAAACAATTCTACCATTGGATGCACATGCACACAGATCCCATTGACTTCAAATGGAGCACCACATCAGTGCACATCTGAGTACAGAATTTGCCCTATGTGACGAAGCGGGACTGTTCTTAATGTTTCCTCTGAATATTGTGGGGGTGCCTGAGTTTCCCCTATGCAGTTCTTAAGTATCTAGGTGGTGGGATAAGAGTGTATGATCGTTGCAGAGCCCTAGAGGGCAGGTGTGTGCAAGGGTCTGGACCCAGAGAATGGCTGACACCCTGTTTCCTGGCAACTGATGGCCTGGGCCTTCCCCCCTGCAAGGTGAGAGCTAAAGGGTTGGAGAACAAAGGAATCAGGTGACCTCCTGGCCCAGGAAAGGGACAAAGCCGAGAGGAGGAGGGGCTGGAGAGAGTTTCAGTTTGGGGCTGGCTGGGGACATGGAGTGAAGTGCAGACGTGGTTGTCTGGCTCACTGCCCCCCCAAAATGGACCCAGCTGAGGGGTCCTGTTTTCTGCACCTACAAGCTCTGTTTTAAACCATGTTCCTGTCATCTAATAAACCTTCTGTTTTACTGGCTGGCTGAGAGTCATGTCTGACTGCGAAGTTGGGGTGCAGGACCCTCTGGCTTCCCCAAGACCCCGCCTGGGCAGACTGGCTGTGGGAAGCGCACAGAGGAGCAGAGGATGCTGAATGCTCCGAGGTCAGACCCAGGAAGGTGGAAGCTGTGTGAGCTTTTTGCCCTGCAGACAGTCTGCTCACAGAAAGGAGACTTCCCCAGAGTCCTGACTGGCTTCATAGGGAGCAGTTCCAGAGCATCGCCCGGGGACTCCATGATACCCTATAACATTTTGACACACTGAGAGGAAATGGAAAATCGTGGCGCTGTTGCTCGTTAGGTCCTGATGTTTGGGTGAATTTACAGACACGATGGAAGCTCAGTGCAGCTTAGTTGGCTCTTTGAAAATTCCCAGAGCTTTACAAATCTGTTCAGTTTGTATAAATTAATACAGCCATGGTAGCCAGTTACTACAGTTTTATGCAAAGATGAACAAACTATTCATTCAGTGGAAAACTGCTGGGTTTTTTAGTAATTTCACAATGCTGGTTCCCTAAAGGAGACCAGCAAAGGATTTTTTTTTAACTCTAGCAGGCCTCACTTTAGATGCTTTAGAAGGTCAGCCCCACAGCACTTTTAGATTTGTTTTGACACAGTGAATAAGACTTTCGCAGACAACTAGAAACACCTACATATTATCTTTTCTCTGCTTGTTATCCAGCACAGCTAAACCTGAAGTCAGCTCGGAGAGATCTGTATGTAACTGGTGCAGAATTTGTAGAGTTCATCAGAACAAACCAGAATTGACAACATCTTTACGGAGGGAGAAAAAAGAAAATCAATTGGTCCTAGTGTCAGAGCTGATCAAATGTATAAAGAAAGAAAAGGTTGCTAGACAATATCTGGGGCGAGAATGATTCTTGTCAAAATCAAATAACTTCTGTGATAAGAAAATAATTTTCTCCCCAGTTAAGAGGACATTAGTGAGTGCCTTGATTTTTACATCCTCTCAGAAACTTGAAAACAGCACTTCTCTCCCTACTAGTGTTGGTTTTTTTTCTACTGGACAAACATTGATTTTTCTCCCAGTCTAACTCTGCTTTCTAATGGAGCTTGAAATTAACATGATTTTTGTTGTTTGTTGTTTACTTCGTTGTTGTGCACCAGCATCCGCGATGATGTCAGTACAGCTTTGGGAACAAAGTTTCTTAAAAGTTCTAGTTAAATACTGCAGAGGAACACAAAGCATCATTTTTGTCCCGGCACTACACAAACAATGACTGCTATATGAAGATAAGGGGTGGTTCCATTTATCAGTGACAGTGATAGGAGAGCTTGGGGGAATTTTACATTTATTTATTTTAAATTGTTTAGGAAACTAGAGTGCATTCTTGATCAAATCCAGTGGGCTAATATTTTAGTTTGCCATACATATAACCTTGAGCTAGCAGCTGCTGTAGCTTCCTGTCATTCTGCTCCTGGATTATTTGTGGACCTGCATCTTGTGAGGTCTGTAAATGAATCAGATTCAGAATTCCAGAAAGGATATTTAGATTCAAAGAGGATGGACAACTTCCCTGTGACAGGAAGTGAGCTCAGAAAGCTGTCTTGCGAGTGGAAATCCCTTCTCCCCTCTGTGCCCTCATAGGTGGGGATGCTATACTGCAATTTTGTTCAAGATCCTAGGAGGCGTGATGCCAGCCGTTCCTAAATCCATAGTGGCTGCAATAATTCTCTTGTTTGGAGTACTAGAAGGGCCAACCCTGCACCTGATATTTTCTCCTAGTTTAGTTTCAGGGTTGGCAGGGATGAAAATAACTTAAAGGACTTACCGGGACACCGGAGTCCTGAGGGGGCAGGGCCTCAACCGGAAGAGGCTGTGGCTGGGAGCCCCAGGGCCTTTAAATCACCTCGGAGCTACCAGTTGCAGAGGCGGCTGAGAGCCCCAGGGCTCAGGGGCAAATTAAAGGGCCCTGCTGCCGCTATCCCGGTGCTCCAACAGTGGGGCTTGGGCAGCGTTTTAAAAGGCCCTGGGCTCCCCACAGTGGCAGGAGCCCCGGACCCTTTAAATCCCCGCCCGAGCTCGACTGCCAGAGCCCCGGGGTAGTGGCGGCAGGGCTCCCACGGTGATTTAAAGGGCCCGGGGCTCCAGCCCCTGCTCTGGCGGCGCTTTAAAGAGCCCAGGGCTCCCCGCAGTGGCAGCTGCACTGGGTCCTTTAAATCCCCACCTGAGCCGGGCTCCAGCGGGGATTTAAAGGGCCAGGGGCTCCAGCCACTGCGGGGAGCCCCGGGCCCTTTAAAGCGCCGCCCAAGCCCAGCTGCTGGAGCCCCGCAGCTCCTGGAGCCCCGGGCTCTTTAAATCACTGCCGGGGAAGCCGGTCCGGTCCAGCATGCGGTACCGGCTCTTGCCGGTAGACCGGACCAGACTAGCTTACTTTCATCTCTGAGTGTGGGACTTGTATAGTAATTTTATTGTCCCAATGTCTGAGTACACATTTGAAACTAAAAAGTATCCCTTGGTCTTCATGCAGATTCTGTTGTACAGTGTCAACAGGCCAGTTCCCCTTAATCTTTTCAATACTTGCTGAAAGAATCCTTATAGTCATAGCAAGTGGAAGAGTTTTGTCACATGGCTGAACTTCTGGAACATATGTATAGGTCATAACAGCACCAGGTTCCTTCTTTCCTTGACTTTCACATTACAGGTCAGAAACATTTACACCTACACCAGTTAGAAGCAACCAAAGGCAAGACACCTATCACCCCTTCCATCTCAGAATGTGCACTCTGCAAGAAGCCTACTACTGCAAACCACTTGCACCTGGGGCCTTATGGCAATATAGAAGTAATAAGACACCCTGCCTAATCCACCCTTTGGATTTGGGGAACTTTTTCACTTCTTGGAGATGAGGAGGCCTATTATTTGATCCTATCTTTTATCCTCAGCAATTTGGAATCTGATAGGTCTAGTCACATGTCTTAACTGTCTGTCAGAGTAAGAGGTGATCTTTTGCAAGATTTAGTACACCTGCGTATCCACAGCAGGAGGTACACCAGAGTGCAACTCTGTCAAATTCGATTCCAGAAGTGGCCAGAATATTGGGTCAGCAATTTTCCATCAGATTCCTCTTTGTTATTGTTGATACAGAATGAAGGTCATTAATTAAGCAGAAAGGACTGGAGTAATTCAGGGCCAAGGCTTAAGCAGTTCGTAGTCAAAGGGTAAGAGGCTGCTATCAAGACCTCTGTTAGCTATTACTGATATGAATTCTTTTTAAATTACTGTGTTAATGGACTTTTCTAGTCGGGGAAAGTGCAAACATGACACTGTGATCTTGGGAATTTATTCTCACTCTCTGACTTCTGGACTCAATCTGCTCATCTACTCAAAATATGATTTTTCTTCCTGCCACCGCCACAGACTCCACCTGGGAACTGAAAATCGACATGCAGAGTCTTTACCTCCAGTGATGATGTATGAAGCAGAAGACAAAACAGGATTTAGGGCAGGTGTTCTAGAAGTGCAAGGGATCTTTGTTGATGATGCATGAGACACAGTAAAATCCATCTCACTGTTTCATATTGGCTCTGTGGGCCAAGAGGAGTCACAATTTGTGCGTCAGAACTTTCTGATCTGAGGAGAGATAGGGAGCAGAGTAAGAAGGTAACCACTTTGCAGTATTCAGAGTAACAGCTGTGTTAGTCTGTATTCGCAAAAAGAAAAGGAGTACTTGTGGCACCTTAGAGACTAACCAGTTTATTTGAGCATGAGCTTTCGTGAGCTACAGCTCACTTCATCGCAGTAGTGCCTTTTCCTGCTGGTTCCTCTGAATTCCATCTGTGCATAGGGGAAGGTGTCTATACCAGTTCTCAGGGGCAAGGCTATGCATTGGGACACTGCAGCTATCTGATGGGGGAGAGCCAAGAATTCTGTCCTTCCTGAAGGACAATCTGAAAGGGAATCGTTTTGGGGTAAAGTCAGCAGTCTTTTATCAATGAGATAAGGGGTTCTAATGAGCCAGTACCATTGTTCTCTCAGGTTTATTGTAATTCAGCATTGGCAATGTGCTTTCAAGGTCTTTTCCACCTCTAAGGGCCGAGATTCTATGGCACTGAGATTCTATGGCTCTGCTATAGTTTGTTAAAACCAAGTTCCTGTTTAAAACCCAACTTCTAAGTGCTCTAAAATCTACATCATTGTTCGGACTGCCTTGAAACTTGGTGTGCCTCATGGAAGTGTGGGGTTCTGTTAATGACTCAAATTTGGGGTCATTTCACCAAGGGGTTCCTGACATACAGCCCCTGAAAAAACAGCTTTTCTTAAGATCGAGAGATTCTGGCAACCTATTTTTGCTCACAGATGAGATCAAACCAGGGCACAGATCATCACACCATGGTCTCAAATGCTCTAGGATTACCCTAAGAGAGTGCATGACACCCACTAGTCCTTTGGGAGAAATCAAATTAAAATGTTGTTTGAAAACCTTTGCTTCTCTACTTAGGCATGCTAAGGCTCTCAAGCCTATTCTCATGCCTCATAGATTATACTGAGTATGCATGGACAGAGGAGCTAACAGGATTGTTAGCCTTCCAAGTTTCACACTAGCTGGATAGCTCAAGGGGATAAGCAGTAGTCCTTTGAACTTGACCAACTCAACCAGTGTCAGGCCAAGTGCCACCCTGGGCAGAAATTTAGAAAAGGTTGGATGACATAGTGCTAAAATCTATCTCTGTTGAGAGGGCAGTATTTGGGGGATGTAATTTTTGTAAAATTATTTTTATAAAAAGAAATACAAAAGTTTGCTGGTGGGGGAGGGGCATCCTAGGGGGTGGAGAAGTGGAGGGAGTAGCAGGGAGGAGTTTGGGGCTGCATCAAGGGGAGGAGATAAATGGGGGTGAGTAGTAGGGGAGGTGAGAAAGGTTAGAGGGCTCATGGGAGTGGAAGGGTGAGGGACACTGGGAAGGGGACATGGGGTGAGTGGCAGGGGGGAGAATAGGGGCAGGGGGACCTGTCAATCCCACATTCCCCCCTTTTGTGCCAGGATCTGGGGGTCTGAGCCCCTCAGCCTACCCCCCCCCCCCGCCATGTGAGCTGGGATCTGGGAGATCCTATCCCAGAAGTGTCTGAGCCCCACTCCTTGTGTGCCAGGACCTGGGGGATGGACCCATTCCCATCTATGTGGGTCTGACCCCCTTCTGTGTGCCCTCTCGTGTGACCTGGGTTCTGGGGAGGCTTGCCTTTCTAGTGGGGTCTGAGCCCCTCTCCCCGCCCGCACTCATGTGAGCTGGGATCTGCAGTCTCTGCTCCCAGGGTGTCTGAGCCCTACTCCTTGCCTCCCTGTGTGTGTGCCAGAATGTGGGGGGCCATGCCCATCTACAGGGGTCTGACCCCTCCCTCCCTACCCCTACCCATGGGAGCCAGGTTCTGGAGGTGGCTTGCCTTTCTGGGGGAGCTGAGAACCTCTCCATGCCCCTCCATGTGAGCGGGCATCTGGGATGGGGGGGACCAAAGGTTATTCAAATGTAAACATCTGAAATCCAGAAAATGAATAATAAAGATACACATCACCCCCTGTGTGGAGGGGGGCTAAGCAGAGTATCTGAGGCAGGGGCACAGTTTGGAGGAGAAGCTGACTAGGTGGACCTGGGGCAGGCTGCAGAAGCCTGGCTGAAGCAGGGGCAGGATTCCCAGCGGGAATAGGTAGTGGGAGGGAGGGGGCACTGATCCAACTCAGTGTGCAGATCAGACTCTATAACCAAGGTAGTGTGTGGCCTTCTGATGTGATATGTGCACGGAGCAATTGCTCAGCAAGGAGCAACTTCTTCCATCGTAGTGGCTTCTCCAGTGCCAAGCTGCCAACTAACAGCTTAAAGGGATGGGAGAGGGAGGGGAGCTGGAATCGTGGGGCAGGGATAGGAGAAGGACAGAGACCCACCAGTCTTCTTTCCCATGCTTAACATTACTGTAACAACCATGTAATAAAACTGTTGAGGTTTTCACACAGACCATGGTTCAGATTTTTCTCACCAGCCCTCTTAGCAGCTATGCATTAAAAAATTTCTAAGCCTGACCGTTATCTGCATCCCACTATAACAGTGTACTGGAGGGGAGACGAGCACTGAGGAGTCACATACCAACCATGTGACCTATTGCAAAGACCACTGGACTGGAACTATTCCTAGTTCTGCCTCTGGCCTGCAGCATGATCTTGGGCAAGTCACTCCAACTCTCCGTGCCTCAGTTTCCTATCTATACAATGGGCATAATGGTGTGAAGTTCTTTGAGGTATGCTGGTGAAAAGCAATCTGTATAAAAGGTAGATCTCTTTATTATTACACAGCCACACTAAATCAACTGCAAACCTAGGTCAGAACTATAACTATCTGAGTGATCACTAACTCCTACCAACAAACACTTTTGTTTCCATTTAAAAAACGGCAATGGCAAAAAACTTTAACACAGAGCTAAGATTACCAGGTGATATCTTGTGCCACTCGCAAAATGAGTTCAGCAAAATTCAAACATCTGAAAACAGGAAATACAGAGTTACAGTAAGCATCCACACAATCTTAACTCTGCCCTGTTGGAGTGATGCCCCTCAACACCCATAAAAAAACATACTTTTCACTATAATGGACAGGCACTACCTGCACTTGCCCTACCCTCAAACACTGAGCCTACTCCTCTGACAGAATACCACACTTGTAAAATTTAACAACCACTTCATAACCTTTTACAACCTCTTCATACAGCATACCACCTAAACCTGTGCTTTCCCCTCCCCAACATTAAATCCACAGGCTGCTCTCATAGTCTACCTCACTACTAACAATACCCCTAGTGAGAAGACCCCAGTGCCCCACTGCTAACACAGTTTACACAATTCTGAGTTGAAATGATGCAGCCGTAAGATACACATGCACCTCTTTCCTTTGGTAACGCACGCAATGATCTCACCGTGTCACAATCACAACTCTTCCAAGCTGCTCCACTTTACTTCTCCACCATTCAATGCAGCTACACCTAACACAGTGAATGCAGCTGGAGTGTATGCAGATTATTCCCAGTGACTATTACCAGCTCTGAGGGGGCAGTGTTAAGGTTGTGTGTGCATTTACCTTCACTCTGTATTTTCTGGTTTTCAGAAGTCTGAGTTTTGCTGAATTTGATGTTCTGGAAGGGCATAAGCTATCGCCAGCATCCTTAACTCTGAATTAATGATGGTTTTTGCCATTTAATTCAATAGAGTTTTCTGCGCTAAGTGTTTTACTCCTATTTGTTTCTGAAGTTCAGATTGAAAAGTCATATTAGATTAAGACCTCTACAGATGTTACTGCTGTGAAAGACTACCATGTCATTTTAGCAGGAACGGAGGCTGAGGTACTGCTGTGCTGATGGTGTCTGATGGAGACTCACTAATAAGATCTGATTTCATGAGCTTTGCATCCTATTAAGACAACTGGGGATCAGGACTGTGTGCCTGATAGAAAAATGCAAACAATGGAAAGTCACTTATGAATATTAATAGGATTTGAAACAATGCAAAGCAAAATTGTTGATGAGACTGGAAAAATAAGATGGGGGAGGGAAAGCAACTGTTACACGATGTAACATGACCTCTGTCTTGCCTAGTCCCCTCCTGCACATGCCTATGCCTTGTCACTCAAAAACCCTGGTAAATTTGAAGATGCTGCTCTTCAATCTGATAGTTTTCCAGAACCAATCTCAGCTCCACAGCCTGCTGCTTGTGTGTGGTGTGAGTATAATTGAAGAATCTGATCCATGAGAGAAGCCCCATCTGCCAGCCCTCAATCTTCCCCAGCATCCCTGCCCAGGCACAAACCAACATCAGCTCCATGACTATTCAGAGAGTTGTTTTTAAAAGTAGCTTGGCTTATCTCTAATAACCTCCCTCCATGGGTGAGACATCATCCATGTCAATGATCTGTGTGCATCTGTAACCTTGATACACCACATCAGCCAGTAATGCTCCTCGCCCCTTGTCCACTCCCATGATCCTGCAGTTTTGTGATTGGCTCAGAGCCACTGTCTGCCACACTCCTCTTCCTCATGGATCAGTTCCTCAGGCATAGCACAGGAAATAGTGGATTGTGTTTTGCAAGATCTGTTCTGTGATGCATAGCTGGAGGCAGCTTGGGTGTTTCCCAGAAATACCTGCAAGTGAGATTTACTTCTGTCCGAGAGGAGCCAATCTGTTCACAACAAGCTAGCCCAGTGTGATACCAAAAGGCAGATTTCGGACATTTGCGACTCGCTCCCTTAGCTGTCTAGCAGATAATTTTAATCCTTTGTGCTTTTTGTCTTTTAAAGTACTTGACAAACATTAACCATTATGTCTCTCAACCTCTCACAAAATAAGTAAATATAATTATTCTCATTTTACAGAATTAAAAATGGAAACAGAAAAAGAGCCGGTGACTTGCCAAAGTCTCTAAAGGCAGTCAGTGGCAGAGCTAGGATTAAAGCTCCTTGTCCTGTCCTCAAACCAATAGTCCCCTGCCTAGGGTTGCCAGGTGTCTGTTTTTTTTACCAGAACACTTGGTCGAAAAGGGACCCTGGCAGCTCCGGTCAGCACTGCTGACCGGGCTGTTAAAAGTCCGGTCGGCAGCACAGTGGGGCTAAGGCAGGCTCCCTACGTGGCTCCGCATAGCTCCCCAGAAGCAGTGACATGTCCCTTTGCTCTGAGGTGAAGGCGTGGCCAGGGGGACTCTGCATGCTGACCCTGCCCCGAGCACTGGCTCCGCAGCTCCCATTGGCCACAGTTCCCAGCAAATGGGAGCTCAAGGGGTGGTGCCTGTGGGCAGAGGCAGCGTACGCTGTGTACTGCTGCCTGGCCGTGCCTCTGCCTCGGAGCCCCGGGGAGCTGCCCAAGGTAAGAGTCGTCCACATCCCTCACCTCCTCCCGCACCCCAACCCCTTGTCCCAGCCCAGAGACCCCTCCTGCACCCTAAACCCCCATCAGCCCCACCCCGGAGTCCTCAACCCCCCCTGCACTCCAACCTCCTGCCCCAGCCCAGAGCCCGCTCCCACAGCTTGAACTCCTCATTCTTGGTTGCAGCACCACCCCATAGCTGGTATCCCCTTCCACACCCCAAACCCCTGCCCCAGCCCAGAGCCCCCTCCCGCACTCTGACCTCCTCATTTATGGTGCCATCCCAGAGCCCACACCCCCAGTCAGAGCCTTCACCCCCTTCTGCACCCCAACCCTCTGTCCCAGCCCGGTGAAAATGAGTGAGTGAGGGTGGGGGAGAGTGAGCAACAGAGGGAGAGGGGACGGAGTGAGCGGGAGGCGAGGGGGCGCAAAGCCTCAGGGAAGGGGCAGGGCAAGGCATTCGGTTTAGTGAGATTCAAGTGTTGGCAACCCTACCCCTTCCCCCAGCCTCACTCTCAACAGTAACTTTCTATATTTTTTTTATATAGCACATGAAAGTTGCATGGGATATTTGGATTATAGAAATTCATAACATGTTCTGGGCTCCCAGCTTGCTCACATTTTGTTTCTTACAGTGTTGATCTCTCTGCAGAAGTGTTTGAAAATCTCTGGGACATTGATCAGCTTTCTTTACTCATGGTATTTTAACAATCACATTATTTAATAAAAGGACATGGTCACATTTTATTTATATAATTTGAGGTGTATTTTTAGCCTTTCCTCATCCTCCCCCCATGCTCTTTAGAAGAGAATAACGTTTCCTTCCCTACCCAGTTTGATTTTTCATCACTAGATCTCAAAGCATTTTAGAAATGAAGATAAGTATCTCCATTTTACATATTGGGAAACCGAGGCACAGAGTGTGTAAGTGACTTGCCATCATGTATACAGGAGGTCAGTGTCAAAGCCAGGAATAGAACCTAGGTGTCCTGACTCCTAGTCCAGTGCCTTCTTCACCAGAATACATTGAATTAGGACACCAGCATGATTGGTGCCATCAAGGTTGTACTTAGAATAGTCAGCAAGTGCCAACTCTGGAGCTCATCACTCAATATTTTTATGTAGGTCCTACTTTAAATATTTTTCGTTAATGGATTTGTGACCTGGGTTAATTTCCCTGCTCTACTCCAGACGTCCTGTGTGACCTTTGGCAATTCACTTAGTCTCTCTGTGCCTCAGTTTTCCCACCTATAAAATGTGGATAACAGCATTTCCCTACCTCACAGAGATGTTGTAAGGATAAATACATCAAAGGTTGTGAGATACAGTAATGAGAGCCAGATAAGTACCTAAAATAGAATTACCCATTTGATATTTGGAGATTTGAGATTAATTTATATTAAGACTCCAAAGAATGTTCTTTGTCAAAATAAGACCTAGGCAAACTTGACTGAAGGATCGGGCCCTAACACCAGTTAAATGAGTGAGTAACTGGAGCAAGTCATCCTAATACATCTGCGGTTCTCTTTAATTGCCTACTCCTTGAGTTCTTTGTAGCCAACTGACACTGAGGTTCACCAAATCAGCCTCCCATCCTGTCATCTCTGGGCCCTAATTGGTGAGAGGGGCTTCTTGTGCCTGGCCTCTGCAGGGAGACATTGCTTGTGTGCATTATATTTGTGGCATAATTACAAATAGCACAGATCATTTTTATTAGCCAAGCTGTCTGCATTAAAATGATAGATGTTTTTGCATTATTAAGAACATCCAAGGGAGCTTCCATAGTGACAGGAAAAAGATAATTTTCCATTTAGCTTAAGAGCAGATGGTTACGGAAGCGTTCTAGGTAAATAAATTAAGAAGAAGCCACCCTCACTAATAGTTGAGTAAACAGGACTGGAAACGGCCTGCACAGAGACAGGCTTTTCCCTTCCTTTCCTGCAAGATCCTTGGTTCTGCTCTGCAGCCTACAGCCCCGCGTGGATGGTGTTTTAATTAATCAATTTGCTTTTTGGCCCAAAGGCAAATGGAAAAATGTCTGACTCCTGCTAAACCAAGACTCCTAGCCAGGGGCAGCTCCTGTGAGCACTGCAAAATACCTGCCTAGGTAGTAAACTACAGCCAGGCTACATCAATGATCTTTATCAACCTTTAGAAAATGCCCATGATATCTAGGCACCAAGAGCTCTCTCGGAAAGGAATATTAGTATCATATTTTCATATCTGTATTGCAGTAATTCTTGCTAAGTGTTGCATGCAAAAATACAGCCCTCGCTCCAAAGAACGTACAATCTAACAAGACGAGGAACTTACAACAGAGGAAGAGAGATGCAGTCAGATGAAATACATGTCCTTCTGATAGAATTTGGTCATACTAAGGTCTGTTAGCACCCAGCAGTGATGGACAGAGCCAGATGTAGCGGTTCTCATGCTATCACCCAAAGCCACACAGTGTGCTCTTGAGACGATGGGTAGGGGGACATAGCCCATAAGTAGGTCTTTTGCTTATGAAGGGGTTATAAATCCACTGTTTAGAAGAACTCCCTGGAATAAATTAATTTGTGCTCTGTTTTGGGGATTAGACCTCCTCTGTTGCTTTCAGTAATTGGAACAGGAAGATTTGCTCAGGCAGGGAGCTGTTTCAGCTACTGCACAGTATTGGTTAGAGGCCAGGTCCCGCTGTCCTTGGTGTAGCACATCCTAAAACACCTTATGGAGCGAGGTGCTTTCTGCCAAGCTCTCCAGTGAAACAGCCACCATACTGTGTGCAGCTTGTAGCCTTCATAAGGATTCCTGTCACAGTGTATTTCTTAAATATTTTAAAAATCCTAAGGAAATCTCAATGACAACCCCCCTTTCCCACCCATGAAGATAAGATTGTTAATATCTATGAACTAGCAAAGTGGCCTGACCTGTGAAGGAACACTGCAGTTTTCTCAAAAAACACAAAAGTTTAAAAATATGGAAATGCTTAGATGCTAAGGTGCTGGACACCTTCAAAATACAAAATAAGTTGGATAGATGTGCACAGTGAAAACCACGTGACCAACCTTAACTCCTGCCACTGTATCACCACCGGAAGCCAGGTGACAATCCTGTCCTCAAGCAACATATATCTTCACCGCACCAGTGCCTCTGGAAATTGAGAAGTGCTCTGTATGGTCTTCCTAGCTCTTATTTAATAGACTGATTTTTCTCAACTGTAGTGTTTAAACCAAAGTGCATGTGTCTCAGCGAGCAATACTTTTACCTTCAAAATGATAAGCCAGTGCTGGACAGAAGTAAGCTTTCTATTTGTTCACCAAAAGTAATCAGGACCTGGATTCTTCTTCAGGACAACTCCCCATGGTATACTGAGGTTTCTGATGTGCAGAATACCCTTTCATGCACAACAGAGATACCGACTGGTAGGAATTGGACTGGAGGGAGCTATAACACATGGACAAAATGAGAGTTCCTTGACTACACAGGCAAATTACACAAAGCAGGCTTAAGATTTCCACAGCCACTCCTTAACTCCTTAAAGTTCTTATCTGAACACACTTCATTAACAATTCTGGATCAAAAGGTATTCATCTTATAGGCAAGGAGGTCTGTACGATAGGTTGTAACGGCATGACACAGAGTTAAGGTTGTTTGCATCCCTTTAAAACTGTGTCTCTCTTGAATATCTATTGGTTGGGTGTGTTTCTAAATGTAACTTGACTGTGAATTTCCAGGCTTTTTCTGCCTTTTGGGTTTGCAGAACTGCAGTTTTCTTTGTAAGGGTGTTTTCCCTTAAATGATTGGATATTTAGAAACTTACTCTGAGAATTTAATGATGTTAACGCTTTGGAATATTTTCTCACTTCATGACCTTGCAGATTCACTCTTTACTGCTGCACAGAGCAGGGCTGGTGTGCAGCTCTGGAGAGCACGTGTAGGTCTGGCCAGTGCCTCCTCTCTGCCCTGGGTAAAGCTCCCCATTGGCTGAGGTGCAGTTTTACAATTCCTGTTTTTCCCAAGTTGCTGTCAGTCTGCTTAAAGAATTCACCCCAATTAATCATTAATGTGAGTGCTGAGGTGAGGATCAGGAAGCCATGAGCCTTCATGCCACCTGGGGAGGAAGGGGAGGAAATAGAGGTTGTATTACAATGTGTCTAGCTTGAATGTCTGCTTCCCCCGTTGACCTGATACGAGCGCCTCATCTTTGTTCTCCCATCCCCTCTGCAGCCCCCTTCATGGGGAAATCGGCCCTAGCAAGTGTGTCTAACTCACAGGAAGTTATACCGTCTGAGCCACTGACTGCAGTGGGAAACTTAAGTTCTCTTCATGCATTTTCACAAGGCAGCATCTCTCTGTAGCAAATATCCTGGTGGCGGTGGCAGGAGCAGCGGCTACTACTGCTGCCATTCTTTACTCTGAATCCACTCCATTTCTCTCCCCCTCCCCCGTCTGATGGCTCTTACATACACACTAAAAAGAAGCATAGAAGAGAATTCACAATGTCCTGCATTGTGGGCTTGCACTTTTCCCAAGACTAGCAAACCTGTGTTTTAATATGTGTTCAAAACTGAACCTTCACAGAGCGAGAATTGGCCAGCCAGCACTCCCCCTTTCAGTTGTGCTCTGGTTGGATTTTGCATGCTAAGCAAGGTCCGACCTGGTCAGTACCTGTCTGGGTGCTCTAGGAAGTGGTGTAGTGGACACAGTAGAGTTCTTCCCACTAAATGAATGCTTTGCTGTGGCGCTGGGGGACATTGCTGTTGGAGATGTTATGTTATGAATTAAAACTGATACGGATATCCTTTTATGGTCATAAAAGTTCCCGCCTCATGTTGGAGTGCTAGAATTCAGTGCACAAAGTAAGGCTTTCTAAATTTCCTTTCTTTCAAACAATATCCAGGCATGCAATATCCGTCTCCATGGCTGTTGCTCTTCTGACTGCTCAGAGGGCACTGAATGCTTTGAACCCCATGGCACTTTTTATGAGATCAGGCACAAGTTTTCTGGCCAAATTGCAGTGCTTTCCGAACTCAACAATTCCTCCTGTTCTTGTTGTTCTCTTCCATGTATGAATGGAAAGCTTGATGCTCCAGGGATGTGAATCCAGAATCTTTCATCAAAATGAAGTTCACATCCATAGAGCCTCTATTGGAACAAGCCTCTTTCCTCGGTCATAATATATTTGTGGGGCAGATTGGTCAGAAGCAAGAAGGCCCTTCCAGGGTCTAAACACAGCATGATTCAGCTGCTTTCAGAAGAACTCCCTCCCAGAACCCATCATTCCTACACTGCATCAGCTTCTGGGAAGCTTTGGTGTGTAAAGACCAGTCATGATCCAGGCCAGCTGTGAGAATAAATTTGCAAGCAGCCCTCTTTTGGCTCTTGCTGTAGCACTCTTTGAAAAGAGCCCTTCTCTGTCTCTCTGTGCCTTTTCAGAGACATAACCAATGTTTTCCACAAACGGAAAAGTTTACACTTCTCCGCTTGCTGCAGTTCCTGCCAGAATTTTTTTTTTTTTGAGTTGCCACAGCAACTACCTAGAGAAAGAATAATTAAAAAGCTCTGCTGCTGGTTATGCTTGTGCCCTGTTTGTTGTGCCCATGCATTTCCCTAGCACTGCATGAGGCCACAGAGGCGGTGATTGAAAGCTCTAATAACCCCCAGTAATGGAGCCAATTATGGCAGCTAATGTTTCTGTTAAGAATACATGAATATATAAACCAGCATGTGTGTGGAAGGGTGGGGGAGACTTCCTGGACTGCGTGTAAAGCTTCCTGGATAGTCCCTAAGTGTGACCAGCCAATGTGCCTCTTGCCCTGCCTTGCTGGAGGACGACAGCCAGAGATCCAGCATTGGCTCATCTCCACGGTAGATAGTTCAGGCACGCCGGCTCCCCGTCTGCTGTTACGCGGTCGGCTAACTGATGTCAGGAGCTATTACTGTTGACTTACGAGCATGGCCCTACACCACAAACATGTGTTTGTGCTTGTTGTAATTACGCTTCAGCCACCTTTGTGGGGAAGCCAGGTTGAGGGGCTTCTGCTGAAGGGGTCTCCCTGCGGAAAGCAGCTGCAATCTCCTGATAAATGGGGTAGTGCTTGCATGGAAATTGCAACCAGTTTCCCAAAGTTATGAGGGAAGCAGCCAGGAACACATTGAGCAGGACAGAACCAGCGGAGGTGTGCTAGCAACGCTTTAACAAAAATGTTCCACCTCAGTCAGTGATACATGTGACACTCCCTAGGTGAAACATTCCTCCCAGGCCCCGTCTCAAAAACCCTATTGCTTCCATTCTCTTACCTCACTCCCTTCTTACCCCAAATCCATTTCTTCATTTGCCCCACCCCCCTCCACTATGTACCTCCTTCACCGTAGCAACACTGCTGACAGGCCAGTGTCCTGCAGCCTCTGCTAGGGTGGTAAGCATGTCATCTTGTTACCTCTGACTGCAATGGTTGGGTGGGTGCGGAATGGGGATCCCTTTTGTTCTTGAGGGTCTCTCCAATTTGTTTATTCTTTCCTAGCTGAAGTATGGAGATGTAGTGGAGCAGTTCTCTCTCGGGCAATTCAGAATAGGGTTACAGGAGGGGAAAAGGGACTTCAGTCTCTCCCAATATTGGCTCTTCGTACTCCAGGCTGAAGCAGAAGAGGCAGGCACCAGACTGGAAGAGGCAGGCTGCAGGACTCCCGTTCAGAGCAGCAGCTTGGGCTCCTCTCTCCCTCCCCAGGTACCAGGGGCGTCAGGATGGGAAGGCTGAAAATGCGACGTGATGCAGTTCCCTCTGTGCACCTAGACACACTGATGAGAGATGCAAGAAGGGAGTTCCCTTTGCAGCCACTGCTGAGATCAAGCAATAGTGTGCACATTCAGAGGACTGGAAACTTCAGCAGAGCCAGCCTTAGCATTTTGGTGCAGGTTATGAAATAGTGTTCTGTCATCTCCCTGCCAAAGGTAGCCAATTTCTGTCTGCAGGTATCATGCTGCTATGAATAGGCCCTACCTGAAAATTCTGGAGAGGGTCAGTGAGCTGATCCATTCGAATACGTCCCTAACATTAAAGTGGGTCCCCCAGTTTCATGTTGCAGAAGCGGAATCTTGCTTCATATTACTTTTAATTTCTTTTAATATTTACTGTGCATTCCCATAGTACATGGAGGCCTCATTGTATTGAGTGCTATACAAACGTAAGACATGGGCCCTGCCCTGAAGAGCTCACAATCTAAGTTGATCAGTGACATGTGAAAGATGGGATAAGAGAGAGAGAATCATCTGCTTATAAATGTATTTTGTTTGTATGGTTATAAATAGATCAAGTAGAAACACCAAGTAACTCTAGTTGCCCGTCATGCCATCACTGGCTGCTTTTTATAGCTGTCATGGCAGAGGTGGGTCCTGGAGGATGTGAAAAAAGAGGACAGTGCTCTCATGCACCAGATGTAAATTGGCAGCGCTCCACTGAAGCCACGCAATGGAACCCAGGAATCATGACACTTGCTCTAAGCACTCTTCCTCCCATCCTTACCTTTACCACCCTATCCCTCAACCCCCAACGTCTTTTTGTAGGGTTACACTGGGGACCCTTCTTCTGTAAGTATTTGGGTGATTCTGTATAGATTTGTGCTGGACAAACTTTCAAAGGTTCATATTTATGATAAACCCTCAGAATAGGGATTACCCCAACCTCTGGCCCAAACAAAGGCCTTAAAGTAGTCCGCAAAGTAAGATGCTTCTATGTCATTGTCCCAGACATGAGGGAATGCTGGGAAGTGCATTAATGGCAGGCTGGGACCATTGCTATTTCCAACTGATACCTCCAAGTAAAACAAGTGACTCTTTTTCCCTTCACCTGGCCACACCCAACTCTGTCACATGAAAATCCATTTCTATTATAAATCATTGAGCTGAATTTCTAACAGCAGTAAAAGGCCACTTGAAATAGATCGAAAGAGAAGTTAACAACCAGTTTGTTACACCCATAATAGCTGATCATATACCCTTGGCTATTAACTGCAGGCAAGGACCAGGTTCTGGGGGATAACTGGCAACATAAACAATGGCCACATAATAGAGAATGAACTCTAGGGAAGGGACAAAGCCTATTCAGCTGCAGAAAAAGGTGCTAGCTTTGAACAGCATCCAGGAGCTGCCATCAACCAGGTAGAAATTGGTCAGCTGCTGTGCAGGAAAGAAGATCTGAGAGCTGAGTGGACAGCATCAGTCTGAATTCAGTGGGCCCTAGCCAAAAAGGCGCTCGAATGCCATGGTGAGGAACTTTGGTATAAATTCCTCAGTAGATAGCTAGAGAGTTCAGATTGGGATCCAGGTCAATCTTTTTTGATTCAGCCCATTACAGAAACAGGAATCAACCATGAAGTTGATCCAGAGACAAACTTTTACAAGGTTTGTGGATGTTAGGACCTGGGAGTCAGTGGTCACACCCATCATAACTGGAGTCTCCCGGCTTAATGTATCTTGGACCATGTGTTCAGAAATGGGCACCGACATTGTGTTGGCAGAATGTGTGTGCGTGATCACAAATGGGTTATTCCAGGAGCTTTCGTGGGGGCAGATGAATGCCGGTGCATAGCAGGCATGTGGTATGTGCACAAACTCTTTTAAAGCATTTGGCCTTTTGTGTGGTGGTATTCGATATTTACGAGGGTTTCTTGCATGAGAATGCTCTAGTGTAAGGTCTGTCTGTCAGTAGGAGGAGAGTCCAGAAAAGGTCCATTGGGGGTGTCATAAATATAAAGGGAAGGGTAAACCCCTTTAAAATCCCTCCTGGCCAGAGGAAAAATCCTCTCACCTGTAAAGGATTAAGAAGCTAGGATAACTTCGCTGGCACCTGACGAAAATGACCAATGAGGAGACAAGATACTTTCAAAAGCTGGGGGGAGGAAAAAACAAAGGGTCTGTCTGTGTGATGCTTTTGCCAGGGACAGAACAGGAATGGAGTCTTAGAACTTAGTAAGTAATCTAGCTAGATATGTGTTAGATTATGATTTATTTAAATGGCTGAGAAAATAAGCTGTGCTGAATAGAATGAATATTCCTGTCTGTGTGTCTCTTTTGTAACTTAAGGTTTTGTCTAGAGGATTCTCTGTGTTTTGAATCTAATTACCCTGTAAGGTATTTACCATCCTGATTTAACAGAGGTGATTCTTTTTACTGTTTCTTCTATTAAAATGTTTCATTTCAAGAACTGAATGCTTTTTTCATTGCCCTAAGATCAAAGGGTTTGGGTCTGTGGTCACCTATGCAAATTGGTGAGGATTTTTACCAAACCTTCCCCAGGAAGTGGGGTGCAAGGGCTGGGAGGATTTGGGGGGGAAAGACGTTTCCAAACAACGTTTTCCCAATGAACCCAGATAAACGTTCAGTGCTGGCAGTGGAAGTCCAAGGGCAAAGGGTAAAATAGTTTGTACCTTGGGGAAGTTTTAACCTAAGCTGGTAAAAGTAATCTTGGGGGGTTTTCATGCAGGTCCCCACATCTGTACCCTAGAGTTCAGAGTGGGGAAGGAACTTTGACAGGGGGTTATTTAAATTGAGGAAGATTGTTCTTGCTTTTTTAAAACAAAAATAATATTCCAGGTATTGATCCCATTTTAAATCCTTGCTGGGATCAGGATGTGTTTTGAGTGTTCTCTAGCAATAACATCACCTTTACATGTGGGCTCCTAGGCACCACAGTCCAGGGTTGCCAACTTTCTGATTGCAGAAAACCGAACATCTTTGCTCTGCTCCTGCCCCAGCCCTTCTCCAATGCCTCGCCCTCTGCTCACTCCATCCCCCCTCCCTCCGTTGCTCACTCTCCCCCACCCTCGCTCACTAGCTCATTTTCACCGGACTGGAGCAGGGGGTTGGGGTACGGGAGGGGGTGAGGGCTCTGGCGGGAGGTGCAGGCTCTGGGGTGGGGCTTGAGGATGAGGGGTTTGGGGTGCAGGAGGGAGCTCTGGGCTGGGGGGTGGGGCCAAGGAATTCGGAATGCAGGAGGTGGCTCCAGGCTGGGGCAGGGGATTGAGTGTGGGAGGGGGTGAGGTCTCCAGCTGGGGTTGCGGACTCTGGGGTGAGGCCAGAAATGAGGGGTTCAGGGTGCAGGAGGGGGCTCTGGGCTGGGGCAGGGGGTTGGGGTGCAGGAGGGGGTGAGGGCTCCAGCTGGGGGTGCAGGCTCTGGGGTGGAGCTTGGGGTGAGGGGTTTGGGGTGCAGGAGAGAGTTCCAGGCTGGGGCCAAGGGGTTGGAGTGCAGGAAGGGCCTTGTGACTGGGGCAGGGGGTTGGGGTACGGGAGGAGGTTCAGGGTGCAGGCTCCAGGTGGCACTTACCTCAGGCAGCTCCCAGAAGCAGCTGGCATGTCCCTGCGGCCCTTAGGCACAGGGGCAGCCAGGTGGCTCTGCGCGCTGCCCTCACCCACAAGCGTCGCCCCCGCAGCTCCCATTGGCCGCAGTTCCCAGCCAATGGGAGCTACGGAGCCAGCACTCAGGGCGGGGGCAGCGCGTGGAGCCTCCCTGGCCACCCCTGTGCCTAAGGGCTGCAGGGACATGCCAGCCAGTTCCAGGAGCCGCACGGAGCCAGGGCAGGCAGGGAGCCCTGCCTTAGCCCTGCTGCGCCACTGGCTGGACTTTTAACAGCCCGGCCAGCAGTGTTGACCGGAGCCACCAGGATCCCTTTTCGACCCGGCATTCCAGTCAAAAACCAGATGCCTGACAACCCAACCCTAGTAAATACTAATAAAAGTGACGGGCCTGTTTGGACTGGAGAGGTGACTTGGTGGGATTCCTGTTGCTGTGATGGCTTCTGATTAAATCATTGCCACTCTGGCCCTTCCCCAGATAAGTTTGTTATAAAAGGAAGCGAGGAAAGTAAAAGGTACATATGCTTTCTAATTGCTGCTCTGCTCAAGATGGAGCAGTGCATGCTGGGACATGTAGTCTCTGAAGGTTGCACTGTATACTAGGAATAAGGGCAACAGCAAGCTGCATTTGGCCTACAGGCTGAGTTGGGCACTCTGATGTGAAGCTAAAGGAGTGGCTGACAGGCAGATCTTGCAGCTCAATGCAGTGGCATCTGGAAGTACCCCTATGTAGTGTCGCTGAAGAAACCAACCATCCTGCCCTCCTAGCTGCAATGTTTGAAGCACTGCGGGTCATGGGAGGGGTATGAAAAAAGAAAAATAAAGGTCCTGGGGACTTACTGCCTGGGTGGATAGATGGATGGATTTTGGATAAGGCCACCCTGGCCCAGTGTGGGGTGGGGATGTTGCAGCACAGTCAGAAATGGTATTTCAGTGGGAATTTGAGTTCAGCTGAGTTATTTGTGACTCTGTCTCCAGCACCTGTTCCTGCGTCCCTCTGAGCAACAATCCACAGCATGTGTGTAGTGGTGGTGGGGCGCCCAGTATTTCCTCACGTTTTACAGCAGCAAAAACATATCAGTGTAACACGGCTGGGCTTCATCAGGGCACTGAGGCTAATAAGTTTCTTCTTAAATTGCAGGTCTAAAAGACTGGTGTAGTTGTTGAATTGTTTTCTCTTTGGGCCATTTGCTCTCAGGAATATCAGTTGGTATTTTGGCTTTGCAACCAGAACAGCCCGATAACTCTGCAAGTGGCTGGGATTCTCTTGGCATAGGTGGTGCTGGAAAAGGTGACTTTATTGTTCCCCATGTAAATGTGTCACAGCACAGACAGGGAAAACACTTTGCAGACATGCCATGGACAGTGGAATTCCTGAAACCCTTGCACGTCATCTTCCATTGACATATCTGTCTGTCCCAGAACACATCCGAGAGCAGCTGTATTAAGGAAAAGTGTGCCTATGGCTGGAGGTCCAGCAGGTCAAGCTAATACCCCCCACCACTGCCCTTCTGAACACAGCAGGCTCTTCCCACGGCTATAGGCAAACTAATGGCTTTGGCTCTGGGAAAGGTTTCTAATCATTCTTTGTTTAGCCCAATCATGAAGAGAAAATTCCCAGTATCAGTTTTTAGAGAGAAGGGCCAGATTTTCAGCGGTGCTAAGCAGATGATCCGAATCAAGTCAATGGGAGCTGCAGGTGCTTGGGCCCCTGTAGATCTGGCCTGTAATTGTCACTGTTGCTTGTTGTCTGAAGCTTCTAGGAGGATTTTACAAATTATTTCCTTCCCTGCCCATAACTTTTACCTCCTCCTTCCCCTGTCCCCCAACTTCCTTAATGGGGAATCTTGCTTTGTTTGCCTTCTCTGCCCTTCTTAGGTGATCTGTTTCTGCACAGCTGGGCAGAGTTGATAATTAACTTGTGCTCCCTCTCCTGCCTGGCTAGTTGTGTACCAGCAAAGTGCACAGTAATTGTAGTCCTACGTATTATTTTCAAATTCTCAAATGGAGTGGATTTGAAAAAAGAAACTACTGAATAATCTGAGATTCAATTTAGGGTGATATCATTCGTCTGTGCTAGTAGGAATGTGTTGAGCACCTCCAGGCAGGCCAGCCTCCAAGACCGGGGAAGGAGTGGGGTCATGACAGTTGCAGGCAGTGTCAGCTTGACATCCAAAGGTCAGTTCATATCCTAGAGACTATATGGCCTTTGAGGGCTGATTGATCTGATCTATGCTATAGGAGTATGGGTTAGAAAAAGTAACTTTGTTTTTATCTCTTTATGCCAAAGAGAAACATGCCATATGTTGTCATTAAATATCCATCTTCTCCAGTCCTCCCTATCCTTACCACTGTCCCAGCCATGTATGCAGCAGGATTTATAGCAGTATATGAAATGGGTCACCTAGTGGAAAGGTAACCTGCAGAAAGGGTCTTGTTTGACTGCCTTTCTCCCATTGCCTGGAGATATGCCCTGCAGACTGAAGTCCATCAGCAAACAAGGATGGTCAGAAAGCAGAGTGGTGAGGGTCTGAGACCTTCAACCCACAGGGCACTATGGAAACACTTCAGAGTTGGCCACTCTTCTCCAGGCAGTTACAGGAAATGCCCAGAGATAGTGTCAAGACTGATTCAGGAATCAACCAGCCAAGAGATGTCTGGGGCTTCTCCACTCCTTAGCTTGGGCTTAGTTTCCTCATTGCCTTCTTGGTGGGAGTGGGGAAGGAAAGCAGCCGTAAGTTAGTGCAAAACCTCTGGAGTGGAACTTGAGAAGTGCATCTGTCTTCAGGGGGAGGAGGAGGGAAGTTTAATGCTGTCATCTCTCAGTTATTCTGGATGTTTCATCTACTATTGGAGGGAGAACTTCCTGAGGGAGGCCTAAATATCCAGCCAGCTCTGAGAGCAAAACCAGCCCCCAACTCCACTGAAAAGCTGCCTCATATGTCACAGCAGTGATGGTTCCAAGGCATCTGCGGCCTTAGTTACTGAAGGGTTGACTGCTTGAGTAACTACATGGAAGCTGAAGAATACAGTCCCTGTTGCAATATTGGAATCTCCCTTGGCCACAAGTGATCCAAAAGAGCCTGCATGCAAGATACAGGAAGATGGGTGTGGAAGAAATTTTCACTCTGAGAGCACTTTTACATACCTAGGAAGCAGCTGTGTGTCTGTGCAGCACAAGGAAGGGAGATTTGTTGTCCCCTTGAACAATGTTAGTACCGCCTTAATTTGTGTATTCAGCTCTTAGATACCATAGTGATAGGCTTTTCATAACAATATTTTATATAGCGCTTTTCATTAGTAGACCGTAAAGTGCTTCACAGTTTTTGATATGTTTATCCTCACAACACACTTGCGAGGTAGGGAAGTGCTATTGTCCCCATTTTTGGGGAGGTGGAGGGTATGTGTGTTTAGAAGTGATAGAGGGAAAGGGTGAATTTTGGGACAAGGGGTTTACCTTGGGGTATCACTTTTGCTCTGGATGAGGTCTGACAGCGGGACACATGAGACACGAATTGGTTGTGTTCTTTCTCTTCCAGCTTTGCTGCTGGGGAGGAGCATTCTAGCCACTCATCTGCCATCTCCCTGATGCCTGCCCATGCATGGGTGCAGCACTCTCCTCTCTAAAGCTGGCAGGCTAAGTTTATAAACAAGCTTTGAGACTTAGCCACTGAATGTGCCATATCGGCAGAACTGGCTCTAGCACCTGCCAGGTGCGGCACTGCACTGGGGTGGGCAAGCGTAGCTAGTCTTGCAGCCCTGATGAGTGTAATGTGTGATCAGAGCAGTCTGTTCTTTTCCTGATGCCCTTTTAACTCAAGGAGTCATGTAAAGCTTCTGAGACTGACAGGGCAGCTCCCCTGATTACAGTATCGCTAATGCCAAAAGTTCAAAAACTGTGTCAGACACCAAAAAATCATGAGATTTGTTTTCAAAGAATGTTTCAGTCTTCTTTTCTCTCTCTTTCTCTCTCTCTCTCTCTCGATTTCTGAGCTCCCCCCGTGGGAATCTGACAAGTCAACTTGGCATTTCTGGTCCACTTGTTGGTGACAACCATCTTGATGCAAAGCAACAGCATTCATTACCCAGATACTACAAAGAAGGGAAGAGCAATGGCAGCTAAGACTGTAAACCAGCTTCCATCCAGCTGAATTTTGGGATTAAGGGACAGGACGGCGTTAGAACATGACTGTTTAAACAGAACTTGTGGGGTTATGCTGACAGATGTATAATGAGTAGTGTGATTTTTGGCCCCAAACTGCAGGAGCTCTCACAAGGGACTCAAACTGCAACTGGGGCTCCATTGTGTTAGGCACTGCACAGACAGTCCGTGCCCTGGAGACCTTGCAATCTCATGGAGGTGAGTTTGACATAGGAGCAGGAACTGGCACTTGCCAAACTCATCTCACATATGGGCATGCAAACATTCATTAGATGGAAACCAGTTTTAATTAGGGCTGTTGATTAATTGCAGTTAACTCATGCGATTAAATAAAAAAAAATTAATCATGAGTAAAAAAATTAATTGCAGTTTAAATCGCACTGTTAAACAATAGAATACCAATTGAAATGTATTAAATATTTTGGATGTTTTTCTACATTTCAAAATATATTGATGTCAATTACAACACAGAATGCAAAGTGTACTCTGCTCACTTTATATTATTTTTATACAAATATTTGCACTGTGAAAATGGTAAGCAAAAGAAATAGTATTTTTCAATTCACCTCATACAAGTACTGTAGTGCAATCTCTTTATCGTGAAAGTGCAACTCACAAATGTAGATTTTTTTTGTTACATAATTTTTTTGCACTCAAAAACAAAACAATGTCAAACTTTAGAGCCTACAGTTCCACTCAGTCCTACTTCTTGTTCAGCCAATCGCTAAGACAAACAAGCTTGTTTACATTTACAGGAGATAATGCTGCCTGCTTCTTATTTACGTCACCTGAAAGTGAGAACAACTAAACCCAGGGTTGTGAGTTCAATCCTTGAGGGGGCATTTGGGGATCTGGGGCAAAAATTGGGGCTTGGTCCTGCTTTGAGCAGAGGGTTGGACTAGATGACCTCCTGAGGTCCCTTCCAACCCTGATATTCTATGATATACATTCACATGCTACTTTTGTAGCTGGCATTGCAAGGTATTTACATGTTAAAAATGCTAAACATTTGTATGCCCCTTCATGCTTTGGCCACCATTCCAGAGAACATGCTTCCATACTGATGACGCTCATTAAAAAAATAATGCGTTAATTAAATTTGTGACTGAACTCCTTGGGGGAGAATTGTATGTCTCCTACTCTGCGTTTTACCCACATTCTGCCATATATTTCATGTTATAGCAGTCTTGGAGGATGACCCAGCATGCTGTTTATTTTAAGAACACTTTCACTGCAGATTTGACAAAACACAAAGAAGGTACCAATATGAGATTTCTAAAAATAGTTACAGCACCCAACCCAAGATTTAAGAATCTGAAGTGCCTTGCAAAATCTGATCAGGACAGGGTGTGGAGCATGCTTTCAGAAGTCTTAAAAGAGCAACACTCTGATGCAGAAACTACAGAACCCGAACCACCAAAAAAGAAAATCTACCTTCTGCTGGTGGCATCTGACTCAGATGATGAAAATGAACATGTGTCAGTCCGCACTGCTTTGGATCATTATTGAGCAGAGCCCATCATCAGCATGGACGCATGTCCTCTGGCATGGTGGTTGAAGCATGAAGGGACAAATGAATCTTTAGCATATCTGGCACGTAAATATCTTTCAACACAGGCTACAAGAATGCCATGTTCTCACTTTCAGGTGACATTGTAAACAAGAAGCGGGCAGCATTATCTCCGCACATGTAAACAAACTTGTTTGAGCGATTGGCTGAACAAGAAGTAGGACTGAGTGGTCTTGTAGGCACTAAAGTTTGACATTGTTTTGGTTTTGAATGCAGGTTTTTTTGTGCATAATTCTACATTTGTAAGTTCAGCTTTCATGATAAAGAGATTGCACTACAGTATTTGTATTAAGTGAATTGAAAAATACTATTTATTTTATTTTCACAGTGCAAATATTTATAAAAAATAAATATAAAGTGAGCACTGTACACTTCGTATTCTGTGTTGCAATTGAAATCAATATATTTGAAAATGTGGAAAACATCCAAAAATGTTTAAATAAATGGTAATCTATTATTGTTTAATAGCGCGATTAAGTGCGATTAATTTTTTTAATTGCTTGACCGCCCTAGTTTTAATCCTTGTTGAGCTGGGCAGGAGTTAAACTGGTGACCTGCAGGTGGAAAACTCTATAGCTTATTAGCAATGCCCTGAGGCTGCCACTCCCCCAGGAACACTGATGTGACACCTTTTGAAAATAAGGCTTGCTTTCTGGAAAGAAGTTTACTAAATCTATGTTCTGCCCTTTAGAAGTTTACACAGGCAGGGTCTTCCACTCTCTGGAAATACAGTCAAAATCTCCTACACACTGCTCTCACTCTCAAACACACTCTGGGCTTGTCTACACGAACACTTAGTTCATAGTAAATGGGGGTGTAAATCTACCGCATTCTAGCCTGCTGCCCACTAAGTGTTCATGTGGACCTTGCTGGTGTGCACTACAAGTTCCCTGGTGCACTTTAATCTATCCCGTTTCAAAGCAGGTCGATCAAAAGGTACTAGGAAACTTTTAGTGCAGGGCAGCAGGGTCCACACTGACTGTTAGTGTGCAGCAGGTTTGTGTGGGATAGATTAACAGCCCAGCATACCACCAACCAAGTGTTCATAGAGACAAGCCCTCAGCCTCCCACAAGCCTGTTCCAGAAGGGACAGCCCCTGTTAACCAATATACAAGCACTAGAAATTGCAACAGAAAAATAAATATTAACACAACAATGAAAGTAACTTCTAAGCAAAATGTTTTACAATATAAAATCATTGTAACAATTACTTCAGGGTCCTTACGCTAGCTCTTATACATGTATTTTTTCTACTTCTGGTGTTCCACAGCAGAGTCTGAACCCACAAAGTTGAGACCCACAGCACAGTCCTCTTCTACTTCAGCAATAGAAGTGAGTGGGATCCCCTACAGGGAGACTCAACACACACGTCGTGAGTGGGTTACACGAGTACATCTGAGACAAAGACTGGGCAGCAAGATTCCTGATTTCTAGCTGTGGAAACAGTTTATAGCAGGGCTGGCCTTACCATGAGATGAACTGAGGTGGCCGCCTCAGGTGCCAGATGGGGGGGGCCACTAGGACCCAGAGTGTAGAAAATTGTGTCTGCTGCTGGTGCATATGTATTCTTTCTGCTCTAGATGCACAGAGATGGTGGAGTGCTGTGCTGGAGGAAGGAGGGCACAAGAGACATAACAGGCAGGCAGGAGAAAAGGTGAGAGGGAATAACAGAAAGCAGCAGGCGCTGCAGGGAGAGAGAGGAGGAGGAGCCTCTTATGTACCTCTCCAGCACCCCCAGGAGCCTGGACTGATTAACACCAGCTTCTCAGGGAGCTTCCTGTTTCCTGCTGCCTCCCTGAATCCATTTGAGGAGAACAGCCAGTCAACTGAAGTAGTAGGAGCCAGTTAGGCCCTTAAGACACTGATATCTTCCCTCATTCAGGCCCTGCTACCAGCCTGCTTATTTGTCCCCTTCAATTGAGTGTTGAGAGCCACTATAGCTGACACAGAACAGTCATCAGTGAAAGAAGAAAACGCCCCTCTGGGGCAGCATTCAGAAAAAGAAAGAAAGCAAAAGAAGCTTTTCTATCTAAGCAGGAAGGAACTTTCCTGAGATACATAGACACAAATGTTCACGGTGAGCCTTCCGGGCCCAGTGAGGATGTGAGTGGTGAGGAGATGCCTGATATTCCAGTTAGTCAGAGTGCAGGTGACCTGGCAGCTACTGCAGCATCCATATCTCCATCTCAAATGGATGTAACCGTGCACATTCCTGAAGAAAAGTGTAGATCAGAGAAGAGTATGGTGGAGGCGCAAGAAACAGCTGCTGCTGAGTTTAGTTCCTTAAGTCGAGATGATCCAGGACTGTGAACCCACTTGAGCGGTAGCCTGAGGGACTTCCTTGTACTGCATGGGCCACAGCAAATGAAAAACTTCATGTTCCCCAAAGACCATGAAAATAGAAGTTTCCATCCAACACATTACTGACGTGAAATCCCCAGTGGTGACAAAGTGGAGAGGCCATGGCTTATGTACTCAAAAACCCAGAATGTTGCATACTGTTTTTGTTGCAAACGCTTCCAGTCTAATGTTCCAGCCACGTTGGGTTCTACAGGAACAAAGGACTGGAAAAATCTGGCTAGAAATCTGGTATGCATGAGAAGGCAGCAAATCACCAGAGAGTATTCCATAGGTGGAAAGAGCTTGAGATGAGACTAAGGTTAAAGGGTACCATAGACGATCAGCATCAAGAGAAGATTGCACCAGAGTCTCTTTACTGGCAAAATGTTCTGAAAAGGCTCATTGTCATTGTGAGAGTGCTTGCAACCCAAAACCTAGCACTGTGTGACACTTCAGATCAGTTGTATGTGCCAAACAATGGAAACTTCCTTAAAATTGTGGAGCTGATGGCTGAGTTTGATGCGGTACTCCAGGAGCATCTAAGAAGAGTCACCACCCAAGAAATGTACACACACCACTACCTTGGAAAAACAATTCAAAATGAGATCATACAGCTACTGGCAACAAAAGTCAAACAGAAGATTGTGGCAGATCTGAAGTCAGCAAGATATTCCTCTGTTATTCTGGACTGCACACCTGACATCAGCCATACGGAACAAATGACTTTAATGGTGTGTTTTGTAACAACAACAGAATCTAGTGAAAATGTCCCTGCAATGGTGACTGTCAGAGCATTTTCTAGAATGTATTGACATTGATGATACTACAGGAGCTGGTATGACAAATGTGCTTCTTAAAAAGCTGGAAGATACGGGAATTGCGATAGCTGTCAGGAGAGGTCAGGGCTAAGATAATGGTGCCAACATGAGAGGAAAGAACAGAGGAGTGCAGGCACGGATCCGAGAGTTAAACCCTCAAGCTTTTTTTGTCCCATGCAGTTCTCATTCATTGAACTTGGTGGTCAGTGATGCAGCATCCACTTCTAGCAAGGCTGCTGAATTTTTTAATGTAATTCAAAGCATCTATGTATTTTTCTCTGCATCAACTCATCAATGGCAAATTTTGAAGCCACATCTGGGAACATCCTCTCTGACACAAAACCACTGAGTGCCACATGATGGGAAAGTCGAGTGCAGGCGATAAAGCCTATCAAACACCAAATTGGGAAGATAGATGATGCTATAGTTGCCATTATGGAGGATAATGCTATGACAGGAACTGTTCGTGGGAGAATAGTGGCAGAGGGAAATGGAATCACCAGAAACATACAAAACTTCAAATTTCTGTGTGGCTTAGTGTTGTTGCATGACATATTGTTTGAAATAAATGTTGTAAGCAAGAGACTCCAAGGTGTTGACCTTGATATATCTGGAGCAATGGAACAACTGGACAAAGCAAAGTCATACCTACAGTCTTACCGGTCAGATGAGGGATTTCAAAATGTTCTGAAGAGTGCACAGAAGTTGGCAGAGGAACTTCACACTGAAGCTATTTTCCCACCCATTCAAGAATACAAGAGTCAGTGAAGAAGACATTGATTACAAGGCACGGGATAATCCCATAAGAGACCCCAAACACCAATTCAAAGTTGAATTCTTTAACCAGGTGCTAGATTGTGCAATACAGTCAGTTAAAGAATGTTTCATACAGCTCAAGGAACACAGCAATCTATTTGGGATGTTGTGTGATATTCCAAAACTCCTCACTATACCTGAAGAAGACCTACACCAGCAATGCAGGGCACTAGAGACAGTGTTGACACATGATGACATGCGCGATATTGATGCGAGTGATTTAGGTGATGAACTAACTGAAAGCCCTTTCAAGGTACATTTCAGCAGGATCAACTCCAAAGTCTGTTTTGGAATATATGTGCACAGATAAGATGACCACCCTCTTTCCAAATGCTTTTGTTGCTCTGCGCATACTTCTGACACTTCCTGTAACAGTTGCCAGTGGAGGACACAGCTTCTCCAAGCTGAAGTTAATAAAAACACATCTACGCTCTACAATGACACAGGAAAGGCTGGTCAGCCTTGCAATCGTCTCAATAGAGCATGAGCTGGCCCAGACTGTGGACCTTCAGCAGGAAGCAGTTCAAATCTTTGCAACCAAGAAGGCACGGAAAGCACTGAAAGAAACAAATAAAAATGCCAGTGTTTCCTATGCAGACAAGAAAAGTTACATTTGCTGTTCAGGCATCTGAAAGTTATGTGTTACTTAAAATTTTTGAACAAGGCATTTTAAGTTGTTAGTTCTCCTTTATTGGGGTAGGTAGCAGAGCAGTACCATGAGAGGAGTAGAACAGGAAGAAGGCAGAATTGAGACCTTTCAAAGTTTTGGCCCAAACTTTGGGGTATGGGGGCGTCATTTGAGCTCCCCGCCTCAGGTGCCAAAATGTTGTGGGCCGGCCCTGGTTTGTAGTCTAGTAGTTGCAGACAGTATAATCTATTGTAACAACAAACCATTTAGGTCATCTGCAGGGACTGGTGTAAAAGCATGAGCCTCTGCCACTTGAGCGAAGGAACCTGATCTCTTTGTGCACAAGCAGTAGCAGAATCATAAACCTCTAAAGTAGGTCAAGCTGCTAGACACAGAGCCGCACTGTGTTAGTGTGGGTTATAGAATCATCAAATTTGCCATGTTTCTGCTGAAAGACTCTGGCAAAGTGGATGAGCCTTGAAACTGTTATAATTGAGATGGAGGTTCTACTGCTAGGCCTGCCTGAAGTGTCCTTGTCCAAGCTCTCAGATGTCTTGCCGGTGAAATGGGTGAATGACGGGTACCTCTTCAAAGGTAGCCATATGAAGCCTTGTTTAATGAGGGGCACAGACATAGTAACAGCCGTCAGTGGAAGAGCTAGTACTAGAACTCAGAATCTGTGGGCTTGCATTTCAGGCCTCCGTCCCTGTCATATGCCAGCAGCAGGGACTGAAATTATGTTACTACCAATAAAATCCTCAGATGTGGCGACTCATAGCCAGTGTGGGACAGAGGAGGCTGGAGCCTGCAGGGATCTGTGAATCTGCCATAGGCTAAAACCCACCAGGGAGTGCCAGGGCATGGAAGAAGTGCCATTTCTTACAGCAGGTTGAAGTATGTTGTTTACTCCCATTGTTTGTCAAGCCCTCCTAGAAGCGTGACAATGACCTTTATTTCTCTACAGTTTTTGTCCTTTCACAAATATTAATTATTTTTCTCCTGTGTTTTTATCTGCACTGAATTAACAGGGCTGTTTTTAACTGGAGCCGCTAGCTTATTTAGGGGCTTTTCATTCCAGATACCATAAATATCTGCTAAGAACAGCTCTGAGACTCGAGCACTACCACCAAACCAGTGGGGCAGGGAGGGGACACAAAAAAATGGAGTTTGCATGGGTCTTACAAAAAAGGAGGTTTAAAAAAAATCTCTTCAGCTGAGCGGCAGGTGATTTTTAAAGAAAATAACATCTAGATTCTGAAAGCTTTATCCGTCGGATTATAACAGTTTCATGCCTCTGAGACTCTGTTGAGCCCTGGGACTGCTTTGTGGGTTTGTTTGGTGATTCGAATGTAGAAAATAACAATAATATTTACTGCAGTCACATCTAAAGACCCCAACTTGAGATCAAGACCCCATTGGCCTAGCACTGCACACGCACAAGTAAGAGATGGTCTCTGCCTCAAAGAGCTTACAGTTCTAACTCTCCTAGTGGCCATGGGACCCCAGCAGGAAGATAAATAACATGGGTTTTGGATGCGGATTTAGATTATCCATTCCCACTAGGCCTTCAACCAAAGGCTTTGTCTGATGCAAGAGTTCAGAGACTGAACAGGGAAGATAAGCTGATGGCAGACTGGAACCACTGAAAAAATTAGGTTCAGCCAAGCTAGGTTTGAGGCTTTTTAGTGCTTACAGCACGAGAGAGAGGGAGGCTACCTATGGTAAAGTCCGGTTGCTCGCAACCCCTCGTCGCTGTGACATGCCTTAGTTATGGGTTAATGTGGCTCACCCTGGAAATTGAGATGGTGGGTGGATGGGTGTGCAGTGATATAACTGGGTGCCCCTCCGAATTCTTCAAGGGCAGATTGAAATCTGAATCCTTTTAGGATCTCCTTCGACAGTATCACCAGTCTTTTGGCATACTGTAGGTACCTGAATGACCTGCCCAGCCAGCCACACAAGTTCTGGCCTTCTGCATCCATTGTACGTTGGGAAGAGGAGGAAATGTTACTGTGCTGCAGACCCTTTTAGGAAATGGCTTGTTGAGATTTCCTTCCTCCTAATGCTAAATTGTGAGTGGGGGATGCCACATTTAGCCTGCCAAAGGCCCCTAATGTGGGCCCATCTATATTATAACCTCTACCATGTGATAGGAGATGTTGTTTATTTGTATTATAATGTGCATAGATGCCACAACAGAGATCAGGGCTCCAGTATGCCAGGCACTGTACAAACACAAAAGGAGACAGAGTCGCTACCCTCAACAGTTTGCAAATGAAATAGATAGGATGGATGAACAACTCAGGCCCAGCAAGGGGAAGTGTCTTACCCAAGGTTACACGCACGTCAGTGGTCGAGCTGAGAATGGAACCCTGGTCTCCAGAGTCCCAGTCTAGAGTCCTACCCCCTAGACAATGTTGCTTCTACTGGGTTGTTTCTGAACACAGTTACCTTTTGTAGTGCAGATGGAATGTTAACCATGCTAAAGACTTGAGCTGTCCTCAGTTCAAAGATATAGTTAATGTCCAATCTAGGGTTGCCATCCGTCCAGGTTTTACCCAGACAGTCTGGTTTTTGGCTTCTGTGTCAGGGTACCATTTAGGGTTGCCAGGTGCTCGGTTTTCAACAGAAAAGTCCAGTCGAAAAGGGGACCTGGCAACCCTAACTGGCATCTAAACCAAAAGTCTGCTTACTGTGGGGTGGGGGCAGGCACCAGGCCATTAACCCACGCCAGCCCCTGCTCAGCTGGGGCTGCCTCCTCCCTGCAGGCAGCCTTCTTGAGACGATCCAGTGATGGGGCGGGAGAGCAGCGAGCAATGAGGGCAGGGCCTTGGGAAGAAGAGGCAGAGCAGGGACAGGGTGTGGGGAAGAAGCGGAGCAGGGCATGGCCTTGGAGCAAGAGGAGGAGCAGGGGCAGGGCCTTTGAGGGGAGAGGTGGAGCACAGAGCAGGGCCTCGGGGGTCCAGTTATCAGCAATTAGAAAGGTGGCAACCCTAGTCCCATCTAGCCTACAAAAGTAACCATGTCATAACCAGGTGCTCTGCAGGTGGGCCCTTAGCAGTAAAAGTGTGGAGCTGGAATGGAAATAGTGTATCAGGAATCAAAAAGGAACAAAACACCTTCCAAAATGTATCAGACCAGCCACTATCCCTGGTTGAAGGCTACCCTCCCAGTTCCTTACTTACAGCAGTGACTAAATGCAACACAGATCCTCACACTTACATAATCAGAGTTTACACTGCTTCACGCTCAAGGCTCAGCTGAGGAAAACAAGCCACTCCATCTCACTGTTCGTTTACCCTCCTGAACTCTGTCTTTGAGTGCTTCAGGGTAGACACTACAGCAGCTAATAATCTCACAGGGCATGTGCAGGGAACAATTAAAGCTCGTTGTGCCAGGATTGGGAGACAGCCACCCCCATTTTGCTGAGTGCAGCAGCCTCCCATGCGGCCGGTAGCAGTGAGCAGCAAGCATGTCTCACTGATTGCAGACCCCGTGACTTAACATGTAAAAATCAATGGCTAAACTCAAGGTGGCATTTCTGGGCCTCTTGCTGATGGCAGCCATTTTGGTGGAAAGCAACAGCATCCATTGCCTGGATACCACAGGGCTGGGGAGAACAAGGCAGCTGAGACTGTAAACCAGCTTCCATCCAGCTGCATCATGGGATTAGTGAGCAAGGCAAGGCACAGGATTATAACATGACTGTTCAAACAGAGAGCTAGTTGTTAAATAGAAAACCCTTGCACTTGGCATTGGGGTGTCTTGAACCCCAACAGCACAGTACGGAGGGATGAATGAACTGCAGTTCCTTCAGGGGCTGCAGGGTGGCGCTATGGCTCATTACAGATGCCACCAGGATGGGTCAGGCAGGACTCTTCCAGCTGCACATGAGAGACTTAAAAGTAGGCAGTGTCCCTGATGCAGGAGTTTTTCACAGGTTAGAAGGCCTAAGCTGTGTTTAGTTTGTGAGATACAGCTACCCCTGTGCCCGCACATCAGAAGCTTTCTGTCTCTGCTGCCTCTGCCTGCTCTGGAGGCTGTTGCTTATAAGGGAATGCATTGCCAGACTAAAAAGCTTGGAGACCGAATTCCTTTGTTTATCCCCAGAACAGGCACAACACAGCAGCAGGGCAAGTTTCTGTCGTCGTGCCTGATCTCTCATTGGAGACATCCCTGATGAGATAAATGGGAAGTTCGGTCTTTGGCATCTCTGCCAAGACTATCCGTGGGATCCAGTCAATGCCAGCTGTGATGATACTCACAACACTTCCATATTCAAAACACTGCCCCAATATGAGCTAATTAACCCTCACCACATCCTTGTGAGTTATGGGTAAGTATCAGGTCCAGTCCCCGTGTTTTAGATGGGGAAACAGACACAGCATTGCCAAACACTCAAAATCACGAGTCCGGGCCCAAACAATCGTGAGATTTTGTATAAACCATATATTTTGGGTTCTTTTATTTGCCTTCTGTTTTTTGAACCTTTAGGAAGCACTCGAGTCCTGTGTTCAGGGATTTCTCCACAACCATGAGTCTAGAAACTTATTTTTTTAAAAGTTTCACACAAATTCACATGACTCCAAGAGGTGGGGCTTTAAGAAAAATACAAATAATCATGGGGCTCATGATAAATCAAAGTTGGCAACATTGCAGACGCACAGAAAGAGGAAGCGACTTGCCCAGCAAATCAGTGTTGGGGATGGGATTACAACTTCTAACCAGCTGACTCCCAACCCCATTAATTCCTCCAGACCCTGCTACCTAATAGTGATTGTTTGCTAGACTGAGTCCTCCCAACTCATTTCACATTGGTCACCAAACAGTAACCAGAAGCAGATAACCTCTGATGCCTACCAGCTTAGATTAGATTTGAACTAACAGTCCCATCTTTTTGAGCCAACCAGCCTGCCTCTCCTGCCCCCTGAAACCTAGGACCAAATGGAAGACAGTGCCATAGATGGGAAAGGCTTTGTTTCCCGTTCCCTGAGCCAAGCCAGTCCTTCTAGCCTGGGACTGGATTGAAATCAGTGTTCTAAAAATGAAAGGCCCTGTATCCCATTCCTAAACACTCTCCTCACCTGCCCCTGCTCTCTTCTCATAGGTAAGCGGCAAGTACAGCTTGCACAAATCCTCTTAGAGAGAAGGATTCTCTTTGTCCATCCTATCAGCTGAGGGAAGGAGTAACCAGGGGTCCAGTCGCACTCAGCGCTAACATAGCATACAGTTTTGTCATTTCATGTATAATAAATAAATGCAAAACCCCAGGCATTTGCTGTGATGCCTCTGAAAATTGTGTGTGTCAGTTCCAATGTGCACATCACCATCCTAACACAACTCATATGCTCTTTACAGTTTGTTTCCATTATCGGGTGAGAAAGTGTGGCTTTGTCTGCAGACCCAGCAGGTAGATTCACTGCTCTGTACAGACCCCAGTCAGGATTGCGAAACGCCCTGGCTGAGGATGAGAGTCTGTTGTGTGTGGGTGCTGACCTCAAAGCAGAGAATCAGCATACATGCAGCGGTGCTTTTTTCCCTGTCTTTTTCCTTCCCTTCTAAATTGGCTTGGGGTGAGGGGAAGCTGAAGGGATCCTCAGAAAGGCCAGGTCGTTAATTGAAAGGAAAAGGCGTAATGGATGGTGAAGAGCTTTCATCAGCAGGATGGGCTGCAGCAGGCTCCAGGGAATAGCATTCTGCCTGCACTCTGGCTGTGTGTCTGTCTGTCTCTGATTATTGTGTGTATTTTCATCTCCGCTGTCTCTCTCTCTCTTAATCTGAGCTCCTCTGTGCCACCAAGATGCATAGCTCACTCCATTGTCTGAGAGACTAATTTGCACTGTAAATCTGATGCTTATCTTACATGACAGCTTACTATGGGGCTTACTGCAGTCCTGAAGACAAGCTATCCAGAGACAGCCAGGGAGCTTTAGACAGGTTGACTGGGATGAAAGATGTGCTCCCACCCTGGCTCACTCTCATCTACTCCGGCTCCCCGGTCAGAGCTGGGCTTTGTCCCTTGCATTCTGCTGTAACCCATTTTAAGAGAGTCAAAAAATAGTGCAATCTGAGTTGAAGTTTGTATCACGACACTCTGGTTCCTCATCAGCTTGGGGGTAGGAAGTCAGAGCTCTGAAATGCTGTTGGAGCGGCCATCAATTTACCAAGGGTGAGGGCTCCACCCTCGCTTCCTGCTGCTCATCGAAGTTAAGCAACACAGGAGGGCTAGAATCCAAGTGCTGGCAGCCACTTTAGTCTTGGTGATCTCTGAGTCTGGAATTCCTAGAGCTCGCTACAGCATTGTTGACTTTGTGCCTAGCATAATTAGAAGGATTCGTTGTTCTTGTCTTAACTCCTTAATGCTTCCTGACACTTTCTCCGACACTTTTCAGTTCTCTGCAGGCCATGTGGCATCTCAACGCGTCTCATATGCATGTGCCTCCTCCTTTCTGGTCCCCAGGCTATTCACCTGAAGGCTTCCATATCTCATCTGATCAGTTTGACTCTAGTGTTGATTGGAAATGGGGACAGGACACAAAAGCTCCCACATCGAGGCCCATCACTAAGCCATTATCATGCAGACCTACTAGAGGGCTTAGTGCCCTGAGCTTCAACACCGTGATCCCCTCCTGGGACCAGTAGGCTTGTTGCCCTCCATGTCTAGAGAAGGTGGCACATGTAGTGCACTTCTGAGGGATGATACAGCACAGTGAACACAAGACTCCAGTGATCCCATCCCATCATAGAAGGGTTAGTACTTGTGAGACTAAAATGGAACCAGTGCCAACTTTCACCCCTCCCTCAAAATGGACCTGCTCTGAGGTGTGGTTGATTTTCTGTGCTCCTCTTTTTCATACATCCCTGCCTTTCCTAGTCCAAGTGAGAAGCCAAAGCACCAAAATTGCTATACCAGACAGGCTGCTTTTTGTGGGGGAAGTAGGTTGAAACTAGACCAAAAACGGAGTCCTGGCATCTTTAACTGCTCCCTGCCCCACAGGAAGAGAAGGGCTTTCTTACAAAAACGCAGTGTTGTTCTATGGCAGTGAGCCCACTGGCCTGTTCCTGTAGAACAGGTGGAATTTTAATCACTTGGGACTGTACCAGAAATCGTGCAGAGAGCATATTCTAACCCAATTTTGCAGACTGGTTACGTCAGATAAAGATCTGAATATCAGGGGCTTATCCAAACCCTTTGACACCAACAACTCCTCCTAGCAAGTGCACTGCCTCAGAACTTAGCTGCAGGCAACTGACGGCGCCTCCCAAGCAACTTCCATGAAAGCAAGCAGAGCACCCAAAACTGTCTAAATCAAGAAGGCTCCAACATATGCCAAGTAAGAGACCTGATCAGGTGCAGGGACTAATCCAATTTTAAAAGCACCGTATAGCTATTTTTTGTAAAAGATCCAGAACCACTCCCTTCCCCACCGAGTGACAGTGGCACAGCCTGTTAGCAGTTGATCTGATGGGCTGAACTTTAGTCTGCAGGTGTGCTTAGACTATGTGGAACACGCGAGGACCTGTTTAACAGCTGCACTAAGGAGCCCCTTTGTGCCAAGTGCTATGCAAAATATCCCAAGACAGTCCATTCTCTAAATAGTTCACAATTCAAGGGAATGACAAAAAGGAATAGGTGGGCAAAAGAAATGTGGATGGAGGTGCAGGGTGGGAAGCAAAAGTAACAGTAAATGGAGCAGGATTTGCATAGAAGGCATAACTCTGATGTCTCCATCAGCCACAGTGTGCAGCATCTGAAGACCTTGCCATGCTATTAGCTATTCAGCCTCTGCTTTCTGAAGTTCCCAAGCCCTTCACTTGCTAGCAAAGGAAATGCTGTAGGATTCATACAAGGTTCATGCACTTGGCAACATTCAGGGCACACCCGGAGTGTTGTGTAGGAGCAGTGCACGCATGGCTCCTCTCAAGGGCATGAACCTTGGAATCTCGCCCAGATGACATGAACCGTGGGAAGCCTCCCAGGACTGGGCTCAAGGCCCGAGAGCAAGGAATGCGGTAGATAGAAATTGGTAAATAAGAATGGTAAACAAAGCCAGTGTATTCCTTTTATCTGTTGGAGAATGTAATGCGCGGGGGGAGAGAAAGAATAAAGGAGAGGGTGGAAAGCTGACAGGACCAGTCCGTTGGCAGACCAGCCTGCTTGCTTGCTTAAAGCTTTGTGCTGTCTTGTCATTGAACCGCAACAAAATGCACTGACAGAATCAATATCAGCCGCAATCTGCATGGAAATGAAAGTGGGTGGTGACATCAAAAGGGTTTTTCCAAGTAGAATTTCCTGTTGCCTGGAATATTATTAGTATTCCAAGTGGAACACTGTTGACTAGTTGAGCTGAGTTAATAGATATGGGGGTCCCTCTTGAAGAAGCAGCGATCATTGCAGCATGGTGTGTGTCTGTGAGCATGACCTAATGCGTGAGACATGAAAATCCCTATGAAGACCCAAGGGGACAGACCACAGCCAGCTGTTGGTTAGCTACACTAACCTGTTCTTCCCTTGTCCAGCCGCTTGGGCTAGTGCGAGTGAATGGCCTGTAACATCTTGCCATCAGTGACCCATCTAGCCATTCTCAGTCCGGGGATGTGGCTAGGAATGGGAAGCAGCATTTTGCTGGGGATTCCCCTGCTGAATGGCTCTGAGTGGTCTCAGCCTTTTGTTTGTGGCAATGTGTTCCAGGCCAGTTCCTTTGCATGTCCCATGGACTGTATAAACATTAACGGATCTCGCTGCTGAGCTCTGAAGAGCCTCTCTCTTCAGAGTGCTTACAAAGTCTCTGTGATTCTCCTTGCCAAGTGACTGACTAATTCTGACAGAATTCCTGGCTTGGGCTCTGTACGGACACATCATTATTATGCAGGCTTTCAGCAGCCTGCCGTTCATCTCCACAATTTCCCCACTTCCCAGAACATGGGGAACACATCCCAATAAAAGCCCTCCTGCTGCATGGTTTTGCTTTATCAAAATGAGTCCATGTGTGTTAGCTATCGGCCCTCTAAGCTGGCGCTGGGTTAGAAAGGACTTTACTGTTGCAGGACTCCAATGTTTCCAGAGGGAGCTTTCTCTCCTATCCAGCAAGACTCCTTTGCTGTTTTCTTGTGGTTGTTTCTAACATGTCCCGTGTATAGAACTGGCAGCAAATAAGAACTGGCACCTAAAACATCCCACCCCTCTCCAAAAAAACAGTTACCACTTTGCTGCCTGCATCCAGTAGTGGCGGTGGACACAAGCTGAGAGGGGGTATGTGGAAGGCAGCTTCAGAGTTGAAAAGTTAGAACCCCATGAGTAGCAGCTTGGAACTAACCAGCTCCTCAGCCCTGGCAAATTGTGAGCATTGCCCCATGCATACCATCAAGAGAGAAAACTTCTAAGTGCCCACCAGACAGGTGGCATTTCAGCCATTATAGCTCTGCAGTTCTTGCATCTCATGCTAGCAATTCCTTTGCTTTACTAGCAGTAGTTAGTGTGGAGGGGAGAGGAATTATGTCCCTTGATAAGGGGGTTCACCTTAAATGAGGCAGTGAGATTTGACAGTTATGTAACTGAGCTTTATTGATCCTCTCTGCACTGCATGGGCATTCACCAAGCACTCACTAAATTCCCAAAGTCTTCTCCCATTATGCACTGGACTGTGTAAATTGTGGTTCCCTGGTAAGTCTCAGCTTTGATTACTCCAGTGTCCTGGACATTGCAGTGAGGGGGCAGGGGTATTTCTGGGGAAGACTCTCTAGGTATTGGGGTGTGTCTGCCTTTTCCTAACGTGCTGTGGTGATGAGGAACCCTTCAAAGTTAGAATTGACGAGAGCTACCTAGGAGAAGAGTTTTAGGAGATAATGCATCTAATTGCTTCCCCATTGTCTTTCTCCTTGCAGACTCCAGCAAGGACCATCCACAACAGCAGGCAGGAGTGATCTGGAGAGTGACGGGAGGCCTGTTCAGCATCACGCGGGGAGCTGTGGGGGCAACGTTGGGAGGAGTTGCCTGGGTTGGCAGCAAGAGCCTGGAACTCACCAAAACAGCTGTGACCAGTGTCCCTGCCGCCAGTGTTGGACTGGTAAAGGGCGGCGTCTCAGTGGTGACCAGCGGCGTGGGAGCTGTGGGCAGTGCCGTGGCCAACAAAGTCCCTTTCACCACAAAGAAGAAGGACAAGGCTGACTAACCCTGATTGCAGCTTCCTTACAAAAGATCAGTCCATACGCTCCCTCTCCACAGCACCTCTTCAGATTGGAAACAGCCGCCTCAGGGAGGGGGCAAAGCACCAGGGCAGACTCCAGCTGCAGCCCACTCAGCACCACCTGCCTGGCTCAGAGCTCACAGAGTCACTGCAAATTCCTTTCACTCCTAACACCTACTGGGGGCCCGCTCTCCTCCGAGGGCTTTTGAAGGCACAGCTTCTCTACCCTGCAGTTTCGTTCCCCTTTCTTGCTCTCCCAAGCACAGAGGAGTGGAAGTGGGCATTGGGAGATGGCAGGGGGTGGGTGGGAAGAACTGTGCTTCAGCATGAAGCCCACACACGCTCCTGATGTTCCTTTCATTGTATTTAGTTCGGGTTCAGCTTCAGGCCCCTGGGAGGTGTTCTTAAGGTTTGCTGGGGGGAAGGAGAGAATTGTTATAAGAAAGTCCCATTGACATGAAGAAGAGATACTGTGGCTAATGAAGGCTTGTTCCTCCCCCGGAGAAATCGAGGGGAGTACCCATATCCCTTTGTCTATAGGTTTCAGTCCCCAAGCTGGTCCTCCCAGCTCTGCACTCAGGCGAAGTGTGCCCTTGGAAAGGGAACCCTCAGCCCTAGCAGAGCAGCTCCCATGTCACACGATATCACACGAGTATGTTGTACAAACTGGAGCAGATTTCCTAGTTTAGGGGTGAATGGAGGAGGAAATGTCTGTGTCTGTAGCCTGGGGAGGGGAGTACCAGGTCACCATAGCGCCAGAGTCAGAGGCACCATTGCAACGTTACAGCAAGGAGGCTAAGCCCCTGTAATGTTATAGCAGAAGGCAGCACTGCTGCCATAATATTATGGCAATAGGCAGCCAGTGCAGCTTCAGCAGTAAGGGGCACCAAAGCTTTTGTCACAGGTGATGCAGACTTGGCCTTAATGTAAGCTGGTGCAACCTGCTGAAGTCATTGGCATTTCTCCCATGCAAGGCAGAGTCAGTCTGGCTCCATGCCTTGCTCACGGTACCGCTCCTCAGCTGTGTTAAAGAACATACGTTTTAAAGGTGGGGACCCTGGTTTGCCTCCACGGGATGTAATGTTAAACCCTGGTAAAGCATGTTCCTGAACCTAATTTGAGTCCTGCAGTAGCCTACTACACCACTCTTACTATGGCTGGGCACCTCAAAGAACAACTCCCTGAGGTGTAGTGGCATCATTGTGACCACACAAGCCTGCTTTAGAGAGTGATTTCCCTGGATCAGTGGGAGTACGCTCCAAAGCAGGCGAGCACAGAGCTAGTGTGCACACTGCATCAGCAATTCATACACCACACACTACTCACGGGGTTCCAGCCTGCCTCAGTAGAACGAGCATGTGACACTAAATAGTCATCCTGTGGTCTTCAGCTCAGCACAGACCCAGAAACTGAGTCTGCTGCTGCCTCTCCGTCCTAACCCACTCTGTCACATGATTCTCTCTCTCTCCCTGAGTCCCCTGCAATCCCCAGGATTAATGGGATAAGGAAAGCCCCAGGTTCCAGCATTAACTCTGCCTTTCCTGGCTTTTGCCAGGTTTTTTGCCTAGATTGTTAGGTTTGGGGGTGCATAGAAAAGTGACACAGTGTTTGCAATGTATTTTATAAATATGCATCTATATTAGCATGTGTGTATGTAATCTGCAGTACACAGGCATGTTTTCAACCAGGTAAACTAACCTGTGCCATTGCTGCAGACCTGTTCACATATTCGTCTTTGGCAGGTTCCAGCATATCGTTTTTTATAGAGGGACGCTGTCTGAATAAAAATCATGTTTTAGCAGATGTTTTTCCCTGTGTTGCCTGATACTTAGTTTATTAAAACCAAAAGAATGTTAAAAAATCTCCTTTACTTTCTCCCCCTAGTGCTCTTGGTTTACTTGTTGCCCTTGGCTCCTTTTGGAAGTTCCTGGTCCTAGTCAGTTTCTTTTCCTGGTTCTTGTGCTGTAGCAATGATGCTATGCTTGTCTCTGACACCAGGGAATATTTAAATACAAGAAAAAAACCCTTTTCACTTAATTGTCTAATACCTGTGAATGCCTTTGGATCCTGGCCTTTATGAAATCCATCTGTGGGGTAAGAGTTGAGTGGACCATGTCCCTTCACTAGACAAACTGCATGTCCGAGTGTCTCTACATCACCCGGACTGTGCACTGATGCTGCTATTTGCAGTAATAATGAATAGCTGATCACCACAGTATGTTGCTCTTGGTAGAAAGAAAGTGGCTTAAGCTGCCGCTTTGTTTTTAGAGAGGCAACTGCTTTGTTGGTGTCTTTTCTGGAGACCTTGCTGACACAGACGTGCTGGGTTTGACTCTCAAGACAGCAACTTCACCGAGCTACCAGGCGTGCATGTGTGTGTGCGCGTGCGCCTGTACCTTGCTGAAATATTCTTCAGCAGTCAGAGAGGCCCTGGGAAGTCTTACTCAGCTCTTCCCATCTACCAAGTGCTCAGCAAAGCATGGTGTCAGCTTGCTCTGTGTATCCACTTGTTCCTCACCCTCCCCTAGTCTTCTCTTATTATATGGGCTTTCACATGGCATCAGAATCCTGTTCTGATCTCTCAGGTAATAAATGTCCCTAACTAAGCGGTCAGCAAATCTATCCCAACTGATCCATTTGTTGAACAAGGAGAACAGAAGGCCATCCTCCTCCTCAGCTCCTCCTCCAGCTTCCCTCTAGGGGGTGATGAGAAGATCTAGAAACTCTTAGCTGTCCTCTGTCTCCCCCACTAGCCCTTTGCTATCAATTCTTGCAGGGTGGGGTGGGGTGGGGTGGAGAGCTCTGCACTACTAGATCCACCTGTCTCCACCCCACCCCACCCTGGAACTATGTTTGGAATGGCACTAGCAGAACAAGGTGAAAGCACATATTTTCATCCCTGGTGCAACTCCGTTGACTTCAGGGGCCTCTTGTGCAGACAGTGCATTTTCTCATCTTTTCTCCTACCAGCCGCGTCTTTCTTTCATTCTTTCTTTTTCTTTTTTAAGTAAATGGAATAAAAATCTCCATTAGCTCCGGAATGGCCACCGCTTGAGTAATAGTTTGTGAAGGTGAAACTAGGAGCAAAAGGAGCTGTGGCAACTTCACAGCCAGGTGGTGATGACTTCTTGTCTGTCCTGTGAAGGGCTTGGTGTGAGTGGAAGGCTGGTGAATAAACAGCTATGCTCCAGCTGTGGGTGCTAGAGAATGTGCCCTACGTTATGAAGGCGAGAACCATCCATTCACTAGTGATTCCTTTGCCTTCCTATTTCACTTTTTTCTCTATTGTCTTTTCCTTCTCTCATTCTATTTCTTCTTTCACTTGTCTTTCCTTCCCGGGTCAGAACGCCTACTGAATGGGAGCCTCTTGTTAAAAAGCCACCCTTGGGGCCCTGAAACCGGGGAGGGGTAAGGGAGGCTCCACTCGTTCAGACTGTTTCCCTGACTGGGGGAAGCAAGGGAGTACGTTTCCTCAGCTGCTGTCTGTCCAGTCATTCTGCTTGTGGAAACGTCTCTGTTTTGTCTGTGTCCCTTCCTAGGCTGCACCTCCTGTGAGTGGGTCTTGTTGTCTCTGTTTCATGGTCCTTAAGTAGCTCTTATAAAATACAGGCTGCATGTAAATATAGAGACAGAAGTGGGGTGTGGCGCTCCCAGGGGCAGGATGTTGCTGTCCATCTCTGGCTCCAGATGTTTCCAACCCCTTGGAGTAAGCCAACTCTATTGAAACATTCACACGCTAAACAACTCCTCCAGCCCCACATCCCAGCCCACACCATCGTGCTAGAGAGAATGACTGAGGCTTGGAGATATTTTTGTTCTCTATAATTGAAATCTCTGTAATTTGTTTCTGGGTTTGGGATTCTTCTTGGGGTTTTTGCAGTGTGTTTCTGGGAATATTCTCCATCTCTGTATTTCAGTTACAGTAAAATTTGAGACTAAATACCTCTTTTGGGTCGGTCCTTCTCTCCAGTGGGAGGAAACTAACAAAAATAATACTGTTAAGAAAAGACATTAGAAATTGGAAACTCAACTGTCACACCCAGGGCCCATGTGTCAGGGCACCAAACAGTGTTGAATCTCTCTCTCTGCTTACACTAGGACATGGTTTTCAAACATGATTCCAAAGCCGTTTTGTCCCAGCCACACTGATTAGTCAAACTGTTCAAAAGCAGTTCAGAGGAAGTATTTAAACCTGGTTCCTACTATTGGTGTAAAATCCTGTGTAGTTGGGGCTTTTGTCCCAGGTTTTGTTCTGAGCCAGGTGGGGCAGCAAAACTAAACTAAACTCCAAAGGCCACTGTTTCAGGCTCTCGCTACTGGAGAATGGGAGTTTCTGTCTTTAGGACTGGCTGTTTCTTATCAAGATTTACCCAAATGCCCCTCTTCCCAGCTAAAGCCTTTAAAGGTGAGGAGAAGGCAAAGCCCTTGTCTCCACAGCAGCATGCTCATCATCTCTGGAGGACAGGACTGCTTGATTTCTCTATATAGATCTGTGGGCCATAGGGGCCCTGATGAGCTCAGCCCAACGGCACCTCTGCAGCCACACAATACATGGCCCTCTTCCTCCTGCCTGTGTTTGGTGTGTAATCTACTAATGAGGGATGTGTAATCTACTAATGAGGCAGTTCCAGGGGCCTGCAGCTCCCCTCATCTCTGGTATGGAGGTTCAGCCCACAGAGACAACACATCCCAGGATTAGCTGGGGATGAGGCATTGCAGGCTGGGACCTACCATCTCTGCAAGGCTTTATTCAATCATAGAATCATAGAATATCAGGGTTGGAAGGGACCTCAGGAGGTCATCTAGTCCAACCCTCTGCTCAAAGCAGGACCAATCCCCAACTAAATCATCCCAGCCAGGGCTTTGTCAAGCCTGACCTTAAAAACCTCTAAGGAAGGAGATTCCACCACCTCCCTCGATAACCCCTTCCAGTGCTTCACCACCCTCATGGTGAAAAAGTTTTTCCTAATATCCAATCTAACCTCCTACACAGCAATGTGAGACCATGGCTCCTTGTTCTGTCATCTGCTACCACTGAGAACAGTCTAGATCCATCCTCTTTGGAACCCCCTTTCAGGTAGTTGAAAGCAGCTATCAAATCCCCCTTCACTCTTCTTTTCTGCAGACTAAACTACCCATTGAGCCCGACGATCTAGCCAGCTTTCTAGCCACCTTATAGTCCATTCATCCAGCCCATACTTCAACTTGTTGGCAAGAATACTGTGGGAGACCGTATCAAAAGCTTTGCTAAAGTCAAGGAATAACATGTCCACTGCTTTCCCCTCATCCACAGAGCCAGTTCTCGTCATAATCAGTCATTATCTAGTATTAGATGAAGGCAGCTGCAGTCTTGGTGCTCCCAGCAGTTACCAGATGTGGCCCTTGGTTAAGGCTGGCCGTGAGCTAGGGTGAGCTGTGGTAGTGATTGTTGCAGGTCTCTCTCCCATCCTCTCTCACTGAGTCAAGGCTGCCAGTCCCGCTCCCTGCAGCCAGTTCAGATGATTTACAAGGTGCCGCTTGTCTCCCTGCAAACCCTGAGGAGAGGCCACCAAACTCATTTTTCTGCTGACCTTTTACAGCCATTCCCAGTTAAAATGAGTTTTCATCTTCCAGGTCGGGCCAGTTTGCAAAATGCAGCAAGCGTGATGAGCTCAGGCAGCTGCAGCAGACATTCCTGCCCTTCTAAAGGCCCATAAAGGAGAGTTTAATAGAGAATTCATACTGCCTCCCACCCCTTTCCCACTCCTCTTCCTCCCCCCATTTCTTGGCTTTTAGGTGAGCAGAAACCAGGCTGCTCCTGCTGATGGGGGGGGGTTTTCTGTCTTAGTGCACAGCAACTGCAGTTTCCCAGCTCAGCTCCACTGCCTGCTAAGAGCTCAGTCACAAATCAAGTAGAAAGTGCCCCTTAGCATGACACCCCACCCCCGAGAGAACCCCTGAGCCAGGTGCTCCATTGTCCGGTGGAGCTCTCCTACCGGTGAGTCCCCATGCCTGCTCCAAGGACAAGAGATGGAGTGCTCCAGTGGATAAGGCGCCGGACTTGGGATCCAGGAGATCTGGCTTCGTGCTCTTCCACTCACTGGTTGTGTGATCTTGGGTGAGACACTTCACTTTTCTGTGCCTCTGTTTCCCTCCCACCCTTCAGCTGTCTTCTTTATTTAGACTGTAGGCACTCCAGGACCATGACTGTCTCTTGCCATGTGTTTGTACAGGCTGTAGCACAATGAGGCCTTGATCTAGTTGGGACACCCGGGGCTACTGTGACACAAATAAATCATAAGGATGAAAAATGTCAATTTTTCCTTCTATTTACAAACTGATCTTCAGCATTTTACCTGGCCCTCCCGGGCGGGGCACCCTACTAACACCTAATATTCTGCAGCAAAGGATTCAGACGCTGGATTTTGGCTATGCTATTTTTAATGCCTTGGCCAGAGGCCACGCTAATTGGATCAGTCCCGAGGCACCTGATTTCTCTTGGTGCAATACCCAGGCTGCTGGGCACACTACATGGGCCCTCTGTCAGTGCTTGTGCCAAAAGGCCCCCTCTAAGCAGGCCCCAGGCCAGAAGACGCTTTCAGATGATTACTATTTTACTGAACAAGTTGCATTTTGGATACACACTTTGGATACGATCATGCACACAACTGAGAGAGAGAGAGTGAATTGAAGCCGGTGGCAAATTCTGAAACCCCATTCCTTCCCCCAGCAACGAATGAGGCTCCAGGGTCAGCCCAGGCCCCTCTTGGCTTGCATCTCTGTACTCTGTCTCCCTCACCTTCATCCCCTGGTGCCATTCCTATGCTCTGAAGGGGACAGCTACATCCCACCCCACTGGGTGGGTCCGTCCTATTGATGTCGTGGCGGGGGTCATGTCATATTCATGCCCTAGCGCATTTACTGAGCTCTTCCATTTGAATTTCACCCCCCAGGAACGGTCAGTTTCATTGCACTCTTTTATTTACAGAAAACACAGCGATAAAGCATTAATTTTGTTTGTTTTTAGCAAACCGCCCGATCAACTAATTTAATTTTTTTTTTTTTGGCACAAAGAAATGTCACAGGTGTTACCAAACAACCATGGATCAGCAACCAACTGACTGCCCAGCCCAATAACACAACTTAAACGAACAGACGTATCGAAACGAGATTGAAAAATGAGGAGGTTATTCCACATTCAGCTAACAGCATAACCTGCTCAGAACTGGGAGGCAAGGGGAATTATTCTCGAGGGGACACCACCATTCATAAATTATATATATATATATATATATATATATTTATCTCTTACATCGTAAAAGTAAACAGTGCAAAAGTACAGTACCCCGGGTACCCTTCAGTATGGAAAGCTTGAAGCTTGTTTTATACAGTGTGTGTGTGTGTGTGTGTGTGTGTTTTGTAAACATTGTTACCCAGCCGCACTTCTAGCTCTTGCTCTGAGACACCCCATGCCCTTACGTCCAAAGCGCACCATGAGCGGGAGCTGTCTCCTCGCCGTAATGCCTTTGAGATTCCCATTCAAGATTTAGTGCAAATTTTGGAGAGAGAGAGGGAAAAAAATAAAATCAAATAAGGCAACAGTTAGAAACAGTCCGTATCAAAAAGAGAGCGCAATGCCTGGGTTACGAGAAGGGCAGAAAGTCCCTCTCTTCCACCAGGCTGATGGAGAGGTTCTTCAGCTCTTCCTCTGAGCCCACCATTTTGTAGCCAAGCTGCGCCAGCACCTGCTGGCAGGCGTTCTGAGTAAACTCCACAATCTCGTAGGAGAGGCGGAACCGCCATTTCTCTGCTGTCGCTGCCGAGTTCCGGACGGTCCCATACTTGTGTTTGGCTGAGGACCTGTCCCCTCTTGTATTGTTTTGTATCCATCGCTCGACGTTGCTGTCCATGGGAATACCCAGGAAACCGTAAATCTCCTCAGTCTTTTTCATGGGATTTCTGGCCAGGTCTTCGTACCTTACCAGCATGTATTTGCCCTTAAGCCAAGGTGGTCGGTTTAATCCAGTGGATACAGAGTTCAAGAAGTCCTCGCAGACCGTGGTGAGCTGGGTCACATCCAGGTTGTAGGGCTTCCTACCAGTACCATCCCAGATCCTCCAAAGCCTGTAGGTGTCTCGGAAGGTCTCGCTTCTGGAAGCCAAGATACCTCTGGGGTCCCTCACCAGCTGTATAACCTTCAGGTTTAGTCTGGGATCCTCCACCAAGGCTCTGAGGTCACTGACCTCCGGCACCCGCACTGTTTTGATGGCCACATGCCCATGCTCTTTGCATGACTCAGTGGCCAATGTCAGGTTCAAGGTGCCACACTTTTTCACACAGTCCCCTTCCTCCAGGTGGATATCAATGGGCCCCAGTGATTCACAAACAGGCGGCGAGCACAGGGCCTTGCTGGCGCCCCTGCGGAACAGCCGGTCCGTCGTATGGTTCACCGGCTGGGGTTTGATGTAGTTCTCGAGAAAGTAGAGGTCGCAGTCATAAAGGCTCCTCAGCAAGTCTCTGCTAGCGCCCAGCATGACCCGCCTGTCAGTGGTGCTCTTGCTCTGGGTCAACTTTGGGATCAAGGTGTACTGGACATGGTAGAGGGGCTCAAATAAATAGAAGACATCAAAGTGCTGGTTAAACAACTGTCCAACAAAAGAGGAGCCACTCCTGGTGGTGGCCAGGATCAGAACGTGCGTCTTTCTGGAGAGGTTATAAGCAAAGGTTGGGCTCTCGTCACATAGCCTGTCAGCCGACTCAGTCTCTTGGCTCAGGCTGCAGTTCATGGGATTGGGGATGGGGCAGCTGTGGAAGGACTTGGCTGTGAAGGTTCGGATTGCCGTGTACTGGATCGCGATGGATGCCAAGGCTAGTAGGAGGACAGCCTTCCAGGAACATTGCATGGCTGGTCACCTTCATGGAGCTTCTTTTCAGGTTGTCTTAGTATCTGCAACACAAAGAGAGGTCACTAGATGAACAGAGAATATTGCTCAGGACCCGCGTATTCCCTGCACTGAATGGAGGTTGGACTGTGAAATGACAAATAAGGCCAGTAAGCATGCTATCAAGGTGGATATCAGCCATAACCATGTGGCTCAGGGAGTCATTCCCATGCTACGCACCTCCCTATCCTGTCCCATCAAGATGAATGAACATTAAGGCACACCCTGCTAGCCTCTGAAGCCATATCCACAGAGAACTTCAACCCAGGAAATAGGGTCCTTCCTGCATAAAATGTATGGCTCTCAGCTCCCTCTGTGCCTTGCACCTGAGACTGTGGGGAAGGAGGCGAGCAATTGCCCTGGCTACACTATGGACATACCTTCCTGTGCAGTCAGTCCAGGGGAGTTCATGGCAGCTGCGCAAACTCATGGAATCCAATAAACAGGCTGTTTGCTGTGCCATGTATGTAAGTCACCCCATCCATCAAAGTCACTAACACCCAGTCCTGGTAGGAGTGCAAGAACAGGGCGGGGGACCTAGAGACCGAGTGAGTCCATCTTTCTACCAGCTGGCAGGGAAGTAGAGTGACCAGTGTGTGCCAGCATGTGCCTGCTCAGAGTCAGGCAAGTGGCAGCACCTTCACCTCTCTCTCCTAGAGCTGCTAAAGTACCCCCTGGCCAGGGTAGCTTGGTGAACCTGAGTCACTGTGCAGAGCCCAGATTCAAGGGATTTCAGCAAGCTGGATGGGCCCGACACAGCATTGTGGGCTCCCAGATCCAACATGCTTTTCTAGCTGCCAATCCTGCAAACCCAGCCTGGGATCTGACAATCAAACTAGATTCTTGTCTTTTCACACCAGTGATAATGGTTCTGCCATCAGTTGCTGCAGTGCAATCCCACCACTGTCAGATTCTGTTCTCAGTTGGAGTCCCCATGAGCTGGGGCCAATCCTGTGCCTAGATACTACGGTATTGGGCATATTAGAAATAACACGCATACAGCACACGTTCTCCCCCTCTCTGGGCTATCAAGAAAGACACCACCACAGACCGAATGCAAGGCACTTTGCTGATACATGGCAGAGCTCCTGGAGCTGGGCACATTCCTTTCACTGTCAATGGGAGCTAGAGCCCAGAATGAGCAGCTCCCTAGAAACAGCTAGAAAAATGGATTGTGGCTGATGTGGGTGCAGGGCTTGAGGGCAGCCATGTGGCCACGTGCTCCAATACAGACATGACAACAGGGGATATTTGCCAGGAGTGGAGGATGACTGATTGAGGCAGTGGAGGGAGATGGTTTTCCTGCTTCTGCTCACTGCAGCAAATAAAACTGCTGAAAGACAGTTTATGCTGGAGGCCACTGAACTTCCCATCTAGAATCATAGAGCCAGCAAACAGAGCTGTAAACAGGGGAGTTTGAGGGGGAGTTCTGTTCGAGGAGAAGGTATTTGTAGGTATTTCTATTTGTAGAGGCTGGTAGGGGAAGTCTGCTGGGAGAGAAGCTGAGCCCTGATTAGAGGGCGGGGCTTCTCTGACTAGGGGTCCTATAAAGGTAGCCAGCCAGTCAGGCAGCAGCACAGACAGCTGCAGCGGCATAGAAGCCAGCAAACAGAGTTGTCAACAGGGGAGTTTGAGTGGGAGCTTGCAAGGGGAGTTTGTGGGCAAGACTAAGAGAACCAGGCAGAGGAACAGACAGGGTAGTGAAGTCTGGCAGTGTTTTGGTGCTCGTTGGGGGGTTTGTTTTGCTTTGGGTGGTGTTGGTTTGGTTTGTGTTTCCCGGACTAACAGGACTTAGGTGAGAAGGCTATGACAGATACAGAGGCAGCAGTGGGAGTGACTCAAGCAGTGAAAGACACAATGAAGATGACTGGATGTAGAAGCTGTGGCATGTACAAGATCCTGGAGGGGGTACCTGAAAAGAGTTTCGTCTGCATGAAGTGCTGCCTGATAGAGCTGACGGAAGAAAAGATCCGAGGCTTGGAGATGCAGGTGGAAACTCTGGTTGAGTTTAGAAGGAGGTTTGAGTGGATGATGGAGCAAAGACATGAGGAGGCTGAAGGGAAAAGCTCAGACTTGCAGATGGAAGCAGAACCAAAGAACTCTGAGGGGAGACTGCTGGGCGAGGAAAGTGGACAGTGGAGGCATATGACTAACAGAACCAGGCAGAGGAAAAGATGGGCTAGTGAAGGAGAAACAGAGCTCAGGAATAGGTTTGCAGATTTGGAAAATGAAGAAGGGGCACAGCAGGTGGTCACTGAAAGTGAGAGGGCAAAGAAGAAGAGAAGAGCAGCTAGTCCTATAGGAAGAGGGCAAGAATCAATGGAGATAACACCAAATATGAGCCCCAGGAGGATACGGGATGGGTTGCAGAGAATTGCAAGGGACAATAGGAATCGAGAGGACTTGCAGCCAGAGGGAACAGGGGATAGACTGAAGAATCGCACCATCATCAGGAAAAGGCAGGTCTATGTGATTGGGGACTCCTACTGAGAAGAATAGACAGGCCTGTAACCAGAGCTGATCCAGAGAACCGAAGAGTGTGCTGTCTGCCGGGTGCTAAGATATGGGATGTGGACCTGAGGCGGAAGAGGATCCTAATGGGAGCAGGAAAGAATCCACTGATTGCCCTTCATGTGGGAACAAATGATACGGCTAGATTCTTGCTGAAACGTATCAAGGGAGACTATGCCAGGCTGGGGAAGACGCTTAAGGAAATCGAGGCTCAGGTGATCTTCAGTGGGATTCTGCCTGTTCCTAGAGAAGAGCAACAAAGGTGTGACAAGATTATGACTATCAACAGATGGCTCAGGAAGTGGTGCTATAAGGAGGGCTTTGGGATGTATGGCCACTGGGAAGCATTCATGGATAGAGAACTGTTCTCTCGGGATGAACTTCACCAGAGTAGGAAGGGAAATAGACTTCTAGGATGGAGGCTGGCACAACTGATCAAGAGAACTTTTAAACTAGGAATTTGGGGGAGATGGTTGGGAGATGTCCAGGAAATCTCCACGCCGGATTTTAACATTGAGAGGGAAGAAAACAAATTACGAAAGGATACAGCCGTGGGTAGGAGAATGGACATAAGGAGGAATAGTAGTGTACATACCAGTCTAATAGGTGATACTGGCGGTAGAATGTCTGTGCCTAATCGGGTAAAGAATGTGAGCGAAGCCAAACGGCAATAATTAAGATGTTTGTACACTAATGCGAGAAGCCTAGGTAACAAAATGGAGGAACTAGAGCTACTGGGGCAGGAAGTGAAACCAGATATTAAAGGGATAACAGAAACATGGTGGAATAGTAGTCATGACTGGAGTACAGGCATTGAAGGGTATGTGCTATTTAGGAAAGACAAAAATAAAGGCAAAGGTGGTGGAGTAGCATTGTATATCAGTGATGACATAGACTGTAAAGAAATAATAAGTGATGGAATGGATAAGACAGTCTGGGCAAAAATCACATTGGGGAAGAAAGCTACTAGAGCCTCCCCTGGGATAGTGCTTGGGGTATGCTGATTTGGATATGAATAGAGACCTCTTTAATGTTTTTAATGAAGTAAATACTAATGGGAATTGTGTGATCATGGGAGACTTTAACTTCCCAGATATAGACTGGAGGACAAGTGCTAATAGTAATAATAATAGGGCTCAGATTTTCCTGGATGCGATAGCTGATGGATTCCTTCACCAAGTAGTTGCTGAACCAACAAGAGGGGATGCCATTTTAGATTTGGTTTTGGTGAGTAGTGAGGACCTCATAGAAGAAATGATTGTAGGGGACAAACTTGGTTCGAGCGATCATGAGCTAATTCAGTTCAAACTAAATGGAAGGATAAACAAAAATAGATCTGTGACTAGGGTTTTTGATTTCAAAAGGGCTAACTTTAAAATATTAAGGAAATTAGTTAGGGAAGTGGATTGGACTGAAGAACTTGTGGATCTAAAGTCAGAGGAGGCCTGGGATTACTTCAAGTCAAAGTTGCAGAAACTATCAGAAGCCTGCATCCCAAGAAAGGGGAAAAAACTCATAGGCAGGAGTTGTAGACCAAGTTGGATGAGCAAGCATCTCAGAGAGGTAATTAAGAAAAAGGAGAAAGCCTACAAGGAGTGGAAGATGGGAGGGATTAGCAAGGAAAGCAACCTTATTGAGGTCAGAACATGTAGGGTTAAAGTGAGAGGCCAAAAGCCATGTAGAGTTGGACCTTGCAAAGGGAATTAAAACCAATAATAAAAGGTTCTGTAGCCATATAAATAAGAAGAAAACAAAGAAAGAAGAAGTGGGACCGCTAAACACTGAAGATGGAGTGGAGGTTAAGGATAATTTAGGCATGGCCCAATATCTAAACAAATACTTTGCCTCAGTCTTTAATGAGTCTAATGAGCAGCTTAGGGATAATGGTAGGACGACAAATGGGAAGGAGGATATGGAGGTAGATATTACCACATCTGAGGTAGAAGCCAAACTTGAACAGCTTAATGGGACTAAATCGGGGGGCCCAGATAATCTTCATCCAAGAATATTAAAGGAACTGTAAAAGCAGCAAAGAGTCCTGTGGCACCTTATAGACTAACAGACGTATTGGAGCATGAGCTTTCATGGGTGAATACCCACTTCGTCAGATGCATGTTATGGAAATTTCCAGAGGCAGGTATAAATGTGCAAGCAAGAATCAGGCTAGGGATAACGAGGTTAGTTCAATCAGGGAGGATGAGGCCCTCTTCTAGCAGTTGAGGTATGAACACCAAGGGAGGAGAAACTGCTTTTGTAGTTGGCTAGCCATTCACAGTCTTTGTTTAATCCTGAGCTGATGGTGTCAAATTTGCAAATGAACTGAAGCTCAGCAGTTTCTCTTTGAAGTCTGGTCCTGAAGTTTTTTTGCTGCAGGATGGCTACCTTTAAATCTGCTGTTGTGTGTCCAGCGACATTGAAGTGTTCTCCTATAGGTTTTTGTATATTGCCATTCCTAATATCTGATTTGTGTCCATTTATCCTTTTACGTAGGGACTGTCCAGTTTGGTCGATGTACATAGCAGAGGAGCAATGCTGGCGTATATTACATTGGTGGATGTGCAGGTGAATGGACCAGTGATGGTGTGGCTTGGTGTTCACTCCCTTGGTGTTCACACCTCAACTGCTAGAAGAGGGCCCCATCCTACCTGATTGAACTAACCTTGTTATCCCTAGCCTGATTCTTGCTTGCATATTTATACCTGCCTCTGGAAATTTCCACTACATGCATCCGACGAAGTGGGTATTCACCCACGAAAGCTCATGCTCCAATACGTCTGTTAGTCTATAAGGTGCCACAGGACTCTTTGCTGCTTTGACAGATCCAGACTAACACAGCTACCCCTCTGATATTAAAGGAACTGGCACATGAAATTGCAAGCCCATTAGCAAAAAAATGTTAAGGAATCTGTAAACTCAGGGCTTGTACCGTATGACTGGAGAATTGCTAACATAGTTTCTGTTTTTAAGAAAGGGGGGAAAAAAGTGATCTGGGTAACTACAGGCCTGTTAGTTTGACATCTGTAGTATGCAAAGTCTCGGAAAAAATTTTGAAGGAGAAAGTAGTTAAGGACATTGAGGTCAATGGTAATTGGGACAAAATACAACATGGTTTTACAAAAGGTAGATCATGCCAAACCAACCTGATCTCCTCCTTTGAGAAGGTAACAGAATTTTTAGACAAAGGAAACGTAGTGGATCTAATTTACCTCGATTTCAGTAAGGCGTTTGATACCGTGCCACATGGGGAATTATTAGCTAAACTGGAAAAGATGGGGATCAATATGAAAATTGAAAGGTGCATAAGGAACTGGTTAAAAGGGAGATTACAGCGGGTCCTACTGAAAGGTGAACTGTCAGGCTGGAAGGAGGTAAGTAGTGGAGTTCCTCAGGGATTGGTTTTGGGACCAATCTTATTTAATCTTTTTATTACTGACCTTGGCACAAAAACTGGGAATGTGCTAATAAAGTCTGCGGATGACATGAAGCTGGGAGGTATTGCCAATACAGAGAGGGACCAGGATATCATAGAGGAAGATCTGGATGACCTTGTAAACTGGAGTAATAGTAATAGGATGAAATTTAATAGTGAGAAGTGCAAGGTCATGCATTTAGGGATTAATAGCAAGAATTTTTGATATAAACTGGGGATGCTTCACTTGGAAGTAACAGAGGAGAAGGACCTTGGAGTATTGGTTGATCATATGATGACTATGAGCCGCCAATGTGATATGGCTGTGGAAAAAAAGCTAATGTGGTCTTGGGATGCATCAGGAGAGGTATTTCCAGTAGAGATAAGGAGGTTTTAGTACCATTATACAAGGCACTGGTGAGACCTCACCTAGAATATTGTGTGCAGTTCTTGTCTCCCATGTTTAAGAAGGATGAATTCAAACTGGAACAGGTACAGAGAAGGGCTACTAGGATGATCTGAGGAATGGAAAACTTGTCTTATGAAAGGAGACTCAAGGAGCTTGGCTTGTTTAGCCTAACCAAAAGAAGGCTGAGGGGAGATATGATTGCTCTCTATAAATATATCAGAGGGATAAATACCACGGAGGGAGAAGAATTATTTAAGCTCAGTACCAATGTGGACACAAGAGCCAATGTGTATAAACTGGCCATTAGGAAGTTTAGACTTGAAATTAGACAAAGGTTTCTGACCATCAGAGGAATGAAGTTCTGGAACAGCCTTCCAAGGGACGCAGTAGGGGCAAAAGACATATCTGGCTTCAAGACTAAGCTTGATAAATTCATGGAGGGGATGATATGATGGGATAGCCTAATTTTGGCAATTAACTGATCTTCAACTATTAGCGGTAGCTATGCCCAAGGGCCTGTGATGGGACGCTAGATAGGGTGGGATCTGAGTTACTACAGAGAATTCTTTCCTGGGTATCTGGCTGGTGAGTCTTGCCCACATGCTCAGGATTTAGCTGATCGCCACATCTGGGGTCGGGAAGGAATTTTCCTCCAGGGCAGATTGGCAGAGGCCAGGGCCGGCTCCAGGCACCAGCTTTCCAAGCAGATGCTTGGGGCGGCAGTCCGAATGGGGCGGCAGTCCGTGTCCCAAGGCGACAATTCGGCGGCAATTCCACTGCTGTTGCGGCAGCAGCAATTCGGCAGCGACTGCTTGGGGCAGCCAAATTGGTAGAGCCGCCCCTGGCAGAGGCCCTGGGGGTTTTTCGTCTTCCTCTGCAGCGTGGGGCACGGGTCACTTGCTGGAGGATTCTCTGCACCTTGAAGTCTTTAAACAACGATTTGAGGACTTCAATAGCTCAGACATAGGTTAGGGGTTTGTTACAGGACTGGGTGGGTGAGATTCTGTGGCTTGCATTGTGCAGGAGGTCTGACGAGACAATCAGGAGGTCAGACCCTTCTGACTTAAAGTCTATGATTCTGTGATTCCTTTGCTACCTCCAGAGCTGGGCCTGGGCCTCTTGGTGGAAGCAGAGCTCGGCAGGAGTCCAGCCTGGTGTTGATGAGGGGAAGCAGCAATGTTTGAGTGCATGCTGAAGCAGGAGACATTCAATTCTGGGGTGGAGACAACTGTTCATAGAACCAAACTATTGGAAAACAAACAACATGAGAACCAACCTGCCACCATCCCTGCTGCCTCCCACATACAAATGGAGGGGGTGCCCATCCCCATTCTCCATCATCCTGCTGTCACAACCGCAGCTACCTGCCCGGCAGCTTATTATTTCATTCTGCTTTATACTTTTTTTGCAGTGATTTCCTCCTTGTTGGCACTGGGGGCAATAACTAGACACGCCTCCGTATTGCAATAATAATAGCTAGCTCTTACACCTGTAGATCTCAAAGACCTTTACAAGGTGGTCAGTATAGTTATTGTACAGATGGGGCAGCAAAGTGATTTGTCCAAGGTCACTCAACAGGCCAGTGGCAGAGTCAGAAATAGAATATACATCTCCTGAGTCCCAATCTAGTGCACTATCCCCTGGGGCACATGGTCTCCCTTACAACAGCTGATGGTGACGATGAGGATGACGACACCTCCTCCTAAATTGTCTGATGTTTTCAGCAGCTTGTGGCAGACTTTATAAGACATGGGCCAGGCAAGGGCCTGATCCTTCCCAGGAGCGTCTCAAAGGGAAACCTAGAAAGTCTGGCAAAAGGGGGTCAGTGGCAGAACCTCCTGGAACCCAGTAGTGAAGGTGGGACAGGGTGTGCAAATGGCAGGGGCAGTGAGGATGTGACACAGAGGCAAGAGCAGGTGAAAGGGGAGCACCATGAGCAAAGGATGGAGAGGCTGAAGAGTAGGAAGTATTTCCTGTGGGTGAGGCTGTGGCCCAGCCCCCTTGAACAGAAGGGTGGCCCATGTGGCCTGCTAGGCCCCCAAGCGATGCAGCATGTTAATATTGGAAACAGGCTTTTAAAATATTTTGAATATTTAATATTTTAAAGTCCTGTTTAATGAGCTGGATAATGTAGGCCCCTCCCCCTCTGCACCCTGGGGTGTCTGTGCTGGTTTGTGGTCTGAACTCACCAGCATCCGCTTGCTCCAGGGGCAGCCCAGCATGCAGCTGATGCTCACCCATATCGGTACCCTGAGCTCAGCCAGGGGAAGAGCATGTACAGGGGCTGGAGCAGAAGGGGAGGGGGGTCAGCCCTGGCCAGCAGCTGCCACAGCTCCCCTGCTCTCCTACATACTATTGTCTCTCATAGCCTTGGCTGCAGCCTGCCACAAAGCATTGGCCCAGCACGCAGCTTTCCTGCTGCCCGCAGGATAATCTGCTCGCTGGTAGAGCAGGTAAATTGGAGACAGCTGTGACGCAATTGATCCTATTCTTCTCTCTTGTGAGTAGCTGTGAACCAGGCTCGGGGCATCTGCTCTCGGTGTATGGATGGGACGGGGCGTGTGTGTGGTATCTCTGTGTACACTGGCATTTGTGTCCATACACGCACAAGGGTGTGTGCACACACAACTAAGTGGTCACACAACCAGATTCTCCTCCATCACTTTGGGGGGGCCTATCTACCCTCCCCTGTCCCAGACGGCTCCCCAAGGAGAGTCTGAAATCAAACTCAGATGGCTAATGCTAACTGCAGTGACCAAGCCAGTCCACCCTGGAGGGTAGCCATGTGGCTTAGATGCTTCCCAGCCTCAACCTTCCCTCTACAAGCTTCCCCGGGGACTCTTTTTCCTCCTGATTTAGTGCCTTACACATACATCTCACAGAACGTGCCTCCGGGTAGCGCTGTGCATTTGTAGCTGCAGCCCTGGGTGCACGTCTCCATCTATGAATAAGGCTCTGTATGTCAGTGCATATGTGTGTCTCTGAATGACTATCTGTATGCCTTTAGCCATGACACACACGATTATGTATGTATGTAGGCCCCCATATGAGCTTGTGTGATCTGCACATTAACAATTAAATTTTGCCGTGATGGGTGCTATAGAAGAACCATAGGCAGATGGGTCTTTGCATGTACCGGTCTCCGTGTCTCTGTGAGAGTATGGTGCACGTGCCTGCATCTTGCTGCCTGTACAGCCATGTGTCTGCATATGCATAAGTGAGATGCCATAGGACTTTGAGGTTCTAATCAAAGTGCTAACCAGTAACTTCAGGTAAAACCAATTTAATGGACCCAGATATTTTCAAATCACCCAGTGATATTAGTAGGTCCCTCTGAGGCTCTCCCCTCAGCCAGTTCCACCTCTTCTTTCCTCTCTTTTATACACACAGACTCACTCTCTGATCCAGAGTAACAGCTCTGTGATTTCCCTGAATTAACCCATTGTTCCTGTACACCTAGCAGAACAGGGAGGCCTGTTTCTCTTTCTCTTTCTCTCTCTCACACACGCTCTCTCTCTCCCCCCCCTCGCGCCCCCCCCCCCCCCCCACGGCATGCTGACCACTAAAACCCAACACCGCCGGCTCCTCTAGTAGCAGCTAAGGGACAAACACTGGGAGGGGATTTCTGAGTTCTAGCAGGGAGCTGAACTGGCCAGGCCAGCTTTAGTATGCAGGGCCTGTTCAACCACAAAGCTTCTGTGGCTTTAGCATATTAAAATTCCTGACAGGCTGGGAAAAGCACAAAGTTCCTGGTGATTTTCCCCCTGAGAGGTTTCTGCTGTTGGCGGCATGTGGCACACCCATCACCCTGACGTGCCTGACTCTCAGGAGAGACTGCGAGCATCATTCACTCTGAAACACAACGGGGGTGGGGGGATGCTTTGGTAAGCATGGAGCCTAGCTTAAACCCCCAGTGTTTTTACTCTTGATTTTATTTAATGACTGAGCCCAGCTCTCATAATCCTACATGAGGCTCGGGCTTGTTTTTCTGGGGGCGGGATGACTTGGAGCATTGGGAATGGGGCAAGGAGCCCTTCACCACCACGTCAAATCCATCCCAACATAGGTGCTGGAACAATTTTTAAAATTGTTAAAATTTAAGCTGAAAGTTATTACCATGTATTTGGTTGTTAGTACTACTTCAAGCCAGGGGTTCAAGCCAACCCCTAGTTCCAGCATCTGTGCATCCCAGGCTGACCGTGACCACAAGTTCTTCCTCTCTGATAGTTGTTTGGTGGCCCCTAGGAGAGAGGAATTGGTGGCTTTCGGTTCAACCCCCCTTGGGCAAGTGTCCATGATCCAAACGTGCACAATTACTAAATTGCGTTCTTCCTGACAGCCTGAGCAGAGGGGATGAGGACTCTAGGGCAGGGCTGAGCCACACTGATGGTGCAAAGCAAAGTGTGCCCTGCCCTTGTCCATATTGAACCTGTTTTGGGGCTAAATAGGAGGATCAGGTCTGGACCTAGCACTTTTCACCAGTGTTAAATATATACCCACACTTTGCTTTAGTACAGTTTTCTGGGCTGCTGCCTGCCAGTGCCGTGCTGTGTCTTGAGGGCAGGGAGATGCAAGATGTATCCATTGGTGATCCTACTATACACTAGCCTTGTGTACTCACATCAGTACTCACCTTGCATAGGGAGGCTGCCCCAGAGGGATCCAGGCACCAATGTATCCATACAGGAAATCTCACAGCTTCTCTATTCTCCTGTCCAACCTCCACCCCCACCCACAGAGAAATCTTTTGGGCCCGCCTATATCCTACCACCTCTTTTCTTGCTTCCTCCAACTCCTCCCATCACAGCCTTCACTTCTGCATGTTCTTCCCGTGCTTCCCCAGCCACACGCCCATCGCACCATTCCAGTTACTAAGGCTCATTGTTCACAATTAGGAGAGATGAAGGGCAAGACCCTGGCTTACTCTCTGCTCCTGGTCCTGTGGAAAGGGAGGCTCACACGCACACGGCTCTCAGGCACAGCAGTGTCTTTGCCAAACAGCCGTATTTAGCTTCAGTTTTCTATATGCAATATCCAAGCAGAGAACTCTCCATTCCCCTCTGGTGGCCACCAGTTCTACTGCGGCCTCCTAAAAGGCTCGGAACTTTCTTTCCTTTCTCCTGGAATATACTGGGGCAGGTGTGTCTTATGAGCGTGGAAAGTGAGGGATATACCAGGCCGGCCACAGCCACACAGAGCGAGGCCAGGTGCTTAGTAGGCTTCCTGAGCCTAGGTTCTGCCACTAGACCTGAATCCTGACCTGCAACCCAGTCGGTTGTTCCGTTCTCGGGTTTCCCAAACACACACATAGTTCTGCTGATGCTCCTCGCTCCTGACCTGCAGCACCCCTTGCTATTTCAGCTATGCCAGGTTGTACTGGGGAGAGGGGGAGAGATTTGTATGGACACACATGTGAGACCGAAAGCAAATCTGAAGCCCAGCCTGGGCAGCACTCTGGGGGAGAGTCTATTGACTGCAGGTGAGTGGCCTGCCTGAATTGTGACCTCTCTGTGCCCCCTTCATAGGACTCAGCACCCACCAGTCTGGCAGGCTGTTCCCGCTTGGCCTGTTGCAGACAGTGGGGAGCTGCTGGGGTGAGGTCTCCAGGATGCCTGGTTTGCATTCTGAAAGAAAGTGTGATGTGTCTTCCCTCCCTTTGTCCAGGGCCAGGCCCTCGTGCCTCCCAGCAGCAGTGCTTGTGTCACAGTTACTTCAGCAAGAGAGCTGGCCCCAGCATCAACAGCCCTATTGCATGCTAGTGGGTCACTGTCAAATCTAGAACAAGCAACTCTCCATCAAGGCCAGCTCAGCGCAGCCAGGGAGAGGTGATTCCCCAGCAGGGACCGGCACAGCACAACACCTACCAGAGCATCTCAAGTGGAAGGCAGGGCCAGTTCAGTGCAGCTCCTACCAGCTGTATAAAAGAAACTCCTCTGCTCTCACTGAAATTGGTGCCCTCTTAAGCAGAGATGCTTTCATCATCTAAGGACTTGCCTGGACATCCCAGCCTCCCCGCCCCCACCCCCCACCCCCAGCAGGGTGACGGTGGGGAGGGTCCACCTCCCAATCCTGCACTGATTGGGTTTAGTCTAACCCCAGCAAGGAGATGGGTGAGTCTTTGCTGCAGCCCCTCCAGATGTAGAGGTGGGATGGGAAGCAGTGAATGAGGAAAGGCAGGCAGCCCCCAGAAAGGCCAGGGGACACTCCTCTCTCCAAGTGGCTTGGCAGGGCTGTGACTGAGACCGCTCCTGGCCCCATGGCACTGCTGTTCCAGACAGTGCTAACCCACCAGCACTGGGGAGCTGCTGGAAAGGGTGGGCATCACTTTCCATACAGTCTTTTCCTGGCCTCCACTTGCCAAACACAGAGCCTACAACCAGGCTGCTGTAACAAACGCCACCAGAGGGGGAGACAGACACACCCCAGCTCACTACACCGAACACACAGCACACCACTGCAGGCACACATGCATGCGCCAGGGCTCGAACGTTCAGAAGGGCTCAGCCCCCATCCGGGCAGCCAGATTTTCAGAATTGCCCAGCTGCCATTTAAGCACCGTAATCAGAAGAGGTCGGCACATTGCACACTGAGCTCTTTTGGAAATCTGCCCATTGGTGTCACAGGGGCAGCAGCTGGGGGCTGAGCACTTACAAGAATCTGGCCCATATTTAGGTGCCTAAATGGGAGCTGAGTTCTTTGGACACTCCAGCCCCACTGGTGGGTGCTCAGAGCTTGGAAATCTAGCCCTGCTTTCTTTTGAAAATGTGGCCTCGCAGGTGTTGCTACACTAGGTTTATTTGTCTAGAATTTCCCGCCATTGCTCTCCCCCACAACGGCAGACATAGGACTGGTGGGTGCCAGAATTGTACACACTGTGTCCTGTGGACCTGCTCCAGGCAGAGTTAGATGATGTGGTGGTAGAAATGCCAGCACCCTGTGTAACTTGGTGTGGCCACTGGTGGAGCTAAACTGCTAGTAGCAGCAGTGGGAAATATAGCCATTGCCAGGGGCAAAGCCTTTCCCAGTCCTGGGAGCCGATGGTGTAACCTCGCCAGGGTTCTCCAGCTCTGGAAGGTGCAGCTTTCCAGGACCTCCCTACGCACTCGTACCCAGCCCCCTCCCACAGCAGGCTACTGTCCCCACCCTTCCTGGCTTTACACACCCTATGTCAAAGCCACCCTCCTTCCAGCTGAGGGAGATGGGGCTGTCTGGAACTGTTTGGTGCTGGAGCTATAGACCCAGGGTTTCCCCTGGGTGGGTGGAGCTCAAGGCTCTATCTCTACCCAGCTGGGGAAGGAGATACTGGGGTGGGGGAGTACAGAGAGCTGTCCCCACCACCTGGGCCTGCATGCTCCCATTGTCCTCTTTATATGTGAGTTGTTTTTACACCTGACAGTGCTATGCGTGGGCTGCATTGCCCCAGTACACCAGCTACAAGCAGGGAGGAGTGACCTTTCATGTGCCAGGAGTGCCCAGCACGTGGACCTGAACTCTGCCCTTCCTTGTCCTTTGTTCATGGCCCTGATCTCCCAACACCTGCCACTACTACCAGAAAGGGCTCTAGGTTAATTCAGTGTTGCCAACTCTTGTGATTTTTTTGCAAGTGAGAGGATTTTTGCCACGGCTGGATCCCATCGTGTGGTGGTGAGGGAAGCTCCAGCCCACTTGGGAATTTCACCCTTGCCTGTGGGAAACCCTTTCTGATTGGTCCCTGCCCCACTGACCCACTTCCTGGGGAAGAGCATCCTATCGGTGCAGCCGCAGGAAGAGCTCACTGCTTCCCCCCACCGCACCTCACAAGAGCCCTCATCAGTCTCATCGGAGAGGAGAAGGAGCAGAAAGATCCCAGCAGCTCAAGGAGGCTCTGCTCCCCTCTTCTCTGCCTCACTGCCATACCCAGCCTGGAAGTGGGAGAAAGACCTAGCTGCAGCCAACCCCTGTCACACCAGGGAGAGAGAATGAAGAACCCCACAAGCTGCAGGAGGAGTAGAGGTGAGACTGGGGTTGTGGACCTGAGCTGGGGGTTGGAGAGACAACCAGAACTGATGCAGGGACTGAAGGGACAGGATTGATTCGGAGGCTGGGTGGACAGAATAAATTGTGGGGCAGAGGACAGGCAGGCGTGGGAGTGAGAGTGCCTGCACAGGGGGCCAGAAATCACCTTGCCCAGTAAATTTGGGATAGTGACCATTGCTAATTGTGAATTCAAAAATCAAATGACAGGCCAAAAACAATACAATTTAAAAAAAAAATCATTTTGGGGCCAATCTCATTATTTTGTGGGCCTGACTCCTGATTTCTGAACCTTTGGGGTTGGCATTCCTTCTCCCTTGACCTCTGAACATTATCCGTGATCACTTCAGGCCCACGCTGTCCCCAGGATGCCACGCAGTGACCAGTGGTAATTGTAGCAGGATGCTCCCAGCCATTCTTGGCCCTGGGATATGGACAGTGCAAATTTTAAAAGCAAAATTCCCCTCCTCACCCCAGATTCCCACTGCCTCATAGGAGGGGGGTTAAAGGCAGTGAAGCACCCATGAAAGGAGGCGGAGGTGGGTGGAAACACCTGCACCCACCTCTCCTGGCTGGCACAGCTACCCTGCTGACAGAGTGCAGGCAAAAAGCCAGCCTGGCAATCCAGGAGATTCAGAGATCAGTGCAGTGAATTAACCTGAATGGTATAAGTGAATTACCCTCAAACAGAGCAACAAGTTGTGGCTGGACACCCCAAAGCCCCTGGGAGGGAGTCCCCGAGCTAGGCATTCTCTTAACAAGTTTGATGCTACTGACTTGCTTTTAAAGCTCCATAATGGGAGTGCACAGCTGTATGCTCCGATCATGGCTGATCTCACAAACTAAGCAGGTTGCATCTGGTCAGTAGAAAACGCAAGCTGCTGCAGTGATTGATGTAGGGGATATTCCGCTCTCTGAATCTGCTGAGCCCAATGTTCCAGCCTGGTGCTAAGGGATGCTGTGCAGCTGGAGGTGCTGTCAAATGTCCTGTGATCATTCAAGAGCTCATGTCACTTCTTTGAAGGTGGGGTGTGTCTCCCACGCATCACCCTATGTCCTGATCACATCCCAATGCAGGTTAGTCCACTCTGCTGCCTTAAATTCCCTCGGTATACAGAAATCCTTTTTCCCCTGCCCTAAAAGGTTGTGTAGTATTGCTGTGCAGCTACCTTACTTGTTGCTCCTCCCAAAAGGTGGCTGCACCCCGTGCGAGTGAAGTAATTCCTGTGGTCTGTAAAGTACTTTGGATTCCTCTGGAGTGGCATATGCTTTAAAATTGAAGGTGTTAATACACTATTATTTTTATTATTATTGCTGTTAGGGAGGTTACTGAAGCTCCTGGGGGTTACGTTTTGTGGTTGCTCTCTCCTCTTTTGGTGTGTCACTGAGGCTGCTCGCCTCTCTCTCCCTCTCACTATTTCATGCTCTTGGCTTTGCTAGCCGGATTTGGGTGCCCCAGCCTCTTTCAGCAGCTCCTGCCTTCCCATCTATGCAATCCCTATGAAATAAAGGGCTGTATTGAGGCCCGGCTCACTGATGAAAATAGGGCTAGCGAGGAAAGGAGATGGGGGGAAGGAGAAGATTCAGACAGCCACCAGGTGGAGAGGGACTGCGCGGTTAGGGCAAAGGGTTGGAAGCCAGAGGCACCTGAAGACAGTGGAGATGTCGCATCACACCATGCGCAGCCCTACTGAGACCCAAAATAAAAGCCAGCCACCTTGCTGACAGCCTGTTGCTGCAGCTGAGGGAAGGAGTGAAGCAGGAGCCCTTCACTCCTATCCAGTGGAGCCCTGCACCTCTCCCACCACAGTGGGTCTGGATGGGGACTGACCCCTCTCTGTAGGTGTGCAATGTTGCCACCAAACATTGTGTCTACCCCCAAAGCTGATCACAATGAACAAGTCTGTTTCCATGGAAACCATAGAGTGACTCAGGACTTTGGGACCAGCTTGGATCATGATTGTGAATATCAAATGCTCAGGGAGATGTAGGGTCCTGTAGTCGGAGAACGAAAGGGACAGCGGCATATGAACTGCAGTGCCGACACACCCCTGGCAGGCAGTTACGTACACACACTTACACAGATACACAGGGTGGTGCACACGCACAACCATATAAAATCCACTCCACCAGTCTACAGCCACGAGCCAAACCCCTTCCTCTGACACTGGCGTTACTGCAGCAGCTGGGAGTCATTAGTGCAGTAGGCTTCTCTGGGGGCACGCACCCAAAAACCCAGACCCACCCCAAGGCCTAGCCACACTTGTGCACAGGGGCCACACCCACCCGTACCAACCATTATGCCCTTGCTGCAGTTCCCTTTCCCTTTACACAGTCTTAGCCCAGCTGCCCTACCCCTGACCCTGTAACTAAGAATAATTCAGTAGCACTGTCTCATCATAGCACCTTCCATCCCTGGAGCCCAACACTCTCTCCAGGCAGGGTGAAGTGGTACTATCCCTATTTTGCAGAGAGAGAAGCAGAGACATGGAGAGACCAGCAGTGCCTCTTCATGGCGCTGGCCCGTTAACGGGCCAGCAGGGCTCTCACTTCGCAGGGCTGTTTCAGTAGGAGCTCACCGCTCAGCCACAGCAATTAAGTTGTAGGATTGCAAAACCAAGACCAGCAGGGACCAGCAGTCTCTGGTTCTGCTGCTTCTCGACACCCCGTGGTTGAAGAATGACTTTGTTTCTTAAAACAAACTGTTGAGGCCATTCAGGCAGGGGAGACGGGGTCTTGATGGGGTTTAATTCTGAGCACCAGGCTCAGCCACAGTGCCTTAGTCAGATTTGAGTCTCTGGAAATCTGTAGGGCCATTGGGGTGACATACGGCCACCTGGGACAGCTCTGCTGGAGCTGTTAGTATCTCCCTCTCCAAGCTGTGCCCCACACTGCTCTGCAGGAGCAAAGGGGGCTCAAACTGGGAAAGCTGGTCTTAAAATAACAGGAAGGAGCCATTTCCTACCCACCCCTTACTGGTGGCAGACATCCACCTCTAGGACTGCAGGGGACCCAAGCATGTGCAGTATCTGTCCCAGCAGCTAGGCACAGCAAGACCAGTCAAGATGGAAGTGGGGAGGTGTCCCATATTGCCATGGAGTAGTCTTGCCTCTTCTTTAGTCCCATAGGAATACAGCTTCTCTACAAATCCCAGCAGGGTCAACGCACCCTTCACTTTCCTGAAGTGCTAAGGTGAGCACCATGCAGTCCTCTGGGTGCGGGCCCTTCAAATGGGACCTTAAAAGCTGAGCACCTGTCTATTCCGTGTGAAAGATTCCATGGCACCTTTCCTAAGGGTAGGGCGTCCTTGCTCTAAACCTTCCTTACTCTTACGTAGTGCATTGTTCATCCACCAAGCTGCCTCCTCCACCCCAGAGGTGGCTGTGGGATCCTTTAGGATGAAAGGCACCATCAGAATGTACAGTAGGACAATGTGCCCCCCCCCTTGAAATCCTCCATGCTGGTTTCTGACTGTAATGAATTTTTTTTTTAAGAGCCATATTTTTCCTGGCACAGGCATTTTGAGCTAATTAATTGTTGGCAACAAACTCCAGCCTCAACCAACCCAAACGTTTTCCTATCACAACAATCAACCTGTATCTAGTTAAACCTCTGCACAGCATCCGCCTTTCAGTCTGTAACTGTCTGGCTATGCCTGGTACAGCTTCTCCTGGCTTCCATCTTTCTCTGAACTGTCCTCCAGCCCATTCTATAGATTCACACCAGGAGCTTCTCTGGCTATTTGAAAGCTCATTATAACCTCTTTACAGCAATGCCCTCTTTCTATCTGTCTGTCCCATGACCAATTTGTTCATAGGGGCATCCGTTCATGATATTTCAGTGGGTGATGCTTTTATCCCAGCAGTTCTCATCTCCTCCCTGGGACCCCCATGAGGTAAGAAAGCAGCATTGTCCCCATTTTACAGATGGGAAACTGAGGCATAAAGAGTCTAAGTGACTTGCCCAAGCTCGCACAGGGAGTTTCAGGGCATAGCAGGGACTAGAACCTGGAACTCCACTGAGCCATCCCTCCTCCCCCTGCTTCCCCTTCTCAACAAATATTTGGGTCCTTCAAAAGCCCAACCCCTTAACTATTCAGCATTCCTGTACGGAATCTCCATTTTAAAAAGTCCCTCAGTTTACACTAGGCTGGGTATTGGTGAGAGCTTTTCCCTCAACCTCCTTGTCCCTCACCTGTTTCAGGTAGTTCAGACCAGCTTGGGACTAAAGGATGCTCCTGCATCCAGTTATATAAGCAACTGATTGTTTCTAGCCTCTAAAGTCCTTCCAAGAACTACAAATACCCAAGCAAACCAGACACAGCTGCACAAAGGGACAGGGAGTCTGGCCTCCTTGTGGTATTAGGGAAACTATTCCAAACAATGGCGATCATTTGTAAAGAAAAGGAAGTCTTCACCGAGGCTTGTTTCTACCGCCAGGTTTTGATCAAGAGGTTGCTAAAACCCACTTGTAATTGCTTCCCCTTTTGCCCCAGAGGGAGCTCCTAAGGGTTAATATCCCAGGACTGGTGCCAGTGTGGACCTGTGAATAGAGGAAATCCAAATCCGGCAGGAGAAGGGTCTGTGCAGAGAGAACAAAGGTCTGAGAATGGAATGGAATAGGAATGGCTGGAGAGATGACTCCGCCTAGGCACCCCAAGTGATTTTTCGTTACCCTGGAAAGTTGTGGCAGGTAATGCTACGGAAAGGGTTGCAAGAGCGGGAGAGTAGATAAATAGCAGACACCCCATGACCTTTGGGGCAGGTAGGAAGAAGGAAGTAGCCAATGGGGCATTCCCATGGAACCCTGCCCAGTGCTTGGTATGGCTGGGGAATAGGAAATCTTCCTACCCTGCAGCCCCATGCCTTTACTCTGGGGAAGAAACGGCACAGTTCAAGTGCCCAGGATTTCTGCACAAGAAAGAAATCCGCTCCATGGGAGTCTGAAGTCTTCTGCCCTGTGTGACCTCAATGCAGCCTCCCAGCTCAGCACAAGGCAGGCACTTACTAGCATTTTGGTACAGTTGCTAGCGTTAAGGGTGATAAGTAAAGCGCCCCCGCCCCACCCTCTAAGCACCCATCACTGAGCCGCCTCACTGCCCTGAGTGGGAACCATCCACCAAACACTGATGCCACCCTTTTAAATTGGTATCATCCCCATTCCTCTCCCCTCAATGGGAATTGCCTCCCCATCCCTTTGCTAAGGGATTTCTTCCACCGAAATACCTGGCCATGGCCTGTGACAGGCTACTGGCTGGCTGGACACCCTGGTCTGAGCCAGCACAGCAAAGCCCATGTTCAAGTGCAGTTTCCCTCCTGCAAAAATGGGGATCAGCCCTTGCCTCCGCCGCCCCCCCCCCCCCAGTACGGGGGCTCAGCTCTCACACCCTACACACTGCCCCCCAAAATGGGGGCTCAGTCCTGGCCCCCCTGCACTGGCCCCCCCAATGGGAGTCGCCCCCACGCACCGTTGCTGGCTCTCCTGGGAGGAGCAGCCGGTGAGCTCTGCTCAGCTGCCCGGGAAGGAGGGGGTCGCACATCCGTGCCCAGCCCGCCCCCGCAGGAGCCGGAGCGGCCGGGTTCGCCCCCATCCACCTACCTGGGGATGAAGTGCGGAGCCGCTCCGGGCGCAGCGGCAGGAACTCCCCGCAGCTCATTGAGCCAGGGCGGCTGCTGGCCCCGTCCTCCAGCCGCAGTTCAGGCTCCCTCCGTCCCGGCGAGCAGCAGCGGCGGCAGCATCCTTCCTGGCGGGCTGAGCCCTCGCTGGCCCCTCTGCATGGCCCAGGGGGCAGGCTCAGGCGGGAGAGCCCCGCAGGCTCGGCTCCGGGGGTCCCTGCTGCCCTGCCCCCTCCTGCTGCAGCCAAGGGGAACAGCTTCTACAGAGCCGGGCACAAGTTGCCCCCCTTCCCTGGCTGCTCTGGGGCGGACCAGCCTCCCCCGGTCACTGAGAGAGAGAGCGAGAGAACCAGGCACCTGGGGGGCGCTTCAGCAGGGGCTGCAATGGGGACTCATGCCTGTAACAAGCAAGGTAAATCCTACTGCTGCCTGTGCGGAGACCTCAGGGAAAGCAGCAAACAAGGCATGGGGGGCAGGTCCCACTGTCCACGCCCCTCCAGCTCAGCTCCCTCCTGCCCCCCTTGCAGCCCCTGAGTCCCTCTTCCAGCACAGCAAAGTCCAGGATGTGAGGGCAGAGCCTCTCTCTCTTTTCCTCCTTGCACAGCTTTTCTCAGGCTGGCAGCTGCTCTGGGCTTGAGCTACAACTGCACAACAAGCAGCCTGCTCACTAGAGCCAAATATGCAGCCAGCCCCCCTGTCTCGCTCTGTCATCATCCCCACCCGTCTCTAGGGTTAGTGCACAGCCCATGCTCTGCACTGCCTCAGTAGGTGAAACATCCCCGTTCCAAATCTCTAGTCTGGCTTCCTTCCTTCTACTTTCAATGGAGATTGGCGGCAGGAGAGCCAGACGAACCTGCCCAGGGTAAGTCAGTGGCACTAGACCTCAGCATTAGCTGCTTTGTTCTGCCCAACCAGCAGAGAACTTTTGTGCTTCCAGATAAGTCTTCTCTCCGTTTTAAAGGGGCCAGCCCACTAAAGATCTTCACACTCCGTTTATATAAAAATCACTCATTGCTGTTTCTGGACAGGAGCGAACTAAATGAGGAAAGCCCCGCCTCGGTGCGAGGTTGGGAGAACAGTAACCTGGCCCTGCTTTCAAGCAGAGGCAGCCAACAAGACAGACTGGGTTGTGAATTTGTGATGTGAACGAACTTCCATTAGGGGTTAAGCTGAGACTCACTCAGGTCTCCAGCTGTGAACTGACAGAGCATCACTTCGCCATGCCACTTGCTTGCCTCAGGCCAGATTGCTGGCTTCTGAATGGCTGATGAGGCCTGGTTTTAATTTTTTAAAATTTTATTTTGTTACAATTACCTGTGTTAGGAATGCCTCGGGTTCTATGACTCCAGGGATCTTAGTAGCTCTGCTGCAGCTAGGGATCAGTAGTCTGAGAAGAGACTTATAGAATCATTTCAAATGAAAGAATAATTAAAAATCAGACAGAAAGATGCCATCATGACAGTCTAGGGGGCCCAGAGTGAGGGTCAGGAAATGCACCTCCCATTTGAATGCAAGGGAAAGTAGGGACTTTCAAAGCTGCTCTAAGTCCCATTTTGCTTGTTTACAGTATTTTTTGGTTTATTTCAAAGTGTCCCAACTAAATTACCTGAAATAGGTTAGAAGTGTCCTTCCAACAACTTTGAATGTTTCCTTTTTGCCATGCATTGCTGAGCTGCAGTTTCTGTGCCCTAACCTACATCGTCAGAACAGGCCTAATTTTAAATGGCAACTTCCAATGGGACACTGTTTATCATTATGGAGTCAGTAAGGTGGACGTTCCTTTTTTTTATGTATCCCATCTTATTTAGTATTTGTTTAATGGATGGTCCGAGATGTTTATAAAGAATCACAGCAGTTTTCCTTTAACACTAATTTTAGAAATATTCAACTCCTAACGACACTCAGGTTTGCTGAAAGCTGTCTCTCCAGTTCTGGGATTGCTAAATTTCCACCTCAAACTCTAGAATTCACAAAATGTAACTAAGGATTCATGGTCTTTGAATGTTAATAAGAAGCTCAGAAACGCCCCGTTCCCTTCAGCAGCCTGCAGAGTGGTAACCAGTGGAAGGAGGAACAGCAGATTCTAAGTCCATTCTCAGAAATTGTATCAATAAAAAGAAACATTCCTGGAAGTGCTGGAATCCTAACATTCCAGAGGCGCAATGCGGAATTCAAGGTTACCAGACTCTTATTTCAAGTCCCATGAACCATAATTTGGGAATATCAGAATCTTTACCTTTCAGGATCTAATTTCTAACTTCGGGAAGATCTGGGTCTTAAAGCTGATCTCTAAAGTTCTCTAACCTTTTGTTCCTATTTTTCTGAAATATCACATCAATACTAATCCTCTTAATCTAACTGCAGAAAACTTTGGAAGGGGACTATGTCCTCATTCTTGCAGTGGCTGGACATCCAATGACCACTTCACAGGGTTGGTTTGTTTGTTTGTTATGAAATTATTGCTTTTTAATATCCCACCTCTGTCCATAGCAGCAGCATCTAGTGCCATTCATGTCATTTATTACATCATCCACTGTTAGATTGATGGCCTCTTGTTTGATTTAAGGTCTCCCCACCTCCCTCTCTCATTTACCTGGATCTCAGCGAGGTCACTTACAAGATAACACCAGTAGCTATGTTCAAAACTCCTGTCTTCTCTCAACTTCACCCCAGCTCCTAGAAACACCAGTACTTCTGGCTACTGCTGGAAACAAGAAAACAATATTGGGACAATAGACCTAGGCACATCATTGTCTCAGATAAAAATACTCCAACTGAGGTAGGAGGAGGTCTGCATGCTCCCCTAGGATTTCCACAGTGCTATCAAGCACTGACTCAGGACCCAGTGACTAAAGCTTTCCCTTTTGACATACATGCTATGCAGACACCTGAGCAAGAGACAATGCCAGCCCTAGCTGGGAAACCTACTTGAGCCAGTGCAGTTACCTGATACATGCACTGTGCTGTGGAAAGACACAAATCTCTCCATAGCTAAAGTTGAAACAAACCTGCTGCTGTAAAGCCAGTTTTGACCTACAACCTCTTCTGAACCAAAATGAAAACAAGCCACCTGACACTACACAAATTCATTCCTATGACAGGACAGAATTTTTCTGAAGGTCTGAGGCAAATTGATCTTTGGGAGAGTGAGGATTTAAAATGCAGATGATCTTTCTTGGATCTGTTTCTATTTTCTTAAGCTCATTTAAACTCAGTTATTTGGCCCATTAGCTCCACATTTGGTTAGTCAGTTGACCTCAGCAAGGACTGGTAGCTTTTGCTAGTTCGGGAGAGTTTTGTGGAGCAATGTTATGAAGGACATTGCTGTGTGATGAACACCCTGCTAGGTTTATGAACACCACAGAATATTTTTTCTGAATGTCACGCACCACTCCCCGCCCTGCACCAAAGCAGGCAGCCACCATGGCCATATCTTCATAGATATTATGGGCATGTTTAATCTCCATTGTTCCTTCTAACTTAACATGCCCTGCGTCTGAACACAACAGTGCCTTAGTGGTGGTGAGGACATGCTACAGGTTGTGTCAGGTGCTCCAGGGCTGAGGCTCAATTGTGCCAGCTCAGTTGTGCTGAGGCCCATGTGAATGGAGGTTACAGCAAACAATGTGACATAGTCCTTCACAGGCTCTCTCACGGTACTTTCACACTGCAAAAATGCCCTCTGTGTGGATCTCCTTAACCTCCTCTGTCCAGGGATCAGTCCAGCCAGACAACTATATACACGCTCCCAGCACAACCACATGGGCCCCAGCTGTGAGCTGCTTCCACAACAACCATCTGCTTTTGCTGACTGCTCAGTAAACTGTTCCTGATCCATCTGAGCCACATCTGATCCGTCTCTACCAGATATAGCACAACTCTATAGCTGCTATGGTATAGATCAGTACTACATAGCTCTGTACAGACCAGCTGTATTTCACAGATCTACAACAGATGTATATATTAGTGGTATATTAAAGATATAAATTCTACACCTACAGTGTCTGATGGAGAGGAGCTATGAGCAGGCTTCCAGCTGGCCTGTGGCCACATCAGGTCTCCAGTTGCCTTTTGGGCCAAGACATTGGAAGTGCAGAAACCAAAAGATCTATGGCAGAATTTCAAGGCATCTTGCCAAGCTGGGCATTAACTAGACCAGGAACCAGTGCCAGAAGAAAATCCAGGGTCTGAAGGCAGCCACTGATGATAATAGAAGTCTGGGAGGGCACCCGTGTGTTATCCATTCTTTGGAGAAACAGCCAATACCCTAACTAGAGACTGCCCAAGTATGAGAGCAAAAGACTTAATGCACACCTCCACAGCACTCTGCATCAATATGGGTAGGCAAGACAGTAACCGTGAGCCTGGTGAGTCCCAGACCACCCCCTCTGATGAGTCCCAGCCTTCTGAGACCCTGGAAGCTGAAGAACTTGAGTCTCAGGACCTGTTTAGGGGTCTCTAATCTCTGTAAAGAGCTAAGATAACCTCTCCATGAAGCTGCCTGCCTCTCTTGGTGGAGAGGTGTGGAATACAGCATTGGAATATGAATGTGTAAAATAGAAGTATCCATTTTCCCCTGTCGTGTGTAGAAAATATTTTGGATTATGTTTCCATGGCCACTAACAGGACACTCTGGCTTTTCCTTTTACTTCCAATGCTGGTTCCAGCCTCCTTCAAAAAGAGCCAGGCAACCACTGGCCAGGTTTGTCAACCTTCAGTCTGGGAGAAAAAGACCAATAAAGGAGGACATGCTTCTGGACCTTCAGAGGGACATTGGCCAGAAATATGACTATTGCCATCAGCTGGAATTGAAAGCAATGAGGCTGCAGGCTGAACCCCAACAGGAAAACAAGGAGGCCATCGCTGAATGCACTCAGTATGATGGGAATATGCTAAAGGAAGACCAGGAACTCCAGAGACAAAAGTTCTGATCTTCAAAATCTTCAAGCACTGCTCTCTCTGCTATACATGGTCTACCTTAATCTGTTGCCTCTCCAGAACACTACCATATACTCCAGAATATGCAGATCTCTAGTAGTTGGGGTGGACACCTCAGCAATAGCAACCTGTCTCAACCTTACCTTTTGCACCCTACTCAATGTACAGAAGAGGTGAAGAGAACAAAGATGCAGTCCACTACCTCTGGGGTCTTGCACAGTGGATCGTGTCCCAGAATTCTGAACTTGCTGTATGTATTTTAGGGCAAGCACACTCTATTTATACAAAGTTATAACATTATATAGTTTATTTACAAGCTTATGAGAGTTAATATTTCACTTGTCATATAGAATTTACACACACTTGATACTGAGCTGTTATGAAGTCATAAAGACCTGCTGTTTGTTACAGAGTTGAGAAAGGTAGTATTTCCCTTTTTACTCCAGGAATTGCGTACCTCAACTAATGCTGTCAAGGTCCCAAGCAAGAGCAGGGTAAGTAATCAGTTGGTGTGTAATAAGACAATGAATCACTACACTTTCAAAATCCAAAATACCAACTGAGCAGGTTCCCTGGCACCCAACTCCTTTTGGCTAACTGGTTCCCGATCTCTCCTCCTGGCCTGGATTCCTTTGACAGAGTGCAGGGAGCAAACACCTATTGAGCTTCCGGAAAGTGGGTGGGCACAAGCCTGCCCACATCTGAAGGCCCCTCCCCCAGCTACTGAACCCAGGGCTCAAGTAATTATGGTGGACAAGTAATGAGAAAACAGGCACAGGAGTGAGGGTTACGGGTTCAAAATCAGGGATCCAGAAGGGGACATCGAGCAGAGAACCCCGGACAGCACCCACTGTTCCTTGAAGGTGTTTAGGGAGCCAGCGGAGGCGGCCCAGCGGAACTCTGCCCAGATACCTGAATCCAGGGAGGAGCGGAAATTGGCCCCACAGTCAGAGAGCACCTCCCCATCCAGCATCCTCCTCCTGGTGCAATGGATGGGCAAGGAGTGAATAGGTAAGCCTGCACTCTGATCACTTAAGGTACGCCTACACCTGTGGCTGGCCCATGACAGTTGACTCAGGCTTGTGGTGCTCAGGTTAAGGGACTGTTCAACTGTGGCATAGATGCTAGGGCTTGGGCTGCAGCCAGAGCTCTGGGGCCCTCCCACCTCACTGGGTCCTAGAGCCCAGGCTCCAACCCACATCCAAATGTCTACACCACAATTAAACAGCTCCTTAGCCTGTGCCCCATGAGCCTGAGTCAGCTGACATGGGCCCGTTCGGGTTTTTAATTGCAATGTAGACATACCCTTAGAGGCCAATTAGTTCCCCAGGGAAGGCTGATTGAGGTAATTAGATAATCAGGCTGGCAGACTGGGTGGGATAAGGAGCCAATTAGCCTATCAGCCCAGAGAGAGAGGCACAGGAAGGAAGTGCCAGGGACAGAGAGAGGAACAGAGCTAATGGAAACCAGCCACACAGAGGCAGGGAAAAAAGACCTCTGTTCCCCTCAGGTTCTGATGAGAGGGCCAAAAGCACAGAAGATATTGTAAATACACTGTTGCATGGGGACTGTAGTTGTACTGTGAATGCACAGCGAGGGTAGTCAGTGCAGCTTCTGCAGGGCAAGAAGACTGGAGCAGAGCTGAGCCCTGTTACATGTGAGGGTTAGGCGAGGGGTCTGATTTCCCCCATGTGTGATGACAGAGGACCAGATGGGGGAAGCTGGTGTGAGGATTTGGCATTTGGGCAATGGAGCAGACTCTACAGTTGGTGGAGCAACAAAAAGCCTGCCAGCTGACTCAGGCTCATGGGACACAGGCTATGAGTCATCCCATCTGTCTGAAGAGTGGCAGTGGTGGCCATTCCAGCATTACCACCAAAGAGCCTGGGACCAGGATGCTGAGCAGGAAGATAGGACCCACAAGCACGAGTTCAGAGAATGGTTGCATTAGCAGTCACAAATGGGCCATGTGCCATGGTAGGCAATCTCATCATACCATCCCTCCATAAACTTTCCCATAATTCCTCCAAGGTCCTGGAAACCCCTAACAATTTGATTTTTCCTAGTGCAGGCTCCAGTTGTGAACAGCTGCCTTGGGAGCCAACTTGTTTCGGCTACTGGTTCCTGACCTCTTCTTCAGGCATGGATTCCTCATGGAGTAGAGAGCTTTCCCATCAGGAACAGCTTTGCCTGGGATCCATGAGAATGTGCTACAAGCCATCCCAGCTTTCTGCGGAGACGCAGTGGTGGCTGTTCCAGCATTACCAGCAAGAAGCTTGGGAGCAAGATTTGTAGCAGGAAGGTAGAACCCACAAGTGTGATTTCAGAGAATGGTTGCGTTACTTCCTGGTGGATGAAGTTCCCCCTGTTAACAGCAGTTCAGGACTAGGGCCTCAAGCCTGGAGAGATGGGACTGCATTGTTCTCTAGACTTGGGATGATCAGTAGTAGGATGGGGGAGTATAAAGGCTGCTGGTTTGGGGATGATGATGATATTCTGGATTTTGAAAGCACAGTGGTTCACTTGCTTATTAAACCACTAACCAATTACCCTGCTTTCGCATGGGGCCCTGAAAGCACAAGCTGAAGCAAATGTTTCTTATAAGTGCAGAACACACCTTCATTGCAAGAAGACATCTCATTGCAGACCAGCTGTTGTGACATCAGGGCAATATGGCATAATCACTTTAAAAGACAAATGCAAATGTGAAATGCCGGAACAAAACAGGAAAATATTAACTCAACTGTGTAAACCACCAACAGGCCGTTAGCACCTTATAACATGCTGTAGCAGCACAGTGCATCAACTATCCATGGAAAGGATGAAATATTACCTCTGCCTTGTAAACAATATCATGCTACAACTTTTCTATAACAAGGCAATGAATCTACAACACAGACCTTCCCTTTCCCACCCGCTCACAGGTGTTTCAGACAAACTTTGCAAGCTATCATGTAGCCAGTCAGCTTTTGCGCCCATGCAGTATTTTTTATTTCTTGGTTTCCTCTCTAAATGTGTACTTTAACGACACCACCGGTGATGTATTAAATGTGTTCCATAAACCATACAGGATGAATGCTGTGGCCAAGCCAACAGGAGGGTGAGGCCTTTACATTTTCTTGGCTTTTGAGAATTCAAAATAAGCAGAGCTACACCAGAAGAATTCTCCATCAGCCTGCTGTGGGGCTTTTCATGGTGCCTCTGTGCTTCTGGGTGGTGTACAGGGGCTGCAGCGGGTGGAGAATCCCTCTCCAAAGATGAAGAATCTATCATGTGGAAGCAAGTTTATAAATGCCACAGTGCAAAGTAACAAAGGGAGTTCAGAAGCTCTCCAAAGGCAGAGTTATTTAAACATTAAAATGCACACTCACTGTTTTCTGTATGATGTCCCATTAAAACTATGTCCTTTAACACATTGTTTCTAACATTGTTAAATATATTCCATAAGTGATACAGCGAGGGGAACATTGCCAAGTTAAAACAATACTATGAAAGTACCTGAGCTGCTCTTCTTCCGGCATGGATTCCTAATGGAGTAGAGAGCTTTCCCACCAGGAAGGTCTTGTGCCTTGTGTTGACCAGCCCTCCACACGGGGGTGAATTGCATCTTTGCTGCATTTTGGAACCTCAAGAAGAGAAGAGTCAGTACCACGTAAGGGAGCTGGGGCAACACCAGTGGTACTGGAACCCCTGGAACCAGGAAAGGGAGACTGATCCAGAGAGCAGAGAAAATGATTCCAGCAAGCAGCACAAGGAACTGTGAATCAATGACATCAGTTCATAATCCCTGATTTGTCAAATTCTCATCTGATTTGCCTAGAATAGGATTTCTCCATGATTTGGTGCCGTGGTTTCAGGAATCGAGGGAAGAGGAGCTGGTTAGATAGTGCGACAGAACCTTCTTGTCACAGCTCCTAGAGGCTTAGCCCTGGATCGGGCTTCACCAGTCAGCCATGGTCCCCATCCAGTCTCAGATGGAACTCACCCACACCATGTGTCATGTATAATAACAGGTATGTTTGAGCCCAGTTGTGTTTGGACTGTCTGGCCCTGACACCCTCCTGAGTCTTGTGTCATTTATTCCTGTGCAATGTGGGGGCAAGATGCTACCAAATAAGATTCTTCACTCACTGGCCCAAGTGGTAGCGTTTTTGCACCCACAGTGCACAGAGTCAATAATGACAAGGTGCAAAGCAGGGGAGGACTTGGAGCCCAGTGTCTCTCTCAGATTATAAACTCCTTGAGGCAGGGAGCTCATTTCTAGCACTGTGTACAGCCAGGCATCAAATTGGGAACGCAAATCATGGGCTGTAGGCAGCAGGAGCCCAAAGAGAGTCCTCGCCTGGCTGACCTGGTAGGATCCACATTGAGCTGGTCTCTGGCAGGAGCAATTCTTTACAGAGCTTATTGTGCTACAGGATATTATTTAGCTGCTGCAAATATATATACCTGTAGCTTTGGGGGAGAGTAGAGCTGGCTAGTTATACAAAGTCGATGGATCAATGCAACAGGCAGAACCAGGAATAGAAGCCGAGAATCCGGACTTCATGTACTTTGCTCTAACCAAAAGCAATATCCTGTAGAGAAGCCTCTCTGGCCAGTGAGGTGAGGGCTGTTTTATAAACTCAGGGTATGCCTGACGGTACAGCCTTCAGTTCCTGGACACTCTCACAATGCACAGCAACATCCCATCACAAATGGGGTTCCAGGCATGGTGCCAGGGCCCCTGAGAGGAGTCACTGGGTGAAAACAGGCTCAGGTTTACTGTGCAGCAGGGAGAGAAAGGAGCTCTTTATGGCATAATCCTGACAGGAATCTGAGGCCTCTTAAAACCAGGCAGCAGAGAGTCCCAACCTACATGTCAGGAATGAACTCAGCAAAATGCAGCTGGGTCCAGGGCCAAGAGAGCTGTGGCTGTTTTCAACACTAGAGACAGGGCATGGAAACAAGTGGGGAGGGAGAAGACGACAGGAATCCAGAGGGGACAGTTCTGTGTATCTACCTCTTGGACACAAAGGCTCAAGCACTTTGGGGCGGGGCTGGCAGCAGAGGGGTTTAGAGTCTCAGTCATACTTTCCTTCTGCTGTTTTGCACACTGGCAGGAGGTCCCATGATATTAACAAACAAATCAAGGTTTTGGATTCATCTACCCAATGTGCCCTATCCTGAGCCCCACCCTGCCCCCAACCCTTCCCTGAGCACCATTTGCCCTAACCCTTCTGCCCTGGTCCCTGTCCTGCACTAACAAACACCCATCTGTCAGCCATGGTTATTTTTTTGTACTGTTCAGTTTGGTTGAAAAGAGGAGAAACAGGAGGAAAAAATTTGCAGCAGGTCTGAGTGATGTGACCTCAGAGAGAACGCAGACAGTCTTCAGACCACAGCTTCCCGTTCTCTGTTGTGGTGGCCCCGATGTGCGCCTGTGGGCAGTATTTGGGGAGATCTAACCCTTTATGCAGCATGCTGTTCACTAATGGCATTGTATATGAGACAGTGATTGAGCTGTGGAACTGGATTCTCCCCACGCAGGGGCAGGCTGGGTTTTGCTGGATCTTTTACAAATAGTGTAATGAATCTACTGGCTCATTACCAGGCACTGACTTAATCCCCAGGTCAACATCCAGCCAGCGACCACCCTGGAATCCCCAGAGTATGGAGTACAGCCTGAGGTCAGCGGTGACCAGATCAGGAAGAGCTGGACCCTGCAGCATTCAGGAACCACAAGCTGGGAGCTGGCTGCAGAGAGGCCAGGCAGTGACACACACTGTTGCCAGCAGTAGCCTCAGCAGGAAGCTATAGGGCAGCAGCTTGCAGGCAGAGGTCAGAGTGAGGAAGATACAACAAGCCCCTATGGTTATACCCTGTGTGCTGAACTGCGTCTAGGGCTAAGTTGGGAACTGCTGGGTTAATCTTTTGTGGCTGCTGTTAAAGTCATACTGTCTTGGGTATTTTATTTCTGGCTGCCCTTCTAAAGGAACCCTCTGTTGTGGAAAATGTGCAAGTGTTTAGGAGAACCCCCCCCGGGCTGGAGCCTGGTGCACCTACAGCGTCTGCCCCGAGCCTGCAGTACGCAGAGTGCACTACGAAACCCCTAGAAGGATGGGTGTGCCACAGCAGCACCCTGCAGCGGGGTTGGCTACAGTGGGGACAGGACAACTACCGTCTTTCTTATAACCCCCAGCTTAGCGTGTAAACCCTTACAGAGCGATGCCCTACAAAATCTAATGTCGGCGTCAGCATAACTGACATGGCCCGAGGGCTCTGCCCTGTCCTCCAGGGCTCGTGAAGGGCAAATCGCAGTAGTGTCCTGAAATAGGGCTGTTTGTTAACAATATTGGATTGTCACACTTGGCATATTTTCAGTTATTTCTTCTCTCAAACAGGGACCCCTGCCTTCCCTTGTTGTAATGACTCGGAGGGAATATTGCCCTCTTGTGAATGCTCAGCACACCCCCTTTGTCCAGGCCCTGCTGCCACTCCTGTTGTTTTACCTTGGACGTTCCCGTTTCTGTTCTCTAGGATCTCTTGGGGATAGTCACTCCTTCAACTGAGGGGCAATGAGCGAGAAGAGAACAGAGCCTACTCACCGTCCTCCCAGCCACGTGCTGGTGCTTGTCCCGTCACAACAGCCCTAAGCCCTGATAGATGGGAGGGGAACATAGTGAATATGCCAGAAGAATGGCCCCAGAGAGCAGAGGAGTCAGCCCCCCAGGGAGAGTGAAGCAATAATGGGCAGATGCCACATGCAGCTTGAGTGTGTTCTCCAGAGCCTCTCCCTCCTCCCCCCGGCCCATCTTTAATGTTAGGGCATTACAGATGGCCAGATCCTGGGATCGAGCTGCATGTTGAGATGGGGGAGGGGCCTGTCTCCCCACCCCCAAGGCTCCAACTCAACATTTTTATCCTGTACTGAATAAACAGAGAGTGGGAAAGTGTAAAGCAACCCAGAGCATCAAAGCAGCTGCTTTTAGAGGGATCCAGGATTGAAGGGCAGCTCGTGGGGATGCCTGCTGGCTGGCTGGAGCTTTCTGGATTACCTTGGCTGGGTGTGGGAGTGATAGGGCTTTCATCCAAGTATCTGCACTTTGTAAGTCACTGCTGTTTGTAAGGGGGAGAGAGAGAGTGGATTAAATGTGAAGGCTTCTCTCTTCCAGATACCCTAGTGCTGGGCACACTAGAAACGCGTATCAGCTCAGCTCTGCTCCTGCCGAGGAGTCCTGGCCCTGCCACAAGCCCAACTATGGATAGTGTTATAAACCGGCCTTTTCATATGAAGGCTCAGTGGCCAGAGCTGCCAACACCCCAGCACAAGGCAGGGTGGTTCCATAGTGTCTGCCCTGGCCATGTGGAGCTTCAGCCGTACATCCTGTCCTTCTACCTAACCGCAGGGAGTGAGCTGTAGAGCCCAGTGTCAATGCTGCCTTGTGTCAAAGCCTCCTCGCTCGCTCCCCTTGGGGAACAATGAGCCTATTCAGGGAGCCCTGGACCCAACACAATGACACTCTTGGTCTGTCTGCCAGGGGCCATGTGTGAGAGACCAGGCAGCATAAGGTAAACAGGCCCTGGGAGTGGCCATGGGCAGCGCAGCGCACAAGGCTGGTGTGATCACTAATTATAATCCGAAATAAGCAAACTCCCTGCTGGTGTCACAATGCCTGGGAAAACATCCTGCCCCCCAGCCACACTGGTCCTGGGGGACCTGTGCAGGCAGGGCTTACCTTCAATAAGCCTGAGCCCGAAAGGAGATGAGTAACCTCAGCTCCCTCCAGCTCCCATGGGAGTTAAGGATGCTGTGCGCTTGCAGGATCTGGCCTTACGTGCAGATTGGGGCAAAATGCCGAAAGGGGCTTTGGCAGGAGGGGCACTACCTTCTGAAGTGAGAGCTGTGCCTGGGGAGCCCAGGACTGGGAGAGTGGGCAGTGCTGTGGGTCAGGGGCGAGGCGCACCATCTGAGTTATGCTGGAGATGTTTTCCCAGCACCTACCTAGCCAGTGCTCTCGGTTCCCAGTTTTACTGAGCACTAAAATCCCCCAAATTAACCCAAAGACATGAAAGAATTTATGAGGTGCTTTCTGAGCCCGAGGGTCAGCCAAGTCTCGGCTCTCCTTCTGGCTCTTTCCTGCTCCCATCCTCTCTCTGTCTCCCTGCCCTGTGTCTCCCTCTTCCGGTGTGGCAGGTCCAGCCTGTACTGCTTCACTGGTTCCTTTGACAGTGGCCTCTGAGGTGGGGGCAGGGAGGTAGCTTTTTCCTCAAGTGTCCCATCCCAACCCCTAACTCTCACTCTTCCGATGAGTCAGCACCTTCAGGTGCTGCACTTCCTCAAGGCGAATGGCTCCCCCAATATGCTGAGTCAGCTCTGAGGGGGCTTGACAGATCTCCCAGCAGGAGCAACACAAGGTGGTGTTGTGGCCAGGGGCCTCCCCAAGGCCTGAAGGAATCACTAGTAGGAGACTCCAGAGCTTTAACTCCTGCTTCCCACGCACGCATTTTCTTGGCTCATCTCACAGGTTCTTTCAATATTCTTGGGTCCCAAAATGAGACCTGTCCCATAGATTGATTGACTGGTTATGTGTTCTTTCAGCAGTGCCCAAGAGACTGTAGTAGGTAGCTCGCAGTCCAGCTAAAAGGCACAATCTGTGCCTGAGGAAGTTACAAACATGGTCAGACATGAGAGGGGAAAGGACTTTCCCAAGGCTCCACAGTGAGTCTGTGGCAGAGTCAGAAATGGGACCCAGGAGTCCTGATTCCTGGTCCTGTTCTTTAACCACAATGCTGCCGACCCACCCCCACTCGCCTTTCTCTTGGTTACTCAACAGTTATTACCATAGAGAGAAGATCAGCCCTGTTCACATAGCCACGCACTATGCAGATCACCATTCAACCAGCCAGTGCAGAAACAGGGCAACTGCTGTATTTTGTTTTCTTGTATCTATTTTTGCAGTAATTAAGCAGAGCACTGATCCCCAGCCTGGGCATTTTCTGATTGTTAAGGCTGGGGTGAGGGGCTCAAACCCTCCAGCCAACTGGGCATTAATTACCCAGAAACGAATTCCCCCTCAGTCACTAGTGCATGTATATGGAAGCCACATACAATATATTTTCTCCACTCTCATGACCGCCTCAACAGGAGGAGTCCTGGTCGATTCTGAAGGGGTCACAACCATCCTGCCCATCTAAATTGGAGGGATCCCTGCTAGATCCCAACTACATGAGAGAAGGGGGTGGGGATGGGGGTGGGGAGGCTGTCCTTGGAATGGGAAAGGTTAAGAACCCCTGCACAAGTCATTGTGGATATTACAAGATACCTACAAGAGGTTTCATGCCTTGAACCCCCTGCTTTATACAGCTTCCTGTGTTTCTGGTGCTGTGGCTTTATGGGAAATATACATACCATTATCGAGTGGCTTTCCCCTGCCATCCCAAGCAGCTGTCAGATCCCCGTTTGCCCTCCATAGCCCCTTGTTTTGCTGGGGGTTGATTTTTATTTGTTCTTTTGTTGTGTCTGTTTTAGAACTCTATTGATTTCCCTCCTTATGTGACTTTTACAAATGCTGCTGCTTGCTATAAAACATGGATGTTGTCTTTCACCGACGCAGGAGCCCATCACTTAGTTTCCTTTGAAGACACTCGCCGCGCTAATAGTTACAAGCTGCTCGGTGAGACGTCCACTTTGCAGTCTGAATGGACGTGCTCTGCGCTGGGAAATGCCTTTCAGGAAAAACAAGGGCAGACCTGAATAGCAAACATCAGGCTGAGGTGAATAACAAAGCACCACTTCTCTGGGCCTCTGCATCCTTGGGGCTCCTTCCCCCTCCAGTCCCCATGTCCCCCTCATATCTGACCCATCCTCTTTACAGACACTTTGCAGTGCTCTGGCCAATTTCACACTGCACAGTGCTGAAGGTCTGACAGGCCCAGGGCCATGAAGGTTTAAAAGGAGAAGATGCACTGGCAAAGCTGGGAAGAGCCCCCTGGACTGGAACAGCATGAGGGCTGCAGGTCAGGAGCGAAGTGCATCGGCAGAGCTGTATGACAGGCCCAAGACTGGAATAGCAAGAAGTGCTGTGAGTCAGGATTGAGGTGCATTGGCAGAGGTGTGCATGGGCTGCTAGACAGGGTAATAGCAGGTAGGGTTGTTAGTTTGAACCAGAGTGCGGAACTGTACTGCACCTGGCCTACTCTGTCTACATTTAAGCAGCATTGACTGTTGTTTGCTTTCATGGGCACTAAATTGACCCTAAAATTAGGAGATCCCTAGAATGATTGATGAATAGCAGTAAATGGTCAATGATACATGGTAGAGGCTTCTATAAAGATAGGGGGTAAAGAGCTACTGCCTGGAAGACTGAGAACCAAGATCAGCAGGTCCCTTTAATAAAGAGCTTTTTTGCCTGACTGCAGAGCTGAGGGGGCAGAGACAGTGTCAATATTGCAGCAAAGATCTTCTCGTTAAATTTCTCCATTGCAGACGCCAGGAAATGTGGGGGTGTCATACCACAAACTGCCTGTAGGGGGCCCAACAGCCAATGGGGTCATATGCTCTTCCTCTGATAGTCCCTTCATCTCTGTACACCCTGCAGACGTGGGAAGAGGGTGCACTGATTTCTCCAGCCTCAGCTGGGGACTGGGACCAGTCAGAGCCCCCTTTTCGTTAGCTCAGGGTTACAAACAGTAAAACCGAGCCCAGCCTTTTCCCTGACTACTTCTGGACATTAGGGCCTCCTAGTCCCCCAGAGCCAGGCTGTTAGCTCCACTGTCCGAGCTGAATCTCAGCACAACTTAGAAAATTGCCTCCCTCACTGTTTGTTCAACTGGGGCTGACTCCCTGTCTGCGGGGAGGCCAGAATCCTCCCACTAGAACGTGAGGACCATTTTTATCTCTGATTTGGCTCTCCATGTTCTGCCCTTCTCCTCTGCAGTGGCGGGTAGAGGCCAGCAGGACTCATTGTAGAGTTGCTATTTGTGTAGCTTCTGCTTTGCTCGGACCATGCCAGCCATTCTGCTTCTCCAGAACCTATGCCTGGTGCCCCATTCTGCCTAAAGCCTATGGGTAGCTGCAACTGGTCACAGGAGAAAGGGGCCTCAGGATGCATGCATGAGATCATACATCCCTGGCCTCCACCCACAAGACAGAAGGAACTGTGAGATGAAGGGTGTCTCCTGAAAGGTGCATTTCAGAAAGGTACAGCCCAGAGGGAGGATACAAAAGTGGCATCTCATCATTGGGCCACCCAGACTCTGGGACCCAGTAAGGGGCTTAAACAGCCCCTCTCCCCCTTTGTAAATTAGAGCAGCCTTGGAACTGCTCTGATTTATGGCAGCCTTAACCAGGCTGTCTAGTCCTAATCTGCAGGCCAGAATCCCTGTAACTAGAGATGGTCAGGAACCAGAATTCCCATTCTTCAGGAAATTTTGACATTTCCAAAAAATATTTGCTCCAGATCAGAATGAAAAGGCAAAATGTTGAAATTTCCGACCAAATGAAAACTCAGAAAAAATCCCAATTTGGGCCGATTGAAACATTTCATTTAGGTGATGTTGGATTGTTTTGTTTCAATACAAATGTCTCACTTTGATAAAGTTAAAACATTTTGTTTCGACTTTATCGTTTTGTGTTGACTCATATATTATATTGCATGTATTTATATATGAATGATATATTTCACGTAATATTTTAATATAAGCATCCAAACAAATCATTTTGGCTTTTTCCCAGCTAAAATGTCATTGAAATTGACACATGCCCATGAAACGTTTTGATTTTAAACAGAACTTCTTTTTCCATCTGAAAACTGTTCCTTCCATCAAAAGCACTTTGACCAGCTCTACCCATACACTAAGTGCTACCACCACTCCCCGTCCTGCCCCACCTCCGTCTTCCTCTCTATGCCAGGGCGCAAGAGTGGGGGGCTGTGACACAGACCTGTCCAGGCATCCCCAGACAGCTAGATTAGCCATCTGCTCAGTATTTCACTGAAAGGGGGCGGGGGGCCACGTGTGGTCTCTGCCACAAGCTAAGGTGTAGCTGGTCATCATAGTTATTCCAAGAGGTTTGTACAGGAAATAGTTGGAGATGCAAAATGTGGAATTTTAGGTTTCAGAATGGTTGAGATGAAACTCCTCACCTGGGGCGAGGTGGGTCTCAGGGCTAAGCGTGGACAGCTGTGGAGCCAGCACTCTGTCTGAACCAGCAGATGACTTGAGCATTTGCAAAGACAAACAAACCCCAGGAAAGATCCCTGAATAGGGGCCCCCGGGCTAAGAGACAATAATCGGTGACTGTATCGCAGCAGCAGAAATGGTACACACTTTTATCCATTATGGAGGAAAGTCTCTGCCAGCAAGAGTGACTCCTGAAAAGTGGATCCCAGCTCTCTGGACTGGACAAGCGCCACTGGGGTGAGAACTGACAACTGGGAGAGAAATACCTTGTTAGACAGGAGACTAGCTTGTTCATAAGTATAGGCTAATTGCATGTTATGTTTTTCTTTTACCTGTAACATTATGTTTCCAAATCCTTTTACTATATTTTATTTGAATCGGTCTCTCCAGCTCCATGAAATGAACTTCATTTTGGTTTTACTATAAATCTGTGTAAGTGCCTTGTGTTTCGGAGAGTCCTGAACTGAGGTCAAACCAGTGAACGAGAGTGCTGTGTTTCAATGGAGGCAGCAGGTCAGTGTGCAATGCTGGTGTTCAGAAGATAGGGGCCCAGGCACTCGAGTGTAACAAAGTGTAAATTTCTGTCCTTGAGAAGGAAAGAGCTGAGCCCAGAGCAGAACACCTGTGTGGCCAGTATCTGTTGGCTGAGAGTGTCTCCTGGTTGGTAGAGACAGGGCTCCCTCCTGCAGTAAGCAGGTGGTAATAATTCACCCAGACACCTCAGGTAACCCCCAAAAGTGTCACAGGGGCATCACATGCTGTTCGGGTGCCAGAAGAATTCTGACCAGTCCCTTGCAGCTGATTTTGTGGCCCCTATACACTATCAGAAAGGCATGTAGGGGCCAGAGCAGGGAGCCATCACAGTTTGTCTGACCACACTTATGTCGAGGCTTCATTACAGGGCTCTGGGTGCAGGTTCAAGGTGAAATTCAATGAACTGCAGTGGGTGGTTGGGCTGACTTCAGGTAGCCAGTGTGGCTGGTGAAAGGGGGGGTTCACCTCAAGGCCTGTAAGGGCGCCCCTTGGAGTTGCCCACTGAGCCACTCCATCTCCCTGAAGCACAAACCTTGCCCCATGCATGGAAGTCCTCCAGCCCCTTTTGGATGTGCACATGAGAAGCCTAATTGCTTTGTCACCTTCGCTGGAGGAGGTTGGTCTGCCTGAACAGTCGGGATGCATCCAAACGTTCACACATGCCATCTGCTCCAGCGAGATACAGCCTGTCTCTGCCGCCCCCTCCCTCACTCCCCATCTCTCTTTCCCTCTCCCAGCACTGCTGCCTGCTTGAGCAATTCTCTGAGAAGAGCGAACAAGCCAGGCACATTAAAAACTTAATGCAAAACTAATTTGTCAACCGTAAACAAGTGGCAAAGGCTTTAGTGCATTTTCTGCCCATTTTATTCCATTCACCAAGCGGAGGACGAGTGCCTCCCAGGCAGCCCAGCGTAATGAGATCTGACTCGTTGGCATGGTGATGGGAGCACAGCATAACAATGGAGCCCACGCCAGGCAGGCATACGAGAGAGCTGCTCCCGCTGGGAAATGGCAACAAGGAAACTGAGGGAGCCTCCACCACAGTGCAGGGGTGGGGGGATGACAAGGTGGCAGGTTACAGCTGTTTCTGGCTTTGATTCAGAGGTTGTGGTGGGAATGTCACTGAAGATGCTGCCCAGGAGCGAAGCTGGGGCAGGGTGAGGGCCATGAGCAACTTGCAAAAGAGTCCGGGTTCATTCCAGAGAAGCAGCCCCATGTCAGGATGTAACCAAACTAGGCACAGCTCCCAGGTCTGCAAACCTAGGTGGGAAGAGCAGTCTCACAGCACAGACCTAGTGCCACAGGGTGGAGGGGGGCTTGGCACACCCAGAGCTGCATCCCTGGGGGACCCAATGTCTCCCTCTGCTGGGAGACTGGATACACCAGAACAGCCCCCCTGGGGAGACATGCTTAGTGCCTCCCACTTGTCAGGGGCCAGGCACATCCAGAACAGCCTCACAGGGGAAACCCAGTACTAGGAGGTCTGGCATGCCCAGAACAGCCTCTCTCGTGCCATATCGGCAGCACTTCCTGTCTTATTTGGAAATAGGAAGTAAGGAGGCAGCTGTGAATGTGAACAGAATAGTTAGTGTACATTCTTCAACCCTCAGAAATGGATTCTTTGGAGTTCTATGCAAAGACAAAGTCTGGTCCGTACTCCATCCATAATAGGATGGACTGAGAGGGAACAGAGTCCCCATCCAGCTTCCTGGGGAAAGAATGGGAAAGCATGGTGGATTGTGGGGCTGGCATGCCTATTAGAGAAGCATGTTCCTTGCAGTGCCAGCTGTCCAAGTTTTGCTCTGAGTTATATCCAGGCCACAGATATCGCAAGTCCTTAGGATTACAGGAATGTAACCAAGAGTAGGATCTGGATCTGTGTTTGAACACATTCTTGGCCTGGTGGAGATAGTCAGTGAGTGATCTGCACATCTGGCTAGCAGGACCCCAACAATCCTGCACGTTGCTTGCACCTGGTGAATGGCCTTCAGTTATGGACACCTCATCACAAAGGAGCCAGAGACAGATCAGAAGGCATTCATAGCTGACAGGAGAAAATATTAAGCAGGGCTGGAAGGACTGACATGAAAAGAGGTTAACATGTCTAGCTTGGCTAGGTGGAAACCTGATAGCAGACTGCAAATAATGGAGGAGTGTAAACACCAAGGAAGGAGAGAAATCATCTAGGGTGGTAGGCTCCCAAGGGGGTAAAACTAGAGGAAATGGAATTAAATTGAGAAAGGGAAAATGTAAGCTGAAACTCAGGGAAAGCTTGCTGATAGTGTGGTTGGTGAGTCTGTAGAATTGTCCCCCTGGGGAAGAAGTGGGATGTTTTAATATTACGCTGGACAAAAGATCACAAATATACTACAGGGAATGCTATGGCCCCAAGGATGGGCTGGAATAGACCTGTTAGGGCTTTTCCATCTCTAACTTCTCTGTGTATTAGTCAAATGCCAATGAGCAGCCAGCTCCGTAGGGAGATTCACCATGAAGCTCCTCATGGCCCACGGAGAGCAGGGGCCGGGGCTTGAAATTTCCAAACAACTCTTTGAAAATTGTCTCCAGCTGTCTCCTTTTTCTTCTCTGTGTCAATTTCAGTAGCTTTATTGGCATGTCTAGTTAGGAGGGTTGCCCAAGTTAATACATCAGCTATCTATAGGGTGAGTTTCACAATGGTAATGGGGTTTTAACAATGTGTCTATTATTATCCATCTCTTGCTTTCTCTCTCTCTTTCATGTGTTTATATGGAGCCAATCACTGTAAAATACAGTCTCTAGGAACAACAGAGGAATTATCGAACAGACTCTTCCTTGCCTGTAGGGGGTTCAACCACTTAAACTGGAATTTCTATCCTTTTCCCTTCTCCTATCCTCTCCCTATTATTGTAGGTCAACATCTGCAAAAAGGTGGCTTTACAATGGCTGGACTAAGGCACATGCTGGTGCCCTCCTTCAAAGGGTGAAACTCACTGTAGGAACTAACACTGAAGATTTCCAGTACCCTAGGCTCTCTGAGTGTCTGCATCCCCGGTGAGCTTAGCTGTGTTGGTGAGGCTGTCTCTAAGGTAGCCTGTTTCCAGACTTCCTGACAGCAGGAGGACAAACCCCTTCATGGAAGGTGTGGACAGCTCCTTCTTGGACAGCTCCTTAAAGAGTTTTCCTCTCCTCCCCAGTGGGAACCCCAGGGTTGAGCTCTAGGCAGCTACTTTTCTTACAGGTGCTCATCTGCTGCTAGCCCAGTGTCATCAGTGCCATAAGCTTTGGTAACATAGCTACGGCAGAGCTGAGTGTTGACAGTGTATTGGTCATGCATATCGACAGCGTATCGTATGGCATACTCACATGGCCTCATATGTCTGTTGAACAGCAGAGAGGACATGGGTGAGCCCTCCAGGGCTCCACACCTGCTGGGCTTCCTTGTGGATTACCAGCACCTCGTGGCTAACCATCAGAGGCCACCAATCAGCTGAGCAGCAGGAGCTTGAAGTCTATCATCATAGGGGAGAGCATGAATGAGATTATTCTTTGGGATATACCCTGTGGTCTAGCGGTAAAAAAAAGAAGTGAGTAAACTGACCTACACTAAACTCCATATTCCCCAAATGAGAAAATGGGATAGGTACTCCATTTACCCTCGACTACACTCCTGGTTACACCCCAAATGTAAGAGACTCACTTAACATACAAAGGACTTGTGGATCTTCAGGTTCCCCATTCTTCTGTTATAGAAGTGGAGCCCAATCACTTGTTCCTTTCAACCCTAGTGTCACAGGATGGCTGGCCCCTTTAAGGGGAGATGGGCAAAGCCCCACCTGTGACATAGCCAGCTCTCCTCCACAGGTGTGGAGAATGAGGAGGGTCAGGTGACCCAGTCAGAACTGCTGTTGATAAGGAAGAGGCTAGCAAGAGGAGGAGTAGCAGATAGGTGTTGGAAGTAGAAGGCTCCTGTACTGTCCTGAGTCAGTGGCTTGATGGCCTAGGGAAGGAGGCCTGTGGAGAAGACCAAACTGCAGGCAAGGGAGGAAGGGCTGTGCCCAAGTTGGGACTGGAGCAGAAGAGTGTCTGAACTCCAAAGAGCAGGCAGACCCTCAGGGAAGAGGGGCTGTGCCCAGCTGGGAACAGAGGTGAAAGAAAGGAACTTCAAAAAGGACAGATTCTGAGATGGAGGGGCTGGGCCCAGTTTGAAAGTGGGGTGAAGACTGTAGGTTTGAGTTCTATTTTGAAAATCTGTCCAGGACTTAATAAATTGGACCCCAGAAAAGGAAGAGGCAGCTAGTGCTGTTGTACCTAGCAAGCAGATTTCAGGCACCTATGCTGGTTAATATTGTCAAGGCTCCTCACAAAGCAAAAGGCTAGAAGACTCTTTTATCCAAACAAAAGCAACGAATCTTCTGCCATTTTTAGTTCCCTGAAATAATGAGCCCCATAGATGTGAGCCTTGCAGGGCCTGACTGGCACCTTTCATCTCTTTGCTGTTTGGCTGTATCCTACCTTAAAGCAAATTTAATTTATAGAACATGATGTTTAGAGTCACCCTGTGGGCCAAATCCTGAGCCAGTGTAAATTGGGATAGCTCTGTTGCGCAGCTGAAGGGATGGCCCTATATCTTTTACGGGATATCAAATTAGGCCTGTGTGGTACCCATCACCTAAAGAGAAAAGATGGATGTTAGTGTACTATGTATGGCTATGGAATGGAAGCGCCACCTCATCCTTGACATCAGCATCACTGCCACAGTGCTATTATAGATGCTGTTATTATGGCAACCCAGGAGGTGGGACAATCAGTTTTCATCACCGTTTTCTTCTGCTGGGTTCTTCCATGTTGAATGGATCAGAGCAAACGCTGTTGTAATTATTTCTTTATCTGATTAATGTGGCAGGATAACATGTTCCTATCTGCCCTCCTCCCAACAAGGTGTACATTCCTAATGCAAACAGCTATTGAAATCAGTTGTGAGCTGCTCTAATTCATTTCAGCTTCCTTTGGTCATAGGCCCTGTTCCGCTAACAGCTAATTGAGGTACTCTTTCAGGTCATGTGGTTGAGAACTGTGTTTCTCAAACAAGTGGATCTGATTCTTTTCCCCACTGTAGTTGTGAAGTTCGGTATGGCTGTGGTGTACAACACAGGGGGAGTTCTCAAATCATCACAGAGTTGTTACATTATAGGCAGGGCTGGTAGCACCACTTGTTAGTAAGTTTTTTTGACACTTCTCATGATAAGGCCCAGTTTTCAGTAACATTACCTAACTTCATCTATTTGTGCTGACATTTTCTATGCCTCAAGTTGAATTTTTCTTTTTTAATTAGAAAATTTCAGCCAAAACAGTTCAGTCACTTCCAAGAATGAGTCAGGGGAAAAATATGTTGTTTATGATAAAAAATTCTGGTGAGAATTTTAAAGAAAAGCTCAAGTGTCCACATGCTTTGGAACAAGGAGTTGAAATTTTGCAGGAAAGTGGCCTCTGTCAGGAATGAGCCTTTTACCATCTCCTTGAAAATCTGCCTAAACGTGGCCAAGTAAAGCCTTTGAAGAATGACAGTTTGCACATGTTCAAAAGAGACTTGCTAGACCACAGTTAACCTCTCCAAAGGGCACCATGCAACGGCCTTAACCACAAGACCACCCCTCCTCTCCCTGCAATCTCCTGCCTCATTCATTACCTACCGTCCAACTTTTGCAACAAATGAAGTAGGGATCCTACAGACAATAGCCTTTTTCGCTACACAACCCTGATTCATCCCCAGGCAGGTCCATTCTGTGCACTGAACGACGTTGAGGTGCTGTGGGGGGAGGGAAATAATTAATGACTGTATCATAACACAAGACGGCCAAACTAAGGTTGCACAACAACCTTAACTGTGGCATTTCCTAATTTTGGAGTGCTTGACTTTGCAACCTTAAAACATATATTTTTAATGTAATTATGTATCACTTGACTGAAATGACCAATTAAAGGCCAGAGAATGGGAGCAGAAAGCAAACACCCCTGTAGCCCAGCTTTGCTTGGTCCCAAGCCTAGTGGTGGAAGAGAACTCTGCACCAAAACTGGCCTCCTATCTTTTGTTTGGCTAGATATTTGCCATAAATCCTGCTCTGTGTTATTTTGAGGAAATGTTTTTGCTGCCCCCTCCTCCACTACACTCACAACTTGATCCCATCAGTTAATTTCAGTCACTCACAAAACCTCTGAGATGTTACTATTTTTCATCTGGCTGCTGAGAAAGTCACTGAGCTTCACAGGGGTCCAAGTAAATTCAGAAATTCCAGAGGATTATTGCTTGGCCGTCGTGGGCATGAGGAATCCTGCCCTGCTCCCTCTGTTCTCTTCATATTGAGGAGTGTCAGTCTAAAATGTAGGGTGGATCTTCGGCTTGTGTAAATTGTCAGATCACCACTAGCTGAGGATTTGTCCCAGGGTCTGGAAGTGGAAAGAGCAGGCACTTATAGACTGTCTACTGTAAAGTTTCAGAATTTATATTTCAGCTCACTCATTTTTTTGGTTGGGATTTAGGGCTCAATGCCCTACTCCTCCAATATGCCAGCCTTGCAGGGTCCAAAATTATCATGCAGCACTGAAGAAACCTCAGGCAAAGCAGTATTGGTCTAGAACACAGAATATTGATTTTTCACTAAGTCTTGGAGCACTGGGGAAGTTCCAGAAGACTGGAAGAGAGCTAATGCTGTGCCAATATTTAAAAAAGGTAAATGGGATGACCTGGGTAATTATAGGCCTGTCAGTCTGACATCGATCCCAGGCATTATAATGGAGCAGCTGTTACGGAACTCAATTAATAAAAAAGGGTAATATAATTAATGCAAATCAACATGAGTTTATGAAAAATAGATCCTGTCAAACTAACTTGATATCTTTTTTTATGAGATTTCAAATTTGGTTGATAAAGGTAATAATGTTGACATAGCATACGTAGACTTCTGTAAGGCATTTGATGTTGTACCGCATGGCCTTTTAATTAAAAAAATAGAACACTATAAAATTAACACATATTAAATGGATTAAATATTGTCTAACTGATAGGTCTCAAAATGTAACTGTCAATAGGGAATTGTCATTGAGCAGGTCTCTTTACAGCAAGGTCCCCTAGTTCTTGGCCCTATGCTATTGAACATTTTTATCAATGACCTGGAAGAAAACACAAAATCATCACTGATAAAATTTGCAAATGACCCACAAATTGGGGGAGTGGTAAATAATGAAGAGTTCAGGTCAGTGATTCAGAGTAAACTGGGCACAAGCAAATAATATGCATTTTAATATGGCTAAATGTAACTGTATACATCTAGGAACAAAGAATGTTGGCCACACTTACAAGATAAGGGATTCTGTGAAAAATTTAGGGGTCCTGGTGGATAATCAGCTGAACACGAACTTCCAGTTTGATGCTGTGGCCAAACGAACGAATGCAATCATGAAATAAATAAACAGGAGAATCTCGAGTAGGAATAGAGAGTGGGTTCAGAGAAGAATCACAAGAATGATTAAAGAATTAGAAAACATGCCTTATAGTTACACACTCAAGGAGCTACCTTGGTTATTTTACCAAGCTTATAGCTAGACTAGTTCAGAATGGAAATAAGGCTTAAATTTTTAACAGTGAGAGTAATGTAACCAGTGGGTGGATTCTCCATCACTGACCATGTTTAAATCAAGACTGGGTGTTTTTCTAAAAGCTATGTTCAATGCATTATTTTGGAGAAGGTCTAGGGCCTGTGTTACACAGGTGGTCAGACTACGTGATGACAATGGTCCCTTCTGGCCTTAGAATCTATGAAACAGCAAAGGGAAGCTGACTGGCTGGTGCCACTGTCCAAGGATGAGCGAAAGGCAGTAAAGTGACCCTGGTGAGCAGTGGCTTCATCCACAGGTAACAGCATGATTTTTAAATAGTCACATTCTGTTGTTAGCAGGGTTTTAACCCTGATGTGGGCGGGCCCTAGAGCTAGCCAGGCGCACGGGGGACCTGCTGGGCTGAGGGAGTTATTTCCTATCAGTTGAAGAGCTCTGGCCATGCTCTGCTTTCCTTGGCAATCTTTTCCCTCTCCGGGGAGCAGGGCGGCCTTGTTTCCTTCCAAGTTCAGCAGTTTGCCTAGCAGCAAGTTCTCATGTTGGCTGTGCAGTTCCAGGAAGACTGGTGTGCTCATGGTTTGAATTGACCACTCTCCTGTTGGGTCTGTTGAAGACTGTTCCTGCCCTTTGAGGAGCAGACACCACTGCCTCTGTGGATGAGAATGGTGCCTGCTATCAGCTGAAAGGGGACAGCAGAATCTGTCAAGGACGGATGAACAGAACGCATCAGACTCACCCACAGGCTGGGCCAGGTCTTGGGGAGCAGGCAGGCAGGACACCATTAAGGTTACAGGCTCTCTGCAGCATCCAAGAAAGCTAAAGGAATATTGGTGGCTTAACAAGTAGGAGTTTTCACAGGGTCCCACACTGGGAGGAGTGAGCTGCCCCAGCTGATCCCTGTGGCCAGAGGCAAGTGTAAAATTTGGGGGGTACCTGTCCCCACCCTGGCTGGTTTGTTGCATCCCATTCACCTGGGCTGTCACTTCTGTGCTTGAGCTACCTGCTATCCCTCCCACCTCATTCCTGCTCCCTTTTAGCCAAATCTCTAGCCTCATTCCCTCACCAAACTGTAGGCACCAATTCTACAGATGTCACCCTCTGAGAAGAGACAGCCCTCGGTTAGCTCTCCGCACTGAGCCATTACCTTTCCCTGATGCTCCCTGCCTCCTACACTCTCACTTCTCTTTACTGCCCTAGGGCCAGTGTTTAAGACCTAGTGGGTAAACCATATGTACAGGGAGATTTTGGCAAACCAGTAAAGTGCCTGAAACCACTACTGCTTATTGCTAAAAGCAGCCAAGTCAGCAGGCCGTAAAGTGGCCATGCAGTAGCCTCAGCTTGACCAATGCAGGAGGGGAGGGGGGGTTGGGTGCCACAGAAAGGGCAGCTTGACCCCGTGCCCTTTCTGATAAGAATTGTGTTGAAGCTGCTGATACATGCATTTTAGAAGAGCAGGTTGTGCCTTCAGGAATGTGTCTGTTAGGGCCTCAAGGCTGCAAACTCTGGGGGAAACCCACACCTGGTTAAGCAATAATCAGAACAAAACCTCCTGCTGGACAAGTTTTGTTTGTAACAAGTTTTGTTTAAGGGACATGTCATTGTGTTATACATAAGGGGGAAAAGTTTGAGGTGGGGGGACTCTTCGGGACTGGTCTCTCCCTCTGGATGCATCTTGTGTTCCCCACCAGCAGACGGGCTGCCACTGTGCCACTCGAGAGCCACACTCAGATTCGGTAATTATCGATGGTTGGAGGTGTTTTACTAACCTGTTGCGGACGTGTGTAAGTGCTTGAAACTAGGTAAAGTTTAGCTTTAAGTGAAAGCACTCTGGTGTTGTCCTGTTTGTGCCAGCCATCTATTGGTCGGACGGCCGTGTCTCCCCTGATTTATTTCCTGACACCACCTCGCACAGGGTAAAAGTTACCAAGAGCTTTGGGTTGAAAGAACCCAGGTAACACATAGGCCTGGAAGTCAGGAGTCCTGGGGGGTCTATTCCCAGTTCTGTCACTGACTCCCTGCGTGGAGTTGAGCAAGTCACTTCCCTTCTCTGTGCCCACACAATTACCCCTCTCTCCCAAGGGGATAAAGATCCTGAGCTGTGCACGGTTAATTCACTGCTATGTGTGAAGGGTTTTGAGGGTCTCAGATGGGAGGTGCGGAGAACGGCAGGGGATTATCATTAATCAGTTGCACTGTTCTCCGTCTGCCATACTCCTCCTAACCCTGAACTCAGGCTGCACTGTGGGACCGTATCAAATGGCTGCCTGTAATGCGGATCAGTGCTGTCTGTTTGCTCTAATCCCACCGTGCAGTAATGTAATCGGGGTCTCCAGCACATTCCTCAGCTGCCATCCTGATCCTCCCTTAATGAATCCCTGTGGCCAATGGCCCCAGACAGAATTACTGGTTGCTGTGTGCAGTGCTGTCTCAATCCTAGGACCCTTCCCCACCACACTAGCCCCTTGCCTGCCAGTTCTAGGTAGGGACCCTGTTATTAGAGCTCTCCAAAATCTTAGCCAAGGCGGTTTCTGTTTTCACTGCCTTCAGAACTTGGGGTGATGCTTCTTGGGCCTGGCCCCTTTAAATGTTCAAATGCAAATGGGATTCCAGGGGCTCAGTCACCATGATAATGCGCATTGTCTAGAAACCAAGAGAGAGAGCCTAACCCAACACAGCCCAGTGCTCAGGGCACCAACATGACGTAGCACAATGCACCAAACCCAGCACTTGCAGCATGCAGCACCTGGCTCTCCCCAGTGTCTCTGGACACAGTGCTAGGCTCTCCAAGTGGGAGGAGACTTGGCTTGCTGCCCTTTAGTATTTGTATCATAGCCGCACCGAGAGGCCACAGCCAGGGTCAGGGCCCCGCTCAGCTAGGTGTTGTACAAACTCTTAGTAAGAGAGAGTCTCTGCCCCAAACAGCTCACAATCCAACTAGGCAAAGTGTGGGAGGGCAAAGAGACACAGAGATGAAGTGACTTGCCCAAAGTCACACAACAGGTCAGCAGCAGAGCTAGAGATAGATCCCAGGTCTCTTCACTCATGGGTCAGTGCCCTTGGCCTTTCCAAGAAATTTGAAGGGGCCTGACTTGAACTTGGGAGGGAGAGTCCAATGAGAGCCCAGGGGCACTAGGCTACAAAGCCCCTGTGGTGCATGTCACAACTGCTGGAAGGGAGTCATTCAACATGAAGGTGAGCTAGTGCAATGCTGGACAGACCCAGATAAATTGCCTCTCCTTAGCCTGCGCCCCAAGGGGATCCCTGGATTGCTGATAACGGGTCAAAGTCCAGCAGGCAAAGCAGGCTAAGGTCTCTGCTGACACAGGCAGCAGCAGCTGCTCAGCATCATCTGGCACTGCACAAAAACTGCTTGATGTCAGCCTTCCTGCCACTTCCTCAAGTTGTCAAGGTGGAGGCAGCAGGGGAGAAGTAGCTGGGCCCCGGTCACCGTATATCCTCTGCGCTGCCAAATCCTGCCCTCCAGAAAGCTGCATCTCTGGCTTTTGTACTTCCTTTGTCACTATAAATCATCCAGGGACTTGGGCAATAATCCTCCTCCCTCAGCCATCACCCGTGTCTGTCTGCATCCCAACAGGCCCCTGCCTGGCCATTGGATTCGTAAGTATTCATCAGCCTCCCTCTGCCACACTCAGGCAAACATGGAGGCGCATAATTAACACTGGTACTTGGCATCTCTCTCTAGCACCTTCTTCCAGCTAAGAATTTCAAAGCACCTGGCAAACATTACTCAATATGGCCCCCTGTGCTGCCTGTCAGGGTCATTATAACCAACCTTCGTGAGTGGAAAACTAGGAGCCTAGACTTCATCTAGCAGTGTGTGGTCATACCTGAAGCGCGATCGGCAATGTGGTTGCAGCATATGTATAATGCGTCAGACACACAGACACAGCAATTCACTGCTCACAGCATTGCCAGGCTACTAAGCAACTCAAAGATGACTGTAAGCTAACAAATGAAAAGAGAAGTGAAAATAGCTCTCAAGGAATCTTGCGCACAAAGTGCCCCTTGTTTCTGCTAACCCTTCCCAAGAGCCGAGGCTGAGGCTGCCCTCTCACTTACTATAGCAGGAAAAGCATCCTTCCAGCCTTTCTTAAATATCTCAGGCCGAGAGGGTACGTCTGGAGGGAGCACTGTTCACAGAAGTCATTACCACTAGCAAACTCCCAACAGTTCGCATATGATCAAAGGTCATTGTCATTTTAAAAACTGGAAAGGCGCCAGATGATCCCGGAAGCTATCACGCTATATCTTTCCTCTGTACAATATACAAACTACTGGAGCTGGCGGTCCTGGTGAGGCTGACACGCCCTCCACCACCCATCCCATAGAAGAGGACAGGACAAGGAGTAATGGTCTCAAGTTGCAGTGGGGGAGGTTTAGGTTGGATATTAGGAAAAACTTTTTCACTAGGAGGGTGGTGAAACACTGGAATGCGTTACCTAGGGAGGTGGTAGAATCTCCTACCTTAGAAGTTTTTAAGGTCAGGCTTGACAAAGCCCTGGCTGGGATGATTTAATTGGGGATTGGTCCTGCTTTGAGCAGGGGGTTGGACTAGATGACCTCCTGAGGTCCCTTCCAACCCTGATATTCTATGATTCTATGATTCTCTAGACCGCAATCCTTCCAGAACAGGCAGGTTTCAGGGCAGGGAAAAGCTGCTGTGGCCAAGTGCTTGTACTGACTACACAGATTGAAGTTGGCTTCCAGAAGAAACTCAAAATGGCCACGGTCTTTATCTTGTCATCAGCCTGTGACACCATCTGGCATAAGGGCCTACTGCTGAAGTTACACAACCAGCTTCAATGCAACCAGAGATTTTGCCTCGTTAAGTCTAATGATCTTGTACAGAACATTCGGTGCCGTCTCAGAAGTCAGGTTAGCAAAAAAAGTGGAGTTAGCACAATGGCTTCTCAGAGGGATCAGTACTAGCACCATCCCCTTTTTAACTTATAGATGTGATGTGCCCAAAACGATATGACATGAGTTCATTTATGCCAAAGGTCTGGCACTAATGACCCAGGCCACAAGACTCAAGGAAGCAGAAGACACCCTTAATGATCCGCTGAAGAGGATGGAAAACTATTTTCGATACTGGCGGCTCAAACCCAATCCATCAAAAAAGGAGTCATCGGTTTTCCATCACAACAATTCTGAAGCTAAGAGGATGCTGATCGTAAATTTCTGTGGCAAAGCAACCACCCATGATAACCCCCACTACCTAGGAGTCGGCCTTACCTATCAGCAACATCTGAAGCAAGTGAGCCGTAAAACAAAGAAACATGTTAACATCATCCAATAGCTAGCAGGTTCTAGCTGGGGTTGTGACGCTCAAATGCTACGAATGGCAATGCTGGCATTAGGTTACTCCATGGCTGAGTACTATGCACTGTTTGGGGATGCACCTTGCCTCCTACTGGGACCTTGTCAGTATCTGGCTAAGTGGGACTACGAGACTTATAACCGGCACCCTGAAGTCCACTTCGCTGCCTTGGCTTCCAGTCCTCACAAACTTCCCTCGTCCAACCATCTGGTGAGAGATGGCTACATCACACAAGCACAAGAAACCTCTTGCTAACCCAAAAGCTCCCACTCCATGATAACCTTCTTCACTTGCCTCACACTCGCCTTAAGTCCCACTGACCATTCTGGGTGGCTGGAGAAGCTCTTCTGTCATCCAGCTTCAATCCAGAAGACACCTAATGGGTGCAATGGACAGGCCCTGATGTAAACAACAAACACCTCATATATGATCTCACTGCCAAACTGACTGGTTTCTTGCTCTGCCAATGGCAGTGGATAATCATTAACAGCATCCGGACATCACATGGAAGATGTGTGCACCCGGTGCACAAATGAGAATTAAGGATTCAGCACGGTGCAAATGCAGAACCTTCCAAACCATCAAGCATACTGTGTACAAGTGTCCCATTTTTTTCATTTCCAGGAGGTGTAGCAAAGGTCCACTCTGCATCTCCTGAAGCCCTGGAATGGATTTCAGACCTTTCTATTATTCTGTAAATGTTGCTACTTCCATAGGAAAAAAGCAGCAGCATGTGTATGCATACCCACGCTAGCTTTAATCTATTTTAGCATGTGAAATAGCAGTGAAGACATCGCAGCACAGGCCCTCGCATGGGCTAGCGACCTAAATATGTATCCAGGGTTCTGGGCAGGCTTGTACAGCCCACACCAAAATGCATGCCATTGCGTCCTCATTGCACTATATTAAAGCTAGTGTAGATATGCCAATCTGAGCTGCAGGCACACCTCCGATTGCAGTGTAGACATACCCAGGGATCAAGGGGCAGTGTAATAAGCAGAATGTTCATATCTTTGACAACTTTCATCCTGAGGGATCCCAAAGCACCTTACAGACTAGGCCAGATCCTCAGTCGGTGTGAATCAATGTAACTCCATTGACTTCAGTGGAGCGGTGCTGATTCACACTATCTGAAGATGTAGCCCTGTAACTATAGAGATTAGCAAGACACCACAGAACTGCAGCCACCTCTAGGGTAGACCACAGTAGACTTTCTCACCCAGCCATGTTACTTAACTGCATTGAAGAGAGGAAGTGAAGAATCAAGCACTCAGACTCTACAGGGGTGGGTGGCAGTATAAGACTCTAGTGGGGAGAGAGAGAGAGAGAGAGAGAGAGAATATTATATCCAGTTACCGATGAAGGAGGTGTTTTACATGAGTTGGAGCTGTGTAGAGCTGAGGACAAGATTCCCCCCGAACAGTAAGGGCTTATGAGTGATCCAGGCCTGGTGCTGAAGCAAAATGTAGAGTTTAAGGTTGTGTGGGTCATAGGGAATAGGGAGTGAAGGGCTCAGAGACAAGCTGGGGATGAGATGGAGAAGCAGAAAGGTTGCTTGGATTATATGTCTTTTTGCTCCTTCAACAGCTTCTTCTAACCTGAGAGGGAGGAGATCGTGGTAATAAAGCTCAGGCCTAGAATCATGTGCCCTTGAGTTCTAACGCCAGTGCTAATGGTGAGTTCCTTCCCCTTGCTGTGCCTTAAGGTCCCTATCTGTGCAATGGGATTTAAGAAGCTTTAGTCTGTTAATATTTGGGAAGGGCTAATCTCTCTTGCAAACTGAGTTCAGAATTGTTTGGTCCAGTTTAATGAACACAGTGGGTCTGCACTGAGACAGCAGCCGCTATCCACTGACTGCATGGAGGCTGAGTCTAGAAGTACCTGGTGCAGGGTCCCAAAGGGCTGGAAGATAACCCTGTGCCATGGAAAGAGCAAATGCCAGTGGAGAGGCTGAGGCATGCTTGTCTTTCAGAGCAGACCCAGCTGAGCTGAGTCAGCACCTCAGAGATCAGAGAGGAGAAGATGGCACCTAAATACTACGGTAATTGGAAGCATTAGAAATGAGCGAGAGACAAAGGCAGAAGATGCCACATAGAGTTTGGATTGATGGGTCCTAGCACCCTCAAAAACAGTGCTCTGCACCCGAGCAGCTCAGAGACTAGACTAGCCAAGAGATGCTCAGTCATGCTAGGCTACTAGCTGTAGAGGAAATGGACAAGTCTCTCCAGCCAAAAAGGAGAATGGACCTTCTAGACCAGGGGATGCAAGCAACGTTAAGCTAGTGAGAATGGGAAGGAGCTAAAGGGAGATGGGGAGAGGGAAAGGATGTGAGGGGTAACAAGGCACACAGGAGCACAGTCTGTAGGCCAAGGGGAACATCATTTGCTAGCATGTACCACTACATCCCCCTGTTTACATGTAAGGCCCACAGTAAATGCTGTGTTTAAGGGTTTATTTACATTTAGACTGATGATAAAAATGCACTACATTATAAGAAGCTGCCTCCCTCTAGGCTCTGAGCCTCTTCTGCTTGCAAATTCTCTCCTAAGGCGGCTAAGGATCATAAATGAGACCTTCTTTTGCTGCTTTAGAGGAGAGACGATTCTGCCTGCTGCTGTCTTCAGGAATGAAGGCTGTTTGTATTGTTTCTAACTATCTCCATGTGAGGAGTGAGTGCATGGTTCTAGTTCTTGCAATAATCCATGTTTTCCAACAGCAGAGACAAATGCAGACACTGTCTTCAAAGGTGCATGGAGGATAAACAAACAGTGCCCTGCCTCCTGCTTCTTGCTGAGGAGAATGCCACCTTCTCGAGATGGAATCCCTTAGAAGCAGTGACAAATCCCTGGTAGGGTGACCAGGTGTCCAGTTTTCAACCGGAACACCTGGTCAAAAAGGGACCCTGGTGGCTCCAGGCAGCACCGCTGTTAAAAGTCTGGTCAGCGGTGTTGCAGGTCTAAGGCAGGCTAGTCCCTATGGGTCATGGCTCTGCGCGCATCCCGGAAGCGGCCCGCAGCTCTGGCTCCTAGGCGGGGGTGGGGGGACTGCCCCTGTCCTGAGCACCGGCTCTGCACTCCCATTGGCCAGGAACCGCAGCCAATGGAAGCTGCGGGGGCACTGCCTGCAGGCGAGAGCAGCGCACACAGACTCTTGGCCCTGCCGCCTAGGAACCAGACCCCTGCTGGCTGCTTCCAGGGCACAGCGCAGAGGCATGACGGGCAGGAAGCCTGCCTTAGCCGCCCCCCACCTGGCTGCGCCGCTGACTGGGAGCCATGGAGGTAAGGCCACACCCCAACCCTAGCCCTGAGCCCCCCCAGTCCAGAGCCCCCCCTACACACCAAACCCCACATCTCTGGCCCCACTCCAGAGCCTGCACCCCCAGACGGAGCCCTCATCCTCTCCCACACCCCAACTCCCTGCCCCAGCCCAGTGAAAGTAAGTGAGGGTGGGGAAGAGCGAGCCACCAAGGGAGGGGGAATGTGGGGAGTGGGGGGCAGGGCCTCAGGGAAGGCGGGGGCTAGAGTGTTTGGTTTTGGTGTTTGGTTAGAAAGTTGGCAACCCTAATCCCTGGAGTGACACAGGGAACCCAAAATAGGCCCCACCCAGGGTTGCATGGGCAATCCCACCAGAGAGCCATATGTAACTAGCATCAGAGGCAGTAGCCTGCAGGTTCCACTCCCAGTTTCAATAGGGAGGAAGGTTCCCCCTCTGTCTCAAGAAGGACCATTGCATGTTTGGACCTGTACTTTCTGGGGGCGTCAGCTCTATTAAAGATGTAGAACACTTCACTGGGAGAAATGGCGGGGCTGAGAGCAAACGGCCCGTGGAATTCCAAAACATGAAGTTTAGTATCTTGAGTTAAATAGAAACAAATGTAAAAGCTAAAGTGGGTCAGAGAGGTTTCCCCTCAATTCACTAATTGGTTAATCTAATCCTCCATTTAATTTGATCAAAATCTCAGGTGCCTCATCCCCCCCAACTCCCATCCTTTCCTTTGATCAGTTGTGCTTGCCCCAGGCACCTGTTACTGGTTGAGTCAATAACTAGCTGTAGAAATCTCCCAGTTATTTAGTTAGGATAAAATCCCAAACCAGAGAGAGAGAGAGCGAGCCTAAGAAAGACCCATGCTAATAAAAGGCAACTACAGTTAAAGGTTGCTTTATTCAATAGCCCCTGTGTGCAGAGTCCTGGTGGCCACATGGTGAATGTGATCAACCACATATTTCTATCAAAGGGAGAGAGGAGGACTTGAAGAGGAAGGCGCCATGTTGGGGAGGAAACTACTTCTGCAGGGCAGCCTTTGCATTTCTTGATGGAGAGCTGCTTTGATATTTAGCAGAGAGCACAAACAGGCTCCAACAGGCAATGCCAGGAGGACACAGGCTGCAGGACCCTCTCTCCCCCCTATGGAGAAGAGAAGGGAGGGGCAGAACTACAGCAGAAGGAGGGAGGGCAGGCTCAGCAGAGTCCCAATAGTAGCAAAGAAATAAATCTCAGTTGCTTTGAGAAGTAAATAACAAACCTGAAGGCATTTCATACAGTGCCTGGTGACCAGCGAACCAGGGCTCAGGTGCCTCATGCAGCATCTCTGGGCCAGCCTCAGGGCCTATATGCATCCCTGTGGCTTGAGCTGACCAGTTCCATCTGCATGGTGGTAAAGCCCCCTGAGCCAAGTGAAGCAGTTTCACATGGAGTCCCTGAGCTGAGCTGAGCTGAGCACCCAGTTTGCCTGGCTGGGTGTAGGGCAGGGAAAATCAGTGCTGTAGGAATCTCCTGTAATGCTATTCTTGCTGAACCTTTGAGACAGGCCAAGGGCTGGATCTAGCATTTAGAGATAAAACCACACACAGGGGGGCTGGAACAATTTGCATAGTGGGACTGCTGAGAGCCATTGAACCAACTGTAAACCCTGTATATGATGGAGACAATTTCAAACCAGGGGGTGCAGCAGCACCCCCAGAACCTCTAGTTCCAGCCCCTGTGGCCATCAGCAGGGTCCTCTGCCCAGTGCTGGTTGCTTTACCTGCTCCCCGGACCAACAGGAGCTGGCCCACAGACTTAGGGCTTTGTTCTCAGCTTCACTGCCATACTCGGTTGTGTCCAGACTGGCAGGGGCTGCCTGGGAGTGGCATGAGGGAGTGAGCAAAACACTGGGGGCCAGCCCAACTCTCTGCCCTGCAGTTCAGGCCCAGTTTTGTGACATATCCCATGCAGTAGAAACAACACAGTTAAGGTATTGGAGTTTGGCAAGGGACCTAAAGGAGTGGAGAAGGCAGGGGGCATGGTATATGGGAAGCAGGGGGCAGCATGGGTGTAGGGGTGAAGCTGAGAGTGTGCCTACAAAAGGGTGAGGGAGAGGTTTGTGCAGAGCAAAGTGAGACGGGAGTGTGGGAGGAGGAGAGGAGTGCAGCCCTTGGAGAGGAAGATGAGGAATTGCTAATGCGAAAAATCAAAGCATCTTCACACACACCTTGTTCCCCATCTGCTTACCCCCTCTCTTCCCCAAAAGGCCTGTCAAGACTGAAACATTGCTTTGTTTCTGCCACATCAGCCCAATTAACCTTGCCTCAGGGCTGCAGGCGAGCTCTACAGTGGGAACTCTCCAGGGCTCACAGTCAAGGGCACACCAGCCGCCGCTGCTTCCCTGCAAAGAGATGAAGAGGAGCCAGGCTTCCCTCTCCCCAGGAGAAGCAGAGACACCATGAAGGTTAGTTTTGAAATGAGCCATTCTGTTGCATCTCTGCTCCGGCAGGGAGGAGAGGGAAGGTCTCCCAGATGCTGAACTGCCCAGAACAGGTTCTTTCCAGTGCATATGAGCACTGATCCCTAGGGAAGGCTGGGATGGGCATGAGAAACCAATCAAGAAGTCTGGGGACTTGGTGCTGTAGGATGAGATGCTGGAGGATGGAACTGGGGACAAAGGCAGTGGTTCCTCACTGCTTCCTTTTCAAACTGGGGGGCTGTGAACTTCCCCATCTGCCATGGCTACTGTCTCACAGCAGGTGGACCCACTAGGCTGACAAGTACAGCTGCCTTCACATTGTCCCACAGCACCACACATTAGTTACATGCACCATGGTGCTGATCATTGCTGTGTCCCTCTCTGTGTGGAATCCACATGGATGACCTGCCCGCTGCTCCAGCACACTGGGTGTTTCCAGGCTAGTCTGGGCCTGTCCGGTTGGCAAAGCGAAGAAGGTCTTTCTCCGTGCAGGGGGGTCAGTCACCCAGACACTGTTGGTTTAATTTGCAGGAGACAATGATAATTTTCTGCCTGCTGCACACTCTTTAATTAACAGCTCAGAGGATGTGGGGCGAGAGACGTAATGAGCACTGCCTTTGCATATCAAAAGGCAGCATCATTAATATCCCTCCACTCGCAGGAGCTCTCAGAATGCAGAAGGGTCACAAGCAAAACACCCACGGCTCAGATTAACAGCTCTGATCCATGTGTACAGCCTAGTAGACTGTGCATATAGGAAAGAGCAGGCAAGGGGTCTGCTGTGTCCATGTATTGGTTGCAGCGTGTGTGTGCATGCACATGTGTATTTGTGAGCAGTGTGGGTGGATGGATGAGTGCATTTGTGAGCATTCTGGATGTGGGTACGTGTGTGTGCTATGTCTGCTCTACTTTATTGCCTCTGTAGGCTGAACATGTGCACACACCAAGGGCTCCTTGCACTCCTCCATTACCTCCCAAAAGCTCCCTGTGTGCCACCCTTCCATCCCCCTCTACTGCAGGAGCTCCATGCAACTTCCCCCATCTCCTTCCTTATACCTGGGGCTCTGCATGTCCCCCCATTCCCCTCTCCACCCATTTCAGGATCTTCCATTCCCCCCCTCCCATGTCAAAGCCCCTAGTCTCCACCTCACCCCCATTTTTCTGCTTTCTGTCAGGGAGCCAGGTATTCAGGGTATCAATATGTTAAACTCTATTGGGAGAATGGGCAAAGATGAGATGGAGCATTGTTCTGCTGGAATGGGTGCCATCAACTGGCTGGTTGATCTGTAGATGATTGCAGAGTTGTCTGAAGCTGTGGCTGTGCTGGGAAAGGGGCTCTGTGTGTCCCCCATTTGTTTCTTTCTTTCTGGTTTTCAAATTTTCACCAGATCAATGGGGTTTGATGCTTAGAACAATCCCGGAGATTTTAGAATTGGTCCAATACAGTGTTCAAAAGTTACCACCTATGTTACAGACAGACTCAGAAATGCCACTGAGTTAAGCTCAGCCAATTAGACGCGCACAGCACACACACAAACCCACTCTGTGTGCACACAGTATACCACAGAGATCTGGCTCTGAGTCATTTCTCTCTCCCCCAGCAATGTGATTGCCACCTAGACTAATTTCCCAGCAATGACAGCCTGGGGCTGGCATGAATCTCACCTCCTGGAGATTCAGAGGGGTTGGGAGCAGAGCAGGGAGAGAAGCTCACTCTAGGAGGACAAGGGCTGTTGTGCCATTGTGTCTCCTCTCGGTGTGAATGGTGACAAATGAAAATGCTGTACCACAGCAACAGCGCCACAAGTGTTGCCCTCCTTTGCCTTTTGGTAGGCCTGCCACTGCAGCCCTCTCCCTTTTGCCCAGCATTGGCACTCGTCCCTGGCATACCCCAGGTTCTGCATCTCCTTTGACGTGTCCCCGTAGACGATTTTATTGCTGCAGGATCCGCAGCAGTGCCTGCACGGCCCCTTCTCCCCACAGGCTGAGGAAATCCAGGACGTCTTTCCTGGACCAGCCAGCAGCACATGGTTTGTCTGAGGTTTCCTTCGCTGCAGCTTTCCCTGGAGCCATACTGGTGTGCTTGCAAAGGTGGGTTGGCAGGAAGAGAGACCTTTCCAAAACACCCTGGGGGTTTTAGAAGTAGGGGTGAGCTTATGGTCACTTGTGACCTTTGGACAGTAGAGGACAAAAATTCAACCAGAGCAGTCACAGCGGCAGGGACAGCGGCATTGTGGGATTGTTGTTGGTCTGTTTGTATAGTATGGGTATTGAAGTGTCCACAGAGGCTTTGTGCCCCTGGAACCAGGCTGGTAGCAGATCTCACACCACCTGGGGATCTCGCATTGCTTCTCTGGCAGGCGTTCAGGGTTTTGTTGGGAGAACTCAAAATTGAGTCTGGCGTGGCCACATACAAGGCTGTGCTGCCAAAAGGTAAATTACACTGGTAACATTTGTAGTGAAGACCAGATCAGTGCTCCTGAGGGTCTGGCAGAGTCCATCCAGACTGGCAGCCTGGTGCTTCTCTCCAATGGAGAGCTCACAGCAAGGCAGCTGATTATTCAGGTGATGCATATTCTGTTACTGATACTGTATGTTACTGTACAACATTTGCACAGCACGGTCCCTGCAGATCTCAGATTTGGTTGGGTACCATACAGGGGATTCAATGTTCCTTTGGGGTCTGTTTCCTATAGGCAGAGACTCAGCCACCCAAGCAATGATTAACTCCCACACAAGGACAATGTTTTCCTGGTTTCTAGTTACATATGAACCGTAATGTGGGGCGGGGGGGGGCGTGCGCTGGGAGAGACAAATCTGCCAGACACAGAGTCCCAGGCTCTTCCCAGCAAGCCTGGCAGAATGAGCTGTAGCTCACAAAAGCTTATGCTCAAATAAATTTGTTCGTCTCTAAGGTGACACAAGTCCTCCTTTTCTTTTTGCAGATACAGACTAACACGGCTGCTACTCTGAAACCTGTCATTCCCCTGGCTGTGGCTTAGCAATTTAAAACCAGCCAGCAGGTGCAGCTGCCCAAATTGGAGTCTCACCTAGGCTAGAAGACAGAGCCAAATTATCTGGGGATTTTCAACATTGCTCAGAAACAACAGATTTGGGGCAGCCCAGTCAGCTGATTGGGCTTTACCTGTGGCCTGATTCTTGCCTCACTGCTCGAGGGAGATTTCGGGGTCTAGGGACATTCTCCCATAATCTTCTTCCTGCTGCTGTTGGGGTATCCTTTGCTGTCTTCTCAGGGTGATGGTTAACAGAGTAGCATTGTCTCCATGCTGCAGGGACCAGCGCACAGGAGTCAGCACAAGAGGAGAGAAGCAAGAACAAGAGGAAACCTGCCCTAGCAACCTAGGTATGTGCCCAGAAAATGCAGCCTACCGCATACACACAGCAGCTAGGTCGCTAACCAGGCCTGTGGCCTTAGCAGCCATGGCCGTAGCAACATGCTAAGATGTATGTGTGCTCATCTCAGTTTCACTGGTGTAGCTAGGGGATAATTCCTCTGACGTCAGTGCCGTTATTCCAGATTTACACTGGTGTCTCTCATTAACAACCACCCAACTTAAAAGTTCCTGTTTCATCTAGGGCAGGTTTTGAGCAAGGAGGGGTTCGTTTCACACCCTGCCAAGCAAGAGAAGAGCAAATTGCTTCAAGCATTGAGAGGGAGAGAGCCTGGCTAAATGTTATGGGGCAACCAGAGATTCAGCAAAGGAGCAAGCTGAACCTGCGCTGGTCTGAGGAGCTCCAAGATGTTCTTCAGGACTAGGTGGCATGTTTGAGGGAGAGTGAGGCTCCATGCTCACTGCAGAATGATCTATGTTTGCAAATATGATTACAGCACAAACCTGGTCCCTCTTCCTCTCCCTCCTTCCCCCCGCACAAATAATCACAGCACAGCGTTGGCTAATGACTGTTGCACATGAGACCAAACCATCCCTGAGGCTTGCATACAGTTTTGGGCCTGTGTGGTGTGGCAGGGGCCTAGGGTCTGGCAATAACTGATATTTCCCGACAAGAGGAAAATGTATAAATCCGTACTACCATGTGACCAGCTAACACAGAAATTGGGTGCATCCAGCATGAGGGCATAGTCTAGCATCTATAGCCAAGGTGATAATAGTCCTTGGGGCGGGGGGTGGGAGGGGCGCAATAGCCTGTGGTATGTGCTCCAGGCACTACTGATCAAACACTCCTTGTGGAAAGGTTGATACATCCTGCAAACTCTAACCCTGGGCACTTGATGAGCAGGCTGGGCGGAGAGTAGGGACAAGACTTTTCTGGACACAGCTGTCAGGCTGACCAGGGAGGGAGTGGGCAGAGAGGGGCTTCATTTCTAGAGATGGAAGGATTTCTTTTCTCCGTAACTAGGTTAAGAGTGGAGTTGCAAAGTACTCAGATGAGATATGTTATGCACTGTGTTTCTTTTGATTTGCTGCCACTCTCTCTCTCTCAATTAAATCTTGCTTTTGAAAAGATTGCTGTTGTCTGGGTAACTTCGCACTCATGGCCCCAACGAGACAAGAATCCCTGATCTCTAGAGAGAGGTGCTGAATATAAGGAGTGCTGGAGCCTAAGGCTCCCCCTCTTCATGGTCTCAGTCACACAGGGTATAAACAGAGGTTTCCTCTCCCGTTAGGGTATCCTGCAAAGGATGGTGGCCAGCTAACCTAGGGGGAAAACTGAAAGGCCAAGGAGGAGATGTGAGTTGGCAGAAGCGTGGGTGACAAGTGGGTCCCATGCTCACTGGCCAGCTGGCAGGCTGTGTTCAGAACTGCTTTAGGATGTAGCCCTATTTGAAGTGTGTTTTACAAGTTCATTCTGTTGCAAGGACAGGCCTTCACTGCTCTGACCAAGAGCCCAGATGAGCTCTCAGGCTAAAGGTCAGGACGCTGCTGCAGTAGCCCTTCCATTTCTCACTGAGCAATTCCATAGTTAAAGGAAGAAAAGGCCTGATTCTGCCCCCACACATGCCAACTTTATGTCCATGTAAATCAGTCCATGGCAATGCAGCTACTTGTGATTTGCAGTGGTGGAATTCCAGGTAAAATCCACCACAGTGCATAAGTGCTGCAACTAGGGGTACTGGGGCGGGGGGCTGCTGCACCCTCTGGCTTGAAATGGTTTCCATTATATACAGGTTTTATAGTTTGTTTCAGTGGCTTTCAGCACCCTCACTATAAAAATTGTTCCAGTGCCCCTGCCAGGGTGTCCCCATAATCTGTTCAGTCAATGCACGCTGCTAGCAGTTGAATCCTACAGTTACTAGCTCCCATCAGGAACATTGAGTTGCACCTTTAGCCAAGGTAGCAGCTGCTCGATAGCAGCTCTGGAAAACATTTCTGAAGTGGTGTGTTGAAGCTTACTCTGCGATGGAGTCTAGGACTAGGCGAGGTGGGTGAAAGGTGGCAGAAGGGTCATTTGTACCATGAAACTTATTTTGTCAAATTGTTGTTGAAAGAAAATGTGGAGCAGAGTCAAAGAAATGGAGTAAGCTGTGTCTGTCTGAACTGGCAGAGCAGTGGATCAGAGGTGGGGTTACAGATACATAAAGGGCTCCTGGTGGGGTTACAGATACATAAAGGTGATGGGAAGTGCTGCATAGATGAGGCCACTGGATGCTTGTTTGGATTGATCAGTCTCATATGGGACATATTTGCCACTTGACAGCTCTCTTTAAGCTGTCTGTTTCTTCAGCTGAACAAAACCCTAACTCTCCCCGGGATTCCTTCTTGTGGGTGTGTCTGCTCCCCACAAAGGGTCTATGGGAAAGTCCAAATAAACAACTTGCCCTTCCTCCCAGAAGATCTCACTTCCTAGCCCTAGAGTTTTTTTTCCTGCTCTCTAGCTCCTACCCTTGAATACAGACCCAGGCAGCATTACCTGCTCCATCTCAGGCTCTCTTTGTTAGGAGGAAAGGGAGCTGTTTGTTTATCTTGCCCCCTTCCCACATGCTTTGCTATGGTAGCCTACAATTCCCTGCTGTCCCCCTTAGAATGCACTTCTTGCTGCTGAGCAGAAGCCTGGAACAGGGTAGTGCTGGACTCAGAAACTCCCCTGACTTGCCTAGCAAGTTCCACTACCCTCTTTGGAGGGTGCACTTGGCAGCTGGCTTGTGCACAGCAGGAAGCATTAACCAGCATCATCATTGCTGGTGCCACACACAGGGACCCAGAGAGCATGCCAATGGGCCTGTTTTATCCTGAAGGTTGTTCAGACCCAACAAGGGGAGATAACTAGAGGAGATCACTATCTCCGTGGCTGTGTCCTGAGCAGCTCCTGAGATGTGAATCCAACCCTCTTAATTTTTCTCCCCTGGCTCATTCCTCCTATTTCTCTCTTTGCCTTCTGTCTAATGGCAATCTGGCTCAGCCAGTCAGCCCACTACCTGTGACCAGTTAGACAAGCGAGCCTGACCATGCTGGTAGGTGTGCACACACCAGCACTTTGGTGAGCACACACCCATGTGCAGATGAGCACATTCCTGTGCCATGGTAAGCAATAAGAATAGATATGGCAACCCAGTCACCACTCACCAGACTGGTCGCTCCAGCTCACACCACAATGTTGTATAGGGAGAAATTATGACACTTCTTATTTTTATGCAAGAAGAGTTTAATTGAGTCTCCTCAGGGAGAAGCATCTCCATCAAATTCAGCTCTTAATTAACCCCATGCACCCCAAAGAGGCTCTGCAACTACTCATAAATTAAATATGGGAAAGCACTATTTATCTAGGAACAGCAGCCAACTGGCTCCTGCGCTGATGTTTATGGTTACTAATGATGATGGATCTGGAGTACAGACACTGGAAGGGAGGGAGTGTCTCCTCTCTTAAAAATAAATAGAAATGAATTTCCAGGGGGGTCACATAGGCAGAGTGTTAACAGGGTCTTGCTTCCTTTGACAGAGGCAAATAGAGGAAAAGGATTCATTATCGGTACAAAGATGGAAGGACACCAGCTATATGTATATGCCAGAAAGTGGCCAGCACTCATGAGAGAGACTGAAACTAGCCCCGGAAGAAAGTGTGTCATCAGCACACCCATGCTGGAGTAGGAATGAGAGAGAGGAAGGGGGAAGTAGGGTTGGGACAGATGAAATGTGGAGAGAGAGGTTTCCCAGCAGGACTCTCTTGATTCCTGGAAGAAGGGAGTCAGGTTTGTGATAGGCACTAAGTTGGCTACTCTAGTTCCCTGATGACAAATGGTCCTGTTTATCGATCATGTGTCGCTTCAGAATTCCGATCCTGGCCTCTCCCTGCCCCTCTGCTCACAAGACACGCATCTGACCTGGGTGTATATTTTTGGAAGTTGCTTTGCAGACAGCTCTCAAAGCCCTGTCTCACACAGCCCAGCTGGCTCTCACCTTCCACACAGCTCTTTGTTTCTCTGTTAAATTTATACATTAAAAAGGAGACGGATAATGGGAAGATATTAGTTCTTAGGGGGTGCTTGGCAACCAAGCAGGGATGTAATATTCCCAATGTAATAACCTGAGTCTTATCTTGTGTTTAGCAAGATGAACCATGGGATTAGGTCAAGTCCAGAGTCACCAGGTTTCTGTGTAAGAAGAAAGTGGAATCTGCTCGCTATAACGAGAAATAATTTTGTATCGGTTAGGAACCAAAGAGAAATACCAGATGCCTTTCAAACTTCCTTTCCCGAGAGGATGGCAAGAGGGAAAGGAGTCGGATGTTAATGCAGTCACCTTTCATCCCTGCAGACCTGGCTTCAAACCTGAATTTCATCACAAACGAAAGTGAGTTTAGGCCTCTCTCATTTTACAGTAGCCTCCAGCTGTAGATATCACAAATTACCATTCAATGTGGCACGCTCAGCAGCCACTTCTTCAGAAAGGCTGAGGAATGGAAGAGCAGAGGGGACTGCAGGTCATGTTTTACATGACCTTGAACCTTGGATTTCACCTCCATATATTAGGGATTTGGTCCCATCATCTGTAGCTGTCACCCTTTCAGCCTTTGTGGATATGTCTACGCTGCAATTAGATGCCCACGAGAGCTAACTCGGGCTAAAGAGCTGTTTAATTGCAGTGTAGACATTCAGGCTTGGGAGGACCCTTCCACCTTTCAGGGTCCTAGAGCCCAGGCTCCAGCCCGAGCCCAAACGTCTGCACTGCAGTTAAACAGCCCATTAGCCTGAGTCCTGCGAGCCTGAGTCAGCTGGCATGAGCCAACTGCAGGTTTTTAATTGCTGTGTAGACGTGCTCTGTGAGGCCGTAGCCAATCTCCTGCTTTTCACCTGGTGCGATTTTTTTTTTTTTTTTGTAACAAGGATGGGAGAATATTCTCTCAGTGTGAAATTCTCCATGGGCTCAGCAAGTCTCTCACTCTTTGACGAACGTTCTATTTTTTAATAACTTTATTTGTCTTGCATTCACGTACCTGATCAAGTCTACACTCAGGAACAGTACACATGTAGCTCTGCAGAGGGACATAGTGCTCAGGTAGTTACACAGAAAACCTACATTTTTTTGTTTTTTGGTTTTTTGTGTTGCCAAAAAAACTGTGTAAACATTTATTTTCTACCTACTTATTATATTTCAGCAAAATGTGCCCTCAGAACCTGGATAACTTTTTGCCTTTTTTTCTTTAAACTATCCAATGTCTCACCTTTGTGCAGCCTCTCCATTCCAGTCTCCCCTCCCCGATGGGCAGGATCTTACGCGTTCCTTTGCCCCTTAGCACTTGATTTAATGAAGCAAAATGAACCCGACAAATTCCCAGCACCCAGCTCCAAGGACCACCAGATAAAAACATAAGAATTGACAGACTGGATCAGAACTGGGGTCCCATCTCATCAAGTATCCTGTCTCTGACAGTGCCCAGTACCAGATGCTTCAAAGGCTGGTGTAAAACTCCACAGTAGGCAGGTGGGGGGGGATGATCTTCCCCCAGAGTAGTTCTCCTCCTGATGTTTGTTATTACAGATCAGCTGGAGCCCTGAAGCACCAGGGTTAATGTCTCCTCTAAAATTTGTTGTCACCAGTTGTAACTGTGGATAGTCTTGTCACCCATATAAATGTCTGCCATGGGCTGACTGGCCTCATTAAGAGGGAATCATCACTGGCCTCCCAGTGGGGTCTATAAAAACCCAGGAAGGCACAGTAGGGACTGATCAGAGTTGTTTGCTCCATAAGACCAAGAGAGAAGTGGTTGGGAGATGCTGGTGAAGGGAGCTGGCCCAGAGGGAGGACTGATGAGAACTGTTTGAGAAAACTGGCCAGAGCTGAGGAACCCTACTGAGTAGAAGGCTTCCACAGAGGCCCTAGGTAAAAGGGGAGAACCAGCTCTGTAAGGGTAGCCCAAACTCAGGAAAGGAGGGTTAATCCTGGAGGGAGGTTCTCATGACCAGGGACTCAGCAGAGGTAGGACTCAGAGACAAAAGGGTCAGGGGGCCTGGGGAGTAGAATACTGAGGGGAGTCCTCTCTCAGAAGATCTGAGCTGAAGGCTGCAGGAGAAGAGTTCCAAGAAGCACTGAGAATTGCCTGAGGTGTGGGGGCCCAGGAATAGGGGCATAGGAACTGAAGAAGCGGGACTGTTAACTGGGGTAGATGGCCTGGAGAGTGGGGCTCTGGCACTGGGCAGAGGAACTGCAGAATGGAGTGGTGGTTGACTGTTGGGTGGGTGGCCTGTAGCTGGTGACCTGTTTTACTCTGTGGTTTTGAGGGTTGCCTTACCCTGAGTGATCTGCTGATGGTTTCACCTACAAATTATGCAGGGAAGCATTCCTTTCCTGGGTGGCAGAGCTGACCCTCGGTCTGATGTGTGGTGGAAAAGATGAGCATCTTCATTGGTCACAGGGAATGTAGGGGAAACTGAGGCAGAACTTGCCTGTATGGGTGTAGCAGGATGTAGGAAGATGCCCTAGTGGGGGTAAGCCCAGTTACGATGTCCCACCCCTTTTTGAACCTTGTTAAGTTCTTGACCTCGACAACTTCCTGCATTACTGAAGTAACGATTTCCACAGTCTAATCCCAGCTTGTGTAAAACAGTATTTCTTATCTGTTTTGAATTCCACTGAAGAATGTCCCCTTGTTTTGTGTTATGAAACAGGGAGACCACAAGTTCCCAACCTACCTTCTCTGTGCCATTCATTATTTTTATATACTTTTAGTATGTCTGCTCTTATTTGTCTCCTTTCTAAGGAAAATAGTCCAAGTCTCTTCATCAGAAAGCTTTTTCCAGGTCCTTGATCAGACTCGTTGCTCTTCTCTGAGCCCCTGTAGGTGAGCAATCCCCTTCTGGACATGGGGTGACTTGTACTGTGTGCTCTGTTCCAGATGAAGCAGCATTATAATAGTCTCGGTTATTTGCCACCCCATTCCTTAAGCATCGTCACTTTTTTTTTTTTTTTGTTCTTTTGACACTGAGCAGAGGTCTTCATTGGGCTGTCCACAGTGATGCCTACATCCCTTTTCTTAATTAATACATTTCATTTAGAACCCCATGGTGTATAAGTAGCTTACATTTTCCCCTCTAATCTTCATTACTTTGCATTTATGGACACTGAATTTCACTTGCCATTGTGTTGCCCATTCAGAGCTTGTCTACTTCGCTGAAGTTCCTCTCACATCTCTCTGGTCCTGACTAACCATTTGCTGATCATCACTTCCCCTTCCCAGACCACTAATAACTATGTTAAACAACACAAGACATAGTACAGCACCTTGAGGCCCCCAGACTGCTAACTTTTGCCATGATAAAAAATTGACCATTTATTTCTACTCTCTGTGTTGTCTCCTAGCCAGGTTTGATCCATGACAATACTTTACCTGTGACTACTTAACTTCTTTAGTAGCCTCTTGTATAAGACCTTGTTCAAGGGAATCTAAATAAATTATGTCAACTGGTTCTCCTTTAGCCACTACTTTATTGACCTGCTCAAAGAATTCTAAGATAATTAGTGAGACATGATTTTCCTTTGCAGAATGCCTGCTGACTGGACCCTGCTATATCCTGATGTTTTGTTGCTCTGTTTTTTGTTAACTATCATTTCAACTAATCTGCCAGGTAAGATTTATTGGTCTATAGCTCACCAGATCACCCCTACAGCCTTTAATTTTTAGTATAGGTAAAATATTTGCTACCTTCCAATCCACCGGAACAGTGACTGGTTTTTAATGAGTGCATATTTTTGTTAGCAGCTCAGCTGACTTATATTTCAGCTCCTGCAGAGCTCTTAAGGGTAAACAATTTGGTCTGGGTGTCTGTCTTTTTAAATCATCTGTTTGCTCCAGCACCTCTTCTTCTGACACCTCACTCTCTGAGACCACCTCACCTTTATGGAGCAGGAAAGAAAGAGAAAGACAGAGCTAAATCTCCCCAGCAGTCCCACTGGTGAACACAGATCCAAATCATTTAGCTTCTCAGAAATGTCCTTAATTTCCTTAATTGCTCCCCTTAGTACTGTTTATCCAGCAGACCCACCAGTTCTTTCACGGGCTTCCTGATTCTGATACACTAAAAGAATCACTTTATTTTTACACCTTTAGCTAATTGCTCTTTGAAATCCATTTTAGCTGTTCTAATTTCCCTCTTATTGGCTGGTTTAATTTATGCTCCTGTTTTATTGGCTTCACTAGGTCAGATTTCCAAATTTTGAAGGACTTATGTTTGATTCAAAATGGTTGCAAGTGTGTCTAGTGGATTGGAACAGGAGCTAGGAGTGAGGAATCCTTGGTTCTGTTCCCAGCCCTTCCACTGACTTGCTCATTTTACTAATCTGTGCCTCAGTTTCCCCTTCTGTAACAGGGGCATAATGATCCTGACCCATCTCCCAAGAGGGCTATGAGGCTTACTTCATTGCTGCTTATAAAGCCATTTGAGGCCCTGTTACACAATGTGTTAGAGAAGATGAACATAGCATGGTAAGTGTAACCTTTATGGAGATACATGATGGCTCTTTCTGGTGAATAACTGCTTTAAGCACCTCCAATACTGGCTAGTGACATCCCGTAACTGGGGAGATTGTGAGCTCAGCAAGGTAGACATACTTCCTGTGCTGGCCCTAGTGAGCATGTCTGTAGCTGAAAATGAAAAAGGGATAAGCAGCGTAAAACAGACCAGCTGTTTGCAAATGAAACAAAGATTCTTAGAAATTAGCTTAAAGGGAGCTGGCTGGCTGGCTGGCTCCGGGAGCTAGCTAACAGGCTACAGAGCCTTTCATTTCTGTCAGCTGCTTGAGCCTAGCCCAGGTTGGCCATTCCCGTGTGGTGGCTCTTGAGTGGCTCCTGTGTGGAATGAGTTGGTGAGTATCAGTCCAGCTGTCCATGTCTCACACATGACCAATATGACTGTCACCAACTGGCTGTCTTGTTGGCAGCCCCAGAGAAGACAAGGACTGAATGGACCATAGATATTGTACCAACTTCTCTGAAGCACAGGCACTCCCTCCCTCCAGGACAGGTCTGCGGCATATTAGCATGAGTGCTTTGGACCTTATTCAAAAGGCCTTATGTAAGGAATTTGCATGGCCAGTAACTGAATCTTCAGAGCTGTCAGTCCAGCCTCATCCACCTGCACCGAGTGACCCATCTGCCCAGAGAGCTGTTTGGGGAAAGGAGGAAGTTTGGAGTCTGGTGTTTTTGACAGAGTGAGACAGTCAAGACACTGCTACCAAAGTTCGCTGATCAGCAGCACAGGGAGCACCCACAGGACACTAGTTGAAGAAAAAAGGGTTTGACTCAAAAGAGACATGGTGGATGAGTCGGGGCCTTTAGACAGGAATGTGGGATCAGGACATTGGCATCACTAGGTCTGTAAAAGCCCTGTAGGCAGCTGGATATCCCCTCACTAGCCCCCTGAGCCATGCTTACACAAGTGTTCCCATGGGATGCAGTCCACACTGTTAGGTAGGCAGGCTCTCTAGCAAGAAACTGCCTGGCCCAAGCACACTACGTGTCCTGGGCCAAGTTGTGGATATAAGTCACTCACCACCTTGGAGGAGGTGGGGAGGGGCTAGGCAGCAATGGAGTCCCTGGCTGATACGTTCCAAGTTCACTGTGGCAGCACTGCCATTCTACTGTGTGGGGTTTTCCCCACCCTGTGCCGTCCCTTTGGGGAGGCCAATCCTGTCGTCAGCATTAGCTTAGCACAGTGCATATGCCCTCCCCTCCACGAACAGTGACTGGCCTGTGAGGGCCTCCTGGGAAAAGTCATCCTGTGCATTCCTCACCATTTTTGCATGCTAATACCAGGCCAGACACAATGAGAGTGACCACATTTGTTGGATGGGAAATAAGGGAAAAACCACATGAAAAATAAGGGACAACACTTTATTTTAAAGGACATTTTAGGGAAATGCCCTTTTCTTTAGTGTATCGTGTATTTTTTTCTCTCAAGTGTACATTTCTGTGCCCTCAAGTATACAATGCAATTATCATAAGGGTCCATTTAATGTTTAAAAGGGTACTTTTCAGTTTAATACAAAAGGGACAAGTGGTCATCTGCCCCTTTCACTCTAAGGGGGGAGGTAAGGGCGGGAGAGCAGCTGTCTACAGCTAACCAGAGAGACACAATTTCCTCTCAGGAAATAAGAGAACAAAGCCAAGAAATTCAGCAGAATTGGAGGAGCTGTGTCCAGATATCCTATTCCACTACTGGAACTCTCTGTCATATGACATATCCACTGTCCAGGATGTCGGCAGTTACCTCATCCCATGGATCTCTGCCCACACACAACAGTACTATAGAATCACAGATATTAGGGACACATGGGCATCCAGGCTGCACCCTCTCCCTGCTTCCTCTAGCACCCTGTCTAACCTGCTCGTGCATCTCTGCAGTGAAAGGGCTTCTCCTGCCTTCCCAGGGGTGTTGCCTCTGTACCCATTATTCAGTACGGTGCAAACACTAATTAGGGACTTGCTAGCACGGTTCAGAATTTTCTCCTGACATTGAGACAGAACTTCAGCATTGTTCACTCACATCCATTTCTCCTTGTCCTGCTGCCATCTGAGCCTGTGACTAATTCCCCTTCCTTAGCGGAGACTGCTCCCCTGAAGGTATTTATATTCTGCTATCCCATCCCCGAGTCTCCGCCTTGCCAGATGGTATAAATTTAGCTCCCTTGCTCTCTCCTTGTTTGTCTCGTCCTCCCAAGTGAGGATTATTTTTGTTGCCCTCCTTTGTACTGGCTCTTCTTCTTCTCTCTGCAATTTAGTCTGTCATCTTCTGATCCTGGGAGGGGCCCAGAGCTGCACACGCTATTCCAGGGGAAAGGCCTCTCTCACGACCCCAGTGTGAGACCTGGTTCCCCTACTGTTGGCTCTTCTCCCCATGATGTCACAATGTGAGCTCCTGTATTGTCTGCCATCACCTCTTGGCCTGTCTCAATTTCACATCTCCATGTCCCCCCATGTTGGGTGTGTCTTCCTGCCCCCTTTCAGTCCCTTCCATTACTCCGTGGTGTACTGTAACTCTCATGCACATGGGTCCAACATGCTGATGGATGGGTTACAGGAATGGCCTGTGGCTCAAAGGCTTCCAAGGACTCTTGTCATCTGACTCTCCAGGGATCTGCTGAGGTTTGGGATCCACCTTCCTCTCAGGTATTCAATGATTTAAAAAAAAATCATATCTTGCTTTTGTATAAGAGGCAAGGGGCCAGATCCTGGCCCCAGACATGGCTCCTTTGTAGCTCTCCTGCGGAGCAAAGAACTACAAAGCTGCCCTAAGTGGGCATGTGGAATCCCTGGATGGTATAAGATGGCTATAACTGGCTGTGCCATACCCTCGCCTGGCCCTGCCTTTGCCCCCTAGCGTTGAGGTGGGTCATACTGCTGCACTTAGTGATCTGTGCCCCACCTTCACTAAGGGCCCTAAAGAGTGGACCAATGTTTAGAATGCTGTGAGAGCCCTGGGTTCAATTCCTGCTCTACCACAAACATCTTGTGTGACCTTGGGCAAGTCACTTAGGCTCTCTGCCTCAGTTCCCCATCTGTAAGATGGAGGTAAGAGCACTTCCCTACCTCCCAGTATCAAACCCTTAAAGACTGTAAGGCACTGATATACTTATAGCAATGTGAGCTATATAAATACCTAAGACAGATAGAAGGGGGTCATTATCAGCCTGTGTAAATTAGAATAGCCATAAGGCTTAATTTATGCCGAGGTCTGACCTGGCCCTCTTGTACTAATTTCAGTGGGGTCTGTGGGACCAGAGAGTCAACCGTGTTAAAATGACCAGCCACTGTCCAAAGTTAACAGTTTTAAACAAGGTTGTGGCTTTGAGTACAGAGATTTTTGGCCTGCTATGGCAAAGGCAACATTAAAAATCTTTAAATCCTTTATTAAAGATACAGAAAAGAAGGAAAAAGTTAAAATGTAAAGCCTGCAGTAAAGCTGTCTTTAACAACGTCCCTTGTTTCCTTTTCCTTTAGCGGGAGAGAGGTTTTACTAGGAGAACCCCTCTCTGACTGTCTTTTCTCTGGCATTAAAGAAGGTAATAACTGTCCTTTTTGGTAAGAGGAAACATTAGTTGAGATGGGCTGAAGTTGTCACTGTTGCTGCTGTTAAAGTCTGATCCCATTTCCTAGAAAACAACCAAGCCAAACACACACATCAGAACGGCTAAACTGGGTCAGACCAAAGCTCCATCTAGCCCAGTATCCTGTCTTCCGACAGTGGCCAATGCCAGGTGCCCCAGAGGGAATGAACGGAACAGGTAATCGTCAAATGATCTATTCCTTCTCGCCCATTCCCAGCTTCTGGCAAACAGAGGCTAGGGACACCATCCCTGCCCATCCTGGCACACACAGAAGCAGAGAGAAAAGAACAGCAAAGACAGAACATGCAGTGGCTGTCTCTGGTGTTGACTCTCACTTGCAACCTCACTGCTGGAGAAACACAAGCATGGCATGTGGTCTTACCAGGCTACCCAAAACCTGGCCAACTTGTACCAGCGTTGGGCTGTTAAGCTGGTTCTCTGGTCACAGGCTCACAGAGGTATTGCAAAATATACTGTCTTGGCTGGCTAAGTCAAACTCTTATGAAACCCAAGGCAAAAGGAGGGGGAGAGAGAGAAAGAGAAGAAAGAAGGTAGGGAAGGAAAAGGACACACAAGGTGGGGGAGACAGAAAATCTCACAGCAGAGGTGGTGGAGGTGGCAATGTCATCTGGGACCCTCTATCTGGCCTGGTTTGATGAAGGCTCAACAGTGTTACAGTGGATCCTGGGGTCCCAGGAGACTTGGGAGATGGCAGCCAAGATGGTGAAATTCATTCCTTCCCCACTTTGTCAGTAATTGCTGTGTTCATGTCCACTAATTCCCACTGATCCCTAGTCTTGTGTGTGTCCAAAAATTGAGTGTAGGGTGGAATAGCCCATCCCTTTCTTATTTGTCCACCACTTAGGCCTAATTTCTTACACAGCCAATTTTGATCCATTGATTTCTGGTCCTACACTTCTCTTGTTTACCAGACATGATCTTAACACAGTCCTTGACTTATAGCAGGAGGTCTTTTGTTTGGACAAATTTAGTCTCTGTTTTCCTTTCGTACCTTTTCAATCGATAAATTATTGTGACATTTTATGAACTTCCACTTATTTTTCCACACAAGCTCACAATTAGGGTAAATTTGTAGCCTAATTATTACACTAGCCCCTAGAAGCTTACCTCCACTCCTCCCTTCCTGAATTCTGCCTTGAGCAGAGATCAGCTGGACCCAGTGACTGAGCCCAACACTGTTGGTTGGACTGAGCATTGGATTGGGATTCAGAAGATCTAGACTTTGCTGCCATTTCTACCACTGACTTTTCTCTCTCTGAGCTTAGGCACGTAACTTGACATGCTTCCCATCTGTAAAAGGGGACAATGCTCCTTGCACTAGATGCCTTACTTTCTCCATTGTCCAAACACTGTATGATCAAGCAAATCCCCTAAGGGACTCCCTTTTCATCCACTGGGTGATGACTAAGGGGGGAGGAGAAACAGACCAAATGTCTGACATCATCAATACACTTGGGTTGATTGCTTCTGTAAATTGTACCCTATTACTAATATGCTTAGTATTGGGCATTGGTGTCACAGCCCAGACTGGGTGAAGCCCTGACCTCAGTTTTGATTATGGTGTGGGGGGCCGGAGGCGCTCTCTGTTAGGTTGTTGGCACAGAAATAGAGATGTTAGATAAAAACACAAAATACTCTTGCTGGAAGGTTGCAATAGGACACTACTTTATTTCTTAGAACTCAACATGATAGAACCCAGGAACCCCAAACCAGCAAGAGACAAAGCAGGCCATTCTAAAATAGAGAGGAACAACTCACCCCACCTGACTCTAGGCTGTCCGCGAACTGATTGCTGCTAGGCCTAGATTGCACACATCCCTATGGCATCCCATAGCTTGCAAGCAAGAGCAGGAAAACCCTTAAAATTTAGAGTGACTGGATAATTTTTACAGTTTTCAATACACCACCATGTCCTTTGCTCCATCCCTCAGAGACAGTCCCTCTGGCCACCATCTTTATGAAGGGATGTTGGACTCTCAAAGCTTTCCAATGGCGGGTGGATTTAATAAGTAGCGTGACCTGGTCCTGACTGACAAATGCTGGGCTGGAGATTATCCCCATTTAATTCTGCTCCGAGTAATCCAATCTTTGCCTCAGGCCCATGATCCCTGAGCCTCTGATCCTATTTGCAATTTAATGAGGAAGCCAGTGAGGGCTTCTATGAAACTGCTCTGGGCTTCCTGTCCAGCCCTCAGCTATTTGCTCTGTCATTCTAGCCTTTCCACATCCCTCTTCTGCACCGATCAGTCCAACAATCCACATCCCAGCCTCTGAAGCCTGTTTAATGTTCACAGATCCTTGCATTTCTTCTTGTGCTAGACAGTAAATTCATGAGATCTAATAGGAGACTGACCCTGTCCTTCTCATGAGGTAGACATCACAGAGCATGGGGAATCCAACAAACCAGCTGATTGTTCTGAAGCCAGAACAATTGGTTTCAATATAATCAACCACAAATGTGCCACGTTCCTTGAAAATCGGTCCATCTGGTCACCTCTCTCAGAGTCCACTATGCTAGGTGCAGCCCTGTGGAAGGAATCCACTGATCCAGCCACAAGTACAGGTTTGGCCTTTGTGGAAAATTCCTCTCAGGGCCACTGGGTTCCTCTATGGTCTGTTGTGCTCAGAAATGGAGCTTCTGAGTGAGATGAACTCCTGACCCAAGGTAACTCCCACATGAAATGGGCGCCTCCATGTTACCTACAGGGAACCTGTGTGAGACTTGCAGCAGTGAGTAGGTGAATGTGGGCTGTTCTCTTCTGTCTCACAGGCTCAGATGCCTCTCTCTGAGGGCCTTAGGGAAGAGCTGCTCTTTTAGTTCAGCTGGCAGTGGCACTCCTCCTCAGCGAGGGTCTCCAGTTGTCCCACTCCCACCTCTGAATGGAAGCTGCTGCTGTCCAATCTGCCCCTCAGCATGGTGGGCAAATGGGGTGTGGAATGGTGCACTGGGGAACCCAGGGCCTCTGTGCAGAGAGCTTGTGGCATCTCTTCTCATTTCTACAGCTTGCCAAACCCCGCAGTCAGATTGGAAGAGACATGAGGCTCTGCCTGAGAACACAACCCGACAGGCTATGCTGCTCCCACCACGTGTGCTGTCATCTCTTGTGTGTCTCAGAGACAAGCTGCCTCGGAAATAAGCCAGAGCAGCTAACATACCCAGAGCTTGTTGCAAGTGTGTTAAAATCTAATAGCCAGCACGTGACTCGTGCCCACATGAGCAGAGTTTTTTCAGGGAGAGAGACAACAATGGAGGCCGGGGGAGAGGGAGGAAAGAGATATGGGAGGGAGGTGATGGGCAGTCTAGCCTCAAACAGTGAAAATTCAGGTACTGCTGAACATCAGCAGTGCCCAGACAGAGATGCCTCAGCCTCTATTTATGCTCCTTGGTAGCCTGGGCAGCAGGTAATGGAGGCTGTGGGAGGCTAAGACTCCCCAAACCTCCACTAATGCTCCCAACCACAGCCCCAGGGCAAGACTGTAGCAGGGATCCGAGCTCCTCTGGGCAGCCCGGGATCAGGATGCAGCCCCAGCCAGCTGGCCAGGACTCGGGACTCCTCCAGACTGCTCTGGGCGCTGTCCAACCAGCCGGGGCTAAGGGCTGCTCCAGATGCTGGCCTAGGCTCAGGGCTGCTCCGGGTGCCGGCCAGGGTTTGGGGCTATGCTAGCGGGTCGGCTGGTGAGAGGGGGGGAAGGGGCAGAGTGGGGCATGGCCTCGGGTGGAAGGGATTGGGCAGGGCCTCAGGTGAAAGAGGCAGGGCAGAGGGATAGCGTCCCAGAAGAGGGGGGTGCACGCGCCACCCATGCTTGGTAGTGTGTGCAGGCCTGTGGTTACTTGCTACAGGAATGTGCTCTGTATGGCTCTGCCCACTGGCTAGTTCTATGACCTTTGCAATAGCGTACATTGACCTTTAACTGTACAGACACCATGAGCAGACAGTGAAGATGGATCTGGGTCCATAATATGCTCACCTAATATGCAAGGTTATACATCCAAGAACAAAAGATGTAGGTCGCTCTTACAGGACTGGGGACTGTATTTTGGAAAGCAATGACTCTGACAGAGACTTGGGAGTCATGCTGGATACCAAGTGAACATGAGGTCCCAGAGTGATTTGGTGGCTAAAAACTAATGTGATCCTTGGATGCATAAGCAGGGGAATATTGAGTAGAATTAAGGGAGGTGTTATTACCACCATATTGGCATTAGTGAGACCGACTGAAGCCTGTGTCCAGTTCTGATGTCCTCACTTTAACAGGGATGTTGACAAACAGGAAAGGGTTCAGAAAAGAGCCACAAGAATGAGTCAAGATCTGGAAAACCTGCCTTACAGAGAAAAACTAAAGATGCTCAATCTATTTAACTTAACAAAGAGAAGGTTAAGATCATGATCCCTTAGTTCCTACATGGGGAGAAGATTTCTGATAGTAGAGGGGTCTTCAATCTAATAGACAAAGGTGTAATGAGATCCAATTATTATAAGCTGAATCTAGATACATTCAGACTAGTTATAAGGCATATATTTTAACAGTGAAGGTCAGTAATCATTGGAATAACTTACCCAGGGATGTGGTGGATTCTCCTTCACTTGAAGTCTTTAAATCAAGCCTGGATATCCCTTTGTCAAAGATCTAATCTAGCTCAGCCAGAAATTTTGGGCTTGATGCAGGGACCACTTGGTGAAGTTCTGTGGCTTCTGTTATGCATCACTACGCTCATGCAGATGATCATAATGGTTCCTTGTGGCTTTAAAATATATTAATTTATGAGTGAGGTGTTTCTATCGTGTGGTCAGTGTAGCAGCATGGTCCCTTAGTGTGTGAGCCATATAGAACAAATTATACCTGTGATTCATAGACAGCACTAGACTTCTGTTCACTTCCTGTGGCTATTCATGGTGTTGGTTTTAATCTACAAAGCCACATGGGGTCTGGATTCCGGCTTTCCTTCAGAGGTGTCTCACTAATATGCACCAATCGCAGTGAAAGCTGACCTGAGAGCAGATGGGGCCTTCTAACGATCCTCAGATATGAATGTCAGAACATTCTCGGGAGTGGCTTTCACTCCCGCTGTGTCTAACACCACCAAAGTGCATGGATCTTCAGGCCCATGGTGCTAAGCTCCTGTTATTCATTCAGAGGTCTGAGAGTCCATCTACACTAGGAAAATGACTTGTTCCTGTCTCCCCACCCCATGCTCCTCTGGACTGGTGCTGAGAATAGTTTAGCTGCTACTAGAGTAGATGGAACTAAATCACTTTCAGCCCCATTATGAGAAACATGTGAGACTTGGTGGGGCTGTGTGTGTGTGTATGTATCACACTTCCTGGAATGGGACTGGAAATGGTTTTGTCCTATCTTCATCAGCAGTCAAAAGCTATGTTCTATCCCAATTGGTTTTAGCTGTGTAGGGGACGGCAGGGGTTCAGCAGTGGATCCTGGATGGGCTGCTCCAAAGTCTGTCTCTCTCTCTACCTTATGCACTTTCTGAAATGACTTTACATGGCACTACAGCAGTGACATGAGATGTGCCTGTGGGGCAGCTGATAGCTTTTTAAGATCATCTTTAGAACCTGGAGGAGGAGTTTTTCAGGGAAGCATTTCAGCTCCGTGTCTCTCTCTCTCTCTCTCACATGCATATTCGACTTTCCCCTAAGGTGAAATGCTGGGATATTAATTTTCTGAAGTTCTCGATAAGCTATTGAAGATTAATTTTAGGAAAAGCCGGGGGATATGATGGATTAGAGCCCAAGCCTGCTTAAATATGCAATATTAAACATTGATCGTTGTCTCTCCTTGTCATACACTCTGCCCCCGGTGTCTGGGGCAATCCCACAGTGTGACGAGAAGGCAGGAAAATACTCAATAACCTCCACGCCCTACTGAGCAGAGATTTTAACAACGCACATTGCCATTATTTTTTAAATTGGTTTTATTCGTCATCAAACAAAATAGAAACTCACTCTGTTGTGTAGATTGACAGCCCTGGGCACTGAAGTCCTCATTTATCCACAGGACTGGGACACTGCCATGGCAAGCTTCCCCGCCCCCACCACACACACACACACACACACACACAAAGACATGCACACACGTGCATGTACACACACACACACACACAGCCTCCAGGGTGAGGCATACTGTGGAGTCAACCTCTAATGTGAGAGGTGAGTTCAGTCTCCATGGCCCATGTAGGCCTTGGCTTCTCTGCCGAGGCTGCCAGTAAGGGGGCAGTTAGTGACTATTGTGTGGTTTTGGTGTTGTGAACATTTGCCCACTAGGATCTAGACTGAGACCCAGAACCTTTTTCACAGAAGCCACCAAACTGCCAGAGCTGCTAACAATTTTTGGTCATGTTCCCATTGAAATCAATTAAAGTTGTCATTGGCTTCAACAGGAGCAAGGCTGAACTCGTAGGCGGGATTCAAACAGTGTCCTAGAGCCAAGGTGAAGCTATTTACCAGTCCCCTGTGCTATACCTTACAAGCTTTTCTCTGGGGAGCTCAGTCTGTCTGATAACCTGACAGCAACAGCATCCAGAGTCACCCTGCAGCACCTCCCAGCCCTGCCTCTGGCCCCCAATATATGCACCTGGCTAGGTGTCTCACTGATCACAATGGTGATTGATGAGATGGGGAGCTGCCAAAGCACCAGCTGTTAGGAGAGGGAGAGGGTCAGTCTGTCCCAGAGTTTTCCCACAGTGCGATAGCAAAGGGATCCCAATTATCCAAGGCAAATGCCAAGGACCCTCCCCCATGATGGTTACCTTGAGAGGCTAGTAGGTCTGGCAAGGGCATTAGGGGGTGTCACTTTCTCCTCCAAACAGCCACATGCTCTCCATACAAACATGGCTACTTCCAACTAGCAGTTGCATTCAGCTTCCATGCTGGGAGGGGAGGAAGGTATCGTCCCACTCCCACAGACAGCTTCTGGTGGCACAAAGGGCTTCCAAGCTGTGCTGGCCCTTCTCCTGCCCCTCCCCCATCCCCTTCCCTGCCTTGCCTTCTGCCAATCCATCCTCCTGTTGCACAGAGCGACACCTGCCTAGCAAGTTCTAGAAGCTCCTCCCTGGAGATGGCTGATGGCTTTCCAGATCATCAGAGCCAGGCTTTTGGGATGGGAGTCCCCAAAACCAGAGCCAAGGGGGTGGGTTGACAATTCAGAGTGGGGAAAGGGAGCCTCGGTTTGGAGGTCATTACCAAAGGTAACGCGAAGTCTGCTTCTCAGAACATTGATCTGGGAGGGAAGAGATAGAATCATAGAAATGTAGGGCTGGCAGGGACCTTGAAAAGTCATCTAGTCCAGCCCCCTGCACTGTGGCAGGGCCAAGTAAACCTAGACCTTCCCTGACAGGTGTTTGTCTCATCTGTTCTCAGACACCTCCAATGATGGGGATTCCACAACCTCCCTTGGAAGCCTAGTCCAAAATTTAACTACCCTTATCGTTAGAAAGTTTTTCCTAATATCTAACTTAAATCTCCCTCGCAGCAGATTCAGTCCATTACTTCTTATCCTACCTTCAGTGGACATGGAGAACAATTGATCACTGTCCTTTTTATAAGAATGTAAGAATGGCCATACTGGGTCAGACTAAAGGTCCATCCAGCCTAGTATCCTGTCTTCCGACAGTGGCCAATGCCAGGTGCCCCAGAGGGAGTGAACCTAACAGGTAATGATCTAGTGATCTCTCTCCTGCCATCCATCTCCACCCTCTGACAAACAGAGGCTAAGGACACCATTCCTTACCCATCCTGGCTAATAGCCATTAACGGACTTAACCTTCATGAATTTATCCACTTCTCTTTTAAACCCTTTTATCGTCCGATCCTTCACAACCTCCTCAGGCAAGGAGTTCCACAGGTTGACTGTGCACTGAGTGAAGAAGAACTTCCTTTTATTTGTTTTAAACCTGCTACTCATTAATTTCATTTGGTGGTCCCTACTTCTTATATTATGGGAACAAATAAATAACTTTTCCTTATTCACTTTCTCCACACCACTCATGATTTTATATACCTCTATCATATCCCCCCTTAGTCTCCTCTTTTCCAAGCTGAAAAGTCCTAGCCTCTTTAATCTCTCCTCATATGGGACCCATTCCAAACCCCTAATCATTTTAGTTGCCCTTTTCTAACCTTTTCCAATGCCAGTATATCTTTTTTGAGATGAGGGGACCACATCTGTATGCAGTATTCAAGATGTGGGCATACCATGGATTTATATAAGGGCAATAAGATATTCTCCATCTTATTCTCTATCCCTTTTTTAATGATTCCTAACATCCCGTTAGCTTTTTTGACTGCTGCTGCACACTGCGTGGACGTCTTCAGAGAACTATCCAAGATGACTCCAAGATCTTTCTCCTTATTAGCTGTAGCTAAATTAGCCCCCATCATATTGTATGTATAATTGGGGTTATTATTTCCAATGTGCATTACTTTACTTTTACCTACATTATAACAGCCCTTAACATATTTGACGACTGTTATTAGGTTCCTCCCCCACACATACTCTTCTTTTCGCAAGACTAAACATACCATTGTTAAAAACATTTCCTCATAGGTCTGGATTTCTAAACCATTTATCATTTTTGTTGGACTCTCTCCAATTTGTCCTCATCTTTCCTAAAGTGAGACTTGGACACAATACTCCATCTGAGGCCTCACTAGTGCCAGGTAGAGTGGGACCATTACCTCCTGTGTGTTAGATGCAACACTCCTGTTAATACATCCAGAGTGACACTAGCCTTTTTTACAATGACATTGTTGACTCATATTCAATTTGTGATCTACTATAATCCCCAATTCCTTTTCAGCAAACTTCCAGCTTGCCCCACTTTTCCTTCCTAAGTGAAGTACTTTGCACTTGTCTTTATTGAATTTCATCTTATTCATTTCAGCCCAGTTCTCCAGTTTGTCAAGGTCATTTTGAATTCTAATCCTGTCCTCCAAAGTACTTCCAGCCACTCCCAGCATGGTGTCATGCAAATTTTACAAGTATATTCTCCACTTCATTATCCAAATCATAAATGAAAATATTGTAGGGGACACAGGACTGACCCCTGTGGGACTTCACTAGAGATATCCTCCCAGTTTGAAAATGATTTGAAAATCCTCCCAGGTCCTCTTTGTTCCCCTTTTTAAAGATATGTGTTATGTTTGCCCTTCTCCAGTCCCCTGGGACCTCCACTGTCCTCCATGAGTGCTCAAAGATCATTTCTTATGATTCCAAGATTGCTTGAGCTAGTTCCTTAAGTACCCTAGGATGAATTTTATCAACCCCTGCTGACTTGAACATATCTAACTTACCTAAATAATTCTTCAACCTGTTCTTTCCCTATTTTGGCTTCAGTTCCTTCCTCCGTGTTGTTAATATTAATTGTGTTGAATATCTGCTCACCATTAATCTTTTCAGTGCAGACTAAAGCAAAATAAGCATTAAATACCTCTGCCTTCTTGATGTTATTAGCGCTCCTTCCCACAAAGTAGAGGACTTAGACTTTCCTTCGTCTTTCTCTTGCTCCTACTGTATTTAAAGAATCTTTTCTTATTGCCTTCTTATTGGGATGGAGAGCCCCCAAGGTAAGCTTGCTGGAGGTTCTCAAAGCTCTAAAGCTCCATGTTCATTGTCTGCAGCACATGGGGAGTGGAAGCGTGTACAGATCTTCTGTCTGCCAGTTCCAGCTCTCACTTCTCTTTCAGGAGAATCTATCTGACTTGCGTGGTATTTCCAACAGGTCCATGTATCATCTGGAATGTGAACAAGATGGGCGCAGCAGCTGCAGGTTGTCTTTTGTGTGTTTCTTTTGACTGGTCCCTTGAAAACCACTCAGCTGCAGGGCTCTGGGGTTTCCCAGGAGAGTGAAACTACACCTGCATGTTGCCCTGAATTATCATCTCTCCTGCTCAGTGCAGCTTTTCTTGTGAGGTGTGGTCACTGGTTAAGGCGGTGGGTCACAGACACATCCCTAACCTAGATCTCTCTCTCCCCCATAGACCAGATGCTAGGCAGTCAGTGCATAAGAACAGCCATACTGGGTCAGAACAATGATCCATCTAGCCCAGTATCCTGTCTTCTGACAGCAGCCAATGCCAGATGGTTCAGAAGGAATGAACAGAACAGAGCAATTATCACGTAATTCATTCCCTGTCATCCAGTCCCAGCTTCTGTCAATTAGAGATTTAGGGATACCCAGATCATGGGGCTGTGTCCCTGACCATCTTAGCTAACAGCCATTGATGGACCTATCCTCCATGCTCTTATCTAATTCTTTTTTGAACCCAGTTATACTTTTGGCCTTCACAACATTCCCTGACAATGAGTTCCACGTGTTGACTGTGCATTGTGTGAAGAAGTACTTCCTTTTGTTTGTTTTAAATCTGCTGCCTGTTAATTTCATCAGGTGACCCCTGGTTCTTGTGTTACGGGATGGGGTAAATAACACTTCCTTATTCACTTTCTCCACACCAGTCATGATTTTATAGACCTCTATCATATCCTCCCCCCCCCCCGACATCTCTTTTCCAAGATGAAAAGTCCCAGTCTTTTTAATCTCTCCTCATATGGAAGCTATTTCATGCCCCTAATCATTTTTGTACATTCTCTGGACCTTTTCTGACTCTAAAATATCCTTTTTGAGGTGGAGCGACCAGAACTGCACACAGTATTTAAGGTGTGGGTGTACTGTGGATTTATATAGTGGCATTATGATATTTTCTGTCTTATTATCTATCCCTTTCCTAATGGTTCCTAACATTCTGTTAGCTCTTTTGACTGCTGCTGCATACTGAGTGGATATTCTCAGAGAACTATCCACAATGATGCCAAGATCTCTTTTTTGAGTGGTAACAGCTAAGTTAGACCCCATCATTTTGTATGTATAGTGGGGATTATGTTTTCCAATGTGCATTACTTTGCATTTATCAACATTGAATTTCATCTTCCACTTTGTTGCCCAGTCACATGCCCAGTCTGATTTGGACTTAACTGTCTTGAGTAATTTTGTGTCGCCTGCAAATTTTGCAACCGCACCGTTTACCCGTTTTCCCAGACCATTTATGAATATGTTGAAGAGCACTGGTCCCAGTACAGATCCCTGGAGGACACCACTATTTACCTCTCTCCATTCTGAAAACCGACCATTTATTCCTACCCTTTGTTTCCTGTCTTTTAACCAGTTACTGATCCATGAAAGGACCTTCCCTCTTACCCCATGGCTGCTTATTTTGCTTAAGTGTCTTGGGTGAGGACCTTGTCAAAGGCTTTCTGAAAGTCCAAGTATAATATATATACAGGATCACTCTTATCCACATTATTGTTCACCCCCTCAAAGAATTCTAATAGATTGGTGAGGCATGTTTTCCCTTTGCAAAAGCCGTTTCATTATGCTAGCTCCTTTTGATATTTAATTGTCCATCATCATTGACAGAGCAGAACCCCGTATCAAGTGCAACAACGCCCCACCGCCTGAGAATCCATGGCAATCTCCCTTGACTCTGCAGGTCAGGCTGTATTAAGCCACTCTTCCCATGTTCTGTAGACTCAAAAACCAAATAGCCTGGAGTTGGGAGCATGGGGATAGGTTAAGGCGTTGGTTTAGCATGGGGGCCAGGGGTGAGTGGATTTGAGGACAGGCATGAGTATAGGGACAAGGATGGGCAGGGTCACCAGTCACAAATGTTCTGTTATGTGTTGTACTCTGGTAATTTAAAAGTTCTATTCTGCAAAACAGAAAATATATCTCTCTCCTACCCTCCCTGAGTCCTCCTCTGCCTTTGGATGGATGTTGGTGCTCCAGCAGCATTACTTCCTGGCTCCATTTGTCCATCTATATGAATTTATTTAAACCTTCCAAGATCAATTCTGTCCCTTTTCCTCTTTCCCTTTAGCTCCTTCTCCCTGCTGCCCAGGTGCAGTGCCTGGGAGTGAGACTGCTAGGATCCCTAAGGGCTGGGATCAGAATGAAAAGCACAGGCACCTGATACCACTAGACAAACAAAGTTCCCAGCATGACTTGATCCCTCCATTTAGTAGGCTCCCCCTCTGTTCAGCACCTCTATGAACTCTGTGTGTTGCCCTACTGCCATGCTAACACGTGTAATAAACTGAGAGTTATAACATCCCTGACCATACACTTTATATCACACCTAATCAAATCGCTTGCTGAGTCTCCCTCTTTGGCTGTCATTCCATTATTTGACAGTAAATGTGTGAAAGTGTTTCACGCAGCGGCATCCCTCTGAGGCAGTTCAGCACTATCAGGCTGCCAGGATCTGGCTTGGAGCTAACCTCAGATGCCCCTTTTGCCAAAAACACAGCCCAGGACTTTGCTGGACTAAATTTGTGCTCCATGCAGGGTCTTACCTTAGAGGTCCCTCATTTGGCAGAGAAGATACAGCTCTGGCAAGGCAGCTAACATAAAGCTACTATCATCAGACTCCGTGTGGTCTCCTCAGAGGCCGCACAGCAGCAGAGGCCCTTCTCACCTTGTATAAGATGAGAATTGTACTTGGAATTAAAATGTCCCATTCAGATGGCTATTTCTGAGTCTCCTGCTGACTTACAGCATGATCCTGCTCCATTAGTGCAACTGACATTTTGTGCATTTTGCAACTGACATCTATGGGAACAAGATGGAGCCCTTAATGGGGCCATAGTGCTGACTAGTAATATCATTCATGACATCAGCCCTGTGGGCACACCCCAGAATCAGAGGCTGTAAATCATTTCTGTGGGGTTAGACAATCAGTAGGGCATTCGCTATTTAGAGACTGCTCCAACTAAAGAAAAGCTTTTTCAGACAGGTTTCAGAGTAGTGTGGTTCCCTTTTCAGACAGTGTAGTTCCCCCCCCCCCCCCCCCCCCCGGTTTTGATGGCAGCAGGGATCGTTTCACATGCAGAAGGGAAGTGGCACATTGTGGTTGTTCACTTGTTTCACTAGGACGTGGGCTAATCACTTTGTATCCATACAGCATTATGAGCCGTGGCTGTGAAGTTCCTCAGCTGACAGGGAATTAGTGAAATATTGCAAAAGCAAGCTCAATTTGGAGCTGCCATAACACTGGAGCAATCTCACAAGAGTTTCTGAGATTTTCTGGGGGAAACAATTCCTGCTGCAAAATAAGGTCAAAATTCAGTGATAACATAAATTTCCATTTCTTACTGGGGATTAATCAGCAAGAGACAAGTTCTGCATCACTATTGCACTTCCCAGGGGCTAACCAAGGGGATGCCAGATTATTGCCTTTTCCTCCAGGCAGGAATCCAACTGATCCTTTGGTGTCAGCAAGTTGCTGTTGTTTCCTGGAGATGGTGACTGTGCTAGCAGGGACTGCTGCAAGTCCTGCCATCCCAATAGCTGATACTGAGGCAAAGGGCCTCCTGCAGTACATGCAGGAGGGAACAAAAGACACAATTCAAATTGACTTCAGACTGAGCACCTTGCCCTCAGTTCACAGGACAAAAGTCCATGCAAAATTATATGGACCTTATGCCTGGCTGCTCAGTCTAAAGTAGGTGCTCCCTGCCCTTTATGGCTCAGTGCAGTAGGCACCAGTGAACACCTGCTCCATATCTGAAATGGCATTAAAGGGGAGAGCCCGTGGAAGTCCTCTCAGGTTGGTGAGGGGAGAGAACTGAGGCTGGTAATGGGGGTTAATTCACAAACTGTTCAATTCATGGGTTCAGATCCTAGTTAAGTTATACATACATGAAACTGGCATCTCAGCCCAATCACATAACAAAACCATCGGGCACATGTGCCATTGTTGTGGACAGGTCCAGTGCTAGAATAGCAGGATCAAGGTGTATGAGCAGAGCTGTGTGGGGAGCACTTGAATAATAGGAGTTGCTGAGGTCAGGTCAGGCTCAGAGAGGCAATGGCAGAGCTGTGTGTCAGAGGTCTGAACTGCTTCTCTCCAAATTGTGCCTGAATTGCAACCAAAGCTACCAGGCACTCACCCATACAAACACCAAATCAACCCCAAATATTTATAACAACACTGCATGGAGGCAACGTCTGCAATCCCCATTGTCCTGTTTGGTCCTGTGTTTGAATGTGGATGCTGTAAGTGGAAGCATTTTGTGATTAGAATTTTCTTTTGAAAGGAGTTGTTAGTTGCAAGTGAATGAAGCACCAGAGATGGGGGCACCAGATAGGCCTGCATTGCCCTGAAAAGGCAGATTCTGTGTGGGGGCAGGGCCCCAGAGACTAGGGGTATCAGTTCCCTGCATGACCTTTTGCAATTGGCCTGTTTCTGTCACGGTGGATTCCCTTCTCTGATTCCATCTTTTCCCCATGGATGCATCACTCTTGGGCTCCTTTCTGGTGGCTCCTGGGAACAATCTCTTCCTCCTGGTGGCTGCCTTTAAGGGTGAATTCCCTCCAAGATGTCCACCATCTGTCTCTTTAAATCTGAGACTTCTCCAAGGCCAGCAGCAGTGGAAGATATATGAGCTGCCTGTTAAATTCATGCACCCACCCCACTCTGCGGAAAGTGGGGCTTCTTTGGATATGCAGGTACTGTAACTCTTTTAGTTAAACTCTCTTTCTTATGATGGTCTGTAGAGATGTTGCACAGCTTGAAGTATCAAACAGGGAAATAACAATCACAAATGATGACTTTATAAAACTGTGAGTCTCCGCAAAAAGCTGTGGTAGGCAGAGGCAAAGCAAGCAAAGTACGTGGTTGCACACATTGTGCCTGAGTTTAGTGCCCTGAAAAGCAGCTGTAGCGTGAAGCAAAGGCATGTGAAGAATTGCATTTGGTTTAGAAGTGAAGTCTGGTAGGCGTTCTTAAGGAACTGCATGGTGATAATTTTAAACCATTGTTAATCACTGCTGCTGCTTATGCAGGAAGTGTGGAGAATGTGGGAGACGTTTATGCATCACCTGTGGAACTGTGTTTGCCTTTGTAACTTCCTTTTGTGTTAATTCTACAACTAACTAGAATTTCTGTCAAAGATGTTTAGCTGTTCCAGGAACTGCTTTGCTGCAGGGTTTCAGCTCCTTGTAACACTTCCATAGTGAGCTGGGTTGGCCTTGAAGCTGCAGCTGAACTAACAGAGCACACCTGACTAGCTCCTACCTGGGCTGTGAACACAGATCACAGGCTTTCACGCTGCCTTTACAAGCACAGCAGTGTGAATTGCAATGGGGCCATCGTCTAGTATAGACAAGGGGGAGAGAGACAGGGATGCAGTGGGCGTGTGACATTTTCCCCCATCAAACGCAGCTTTATTTCTGCTTTAAAGATTTATGGAGCCCTTTATCCAATATTTATAAGGTGCTGACTGCCTTGGTCATAAATTACTGAGGAACAAAACAGAGCAGCCTTTCACCTCTCAAGTGGTGGAGCCTGATGAATGCTGGGGACTCCCTTTGGAGTGACTCTCCCTGTTTCCTTAAGCCCAACACAGTAATTGGTCACGTCACTGGGTGCTGTGCTGGAGTTGGGGTGCTAACAGGAGACAAGGGATAGAGAAGAAGTTTCTCCACTAACCCACTGGAGTGAAAGGCTTGAGACCTGAACTTCACTTGGTGGTAGGCTGTACTTCTCCCCAGGTAGTACAGCACCACATGCTGTGGGGGAAATCCAGCTGGTGGCATGAAGCCTCTTCCCATCCCCTCTGTAATATAGTCTTTTGATGGGATGGGTGAGGTTGAGAGCCTTCACCCTCATCCAGTTTCCTAGTGAGATGAGGGCTGGGGAGCTGGAGGTGGGCTCTCTCAGGGCCTTGTTGATTATGTGGAGGGTGTCAGCCTTCTTCCCCTGCTCTGGAAAGCTGCTGGGCCCTTGTGCTCCCTCAGGTCCCCTTCCCCTACCCCTTCTGATTGTTGGTTGGGTTTCCCTTCAGCCGCACTCTCCCCTGTGGCAGTATCACCCTCAGGATGGGGCAGCAGCTGCAGATGGGTTTGCTGTTTGCACTGCGGGATCTTTGGTCTGCCAACAGGCTGAAGCTCCTCATGCGCCCTGTCACTGGTGCTGACAGTGGGATAGTGAAGGAAAAAGCTCTTGGCAATGTGCATGGAATGGGCATGAACCAAATTCTTGTAACAGCTTTACCGATCTGCAATGCCTGCACTTCCCTGACTGTGCTGATGGTGCAGGCCCTTGCCGGGCAGCCAAGCAGCCTCCCGGTCACTGGTGACTCTGTGTTTACAGCTGTAAACACAACCTCAGGCTTTGTGAGACATTCCATTGCCTGGAGCTTCTGCGCACTGATGTGAGACACTGACATCCCTACTTGGGATCCACCCAGTCCAATAGAAATCCCAGCTGTCCACCCCAAGGTGCCACAGTGCCACCCATGGAAAGGGCAGAGTCAGTGACAAGATTTGCCAGCTGGCAGTGCCCCTCACTGTGGGAGAGCAGAGCTGATCGGTCACTAGCCTCCACCTTACCCCAGACGACAATGGGGTACCGAGGAAGTTGATATTCCAGCCAGATTGGAGTGTTAGTCTTAGGGGCTGAGAGGAGCCCTTGTGAGCCAGGCTGGAGAGAGGCTGAGGGGGCTGGGATGCTATGCACTGTAACAGAGAGATTCTCAAGGTGACCTGAGTGCAGTTTGGAAACTTAGATGGATCAATGGAATTGATCCTGCTAATCGTTTCCCTCTCAGCAGAGAGCGGAGCCTGTGAACTCACAAGTAGGACTGTTGGCCTAAAACCCAGAGAGTAACAGGGAAAGACCAGTGCTTAATTTGTGCCAGGGCTGAGCCCCGGCACCTCTAGGCTTGGCAGTTCATAGCCCCGGCACCTCTGGGCTTGCCCCGTCATTTATTAAAGTAAAATAATTGCTTGAGCCCTGGCACCTCTTTCATTACAAATTAAGCTCTGCGATAAACATGGAGAGATGGGAGTGCAAGGGATCACCTTGCCTGAGAAAGGGGAGGAGAGGTGCTCCTGACAGAGAAACTACTCAGATCCAGCCCCCCACCTAGCATGAATGACCTGAGAACTGCACCTAGCTCACCTCCATGCTACTCTGCCTGCCCCTGCTCTGCAGCTGGTGTGGTAGGGAATGAATGCTTGTCTATTGGACCCCAGAGTCATATGCCTTGTGTCAGCTAGACCTGCTTTAAGCAGAGTTCGACAACAGTGGTAAAAGCATCAGCAGTCAGTCTACGTTAGTGCTCCCACTTTTTCTCACCCCAGTGGAGCTGAATCAGTCATATAGCAACACTGAGAGATTTTTAAAGAAAAAGTTCAGTGTTAGACTCAGCGTCCCAGACTGGGCCCGCGGAGGAACCTATTCTCGGCCGGTGGATCCCTTTCTGTCCCAAGATGTCAGCCTATGCTAAAAAAATTTGGCGGCACATTTCTTCAGTAGTGAGAGAAGTTGGAAGCATGAAGCAAAGCTGTGTAGGTATCAGGGAGACCTTTCCCAGACCTGAAGAAGGGCTCTCTGTAGCTTGAAAGCTTGTCTCTCTCACCAACAGAAGGTATTACCTCCCTCCCCTGTCTCTCTAGGTATCGGGGAGACATGGAACTGAGGAGAAGGGGATAGACTCCAAGGGCTGCTGATACGCAGGGAACCCTGCTTCAGCTGACCACAGAAGTCCCGTTAGGCAGGCCTCCCCTCCTCCAGACTTTGGCAGCCGGCGAGCAGGAGAGAATCAGGAGCGCCTGGACCAGGGTTGAACGAGGACAGCTTGGGCTCCGGGACCGGAGCGGCTGCACACGGGGCATTGGGTGCACCAGGCAAGAAGATCATGGCGGGAGCAGCTCACAAAGCACCTGAGAGAAATGGGCCAGCCGGAGGCTGCATTTGAGAGAGGTCGCAGTCAAGGACGTGGATTTGAAGCGCTGGTTGCTGGCCAGCGTGGGCCGGAGAGCAAGGGGTGGCTCTGCTCCCAAGCTCCCCAGGTGGCCTCCAGCAACTCACATAGGGCCAGGCATTGGGGAGCGAAGCTGCCTCGGCAGGCACCGAACGGGGTGTTTAACAATGTGCATCTTCAGGGCCTGAGCACCCTGAGGGGCTGGCTTAGCCCCCAGTGAGGCCGGCAAGGCACAGCGCGCCGCCCGGGCCAGGCCAGAGCCCACCGGCCGGTGGCTACAGCCTGGTGCGCACGGATCAGAGCACGAGGCCACCCCTCCCCCCTGCTTCGCGCCCTGCTGCTGCTCAGCGGACTTAAGGAGGCATACAGAGGTTCCCCAGAAGGTGCAGAGTGGCTGGAGGAGCTCTGTGCTAGACCCTAGTGTATGAACTATGTTGGGGACAAGCATGGAAGAGGCATGTATCCTGAATGCTGCTCTGCTCTGGCTTTTCTTGGCTCCCTTAGCCCCCTATGGAAAACAGAACATCAGTCAAAGTAGCCCTGGGGCTGCAAATACCAGGGGCTAGGCAGGAGTCCTACAGCTGCCCACTCTCAGATCATTCCTGCACTGAGCATAGGTACAGAGTGGCAAAGAATAAGGTCCCCTGTGTCCTGTTGTCCAGGTGGGCAGGAGCACTAAGCACTGGGCCAAGGTCCGAGTCTCTCCAGCACTCCCAGCCTTGCAGAGAGAAAGCCTGGGCTCAATACCTCCAATACAGTTGTTCGACCTCAGAAAGCACGAGGCCCAAGCCCAGCAGGGCTGCCAGACCCAGAGAGGTAACTCCGTCAGATGAGCCGAGAGCAGGAGGCCTCCTAGCGAGAGACTCTGAAGTGTGAATGTTCCGGACGGATAGGAGCCAGATGCTAATTAGCAAAATGTTCCCACTGCCATGCTCTGCCCGCAGGCGAGAGACTCAGCTCTGCCTCCAAAATCTCTCCCCCTTCCTTGCTGTCATAGACAGAGCGCTCGGTAATGGCCTTGGAGTAAAGCCTTCCACAAACACTTCACCTGATCCCTCCAGGCCTCAGCCATAGGGAGCCTCAGGACCACTTGAGCAAAGCCAGGACAGCTACAGATTTCAGTCAAGCCCCTTGTTTTCATCCCCCTTCCTTTCTAAAACTGAGAGTGAGAGTCTGATGGAGTTGGCCACAGCCAAGAGTAGTGAAGGTGGGCTCTGTGCAAGCTTCCCCCTTGGAGCCCTTCTGATGTACCTCGGTCCTGACCTGAAGCACCCTTGTTACTCCAGCTCTGTGTCCCACACCCTTCTGCCAGTGACCCTCACTCCTGACCCACAAGAGCCCTTGCTTTTGACTGGTCCTGGGCCCTGAGATCAGGTTTTCATAGATTCTGAGGTCAGAAGGGACCATGGTGATCATCTAGTCAGACCTCCTGTGTAACACAGGCCACAGAACATTCCCTAAAATAATTCCTAGAGCAGAGCTTTAGAAAAATACCAATCTTGATTTAAACGTGGTCAGTGATGGAGAATCCACCACAACCATTGGTAAATTGTTCCAGTGGTTAATTACCCTCACTGTTAAAAATGTAACTCATATTTCTAGTGTGAGTTTATTTAGCTTCAGCTTCCAGACATTGCATCATGTTATACTTTTATCTGCTGGATTGAAGAGTCCATTATCAAATATTTGTTCCCTGTGTAGGTATATGTAGTCTGTAATCAAGTCACCCGTTGACTTTCTCTTTGTTAATCTAAATCAGTTGAGCTCCTGGAGTCTGTCACTATAAGGCAGGTTTTCTAATCCTTTAATCATTCTTGTGGCTCTTCTCTGAACCCTCTTCAATTTATCAACATCCTTCACGCAAAGGATTAAGCTGTGTGTCGGAAGTCTGCATGGCACCAGGTGTATGCACTATAGCTGGCTGGCTCTAGCCAGCACAGTCAGACCTATAGATCTTGTACACACCAGACATTCATCCCTAAAATTTCCCATCATTGTTATCACAATTTCAGATCCAACAGTGGGAGCACTTGTGTAGGCGCGACACTGGTAGCCATCAGCATTTTAGCCACTGAGTCATCTAGACCTGCTCTGAGTAGGGTTAAACAACATTTCCCCTAGAGCATTTCAGGATCATTTGTTCCCTCGCTCAAGCTCCCTAATCGGACCCACAGAGTCAGCAAGGGAACAGACAGACTGGCCAAAAGCAATTTTAGCCTTTTGAAAGGAACAACTGGCATGTAACAGAGGCAGGAAAATGTGCAATTAGTACAACAGGGCAATGTCAACAAGCTCTTAACGCCTGTTGTTATGGTAACACTGGGGAAAGCAGTGTCGGATCTGGAAAACAGAGAGAGAGAAACAACAACCACCGCCACCAACTAGATTGCTACAGATGCCTGCAGGGATCTCTCACCCCAGCAGATCCCTCACTGCAGGGAGCTGTGCAAACCGAAGGCAGACTCTCATCAGAGGCAGAACTGGTGACCCTAAACCAGAAGCATAAATGGCATCAAAAAGCCCGAGCCAAACCCAGCAAGGAGCAACTGCAACCAGCAGGACAGGGAGAGACTGGCCAGGGAGACCCTTTCTGCTCCAGGGCCCACACATGAGGGACTCAGAAGGAAAGTCCCCAAATGCTCAGGGACAACAAAAGGCTTTTAATGAAAAAGGGGCCAGGAGGAGGAGCTGGCCTGGGTATAGGGGAGGGCGAGTCATTGAGACAGCATAGAGCAACGGAGCGACCTACCACTGCCCATTAACCCCCAACCCAGCCTGAGGTCCTGCCCTAGGTACCCTGTACCGTCTCTGGACAGAGAGTTGAGGGTTCTAGCTGTCCTGCAGTTTGGCAACACCTACATAACATGTCATGTCAATCAAGCATCATTGAGTTGAAGTACATGTGTGAGAGAGCATGGAAGTGTTTATCTTTGCTTGCAAAATAATGATGCCTTGGGTCTGGCAGAGTAGTGCAACTCCTGAGTAAGCATATGGGCCAGGCATGTTTACAAGGTGTGTATCGGGTGGCTTACCAGGTAGCTGGCTCCTTAGCACGCCAGTCTGGTAGAGCCAGACCCTAAGAGCCACCCCTCTCCATATCTACCTCCCCAGCTGGTGGAGAAGATGTGTATTTTGGGAGCAGTCCAGGCTGAGAGGCAAGGAGTACAGAAATGCTAGAAATTATTCCGTAGAGGTTGAGGGGGTGAAACTGGACCTGGGGGAAATGCTGATGGGGCATAGCCAGGACGTGGTGAAAACACGTGAGGATTATTCCCTGGTTCTCACTACAGGGCCCATTTGTTCATAATATAAACACAGGTGTAGGATGGTGAAGCAGGCATGACCTGGTGCGCAGCACCAGGGCAAGGGCCTCGCCCACACTATGGTGGGGATGGGAGTGGCTGAGATGACTGGATGAGCAGAGGCAGTGCAGAGAGGCCTTCACCCTGCAGTGGGGATAGCAGCAGCTGGGATGGAGGGATGCTCTTTTGGGGAAGGACCATCATTTACTATGTGTTTGTGCAGCACTCAGCATGACCCGGCCCTGATGTGGTTGCTCTCTAGGCACTCTGGTAAAATACTTGTTTAGTAATAATAGGAACAGCACAGAGGAGGCCTTTGCTTGCAGTGGGGATGGGAGCAGCTGAGATGGATGCATGGTAGCTTGAAGGGAGGAAGAGAGACCTATGAACTTTTTAGCATGTTGATGCGCTACTCTGCCCTACCAATTTGCAGAGATTGCACATATGGATGTCCAGAGAAGGAAAGATACTTTTAAAAAAAACAAAACAAACAACCCCTAAAGAATAAATATGGTGCCCGGTTCATCACTGTGTTACTCCAATTTTACAGCCTTTTAAACAAAGGAGTGATAGTGCACTGGCTTAAAACTGATGTCTCCTGGTGAATCAGGCTCCAAGAATCTATGCATAAATCCACCTAGATATTTGCCTGTGAATATTTTCACATATCTGTATTAGGGTTGCCATGCGTTGAGTTTTCGACTGGAACAGGCGGTCGAAAAGGGATCCTGGCAGCTCCAGTCAGCACTGCTGACTGGGCTGGTAAAAGTCCGGTCAGCGGCGCAGCGGCATTAAGGCAGGCTCCCTGCCTGCCCTGGCTCCGCCCAGCTCCCAGAAGTGGCCAGCATGTCCCTGCTGCCCTAGGCACAGGGGCAATAAGGGAAGCTCTGCGTGCTGCCCCCAGCATTGGCTCCCCAGCTCCCATTGGCCGCGGTTCGCTGCCTTAACTCCGCTGTACCGCTGACCGGGAGCCACCTGAAGTAAGCACCTCCCGGCCGGAGCCCACACTCCAAACCACCTCCCGCACCCCAACCCGCTGCCCCAGGTCCGCACCCCCTCCCACACCCTAACTCCCTCCCACACCCTGCACCCAGATACCAACCCCCTGTCCAAGGTTGGAACCCCCTCCCGCACCCTCTCAGAGCCACACCCCGAACTCCCTCACGCATCCCAACCCCTTGCTCCAGCCCTGAGCCCCTTCCAGAGCCCGCAGCCCACACCCCAACCCCCTACCTGAGCCCCTTCCCGCACCCAAACTCCCTCCCAAAGCCTGCGCCCCGAACCTCCTCCCAAATTCTCTCCTGGACCCTGCACCCCAAACCTCCTCCCGTACCCCAAACCGTATGCCCCAGCCCTGAGCTCCCTTCCACACTCCAAAACCCTCGGCCCCAGCCCAGAGCCCCCCGCTGTACCCCAAAACACTCATCTCCAGTTCCACCCCAGAGCCTGCACCCCCTCCCGCACCCTGAACCCCTCATTTCTGGCCTCACCCAACCCGCACCCCAGCCCCAGCCCTGTCAAAGTGAGTGAGGAAGGGGGAGAGTGAGCGACTGAGGGAGGGGGGCTCGATTGAGTGGGGGCAGGGCCAGGCCTTGTGGAAGGGTGGGGCAAGGGTGTTCGGGTTTTGTGCAATTAGAAAGTTGGTAACCCTAAGGGGTAGATGTTGCCACGTTTGTGCATGTACATGTGTGTACTGGAGTTCTGTGACTTTCCAAAGGCATCCCATTGTGAGTGGGGAATGCCAGCACTGCTGGAAGTTCCTCCCCCAGCTTCCTGTGACGGGGGGGAGCAGATAGCTGATGCCTCACTAACGGAAGGGTGCCCACTCAGCACGAGAGCTGGTCAAGAAGTGGGAATATTTTTCACAAAAAAAGTGTCTCCTTTTTTCTGTCAAAATATTTCAAAACTCAGATGTTTTGACCAGCTCTAGCTGGCGCCCATGTGGTTGCTGTGCCTTGAGTGACTCCCTCAGGACACTGTGTATCAGTCCAAGCATTGCTGAGCCCTGGGATGTTCTGTCCGTGTAAGTGCTACACCCTTAATCACAAGACTCGGCTTTTCAAAGAGAACATTGTTTGTTCTGGGATTCAAATATTTTGTTTTAGGAGCTTCTTGCAGACAGAAGCCTTCTCAGGGTGTGTCTACACTGCAGTGTCAGCCTGTGCTTGAGCCCGGGCTCAAGGCTAACCCCTTTGCGTCTACACTGCAATTGTGCTGACCCAGGGTCCTAAAGCAAAGAACCTACAGGCCTGTGCCTTGTATGATCAGCTTAAGCAAGTTAGCATAAGCATGGTTAAGTATGCTTGTGACCTTTGGCACAGTTAAATGGTCTAACAGTTATCCTTTTAGATTTTGGGGAACCAGATGTGTTTACCTAAGAAAGTTGGGTCTTAACACAGGAGCAGAGGAAGCTTCCTAAAAGTGGAGGGCCACCAGCACCCAAACCATGGCCCCACCCCCTCATGCCGCCCCTTCTTCTCGAGGCCCTGCTCCTTCCCCCGAGGTCCCACTCCTGTGACGCTTCTTCCCCCCAAGACCTTGCCCCCTGCTCACTCCTCTCCCGCCCCCCCCCCCATCACTAGCCCTTATGGCCAGTAAAAAATGGTGGGGACATGTACCCTTGGCCCACCCCTGTTCCAGCACCCCTGACTTAACGGTGACCACAGACCACACTGCAAGAACATGGAAGTAACGACCAGAAACCAGTTCAGGCAAGAAGGAACAGGTTTCGAGAATGAGCTAATTGTCATTAATAGGTATGAATATGCTAGCCTACAGAATAAGTGCACCCCAATATTACGTGGGTGAAGAAATTAAATTTGGGTATGGAAGGTTGGGCACTGACATGAATATTCAGGATAATGCTCAGACCTGTAAGAAGGCAAACCACCTGGGAGTAGCTTTGAGCTTTTGGGGGTTTTTTTGTCTGCTTTAGCTTTTCCACCTTCTTTACTTTTGAATCTCTTTGCTATTTAGCTATTCAGCATTTGACCCTTCAGCTCGATTACTCACCATCAATCTCGAGCATTGAGGAACCTGACCCATTGGGCATACCAGCAATGAGGCTGGTCCACCAGGTCTCTTACCACCAGGTCCCCAAGGAAGGGTGTGAATATGCCGGTTTAGGAAGCTTTTATAAGGGATGAGACCACAGATAACCCCAAAATTGTATTATTCCCTTTTGATTCTGTGGTTTGGAGCTTTGATAACGTTTTCATTTATTTTAATAAAAGTCTCTAAGGCTTTGTTTTGTGCTCAGCGTGTGTGTTCTTGCCACACACCCCAAGGGTCCTTACAAGATATTGAACTCACTACATTTAACTGGATAGCCTGTTTCTGGGACAAGAACCTTATTATCTTCTGGTCAGATCCATTGGCAAGCCTATAAGATATAGATATTAACCCCTTATGTATCAGGCAACAGTCAGGAAGGCTATTGGGGTCCTTGAGTCTGACTTCCTATGGCAATATATTCCAGCTACCCTATTCCTGGACCTCTGGCACCTCCACCCCACCTGTCCTCTTTCTCCCCCCCCCCACCCCCCCCGGCCCCCTTGAGTCACTTCTGCTGCTCATTTGTTCTCACAGCTGAGGGCTGTTTCCTAACAATTAGAATAAATTTTCCTTCTCTCAAGTTTCAAGGCCACTTCTTCTTGTCCTTCCATCTTGCGAGACTGTGACTAATCCCCCGTCCTTCCTTTATGTTGTTACTTTGATAGTATTTATAGACTGTGATCATGTCCTCTTCTCTCCCCGCCTCCCCCCAACTCTTCTGTCTTCCAGGATGTATAAATTTAGCTTCCTCAGCCTCTCTTCATGCATCTTATTGCTCCCCAGCTGTACTGAAACTATACAGCTTCCATGCAGTCTCCTTTGATTTCGACAGGGGAAGCCTTTGCCAACAGTGGATGCATATGATTCTCCCACTCAGTAGTGGCAGTTTAGATCACCAGAGATCCCTGGGGAATAACTGAGCCTTCAAGCAGCCAGCAGAGATGAGTCCCAGTCTCCCGGGACAGATCTGAGTGCAGCACGGCAGTGGCTTTTGATACAATGCTACCAAGTCGTCTCTATGTATTTCTTTTTGCAAATCAATAAGATGAAGCCTGACTCCCTCCTGCTGCCATCTAGGGCTATTGGGGGTTGGAGGGAGGTGTTTTCATTCTGCTCTTGAGTCAAAGAATAAAAGGGAAGGGGAGGGAAGAGAGAGAAATATCAGAAAGAAAGATAAGGGCGAGAATCTGCCTCCAGCTCTCCCATATGGCTGGCCCACTCAGAGCTGTGGGAGGGAGGCTATCACAGGGTGCCTGCCTGACAAAGGAACCAGAGCTGGAACACAAAAGCTGAGCTGTTGAAGGTGAACAATAGCAAACAGGACAAGCATGCCGGCTGTGTAGCTGCAGGTGGTGCTGAGAGATAGGGGAACCCAGCAGATGCCTTTTCAGAAGCATTCATCGGAGCCTGCTGGGGTCGGAGCTGTGGCACTGGGCTGGCAGACTGTCAGCAACAGAAAGCAGCACAGGATTTCAACAGGATGGGGCCTAAGAAGCCAGCTGGCTTGGCTGGCCCAGATAGGAATGCAGATTTCTTGACCTTTCAGCCAAATAAATTAGTGTGACATGAGAACTGGGGGTTTGTTTTTTTTCCCTGTCTGTGAATGGAACAAATTTTAGTGACAGGCCGATGGCACCAGCTAGAAGAAGGCCTGGTGCAAACAGGCATCATGTAGGGTTCACATACGCAGCTTGTCCGACACACCTGCTGTGCCCCACTAATCTCATCATGGACATTCACAAAGCTCTGCGATGCACTTCAGTCCTGACATACAGCTCCACCCTCTGCTCTTGCTGTCCAAGACACCTGCCCACAGTTCTGCCGATGCAGCTTAATCCTGACCCTGCTATCCCAATCCAGCCACTCTACCAATGCCCCTCAATACAGACTTGCTTCACCACCTGCTATCCCGGTCCTGGCTCCTCCACAGAGACTGCCAAATACAATAAATTGTTCCAAATTTTGTGGTGCTTTTGTGATGTGAACTTATATCCAGCGTGGCCTCGGATAAGACCCACCAAACATTTGCACCTGGAACGGAATCTGACCCCAACCCCTGCTGAGCTCCCCACTATGGATTTCTGCTTTGATCATTAGTATGAACAATCTTTTCAGCACCAGGCATTTTTCATAAGATGATCCTTCCTCCTCCCTGGAATGGTTTAGTGCTGCTACCCTTGCCGGGGATTGCACACATTTGCAACCTGCTACAGAAACAGGCTTTGCCCCAATTCTCTTTTCAACAGCTATTTCCTTACATTTAATCCCTGCTCCAGAATGGTGTGTGTTTTGTTTTGTAAATCTTCTGAACACAAGCCATTCTTGTCACACTCGACGCACATTTCACATATGTATGTGCAATCCTTATTCCACTAGGTGGCGCTGTGTCATACCTACCAGGTGCCTGGGCTCATAAGGACAGTCCCACTCCTGCTAGTGTGTGTCTCCTCTGCTCACTGGCAGCAGGACTTGATGTGATTGATAGTTTTGGGGGGCTTGAGGGGGTGGGAGTTGCATGATGCCTGCCATCTTCAAGGGCGCGGTGCAGTAGTGGGGGACACTTATAACAGGGAGCAGTGAATGCTGCCCCTTGCAATTTGATAGGGGTATTCCCTGTCGTAACTCATGCTTCCCTGTGACCCCTTCTCCTTTATTATTCTGCCTCCTATTCTGACCAGAACATGCTTCCCCATGGCCTGTGCTCATTCCCACTTGCTCCCCTGTGCACGTTCCTGGCCCCGAGTTCCCTTCCCCCATGCCCACATGCTCTCCAGTTTTGCCAGCACCAATTCCCTTTAAAACTAAATCATGAACGCTTCCCCGCCCTCCCCCATACATAGGCCAGACGCTCCTGCTTCCAGCACATACTTAGGGCTGATTGAGGGGCTGCCAGCAGGTGGGCAATGGCTTCCATCTCCAGTATCCACATGCCAGCCCGTTAGGGATGTATTTCCTCTTGTCCTCCTCTTTCCCCTCAGAGGCCTGAGGAAGCTTCCATAGCCCCCCTCGACTCTCCATTAATTTGTGGTGCTATTTAACAGGAGGCAGAGGAGGGCCGCAAGGAGCGGGTGGGTCATTAACTCGGCTGGAACAATGAGCTAATGAGAAGAACCTTTGGAGTGTCTCTTCCCCCTGGCCATTGCTTAGTGCATATTAATCTCTCTGGATGTGTGTGCCAGTAGCTCCTGCAGCAGAAAAGCACGCTGCTGCTTGTTTGCTTTATGGGCCACTGTTATTCCCTATGTCCGAGATCCCTGCTCAGCTAATTAGTTCTTTCTGGTGAATTTGTTCTGAGCCGGATGATTCTGGGTCCTAGAGATGGCACTGGGAAGCCATGCTGCTATTGGAGCCCCCGTCAGCACTCACCTGCCGTACCATGGTGATAGGTAACTTACTAAAACCAGCGGAGTGGGAGCAAGCAGAGGCTGTGTTAGCCAATTGCTCCTTAGTGGGTGGTGCTCTAGCAGGAGCTCACCTTAGTGGGAACCCCAGATCAAAAGGAAATCACTGAAATCTTTGGTCCCTCTGCAGAGGGAAAAGGGGGCTTCATGGGTGCAGCTTTGACTTGCTATTGCAGCAGGCATTGTGACAGGACTGGAGCTGCTATGTAATAATGTTATAAATACTGAGACATAACAATTTTATGACTCCTGAATGTGACCTGAGCAGCGAGGGGAAGTTGTATATTGGGGTTAAGACTTGCCTGTGTGAATGCATTGATCTAGCTTGGTAGGGGCAATGGGAAGAATAAACAGGGAAGCAACACAATAGCTTCCCGGGTAAGAATATCTAGGCACACACTTGAAAGACTACAGGGCAGACTGTAAGCTTCAGAAATCCTGTCTTCTGTTGCAAACCTTGTTTTTCCAGAGCTGGGAGTTGCCAGACCAAAGGACTATAACATTTAAAGAGTGTCTTTGTTCCTGTGAAGGGGACTGAGTTGCCAGGGGCTCACCAGGGTGTTTTCAGTGAGCTCAGACACGCACAGAGAGAGGCTTTCCGGGAGAGTCGATAGGGAGCTTGTCCTACTAGGGTCCCCATGTGGGAAGTGGTTAAACACCTGGTAAGCAGACAGGCATGCAGTGTGTGATTCATGGTTTTTATGATGTGCTTTCTCTGAAATGCTTTTGTTCTAAATAAATAACATCTTTGCTTTAAGGAGGCTCTTTGGTCATTGATTACCACTGTCCTTGCCCCAGAGAAGGGAATAGAATTGCAGAGTCTGGACATAAATCAGACCTTCTGAGGTAATCCCAATTAGTACCATGGGACTGCAACCCAAGGCCTGGTCTGAGAATGGGAGAATCACATGATTCCACACCGAGCTCAGATGATGGCTCAAGGCCTGAGATCTAGAGGGGGTGCCCTTGGAGAGACCAGGAGAAGACAGGGGTGCAGTGTGCCCAGTAACTGTGAGTTCTGCTGTTTTCTTCTGCTACACCCAAATCCATTTCAATATCTTTAGTTTATCAAAAAGAAGGTTAAGAGGTGACTTGATCATCTAATAGCACTCACACAGGGGAAGAGATTTCTGGTAGTACATGGCTCTTTAATCTACCAGTAAAAAGTAGAAGGAGATCCAGTGGCTGGAAGCTAAACAAATTCAGACTAGAAATAAGGCTTTAAAAAAAAAAATCTCTGGTACAATTTACCTAGGGAAGTGGTGGATTCCTCACCCCTGGCAGTCTTTACATCTAGATGGGGCGTCTCTAAAAGATCTGTTCTAACTCAGCTTGACGCAGGAATCTCTGAGAAAAAGTCGATGGCCTGCATTATGCAGGAGGTCAGCCTACATTAGCATAATGGTCTCTACTGGCCTTAGAACCGATGTATGAATCCAAGGGAGTTGCCCACACCATTCCCCAGGAGCAGCTGGGGAAGACATACACTTAACCTTTCAACTGCCAGCTATCCATTTATATACCAGCTCAACATATGCAGTGTGGAGAGATGCAACAACCATTGCAATCAGAGGGCTAATAAATCACCCACTCTAATAGAGGTGTAATGTAGAGGAGTGCTGAGAAGAGACTGATTGATTGGTTGGCCCCAGTTGCCTCACTCCAGTGGCTACTTTTCCTCATAGCTTGTCTCTCCAAAACTGCAGCCAAGAGCTGGCATTGTCACTTATCTTGACTAGTTCCTTGGGAGTAAGGATTGACAGGTGCACTATACCTGAAGTAGAGCTCTGTCTTTTTGATATCCTGGGGCCAACACAGTTACAACTACTTCACATACAACAGGGGTGCTACATCAGGCAATGTTCAAGTGTGTGCCTAGGCTCTCCATGTTTGGGATTGTTTCGTGTCTTCCACTTGGTCATACTGTCACCAGTGCTTGCCACCCCAGCTCTCGCTCGATTTAGAATACACCAGTGTTTTCATCTGAGGTCAGTGCCTGAAGGGAGTTGTTCTAAAAGAACCAGGTTGTCCAGCATTTCCTGCCATCTTGTTACTCTGCAGCCTTCCACAGTGGTATTTTGAGGTAAGGGATTTTCAGAGGCAAAGCTCTTTCTGGACTTCAGCCTCTTGGGTGGTGGAATGTGTTCACGCAGTGGATGTCTTCGATCACACACCTAGTTTTGTCTCTCCTTTTTACTAAAGGCATCCCACCTCACTGATGGTGATACAGTCCCCATGAGGCAATACAGGGACCTTGAGGGAATCAGTTTCAAAGTCCCTGTGGTGATCCTACAGAATTTAGTTCAGTATAAGTTGTGTGTGCACAGCTCAAGTGGGACCATACTGGGGCAAAGTACTCTACAGCTCAGTAATACCGGGTGAAACCAGTAGCTTGGAGTGGCTACTGTTTTGCATGATGTGCAGTAAATTCATTCCACTCTTCAGCCAGTGCTTTGGGACTCCAGCAGCCATAATCTGCATTTCAGCCCCCTGTGTATGGCCAACAATCAGCATAGATCTGCTTGACACATCTCAACTGTCTGCCCAACCCTCTGCATAGAGGAACTTTTCACCCAAATCCTCCTCCGTTACTCCCATGCCCACACTAGACTTGCTGCTGGCAATCCTTGCATTGTAGTTGCAAATTCCTGAGATGCGAATTAAAGAGCTGCGTGTGTAAAGGAAAGAAACAAAATGGGGAGGGAGAACATTGCAGTGGTACTTGGTTCTGTTCCTGTAATCTATGTGAGTACTGCTTGGTGTTTTGGGCCCATGCAACCTTGGGCTGCAATTCTCTCGGATGTTACAAGCTAAGCAAGGTCAGTCTGATCAGTACATAGATGAGAAACCTCTAAAGAAAACTTAGGGGCTACAGAAAGTGGTGCTGGTGATTCCGCAGGTGTCACTCCACTCTGTCACGTATCAGGGGGTAGCCATGTGAGCCTGTATCCACAAAAACAAGAAGTCTGGTGGCACCTTAAAGACTAACAGATTTATTTGGGCATAAACTTTCGTGGGTAAAACACCAATGCCCCCGTAGGTCACTAGGGGACACGGTTCTACCTTCCAGATGAACTGGAAGGTAGCAAAGTGATTATATATGCATGATTATATATGGTTATTAAATATCCCATGATGTAATGTGGCTGGCTGCATTCTACTTCTTTAATTTCATCTTCAGTTGACCATTGGATTTCTCTTCACTTCCTATCTTAAATGTTTGATTAGCATTCACTGCCAGTTGTTAAATAGTGCCCATGCCCCGCCCCAGAAGTGGCTGCATTTCAGGAATGGGGAAGAGGTTATTTGGTGTAGTTTGCAAAGGTTATTCGGATGCAAAATGGTGTAGAAATATGGGATATTACTTAAAAAAGAAAAGGAGTACTTGTGGCACCTTAGAGACTAACCAATTTATTTGAGCATAAGCTTTCGTGAGCTACAGCTCACTTCATCGGATGCATACTGTGGAAAGTATAGAAGATCTTTTTATACACACAAAGCATGAAAAAATGGGTGTTTACCACTACGAAAGGTTTTCTCTCCCCCCACCCCACTCTCCTGCTGGTAATAGCTTATCTAAAGTGATGAGTGATTGGAAGTCTACACAGCAATGAAACAGACCTGCACCCCGAGCCCAAGACTTTGTGTGTGTGTGTGTGTGTGTGTGTGTGTGACACACCAGAAAGCCAAGGGCAGTGATGCTGGAACAATTTTTACAGTGAGGGTGTGAAAAGCCACTGGTCCCCACTCCAAACTTCTTACCTCCTCCTCCCCCTTACTCCTGTCTGTGCCTCCCCACCCCCAGAGCTGGGGCCAGGAGCAGGACCGTGGCTCTAGTGGGGGGACGCGGATGGGGTAAGGGGGCCAAGGCTGGGACCCCGCATGCGGGCCCGGGAGCAGAGCCCCCAGAGTGGGGCCAGCGGTAGCCGGGACCCCACATGCGGACTCCAGGTGGGGGCCAGGAACAGAGCCCCGGGCGCGGGGCTAGCATCAGCCAGGAACAGAGCCCTCGGTGTGGGGCCAGCAGAAGCCAGGATCCTGCATGCAGAGCCCCGGGACTTGGGGCTGGCAGCAGCTGGGACCCCACAATTTAGGGCCGGGAAAAGAGTCCCGGGCGTGAGTCCAGTGGCAGCTGGGCCCCTGCATGGGAGGCTGAGAACAGAGCCGCGGGCTTAGGTCCAGCCGCAGTCTGGACCTCATCTGCAGAGCTGGGAACAGAGCCCTGGGCACGGGTCCTGCAGCCGGCAGTTGGGAACCCAGGTGCGGGGCCAGGAGCGAGCGCCGGGCCGGCAGCACAGGGACCCACACAAAAACTGGGTGTGCTGCAGCACCCACCGCACCCTCAGTTCCCGTGCCTCTGGCCGAGAGAGCCAACAAACCGAGAAACAAGCAGTGGAGAGTGTGGCCTTGGGAGGGAACAGAGACAGAGCACCTTGAGGCACGGGACTGATGGGAAAACTGGCTTGGAAATGGAAGGCAAGAAAACTGTCTGCTGTTGTTTGTCCCTGCTGTGGTCCGGGAAAGAGGACTTTGTGTACCGTCTTTGTAAATAAACAAGACTGCACCAAAGAAATACATGATGCATATCCTCAGTTTCTCCCGGTAACAGAAACAATCTAGCAAAGGCCTGCATATTGGCTAATCACTGGGGCCGAAAAGGATGTCGGTTGTTGCCCAGGCAATGATATCTGGTTCTGCCTGCGCACGTTCCAGATTTATTTCTGAACAGCAAAAAGTTCCAAAGCAGTTAAGAGGTCACTGTCCATTCCCTAAATTTTCTAGTGAAATGCTCTGCACACTGGTGATGGCTAATCCCGCCATGGCCAGGGGCAGCCAGGCTGAAAACGTCGGACATGGCTATCCCCTGATTACTCATCCAGTTTCAGCAGAAATAGTTTGTGTGTTGCTGCTCCAGCCTTTGTCCCCAGCTTGCTCCCAGGGCAGGTCCTATCAGAGCTGCCCACACTTCAGCCATATGGGCAGGCCGCCTTGGTGAGTGAGAGGTGTACGGGAATCTCAGTAATGTGACCCCTTGATGCTCTTGGATGATGTGCCGATGTTAATGAATTCATAAAGAAATAGCAGCACTGAGATCTCAGGGAGTCAGTGTGCTCTGAGGAGATTCCTCCAGACTGGGGACAGTGGCTCATCCTGGACTTACAACTTTCTTAACGGTGCAGATGCTGACACAAGGCACAGTGGGAAGGGAAGGTAAAGATTCATCTCTAGTGAGGCAGTGTCACTCCTGCAGGTATAGGGACTGGGGAGAGCAGGTTGCAGGATTGGGTTCTGGCAGCAGAGTGGGCAACTCGTGAAGGTCCGGAGAGGAGGTATTTTGCAGTATATCTAAGCTTAGAGTGAATTTGGTGCTCACAGAAGTAAGGGTTGTCTTGTGCTAGCCGAAGCCTGTCATTAAGGACATAGTAAAGGCACCTCAAGCCTGCCCTGCAGCACTCCGTGCTATTCCTACCCTGGCTTCTCACAGTTTTGCCAGTGCATCTCCACTCTCTTGGAGCACTCCCTGATATTCTAGCCCTGGGCTTCCCCCACGCAGCTTGGCAGATACATATCAGTCCTGACCACGATCCCCCGACTATTCTAATCCTGCCCCACATTCCTTTGCCAGAAGCTACTGGTGTCTCCTTCACAGCCAGTCACTTCTGCCTCCCACCCAGCAGTTAGTGGCACCACCTTTGCTCGGCGTGGCATCTCCCTTACATGCAACAGAGGAGATGGTAATGATTGTGAGGGCATGTGGGTCTCTTCCTCCATGACCTTTAAGCCCCAGAACAAGTCATTGCCTCTCAAGCAACTGTGGCAGCAGTTCCCAAGAGCAGGTGTCACAGACTTAACTGTGCCACTGCCTTTCTCCTCTGAAGCCCCTGGAACAGCTGCCCACCAGAGTCTGTGCACATGGCCACCTTGCCAGGGCAAGGCACGAGACAGAGCCCCCTGCGAGGGTGTCGGAGACCCAAGTTGGTGTGACAGAGACATATCCCCAGTGCCTGGCACATCATTTGCTAAGCAAGAAGAAGTTTTAACATGTTGATTAATGCCCTGACTCTGGGTGAGTAATTAGAATTAATGTGGGATATCAAATCAGGAAATCAGGCATTATTAGGAGGAATTAGCCATTTATTTTCATTTTCTGCCTGGCTCTCCCCAGTCCCCCAACACAGACAGGGGACTTGGCATGAGACAGAGCTCTTCTCTGACAGCTCAAAAACAGAAAGAAAATGGAAAACTGGAGCCCTGTGAACACAGCTAATTTGTGACTAATCACAAGGTAACGTCACACCCTGGAGTCCCATCGGGTAGAGTGATGATCAGCCAGCCCTGTGACAGCTCAGTCCTGAGATACAGATCTCCCCTGAGGACAGAAATGTCGAGCTATTGCTGTGACTAAGTGCTGGAACCCTGCAACCAGAGCTGGGGGAATTGTGAGAGGAGCACTCACCAACAATCGTTCGATTGCAACCCTCAAATTTGCCTTGGTGCCGTCCCCTGGCTTTTGCTTCCCAAGCTGTGTCTTGTTCACAAAGAATGTGAAAAGAACATGTTGCAAACCTGGGTACATGCCACACATGACTTACCTAAGCCCTCATACTGGTTCTCAGCCTTTCAGTCATCCAGTCAGGAAGCAGGGATCATGGGGCCATGGGATTTGAGCAGACCAGTCACACATTGTAAACTGCAAATGCTCCAAAGCAACAGTTGCAGCAAATTGGTCCCAAGTGACCCAAGAGCTGAAATATGTTTGAAACACATGCCCAAAAGCCACAGTCCACCAGTGGAGAGTTCGCACCAGAAATGTGGCTAAGTTACTTGCTGTGGATAGTCTGTTCAGGAGCTTGGAGTACAGTGCAGGAAAGCAAACTGATGTAAAGCTCTAAAGGAAACCAGCCTCCATACCAAGCTGCTCAGTGCATAAGAAATACAAGAGACAGGGGAACGGAAGCGTGGTGGCCCATCTCTGGGCCCACAGGATACAGGTGACTTCAGTTCACTTCTCGTTACTCTGAAAACGGAGAACTGGATCCGAAAAGGAGAGGCTGATGGATGAGGGAGCATGCACAGCTCTGAGGCAGGCCCACCAGAGCTCATGCCAAGGTGGCTAATAGAAAAGATGGTGCAATGTCTTCAATTAAGGGCAGAAAACACTCAAAGGGGCCTCTGAGACGAATGAACTTGGCGCAAGCCCTCCCGGGGGGAATTGGCTCTTCAATCATACAAATAAAAACATGGTCGTTCTCTTTGGCTCATTGATCGCATCTGAGAATGAATCTTAATTATGCGGCATGGGCTCCATAAATCACTGGGGTAATTAAAAGCCCCGTTTACAGTGACTAATTGCTCCTGAGCCTGGAATGTGGATTTTAATCTGCTCAGCACTGGCCCAAAGCAGGGGTGTTGGAAGCCAGGGTGGGATGCAAGGAGCTGCAGGGAAGGGTGGGGGAGCCTGGGTTCCCCTCCCCTAGCCTGCATCACCAAGCTGCCTCATACATTTGATACGTAATAGTAATCAAAAGTCAGAGGAGATAGGTGCAGGTGGCAGTTCCTGAGCATGGCCATCTAAAGCAGGGAGGGAGCCAGGGAAGGGGACATTGACCAAAGTGGGGAAGGGAGACCCGTCTGCTGTATATATGCACCCTAGACACAAATGTGTCCTGCTGATGTGTGTTGGACATGCAGTCCTCACTCCCCAGTAACGCATACTTCTGACCCATAGTTGTGCTGTGTACACAGTTGCAGATACCTTCTTGCCTTGTTCTCCTCCCACAGCCCTGAGCCAGTTCCCCTGTTCTCTGTCCTGATGCAGCTATGCCCTGCCTCCCTGTTCCATTCATCTCACTCTGGAGCTGGCCCCATTTCCTCATCCAGTTCTGCATCCATGTGAACATTCAGGCTGTGCTAATCAGCGAGGAGGAAGCCGTAGTGCGGCGATGGGGCAGCACAGAGCCAGCGCTCCAGCCGGGCGGCAGTGATGGATTGCCACAGGTACTGAGGAGGAGGGCAAAGGCGCTAACTGGCTAGATGAGTAATGCCCAGCCAGCCAGCACTGGGACGTTATGGGGATGATGGAGAGTTTGGTCCAGAATAATTAGGTAAATGAGCTTCAGGAAGTCAACCCTCTGCCGAGTGTTCAGAAACAAGGCATGTTGGGGCTAAAGTCCTTGCTGCATTCCACCCCCTGCTCCCATCTGGCTCCCCACTGTCCCGATGTGGTAGCAGTAACACACAGCTCCTCTGTGCTTACCCCAAATGGGCACTTCCCCTCAGAGGCACAGGCCGAAGCTTTCCGGCACCTGGGCACCGTGGCTGTAGAACACTGAACATGACACTCAGTGGATTACACAGAACGTAGGTCTGATCGCACGCATGGGGCTGAGCAGGGTTGTTGCTTTCTGATCTCTTTGCCCTGCTGTCAATGCTTTGGGGGGAGGGAATGGAGGGATTTGTTGTTACCCCAGAGCTCACAAAGGGCTGCAAGATGGCAGAGCTCTCTGAACAGAGATCCTCTGCCGTAAGGGAAGGCTGATGTTAGCCGCTTTTGTCGAGCGTTCTGGGAGAACTGCCTTGCAGTAGGGATTTCTGAATAATGCTGCCTCTCTAGCTTAACGCTTCTATGGAGACTTGCACAACGTTATTAGACCCTGCTGTACTTCATTTAATTGAGGCTAGAACTCGGATTCTTCTGCTTCAGAACAGAGGTGCCTTCAATGTGAGCTAACGGGGATTCTCCTTTAAATAACAGCAGCATGGGGTTTATGACACAAGGTTAAACAGTTCCAGTTCCATCCAGAAGAGGGCAGTGGTGCAAAAGTGTTAGGGGAGGTGCATTCATGCTGGTTTGTTACAATATTCATATTATTAAAGCAGGTTCTTTAGGGAGCAGTGACGGTTGGCATCCCTGCTAAACCCAGCCCAAGAGTTAATGAGGGGCAATGTAACTGAAAGGTAAGGCGGGGAGAGGGTAATAGTTTCCCAGCTGCCAGCACTGACCTGTACAGTATGGCCCCTCCCTCCAGCACAGAGCTCCTTTTGTTTCATGGCCATGCTAACCACATTCACCAGGTCCTACAAGGAGAAGCAGGCATGTGGCTAATGGCTGCCAATAAATACTCAGCCATCAGCATATAGCCAGATGAAGAGAACATTCCTCAGGTTACCAGCAGTGGCAGCTATGGTGCAGATGGAGCTAGGATGAAAGCAGGAGGACTCTGCACAGGCCCCTAGGGAGTAGAGGGGAGGAGGGTTAGGGATTCCACCACCCTGCTATCTTAGCATTACAAGCTCACTGCTGTGGCTTCTCCTAAGAGCTCCTTCACAAGCCACACAGGTGCCACCTGAGCCTATCCATCATGTTCTGGCGAAAGCTATCAGGGTCTCAGAGAATCCAAGGCATTTTGAAGCAGAGGAGGGGGTGGTTCTTCCCCAGAACCCTGTGGCCACTTTTGACAGCAGCAGCTGGTTAGAATCCTCTCCCCGCCAGGACATGACTCATGTTGTCAGGACATGAGACAGCTGTAAACTGGCACCAGAGTGTGCTATCCTGGTCATGGGGTGAAATAATAGAGTGGAGCTGAGAAAGAGAGGGTCTGGCCAGGAGGAAAAAGGTCCAAATGAGATGGAGCGTGCATGAGGCAGAGAGCTACAAAGAGGCTGTTCCAGAAGCTACAGAGGAGAACATGTTCGTACCCACAGTAGGGGAGTATGTGGCAAAGCAAAAAAAATATAAGAATGGCCATACTGGGTCAGACCAATGGTCCTTCCAGCCAAGTATCCTATCTTCCTCCAAGGGCTAGTGTCAGTTGTTCAGAGGGAATGAACAGAACAGGGAAATTTTGAGTGATCCATCCCCTGTCATCCAGTCCCAGCTTCTGGCAGTTGGAGGTTTAGGTACACCCAGAGCATGACTCTCTTGGCCATTGATGGACCTATGTTTCATGAACTTATCTAATTCTGTTTTGAACCCAGTTATAGTTTTGCCCTTCACGACAATCCCTGCTTCATTTATTATGCTTCACTTTAATGAGCTTCTTTCACTACAGCTTCATCTCTGGCTCCATCCTCCATGCCCCTTCCAGCAATGAAAAGCACAGTTTCACATATGGCTAGGGCTGGTTGTCCTTGGCTGGAGACTGTGGGACCAAATCTACCCTACTGCTCTTCAGTGCACAGGCTGGTCAAAATCAGCAGTTAGGGGTGCTGTCAGTCACTCTCTACAGGCTGCAGAATCACAGTCTGGCATTTAACTGTGCCTCTCACAGCTGCTTTTGGAATATGATCCTCCCCTCCCACTCCACAGGAATATGGACCCTGCCCCCCAGAAGGCTGGCATTGTAACGCTCCCATCAAACAATTGTATGTACACCCAGAGCTTGCAAGGTGCAGTGGGAGTGGGATGTAAGACAGCATGACAATCCATGGCCACTTGGTCTTTCACAGCTGTCTCTGTGCTTTATAATGGGGCTACTTGGAACTTCACGGTGACAACAGAGAGCAAACTCTGAGCTGCCTCCTCTTTCAAAAGCACTGGCCTTCTTGTCATATGAGCTAAAGGAGAGTTTCCCTTAGGTGTTATCAGTACAGGACCTATGACACGCACTCAAGCCGTTCACACTGGTCAGTTCCTTAGAACTTCATCATTGATCTATTGTTATCCTGGTATCCCACTTCTCACACCAGAACAGTTCTTAAATCCAGGCCCACACCAAAAAACTGGAAAATAGAGGTCGGGGAGAGTGAGAGCTGAGTTTAAAATCTAAGCCATCTAGCATCTATCCTGCAATATGCCTTCCGCCCCCCGCCCCTTGCAAATGTGAGCTGCAGGAACCAGGCTATTTGTGTGTGTAGACAAGCACTGACCGGTGAGGTAGAAACTCTTCTGGGAACACCCCACTCCAAGAGTCCTGCTTTTTCTTCCCCCCAGCACATTTTTCCGGAGACCTCTATCCCCCGTAGCTGAGCTCAGACAGTCATGCCATCCAGTGACACTCCCCTCCTGCCCCAGGTGAGATTGCTGGGGGTAGTAATCCGAGGCTGCAGAGCTAATTAGACATGGTCCTAAAAGTAACCAAGGAGAGCAGGAACAGGACAGAGCCTGCAGGCTGGAGATGAGGAGTCAGTTGCTGTCCTTTTGGGGAGCAGGGGAGTTACAAGCAAGTACCCCCTGTGACGGGTTCAGTCACAGAGATCCCTTTGGGACTGTCACCTGACATGCTGAAGTTACCTCTGAGCCTGTTTTCCCTGCCAGCTTGGGACTCCAGAACCCTGCCTTGTTCAGCCAGACACACTCGCCTGCTGCAACACAGACCCAGGTCTGGTCCATGCCCCCAAAGCTGCAGACTTTAACCAAAAACTGCTCAGCAGGTTACCTGACTCCAGCACCCAGACACCCAGCTTCCAATGGGATCCAAACCCCAAATAAATCAGTTTTACTCTGTATAAAGCTTATACAGGGTAAACTCATAAATTGTCCACCCTCGATAACACTGATAGATATGCACAGCTGTTTGCTCCCCCAGGTATTAAGCACTTTCTCTGGGTTAATTAATAAACAAAAGTGATTTTATTAAGTATAAAAAGTAGGATTTAAGTGGTTTCAAGTAATAACAGACAGAACAAAGTAAGTCACCAAGCAAAATAAAGCAAAAATACGCAAGTCTAAGCCTAATACATTAAGAAACGGTTTACAGATAATCTCATCCTCAGAGATGTTCCAATAAGCTTCTTTCACAGACTAGACTCCTACCTAGTCTGGGCCCACTCCTTTCCCCTGGTGCAGTCCTTGTTAGTTCCAGCAGGCATCTTAGGTGAAAAGCAGGGGCTTTCTCATGACTGGGACCTCCTTTGTTCTCTTCCACCCCCTTTTATAGTTTTGGCCCAAGGCAGGAATCTGTTATCTCTCTGGATCCCCACCCCTCCTTCTAAATGGAAAAGCACAAGGTTTAAGATGGATTCCACCATTTTTCCTGGGCTGGCTTACACAAACACAGGGAGGCTTACAAGTAAACAGAGCCATTTACAACCAATTGTGCTAGTCAACAGGAACCATCAAGATTCTAAACCATCATCAATGGCCCACACTTCGCATAATTTACAATAGTACCTCAGAGTTATACTCTATATTTCTAGCTTCGGATAGGATGAACACACTCAGTAGCTTATAAGCTTTGAAATGATACCTTACAAGAGACCTTTTGCATAAAGCATATTCCAGTTACATCATATTTACACTCATAAGCATACTTCCATAAAACATTATGGAATGTAGCATCACACACCCCATATTTTCCCTTGAAAACTGTCCCTCCCAGAGGGGAATGGAAAACAGTGGCAGTGTGAATCATGCAAGCCAATGAATGATGATACAGCAATGGGCCTGCCCCAGGCTCACTTAAGCATGAAATCCAAGTAGAATATTTATGAGCTGATTTAAACACTTAATGAGCCCTAAGGCAGAGGGGGAGCAGAACAGGAGCTGTGAACTCCCGGCCCAGCACTCTGGGAATCCCACCCTGAGTGAGCAGCAGGATGTCCTTAGCTAATCCCCATCCCAGTGCTGCCACCGTATCTCCTCATATATGTTTGTAACTGGACCTCTGCATCCTGCCACAATAGAAATATTCCCCGATAATATTAACCTCATGCCCTGGCAGACTGGCTAACGTGCCTTGATTAAGGGGCACAAAAGACCTTGGTGCCATGGTTGTGAAATGGACTCATGCAGGCTTCATACCTGGGCTAGTGTCCTGGGATGAAGGACTGGCACCAAGGGGCTATAGGGGGATCACTCCCTCACCGGGCCAAAGCAACTGAAACCTGTGACCAGCCCAGGTTCATGTTAACTGGGTCAAGACTGGGAAAGGCACCTGCATGCAGGGAATCCTTAGAGATGGAAAAGCCCCTCAACACGGCTGTTACTCTGAAACCTGTCAAGGGAAGTAGTTCATCCTTCCAGGCTCTGGGGTCCCTTCAGCCTATGTTCCAGGCTCTGCTTAGTCAGCTTGAAATGGGCGAAGTGATAAGGCTTCCACCCCAGGCCCTGAAGGATGAGCCCACAGTCTCCCACGGCACATTGCAGGGATTTCTTTCTTAATCCATCCCATTCCTCCTAGTTATCCTCCTTGGATCCCTCTCAATATCCCTCCCGCTCCTGGGTGTCTCTTCAGATTCCTGTTAGACTGTTCTCGGCCTCCTGCCCCCTTACTGGCTGCTTCACCAAGCTGGATAGATTAGGGTTTTGGGTTTTTTTTCCATCTCTCATTAATCAAGTGTAACGCCGACAGACCCCGGTCATGTTTGAACCTGGGGCCTCTGGAGCTTAGTGCATGAGCCTCTACCACAGGAGCTAAAACCCAGCTGGCTTTTAGCTAAGGCTGTAGAGCAGACTCATAATCTCTCTCTTGGTGGTCTCAGTGCCACTAGATGGGACAGAACACCACACCCAGGAGATGTGTGGGTTACACAAGCCGGGCACATGGGCATTATTTGTTTGTTTTGCTTTTCTCTGAGGTGTCTTCTCCAGTTTGTCTACATCCCCTGCTGACCAGGTGCCAGATGAAGGCAGTGTGCCAGCCACGGCCTGACCAGCTCCGCAGAGAAAGGAATCAACCCCTCCCTGCTCTAGAATGGGCTGCACCCCTAACCCCTGGAGATTGTCCTTGGATTTCAGGAAGCTGCCAGCATGTTCCTGAGATGAGACTCTCCTGAGAAGTGCTAGTGAGAATAAAGACAGAGGACCTTGGATGAGGCGCCTCCGTGAAAGAGGAGACAGTGGCTTCATCACAATCATTTCTCCTGTGTTACTCTTTACTAGTGTCAGCATTATTGGAGCCTGCTGGCCTGATACACAGACAATGCTGTTGGAATGTGGAAACCGCCTTCCATGACACCTCTCCTTTGAGGGCTACCAGAAGGAAGAGTCCTCAGAGATCCCACAAAGAACCTTATCCCTCCACTTTGGATGATGAGCCACCTCTGTTGCTCTCTTACACCTGTTCTCTACATTGTGTAAGGAAGGGATGCTGTAAACACGATACTGATCTCTGCTGCAGGATTACCACAGACAAGTAGGAACCCAGCATTTACCTTAAAGACCTGTGAACCGGGATCCTGACTGAATGTAAAAGTCCACATGGATGTTCCCATGCACAGAGCTTCACAAAAACATCTGACCCCAATTCCAGATGTGGATTTTCATATTTGATCAGGATGAGGACAAGTGGGGTTTCATTGAAAAGCATCTAGCGAACAAAGGCACATGGGGGTAGGGAATTGCAATCTGAAATGCAAACCTGAGACCCCCTTTTTGTTAATGGAGTAGCAGCTGTGAAGGAGGTTGAGGAGGATTGCAACAGGCTAGAGCTGAAGATCTCTTGAATGGCCCTGGAAACACCTCTGTTTGGTTTCAGTGATGGAGACTAGAACAAATGAGGCAATGTAGCCTAATGGACAGAGCACTGGACTGTGACTCAGGAGCTCTAGGTTTCTCCCCACCTTCCTGGTTCTGCCACTGACCTGCTAAGTGACCTTTGACAAGTCACTTCACCGCTCTGTGCCTCAGTTTCCCCCTCTGTAAAATGGGAATTATGATACCAACCTCCTTTGTAAAGCACTCTGAGATCTACTGATAACAAGAGTTAGTAGTATTATAAATGCTATTAATCAGTCAAGAGAGAGGTAAGGACAGTCAAGCAGGATGTTAGGACCATATATCTTAGAAGGTAGGTCTGTGCATTTCAACACAACCTGGGTATCCCTGGAAAGTCCCACAAGGAGTCCTGAGGGTCCCAGATTTGGGCCTTGCCTCTCCTCTAGCTAACACTTTAATTCTCATACCAATAGAATTATGGGATGCAAAACTGTGTAAGACAAGAGGTCCCTGTCCTGTTATTGCACAAGGCAAATAACAAGATTTAATAACAAGACTCAGCCAATCAGAAGCCGAGACGTATCCAATCAGCAACACACAACTCACTGGCCTGGTGCATGGGACTTTGGGCCCCCTCTGTGCCAGAACCTCCCAAGGAAGTCAAGGAGGGAACTCTGCACATGGAGGGATGGCAGGATTGGGCACAAAGACAACAAGAGAGGTTTAACCCCAAGCAGAAAGAGGTTGGAGATCTCAATCACCATTAAAGTTTATTGACCCAAGAGAACGATATTTAGCCAGAAGGCCCAATAAATTGCACAGCTGACTGGTAACACACGTCCTGCTGTGACTTGTCACATAAATCCCATTACAGATATTCATTAGAATTGAGATTTATTTTGTTTAATTAGAGCAATCATAGCATGAATTGGGATAAAGTTGCACTGGGGAGGCCAGGGCCCAGGAAAGCAGCAGCAGTTAACAGTGCAGAATGCAGGCACCAGATTAGATTCCAAGAAGCAGTATTCAAAGTGAACTACAAAGGAAGAGAGTGATTTGCTTGTGTACCTTGACTGCTCCTTGTAAAGGCAACTACAAGGCTTTTCCAGTTTGCTTTTCATTTAGGAAATACCAGGAGTGTCAAGTCTTGGCTTTGCGGGAGGACCCTCTGGCCTGGAAGACGTATGAGCTGGACTAAGATAGGAACAGCACAACGGGCTGAACCCTGAACTGCAGCTCAGCAGACAGGTAGAGGGGAGCCTGAATCTTTCACCCAGAGACTTTCTCCCAGCTGTTTATCAGGAGTTTTAGATAAATGATTTATTTTGTTTTAAACCTGTGTAACTAAAAAAATCCCTTCTTGTCTGAGCGGAGGGGTAAAAGCTGCATCTCAGTGTGTTGTGATGTCTCTATCCCATTCCAATCCTCCAGGAAAAAGCACTTTGGTCAAAGGCTGATTTTTCGAATGTCAGTGTGTTGGCCTCCATCTTTTGTCCAACACACCAGGGATTGAACCAAGTACTTCAGGCTGTTGCTGGGGCTGTAACAGACTCCTGTCCTCTGTGGATCAGGCACAGAGGGGGACCTGTAACACACACTCATCAGTGGGTTACATCAATAACAGGAAAAAATTGAAAAGAACACTTGCACCAGAGAAAAATAACAACGGGCACAAACACCATTCTTCCTTCTTTTTAGTTCACCTTTAACGTACGTGGCATTTTCTCTGTTGCACAAGAAGGCAGGGTCCCTGTCCTGAAGTGCTAGCAGAGTATATGATATATGGGACAAGGCTTTGGGCACAAGCCAGCACTGGACAACTATGGGGAGAGGATTAGCCAAAGAGGCTTTGCAGAAAGAGGGAGGGATTTCAGTCTGGTCCAGGTGTAGGGGGAGCCCAGGAAAAGGCTCATAGCTGACATGGAGGCCAAGAGTGCAGGGAGGAGAAGGAGGAATGTAGGGAGCGAGGTGGGGGTGAGTCAGAGGATGTGAGAGCAGAGATGCCAGCTTGCAGTTAAGAGCAGCACTAGGCCTGTGCCATTGGGGAATATTAGGGCTGTGCACCCAGGTCCCAGGAACACGAATAATGTCCTATAGCTTGGTATGTGCATTTAATAATCATTTGCATCTGCAAGTGGAAACTGAGGCTATGTCTACACTACAACGGCACAGCGAGGGTGCTGCAGCACTGCCATAGTGTAGAGGCTTCCTGCCCTCAGAAAGATGGATTTACTAAGTCGACAGAAAAACCCCTTCCGTCAATATAGGTGTAGTCCAGGCCTGAAAGGCAGTAACTGGGTCGATGGAAGAATTCTTCTCTCAATCTAGCTGTGTCTATGAGGGGGCTAGGTCGACCTAACCATTGCACGGGGCATGATGTTTTTCACAGCCCTGAGTGATGTAGCTAGGTCAATCTAATTTTAAGATGTAGACCAGGCCTGAGGTGCAGAGAGGGGAAATGACTTCCCTAGCCCATGCAGGGAGTCAGAGGTCCAACCAGGATTAAGACCCTAGGCCAGGAGTATTTGTCTTTGGTTTTCATAGGCTTTTCACTGCCTCGGAGAGCAGTAACAGGGTCGTACATCAGGTCTGGTCTCCTCAGGGGATGGAAACACCCCAGGAAACCAGGTCTCACATTAGCTCTTTCACTCCTACTAAAGTGCTGAAAAAAATGCCTGTGAAAAATGTGAATACAAGTCCTGGTATTCTAGCTCCAAATGCCAAAATCCCTGTATAGGAGGTTTCACAGTAACAGCCGTGTTAGTCTGTATTTGCAAAAAGAAAAGGAGTACTTGTGGCACCTTAGAGACTAACCAATCTATTTGAGCATAAGCTTTCGTGAGCTACAGCTCACTTCATCGGATGCATACTGTGGAAAATATAGAAGACGTTTTTATACACACAAACCATGAAAAAATGGGTGATTATCGCTACAAAAGGTTTTCTCTCCCCCCACCCCACTCTCCTGCTGGTAATAGCTTATGTAAAGTGATCACTCTCCTTACAATGTGTATGATAATCAAGGTGGGCCATTTCCAGCACAAATCCAGGGTTTAACAAGAATGTCTGGGGGGGGGGGGAGTAGGAAAAAACAAGGGGAAATAGGTTACCTTGCATAATGACTTAGCCACTCCCAGTCTCTATTCAAGCCTAAGTTAATTGTATCCAATTTGCAAATGAATTCCAATTCAGCAGTCTCTCGCTGTAGTTTGGATTTGAAGTTTTTCTGTTGTAAACTTCTGTTGTAAACTTGTATCGCAACTTTCATATCTGTAATCGCGTGACCAGAGAGATTGAAGTGTTCTCCGACTGGTTTATGAATGTTATAATTCTTGACATCTGATTTGTGTCCATTTATTCTTTTACGTAGACACTGTCCAGTTTGACCAATGTACATGGCAGAGGGGCATTGCTTGCACATGATGGCATATATCACATTGGTAGATGTGCAGGTGAACAAGCCTCTGATAGTGTGGCTGATGTTATTAGGCCCTGTGATGGTGTCCCCTGAATAGATATGTGGGCACAGTTGGCAACGGGCTTTGTTGCAAGGATAGGTTCCTGGGTTAGTGGTTCTGTTGTGTGGTATGTGGTTGCTGGTGAGTATTCGCTTCAGGTTTTGGGGCTGTCTGTAGGCAAGGACTGGCCTGTCTCCCGAGATTTGTGAGAGTGTTGGGTCATCCTTCAGGATAGGTTGTAGATCCTTGATAATGCGTTGGAGGGGTTTTAGTTGGGGGCTGAAGGTGACGGCTAGTGGCGTTCTGTTATTTTCTTTGTTAGGCCTGTCCTGTAGTAGGTGACTTCTGGGAACTCTTCTGGCTCTATCAATCTGTTTCTTCACTTCTGCAGGTGGGTATTGTAGTTGTAAGAATGCTTGATAGAGATCTTGTAGGTGTTTGTCTCTGTCTGAGGGGTTGGAGCAAATGCAGTTGTATCGCAGAGCTTGGCTGTAGACAATGGATCGTGTGGTGTGGTCAGGGTGAAAGCTGGAGGCATGTAGGTAGGAATAGCGGTCAGTAGGTTTCCGGTATAGGATGGTGTTTATGTGACCATCGTTTATTTGCACTGTAGTGTCCAGGAAGTGGATCTCTTGTGTGGACTGGACCAGGCTGAGGTTGATGGTGGGATGGAAATTGTTGAAATCATGGTGGAATTCCTCAAGGGCTTCTTTTCCATGGGTCCAGATGATGAAGATGTCATCAATATAGCGCAAGTAGAGTAGGGGCATTAGGGGACGAGAGCTGAGGAAGCGTTGTTCTAAGTCAGCCATAAAAATGTTGGCATACTGTGGGGCCATGCGGGTACCCATAGCAGTGCCGCTGATTTGAAGGTATACATTGTCCCCAAATGTGAAATAGTTATGGGTAAGGACAAAGTCACAAAGTTCAGCCACCAGGTTAGCCGTGACATTATCGGGGATAGTGTTCTTGACGGCTTGTAGTCCATCTTTGTGTGGAATGTTGGTGTAGAGGGCTTCTACATCCATAGTGGCCAGGATGGTGTTATCAGGAAGATCACCGATGGATTGTAGTTTCCTGAGGAAGTCAGTGGTGTCTCGAAGGTAGCTGGGAGTGCTGGTAGCGTAGGGCCTGACGAGGGAGTCTACATAGCCAGACAATCCTGCTGTAAGGGTGCCAATGCCTGAGATGATGGGGTGCCCAGGATTTCCAGGTTTATGGATCTTGGGTAGTAGATAGAATATCCCAGGTCGGGGTTCCAGGGGTGTGTCTGTGCGGATTTGATCTTGTGCTTTTTCAGGGAGTTTCTTGAGCAAATGCTGTAGTTTCTTTTGGTAACTCTCAGTGAGATCAGAGGGTAATGGCTTGTAGAAAGTGGTGTTGGAGAGCTGCCGAGCAGCCTCTTGTTCATATTCCGACCTATTCATGATGACAACAGCACCTCCTTTGTCAGCCTTTTTGATTATGATGTCAGAGTTGTTTCTGAGGCTGTGGATGGCATTGTGTTCTGCACTGCTGAGGTTGTGGGGCAAGTGATGCTGCTTTTCCACAATTTCAGCCCGTGCACATCGGCGGAAGCACTCTATGTAGAAGTCCAGTCTGCTGTCTCGACCTTCAGGAGGAGTCCACCTAGAATCCTTCTTTTTGTAGTGTTGGTAGGGAGGTCTCTGTGGATTAGTATGTTGTTCAGAGGTGTGTTGGAAATATTCCTTGAGTCGGAGACGTCAAAAATAGGATTCTAGGTCACCACAGAACTGTATCATGTTCGTGGGGGTGGAGGGGCAGAAGGAGAGGCCCCGAGATAGGACAGCTGCTTCTGCTGGGCTAAGAGTATAGTTGGATAGGTTAACAATATTGCTGGGTGGGTTGAGGGAACCATTGCTGTGGCCCCTTGTGGCATGTAGTAGTTTAGAAAGTTTAGTGTCCTTTTTCTTTTGTAGAGAAGCAAAGTGTGTGTTGTAAATGACTTGTCTAGTTTTAGTAAAGTCCAGCCACAAGGAAGTTTGTGGGGAAGGTTGGTTTTTTATGAGAGTATCCATTTTTGAGAGCTCATTCTTTATCTTTCCCTGTTTGCTCTAGAGGATGTTGATCAGGTGGTTCTGCAGTTTCTTTGAGAGCGTGTGGCACAAGCTGTCAGCATAGTCTGTGTAGTATGTAGATTGTAATGGATTTTTTACCTTCAGTCCTTTTGGTACGATGTCCATCTGTTTGCATTTGGAGAGGAAGATGATGTCTGTCTGTATCTGTACAAGTTTTTTCATGCAGTTGATAGATTTCCACTCCATACGGCTAAATGCAGTGCCTTGCATAATGACAGGTTTCAGAGTAACAGCCGTGTTAGTCTGTATTGCTGGGCAATCTAGACAAATTACCATTACTACGGTGCACTTTCCAAGGCAGACAGCCTCTCATTTGCTCTATAGGGAACATGGCATGCTGGGGCTGCAGAGCCCTTGTGGGGTGCATGACATAGCTTAAACAAGCAATTGAATGGGTATGGGGAAGAGGATGCAGGAGAATGGGTTAGAGCACTAGGGAGGCAGAGCCTAGGGACCAGGCCTCCTGCCCGCTGAATGACTGTATAGGAGCGGGGGGTTCTGCTCCAGCCCTAGATCACAGCTACAGGCCCAGTGCTGCTCTTGCAGGAGACAAGTGGCTCCTATTGACCTGGGTGGAATAGGCACTCATTACTGGGGCGTGAGGGGGCGGGGGGAGAGGGGAGATAGATCCCTGGTGTCTCAAGCAGCTGCTATTCCAGGAGGGGTAGGAAGTGCACCCAACTCCACTCAGATGTATCCTTAGTCCCACAGGATTTCCTTTGCAAGTAATACTGCTCAGCAGTTCCCCAGCCCATCTTCTCTTCAAAAGGCCCTACAGAGCACCCACCCCCAGAGCCCTGGGGGAGCTAGGCGGCTGCAGAGCACGTGTCTCCACCTCCACTCCCACCCCTCACACATTCTCCTCATCTCCCTCTACCGAGCAAACCCTAGAGTATCAGACACCAGCCATTGCTCCCGCAGCATCTCCTCCTGGGCTCCCATTACACGCTTTCAGACAAGGAGCTGCCAAACCTCCGGTCCTGGAGCAGCAATGGTGAGGGCAGGCTCCAACTCTTCACACCCAAAACCAATTAATTGCTAATTTTGCTTTTTATACACACATCATGGTCTGAGGGCGGTAAAGCACCCCCGCCTCTCAGCGGGCAGAAAGTCACGCCCCCACCAGCAGGCTGCTCAGGAGGAAGCAGCCTCTTCCCCAGACCCCTGCTGAGGCACCTGCTGCAGAGAGAGCTGCCCGATGGCTGCTTCAGTGTCTCATAGGAGGCATCATTCATGTGCTCAGTCTCTTTCATCCAAGCCCCAAAGCACAGCATCTGCTCAGGGAGACAATCTATTGCATTTGGACGCCCCCTGCTGTCAATTTATCGGTAAACTGCCCAGAGCAGGAACTTAAGGCCTGAGTACTATGGTGATAGGCACTATAGACACTGAGATGAGATGGACAGAGGTTGTACATACTCCCCAAGGAATGATTCCCAAATCATGCAGGGGGGATTGAGTACAGAAGGGGCCAGAGAGGTGGCAGGGGCAGAACTAAGGTACAATCAAAAATGCCTCTCCAGATTATGAACTCTATAGACCTCGCACTGGAAGTGCCCATGTGCCTGACAGGTAACAGCTGTACCAGTCATCTGGCACCATGCCCCTGCTGCCACTAGGACCCTACGCTCTCTAGTTCATATGTTTAATGGATTTGCCTGCCATCCAATGCCATGTTCCTGCTCCCCCTGGTCTATGCATGGCACTGGATTTCCCCACTGGCTGATGCTATGCCCCTGTTCCCACTAGTTCAGCTGTGGCACTGTATTTGCCAGGTCCCACTGCATGTCACTTGACCTTCAGGGCACAGGCTGAACTCCAGCCCCCCTCTGGCATCCCAACGTGTGAGCCCTTTACCTGTAATAACCCACAATGAAGGGAGCAGTAAAACTGTCTGTGGTAGAACAGGTGAGAACTTGCTGGGAGACTCATAGACTTTAGACTTTAAGGTCAGAAGGGACCATTATGATCATCTAGTCTGACCTCCTGCACAACGCAGGACACAGAATCTCACCCACTCACTCCTGTAACAAACCTCCAACCTGTGTCTGAGCTATTGAAGTCCTCAAATCGTGGTTTAAAGACTTCGAGGTGCAGAGAATCCTCCAGCAAGTGACCCGTGCCCCACGCTGTAGAGGAAGACGAAAAACCTCCAGGGCCTCTGCCAATCTGCCCTGCAGGAAAATTCCTTCCCGACCCCAAATATGGCGATCAGCTAAACCCTGAGCATGTGGGCAAGACTCACCAGCCAGACACCCAGGAAAGAATTCTCTGTAGTAACTCAGATCCCACCCCATCTAACATCCCATCACAGGCCATTGGTCATATCTGCCGCTAATAGTTGAAGATCAATTAATTGCCAAAATTAGGCTATCCCATCATATCATCCCTTCCATAAACTTATCAAGCTTAGTCTTGAAGCCAGATATGTCTTTTGCCCCCACTGCTTCCCTTGGAAGGCTGTTCCAGAACTTCATTCCTCTGATGGTTAGAAACCTTTGTCTAATTTCAAGTCTAAACTTCCTGATGGCCAGTTTATATACATTGATTCTTGTATCCACGTTGGTAATGAGCTTAAATAATTCTTCTCCCTCCATGGTATTTATCTCTCTGATATATTTATAGAGTGCAATCATATCTCCCCTCAGCCTTCTTTTGGTTAGGCTAAACAAGCCAAACTCTTTGAGTCTCCTTTCAAAAGGCAGGTTTTCCATTCCTCGGATCATCCTAGTAGCCCTTCTCTGTACCTGTTCCAGTTTGAATTCATCTTTCTTAAACATGGGAGACCAAAACTGCACACAGTATTCCAGATGAGGTCTCACCAGTGCCTTGTATAAGGATACTAACACCTCCTTATCTCTACTGGAAATACCTCGCCTGATGCATCCCAAGACCGCATTAGCTTTTTTTATGGCCATATCACAATGTCAGCTCATAGTGATCCTGTGATCAACCAGTACTCTGAGGTCCTTCTCCTCTGTTACTTCCAAGTGATGCGTCCCCAGTTTATATCAAAAATTCTTGCTATTAATCCCTAAATGCATGACCTTGCACTTTTCACTATTAAATTTCATCCTATTACTATTACTCCAGTTTACAAGGTTATCCAGATCTTCCTCTATGATATCCTCGTCCTTCTCTGTATTGACAATACCTCCCAGCTTTGTGTCATCTGCAAACTTTATTAGCACATTCCCAGTTTTTGTGCCAAGGTCAGTAATAAAAAGATTAAATAAGATTGGTCCCAAAACCGATCCCTGAGGAACTCCACTAGTAACCTCCTTCCAGCCTGACAGTTCACCTTTCAGTGTGACCCGTTGTAGTCTCCCCTTTAACCAGTTCCTTATGCACCTTTCAGTTTTCATATTGATCCCCACCTTTTCCAGTTTAGCTAATAATTCCCCATGTAGAACCGTATCAAATGTGTTACTGAAATCGAGGTAAATTAGATCCACTGCATTTCCTTTGTCTAAAAATTCTGTTACCTTCTCAAAGAAGGGGATCAGGTTGGTTTGACATGATCTACCTTTTGTAAAACCATGTTGTATTTTGTCCCATTACCATTGACCTCAATGTCCTTAACTACTTTCTCTTTCAAAATTTTTTCCAAGACCTTGCTTACTACAGATGTCAAACCAGCAGGCCTGTAGTTACCCGGATCACCCTTTTTCTCCTTTCTTAAAAATAGGAACTATGTTAGCAATTCTCCAGTCATACGGTACAAGCCCTGAGCTTACAGATTCCTTAAAATTTTTTGCTAATGGGCTTCAATTTCACGTGCCAGTTCCTTTAATATTCTTGGATGAAGATTATCTGGGCCCCCCGATTTAGTCCCATTAAGCTGTTCAAGTTTGGCTTCTACCTTGGATGTGGTAATATCTATCTCTATATATATCCTCCTTCCCATTTGTTGTCCTACCATTATCCCTAAGCTGCTCATTAGCCTCATTAAAGATTGAGGCAAAGTAGTTGTTTAGATATTGGGCCATGCCTAAATTATCCTTAACCTCCACTCCATCCTCAGTGTTTAGTGGTCCCACTTCTTCTTTCTTTGTTTTCTTCTTATTTATATGGCTATAAAACCTTTTACTATTGGTGTTAATTCCCTTTGCAAGGTCCAATTCTCACTTTATCTCTTCATGTTCTGACCTCAATAAGCTAGCTTTCCTTGCTGATCCCTCCCATCTTCCACTCCCTGTATGCTTTCTGCTTTTTATTAAATCACCTGAGATGCTTCAGCTTGGTCTACAACTCCTGCCTATGAGTTTTTTCCCCTTTCTTGGGATGCAGGCTTCTGATAGTTTCTGCAACTTTGACTTGAAGTAATTCGAGGCCTCCTCCGCCTTTAGATCCACACGTTCTTCAGTCCAATCCATTTCCCGAACTAATTTCCTTAATTTATTAAAGTTAACTCTTTTGAAATCAAAAACCCTAGTCACAGATCTATTTTTGTTTATCCTTCCATTTAGTTTGAACTGAATTCGCTCATGATCACTCGAACGAAGGTTGTCCCCTACAACCATTTCTTCTATGAGGTCCTCACTACTCACCAAAACCAAATCTAAAATGACATCTCCTCTTGTTGGTTCAGCAACTACTTGGTGAAGTAGTTGAGCCCTATTATTATTACTAGCACTTGTCCTCCAGTCTATATCTGGGAAGTTAAAGTCTCCCATGATCACACAATTCCCATTAGTATTTACTTCATTAAAAACATTAAAGAGGTCTCTATCCATATCCAGATCGGATCCCGGTAGTCTATAGCACACCCCAAGCACTATCCCAGGGGAGGCTCTAGTAGATTTCTTCCCCAATGTGATTTTAACGGAGACAGACTCGGTCTTATCCATTCCATCACTTCTCATTTCTTTACAGTCTACCTCATCACTAGTCTCTAAGGTGCCACAAGTACTCCTTTTCTTTTTACCTCATCACTGATATACAATGCTACTCCACCACCTTTGCCTTTATTTCTGTCTTTCCTAAACAGCACATACTCTTCAATGCCTGTAATCCAGTCATGACTACTATTCCACCATGTTTCTGTTATCCCTTTAATATCTGGTTTCACTTCCTGCACCAGTAGCTCTAGTTCCTCCATTTTGTTACCTAGGCTCCTCCCATTAGTGTACAAACATCTTAATTTTTGCTGTTTGGCCTCACTCACATCCTTTACCCGATTCGGCACAGACCTTCTACTGCCAGTATCACCTATTAGACTGATATGTACACTACCCTTCCTCCTTATGTCCATTCTTACTTTGTTTTCTTCCCTCTCAATGTTAAAATCCGGCGTGGAGATTTCTTGGACATCTCCCAACCATCTCCCCCAAATTCCTAGTTTAAAGCTCTCTTGATCAGTTGTGCCATCCTCCATCCTAGAAGTCTATTTCCCTCCTTACTCAGGTGAAGTCCATCCCAAGAGAACAGTCCTCTATCCATGAATGCTTCCCAGTGGCCATACATCCCAAAGACCTCCTTATAGCACCACCGCCTGAGCCATCTGTTGAGCATCATAATCTTGTCACACCTTTGTTGCTCTTCTCTAGGAACAGGCAGAATCCCACTGAAGATCACTTGAGCCTCGATTTCCTTAAGTGTCTTCCCCAGCCTGGCATAGTCTCCCTTGATACGTTCCAGCGAGAATCTAGCTGTATCATTTGTTCCCACATGAAGGGCAATCAGTGGATTCTTTCCTGCTCCCGTTAGGATCCTCTTCAGCCTCAGGTTCACATCCCATATCTTAGCACCCAGCAAACAGCACACCCTTCTGTTCTCTGGATCAGTTCTGGTTACAGGCCTGTCTATTCTTCTCAGTAAGGAGTCCCCAATCACATAGACCTGCCTTTTCCTGGTGATGGTGCGATTCTGCAGTCTATCCCCTGTTCCCTCTGGCTGCAAGTCCCCTCGATTCCTATTGTCCCTTGCAATCCTCTGCAATCCATCCCGTATCCTCCTGGGGCTCATATTTGGTGTTTTCTCCATTGACTCTTGCCCTCTTCCTATAGGACTAGTTGCTCTTCTCTTCTTCCTTGCCCTCTCACCTTCAGTGACACCTGCTGTGCCCTTCTTCATTTTCCGACTCCGCAAATCTGTTCCTGAGTTCTGTTTCTCCTTCACTAGCCCGTCTTTTCCTCTCCCTGATTCTCTTGGTCACATGCCTCCACTGTTCACTTTCCTCACCCAGCAGTCTCCCCTCAGAGTTCTTTGGTCCTGCTTCCATCTGCAAGTCTGAGCTTTTCTCTTCGGCCTCCTCATGTCTTTGCTCCATCATCTGCTCAAACCCCCTTCTAAACTCAACCAGAGTTTCAACCTGCATCTCCAATCCTCGGATCTTTTCTTCCATCAGCTCTATCAGGCGGTACTTCATGCAGACGAAACTCTTTTCAGGTACCCCCTCCAGGATCATGTACATGCCGCAGCTTCCACATCCAGTCATCTTCATTGTGTCTTCCACTGCTTGGGTCACTACCACTGCTGCCTCTGTATCTGTCATAGCCTTCTCACCTAAGTCCTGTTAGTCCAAGAAACACAAACCAAACCAAAACACCACCACCCACAGCAAAACAAACCCCCAACGAGCACCAAAACACTGCCAGAACACCACACACTCCCTTCACTAGCCTGTCTGTTCCTCTGCCTGGTTCTCTTAGTCTTCTCCCCAAACTCCCCTGTTTACAGCTCTGATTGCTGGTTTCTATGGCTCTGCCTGACTGGCTGGCTACCTTTATAGGACCCCTAGTCAGAGAAGCTCCGCACCCTAATCAGGGCTCAGCTTCTCTCCCAGCACACTGCCTCTACCAGCCTCTATAAATACCAATACAAATACAAATACACAGAGGCTGGGCTGTCAGGCACAGCAGCTCAGCTTCCTCTGCCATGGAAAGGGGAAAAAGAGGAGCACCTCCTGATGAGTCTCCTACTGCCATTCATTGCTCTCCAAGCCCCTCATGAAGCAGTTTCCACACCGCTCTGGAGGCCTGGGGTTTAGCACAGACTCCAGCCCCTCCAGCTCCTTTATTTCTGCCACTGCCCAATGACTCACACTTATAATCTAGTCACGCTGTTCCTTGCCCTCCTGCTGTGCCCCTTGTGCCCTGCTGTCCCTACCCCAAGTCCTACACCCAGCAACATGGCCTAGCCTCGCATGGTGCACGGCTGTGTGGGACAGTCCAGAGAGGAATGATGAAAAACTCCAAGCACTTTCAGCAACAGAAGCAGAGACCTGGAGTGTTTACTGAGCAGGCCAGGCTTGGGCAGATCAGTTTTCACAGGATCCCACCTGCTTTTTTCCTCTCAAATTTCTTCACCATTGCTAGCACAGTCCTACCTGTGAAACTGAGTCCTTCCCTCCTGGATGGCGAAGGCAAGGAAAGAGCATCTGGGCCCCATGATAATGGAGATCATCATCGCCTCCTTCAAAGGCGACTCTCACCCATCCTGAAAAATGCCAAAGAAGAAGACTAGATTTGACCCCAGCAATCTCATCCACTGCCCCTGTTTCCAACCTCTCCTTTGTAGGCATGGTCATTGAGAACATGCAGCATCCACTCTCCAAGGGGACCTTTCTTCTTCCAGTAGCCTGGATCTTGCTGGAGGATTCTCCGCACCTTGAAGTCTTTAAACCATTATTTGAGGACTTCAATAGCTCAGATGTAAGTTAGGGGTTTGTTACAGGATTGGGTGGGTGAGATTCCATGGCCTGTGTTGTGCAGGAGGTCAGACTAGACGATCATAATGGTCCCTTCTGACCTTAAAGTCTATGATTCTATGATCTCTCTCTGTCAGGTTTCAGACCAGGATATGGCATAGTGATAGCCCTGCTGGAGCCAATGGACACCTTTCCACTGGCCTTGGACAGGAGACAAACTTTTATGCTGAGGACACTAAACTGGTCAGTGGCTTTCTGCACTGTCAAACATATGAGACCGTGCAAAAATGAATGGGGCTGCCCTGCACTAGCTTCACCCAGTCATTTCAGACTGAGGGCTCCCATCTGCCCCACGCCAACGCCAGAGGCTTGTCTGTAAGTGCCTGAGCCGAGGTCTGCTCTGATGCTGGTTGCAGTCCTGGAGGTTTTACATTCCCTCGACTCCAGTACAGAGCTAGGAAATTGAGGTTGAGCTTTTGCTAGTTTGGAAGCTGGGTCCGAGGTGAGGGGAGGCAGAGGGCTGCATGGGGCTGACATGGAGCAGAGGGTGGCCGTGGGAGTGAACTGCAGCACACGCCTCAGCAGGCACATAGGCAGAGCTGAGCTCCGCTGCGCTGCGGTAGATTGATAGGTGTCTGGAGGAAAATGTCCTGCTGATAGCCTGAGAGCAATACGCAAACAGGGAGAAATGACAGCTGCTCCTGTAGCTTTTCCATCATCTCTGCCGATAGCAGCCACCCTGCCTGCAGCCCTGCGATTGATGCGCCTCCGAGGACTCTCATAGCGTGGATGCCACTATCAGAAAGGATAAAAGAAATGCTACGTGGAACCCAGAGGAGAGTTCAGATCCTTATCAGGAACAAAAAGGACATCAATCTGGTGCCAGCACAGGCCTGTCAGACACAACCTGCACACTCAGCTAGCTCAGCAAGCGGGGCCAGGGATATTTCCATCGCCACAAGGGAATTGTGCCCCTCAGGGGCAGCTCTTCCTGCAGCCATGCTATTCCACCCCCACCTGAGGGCTGGCAATGCACCTCAGGCCTGTCCTACAACAGCCATTTCCCTGCCCTCTGATCCACCCTCTCAGCTCCATGATCCTTTCAGCTAAGGACAAGACTACTTTGAACAGCACCAGCAGAGGTGAGATGGCAACCTAAGCTAGCAGGATGGCTTCTGAATCAGGATTGAGGTACATTGGCAGAGCTGGGGGACGCCAGGCAGAACTGGAAGAGCAGGTGGGGGCTGCTGCCCATCTGCTGACTCCAGTGAGCATTTTGTGATTGCAGCTGGAGCTGGTGATTCAATTTTTGTCAGACTGCTGGATGTGTTAGAAACAGAACTGGGAGGGGGGCAGTCAGGGAGTTTTGTTGCTGTCTACATATGTGAGCTAATTCAATGCCCCCCAAGAGCTTCTGGAGACTTGGAGTATGTCTACACAGCAAGTGCTCTGCATGGAGTAACATACCCAGACCAGCTTGTATCCAGCTAGTGCAGATAACAATAACAGTGAAGACTTCATAGTGTATCATACAAGCCTGGCACAGAGCCTGGGTCCATACTGGGCTTGCTAGCTCACTCTGAAGTCTGCGCTGTACTACTTTACTATCGGGATTCAAGGTAGCTCAGGTAGGCTAACCTGTCCACAGCTTTTGCTGCGTAGATATACCCTGGGTCTCTTGTGAGCTCCAGCCAAACACTGGCCAGGGACCTTCCTGCTTCTTGGACACGTCCCAGACATTTAAGAGGCAGTCCTACTAGCAGGTGTGCCCAGGACTGAAGATCTGCCTGCTGCCCAGTCAGCAGGAAGAAGTTGCAGCCAGGGTCACCAGGAAGGAAATGGAGCAAACAAGCATGCAGCTTGTTAATTTGTCTCTAACAATGTGTTAATGAGAGTAACCCCGTGCCTGCCTCCCCTGTGCTGCTCTACTTATCCACGTCCCACTAAGCACTGTGTGCTAACACAGCAGGCAGGTGTAGCCCCCAGCAAGGACCCCTGGTAGTCACAATCAAAGGGCACTGACCCCTGTAGGGCCCCCATCCCTACAGTGAGTGAAAGGGCTCTGGGCCCAGACTGTGCAGCTCAGCTGCTTCTGGCTACGCTAATGGTTTGTGGAATTTCATCGCCACCTGCAGATTTTAAAACGAGCATCAGAGTGTGGTGTTATAACAAATGCCAGCAGCAACATCCCTGATGCACTGCCACTTGCTGCCTGAGCCCAGAGAGGGAGAGAAGGCTCCCCAAACGGGGTACAGCAGGCTGCATGTCAAAAGAATCCAGCCCCTACTTTCTAGAGCTCCCTACCACCATTCATGAACATCATTTGTCCAATTATATTATGGACTGTATACTTGCCATAGAAATGCAGCTACCTCTGGGGTGGAACTTGGCAGCCATTTAATAACTGCCCATCAATATTATACAACATTTTAAAACAGGAAGTAAAATAATATTATATCTAATGAACACTGCTCAGGGGAGTCAGGGAGGCAGAATAGAATTACCCGAGTTGGAATTTGGCCAGAACATAGAATTAATGCTTTGATTCTTACAAACAGCACCATGGGCTATTTAGCAAGCAGGATTTCATTTAAGCCTTGTTTAAAAAAAAACAAACCAACACTCTGGGACACTAGGGTTAGTGCTGTCCCAGAAGAAACAGCATTCCCTGCTGAATTCCCAGTACCACTTCCTGCAGCGTCTGGTCATTCTTCATAGATCTCTCATCCACACACCTAGCCTGATTCTGCTCTGCTTGTGATCAAACAAGACCACAGCCTGAGATGGTACAGCTGTTTGCAAGTTTGATTGACCAAAGTCAGCCCCAGATACTTCCCATCACTGCTCATTCACAGTCACCAAACAGAAACACAAGCCGCCTCCAGGTGGTGCCATGAGCTTGGTGATGTTGAAGCCATGGGATTGTACCAGCCATGCTTAGCAAATACAGATAAGGTCCCTGCCCTGAGGAAAGGACAGATGTAGAACTTTAATGTGGTGTTGTATGCTGCAGTATTCCTTCAATAGAAATTTAGGCTATATTTTTTTTAAAAGTTAGCTCCACACAAAGGTGAGTAAAATACCAGGGCTCTAGATAGTTCATATTCTATCTCTTTAAATCTGACACTCTCTGTTTCCAGATCAATAGTTCAGGTGACCACAAAGCACTCTGCTGTAGGGGTTTGAGCTGGGAGATCTGTGAATGTGTAACCCTTCTAGTTAAACTCTCCTTGTTATGATGATCTGTAGAGATGATGTAAAGCTTAAACAGCAATTATAAACTATGACTTTAGAAAAGTGAGGGTTTTTTTGGTTTCAGCAAAAAAGCTTCAGCACAAAATTCCAGAAAGGAAAATGTTCTGACTGAATTTAGTGCTCTGAAAAGTATGAAGCAAATACTAATGGAAACAATTGTAACTTGTTTAAAACTGAAGTCTAGTAACAGTTTTAGATGAAATTTTAAGGAAATTGCTTTGTGGTCATTTAAATCGGCGTTAAAGTCACTGCAGCTGGTACATGTAGTCACTGGAGAATGCTGGCGACATTTATGCATCACCTGTGGAATAGCATTTGCCTTTGTAACTTCCTTTTGTGTTAATACTTCAACTAATTTAGAATTGCTGTAATTATGTTTAGCAGTCTGGGGCAGTGCTTTGCTGCAGGGTTTCAGCTCCCTGTAATATTTCCATAGCGAGCTAGGTTGACTTTGAATCTACAGATATATTAACAGAACTCACCTGATCATACAAGGCCTGGTCTGCAAGTGCAATGCAGACAGTGCTTGCGAAGGGGCTAGTGAGAAGGGTGGGGAGACAAGCAGAAACAATGGGAAGGGATCAGAGTACAAGGGACGTGTGGGATTCAGGACAGAGAGCTTGAAGTTTGATGTCAGCTACGCACTGTGGAAACGCAGATGGTGTTGCCAACTCTCACGATATTTGGAGTCTTTTCTGAAGCCCCAGATGCTGTGGGTATGTGCATGTGAGAATCTGGTTTTTTTTGTTGTTGTTGTTTTTAATGAAAGCTAAGTTTCTAGCCCTCATGGTTGTGGCTGCGGAGAAAAGCTTGAAAATATGACCTGAGTGAGTGTACTCTGGAGACTCAGAAACCAGAAGGTAAATCATAAAAACTCAACTCCTTGATCATTATTTTTAAGCCAACCTGAGGAATTCAGGGTGCCTAATGCCCTGTCTTTTTAGTGCTTAGTATTGGTAATACTGGATACCTACTGGCTGCCTGCAAAGATTCTGAGCAGTATATCCTGTTCTAAGAAGAACTATACCTAGAATCCCCACTAAAGGGTGCACCATATTGCTACACTGTGCTGATACCATTTTTCAGAAGGGTGTAGTTTTCCAATGCAGAGAGCAGTTTGTGTCTGTCTGTTGTTTACTTCTACAAATATTTGTCTAGCATCATCATCTGCCTGGGAAGCACTCAGCCCTGGCAGGGGTCTGTAACATCCTTTCCTGGGTGTACTTAAAAGGCTGCACAAAGCGCATGTCTGACATCACCACAGAATCAGCCCTGGTCCCAACAGCTTTCCTAGCCCCGCCAGCCCTCTACCTTACCAACAGGGCCAGGCACACCAACTCCATCTGGATCTAACAATTCTGTGACTGGGGGATGGGGACCACTTCCTACTCAGCGTTACCATCAGAGATAGGAGTGTATCTTTCCTGTTTCTGCAACCCACACAGCATGCGAGTGTTGCTAATATGAGAGGCTTATTCCCACCATTCCCTAGTGCTTTCTCCCCCATGCACAGACCCCCTGTCAGAGGGGAGAGCCTGGTTCGCTGGAGCTTAGGGCTTTTCTGGAGAAGAGTGCCCTGCCTGTTTGCTCTTCACTTTGCCTGTTCTAAACCCTGACAGCTGATCTCCATCTGTAAGTGGGCTGTGAGCCACTGGCAGGTAATTGCTAAAGCAAGCAGGACATTAATTGGAATGGCTGCAGCCAGGGATGTGCTCTCAGTTAGTCTTGGCTCTGCAGCAGTCTGTGTGGAAGAAACAAACCCATAGGGGTCAGAATCCAATTTTCCATTGTGTTGTCTCTGCTGCCCCTAGAAAACCCAGCTGAGACCCTAAGTTTCCTGAGAAGAGGAAGAGACCTGGGAGAGTGGTGCTAATGAGTTTGTGTTTCAGCCAGGGTGGCCTGCATACAAATCTTCTTTAGATCATTCATGGGTGAAATGAGTTTACTGGGTCTTAGCCTGGTTTCTAGTATAACTGTGTGAATCACAGATTGACTTAATTGGAAGCCATTGCTCAGGCAACACCTGAGATTGGAATAATGGCAGGGCTGCAGGTCAGGCTTGACAAGCTTTAGCAGAGCTGGGTGGGGAGTCCAGGGCTAGAATAGCAGATGTGTTGTCGGACACGAGTAATGGACATTGGCAAAGTTGTGGGGGGATGCCTGGGACCAAAATAGCAGCGTGTGTGCTGTGGGTCAGGATTCAGTCATGTTGGCAGAGCTTGGCAAGGGTTTTACACAGCACCTAGGGCCTATCTCATGCCTTCCCTTTTATAACCATACATTCCCACTGCTGTCCATACAACAAACTGGAAAGCTGTTGGAGGGGGGATAAGGTGGGTTGCTTTGCTCCTCTGTCATTTTGTTGCTGTTAATCCCAATTTTCCCCTCCCAGATGGTAGCGCCGGTTATGCAGGATTCAAAGCACATGCAAAATCACTCAGTTGCTGGGGAGGAACCTGGAGCTGTGGCCACAGCAGCTTGTTGGCTGCAAATCAGATCAGAAGGAAACAGGTTATTTGCTATAGCTTGTCTGGAATAGAAACTAAATTAGCAGGGCTGCCGCTGCTGTGAGACAACCAGAGTATGGCCAGCAGCAGGCAGCATGCCTGGCCCAAACCTCTCCTCCCAGGCTAAGGCCAAGGAACGCGAGGGTCCTCTCCTAAAGAGACAGAGTCCTCATGCCCCCTTTCCTGCCTTGCATCCTTCAGACATTCCAGGCTGAGATCTACAGTAAGAAGAAGAGTCAAGATTGGCAATGCCTGGAGTTGCGGGGAGATTAAAGCTACGTTAAATGCAAATATTCCTTGAGTTATTCCTGGGAGCTGCCTAATGATCTGTGGGGAAATTGTTTAATCAAGGCCTTTATGATAAATGGTGCAGAAAAGCTTCTACTATTGCCAATACAGGGCTTGAGAAGAGATGGGAGGATGGGGGGCATAACCTGCCTGGGGTATAAGTCTCTGGGGCTTAGCTCAAACTGTGGTTGGGCTACAAATGGAACAAGTTTGCCGGGTCTCAGCCTAGTCTCCGGTGTACATTTGTCTGCCCTCCAAATCCACTATGAAATTTAGTGTAACTGGCATTTACCCAGAAGAAGCCCATGACTGGCATAGACGAAGGTGTTGCAGGTCAGGACTGAGGTGCCTCAGAAAAGCTTCACGTGGGGACCCAGAACTGGAGCAGCAGGGTGTACAGTGGATCAGGGTTGAGGGCTATGTAGGAAGGGCCCAGCTGGAACAGCAAGCAGGTGTTTGAGTAGAGCTGAGTGTGGGGAGCCTAGGGCTGGAATGGTTGAGCCCCAGGTGCAGGTCAGGATTGAGGTGCATTGGCAGAGCTGTTCATGGAAAGCTTATGCTGAGCCTGTCTGCATTGTACCTGGCTCCTGCTCCCCCATTAGTGTCTCACTCTCACAAAATTAAATTTAAAAGAATGGTGTAAACAGCAAGAAGGTAAATTGCTTCCACAACATAGAAGAGAGAGGTGAATGTGTCAGTGGATGTCTGTGCATGTGCACCAGGTAGGAGTGTACACAGGGGGAAAAGAGTGTGTATAGGACACATAACTATGCGTTCACAGGTTTGTTTGCCTGCATGCATGCAAACTGGTGTGTGTCTGAGGTGGAGGCTGACCTTACTCCAGCACCTGAGCTTGGCTCTCTCACAAGGGACAATGATTAGCAGCAGAAGCTCACATTGAGTGTGGGGGAATGGAGTGGGTGCTCTAGCATGGGGAGTCTGGGGGAGCTACTGAGACTCAGCGGGGGGGGCAGTTGGCTGCATGCTGGGATGGGGGGGGGGGTCCCTGCTGTTTGTGTCTCTCTCATTGGTTGTTCCCAGCCCCAACACAATCACCCTGGTTCATACGTGCTCCCCAGCCTGATCCCAGGCACCACAAAAGCCACTGCAGCCTCTCTGGGTCCCACTCTTGTCTCCTTCCCTGTCTCCATGCATGGTGCACACAATTTACAGGGAACATTGGTTCCCAGCATGTGTAATGAAACAATGCACAAGGATAGAAACATAGACCAGCCCCCATTGCAGGGGTGCTAGCCCCTACTACCACCCCCCACCCCAGGTCCACTGCCCCGATAACCAGTGTCCAGTCAGCATTCACAAAACCCAGCACAAGGACAAAAGCATTGCAGAGAAAACACATCCTAAAGCAATAAACAGTCTACCCCCAGCCACTGCTCTTCCACAGGGAGACCTTGGCAGGTTCCTGTCAGTCCCTTCCAGCAGGGTTACTCTCTTGATTACCATCTCATGTCAGTTTTTGGATCAAAATGAGGGACCCCTCAGCTACTTCAGGTTGACCCCTTACACCCAAGACCTTTCTTTGTCTGCTGGGCCTTTTTGAACCCAATCTGAGCCAGTATATGCAACTCTCCCCAGGAGATGGGACTTCTTTAGAGTTCTTTTAGCTCTCCTGGGATCTGCAGTAATTACCCCCCTCTACTTCTGATTCCTGGGAGAAGCTTGGTAACCCTCCCACTTGGAGCTAGAATACAATCCCCAGCTCCCAAAGGAACACATAACATTTATAGATACAGAAGATTGACTAATCCCTGGTCCCATCAGGTTTAGCACATCTCAATATAATAGTCCTTTGAAACTCGAAGTTCCGTGCTTCCAAGGTCCTGCAGCTGTCCTAGACTGCTCCAAAGCTGATGTTGTGCAGTTTGTTTAAGGTGGCATTTTAGGCTCTGTTTGACTCAGTCTGGGATTTGTACAAAAATGGAAACGTTTCCATTAACTCTTAAAAATTCCAGTGGAAATCAGAGATCAAGTATTTTAACATTCCTCTGCTGTGTGTGCGGTCGAGCATTGCAGCACTGGGCTAGCGCATGAGACTCAGAATGGGAAACCGGCTGGAAATAAATGAGAAACCTGAGCAATCTATTCTTCTTGTCCAAACTGAAAAAAATACCCCTGGGAAGCAGAAAGCAATGAGGAGGAGGAGTTCATTTAATATTTAAAGTCCCCTCTGTTTGAACAAGCTCAGAGTGAAGGCTGTTTTAAAACTATTCATGTGAGAAGGTCCCTGTCAAGGCTGATTCCCCTCTCTGGCACTTTGAGTGCAGAAGGTGGGGGCCCGCAAGGATTCTAAAAATTAATACTGGCCACTCCAGGCTTGTATTAAACTCCCAAGTTTACAGCTTCTCTCTGACCTTGGATGGGTAGATGCTACCACTACCCGAGTGCAAAAACCCCTTTGAGAACCCAGGAAGGCGCACATGGGAATTCTTTCCCATGGGGTACCCTCAAGCCCTTTCACACACCCACACCACTACCACCCCCGGAAGAGCTGAGAAAGAAAACAAAGGAAATCAGCTGTTGCTACCAGCTAATTAAACAACATGGGCACAACCTCTTAGGGCACAAAAATCCAATCCTGTTTTTAAAAAAAGGTAAATTTTAAAATTTAAATTTTAAAAAGGTAAAAACAAAAAATAAAGGAAATACATTTGGAATTTAGGCTTTTTGCTAGATTTTAAAAAAACAATTACAAAAATTAAACATCAAGATAGGTCCAGCTTAAAGGTTACAAGCAAAACAAAAGCACCCGAGGTTAGCAGAGTCCACAAGCCATAAAGAAATAGAGAAACCTAATCATGTCTTCCTAGACATTTCCTGATCTACTTACATATCTGGGGTTTCAAATAAGTAGTTTCTAGTCACAATCTGATGATTTTCATACCTGGCACAAGTTTTTACAGCATAGTTCCAGCCCTGTCTCTGCTCTCCAAGAGAACAACACAGACAGACAAAGGAAAAGTTTTTTCCCAATTTTAAAAAGGTCTAGCCTTCCCATTGGCTCTTTTGGTCAGGTGCCCACTCCCTTCCTTTTACCTATGGACTTTTTAACCCTTTACAGGTAAAGCAAGTAGAGAGCAGCTACTAACAGGGATTTTATAGCTAACTGGCTGGCTGGGTGTCCATAAAAGGGAGTTACCCCCCACCCTTCATTTATTGCAGTCCCCATGAGCTGCAGGATGGGGCCTCTGCTAGAGACACCATTACTGCGTTGATTGACTCCTCACCAAGGTGTAGCCTTCACGGGGACCCCACAGGAACTCCCAGCAGGCAGCAAAATGAGGTTTCCACAACCCATTTTGTCCACCCCCCTCAACCCCCACTGCTATGGAAGCTTCTGTGAAGTCTGTGTCTCCAGTGCTCCAGCAACCCTTGCAGAAGCCGTTTCAATTCCCATATGTGGCAAGTGCAGTTACCAACATGGGGGGGAGCAAGGGGACAGGCTGGGTCATTGCACTAGGTTCTTGCCCTCTCTTTGGGCTATATTTCTGTAAGGCAGCAAGCATTGCCAAAACAGCAGACTGGTCTCAAGAACAATCACCCAAGTGTGCATCCTTCTCATGTTTCAGAGTAGCAGCCGTGTTAGTCTGTATCCGCAAAAAGAACAGGAGCACTTGTGGCACCTTAGAGACTAACAAATTTATTTGAGCATAAGCTTTCGTGAGCTACAGCTCACTTCATCAGATGCATGCAATGGAAAATACCGTGGGGAGATTTTATATACACAGAGAACATGAAACAATGGGTGTTACCATACACGCTATAATGAGGGTGATCAGATAAGGTGAGCTATTACCAGCAGGAGAGAAAAAAGACAACAACAAAAAACCTTTTGTAGTGATAATCAAGGTGGGCCATTTCCATCAGTTGACAAGAACGCGTGAGGAACAGTTGGGGGGCGGGGGGGGAAATAAACATGGGGAATGGCCAAACCGGACAGTCTCTACATAAAAAGAATAAATGGACACAAATCAGACGTCAGGAATTATAACATTCAAAAACCAGTCGGAGAACACTTCAATCTCTCTGATCACTCGATTACAGACCTAAAAGTTGCAATTCTTCAACAAAAAAACTTCAAAAACAGACTCCAACGAGAGACTGCTGAATTGGAATTAATTTGCAAACTGGACACCATTACATTAGGCTTGAATAAAGACTGGGAGTGGATGTGTTATTACACAAAGTAAAACTATTTCCCCATGTTTACTCCCCCCACTGTTCCTCACACGTTCTTGTCAACTGATGGAAATGGCCCACCTTGATTATCACTACAAAAGATTTTTTGTTGTTGTTTTTTTCTCTCCTGCTGGTAATAGCTCACCTTACCTGATCACTCTCGTTACACTGTGTATGGTAACACCCATTGTTTCACGTTCTCTGTGTATATAAAATCTCCCCACTGTATTTTCCACTGCATGCATCCAATGAAGTGAGCTGTAGCTCACAAAAGCTCCTTCTCATGTGTGTCGTCACTAGAGGGCATCACGCACCAGTTCAAATCCAGCACTTCACCTGGCCACTGACACAGCTAAATAAGGCTGGGGGTAATTAATAATACCATGTAGATTTTGTATATTGCTTCTCATCAGTAGAGCTCCAGGCATGTTACAAAGGAGGCTAGTATCATTATCCCCATTTTACACATGGGAAAAATGAGGTACAGTGAGGTGACTTGCCTAACGTCACTCAGCAGCAGAGCTGGGAACAGAACTCTGGTCTCCTGAAGCCTAGTTCAGTGCTCTGTCCAGTAGGACACCCTCCCTGTCAATTAAAGGGCCCACTACAAAGAAGCTGCCACTGTATGGAGGGGAGAAACCAATGAGGCAGTAAGAGAGAAAGGAGGCAGGGAACAAGCTGTCCCAGGGACAGCAGAGATCTAAGCCCATGGGGGCAGGGGCCAAGCCCTTCCGTGTCAATATAGTGCCCAGCTCAATTGGACCCTGATCCTGATGTGGGGGGACTCTGTGTGTTACCACAATACAAAGACTGAAAGACACAGCCTCATCCTGCTGGGGTGAGATTCTGCATGTGTTAGACAAGCCCTCAGGTTCCAACATCAAAGAATGCCCCCCCACCCCCCTACACTTCAGAGTAGTCCTAATGACAGAGAAAGGGCGGAGACTGTCCCCAAGGGGGACTGTCACTGCCTTTTGCAGGTCGGAGTCACCAGCAACACGCTTGACTCCTTTGAGGTTTCACCCCCTTTCGGTGGTTTTCTTCAGCAAATGGTGATAACCTGGTATGGGGCTCAAAACCCAATAGGGAGACTGAGCTAAGGGAGGGGCAGGGCCCAGTTGTTATGGTAACAAGCTCTCAAGATCAAGCAAAGAAAAAAAGACACCCTTTAAAGCATGTTTCCATGGCAACTAGCATCTTCAAAGGCCAGTTTTTTAAAAGGGGATTCTCTGTGGGTTTCGATGCAGGGTGAGACTAGTGCAGGAAACTGTCTGAGCTGCCATGAGCTCTGCCTGTGCCAAACCCAACCAAAGGCATGGCTCAGCATCCCCCAGGGCAGCAGACTGGGCTGCAGTGGGAGCTGTCTGCAGGAGGAGGCAGGGCTCCGATGCTCAAGGCAGAGGGGAGCTGCTTGTTGCTTGGAGGCTGTGTTCTTCCTCCCTTTCCCCCAACACTTTGCTGCCAGATAAGTACCATCAGTCGGTTTCATATTCACCCTCTTGGGGTCACAGTCTGGACAGCAAGGGATTAAACTAACCCAGCTCAGCTGCCTCCAGTCTGATAGTCCAGATACTTTCCAAGCTTTGGGCTGGGACCAACAAACTCATTTCACTTGTGGCCAAACAAATGATATTGAGAATGGCAGGGCAGAGCAGGGGAGGGGAGGGGAGGAGAACAGACAGGTGTGCAGTGGCGGAGACCCCCCTTCTCTTGTTCCCTTCGTCCCACAGAGGACTCGGCTCCGTCCTTACAATTTGTTCCACTTGTGGCTGGTACTGAGCTGGCTCATTTTCCCCTCCCCCTCAAGCTCCAAGGAGAAGCTGTCGGTGTTCACGGAAAATTATGCAGTGTTGACATTGGAATATGAATTGGACAAGAGATGTAGCCAAATCCTGGAATTAGGGGAAGAGAAAAAAAAACAGGATGGGATCCAAGAAGCAAATGAAACATCTGTGCTTATGTCTGGGCTGCTGTGGTGCCCCCTCCCCTCCATCAAGGAGAGGGCAGGCTCATGAAATCTCAGCCATGAAGACGGCAGCCACAGCAGGCCTCCAATTAGCTAGCACCTACCCATCAGTGGCTCCCGATCCCTGTGTTATAAGGTGATTAGGAGCTGCTAAGGTGGGTGACTTTCCCCCAAAAAACCCTAGCTGTAGACAAGGCCTTATGCTGAGAGTGTAGTACAAATGCTGCACTACACCAAAACATACAATGCACTGTTTTATCAGAGGCTGGCTTGAGGTGTACACGGAAATGGAATGAGAAACCTAACAGCAGCCACTGGAATCAGTGGATATTGACCCCTACCACATGTCAGGAGGGGTTATAACCTTTTGAAACCTTGAGCCAAGGCCCTGGCCTGGAAATGAAGACTGGTCTCTTTCCAGCATTTCTGCATATCAATCCTTATTACAGGGTGGTGTATGTAAATAGAGGCCTTGCCTACAGTAGGAAAATCATTCAGTGTGATAGCAGTTGAATGAGTTAACATGTTCATTCAAACTGTGAGGATGTCTACACTCGTGGTGCTGTGCCACTGTAAGATCTCGCTCGCTCTCTCATTTTGGCATAGCTCACTGGTGACATGTACCTAAGGCAGTGTTTTTGCTCTGTGTTGTGGGATACCTCCAGAGGGTGCTAGGGAACTGCAGGAAGACTATTTGTTGTCTTGGTGGTGAAATGCATCTATGTGCTTTAATCTATTGAGCTAAAATGCCCTGAGACTTACCCCCACTCCCATACTGATTGATGGGGCAATGAAAAATCCATTGTAGACAATTTGTGTGTGGCTGGGAGGGTGCTTCCTGCTGATAGAAGGCTAATTCAATCTCTCTCCCTCTAGTCTAGGCAAGGCCTAATTTTTTTTTTTATTTGACAAATATGGAGCAAATGAAGCCTCCTGAATCTTGGTCTGGAAGAGAAAATGGTTGCTCTTTTACTCAAGGCACTAGTATACAATTGGGGGCCCAATTCTTGCCACAGAGGTATTGCATGGCCTTCAGCAAGTAAAGCCTTCAGTTAATCTCTCTATGCTTCATTCCCCATCTGTACAACAGGGGTAATAATAATCCTTCCTTTTTCCCACCCTTTGTTGATCTGGTCTATTTAAGTTGTAAACTGCTTGGAGCAGGGAGCATGTCTCACTATGGGTATGCCTACACTGGAATAAAAGACCCACAGCGACCCTCCCTGCTCATGAGGTCCCAGAGCTTGAGCTCCAGGCTGAGCCCAAATGTCTACACAGCAATTTTACAGCCCTGCAGCCCAAACCCTGGGAGCCCAACTCAGCTGACCTGGGCCAGCAGTGTGTGTTTAATTGTTGTATACGTACCCTATGTGTTTATACAGTGCCTTGCACCAGGGGGCTCTGATCTCAGTTGAGGCCTCTCTGCACTACCACAGTACTACTAGTAATAACAAGAGGGCCTGGCAAGAAATGGAGATCATTAACCCTAAAATAGTTACAAAAGAATCACACCCAGAAAGCTAGGGCAGAGGAAATACTACAAAACTGAGTGACTGAGCAACAAAATGGCAGATGAAATTCATTGTTGATAAATACAGAGTAATGCACATTGGAAAACATAATCCCAACTATACTTATAAAATGATGGGGTCTAAATTAGCTGTTACCACTCAAGAAAGAGAGCCTGGAGTCATTGTGGATGGTTCTCTGAAAACATCCACTCAATGTGCAGCAGCATTGACATGACAAATGTTAGGAACCATTAGGAAAGGGATAGATAATAAGACAGAAAATATCATAATGCCACTATACAAATCTATGGTTTGCCCACATCTTGAATACTGTGTGCAGTTCTGGTCACTCCATCTCAAAAAAGATATACTAGAACTGGAAAAGGTGCAGAGAAGGGTAACAAAGATGAGTAGGGATATGGAACAGCTTCCCTATGAGGAGAGATTAAAAAGACTTGGATTTTTCATTTTAGAAAAGAGATAACTAAGATGGGACATGATAGACTTGACTGATGTGGAGAAAGCAAATAAGGAAGTGTTATTTACTCCTTTACATAAAACAACAACTAGGGGTCACCCAGTGAAATTAATAGACAGCAGGTTTAAAAAAAACATAAGGAAGTACTTATTTACACAATGCACAGTCAACCTGAGGAACTCATTGCCAGGCGATGTTGTAAAGGCCAAAAGTATAACTGGGTTCAAAAAAGATAAGTTCATGGTGGATAGATCCATTAATGGCCATCAGCCAGGATGGGCAGGGATGCAACCCCATGCTCTGAGTGTCCCTAGCCTCTGTTTGCCAAAAGCTGGGAGCGGACAACAAGGGGTAGATCACTGTATGATGGCCTGTTTTGTTCATTCCCTCTGAAGCACCTGACATTGGCCACTGTTGGAAGACAGGATACTGGGCTAAATAGACCATATTTCTGACCCAGTATGATCGTTCTTATATTCTTATGTACAAAAATACCAAACAATGGCCCCCAGTGCAATGGGAGAGAAGGTTAGATTCCAAACAGAAAGAGGCTGGTACTTTGCCAAGGTCACAAGTCTACCATTGGCACTAAGATTTCTGACCTTGACCACACCTGAGGGTCAGTCCTCCAGGAGGAACAGAAGACATCGCACAAATCAAAGGGAACACTGGCTTTCTGTTTCTCAAAGACATCCAGAGTCCTATGGAGAGAAGTAACATACACCCACCTAGTCACTGACAGTGGAAAAATACTGGCTTCATGAGGCAGAACTATCCTGGCATCTGAACAGGCCACTACCAAAAGAACTAACTTGTGAGCAAGAAGTGGCTGTGTGGTCAGAAAGCCACTGAGGTTATTGACAGATGTCCAATAAGAGACCTCCTTCCATCTACCGGGGTTCAGGTGGCCTACCCTGACCTTCACTGTAGACATCTCTAGCTGTGGGTTTATTGTGTTGACTGCACTGGGGTTAATTGATATCATTTTGTTTTCATTTGATTTTTTTATAAAAAGGGACAGGGAAAATTTTAGCCACTAGACACAGTGGCTACTGCATCCTGTTGTGTGACCATGGTATTAATCGTCTATCACTTTGACCCATGTAAGGTGACTGGAACCAGGAAATAAAAACCAGTCTCTTACCAACACTTCTGTGTGTCACATCTTTCTCCCCTTGCATGCTATAATAGCTGGGCATACAGATGATCTACCGTCACCCATGAGTCTCAGTCACACATCTGCCCCTGCAGAGAAGCATGTTTCTACCCCTCTGTCCGAAGGCTGCAAGTGAGTTTGATGATTAAGAAATGCAGCCGTTTGTGTGAGCCCATGGACTGGGAAATGCAACTAGAAATGCATCTTCAAGAAGATTCTTTGCCTGGTTGTAGGTAACTAATAATATAATTTTGCTGGGTTTGGCATGATAATACTTAAGAGCCCACAGGGGAGTGAGACAGAAAATAATGTGCTTTATTCAACTGCATCCGCAAGGAAGAGATTCCACGCAACCCATGAGGCACCAGTTAAAAGTGTTACATCAGCAGAACAGCCCTCATTGTCTACACAAGGATCCCCAGGGCAGGATGCTTCCTCCGCCATCTCCAGCTGACTCCGCTGGGTGGGGCTCAGGCACCCACTCCCTTGCAAAGTTGCAATGAACCAGTTATAAAGTGGTAGCCCAATGAAATGAGAAGGCAAAACTCCATAGGAAAGGAGTGCAGATCTCCCAGGAGCAAATGCAGCCTATACCCATCCAGCACAGAGACAGAGGCAGAGCTTGGATACAGGCTGTGATGAGGAAGGGAACCAGAGCAGGACAGAGAGCAGCTGCAATGCTACAGCAAGAGCAGGAGGAATTACAACAGCACTTTAGCTCCCATTAACTCCCTTAAATGGCTCCATGTAATAACACCGGGTAATCCATAAGATTCAATTACGTTTATCAGGCAATTAGGCTCACAACAGCACGGTTAATGCAGAATTAACGCTCAGCACTAACATGCCCAGGGACACAGAGTTCAGGCCTGGGGGAGGGTGCAGTTACTGGGGAGTCTGGATGGCAAAGCCAGGGTAAGCCATGGTGATGGGGTGGTGATGCCAGTTTCCTGCCTCTGATTTTCAGGGAACCTTTGCCAAAATGTAAGCTAGAAAGAGGACAATTCTTAGAGCAAGGCTCTCACCCAAATGCGAGAGCAAGCCACCCTCTGTCCCCCAGGGTGCAACATGTCCACCCTCTCCCACAAAAATTGAGTGTTAAGGAGTTGGGGACAGAGGGGCAGAGTTATCTGCACTGGACAGAATGGCAACAGGTTTCATTTCCTTCTTACCCTAGAGCTTTGTCCTGTTTCCACCTCTCTCTCTGGCTCAGCTGCCTCCAGCTGTTTCATGCCTCAGTGGCTTTGTTTCCCTTTGGCTCTCGCTCCCTCTCTTCACCCCTGCACAGTGATCACCTGAGGCCTGACGGATGGATCCAAACACACCGGCCTTTCCTCTCTTTCCCTCAGAATCACTTAGCAGGATTAGCACTGCCATTAGATTCCCTGCTGGACTTTGGCACCTCCTCCTCTCTGGGGCCCACTCCATCCTGCCACAGCAGCCAACCCAATAGGGATGTAGGAGGGGTTAGGGCAATATGGCATGGCCTCTGTGCAGATTTGAATTCATTTGGGTGTTTGGTTTTTATACTATTGTATTCAGTATATTGCTCAAAGGAACATTTGGTCCCTCTGGTGACTGAGTGGAAATCAGGGGAAGGTGTTTGCTCAAGACAGAGTAGGGAGATGAATCTAATGTTGTTTATAGATAATATTAAAATTACTATTAGATAGTTATGTGGGAAGATGCATGGCCTAGTCGGTTCAGCACAGGACTCCTGGGTACTATTTCTAGCCCTGCCACAGAGTTGTGTGATGTGGGGCAACTGTCCGTGCCTCAGTTTCACTAGCTGTAACATGAGGATAATGATCTTCACTTGCCTCCCAGGGCTGTGAGCATCAGAGATTTAATGGATGAAGCTAAACTCCCTCCATGGAGGGGGCCATGGTACTACCCACAAACATGCTGAGGGCCTCTAACCTTCCAGGAAATCTTTGGACCACTGGGATTGCAGTAGGCAAATAATTAGAGTCAAACATGGTGTCTGGCTGAGTAACCCTCCGATGTCACAATCCCAGTACCCAAACACAAGATCTTTGGGTCAAAATCTTTACAAACATCCAAGAAGACTGGAGATCTGCTTGAGGACAAGAATTAACAGACAAACAGGATCGTAGGGAACATCCTGGGGATCAGCCCCTCCTACTCCCTGAGCAGGGCTTCTGGTAAACTAAGGAAGTCTGAAGCCAGCACGGACTGGGACAGGACTTGGGGAGTTTAGCTAGTGTTGTGGGCAAACTCATGCAGTTTAGGCACAGTCAGAGTCATACATCTTGCTGTTAAGTGTTGGGAACTCCCAGCAACCCAGGACATAATATGGGGAGTAAGGAGACAGAACCAGCAGCTCAGGCCCTATTCTTAGTGCAAAGGTGCCCGTTTGCTTCACCATCATGTGATTGTAAGTGGAGATACTGATAACACTCAGGCTGATGGTGCTGGGGCTATGTACTGGCTCGTTGACTGCATTGTCTTGTACAGGTGGGGGGAAGGGCAGAAGGCAGCTAACACAGGCTGGGAGAAGGTGGGGGAAATGTCCAGTGTAGGTGTGTCTGCTGCCTATTAATTTCATTGGGTGACCCCTGGTTCTTGTGTTATGTGAAGAGATAAGTAACACTTCCTCGTTCACTGTTTCCACGCCAGTCATGAGTTTACAGACCATCTGTCATCTCTCTCTTAGTTGTCCTTTTCAGAGCTGAACAGTCAATTGCTCCTCATATAAAAGCTGTTCCATACCCCTAATCACTTCTCTTGTATTTCTGTGTACCTTTTCCAATTCCAAGAAAAGCTTTTTGAGATGGGGCGACTACAAGTGCACGCAGTATTCAAGGTGTGGGTGTACCAGGGATTTATATTGTGGCATTATGATGTTTTCTGTTTTATTATCTATCCCTTTCTCAGGTTTCAGAGTAGCAGCCATGTTAGTCTGTATTCGCAAAAAGAAAAGGAGTACTTGTGGCACCTTAGAGACTAACCAATTTATTTGAGCATAAACTTTCGTGAGCTACAGCTCACTTCATCGGACGCATTCAGTGGAAAATACAGTGAGGAGATTTATATACACAGAGAACATGAAACAATGGGTGTTATCCTACACACTGTAAGGAGAGTGATCACTTACGATGAGCTAGTACCAGCAAGAGAGTGTGTGTGGGGGTGGGGGGGGCGGAGGGAAGAAAACCTTTTGTAGTGATAATCAAGGTGGGCCATTTCCAGCAGTTGACAAGAACGTCTGAGGAACAGTGTGTGTGGGGGGGAATAAACATGGGAAAATAGTTTTACTTTGTGTAATGACCCATCCACTCCCAGTCTCTATTCAAGCCTAAGTTAATTGTATCCAGTTTGCAAATTAATTCCAATTCAGCAGTCTCTCCTTGGAGTCTGTTTTTGAAGTCTTTTTGTTGTAATATTGCGACTTTCAGGTCTGTAATCGCGTGACCAGAGAGATTGAAGTGTTCTCCGACTGGTTTATGAATGTTATAATTCTTGACATCTGATTTGTGTCCATTTATTCATTTACGTAGAGACTGTCTGTCTGGTTTGACCAATGTACATGGCAGAGGGGCATTGCTGGCTCACGATGGCATATATCACATATAAAAAAAAAAAAGACTCCAATAATTCCTAACATTCCATTCGCTTTTTTATCTCCTGCTGCACTTTGAGCAGATGTCTTCAGGGAACTACCCACAGTGACTCCAAGATCTTTCTTCAATGATAACAGCTAATTTAAACCCCATTATTTTGCACATATACAATGTCATAATATATCCTGTGTTCAAAAAGCAAGCATGAATGAGGCTTCCTCTGGTATCGCCTGAGCCACGCTGCACTCCTAGCTCCATGTCGGTTCCACTGCCAGCTCTCTCCTTTACTCACTTCCCCTGGTGGAACAATCAGCCCTACCCAGCGGCCTCCCTATGCCTGGGCTCTTGGGCAATCCCAGCAGTGAGGCAGATGCCTGTTATTCATCTCCTATTCTGGGACAAAGTATTAATGTTTTCCCTGCCAGACAATGGATACGGTCTTCGCAGTTCATCCCAGAGGTGACCCAATGGAGCTGGCTGAGCAGGCTGCAGCCTTGCTGTCTCTTTGGGCTTGTTGCCCACCTCCCTTTGTCTCTTTCTCAGGTGCCTGGCTCCCTTGTTCCCCTGCAATGCTATCGTTAATATTCTGGGTGTGAGACTACTCAGCATCACTCCAACTAAAGCCAGAGATTAAAAAGTACAAATATAATTACGGTGATAATGCTCCTGTGCAGCCAGCTGGAATGACGGGGGCGGGGGGGAAGGGGGGCACACAGAGGAGAGGGTGTTGCTCATTGGCATGCTCACAACAGCCTCTTCCTTGCCTGCCTGAGCTCTACCCTGCATTCCCTAGCTATCTTTGAAAAAGTCATTTTCCTCCTTCAGCTGTTGGTGGGCAGGGCCAGAGTACAGTGCCTAAGGGCTGTCCCCTTGCTCTCCCCTCATCAGTCCTGGGACACAGCAGCTCTTGGGCACCCCTCATTCTTTGGTCCCCTGATCCTTCAGGAGAGGAATCCTAGGGAGGATCTGACCTCGCACCCCTCCCTTAATGTTGCATTAGTGCTAACTGAATGGATTTAATAACAACCAAGGCCTCATGCATTCCCTAGCAAGCTTGACCTAAATTCTGCAGCAAGACTTCCCTATTCTGCGGCATGCAGTGCAGCTGATGGTACTTTCTGTAGCAGCTTCAGAAAAAAAAAAAACCCAGAACGGAGGATTTTATTGAATTCAGTCTGAACTGAATCACAGCCATTCCCCCACCTGTGTTTTTCAATTTGAAATTCAATTCAATTTTTTTCTCCGCTGCCCCGCAATTTTTAATGCTCAGTGTGCTGCAGAATTTTGTACTGTAACTGCATTGCTTTAGCAGCGGGGAAGGGACAGCTGAAACTCCTGGCACCTGGGAAGGCATAGAAGATAGTTCTGGTGATAAGCACCTTACTCAAATGTTAAAATGACCATCCAAAATAGTTAACAATGGACACTGTTATTAGGCTTCAGGGGCAACGCTGGATAGCGATCAATAAGGAAGTTCAGGTGTCTGCAAACCATTGTTTCAGACTGTCTGCAGGCTTAGACAGGCTTTACTGCATCTGTTATACATTGGTCACATTTGGAAGGTTTTTTCCCTAGATCTTTTTGTTTTAATGAAAGTTCAAGGGCATGTACCCAGGGCAAGGAATGGATTCTCTTGCAAAGTTCATGGCAACTGAATCACAAAATACCCAGGGCCCTGAAGATAATGGGACCCAACTGTGTCTGTGGGTTACCTACATCAACTTCAATAGCATTACAGCAGGGCTATGCTTAATCCAGGATGCTCAGGCTCTGTCTAATATTGTTAGCTCCGTCAGGCAGGCCCTGTCCCGCTCTCTTCTGCATAGGGCCGAGTGGCTGGCTGTGGTTCATAAACAATAAATATTGCTTCCCCTGCTGAGGAAGAACATCCCCCAGTTCCTGTGCACACGTTGATATGGTCATAGCTTTTTAGTGCCCATGGGGTTGATGCCCAGCAGACACTGCCTGGCTCATGAGAAAGTGGATGACTGGGGGAAAGGAAGTTCCCGGTAATGCTTCTGTGCCATGGAGTCAGCAGAGATGGGTTAGGAACTTTATTGGCTCCATATATGTAAGGAGGAGTCTCCTATCAGCTACGGCCATCCAATCTTCTCGTGAAGACACTAAAAAGGATTTGGGTTCCTAGGCAAGCACCGACTGGGCCAACTTCTCTCCAGAAAGTTCTCTCTCTCCCTGGGGCTCCCTGACTGGGGCCATACATCATCTCTCCCATGGTACAAGCACTTTGAGCCTCTTTGGCCAGTCAAGTCACTTGGCTCAGCAGAGGCTGCTTTGTGCAGTAGGCTGGGCGGGGCTAAGGCTGTGACAGTGGACTGGGCCACTGAAGGTGGCCTTGGGGTGCAGGACAACAGGCGGCAGGGGAATTTACAAACTGCCTGAGCTTTACAAAGATAAATGTGCATGTTCTTCCTGGGTTTCCCTCTCTGCACCAGCTCCTGCTCTCGCTGCCCCATCCTCCTCTGAAGTGCCCAGCTTGTACCTGTTGCGCTCTTGTGCATGCTGCTTTCACTGCTCTGGTACTTTGTTTACACCTGCTCCTGCAGCTCTCTTTGCACTTGCTGCAATACAGGATTTGCTCTGATGCACCAACTTGAAGGCAGTGACGTGGAGAGGATAAAAGAGCAATTCGCTCCCATTCATGTTTATGATTAGATGAACAATGTGTGTGTGAGAGAGAGAGAGTGTGTGGCATGCAGGGGGTGACTATAGGCAGGGTGAGACAGGGTGGAAGGTAAATCAGTGTTACACCTTACCTGCTGCATGCTTCCTGAGAGGGTGCTTGTTCTCAGGCCCTTGCCTGGTGAAAGCTCTGCCACAACCCTAGGTCTCCAGGTGTGTGTCCTGCCAGAGTCACCTTCATGCACCTGCTCCCCCTACCAGGCCCTTTGGCTAATGCTTCATGAAGCTCTTCCCTCCACCAGAGTGGGAGACTCTGCCTGCATCACCACTTCCACTTCTTGACTCCGCTGCTTCGGGTGGGAGCTGTAATTGCACACTGTTGGCTTAGGAAACACAAAGCCATCAATCCCCGTTAGGCAGCTATGAGCCCCGTCACCCAGCTCACAGCACAAGGCGAATGCAAATGTAAGCGGGGGAATAGTCCTGCTATTGTGGGGAACTTTCCTGGCTTCTGCACTACCCCGGTGAAGTGGGCTAGCGAAAGGATCTGAGTCCTTGTTCCCACTTCCTTTACCCAGTGGCCACCCTGCCCTTGAGGACTCCTCTTCCACTCTCCTGTCTGGCAGAGTCCTCGTAACCCCAACAAGGCTGGGCCCAGGATTCCTGGGGGGCTCGACCCCCACCCCTGCTGTGGTCACCTAAGACAGGGGCTAGGGTGTCCCCACTCCGGGGTACTCTCTCTGCCCTGGGCACTTCTCTGACCCACTGACCATTACATGCAAGTTATTTAATCAACAATTAATTTTAAAAAGAATAAGGAAAAATGGCAAAGGTTAAAGGAAACACATCACCCCGCTCTGTGGCAGGGAACATCACAAACAGTGTCTCTGGAATGTCAGGGCAGTTCACAGTCTGTTCCTTGTAAGTCCCAGGCCTTCCCAGGCCCTGGCTGTGCTGTAGGGATGCTGTGGTTTGGACACTTGCTCTGGTGGTGGCCACACGCTCTCAGCCTCTAAGTGGTAGGACCCTTCTTCCCAGTGTCGCCCCCGCCCTGTCCAGGTCACGATCCAAGCCTGGCCTGCAGAGCCTTTTGGCTGAGGCATCTCCCTGTGCTGGCCCCGCTGCCCAGGGTCCCCCTCGGTCTCCCCAGCTGCTCACAGCACCCAGCTCCAGACTGCTCCAGCCCCAGCTGCACCACTCTGTCTCTGCACTGCTGCTGCTCTGCCTCCAGCACCCTGGGCTGCTTCTTTGGCCCCTCTGGCTCTGGTTGCTGCAGCTCTGCTCCCAGGACAGGTCTGCTCTGCAGGCTGCTTCTGTGACTCTGCTCCCAGCACTGACCTGCTTCCTGGGCTGCTTTTCTGGCCCCTCTGGCTCTGGTTGCTGCAGCTCTGCTCCCAGGGCAAGTCTGCTCTCTCGGGGCTGTGCCTCTAGCTTTGGGGCTGCAGCTCTGCTCCCAGGACAGGGTCTGCTCTCTCTGGGCTGCTTTTCTGGTCCCTCTGGATCTGGCACAGCTCTGCTCCCCAGCTTAGCTTGGGCCCCTGCTTTCTCCTTAACTCAGCCCCCCTCTGTCTGACCCAGGCAAATCCAGCTCACACGGAGGACGGGACCTCCCTGGCCTCCTGACTCCCTGATTAGCCTGCTTGCCCTGTCATTCAGGCTGACCTGGAGCATTGGCCTCTCCCCATTGTTCCAGGGGGCTGTCAGTCTCAGGGTCCTGATTCCCCATCGACCCTTCCCCCTTTTTAGTAGTGGGAGCTAGCAACTAAAACACCCCCACTGAATGTTAGTAAGGGGGCAACTGTCCCCTTACACAAAGAAGCTGAGACCCACTGTGCATTAAGCTCCTGAGAATAGCACTCTCGGGCTACCCAGACACCCACTTAGTTTGGCAGCACCTGCTCCATCGGCCACCCAACGTTACAGTCTCCCCTGTGGAACAGGATACATGGCAGTCGGACACATGCCCACACCTGCCCCCTTGCCACCTAGGTATCACTGCACGTGCCTCGTCCCGCTTCCTGACATTACAGGTAAGCAAAGGGACACACGGATCCAAAGATCTAGAATGGGGTTTGTTGGGTGGCAGGCCAGGCAGAGAGTAGGGGCTTGGCTACGTGGGTGTTTGGGAAGTTAGGGGCTGGGATTGATAAAGAAATTTGAGCCCAAACCTGGCCTATTTGCCCAGCTAGCAGCCCTAACCTTTTGGGTTGAAGAGAATCTTCCGCACCACCCCAGAGGAAGGGAGGAAAATCAGACACTTAGCTTTCCCCACGTTCTGGGTGAGTCTGAGTCACTTGCTCTCAGAACTGCGAGTGGCACCCTCAGTGCAGAGAGAACTTCAGTCCAAGGGCAGGGAACCAATTCACTCACTTCCTGTAGGGCTCTGCTTATCTGAGTGGCTTGTGGAGAACTGAGCAAGCCCTCTTTCCAGGCCTGAAATGAAACCTGAACCCAACTTCTTCACTAGTTCCTGACGCTCCCAGGCGCCCTTTGCACCCGCTTGGGCCACCACAGCCCCAGAGCTGGCTACAGGCAGAAGCTCTGTTCCTGGCTCTCAAACCAGGAGCTGCTCCTTAAATAATAAGAGCGCTGCCTAAAGCAGAATAAGTAGCAGAACAGCCAACAAGGCAGGTCCATCAGCTACTGGAGAAGCCTCTCAAGTGATGGCATGAGACGCATGAGGAGTCTGACCTGTGAGTGTCCCCTTTCCCCACCTCACCCCAGCAATAGGGAAGGGCTGTCCCTACCCAACACAGAAAACACCTCAGGCTCCAAAGAAGAAACTGTGTGCCACCTTGAGGAGAAAAGGGGGAATTTCCCCTGAATGGTCCCTAACTGTGTCTTCACAGCATGAAAGCAGCCGCTGTGTTTCAGGATTCTTCCTTTCTGTGCATCCTGCCCTGCAGTGTGCATCAGGGCAGTTGTTAGCCCAGCTGGTCCCCATGGCTGATAAAGGGCTGTAAGATGCTAGAGACAACTGGGAGGACTGATGTTGGCTGCTTTTGTCCAGTGTGCTGGGGGAGCAGCCACTGCAATAGGGAGCTGAGCTGAGTTGGAACTGGAGCTGTTCTGTGAGGGGCTAGAGGTAGAGCCCTGTGCAGATACAGAATTTGTATCCATACCGAATCTGCAAACACAGAAAGAGCAAGGGACTAGAACCCAGGTCTGCAGAGTCTGAGGCAGCTGATGATCCCACCTTGCCACTGGAAGACTTTACAGAGGTGCATTTGGGGAGCACTGTGGACCCAGAATGACAGTACCCTGCAGCTCAGGTGACCATACATCCCACTTTGGCCAAAGCAGTCCCCCTTTTAAGCCCTGTCCCAGATGACCTGACCTTTTTGGGAAAACTGGGCATTTGTCCCATTTGCTCTTGACAACAGATCATCAGTAGGCAAGAGCAAAGGGGACAAATGCCAGGTTTTGCCGAAACATGGCGCACACACCCTGGGGGGGAGGAGGGATGAACATTCAGGGGTGAGGGTGAGTGGCAACACCAGGTGCTGAGGCTTGGGGCTCAGGTGAGCCTTGCGTGGGGTGGGGGAGGAGTCAGGTAGCTCAGGCGAGCCTCATGTGGTGTCCTGTTTTCCCTTTGGGAAATATGGTCACCCTACCTGCAGCCCTCTGATTGGCCAAGTGCCCCTACTTAACTGGGTTGGCCCAGGAAGTTGTTTGGGCAAGCACACAGACCTTGGCCTGTTACTGTGCTAGATTTTGCCTTGTCGCCTGATCTCTGATGTAAAGCCTGACTCCTGCCTCATGATCCTAACCTGGTACTACCTCTACTCGCCAACCCTGGCCTGACTCTTGTTTATGGAACCTGGCCTTTCACTTCTTCTATCTCCTGCCCAGTGACTTCTGTCCCTGGTGGACAGACCTCAGCCCATTTGTGCTTGCTAGGCAAGACTGCCTATGTCCTAGTCCCTTTCACCGGAGAAGCTGACCCAGGCTGGAGTTCTCCTGAGATGAGTGGGTTTTTGTGAGATCCTGGGAAGAATGACACAACTAGAGAGCCGTGTTTGAGGTGACTATTGTGGCAATTGGAACCCTGTGTCTGGGGAAGATTCATTAGCATGACCTTGACTTATTTCAAATGCTCCTGCCCCAAACCCTGGTGCCAAAGCAGGAGGCTGATTTCAGTTTGAACAGAGAGAATGAAGCAAAGACAAAGAAAGAGAAGAGTTGCCCCTTGTTTTCCCCAGCTGATCCTGCCTTAAAAACTGATTTTGAAGGTGGCATTAGGGAAGTGAGCCATCGTTTATCAGGAGTGACAGATCTAATCTATAAATTTACATGCTCAGCTCAGGAGTTGGGAGAAAGCGATATCTATCCATTTCTCCCTGGCAGGCTGCCACTAGCACACAAATTTGGCCAGTTCCCCAGAGATGCATCCAGTCTCCAACAGGTCAGAAAATCTGGAAGCATTTTGAGGCCTGAGCAAGTGACAGGGAAATTAGATGGGAAAGCCCTGGAAGGAAGAGAACTTCCTAATTCCACTCATTCCTCCACCCTAGCCTTGCACACACTACCCATGGCAATTCTGACAAGGAGCGGTTCTCCACAACCTACAGTGCATGAGGGTTCAGTTATCAGTCCACATGCATACTGTACCTTTAAACTCACCATCAAGGTGAGGATCAACAAGTGATGGGTTGTAAAATCGTTGCAATCCAGTAGGAACCGGTTGCCCACACTACTTCCAATATATAATGTATATTTTCAAATAAATAGTAATAGTCACTATTTTATGCAGGGCCTACATAAAAACCGTAGTTTGCATGCTCCTTGCTAGCTCTGCAACAAAGAAATGAGGGGTCTGTGGCTCAGTAGGCCCCAAGCCCAGTGTGTGCCTTCTGGTGATATTTGGCAGCTATCCAGTAGTGACTAATCTATGATGATGATACATTGACAACACCCCTATGAAATGTGTGAATCATTAGCCTCACTTTATAGACGGAGACCAAGTCAGAGAAGTTAGGTCAGGTTTTCAAAAGCAGGGGATTTGTGGTGCCTCAGTTGTTGGGTGCTCAGCACGAGAGTCCTCATGCCTGACTTTTCAGAGCTGCTGAGCACCTGCAATTCAGTTCCCCTTGACTTCAGCTGGAACGGTGGGTACTCAGCGCCTTTGAAAAATCAGGCCCAAGGTATCTCAAGCTGGGCACCCCAAAATGGAAGCCACTTTTGAAAATGTGTGCTGAAGGGACTTCCCCGAGGTGGTCTCCAGCCACCCCCTACTCCTGCCTGCAGCCAGCCCCTGTCTCCAGCCACCCATGCACCCCCTGCCCGCAGCCAGCCCCGGCCTCCAGCCACCCCCGCACCCTCTGCCTGCCCACAGCCAGCCCCTGCCGCACCCCCTGCCCTACCCGCACCAGCCCCGCACCCCCTGCCCTGCCTGCAGCCAGCCCCTGCCTCCAGCCACCCCCGCACCCCCTGCCCTGCCCGCACCAGCCCCTGCCTCCAGCCACCCCCGCACCCCCTGCCCTGCCCGCACCAGCCCGTCTCCAGCCGCCCCCGCACCCCATGCCCGCAGCCAGCCCCTGCCTCCAGCCAACCCTGCACCCCCTGCCCTGCCCACAGCCAGCCCCTGTCTCCAGCCAGCCCTGCACCCCCCTGCCCTGCCTGCAGCCAGCCCCTGTCTCCAGCCAGCCCCTGCCCTGTCTCCAGCCAGCCCCACACCCTCCTGTCTCCAGCCAGCCCCACACCCCCTGCCCCGCCCGCAGCCAGCCCCACACCCCCTGCCTCCAGCTAGCCCTGCCCCACGCCCCTGTCTGCAGCTGGCCCCATGTCCACTGGTGCCCTGCAGTTCCCAGGGCAGTAACCTGCACACCTGCTTCAATGAGTGGAGCATGGAGCAGCTGGAACCCACACATGTGCACACCCTAGGGTGACCACACAGCAAGTGTGAAAAATCAGGACGGGGGTGGGGGGTAATAGGAGCCTATATAAGACCCCAAAATCGGGACTGTCCCTATAAAATCGGGACATCTGGTCACCCTAGCACACCCCCAGGGAGTGGCGGGGACCCACACATGTGAAACAGAGCTCATTTCTAGTTCAGGCCCATCTTTTTAAAAAAAGAACTTTAGGCAGGGTTAACATACATCCATATTTTCCCAGACAGGTCAGGCTTTTTGGTTCTTAAATCGCCGTCCGGGAGGAATTTTTAAATTTTAAAAATTCCTCCCAGGAAAATACGGAAGTATGGTAACCCTGTTGGTACAAAAAATACATACTGGGGCACATCCCTTAAATCAGAACTTTTTATAGGGAACCGGTTGCTAAGATTTTGGCAGCTCATCACTGGCCCCAACCATAGTAATCCCACCCCTAACAAGTGTGATGCCTCCAGGTGATGCTCCCTGCCATGGTTTGCAGCAGCATATTGCTTTCTGCAGCAGCCACTCCTCCCTCCCAAAACACACACACACACCCCTCTGAGGAACAGAAGCTGAGGGGATTGTTTCACGCAAGGGAAAAAAATGAAATCACCAGGGGGACTCAACACGGCAGCCAGGTTGCCTGTTAAAGGCAGCATAAATAAGAGCCAGTGTAGGCTGCAGGGCTTTATGGGCCCATAAAACACCTCAAGCTGCTACAGAGGCTGGAGGGGATGGGTGGGAAATCTAATTTCACAGGATTTAAAGCAGGTGAGAGAGAGATAAATGTGTGTTTTTAATAGTAATTAATGCCACCATTCAGGAGCACTTAGACCCTGGGTTCAGATTCACTTCCAGGGGCCTGCCCAATAAATTATCAGGCGCTGCCCACCTGCTGCACTCTCTGGGAGAGATGCTGCCAAGGGAATAAGCTTGGGGGTGGGAGGAAACAAAGTGACAAAGCCCCTTAGGCTTGATTCCATCAGGGGACAGGCCTCTTCTGTGTGGAGATGGAGGCATCCTTCCCCATCTGCCTGTCCCTGTATTTCCCACAGTAGGAATGCAGATGGGTCACTGCCACACTGATGTTAGCTAGATCTGGTGAGAGTTGCTCAGGATTTTACAGACGGATGCAGGAAGGCTAGTTATCACAAAGAGTAGGGAATGTGGTAGACCTGTAGCAGGGCTGGGAACAAGCTGCTCCTAGCAATAACAAGAGGAGACTTCGCCAGTAACCTCTCCAGCTCCTTTCATCAGTGCTGAAGCAGGAGTCAGCCTGAGTGCACAGACCAGGAAAACACATCTGGATGTGCCGTACGCTCCACAATCCCCAGGCCACACAATAAGGGAATCACAGAGCTCCCAGCCCTTGCTAAATGGAGCCTATTCACTCCTGCTTTTCACCTGTGGAAATGACAGGTAAATCCCACACTAGAGTCCTGAAGGCAACACAGGAATGGATTTTACCTACTCACTTGCTCCCATCCCCACTCATGGTAGGACAGCGGTTTCTGTGTGTCTGTGGTGCCCTCTAGTGTCACTGCATTATTACTACACCTTGTATGTTTTAGGCAAACAAATGGCTCTGCAGAGACCTACGTGAGGGCGTTGGCACGGGTGGTGGGGCTTGCGGCCAGCATGGTGGCTTCCAAGATGTATGGGAAGGTTGTCTTCTTCTTGGCATTGGAGGCCACCACCCAGAAGGCGGTGGAGAAGGGCCTCGCGGTGGGGGGGCCTCTAAGTCCCCCTCAAGCCCCTGGAGGACCTGGGTGTATGGGTGGTTTTTAACCTCTGTTTTACCCTTCCCTCCCAATGCTGCCCTTCTCCCTTTCCTTTCCACCCTAGGGAAGCCATTCTCCACTATCAGCCCTCTCCTGTTAGGCTGCAAGGACCCCGCCCTCTGTCCTTTTGTTCTGCCGGCAGGTGCAGATTCCGCTACTGCCAGCAGCACATGATGGAGAGGCTCCTGAGGGGTCCTTTCTGGTGTCCAATCAGGGAGCCCAGTACAGGGTGCATTATTTCTAGGGAGAGGCTCAATGTTTCCTCTGCCGGGCGATGGGGAGGGACTGCTCCTTGACTCAGCACAGAGGGGCACCTGACCTGGGAGGGTGCCAGCACTGGTTGCCCAGTTCCTATTGCTCCCCGCATCTTCCTTTGCCTGCCACCACCTCCTCTTGGTCCCTGGGTGTGGGCTACGTTGTATAGACTTCTTGGCATTGGGACACTGTGCAGCTATGTGTCCCCATCCCCAGCAGGCGTAACATCTGTATGGGGCCCTACGCATGCCCCGGTCTCTTGGTTTAAGCAGTCTAACGTCATGATCCTCTTCACCCTCAGTGCTCTGACTTTTAATGGCCTCTGGTGGGCCTTCAGCCCTGCTCTTTTTCCACCTGGGCCTTCTTGGGGGCTCAGTTGCCTGAGCTCTGGGGGTTGGTGCTACTAGTTTAACCCAGGGCGCCTCTTCCTTAGCTGGTCGGGTCAGTTCCCTTGCCGTCCTACGCCTCTCTACCAGGGCAACGACCTCGTCGTAGGTGGAGGGTTCGTTCTGGCTTACCCAGGCACAAAAGTTGGCCGTAGTCCTCGCATGTACCAGTCAATGACCAGAAACTCTTGTATCTTTTCTGGACTCCGAGACTCAGTTCGTAACCACTTTCGTACAAGATGGATGAGGTCATATAATTGAGACTGCGGGGTTTTGTTTTCCTGGTACCTCCACTCGTGATACCGCTGGGCCCGCACTGTGGTCGTTACCCCAGATCTGGCCAGGATCCCTGCTTTCAGCCAGGGGTAGTCTGCTGCAGCCTCTTCAGACATATCATAATATGCCTTCTGAGCCTCCCCACACAGGAATGGAGCGAGGATGCCGAGGCCAAGGCTCTCAAAGGCCAGGAGGTACGCCTCTACATCATCCTCCCGCGTCATTTTCTGCAATCAATTGCTGGCCCGCATGACCTGTGTCCCATCATGGCCGCAGTTCAGCTCTGTAAGGGCCTTTATCTGGTTTACCAGTTCCCGCAACATAGGATGGTCTTGAGCGGCCTTGTCCATCAACAGGTGATTGGTCTATTGCTGTAGCCGCACTGCCTCCTGTTGGGCAGCTGCCTGGACACAGGTAGCTTCCTGCTGGGCAGCAGTGGCTTGTATCAGTGCCCGCACTACCTCCTCCATTGTGGTGAAGGGAAAAGAAAAAAAAATATTTTTTTTTAAAAACACCCTCCTTCTTCCGCTGCGCTGTGCGCCCGATCCCACTGCTCACACCAGTGTGACAAAGTTCCTCCTTTGCCTTGGTGGGTCCTGTGCTTATTGGTGGATTTGCTTGCCTCAGAGATTTACGGCTGCCCTCAGTTTGGCCACTTTTGTTAGTGGCTCAAACCTGCCGTTCACTCAGCTAACCTCATCACTGGCCAGCATGGGGAAAGGGAGGAGAACAATCCCCGCAGTCTCTGCTGACCCACTTAGTGGGCCAGGGGATAGGCGAGGGACCTTCCCCTCTGGTGGGACCCACAGTCCAGGTCACCTCCTCTTGTCTCAAATAGGGAGTTGATGGGGGGAACCCGGGCCCACCCTCTACTCCGGGTTCCAGCCCAGGGCCCTGTGGATTGCAACTGTCTACAGTGTCTCCTGTAACAGCTGTGTGACAGCTATAGCTCCCTGGGCTACTTCCCCATGGCCTCCTCCCAACACCTTCTTTATCCTCACCGCAGGATCTTCCTCCTGAAGCCTGATCACACTTGTACTCCTCAGTCCTCCAGCAGCATACCTTCTCACTCCCTGCTCCTTACACACACACACCCCTAACTGATGGGAGGTCCTTTTTAAACCCCATGTCCTGATTAGTCTGCCTGCCATAATTGATTCTAGAAAGTTCTTAATTTGCTCCAGGTGTCTTGATTAGCTTGCCTGTCTTAATTGGTTCTAGCAGGTTCCTGATTGCTCTAGGGCAGCCCCTGCTCTGGTCACTCAGAGAACAGAAAACTGTTCATCCAGTGGCCAATATATTTGCCTTCTACCAGACTCTTGTACCCCATTGGTCTGGGTCTGTCACAAGTTCTACACACATACACAGGAGAACGTTCAAAAGGTCGTTGTTGGATGCTCTGCTGCTCTGCCAGGGATTTGGCTGGCCAGTTTAGAGCAAGCATTCTGACAACTGGGCACCATCCAGATCCTAACTTTGAAAATCTCCTCAGCACTCACCTCCTGCTTGAGGCCAAGGGGCTATTTGAAAATGTTGAGCTCAAGTGTGAACTCTTCTAGTTGAGACAGATAAATCTGCAGCCTCCAGTACAGCAGGTGAAAGATTCTGCAACAGTTTCAGCTAATCTGAGGGTACTATTGAATTAAATGAGACTAAATTCACTGACATCGCCTGTTCCTTATTTAGTTTTATATTAGGGCTGTTGATTAATCGCAGTTAACTCACGTGATTAACTCAAAAAAATTAACTGCGATTAAAAATATTAATTGCAATTAATCTCACTTTTAAACAGTAGAATACCAATTGAAATTTATTAAATATTTTCAGATGATGTTCTACATTTTCAAATATATTGATTTCTATTACAACACAGAATACAAAGTGTACAGTGCTCATTTTATATTATTTTTATTACAAATATTTGCACTGTAAAAAGGATAAACAAAATAGTATTTTTCAATTTACCTCATGCAAGTACTGTAGTGCAATCTCTTTATCGTGAAAGTGTAACTTACAAATGTAGATTTTTTTTTATACATAACTGCACTCGAAAACAAAACAATGTAAAACTTTAGAGCCTACAAATCCACTCAGTCCTACTTCTTGTTCAGCCAATTGCTAAGACAATCAAGTCAGTTTACATTTACAGGAGATACTGCTGTCTGCATCTTATTTACAATGTCACCTGAAAGTGAAAACAGGCATTCACATGGCACTTTTGTAGCCGGTGTTGCAAGGTATTTACGTGCCAGACCTGCTAAACATTCATATGCCCCTTCATGCTTCGGCCACCATTCCAGAGGACATGCTTCCATGCTGATGATGCTCATTAAAAAAATAACGCGTTAATTAAATTTGTGACTGAACTCCTTGGGGGAGAATTGCATGTCTCCTGTTCTGTTACCTGCATTCTGCCATATATTTCATGTCTCGGTTGATGACCCAGCACATGTTCATTTTAAGAATACTTTCACAGCAGATTTGACAAAACGCAAAGAAGGTACCAATGTGAGATTTCTAAGGATAGATAGGTTTAAGAATCTGAAGTGCCTTCCAAAATCTGAGAGGGATGAGGTGTGGAGAATGCTTTCAGATGTCTTAAAAGAGCAACACTCCAATGCGGAAACTACAGAACCCGAACTACCAAAAAAGAAAATCAACCTTCTGCTGGTGGCATCTGACTCAGATGATGAAAATGAACATGCATCTGTCCACTCTGCTTTGGATCATTATCGAGCAGAACCCGTCATCAGCATGGACGCCTGTCTTCTGGAATGGTGGTTGAAGCATGAAGGGACTATAAATCTTTAGCACATCCGGTACATAAATATTTTGCAATGCCGGCTACAAGAGTGCCATGGGAACGCCTGTTCTCACTTTCAGGTGATATTGTAAACAAGACATGGGCAGCATTATCTCCTGCAAATTGTAACCAAACTTGTTTGTCTGAACAATTGGCTGAAGTAGGACTGAGTGGACTTGTAGGTTCTAAAGTTTTACATTGTTTTATTTTTGAATGCAGTTATTTTTTGTACATAATTCTACATTTGTAAATTCAACTTTCATTATAAAGAGATTGCACTACAGTACTTGTATTAGGTGAATTGAAATATACTATTTCTTTTGTTTTTTATAGTGCAAATATTTGTAATCAAAAATTAAGTGAGCACTGTACACTTTGTATTCGGTGCTGCAATTGAAATCAATATATTTGAAAATGTAGAAAACATCCAAAATATTTAAATAAATGGTATTCTATTATTGTTTAACAGTGCGATTAATCATGATTATTTTTTAGTCGCATGATTAATCGTGATTAGTTTTTTAATTGCTTGACAGCCCTATTTTATATTAATTTTAATTTATTTTAGGCTGCTCCAACATTTTCAATTTGCAACATGCTGCAGAGCTCTGTATTGAAAATGCATCACTATTGTTAGAAGTTGTCAGGTGGAAGACGGAGGTTTTTGCTCATAAGTAGTGGACAGTTGGGTTTTGGTACATGGGGAAGCAGTTTGGGATTGTGAGTAATCACATTGCTGGGTGTCAGAATGATTAGCAGTGGAATATTTAACAGTGTTGACAACAACACTTGTGTGGTTAGATTTCAAAGTTAACACACCATTGAAAAGAATGGGACAGTTCACACCCCTCAGAACTATCTTTTCAGGCTAGCCCAAGACGCAGGTAAATATCACTGTATAAGTTCCAAAGTCCCACTGGAAAGGTTTTATATGCAACTGTAAAGACTAGAAACTTGTTTTTTAAATGAGGTTTTGTTTTTGGAGCACAAATCTGCAGCAAAAAATAGCCTGCAGTAAAATTCACACCTACAGAATCACTGAGCACACAGGGCCATGATTGTATTGACTCTGAATAGCACAAGATGTTGAGTGAGGGCAGCAGCACCTGTTCCAGGAATATCCGCCTTATCAGTTACTTCCTTGATGCTGTGACCTGTGTAATGAAGAGGTAGGCCGGGGGTGGCCAACCTGTGGCTCCGAAGCTGCATGCGGCTCTTTAGAGGTTAATATGTGGCTCCTTGCATAGGCACTGACTCCGAGGTTGGAGCTACAGATGCCAACTTTCCAGTGTGCTGGGGGGTGCTCACTGCTCAACCCCCTGCTCTGCCCCACACCCTGCCCCCACTCCACCCCTTCCCCTTCCCCCAAGCCTGCCGTGCCCTCACTCCTCCCTGCTCTCCACCAGAGCCTCCTGCGCACTGCGAAACAGCTGATTGCGGCAGGTGGGAGGCATGGGGAGGAAGGGGGAGGCACTGATTGGTGGGGCTGCCGGTGGGTAGGAGGCACTGGGAGCTGGAGGGGGGTTGCGGATGGGGGGCTGCTGACATATTACTGTGGCTCTTTGGCAATGTTCGTTGTAAATTCTGGCTCCTTCTCTGGCTCAGGTTGGCCACTTCTGATGTAGGCTGTTCCATGACAGGATGACCTCTGTTCTATTCTTACTTACCCGTCTCAACACAATAGGAGTTGTTATTAATTAACCCCAAATGTAGCAAGGGAGCATGGCCTCCCTCCGAGACTGACAGGGAGGAACCCCCTCTAACCCTCTGGTGAGCAAAGCCAGGCAAGCCATGCCCACCCCACCAGAAGCAGAGGGACAGAACAAGAAGTATAAAAGGTGGGCCCTGCAACTCAGTTGGGCTGGAGTAGTGAAGAAGACAGATGCCTCCCACCTGCTGGTGGAGCGGGAACCTGAAGGGGAACTCTGCAGCTCTGAGGAGCCAAAGGGATTTCCAGTTGATGAGAATGCCAAGGAGCTGCTGGGACAGCTACTAGCAGTGTAGCCTAGGTGAGACAGAAGACTCCCATGAGACATATGTACACAGCAAGGGGGTTGTAGGAAGTAGCCCAGGGAAACCAGACTATAGTCCAATTGTGTGGCCAGAATCTTGGTCAGTGTGTTTCAGTGAGATCCCCACTGACCAAGTGGCGGAGCCCTCTGCTACAGTTAGAGCCCTGGGCTGGGACCCAGTGGAGTAGGGTGGGCCCAGGTCCTCCTACCCCCTGTTGCCAACCCCACCCCAGGGGTGGCAGCTCCCCACCTTAGGCCAAGAGGCTGGTGTTTGTCTGCCATCTGCCTGAATCTGGATGTCAGGCAAGAAACTGTTTGTTGCTCTGCCCCACCTGGGGAGGGAATGAGGCCCCTAGACTGTTTGGTGCTCCTTCCTGCCTGGGGTGGGTGCTGAGGCCCTTAGACTGTTTGGTGCTCCACCCTGCCTGGCCTGAGCCTTGGACTACTTACTGTTTGGCCCTGCCTAGAGGGCCAGGGCCTCAGAGACCGCTACTTCCCCAGTAGACAGAGGCGCAGCAGCGAGGGGGTATGGCCTCCCTCCAAGACTGATGGGGAGGGACGGCCACAACCCCCTACACCAAATCTTTTGTGCTATAGGTAGGGCCCTACCAAATTCACGGTGCATTTTAGTCAATTTCACAGTCATAGGATTTTTAAAATAATCAATTTCATGATGTCAGATATTTAAATTTGAAATTTCACAGTGTTGTAACTGTTGGGGTCCTGACCCAAAAAGGGGTAGTGGTGGGAGTTCCCCAGGTTTTTGTAGGGGGCTTGTGGTATTGCCACCCTTACTTCTGCACTGCTGCTGGCAGTGATGCTGCCTTCCGAGCTGGGCAGCTGGAGAGCGGCAGCTGCTGGCCGGGAGCCCAGATTGGACGGCAGCGCTACTGCCAGGAGCAGCGCAGAAGTAAGGATGGCATGGTATGGTATTGCCACCCTTACGTCTGCACTGCTGCCTGCAGAGCTGGGCCCTCCGCCAGCAGCCACCACTCTCCAGCCATCCAGATCTGAAAGTAGCATAGAAGTCAAGGTGGCAATAACATGATCCACCTACAATAACCTTGCAACCCCCCGACAACCTGTTTTTGGGTTGTGACCCCCAGTTTGAGAAACGCTGGTTTCCCCTGTGAAATCCATATAGTATAGGGTAAAAGTACACACAAGACCAGATTTCACCGTCCATGACATGTTTTTCACGACCGTGAATTTGGTAAGACCCAAACTACAGGCTGTAGTACAGAGGTGTCAAACACTCAGTCCACTTAATATATTCTGTTGTCCACATGACATTCAGATTCTGCAGAATCTAATCTCTTATTTAAAAATAAGTTTCCAGGCTTTGTGAATGCAAAGAAAATCTTCCAAATGTGAAGCAAGTATAGATTGATGCAGCACTGTCTTCTTGAGTCTGCAGATAGCCTGAAACAATGAGATATGATCTCCCCCACCCATACAAAACTCATTAGGATGTTGATTCTCAAGGCTAAGGATGACACTTTAAATGTCAGCATTAACTATCTCATCTGTGATTGTTTTAGCAAATGGAATAGAGAAAGGATTGGAATGAGGCACCTCTGGTGTGGAAACTGGGAGTTGCTGCAAGGAAGAAAATGCAGAGGGAAGAAAGGGAGGGAACAAAAAGACAGGGAAATGGGAAAGAAATGGATTCATGGATTTTAAATCCCCAAGAAACTCTCATCTAGTCTTATCTGTCTGCATTATACTGGCCATAGCATATTGCCAGTAATTCCTGCATCAAGACCATACCTTCTGGTTGAATGAGAGCATATACTTTTAGAAAGACATTGCAGCTTGATTTAAAGACTTTGAGTGATAAAGGACATGATGAATTCTTCAAGTCATTCACATGATTAATTATCTTCACGGTTAGAAATTGACAACTTACTTCTGAATTTGTCTAGCTTCAGCATTCTATTACTGGGTCTTTCTGTCCCTTTTTCTGTTAGATTAAAGAGCTGTCTATTATCAGACATGTATTTCCCATGTAGATACTGATAGATCATGATCAAGTCACCTCTTAAGCATCTCTTGAATAGACTAAATAGATTGAGCTTCTTAAATCTTTCACAATAAGACATTTTAAATAGAGAAAGGAGAAGAGGGAAAGAAGAACAACAAAGAACAGAAACAGCAAGTATTCTGAAGATGAAACAGCTTTCAGGATCAATGCTGAATGTGACAATAAGGTCTGAAGAAATAATAACAACATGTTTAATTAGTAGATGTGAGCCATATTTGACCCTTGATCTTTGTGCAAACCTCCCATTGATGTCCATGGGAGTTCCCCAGTAGATTGAAGGGAGTATGTAAGGGCTGCCCCTAATTAGAAATGGAATTCGGCCCTCTCCATAGGAGTTTGACACCTTTGCTGTAATATCTTCCTACAGCAATAATGGGGAGAGGGGAAGGGGCGATTTGTTTCTCCCTCTCCAACAGCCAAAGTGCCCAACAAGAGGCCCTTGTCTGGGCACTAGCATTCTCTAACAATTATTATTTTTTCTGTTGCAGTAGTACCTGGGAATGATTGGTACAGCCCCTACAGTGTATCCCTGTGAAGACACTGCTGTTTTTCTATTCTATTCTCTAGCATCACATGACAAATCTGACTCATCAGAGCAGGCCAGGAGAAAAGCTCCTTTTAGTTTAGTTTGGTGCCAGTCAGAGCAGAGTTGCTGCTCTGTCAGTGGAGCCAGGCTGCAAAATGGGTCACACCATTCCCATGGGACACTAAAAATATACAGGAGTCGCTCTTTCTTACCTACGCTACTTGATTCCCAGGCAAAGCACAATGTAATGGTAATAGTAATGAGGTTTATTGCAGCTCTGAGGAGCCCAGTTTCTAGAATGGTTTTAGCACTGATCCTGTAATCAGCTCCTCCTTTGTGTGACCATTGACTGTGCAGTTCCAATTGCAGGATCTTGCGGATTACCATGGTAGGCAGCCAACAGCTGTCAAAGGGTAGCCATAGCACTGTCGTGGTGGGGGAATGGAGAGGGTAGGTCTAACAGGCTCCTTCAAGCAGATATTACTTCTGGGGGAATTCTCCATTATTGTGAGTGTGCATAATTAATGAACTGTGCATATTTTTAATTTTTTGCACAGAAAAAAGCTTTTGCGGAAATGTTGCTGCGGTTCTGCTTTTGCCCACCAGAGGATGCTGTAGTGCAAGAACAGCAGCTGCTCCCAGCAGAAAATAACTTCTGCAGTTCCGGATTTTGCCCACCAGAGGGCGCTGTGGCAATAGAACACAGCAGCAGCAACTCCCGGCCAGCTAGGGAAGAGAAAGAGCGTGCCTTCTTCACAGTGCCTGTAAGGCCAGGTCAGGAGACAGGGGCTATGGGGAGACAAACAGCGTGGCATGCTGGGGGCGGGGGTCAGACAGGGGATCATAAGGGTTAATGGCGGAGGACAGACTGGGGCAGGGGCTGAATGGGAGTGGAGGCACAGGGCCACGGGGGGAGGGAAGTACAGGGCCACATGGTGATGGGGGAGGGGGTGCAGAGCTACATAGGGACAGGGCAGTGGCTGAGTGGAGGCACAGAGACACATGGGGAAAGGGGGAGGGGGTACAGAGCCACATAGGGACAGGGCGGTAGCTGAGTGGGGGCACAGAGACACATGGAGATGGGGGGTGCAGAGCTACATAGGGACAGGGGAGTGGCTGAGTGGGGGCACAAAGACACATGGTGACACAGGGAGGGGGTACAGGGACACCTAGGGACAGAGGGTGGCTGAGTGGGGGCACAGAGACACATGGGGACAGGAGAGGGGGGTACAGAGCCACATAAGGACAGGGGAGTGGCTGAGTGGGGGCCCAGAGATACATGGGGATAGGGGAGGGGGGACAGGGACACACGGGGAGGGGGTGCAGGGCCACATGGGGACAGGGGGAGCAGGTGTCTGAATGCGGGCAAAAGGATACATGGGGGTGCAGAAACAGCTGGGATCAGGGGCAGATGTGCCTGACTGAATGGGAGAGGCTAGGGGTTAGCCAGGGTCTCCATGGGGGAAGCTTCCTAACAATCCCTCCCTGCTCCCCCCCACCAAAAAAACCTGTTCATACTTTTCCCACCCATACCCAACAATCCTCCAAGTTCACACCCAGGCTCCTTCCCAGCAATTTATTTCCCTCTCCCTCAGCTTCTCCATTACCCCTGACTCCCCCAAGCCTTTGCACTGCTTCTGAGGGGTGCAGGAAATACATTCTGTATTGTAGTTTAAATGAATTATTACTCAGAGTTCTATATTAATATGCCTAGTAAGGAATCTATTTGTCAAAAAAACATTTCCTGAATCTTCTTTGTTGTCTGTATTGTTACAGACAGACTTGCTGACAGGTATTTTGAAATAAATGACCAAAAATAATTGAAATTTGTGTGATTATATTGTATTATTTTGACAAATAAAATATGCAGAATTTTAAAATATTGTGTGCATAATTTTTTATTGCAGAATTCCACCAAGAGTAAGATATTTTACAAACATTAGAACATAAGATAAGCTATTACCAGCAGGAGAGTGGGGTGGGGGGAGAGAAAACCTTTTGAAGTGATAAACACCCATTTTTTCATGATCTGTATGTATAAAAACATCCTCACTGCATTTTCCACTTTTATGCATCCGATGAAGTGAGCTGTAGCTCACGAAAGCTTATGCTCAAATAAATTGGTTAGTCTCTAAGGTGCCACAAGTACTCCTTTTCTTTTTGCGAATACAGACTAACATGGCTGTTACTCTGAAACATAAGAACTGCCATATTGGATCAGACCAATGATCCATCTAACCCTATCTAGGGTTGCCAACCCTCCAGGGTTGTTCTGATGTCTCCAGGAATTAAAGATTACACCATGTGATGAAACCTGCAGGAATACGTCCTACCAAAATTGACAACCCTATCAGTATTCTGTCACTGACAGTGGCAGTATCAGGGCTTCAAGGGGAGTCTACAGAACAGGGCAATTGGAGGGATCCACCTCCTGGCTTCTAGCAGTCAGATGTTTAGGGTTCTCCCAAGCAGGGGGTTGCAGCTCTGACCATCTTGGCTAATAGCCATTGATGGACCTATCCTCCATGAACTTATCTAGTACTTTTTTGAACGCTGTTATACTTTTGGCCATCACAACATCACATGGCAATGAGTTCCATAGGTTAACTGTGCACTGTGTAAAGAAGTACTTCCTCTTCTATGTATTAAACCTGCTGCCTATTAATTTCATTGGGTGACCACTGCTTTTTGTATTGTATTGTATTTCACCATTCCCTTTTTCCACACCATTCATGATTTTATAGAGCTCTATCATATTCCCCCCTTCGTCATCTCTTTTCTAAACTGAACAGCCCTAATCTTTTTAGTCTCTGTATATGGAAGCCATTCCATACCCTTGATGAGCTTTGTTGCCCATCTCTGAACTTCTTCCAGTTCCGCTATACAAGGGGTGGGCAAACTTTTTGGCCCGAGGGCCACAAGGGGGAATAGAAATTGTATGGCGGGCCATGAATGCTCACAAAATTGGGGTTGCAGTGTGGGAGGGGGTGCAGGCTCTGGGGTGAGAATGGGGATGAGGAGTCAGGTGCAGGAGTGTGCTCTGGGCTGGGATTGAGGGGTTTGGAGAGCGGGAGGGGGATCAGGGCTGGGGCAGGGTGTTGGGGCATGGGGAGAGCAAGGGATGCAGGCTCCAAGCGGCACTTACCTCAAGCGGCTCCTGGAAGCTGTGGCAAGTCCCTTCTCCGCTCCTATGCTGAGGCGCAGCCAGGCAGCTCTGCACACTGCCCCATCTGCAGGCACCGCTCTGCAGCTCCCCTTGGAGCGTGTAGGAGCCGGAGCGGGGCCATGCCATGGCTTCCAGAAGCTGCGTGGTGCAGCCCTGACCCAGCACCCTAGCAGGAGCACTGGAGCAGGGGGCCGCTTAAAATGGCTCGCGGGCCACATCTGGCTTGCAGCCCGTAGTTTGCTCACCTCTGCGCTATACCCTTTTTGAAATGGGGAAAGCAGAATTGGTCACAGTTCAGTGGGTTTGCACCCATGGATTTTTGTAGTAGGATTGTGATATTTTCTGTTTTACTTTCTATCCCTTTCTTAATGGTTCCTAAACATCAGCCAGATTGTGCTCAGAATTTTTTTATTATTTCAGTGGAAACGTTCTTGCTTAGGTTTAAAAGTCACTCTCAAGGCTGGCCCAAAATTAAGGGATTGTATAAATGGGCTTTAGCAAGACAGGAACGATCACAGACAATTTGGATTGAAAAAAATCCCGCTGGAAACGGCTTTCCTTGCCCTTGCCGTGTTTCCGACCCAAACGTTATTGTGGCCTTGGGCAGGTGAGAGGGAGCCGGGCTGCACTTGCAGGTGTCCCCAAGGGAGGGAGGGAGGAGGCGGGCAGCAGCGAACGGGAGTGTGACGCCTAATCCCCGGGGGCGTGAATCAAGGGCCCCAGGGTAGCAGGCGGGGCTGCAAGTGCAGGATCAGGAAGCGACAGCGCTCCGGAAAGCCAGGTCGCAGCAGCAGCAGCAGGAGGAGGAGCCCCCTGCACAGGAGGAAGGTGAGCGACAGATCAGAGTGCGGGGGGCTCCGGGACCGGGACCCCGGGCAGGGCGGTGGGTGTCTGAGACAGGGACCTGGCTCTGGCAGGACACGTCCCCTTTAAGCTGTTACCACGGCGCAGCGCCTGTGTGGGCGGAGCCGAGCGCTGGGGCGGGTGAGGAAGTGAGCGCGGCGGCTCCTGCCAGGTCCCTGGCTCCAGCCTCCGCCTGTGCGACCCCGCGCCCCACGGTGTGTCCCCGCTGCGCTGCAGCGCACAGGGGCGCACTCGGTCCCAGCAGCGCAGGGGGGCTGCCCCTCTCCGCGCAGGGATCCCGCGCTGCCTGGCTGACCCCAGCGTCTCTGCTTCCCCCCCTCTGCACCTCTGTCATGAACAGGACGCAGCTAAAGCGCTCTGGGATCCTCAGGATGGCTCTGAGCGGCTCCTCTGACTCCCTGCTGCAGCAGGAGGAGGGTGGCAGCAGCAGCAGGGAGACCCCCTTCCTGTTGAAGGCTGTCCAGATCGCCTTGGTAGTCTCTCTCTACTGGTTCATCTCCATCACCATGGTCTTCCTCAACAAGTACCTCCTGGACAGCCCCTCGCTGCGCCTCGACACCCCGCTCTTTGTCACCTTCTATCAGTGTGCTGTCACCGTCTTCTTCTGCAAAGCCCTCAGCCTGCTGGCCTCCTGCTGCCCACTGGGCTTCCTGGACTTCCCCTCCATCCGCATGGACCTCAAGGTGTCCCGCAGCATCCTCCCCCTCTCTGTGGTCTTCATCAGCATGATCACCTTCAACAACCTGTGCCTCAAATATGTTGGTGTGGCCTTCTACAACGTGGGGCGCTCGCTCACCACTGTCTTCAATGTTCTGCTCTCCTATCTGCTCCTCAAGCAAACCACCTCTCTGTATGCCCTGATAACCTGTGGGGTCATTATAGGTGAGTAGAGCCTGTTGAGTCTGGCTATACCTGTGTGTCCAGTTTGATGTCTTGCAACAGCTCAAAAGTGGATGAACTTCAAAGGTGACCTTCAAAGAAAAAATAGTTGCGCTTATACCTTTCCTCCTTCCCCTTTCCGCCCCTCTGCCCCCCAGTTTATGGAGAAAAAGAGCCTGGGAGGTTTTTGGAGATGTTTGTTTTGTTTTTTGTTTGTCTTGTAAAGTATGCCCCCTTTTTTTTAACTTTAGAAATTTGGTTTCTCTCTAGGCTGGAAGACTCTCTAGTGACTGGAAAAGTAGAGAAATAATGACAGCCCTAGAGCCAAGAGAGTGAAAGTTGAGCAACTGATAGAAGTTTTAGTTAGACTGGTTTACTTCTTAGGGAGTTTTCAGTTCTTAAGCATTAAAAAAAACCTCAGACAAAACCAGTGAAGACAAGATTTGACATTCCTGAGATTGTAAAGATTATAAAAACAAAACAAACAAACAAAAACCCAAAGAGGAGAACCTTAACCTTGGTGCTGCACTCGGGTCATCTTCCTCCATATAAGGTGGTGGGGAGAAAGAGTCACAGACCCATTTAAAAGCAACTAGCAATGGATTTTTTTAAGGGAGTGTATGTAGTGTTTGGATCTCTGGTGTCTCTAATTCCCTTTCAGTATGTCACTAATTCTGTATGGTTGCAGGTGGGTTCTGGCTGGGAATAGACCAAGAGGGAGCAGAAGGCACTCTGTCATGGGTCGGCATAATCTTTGGGATCCTGGCAAGTCTCTGTGTCTCACTCAATGCCATCTACACCAAGAAAGTGCTGCCCGCCGTGGATGGCAGCATCTGGCGCCTGACCTTCTACAACAATATGAACGCTTGTGTTCTATTCTTGCCCCTCATGCTGCTGCTCGGTGAGTTCCACACCCTCTACCATTTTGACAAGCTGGGGAACCCTGGTTTCTGGGGCATGATGACCCTGGGAGGAGTGCTCGGCTTTGCAATCGGTTACGTGACGGGACTCCAGATCAAGTTCACCAGCCCACTCACCCACAATGTGTCTGGGACGGCCAAGGCCTGTGCCCAGACAGTGCTGGCTGTCTGCTACTATGAGGAGACCAAAAGCTTCCTGTGGTGGACGAGCAACATGATGGTTCTGGGAGGCTCCTTTGCCTACACGTGGGTGAAAGGGCTGGAGATGAAGAAGGCACAGGAGGAATCCACTCCAAAAACAGGCGAGAAAAATGAGACTGGCGTCTAGGCCAGCTCCAGTCTGCACCTCTGCTGCTGTGCCTATGGAGTGGAGCTTCAATGGGAAAGAAGCCAGGATCAGAAACCTTCAGGGCAGGAAAACATTGAACTATGCAGTGCATAGGAAGGGGTGTCGAGAGTGAAACCAAAGGTGTCCTGTGTATACAGTGCGTTTACTAAAATTGTGATGGGGAGGAGAATGTTACTTCCTTTGGATTTCACCCTGTTTCTTGAACAGGAGAGGGCATTTGTTGATGGGACTAGGGTGTATTAAGGGAACCTTCTGTCAGTACTGGGGCTTTTTTAAACTGCTGCTACCTTTTAAACACCATAGGGACACCGAACTGCTCCCCTGGTGATGGAGAGGGAAAAGGGCATGAGGTGTGTGTAACTGGGAACAGATAATGGCTACTTCTAGATTAGCCACGAATTGAAGTGGTGAGATCTTGCACCTAAATGTAGGGGAGGGACAGGTAGCCAGACTTTCCATGCTACTCCTGCCTCCTATTATAAGTAAGGTTAAGATTTTGGCACAGTTATTTTTAGTAAAAGTCACAGGTCGTAGGTTTCCGTAAATTTGTGTTTATTGCGCACGACCTGTCTGTGACTTTTACTAAAAATAATGGGAGGGCAAATAGGGGATGACTGAAGCCTGGGGGTGGGGATGGAGAACGAGAGCCTGAGCACTGCTGCAGGGAAGCAGGACAGCACCTGCCGCCTGAGGGCCAAGCCCTCCCCCCGGCAGCTGAGGGCTGTGGGGGAGGGGAGACACGGCGGCTGATAGCTCTGGCCCCACCACCCTGGGCTGAGGCAGAAAATGTCATAGAGGTCTCCGGAAGTCACGGAATCTGTGACTTCCGTGACCTCTGTGACATAACCTAGCTTTAATTATAAATGAAAATGGATGTCCTTCTTGTTCCTACACCATTGCAATATACACTTGGAAATCCCCTCACCAACAGTTCTGGGACCTCTAAATTGCCTGTCCAAGGACACAGTATTTCCTGGTGTGGATCCTTCAAGGTTGTATGTTAACTCTGTTTTTCTCCCACGCCCAAGGGGTTTGCTTGTCCAATAAATGACTAAAAGGATGGGAAAGGATTTTTATCAGACTTCCAAAAGCTAGCAACATTCCTTGTGTTGGGCAGGGGAGTGGTGCTGGCCCTTTCACATAATATTGCTGGGTCCTTCCTTTACTGGGTACCTGGGACTCTGCCTTGGTGAAAGAGGAGCTGGCTCTCTTTTCTTGTGGGTTTCTGAACCATTTGCTCTTCTGGGGTGAGTACCCCATAATAATGAATTGGGGAATTCAAGACATTTCTCATTGGCCTTCTGTATTAGGGATAGAGTTGCCTTTCTGGCAATAATGCTCTCATAATTAGGCCAGTTCCAGGGTGTATTGCTCTCTGCCCCTCAATGGTTGCCTTACCTGGTGATCCTCACTAGAAGGGGTGCCAACTGCGTGAAAACTGATGCCTGAGCATGGAAAATGCCATAATTCAGCTGCACCAAGAACTAACTGGGAAGTTGCAACTCTTTTACCAAGAAATCCCAGAGGAGGGGTGAATGCAGTTGGGCTGAATTCATATCCAGGCTCCCACTTAAGAGTCTGATTAGCACAGAAACCTCTGTGTCCCACCCTGTCTCATTCAAGTGCCATTGTGGCTACAGCAGAGCTACCTTTTTCTCATCTTGATTCAGACATCGATTCTTCCTCCCTACTAAATACTGTTTCAGTTTTATCTAACCTTTGAGCTCCTTCACCTTCCAAGGATTACTAAAGTGGGGCATGGCGAGAGCTGGTGTGATCTATCCCGCTGTGCCCTAAAAAGTCCCAAAGAGTACCAGGCCATTATTATGAAAGCAGTAGGACATTTTTTTTCTCTCTCTCTTTCCTCCACTCCTCCTCTTGCTGCATGAATTTTTCCTGATTCCAGGAGCCTAAACCTCACTGGAGTTCTGAATCACAGTTGCCTCATTGAAGGCCTAATTTTTTTTGGTCGGGGGATGAATTTTTTTCCATAGTCTCTGTTAATTAATTTTTCTACTGGGATACATTTTAGGTTGCAAATACCGACCTGTGATTGTCAAACTTGTTTAATAAAAGTGTGGATTGGAACCTTGGGGACTGTTTTGGTCTGCAGAGCTGGCAAAGTGTGCAAGATAAATAGTGGTTTCTGCAGTGCTCCTAGTACACAGGGAGACCCTATATTCCTTCTACTTGCTTCAGCATGGTAGCAGTCCTGGCCTTTCACTATTGCCGGTCTCTGAACCTGACACTGAATTGTCATTGTAGGCGTAGCCTCTCCCCTCAGACTTGTTGGCCTGTAATCACGTTCTGAGAGCCATAGTTTCATGTTTGTTAAGTGATGAGGTCTCGTATCAGTGGAATTGCTGAGATTTTCAGCACTGAGCTCAGATGTGGCTGCATGAAGGACATTACCCTTCTCCCTCCATGCATATTCGCTGCTGTGTGTATGGATAGGACTCACTCCTGTGTTCTGCAAGGAATTGTTCTGGTCGTATGGTCTCAAGCAACCAGCACCATGTCACCATACAGATTCTGGGTCCTTCCTGAGAGCCTCAGATAATAGTAAAAAGAAAAGGAGTATATTTGTGGCACCTTAGAGACTAACAAGGTGCCACAAGTACTCCTTTTCTTTTTGCGAATACAGACTACCACGGCTGCTACTCTGAAACCTGTCAGATAATAGTGGTTGTGCAATCACTAAGCAGATAGTCTGTCCTCCTTAAGAGTGCTGTGTTGGGAATCCCCCATCATCTGTATCCCCCATAGTTGCCCTCTATGCATCACAGGACCAATTTCCCTGGGATTCAGAGGACAGTGGTTTTCAACCTGTGGTCTGCGGACCCCCGAGGGTCTACAGACTATGTCTAAGATCTCCAAAGGGGTCTGCACCTGCGTTTGAAATTTTTTAGGGGTCTGCAAATAAAAAAAGGTTGAAAATCACTGCGCTCGGAGAACGATTTCTCAGCCTGAATAACCCTTTTGGCTCTAGTCAGGTGTGTGTCTCACCTGGATTTCCCAGAAGTTGTGGACACAGCTACACTTTGTTAGCACTACTCACAGAGGTCACTGAGGAATGAGGAGGATGGGAGGCAAATTAGATAGAACACTGGGTTTTAAAAACAGTGTTGCCAACTCTCGTGATTTTAAGATCAGACTTGTGATAGTCTTTTTCTTAAAGCCCTTGACCCTGAAATCATGTGAACAGGATTGAATCTTTCCTTAAAAAAAAATCAGTCCTTGAGATTAGCTTGAAACCTTCAACCCTGAAGGCAGCGACCCACAATTCCCAGCGTGTGGCTCTCTGTAAATCTCATGAGGTTTGGGGCCTAGGAACGGCGGCAAGGCCACTCTCGCTGTGTAGCGGCGCCGGGGCTGCCCGCCAGGAGTCTGCAGTGTGAACGGCGCTGAGCGGAGGGGCGCAGGCTCGGGGCTCGTGCAGCCGGGCTGTGGCGGTCACTGGGCGCCGCGGGGTTCTCTATTCCCAGACAGCTAATGCCGGCCCGGACGGCAGCCGCATGCGGGCCCCATCGCAGTAACACACACTGGTCCTGCGCGGGACCAGCCCCGCCCCAACCGGCCCCCGTAGGCCTGTTCTCCCCCCCTCGCCCTCTTCCTCCTGACCCATCGGCGCAACCCACGACTCGCCGCAGCCACGCCCCCTCGGCACGCGGCAGGAACGTGCCGCTGAGGGTTTGCCCAATGGACTCCCCGGCCAATGACGGGCTATGTGGGCGGGGCGCCGGAGGCGGCCCGGGCGCGCGGGTGGGGCGGGAGTCGGGGTCTGGAGAAGCCGCGCGGCGGAGATGGCGGCTGCTGGCTCGAGTCTGCCCGGCCTGGCCCGCTCCGTCCACTGGTTCCGCCGGGGGCTCCGGCTCCACGACAACCCGGCGCTGCAGGCCGCGCTGCGGGACGCCAGCTCCGTCCGATGTATCTACATCCTGGACCCCTGGTTCGCCGCCTCCTCCGCCGTGGGCATCAACCGCTGGCGGTAAGCGGGGGGGGGCGCCCCGGCTCGCGGGCTGCCTCCCGCCCTGGCCTCCCTTCCTCCCCGGCTCCCGAGGGGGAGACGGAGGCTCCCGGGCTGGGCGCCCCGGGCAGCGGCCCCAGGGGGGTGGGGAGTCCGATGCATTAGCGACGCGGCTGGTGCCTCCAAGAGGAGCCCCTCCCTTGCGGCACGTGTGCTGCCCGTACCCGCGAGGGTGGGCTCGGGAGGGGCTGGTAGCGGCCCCCACCCCCAGACCGGCCAGTCCTCCTGCTGCCGGTTGGGGAACGGTTCCCGATTTTGTTGCCCCTTCCCGGCTACGTTGAGTCTCGACTGCTGCTGCCTTTGCTAGGCTGCAGGGCCCTGGTCCCCAGGACACGGGCGTTAGGTAAGAGAGGCCTGGCTGCGTGTTCATTTGGTCGCTGTCTTCTGCTGCTCTGGGATCGGTGCGTCTGGGTTGCCGGTCACCAGTCTGCCCGGGTGCCCTGCGCGAGTGAGTAGTGAGACACATCTTAGCCCCCCTACATGGATATTTGGGTCATTCTGAGACCAGAACCAGTGAAAACAGCACAGGCTTCCCTTTAACGTCGTCACATGTCAGCAAGAAGCGTGATCTGCTTCTTGTTATGTCAGTGAACTGGGGATGGTTGCGCAATGTGCTAATTAACACATGGGCTGAGTATATTTTGTTGTGGGTATGTACTTCATTGCTGTAGAGACCAAGCTGTGCTTGCCTTTTACGTCATTCTGCCACTTACTGCTTCAGTAGCGGTGGACTCTTCCCAAACATTAGTGGTCCACAAACAACCTGTGCTACAGCAGCAGAGAAGTGCACCACCTCATGTGTTTCATCTTCGTGGTTATATATTTTCCCTGATGGTAGTTAGAACAAGCAGTGGGGTGCTGACCTGTACTTGCAATAGTAGACAAGCCTTTTCTCGATTCTGAGTCATGATGTCTCTGAATAGGAAGTGAAAAGAGGAATTCTTCACCTTAGGCACTTATGAGTTTTGTGTGTGGTGGTTTTAAGTGCTGTCTTATTTTTCTCTAAGTCATTGGCCATTAACTGTGTTTTGTGTTTTGACCAGTTTTGTGATCCATTCTGAAATGAGGGCAGTTGAAACAGTGTATAAATGTCTACTTTTTCACATAATTGAAGGGCATGCCCTGTGCTCCCCACTATACAAACTACAGACCAACCTCTAAAGACTGTTTATAGTCTGAAAAAAATGGAAAAGCTTGGATCGTGCCGGGAAGCCTGCATATGGGCGTAATCTTGTTGTTGATGATGTCTTGCTCAGCTTTTGAAAGGTGTTGGTATGTAATGCCAGTGCTGCACCTCTTTTAATTAGAAATCCATTCCTGTTCCACTGGTCTGGAAATTCTTCAAATTTGTAGCTGGCCTTAGACCCGGCATATAGAATCCTAGGTGTTAGAGATGGGAAAGACTTCTTATGTCATAGCTAGTTAATCATCAGGGGCCAGTGCAGGATTGTTTTAATGCTTAATCTGTGAGAATCTGGGTGCCCTCAAACATCACTCAGCTGTGTTAAAAAGCAGCTGGTAAAGGACAGATCTTGGCCCTGAAAAACTGTGTCTTCCAATATTCTGTGCTCCAGTGGAGAATAATGGTAAAAGTATCAGCCCCAAATTAATTCACCCTTCCATTGAAAGTAGCATTTATCACATACTTTAAAGATATGTTGCTTTAAGGATGGGCGGGGGAGGGAGAGAGTTTCTTCCTAAGTGCTAGAACATTTTTGAGGTATTACTTTATTTGTGTGGGTCTAGCTGATATTGTTACTCTAAATATCTCTGCACAGTAAAAATTCTGTATGCTACCCATAAGCCTGGACTTTCAGTTCTTCTAACTTTGCTCAAAACCAGTTCCGTGCAGAAGTTACCTTGTTCATGTCACTAGCTCAGTTGCAGCCTTTGGAATCTTATTTCTGACCATGTGAGAAGGTGCTATGGGTTTTAGAAAAATCTCATAACATACAGGATGCCAGATTATGTAAAGCAGCTGTGGCTGGTGCATGTTTCACTTTGGGAAACTCCTTTTTCCCAGTTACTCTGTACAAGTCCCTGAAACCTCAGAGCTATATGACAGCAATAATCATCACCCTGTCTCTAGCTTTCAGCCATTCTGGGTGCGTGCACTTATACACAAACCCTTATCCTCTTCCTGTCCCCCCCCCAGAGTCTTAGGGAAATATACCTTGGCTGCTTCTGGGAGGACAGGGACTGGAGTGAACAGATTTTTGTTGGGGGGGGCAGGGGTTCCTCAGTTATGGAACTGAAGGAATGTGCTGGGTGTGCAATGTCTGTGCAGGGAGCAGGATTTTTAACCTAGTAGGCATCCAAGTTGTATTCTCCTAAGATTATATAATACTGATCTTACGGTCTTGGCTGCCTGCATATTTGGACAGCTAAGTGGGGATTTACCTTAACAATGCTGCTGTGCACACAAGCAGGAGTTCTACACCAAGGCAAGAGCAGGCATAACCTAATCTTCTTTGCACCCCTTCAGAATTTGTGTCCAGTTGCAAGGTTTTAATGAGGGAACAGTCACTTGGTTAAAAATCCTCTGCATGCTCTTTGGAAGGTATTTGGGAAATTGTAGGACTAACTCATCAGTCACTTATGTTATGCATCACCACTTAGTCTTTGAGTGGCAAGATTATTGCTAAATTCTGGATTCTGGTAATGGTTTTTAAAAGCACTACATAGCACAACTCAAAAGTTCTAAAAGTACCAAAACAACTAGAAATGCAGAAATCTGGGTATTCAAAATTTTCTGTGAAGTTTATTCTGGCTTAACTTTAGTTTTTAGGGCTGCAATCTAGTCACAAAAGAGGAGCAGCCTGGGTAGAAGGGAGGATTACGCTGCTGCACCAGTGACTCACTCCTGGTCTGGGGGGACCACAGCTCTGTGTGAGAGGGGTTAGTTAATCTCTGACCCATTCAATCCTTGGTTTTTCCACTGACACAGTGAATTGGGAGCAACTGTGGTGGTTCTGCTTCTACTGCAGAAGTGCCTATAGGATCCAGTCAAGGCTCCATTGACCTAGGCACTATTCTTAGTGATACGGGCATCGTTCACTATGAAATGAACAGGCTGCTTGCGACCCTTTTCACATGGGCCATCAAACAGCCATTGGTAGGTGAGACTTTGTCACTTCCAACTTAAACTGAAATAGAAAGACTCCCTATCCCATTAATGTCCCCCACTCCAAGCTGTCTGGTCCCCTGGATCAGGGATTCCCAAACTTTTTTCCCTGAGGCCCACCAGTGCCATTGCAATAGGCACTGCGGCCCACTACTAACACTTCTTGAGGAAAATTATTAATTTTAATTATTACCTACATATAAACTATAACACTGTAAATAACCAGTGTACATGTTTCCTTTTCATTTTAGTGTAAACAATTGTAATGATAGAAATCTCTAGCAATATGCACTGAAAGAAATGCTTCAGGATCCTTGAAACAAAACAGTTGTAGTGAAACTACAATTTTAAAAAACGTTGAGGGCAAAATGTGGTGGTCAAAAAGGGAAAAAACAGTTTTGTATAAAACTGAACAATAAGCAACAACAATGTTAACAAAATTGTTTAAAAAGTGTGTGGTGTTGATTTTAAAACAAAATAGTTGTCCAACTTTGAACACTATATTTTCAGTTTTTTTAGAAGTCTGAATTTATGTGCTGTGTAAGTAAAGACCCCACCCTACTCTCTACTAGTTAGAAAATAATCAAATAAAAATATAAAATAAGTTATAATATAACACACTAATGCAACAGGTATTCATCCAGTCCGGTAAAGGAGAATCCAAGCTTCGTGTGTGTGTGGTCATATGTTCTTACCACTTTATTTTTTTCGGCCGGTTCATTTTGTGTAGTTGTAGATGGTCCAGGACTTTCATTTTCTTCTCCTCTAGTGCACCCTTCTCATTTTCAAAAAATAAAGCGATCCATGTCAGATTGCAATACTGCTTGCCATTTTTTTTAGAGTTGTAAATGGTGGACTGCATATATGCTGCTAGGTTATCTTGCAGTGAAATGCACCGTTGTACTCTTGAGAATTAAACTTAACATGTTGCAGCTTCTTTTTTTTTTAAATAGTTTTTTTCTATATTCTGTCTAACATATACAGCTCAAAACATTACATTTATATAGCTTGTACTTAAATTACACAGGTCACGTGGAGTTAAAGAATGCAGTTGTGCCGGAGGATCACCTGAAGCTGTGTCATGATGCATCTTTGGGCACCTCTGCCCTGGATAACCTATTATGAGAATACATTTTAAGTTACATAGGAATTTATTAGGAATCCCATGTTCTCCCTACAGTTACATCCCCAGAGCCACAATTCTCAATGTATGAGATCATTACACCTGATTGTTAGGCAGAAAGGTGCTGTGTAAATATATAATACTAATCAGGGACTCAGATTGCCTCTGTATAGGAGAGGTTTGTATTTTGCTTACTTTTCTGCCACTTGCGTTCACTGGTGACCTATATTAGGAGTCGGACCACAGAGCTGCATCATAAGGCAGATATGTTAACCCATGTTTTACTTAACTCTGTGAAACTGGTCATGTTGGAAATTACATATTGTCTTAATGCCCGTACATGTGTTACGAATTTAATACCTGCATTTATTATTAACCCCCTCAATACCTTACTGAGGTAGGTGGGGTAAGTATTTCCATTTTACAGATGGGGAAACCAAGAAAGAGGGGAACTGGGATGCTCAAGATAGCACAGTGAGTAAGCAGCAGAGCTGAATGTGGAACCCTGGAACTCCTGTTCTTGAGTCCAGTGCCCCTTTCTTTAAACACTGTCTTCCTGCTTCACAGGAAATGCATAGACAAGTCCCTACCACAAAGAGCTTGCAGTTTAAATGATGTACTAGATAGACCAGTGAGGATCCAACAGACCCCAGCAGATCAGAGGAGGAGTGAGGAAGTTCCTGGCTTATGCGATATAATTGTTTAGCCATACGCCCACTGTCAGGCCTAGGTGTATGAAGGCTTCTTAAATGATCTGCCGCATCACCCACAAAACAGTAGTGCCTGCAAAGTGGGCTTTTAGGAGTAAATTGAATGAGGTGAGGTAGACATTTGGCAAATAAATTTTGGAAGGAATTCCAAGTGTCATGGCATTGAGAAGCTGCCAGTGAACAGATGAAAAGTTTATTAAGGCTGGCAGCATCACAAAAAACCCATTGATTATGCAAAAGCAGAACACAGCAGAGATGTAGATGGGGAGTTGCTTTTTGTAGGGCCTTGAAAACAACGTAAAGAAACTTGAAGTTGATATGCAGCACAGAGGGAGCAGTGAAGTAGGGTGGCTTGATTTAAATCATGATTTAATTGAGGAAGCTGGGAAACTTGATTTAAGTAATTTTAATCTTGTTTTGCATTTGTTCTTAGTTTTTTTTCTTAAGTTTGATTCTCTTTGGCTGTTGACTTTAAAACATGTTGATTTCCTACTATGTATAGCCTTTACACTAAATTAGGTACTTCTGTTTGGTAACCAGGAGGTTACATTGTATCTGTGCACATTAATTTAAGTAGTTGTATAACTTACTTTTTATTCAGATTTTTATTTTTTGTCAGAAAATGGTGACTGTCATATTTCCTATTTATTTGATTGATTTACTTGTGATTTGTATCAAGCTGGAAATTTAGAATTCAATTTAAAATGCACAAAAACAGCATTTTAAAATAATTTTATTTAACTAATAGAACAACCTTAACTGTGCTGGATACACAAGAATGAAAAGTGTATCCCATCATGTTTTGTATTTAAAACTGGTCTATTAAACAAAGGAAGCATTAGTTATAGTTAGTGATGTGTGTGAAACATAAGGTCAAAACACTGTGAGACCATTTTTGGCAGCAGCTTTTGGGGCTGAGTCAGGAGTGAAGTTAGTATCCCAGGTAAGAAAGGAGATGCAGTGTGGACAAGTGACCTTGTTGTCAAGGTCACAGTGGAATACAAATTTATAGCACAGTTGCAGCTGCCCTAGGTACTGATGCTGCATCTCTGAAGTCTTGGTTGTATGTTTGGCCTCTGTTACTGATGGGATAGAAATGTTTGTGTCACTTTGTGCTGTGCATGGCCTGTACCTACGCAGAACTGTCATCTTTGGGGTAATCCGTGGCTTTCTGTGGAACACTGCTTTGAAATAGGAGCCTGGAGGAGAGAGGCCATATTATTTCACATCTAAAATCCCTCCAGCAGAGGATTATTCTCTACACTATATTCTGCCAGATGCTCTATTGTCTGAAGTTCTCCACATAGATATTACCATGTCTGGGAAGTATCAGTTTGAAGGACGCTCTAACTGCCAGATGGGCATTAAAAGCCCAGAGAGTAACTATCATAAGTAGATGGGATTACAAGAGCAAGGAGGACCTGGAGAGCTCTTGCACATCTTGCATTTGTCTGTGCAGTGTTGGTGTGATTGGTAGGGAATTGGCTGGCACAGCAGTCTCTCTGTTCTGTGTCTGCCAACTGTTGGACTGAGCAGAATTCTTGGAAGTCATATTTCCTGGCTTAACATTTAGCTCACAGAGTTGAATTGAATCTTAGGTTTACTGGCTGTGTGATCTTAACACTAGTCCTTGAGCTATACTGCTAACTGGGTTTTTCTCCTCCACAGATTCCTACTCCAGTCCCTGGAAGACTTGGACAACAGTTTAAGAAAACTCGGCTCCTGCTTGTTTGTGGTACGAGGGCAGCCAACAGATGTCTTCCCAAGACTTTTCAAAGTAAGAGGCTAAACTTGTCTTCTGACATAAGATCCCATTTTGGGATTCTCGTTTTTACTCCTTATATCCTTGTACCCTAGTCACTGATGGTCCTCAGGTTGCTCTACAGCCCTGTTTTATTTTAAATCAGCATACACGATGCCTTCATTTAAATAATTGATTCTAATCTTGTTCTACATTTTTGTAACTGTAGTTCTTTTCCTAGAGAGGTTCAATCTTATTGGTTGGTATAACTGTTAAAATATGTTGACTTGCAAAAAAGTAGCCTTTACATGAAATTTGGTTTGTTTTTTTTTGCTAACCAGGAAGATAACTATACACATTTATTTAAGCAATAATGTAGCATAACATATATTTATTCGGATTGTTTTGCTTTTTTTATTGTGTTAAAAATAGTAAATGGCTCATACTTATTTACTATATAATTTTTATTTGGGATTTGTGTCTAGCTCCATTTGGATGGAAATTGAAAATGTACAAAAATGCCATTTTAAAATTTGTTTTTATACAATATAGTTTGATTTAATGTGCTGGATTTTTTTTTCAGTTTATCAAACATGTTATGTATTTAAAACTTATTTATTAAACAAAGGAAGTATTAACCTGCTCTGGCTTCTATGAGTTAGCCTTTCAGAAGTTATTTAGGCAACTAAAGTTGCAGATAGGTAATTAGTGGAATTTATAACAATGCTTAAGCAGGTTAGGTGTCTGACTCCCATTGAAATGAGCCAGAATTAAGTGCCTAACATTCTTAGGTGCTTTGTAAATCCCACTAGGCACCTAACTACTTTTAAAAATCTGGCCTCATGTCCATCATGTGTTTTTAATTAGTAGATCTCCTCCTCTCCTGCTTGTTTTATCTTTGACTGGAAAAAGAAAACAAGCATTCCTGCTTTCTCAACTCTGAATCAGTATCTCAGCTTTGAATGAACTAGTCCAAATGAGAAAATAGTTTCTCTGCACCTGCTAACTGAATTGAGACCAAAAGTCATTAAGGTAAAAGCTTTTCTGCACAACAGAAACCAAAACTACTTATGTGTGGAAAAGTGTAAATAGCAGCTTTTGTTCTATAGTAAAGACCAAAAATAATGTAGATAATGTAATAAATGATATTGTGACATATTTATATGGCCTGAGTGGACTTCAGAAGTTAAAGATGTTCCCCATGATTCTATATATAATTTAAAAAGCAGCATCTTTAATTCATTAAAATTTGAGGACCTTTTGATGCAGCATTTTTTAGTTATGCGATTTTAATAGATTATAATAAATTTAGGTCTTAACATAGGTGGTTGTAATTTCATAGTTTAAACAGACTTTTTTAAAGAAAAATGTATTAATTTTAAATAAAAAATCATTGATTTGTATCCGCCCTGCTTCTCAAAGCTTGCTATAGATGATGAGGATAAGGGAAGAATATGCAGTTCGAGTGAGTCTGAATGAGCTTTGTCAGGGCACAGTAAGCAGTCATAGCTGTCCACTTGGCAAGAGAGGCAGGGGGAATCCAATTACCAGGGTCAGAAGGTTTGTTGCTATTCTTTCTGGAACTGTGTTTTAGCACGTTACAAAAATATCCTCTATACTGCTTTTAGCCTTTCCTGAATCCAGGTTATTTTTATCTAGTAGGCTGCAAATAAATTCTGGCTATTTACAGTCCATGTCCTCTCCTTATTTTAGTTAAGGACTAAATATAATTCCAGGATTATTAAAAATAAAGGAAACCTACTGACTTGTTTCATGGAACTCAGCCAGCTGCTTTACATTTTAAATTTAAAGAGCAGTAGTTGTAATTGACTTGCCCAAAGAGGAGTCAGCCTAAACTTCACTGTAGCCCATGGTTCCTCGTTAGGTTTGGTTGTTAGACACTGTCAGGTATTTTAGGCATAAAGTACTGCATATGAATACAAATGTTCATGAAGCTTTTTAAACTTGAGCTTAAAGAGTTTTGTTGGGATTTAGATCTTTTTCTGTAGAGCTAGTGTCCCAAACAGTGCAGTACTGAGCTGGCATATAATAGAAGGACATATGGTTACATTTGGTTTCTTAGATCGTCTTAGAATTAGAGATTGTCTAGTGGTGTGTTTTGTAAGGGTAATTAGAGCATGGGGGTGAATGCCTGTTTATAAATAGTGCAAATGACAACCGCTGGGGTAGAAAGGAAGATGCAGTGGGTTTAGAAAGAGGGCAGGTGAAGCTTGCAGCGCATGCTCTTGAGCCTTGTCTGCAATAGCAGACTTCATACCTGTAGTTTATTTCAAGCATGCAGCTCCAACAGCAGTAGCAACCAAGGAAGCAGTATAAACAAGGCTCAAGTGTTCATGCCACGTTGTCTAATGCTACTCAGAGCAGGGGTAGATGGCACAGTAGTAATGCAACAGCAGTGTCTATTCTACTGCTGGTAGAGATGCACTTGTGGAGAACTAGGCTACAAAGGATGTTTGCTTCAATGGGAGATGGCATGTGCAGCTTGCTCTGCTGCTTTGTCACTACCACAAGGTGTATTAAGAAAAAAAAATTCCCTCTTTCCTCTTAACCAGTCATTTGGAGTTTAACTTTCTGTACTGAACCAAACTCTATGGTCACTGCCACCTTGTGATAGGTCACAGATAATTAAAAGCCCCCACTGTGCTTGTGTGCTGTAGAGTGTTAACAGTCTGTAGTTTATTTTTGTATGTGTGGATTTGGCTTCAGTCTGTACCATATTCAGAAACCAAAGGTAGTGGTTGATTGCATGTAGTTAAATTGTCTTCTGGAGTTGAATATTTTGGGGAAAATAGTCCTGCCAGGCATTCAAGGCAGCAAAATGGCTTGTGGTGACTTTTTTTTTTATAAAAATACTGTGTAATATGAATCTTAAATGCTTCCTTGCCACTCACTCACATGGAGGATGAAAACTGCATTTGAAACTTCTAACTTACTTTTTGTGTATTTTGAAATTTATCAGACAGTTTCTCGGTTTCTAGTCATTTATGTTCTGTTGCCTTTTACTAGCCCGACGCCATGGTTTTCAGCTTTCCAACACTATAAAGAAATGTCTGAATTTTGAGAGGTTTTTAACTTTTATCATGATAAAATGTGTTCCTTCCTTCTCTATGCATGGATGTTCTTTTAAACCAAACCTGTATTTTGTGTGTGACCCGGTGGCATTGTCCCTTGTTAATCTATCATATAATTAAAACTAATACGACAAATCAAATTCCAGTATGGGGAGAGGACTGGCTTTGAAAGACATCTAAACACTTGGATAGTACGTTTTGTTAATGCTGTCCTTCCTAGTTTGGGGAAAGGCAAATGATAGCCAGGCAATGTGAAGCCGGAGGGGGTGGATATTGACTTTGAAATACTCTGCCCCATTGCATATATAAGACTGGGTTTTATAATGTTATCCCTGAAAACCTGCTTTTGCCTCTATTTTTGATGAGAGGACTGACTTCAGAATTGAGTTTCCAGGGGGAGCGGGAAACATGGGAGACAAGTGGGGAGTTGTTTCCCGCTATGAACTTTCCCAGTACCACCCCCCACCTCAGCATCATTGTGTCTCTGTAATTTATGCAAAATGGCAAAACTTCTGCTGTCGCATTTTGCCTGTGTTACTGGCTGCACTAAACCCTCAGTTCCTGTTCAGGAAAAGGCAAAGCCTCCCGCACAGCTATTCAGAAGAGACTGGGCCTCTGGGGGTAGTGGGGAGAGGGTGTCCCATGCCTTTTCAGTTGGAAAATGTGACCCCATATTAATTGTGTCACTTCCTATTTCTGACTTTTTAAAGCCCCCCCCCCCCCCGCCCATCCCCCCTTGGCTCTCTGGGTGTGCTCAGCAGAGTGTTTGCCGCAGCCCATAGATGTGGTTAGCTCTGTGTTTGACAGTGACTTCAGGAGTGTCACTGTGGAAACCATTAACTCCCTTCTCATAGCACTCATTTGCTGAGAAAACTAGGCCATGGATTTAGAGAGCAAATCATGTTCTGCAAAGGGCTGAAAGAGACAGCGCAGCTGCCCAGCTCTTCTCAGGCCTTTGTGTTTCAGAACCAAGTCCATGTAGTCTACAATGTGTTCTAGAGGGTATTATCAGATATCTTGCCAGGTTTGTAGCTTGGATAAGGCAAAAGCAGTACCGCTATTTGGAGGATGAATGCCCCAAGTCTGGATTCCAGCATCTTCCTGTAGAAAATCACTTCGCAAAGTGTTGCTGGTTGCGTGACAGTCATGCCGACAGAGTGGGGGCCAGGCCAAATTCAAGTGACATTGCTGACTGAGAAGCAACTGGGACAAATTTGAGTGGCATTGCAATCTGGCACACAGCGTCGCAGTGCCACTCAAATTTGAGCCGGCTGCATTTCAATCCTTGGACCACCACTGAAAGTTGCCCCTTCCATTGAAATCTGAAATGGCACCCGTGCTGATCTGTAGCAAAGTCTCCTTCAAATGCTGCCTTCCTTCAGTCCACACCCATTCTTTCAGGCCCCACTTCTGATGCAATATAGTGCTGCAGCTGGCAGAGATCAGCAACTTCAGGCACCAGGAGCTGAGTTGGATGTGAACAGGAGCTGCTGCCTGGCCTAGCACCTGCAAATCCGAAAGCGTGAGAATCTCTAGGAAGGAGGGTAGAGGAGAAGGGACTTGCCCCCAGAGGGGATGTCTGAGGTCTGGCCTGTATTTTTGAAATACAAAGTTGACAGCCATACTAGTGTTCTCCTTAGGGTCATTCCTTATTCTGGTTTCCTCTCTCCCTCACTTCTGGCTTCCAGGGTTGGACAGAAGTTCTCTTGTGTGGTGGCCTTCAAGGGATCTTGGAAAACTTTACTTCAGAACCTACATTTTTGGCTTAAATTTCTTGGTAGTTTCTCTGTATAAAAACATAAGTTATAAGCAGTTTGCATTGAAAATTTCCCCTGCACTTTGTAGCCCTAATATTTCAGTATTGGAGTGGTGTCAGAGAACTGGGAAATGAACTATGCCATTACAGTCTTACTGGCAATGCAGACAAAGGGAGAATATGTATTGCGGGAGGAGGGAGGAATGAGGTTCTTAAAGTTCTGCAATCTTGGAGTTCAGTAACATGGATGAGCGTTAGTATAATGCTAAGATTCTTACCCTGACCTTTCATAGTGGTGATAAAACAGAATACGCCACTGATTCTCTATTCCATGTCTGTTGTTACCACATCTGTCCACAGGGCTCCCTCCATGGTTTCTCTCATCACGTCCTAGCTTCCTGTAAAGCAAAAGATTCCAGGACTTCATTGGCATCACCTTAAGGAACCTTTGTCACTCTCTTCAGTGATCATGCTAGCTGCTGGGAGGTCTGGTATCTGTAATGACAACTTTGTTTTGTGTTCTTCACAGGAATGGGGAGTGACCCGTCTCACCTTTGAGTATGACTCCGAACCATTTGGGAAGGAGAGAGATGCAGCTATCATCAAACTAGCAAAGGAAGCTGGCGTGGAGGTGGTGATAGAAAACTCTCACACACTCTATGACCTGGACAGGTAAGAGGTAGAGGAGAGGCAGTTATACTGCTTAGACAGGGCTGATACTGTGCTGTCTGAGGAGGACTGTAGGAGAGTTCTAGTCTGGGGAAGGTTTCAGTCTCCTGATCCACATAATTTGACAATTATTTAAAGCATGATTTGCATGTGAGCGCAGGTGGGGGGTTGTAGGGATTATATTTCACTGAGTCATTCCTTTTACAAGAGGATCTCAAAGTGCTGATGGTGATGAGAATGTTGGGATAGATATTGCCTCAGTCCCATTGAACTGTTTTCTTCTGTGGTCATTGAGTAGTTCTGGTGTGTCCTGCTCTCTGCAGCCCTGCCTGTGATGCTCCCTTATTGTGCCCTTTCTGACTGAAGAGCCTGAGATAGGTTACCCTTTAGATATGTTTCCGTTAATACTTAGAAATTGAAGGCTTTTCGTTTCTTTGGGCTGGCCTGCACAAACTCGCCAAGCAGGAATTGATTGTAGAAAAATAATCATGTTCAGCATAAATGGTGTAACCCATTTTTAGAACTGACAATCCCCAGTGAACACTAACTACAGTCAGATTGAATTCAAATTGAAAAGATAAGAGCTTAAATGTTGGCTCAGTGTGGCCCAAGTCCTTGTCTCTCAATTGCTCTGTCTGACAGTTCCCTTCTGATTGATGGCAGGTCATTTTCTTCCTCCAGTTGGGTCTCCCTGCTTTCTGTTCCCTGGGATCTAAATCCTTCATAGTCCAGACTTGCTGATGGCCATTGTGAGAGTTTCTCCCTAATTCCAGGCCAGGCAGGTCTGGCCTTAAAATAAATAAATAAAAATCTGTAAAGTGTTCTGTTAGGGAGCATTATGATCTTGTTTGACCCCCTATAATAGCACAGGCCATAAATTTTAACCTGGCAGCTCCTGCATCAAACAAATAACAAGTGGCTGAGCTAGAATATTCCACTGAATGCATCCGATGAAGTGAGCTGTAGCTCACGAAAGCTTATGCTCAAATAAATTGGTTAGTCTCTAAGGTGCCACAAGTACTCCTTTTCTTTTTGCGGATACAGACTAACACGGCTGCGACTCTGAAACCTGAGCTAGAATAGATGTGTGTTTTTTTTTTTTTTTAAGACATAATCTTGATTTGAGGACACCAAGTGATGGAGAATTTCACATCCCTTGGCAACATATTATAATCCTCAATGTCAAAATTGCATTTTATTCCAATTTGAATTTTTCTGACTTGAGCCTTCAGCCTTCGGAGTTTAAGCTTGCCTGCTTGATTAAAGCCTTCCAGTATCAGATATCTTCTTCCTATGTAGGTACTTACAGTTTGATCAAGGCATCTCTTAACCTTTGATAGTCTTATATAATGGTTGCCCTGGTGCTGTGTGGAGGAATGGAATAATCTGTCCTTTGTACACTGTCTGTACATTGCAGTTACTTTCCAGTTTCCTCTCTGAACCTGAAGAAACCCAGTGAGGGTCCCATTGTACTAGGCACTGTACATATAAATAATGCACAGTCCATACCTTAGAGAGCTCATCCAGTATTAGTATCACAGTAGTTGAATAAATTGACATGGGGAGACTGAACAGTAGACAGCTTCATTTGCTCAAGCTAGCTATCACAGTTGTCCAAGCAGTCACAGATGGCTTGCCAACCTATCCAAACCTGTGTTGCCAGTTGAGCAGCATGATCCTCAAGCGTTGGCTGAGGACATCCTCACAAACAGCAAATGCGTGAACATGTCCTTTTCCATCATACACAAGAAGGGTTCCTGTGTGCAAGCCAGCCAGTGGAATGATGCCACTGAAGAAGGTGAACCCAGCAAAATGGCTTTTGTGGGTGATTGACTCAGAAGCAAAGTCTGTGGGGCTATAGTACTCAAATCTGCTGCTGTAAAAAGAGATCTGGGAAAGCCCTTGCATGGGCTACGACAAACTGCCTATGATAACCTATTCACCAAACTGTCATAAATGTGCTTCTTCAGGCCTGTTTTGCCCTCCTCCCTGAGGCAAAGTAGCACTGTGGACAAGGGACAGTGCCAGACACTAATAGCCTCTGGAGGCCCCAACCATTGTGCTAGGTGCTGTAAAAATGTATACAAGATGACATCCATGCCCCATCTATTAGGAAGGCTTCTGTTCCTAAGCCTGCCCCAGTAACTTGCTTGGTTGAGAGAAGAGAAGGCACAGAAGGTTTTCATCCTTGTTTAAATTCTAGTGAAAGGAGGGCTCATCACAAAAGCCACAGTTTGGTCCAAATTGCAGTTTCTGGTCAAGGCAGACCCTGTGACTAGAGGATTGCTACTGTCATGATTAAAGGGCGTTGCCAGAGCTGTGGGTGGGAATCCTAGGACTGGATAGTAATGGGGACTGCAGACTGAATGCATCAACACATATATGAAAGAGGACTGGGTAGTGTGATAAGGCATGGCTGAGGTACCTCTGTAGAGCAGGAGTTGGCGAAGAGGGGAAACTTGCACAGCACTATCAGATTAGTACTCCTGAGAGTGACAGACTGTACTCTGGCACAAACCTGGTGAAGGAGCAGTTGCTGTACTTGCAATTGGGAGCATGAGGCCTTGACATCAGTGATGTAGATGTACTGGGAAGCTTCTTACAACGTATTGGAGGGACAGATGTGAAGGTTTCAGGTTTCTTTTTCTCCTGCCTCTTTCCAGTGTGGAGTTCCAGGGGGCAAGCGGCATAGTGCAAAAAATGGGGAAGACTGTAGGGGATGAGGGTGTATTCATAAGGGTGGAAGTTTCTGAATTACTTTTTGAAGAGTGCAGGGAAGCAAACAGCTTCCTTCAAGCTGCACAGAGCTTGTTTGGGTGACTTTGCTATATACCAGCAAAAGCTTCCCCCTTTTCAGTGTTTCCTATCCTGTGTCTTACATTTCTTTATCTACATGAAGGAATGTGGCGGGAGTCTCTGTTGAAAATCTTTCTTTAACATGACCATGCTCTGTCTTTAAAAGCTCCCTCTCCCTCCCAGTATGCACGAGAGGTCCTGGCATTTATGACCTAGATCTGAGCAGCAGCAGCTATGATAGATTTGTTAGAGAGCAGCCTCCTTCCTTCTGGCTGTTGTATAGAGCTGGGAAGACCTGTCACACAGTATCACATGTGACCAGCTGCTCTGTGAAGGCCCCAGGCGAGCATGGAGCTCCTCCCCTCTACACGTGCAGCTGACGGGGCGGAGGGGGAGGAAGGGAGGCACATGGCATCTCCTGAAACACTAGGCTCCAAGCTCAGTCCTTGCATAAGTTGTTGACTGTCGGGATGGGGAGGGGTGGAGCTTCTGCAAGTGCTCTTGTAGGAGTGCTGGCTCGGCTGTTTCAGCTTTACGTAAACCTGGCACTGTGAGCTCTCCCTGTTTTCCTGTTAACTCTTCTGCTGCTGGCAGTGTGCTGGGGACAGTGCTGAGGAAAAATGCCCCTGTTTCTACTCATGGAGACTCTGCCAAGTGGTCTTCTCCAAATTCTTTTTAGCTCTGGGGAGGGAGACAGCTGTTCTGGGAAGCATCACATTTTATTCCCCAGTAGAGACTTGGGCAGGCTGTGGGCACTTAGGAAGGTAGAAGGGACCTGTGGCTACCTTGCAGCCTGTACTCTTGGTTTGAGCTGAAATGGGTTAGAACACTAAAACGTAAATGAGATACTGAGTATGTAACAATTGCTTGTGATCAAATGGGGTGGGGGAGGGATGGGGATTTTTCTACTCCCAGGAAAGGAGAGGAGTGAGGCACACTGGGCTTTCTTTCCTCTGAGGGGGTAGAGGAGGGGAGAGTGACAGATGGACTGAGGTTTGTTTTTTTTGTTTTTTAGTGTGGAGGAAACAGGAACAAGCACAGGCTGGGATTTCTCTAGTGCAGGGTGGGGGCTGGATGCAGGCTGGGATTTCTCAAAGATGGGTGAGGAGCACATGAAATAATGGAAGCTTGGATTTTGCTGATCTAGAGAGTGAGGGGTGGGACAAATAAACTAGTATTTTTCATCTGGGGGAGCAATAGAAAAGAGGGTTACTGTTGTAGGTTGGTTTTCTCACTTTGGGTGGGGGCACAGATTGTGGCAGGCTTGGGTTTTTCTGGGAGCAGGCCATGACGTGGGGACTGGTGTAGGCTGAGATGTCTTTTCCTGGAAATGGGGTTAGCCTGGAGTTTCTTTAATACCTCGCTGAGGGGACAGATCCAAATGGAGGAGGGTGAATCTGTCTGGGATTTCTCTATCCAGAGAAAAGAATGTCCCTGAGTCCAAGGGGGCTAGTGCTTGAGTGGTCTTCCCCACCTCTCCCATGAGAATAAAGCTGTTTTCCAACTCTTGTCTCCTGGGTCTGTGTGTCTAGAATAATCGAGCTGAATGGCCACAAACCACCTCTGACATACAAGCGTTTCCAGACCATCATTAGCCGCATGGAGCTTCCCAAGAAGCCAGTGAACAGCATAACAAGCCAGCAGATGGAGAAGTGCAAGTCAGAGATCCAGGAGAATCATGATGACACGTATGGAGTCCCATCTCTGGAGGAGCTGGGTATGTGTCTAGGGCTGAGGGGGCTTAACTGCCAACCAAACACACTCTATTAGAATGTTTCTGCTGGCAGGAATACTTCCAAAATGGTTTCACTGTTTTCATCTGATCTGGGCAGGCTACAGCCTTGGGAGCAGCACACTCAGTGAGTCATGGAATTTGGGAAAATGAGCCACTGATTGTCCATCTGTCTGTGTTATGCTTGATTCTAAGTGCAAACTCCCCTCCTTCCTTCCCACATCTTTGTTGATACCTCTCAGGTGTGAGCTGCAATCCTTTGCCTGCTTTTTCAGCCCTGGGGCCCTCACAGTGCTGCTCAGTCCTGACCCACTGCATCCTCTGCTATTCTGGTCCCTGACGGGCTGCTTGTGACAGATCCGGGAGTGTTAATCATGCTAAGCTGAGACTATTACACTTGCTTCTCTGTGACTAAAAAGGATTAATTTGGAGACTCGCAGAGACAAAAGTTTTTGTTGAAACTGCTACCATCCACCCTTAGGTACCCATTGGTGTTGAGGGAATCGGTGTTTGCTTCCAAGCTGTGTAAGTGCTTGGATTTGATTTGGAGGAGGGAAATTGATGGTAGAGAGGGGAGGGAGAGAATTTGTATGAATAGTTCCTGTCAGACCGTCTGGAGTAGTTCACAAGCATGCGTGCCAACCTCAGGACAGACTTTCAAATAGCAGGGTACTCACTCAAATAGGTTGAGAGTTCTGTACTTAAATTTCACCAGCCAAGAAACAAGTGTGATCTCCTCAAGCATTATAGCAGCTTAACCATGAAGTCAGACAGTCCTCTTAGGTACTGTCTATCCTGCCACCCAGGCAAACTTGCCTTTGTCATAGATGATCCTTTACGCCAAAAATCACAACAGTATTCAAGTTACTCCCAGGCCTAAAGGTCCAGTCGCTTTTCTCAGGTCAGTTACATCTTAGATCTCACACCAATGACAACACTTGTAGCCAATCCTATAATTTATTAACTAAGAAAAAGGAATGGGTTATTTACACAGTTAAAGTAGGTAAACCTATACACACATGAGTTCCAGCAGTGAGACTGAGGCTCAGGAGTCGCAAGTGGCTCTTTGCAACACATGGTATTAAAACGCTGATTTAATTAACAACCAATCAGGGTGCTTTTATTGTGTTAATCAATTGTAATTGACAAAATAATACTTGGTCAGTCATTTTGCCGTGAGAATTTTTAATATATAGTAAATAATGAATTCACATTACTGTGGCTCTTCTGCATAATGTTAATCTCAAATTTGGCTCCTGAACCACTGACGTCAGAGTATCACTGAGTTAGTCTTTGGGTATGTCTACACTACGAAATTAAGTCGAATTTATAGAAGTCGGTTTTGTAGAAAGCGTTTTTATACAGTCGATTGTGTGTGTCCCCACACAAATGCTCTAAGTGCATGTAGTCGGCAGAGTGTGTCCACAGTACCGAGGCAACCATCAACTTCAGGAGCATTGCACTGTGGGTAGCTATCCCATGGTTCCCACAGTCTCCGCCGCCCGTTTGAATTCTGGGTAGAAATCCCAGTGCCTGATGGGGCTAAAACATTGTCGCAGGTGGTTCTGGGTACATATCGTCAGGCCCCCCTTCCCTCCCTCCTTCCGTGAAAGCGAGGGCAGACAATCATTTTACGCCTTTTTTCTTGAGTTACCTGTGCAGATGCCATACCACGGCAAGCATGGAGCCCGCTCAGCTAACCGTCACCGTATGTCTCCTGGGTGCTGGCAGACGCAGTACTGCATTGCTACACAGCAGCAGTTTATTGCCTTTTGGCAGCAGACAGTGCAGTATGACTGGTAGCCGTCATCGACGTAGTCCTGGGTGCTCTTTTAACCGACCTCGATGAGGTCAGGGGCACCTGGGCAAACATGGGAGTGACTCAGCCAGGTCATTTCCCTTTTAAGTTTCGTCTCATGGCGATTGAGTTCTACCGGCAGTGCACTATCTTTTAATCAGCAGCCAGCAGAAGATGATGGCCAGGAGTCATACTGCACCATCTTCTGCCGAGCACCCAGGAGATGACGATGGCTAGCAGTCGTACTGCACAGTCTGCTGCCAGCAAGATGTATAAAGATAGATGAAGTGGCTCAAAACAAGAAATAGACCAGATTTGTTTTGTATTCATTTTCTCCTCCCTCCCTCTGTGAAATCAACGGCCTGCTAAACCCAGTTTTGAGTTCTATCCTTGAGGGGTCCATTCTGTTTCTCGCAAAGCCACTCACTTTGTTGATTTTAATTCCCTGTAAGCCATCCCTGTAAGCCATGTCGTCAGTCGCCCCTTCCTCCGTCAAGGCAACGGCAGACAATTGTTCCGCACCTTTTTTCTGTACAGACGCCATACCACGGCAAGCATGGAGCCCGCTCAGATCACTTTGGCAATTAGGAGCACATTAAACACCACATGCATTATCCAGCAGTATATGTAGCACCAGAGCCTGGCAAAGCGAAACCGGGCGAGTAGGCGACGTCAGCGCGGTGACGAGAGTGATGAGGACATGGACACAGACTTCTCTCAAAGCACAGGCCCTGGCAATGTGGGTATCATGGTGCTAATGGGGCAGGTTCATGCGGTGGAACGCTGATTCTGTGCCCAGGAAACGAGCACAGACTGGTGGGACCGCATAGTGTTGCAGGTCTGAGACGATTCCCAGCGACTGCGAAACTTTTGCATGCTTAAGGGTACTTTCATGGAACTTTGTGACTTGCTTTCCCCTGCCCTGAGGCGCAAGAATACCAAGATGAGAGCAGCCCTCACAGTTGAGAAGCGAGTGGCAATAGCCCTGTGCAAGCTTGCAATGCCAGACAGCTACCGGTCAGTCAGGAATCAATTTGGAGTGGGCAAATCTGCTGTGGGGCTGCTGTGATGCAAGTAGCCAACGCAATCAAAGATCTGCTGATATCAAGGGTAGTGACCCTGGGAAATGTGCAGGTCATAGTGGATGGCTTTGCTGCAATGGGATTCCCTAACTGTGATGGGGCCATAGACAGAACCCATGTCCTTATTTTGGCACCGGAGCACCAAGCCGGCGAGTACATAAACCGCAAGGGGTACTTTTCAATGGTGCTGCAAGCACTGGTGGATCACAAGGGACGTTTCACCAACATCAACGTGGGATGGCCAGGAAAGGTACATGACGCTCGCATTTTCAGGAACTCTGGTCTGTTTCAAAAGCTGCAGGAAGGGACTTTCTTCCCAGACCAGAAAATAGCTGTTGGGGATGTTGAAATGCCTATAGTTATCATTGGGGACCCAGCCTACCCCTTAATGCCATGGCTCATGAAGCCATACACAGGCAGCCTGGACAGTAGTCAGGAGCTGTTCAACTACAGGCTGAGCAAGTGCAGAATGGTGGTAGAATGTGCATTTGGACATTTAAAAGCGCGCTGGCGCAGTTTACTGACTCAGACCTCAGCGAAACCAGTATTCCCACTGTTATTACTGCTTGCTGTGCGCTCCACAGTATCTGTGAGAGTGAGGGGGAGACGTTTATGGCGGGGTGGGAGGTTGAGGCAAATCGCCTGGCTGCTGGTTACGCACAGCCAGACACCAGGGCGGTTAGAAGAGCACAGGAAGGCGCGGTGTGCATCAGAGAAGCTTTGAAAACCAGTTTCATGACTGGCCAGGCTACAGTGTGAACGTTCTGTTTGTTTCTCCTTGATGAAACCCCACCGCCCCTTGGTTCACTCTACTTCCATGTAAGCTAACCACCCTCCCCTCCTCCCTTCGATCACCGCTTGCAGAGGCAATAAAGTCATTGTTGCTTCACATTCATGCATTCTTTATTAATTCATCACACAAATAGGGGGATAACTACCAAGGTAGCCCAGGAGGGGTGGTGGAGGAGAGAAGCACCAGGAGGGGTGGAGGAGGAGGGAAGGACAAGGCCACACAGCACTTTAAAAGTTTAAAACTTTAAAACTTATTGAGTGCCAGCCTTCTGTTGCTTGGACAATCCTCTGGGGTGCAGTGGCTGGGTGGCCGGAGGCCCCCCCCACCGCGTTCTTGAGCGTCTGGGTGAGGAGGCTATGGAACTTGGGGAGGAGGGCGGTTGGTTACACAGGGGCTGTAGCGGCGGTCTGTGCTCCAGCTGCCTTTCCTGCAGCTCAACCATACGCTGGAGCGTATTAGTTTGATCCTCCAGCAGCCTCAGCATTGAATCCTGCCTCCTCTCATCATGCTGCCACCATCTTTCAGCTTCAGCCCTCTCTTCAGCCCGCCACCTCTCCTCCTGGTCATTTTGTGCTTTCCTGCACTCTGACATTGTCTGCTTCCACGCATTCGTGTCTGCTCTGTCAGTGTGGGAGGACAGCATGAGCTCAAAGAACATTTCAGCGCGAGTGCGTTTTTTCCACCTTCTCATCTTCGCTAGCCTCTGGGAAGGAGAAGATCCTGTGATCCTTGAAACACATGCAGCTGGTGGAGGGGAAAAAAAGGGACAGTGTTATTTAAAAAGACACATTTTATAGAACAATGGGTACACTCTTTCACAGTAAACCTTGCTGTTAACATTACATACATAGCACATGTGCTTTTGTTCCAAGGTCACATTTTGCCTCCCCCCAGCGCGTGGCTAGCCCCTCTGCCCTTCCCCCTCCCCGTGGCTAACAGCGGGGAACATTTCTGTTCAGCCACAGGCAAACAGCCGCGCAGGAACGGACACCTCTGAATGTTCCCTTAAGAAAAGCACCCTATTTCAACCAGGTGACCATGAATGATATCACTCTCCTGAGGATAACACAGAGAGATAAAGAACAGATGTTGTTTGAACGCCAGCAAACATACACTGCAGTGCTTTGTTCTCCAATGATTCCCGAGTATGTGCTACTGGCCTGGAGTGGTAAAGTGTCCTACCATGATGGATGGAATAAGGCTGCCCTCCCCAGAAACCTTTTGCAAAGGCTTTGGGAGTACATCCAGGAGAGCCGCGAATGCCAGGGCAAATTAATCATTAAACATGCTTGCTTTTAAACCATGTATAGTATTTTAAAAGGTACACTCACCAGAGGTCCCTTCTCCACCCAGTGGGTCCAGGAGGCAGCCTTGGGTGGGTTCGGGGGGTACTGGCTCCAGGTCCAGGGTGAGAAACAGTTCCTGGCTGTCGGGAAAACTGGTTTCTCCGCTTGCTTTCTGTGAGCTGTCTACAAACCTCATCATCTTCCTCGTCCCCAAAAGCTGCTTCTTTGTTGCCTCCATCTCCATTGAAGGAGTCAAACAACACGGCTGGGGTAGTGGTAGCTGAACCCCCTAAAATGGCATGCAGCTCTTCATCATAGAAGCAGCATGTTTTGGGCTCTGACCCGGAGCGGCCGTTCGCCTCTCTGGTTTTCTCGTAGGCTTGCCTCAGCTCCTTAAGTTTCATGCGGCGTTGCTTCGGGTTCCTGTTATGGCCTCTGTCCTTCATGCCCTGGGAGATTTTGACAAATCTTGTGGCATTTCGAAAACTGGAATGTAGTTCTGATAGCACGGATTCCTCTCCCCATACAGCGATCAGATCCCGTACCTCCCGTTCGGTCCATGCTGGAGCTATTTTGCGATTCTGGGATTCCATCATGATCACCTCTGCTGATGAGCTCTGCATGGTCACCTGCAGGTTGCCACGCTGGCCAAACAAGAAATTGAAATTCAAAAGTTCGTGGGCCTTTTCCTGTCTACCTGGCCAGTGCAGCTGAGTTGAGAGTGCTGTCCAGAGCGGTCACAATGGAGCACTGTGGGATAGCTCCCGGAGGCCAATACTGTCTAATTGTGTCCACAGTACCCCAAATTCAACCCAGCAAGGCCGATTTCAGCGCTAATCCCCTTGTCGGGGGTGGAGTAATGAAATCGATTTTAAGAGCCCTTTAAGTCGAAAAAAAGGGCTTTGTTGGATGGACAGGTGCAGGGTTAAATTGATTTAATGCTGCTAAATTCAACCAATTTAGAGCGGGGCTTAGATTCCAAAAGGTGATAGAAAATGTTATGATATGCAAGCTTTTATGTCCTCTAAAGCTAACCCAAGCCTAGCAGCTTAGGGATCCCTTGCTTATGCTTAGAAATATTTCCCTCTCCAAATTCCAAGCAGCATAATGATCCAGTTCCTTCTGGTCAGGGATTTGTATTCTCTTCCCTTAGAGCCCAAACTGATGGGACTGTTTGTGCCACTCCTCTTCGTCGTTTGGGGTGGTGGTGGGAAGAAAGTCTTTTGTCCTTTGTTTCAAATGGTTCATTTGGTTTCAATGCAGGCCCAGCACTTTACATTAATTTAATACTTCTTTCCTGTTTCTTGTGTTACACAGCAAGAGGTTTACAATGAAAACACTCAATATAACTTTATACTGAGAGGTACAGATGTTGTAAGTCAGATCAGTACATGCAGCATCCTATAAACATTTCATCAAGTCTAACCACTAAACGCATTCGTATAAAGTTAACATCTATTTTAACAATGCTAACGCTCAGATAAGCCAGGCTGGTTTCTAGCTATGAATTTGTTGGTGCTCAGTGAGGCCTAGTGGCCTTGGCATGAGCTGCCACCTGTTCTGCCAGCTTCACAGTTCCATGCTTGTCAGCTTCAGTCTCATCAGCTGCTGATGGCTATACTCAAAAAAGAATGCCCAAGGCAGAGGGTGATGCACAAATCCCCACCCCAGATCAAGGATCTGAACCTAAACGTAAGCAAAGGGCAAGGTTATTGATTACATTTGGAGTATTTGTTCATATGTAGATAACAGTGCAGCTGTCAGCCTTCCAGTAGTATCTGGGTACTGTGGGACACTGCCTCCGTAGGCTGGGAAGGGGAGAGCTGTGTGAAAAGTTCGTAGGACTCGGCAGAAGCCGTTATGTATGAAAATAATGGGGGATTTGGCTCTTGAGGATAGTCACATTCTTCATTTTGATCTGAATCTGAACTCCCCAATGGTTTTGTAAACAGGGAGCAGCATAGGAAAACTGCATTGCTGCTGCCCATACTGTACTTGTTCTGGGGATTAATATGACGTAGGTGCTCGGTGCTGTTTAGTCCTGTATCTTCAGTAGTACTAGATTGAGAAACTAAGAGTCTCCCTTGATTTGCTGGCTATGTGATGGGATACTTCTGGGTTGGCTGGAAGATATTTCCTAGATTAGCAAATCTGATAGGGCAGAGGTGCCTGTTGTAATAATTGGGCCTCCAGATTTACCCTAATTGTGAGCGCAACTGTAAAAAGTGTGAGTGTGCGTTCATAAGATGTCACGCTAACATATAACAACACATGGTGGTCGGAAAAGGTGCAAAAGCGAGACAGACTAAATTAGTCCAAACAAAAAGGCCTACTGATACAACTCAAGAACTGTGCTAAGATCATGCTTGGTACACAAGAAAAGTGTGGAACCAGAAAACTAATAATCCAAAATTGGTATATTGGCTATTGGACCTAACTGGTGGACTAAACAATGAGGGGGTAGGCTGTTCCACTCATCACTCCTTTTTAGGTTCCTAAAGAATGAGACTTTGGGAAGGAAAATTGGCTACTGGAGCGTGTTTCATCATCATGGCTGCTACTCCCACCTGGGCATCGTGATCCTGAGAGATGTCCTGATGAGGGAGGGACTGAGATGACACAGCCACTTCCTCCAGCTGAATCCCAAACACCAGCCGGGATGTGAGACTTTGTCTCCACCACACTCCCCCATCTGTCCTTTTCCTTTCCTACCTTTTCTTCTTTTTCTTATCACTCTCCTTCATCCTTCTCTCTTACAAGAGTCTGGCTTAGCCAGCGAAGACTGTATTTTGTAATGCTGCTGTAAGCCTGTGACCAGAAAGAGCCAATTAAATGCAATGTCTTAAACAGCCTAATGCTGGTACAACTTTGCCAGGTCTTGGAGTGGCTGATAAGACCGGGTGCCGTGTCTGTATTTTTATCGGCAGTGAAGGTGCAAGAGTCAACATAAGATATAGAAGCTGCATTTTCTATCCTTGCTGTTCTTTTCTCTCTTGTTTTGTGTAAGTTTGTGTTTAGTCTTCTAGAAAACAGGATCTGACTTTAACAGCAGCAGCTTTGGTCCATCTCCCCAAAAGGACAGTTATTACCATCTTTAGTACAATCTAAAACACTGTCAAACAAGGAGAGTTTTTAGAAGGAAAATCCCCCAGCTCAAGTGAACAAGGGATGTTAAAATGAAAACCTTACTCAATACTTACTTTTTCAAATGCTTTAACTGTTTTTTCCTTTTTTCTCTTGTATCTTTAATAAAAGGTTAGAGGGATTTCTAATAGTGTGTTTGCCATGGTGCTAAGCAGGGTGTGGTTTCTGTACAACAAATCCCTAAACTTGTTTAAAATTCTTTAATGTTGGAGAGTGACTGGGTTATGAAATCATAGAAATGTAGGGCTGGAAGGGACTTTGAGAAGTCAAGTCCAGCCCTCTGTGCTGTGGCAGGACCAAGTAAAGCTAGACTATCCCTGACAGGTGTTTGTCCAACCTGTTCTTAAAAACATCCAGTGATAAGGATTCCCCAGCCCCCCTTGGAAGCCTAGTCCAGAGCTTAATTACCCTTATAGTTAGAAAGTTTTTCCTGATATGTAACCTAAATCTCCCTTGCTGCAGATGAAGCCCATTACTACTTGTACTACCTTCAGTGGACATGGAGAATAATTGATCACAGTCCTCTTTTATAACAGCCCTTAACATATATGAAGACTGTTTTCAGTCTCCTTTTCTCAAGGCTAAAAGTGCCCAGTTTCTTAACCTTTCCTCATAGGTCAGGTTTTCTATATCTCTGATCATTTTTCATCGTTCTCTTCTAGAGTCTTTCCAGTTTGTGCACATCTTTCCTAAAGTATGGCACCCAGAATTGAACACAGTACTGCAGCTGAGGCCTAACCAGTGCCCAATAGAGCAGGAAAGTTACTTCCAATGTCTTACATATAGCACTCCTGTTACTACACCTCACAATGATATTAGCCTTTTTCATGGCAGCATCACATTGACTCATATTCAGTTTGTGATCCACTATAATCCCACGATCCTTTCAGCAGTGCCACCACCTAGCCAATTATTTTCCAGTTTGTGCATTTGATTTTTTCCTGCCTAAGTGAAGTACTTTGCACTTGTCTTTATTGAATGTCATTTTGTTGATTTCAGGCCAATTTGCAAAAAAAAGGGTTGCTGTGAATTCTCCTCCTGTCTTCCAAAGTGCTTGCAAGCCTTCCCAGCTTGGTGGTGTCTACAAATTTTATAAGCATACTCTCCACTCCATTATCCGAGTCATTAATGAAAACATTGAATAATGACGGACTGCTGCGGGATCCCACTAGATATGCTCTCGCAGTTTGACAGTGAACCACTGATAACTGCTCTTCGAGTATGGTCTTTCAACCAGCTGTGAACCCACCTTATAGTAATTTCATCTAGACCATATTTCCTTACTTCGTTTATGACAATATCTTATGGGACTGTCAAAAGTCTTACAAAAATAAAGATACATCAGATCTGCTGCTTCCGTGCTATCCACTAAGCAAGTAACCCTGTCTAAGAAGGAAATTAGGTTGGTTTGGCATGATTTGTTCTTGACAACTTCATGCTACCTATTCCTTATAATGGTAGTATCTTCTAGGTGCTTACAAATTGATTGTTTAATAATTTGTTCCAGTATCTTTCCACGTAACAAAGTTCGGCCGACTGATCTGTAATTCCTCAAGTCCTCTTTGTTCCTCTTTTTAAAGACAGGTAACTGTCTGCCCTTCTCCAGTCTTCGGGGACCTCACCCGTCCTGCAGGAGTTCTGAAAGATAATTGCTAATGGTTCTGAGATTGCTTCAGCTAGTTCCTTAAGTACCAAGATGAATTTCATCAGGTCCTGCCAACTTGAATGCATCTAACTTATCTCAATATTCTTTAACCTGTTCTTCGCTATTCTGGCTTACGTTTCTTTCCCCTTGTTGTTAATATTAATTGTGTTGAGTTATATGTTCACCATTAATCTTTTTAGTGAAGACTAAAGCAAAATAGGCATTAAACTGTTCAGCTTTCTTGATGTTAGCAATTGTTTGCTCTCCTTCCCTGCTAAGTAGAGGACCTGCGCTTGGTCTGTCTCTTGCTCTTTACTGTATTTAAAGAACTTCATCTTGTTGCATTTTATGATCCTTGCTAGATTTAACTCATTTTATGCCTTAGCTTTTGTAATTATGATTATGTCAACACCTTCAACTGTTTGGACCCATATAATCCGTCTGAATTAATACAGCATGCCCCCTGCTGGCTGTTTGGTTTATCATTGATACTGAGCCTGATGGAGGATGCAGTGGATCAGTGGTCTCCAAACTGGGGTGCGCGCATGTTAGCCGATGGCCAAGGATGTTTGGTGAGGTGCCAGCTATGCCCGTTTTATACCATCCGTGACTTTAACCACTAGGACGCACTGTCCCTTCGCGGCGGGCAGCCCGGGCTAGGCTGACGGATGCCCCAAGGTCCTAAACACCCGTGACTTTAACTGCTAGAGCTCAGAGCTCCTTCGCAGCGGGCAGTCAGGATTGACTGACAGGCGCCCCAAGAGTTTGCCCCGTGGAGGCGGCACAACTCAACGCTAGGCTCTTAGTACTCTCACCTAATGGCCAGGCTTTATAGCCAAAACGGCTGAGGTTCTTTAATTGTGTTGGCTGCTTTACAGTAAACCAGAGAAACAAGTCAGGCTTATGCACAAATGGTTACCAAAATTTATTAAACTAGATTCTAATCATGTGGTTACAAAATTGCTAGTGCCTACTTATTTAAATGTAGAGATGTTACACACACAAACAAGTTACAAAACTGAAGCCACAATCCCAAAGAAAGCAAACAAAGTATAGAGCTCTATTTCAAAATATGTGTACACTAAAGATAGGAGATCAGGTGTGGGTGCTTCTTACCCTCCTTGCATCTCTCGATTCCAGCGGTGCCAAGCCAGGATCGGTCACTCAGTTCCGCGGAAAGACGAATAAGGGACAAGGCTTAGGGACCCTCTTAGCTGCAGAAGCCTGGGGAGGCTGTCACTTATCTGACCAGCAGATAGATAGTGAAAAGCACTCAAAAATCATGGTGCTGTAGGTCCCATACTTATACCTCTGTACTCCTTTATTCTCTTTCTCCTTTCTTATGCCAAATTGGGGCTGGTCTGTCTGGGCGACGCCAGCTCTCGCAAGAGTAGTTTACACTTGCAAGGGAGAGAAACAATAAGTTTCGACTACTGGACATTCCTTTTATTAGGGTAAATATTTTCCCACCTAGGATGTTGGGGTGTGTGCATCACGCTATTCAGTAGGGGCTAAGAGCCATGTCTGTCACAGCTTCTCTGTCTGCTGTGAGCCTAATCGTTGTATATGTTCCCAGAGGCACATTGTAGCAGCACACCTGTGCTTCTCACAGCTTCAAAGGCTGTGCTGGAATTTATGTTAAGTGCCCTGTTGTTTTGGCTCCCTTGTGTTCCCAGCAATGCTGGTCTGAGAGGCGGGGGGGGGGGGGGGGGGCTGGCTGGCTGTCTGGCTACAGCGCACCCCCGCAAAGGGTGTGCAGGAGCACCGTTGGATGGCACTCCGCCGGTTTTTTCTTCAGCAGTAGCGCTGCACGTCCACGGCTGGTGTTCCCCTCCGGCGGCGCGTCTGTGACAGGTCTTCCGGTCTTTACCCTGGCATGCGTGAGCCAAAAAGTTTGGAGACCACTGCAGTAGATGACCACCGTACATTGTTAGGGTTTGTGTATGAATGATGGTGGGGTGCCCCGAGAATGCTGACTGAGGAACTTAATTTGGGGACAGGCTTCTGTACTGAGGTGTCAGAGCAGTCATGCTTGCTTTGCTGTAGAAGGATCAGAGCAGCAACAATAAACCAAATGTTCAGAGAACTCAGGAGCTGTCTTTTTCAAGTCTGATACTGTTGCTGCTGGAGCCCTGCTGGGTTCTTTGCACAGTGTTGGCTTCCAGCCTTACCACCCTGTTTGTTCCTCTCAGGTTTCCCCACGGATGGTCTTGCCCCAGCAGTTTGGAAAGGAGGGGAGACAGAGGCCTTGGCCCGGCTGGATAAGCATTTGGAAAGAAAGGTAACCAACCCACTTTCACTCAGAAAATGGTACTTTCTGCATGCTGAGGCCTCTGGCTAAGAAATATTAATGCTGGTTGTCACCCTTGTTTCTGCTGCTTGAAGCAGCAGACGCAGCTTTGTGTTGATGGGAATGCCTCTGTAGGACCCAGGCTGTGTGGGGCATAGGGAATGTGCCCTCCCCACTTCTAGGCTTCAGAGGACCCAAACCGTAGTGGAAGTTCACTGATGTATGTGCATTTAGGGGTGGAATTCACTCACTAAGCAATGCTGGTGTTGCCGTGCCCTTGGAGTATGAAGGGTGTTGAGCCCCATTCTCTCTGGGGTAGCAAAGATGAAGAGAGCCTTCCACTAAGGTACAGTGCTGGCTGCAGACTGCCTTCCACCTCCTTTTTAATCTTCACTTGGAGACATTTGTGCAGGTGCACTAATAGGACAAGTGCAAACAGCCGGGCTTTTCCCAGGCAGGGCATGTGAGGACTGTTAATACAACATATGCCACGTTATACCTTGAGCCACTCATTGTAATATCTAGACACTTTTTGTTGACCCGGTTCTCTTTATTGCTTCACACAATGTAAATAAATTGAAACAATAGGAACAGGAGTATTAGGTGTTACTAGTAACAATACAAGACAAAATTACTCAGACAGAGATGACTGAGTTCTCTTTAATGCTAGCCTTTCTTGGTGGTGATTGTGCACTTCACAACTTTCCCCCAATGCAGCATGGCAGGATGCAAGTAAAACTTCAGCGTAATACGCAGGTAGTGCTGAAGCTCAGCTTTATGTAATTGCAGGCTGCCATGTTCAATGATAGTCTTTCCTCCTGGAGTCACCTGCTGCATATGTCAGGGCGACAGTTAAGATCTCTCTTCATGCAGCTCAGAGTTGGATGTACCTGAAGTACTAGGATGTACCTTTGGGAGGTCCTAGGCCCAGACCTACGCTGCAGACAAGAGCTAATAGCTCCCTCCCAGATCAGCATGACTAGATCAAATTCCCTTTGAATGGGAAGTGATTTGTGGGCCTCTCACTGCTGTGGGAGTGCTGGAATGATCAGCTTGAAACATCGCCAATAAATGGATGAAGCCAGTTCAGTAGGGATACTGTCAGAGAAATGGAAGACTTGTGGCACCTTCAAGACTAACAAATTTATTTGAGCATAAGCTTTCGTGAGCTACAGCTCACTTCATCAGATACATTCAGTGGAAAATACAGTGAGGAGATTTATATACACAGAACATGAAACAGTGGGTGTTACCATACACATTGTAACGAGAGTGATCAGGTAAGGTGAGCTATTACCAGCCCCGGGGGGGGGGAACCTTTTGTAGTGATAATCTCCCTGAGGGTTACCAAAAGAAACTACAGCATTTGCTCAAGAAACTCCCTGAAAAAGCACAAGAACAAATCCGCACAGACACACCCCTGGAACCCCGACCAGGGGTATTCTATCTGCTAACCAAGATCCATAAACCTAGAAATCCTGGGCGCCCCATCATCTCAGGCATTGGCACCCTGACAGCAGGATTGTCTGGCTATGTAGACTCCCTCCTCAGGCCCTACGCTACCAGCACTCCCAGCTATCTTCGAGACACCACTAACTTCCTGAGGAAACTACAATCCATCGGTGATCTTCCTGAAAACACCATCCTGGCCACTATGGATGTAGAAGCCCTCTACACCAACATTCCACACAAAGATGGACTACAAGCCGTCAGGAACAGTATCCCCGATAATGTCACGGCAAACCTGGAGGCTGAACTTTGTGACTTTGTCCTCACCCCTAACTAGTTCACATTTGGGGACAATGTATACCTTCAAATCAGCGGCACTGCCTTGGGTACCCACATGGCCCCACAGTATGCCAACATTTTTATGGCTGACTTAGAATAACGCTTCCTCAGCTCTCATCCCCTAATGCCCCTGCTCTACTTGTGCTACATTGATGACATCTTCATCATCTGGACCCATGGAAAAGCCACCCTTGAGGAATTCCACCATGATTTCAACAATTTACATTCCCACCATCAACCTCAGCCTGGACCGGTCCACACAAGAGATCCACTTCCTGGACGCTGCGGTGCGAATAAGCGATGGTCACATAGCCACCACTCTATACCAGAAACCTACTGACCGCTATGCTTATCTACATGCCTCCAGCTTTCATCCAGACCACACCACACAATCCATTGTCTACAGCCAAGCTGTACGATACAACCGCGTTTGCTCCAACCTCTCAGACAGAGGCAAACCCCTACAAGATCTCTATCAAGCGTTCTTACAACTACAATACCTACCTGCTGAAGTGAAGAAACTGATTGACAGAGCCAGAAGAGTACCCAGAAGTTACCTACTACAGGACAGGCCCAACAAAGAAAATAACAGAACGTCACTAGCCATCATCTTCAGCCCCCAACTAAGGACGACCCATCAATCTCACAGAACTTGGGAGACAGGCCAGTCCTTGCTTACAGACAGCCCCCCAACCTGAAGCTAATACTGACCAGCAACCACACACCAAAAAACACTAATCCAGGAACCTATCCTTGCAACAAAGCCTGTTGCCAACTGTGTCCACATATCTATTCAGGGGACACCATCATAGGGCCTAATCACATCAGCCACATTATCAGAGCCTCATTCACCTGCACATCTACCAATGTGATCTATGCCATCGTGCCAGCAATGCTCCTCTGCCATGTACATTGGCCAAACTGGACAGTCTTTATGTAAAAGAATAAATGGACACAAATCGGACGTCAAGAATTATAACGTTCAAAAACCAGTCGGAGAACACTTCAATTTCTTTGGTCACTTGATTAGACCTAAAAGTGGCAATTCTTCAACAAAAAAAACTTCAAAAACAGACTCTAAGGAGAGACTGCTGCATTGGAATTAATTTGCAAACTGGATACAATTAACTTAGGCTTGAATGAATAAAGACTAGGAGTGGATGGGTCATTACACAAAGTAAAACTGTTTCCCCGTGTTAATCTCCCTTCCCCCCTCCCCCCCCCCCAACTGCTGGAAATGGCCCACCTTGATTATCACTACAAAAGGTCCCCGCCCCTCCCGCTCTGCTGCTGGTAATAGCTCACCTTACCTGATCACTCTCATTACAGTGTGTATGGTAACACCCATTGTTTCATGTTCTCTGTGTATATAAATCTCCCCACTGTATTTTTCATTGAACGTATCCAATGAAGTGAGCTGTAGCTCAGGAAAGCTTATGCTCAAATAAATTTGTTAGTCTCTAAGGTGCCTCAAGTCCTCCTTTTCTTTTTGCGGATACAGACTAACACGGCTGCTACTCTGAAACCTGTCAGAGAAATGTAAGGGGCTTTAATGAACCTACTGGAGATAGTTGTGTCCCTGCCCAGCAGGCTGCTCCTTGGACTGCTGCATTTCTGAAACCCATTCTCTTTCCCAAATGCTCTTAGGCTTGGGTTGCAAATTATGAAAGGCCAAGGATGAACGCTAACTCGCTGCTGGCGAGCCCCACTGGGCTCAGTCCCTATCTGCGTTTCGGCTGCTTGTCCTGCCGCTTGTTCTACTACCGCCTCTGGGAGCTGTATAAAAAGGTGAGAAAAGGGGGATGGGAGGGTGGGGGGTTCCTCCAGAGCCGGCAGGCCTGGGACCAGGCTGGTTCCTAGGACGGGTTGTGTTAATTCCCGTGCAGTTCTGTCCTATTCCATTGTTTCTGGCCCAAGAAGCTGTAGGTTGACATTCCCCCCGTTCCCCCTGCCTCTAACTCTTCTGGCTATGAAGCAGTGCTCAGCTCTTTAAATATAGTTGCCCCTACTGGGGGAAACTTACAAAAATGGCAAGACTCTTGTAGACATAGCTACTTTTAAAATATAGTAATTATCTGGATTCTCAAGACTGAGCCCTCATAATCATTAGCTCTAGGTTGGCTCTAGTGCCTGTCCTCTTGTTCTGGAGAGATCAGTTCCTTCAGAATATCAGACTAGATTAAAGAGAGGTGCTTTCTGCCCCAGTGAGTCTGGTGTCTGGTAAAGGGCTGTTCAGAGGATAGCTCCACAGCCCCAAATGTTGCTAGCAGTCTTGGTCTCTGAGTGGGAATTGCCTGTAGTGATGGGGCAGAGGGAGGGTTGAGCTGAGCTGCCCAGGTACAGGAGCTGGGAAAGGCTAATATCTCTTTGTCCCTGTTTCTCCTCTTCCACAGGTGAAGCGTAACAATACACCACCGCTCTCACTATATGGGCAGCTTCTCTGGCGGGAATTTTTCTACACGGCAGCCACCAACAATCCCAAATTTGACCGCATGGAGGGGAACCCAATCTGCATCCAGATCCCCTGGGACAGGAATCCTGAAGCCTTGGCAAAATGGGCAGAGGGCAAAACAGGCTTCCCTTGGATTGATGCTATCATGACCCAACTGAAACAAGAAGGCTGGATCCACCACCTGGCTAGGCATGCAGTGGCCTGCTTCCTGACCAGGGGTGACCTCTGGATCAGCTGGGAGTCTGGAGTCAGGGTAAGTCTGGCATTTCCAGAATTAGGCAACAGAGCATGGGGAGGGCAAAATCCTGTTGGCACATTCTGCTGGGATGGCAGTACTGTCATGGCAATCATTTGGCATGTAGAGTAGTGTGGAAGAGAGGATGATCTAGCTGGCTTTGCTTCAGTCACAAGCCTGGCTTTTTCTGCCTAGTTCAATTAAGTCCTAAAAGTGATGATGAGAGAGTCTGCAGTTACCTAAGTAAATGTAAATGGGACCCATTGGTTAATATGGGCTGTTATCTAAAAAGTTTCCCCAGCCCAAGTGGAGGCAGAGTCATCCCTGCCTAACGGGCTGAAAACACTAATAGACAGTGGAAATTGGAATACACAACTCCTAGGAACTAAATTGGACAGGAATTCAGTGGGTTATTAGTAATATCCTGCTCCCACTCAGAGTGGGGGATGGATAATGTGAGACTTAGAAGGAAAAGCCCTGATTCACTTTTGATTGTTCTGCTGCACAGAACTGCTGTGCTCCTTCAGGGTCTATTCAGCATACTTACATTACATTTCCAAGGCTAGGGTTGATGTCCAAATCTTGCAGTAAAACTGTACAGCAGAGTCCAAAGCAGCAGGAGTTAACTGGTAGTGTTCGAAAACATGACCAGACAAGGCTTCTCATTGGAAATGATTGAGATGTAAGGAACTATGGTAGATTAATTGATCAGGTGTCTGCTTTTTGTTCCAGTTACCGAGATCTGTTTCCTGACTGCCTCAACTTCATACTTAGCATCTATCTTCTAGTGTTCCCTGTTGCTGGGTCTTTCCCTTGGAGGTTGGTTCCCTCACCAACTTTCCCTCTTATTACTGCAGGTGTTTGATGAGCTACTGCTGGATGCAGATTTCAGTGTGAACGCCGGCAGCTGGATGTGGCTTTCATGCAGTGCTTTTTTCCAGCAGTTCTTCCACTGCTACTGCCCTGTCGGTTTTGGGCGCCGCACAGATCCCAGTGGTGACTATGTTAGGTGAGTAATATGGATGGGTGCTTCTCATACATCCTAGCATGGCAGTGACACACAGCTTCACAGTCTGCCTGCCTGGGTAGCTGACTTGTTGCTTATCCCATACTTGTGAACTCTTTGTGGCTGTACTCTGAATAAGGTGTCATCTCTTTATGTGCTGCAGGCGGTATTTGCCCAAGTTAAAGGGCTTCCCCTCACGGTACATCTACGAGCCATGGAATGCCCCTGAGTCGGTGCAGAAGGCAGCCAAGTGCATCATTGGGGTGGACTACCCCAAACCCATGGTGAACCATGCAGAGACCAGCCGGCTAAACATTGAACGCATGAAACAGATCTACCAGCAGCTGTCACGCTACAGGGGCCTCTGTAAGTACGAGGTGCTGTGAGACACTTGCTGCAGTTTGCACTTTAACCCTGTATCAGCTGAAGTAGAGAAGATGGTTGGGATGGGAGGGGAATTCATAATACAGCAAATGCAGCTGTGCTCCTGACCAGCCCTTTGCAGGAGGAAGTGGCTTCTGCCAAAAGTTTCTCTAAGGGTACATGCATTCCCTGGGAATGCAGACAAGACCGTGAGCACTTCAGTATGGCAAGCTGTGAAGGTTGGGAGTAGCTGTCAGGTAACTGAAATTGGGAAGGAGTCTACTGGAGATGAGAAACCCTGTGCTTCACTCCTAAAGCCCATGCATAAGATCCCAATGAGAAGGGATCGTGGGAGCCAGGACCTGTGTCCCCAGCAAGCACTGAGCCAACTGAGCTTTAAACCTAGCTCGTCTTTCATTGACACGTGCACCACTATGTGTTCGCACTTTGGGTGGTCTGAGCTCCCTATGAAAAGCAAGAGCCTGTTCCTCAGTGGAAGTCAGTGATCATTCTCTTCCCAGGTTTGTTGGCCTCTGTCCCTTCCTGTGTGGAAGATCTCAGTAGCCCGGTCACAGACACAACGTCAGGCCAGGGCAGCAGCACCAGTACAGGTGAGCAGGAGTTGTTGGTAAATTACCTAGACAAGTTAATGGGCACTTGGAGCCCATAACTGGATAGAACGTTACTTCAGCAAGGAACAGGGGTGTGGGGGTGAAATGGTATAGATCGGGATGGGCAATTTTCGCAGGGGGGCCACTCCACAAATTTTGGCAAGTAGTTAAGGGCCACACATTTCTACTATATTAATGGAGGGGGTGCAGGGGTCTGGGAGGGAGTTTGGGTGCAGGAGGGATCTCTGGGCTGGTGCAGAGTGTTGGGGTGCAGGAGGGGGTGCAAGGTGTAGACACTGGCCGGAAGGCTCTTACCACAGGCGGCTCCTGGCTGGCAGTGCAGCAGGGTGCTCAGGCAGGCTGCCTGCATGCTGTGGCCCCCACACTGTTCCCAGAAGTGGCTGTGGCCAGCTGCTGCTGGCACGTCTCTGCACACCCCTTGCGGGGAGGGGGGCAGCGCACAGAGCCGCCTCTCCCACCTCCGCGCAGAGATGTGCCAGCAGCAGCTGGCCGCTTCCAGGGGCGGCCTGGGGCCACAGCAGGCAGGCAGTATGCCTGAGCGCCCCACTGTGTCACGGGACTTTTAGAGGCCCGGACTCGGAGATCACGAGGGAGCAGAGGAGGCCGGACAGAAATGTTAGACTGGCCAGATCTGGCCCATGGGCTGTGTTTTGCCTGGTATAGATCTTATTCACTTTAATTTAGACTTGCTGGGAGTTCCCAAGAGAGCTCTTCCTAAAAGGCCCACAAAACTCTAGTACATGATGCCAGAAAGAATCACTGATTACAGTTCTATGGAACCTGTCTGGACATGGAGGCGTGGGGAGTTGGAAATAATTTTTCTATAAAACTAGCCCTTTACTAGAGTAGGAAGACTCTGGTGATTGTCCTGGGCTGGAGTTGCTGAGATTCAGTATCCTGTCTATGCTAACATTTGTGTGTCCAAAAAAAAAAAAAAAAAAAAAAAGTGGGGGGAGGTTCTGGCTGCACTTCCCGTTGCTTTGGCATTGTAGGCTCTCCTTTTCCCCTGCTGTCTCGGCACATAGATGCCTAAAGCAGTAAATGTGAGAAGCCACAGGGCCAGAGGAAACTTTGCAGTGACTCTCCTCTCCCAATTGTAGTGCAGAGGCTGTTGCATTGTGGCCAGACCTCTCCAAAGCGTAAACATGAGGGAGTAGAGGAGCTGTGCACTGAAGAGTTGTACAAACGAGCCAAAGTGATGGGTCTGCACATTTCAGAGATCCCCAGCAAGAACTTGTGAACGTGAGTAGCCCCATGATCTTGCTCTGGGATAATTGGAGGACTGTGGCCCTCCTCAGTCTTGTTTCTTGACGTTGGTGCCCAACTTTAAATGCTGTCAGTAGTTTAAAAATTTAAAACTGTCTTACTGTGGTTTTGATGGCCCCACAATTCTACCAAGTAACTTCTAGTGGGTCTCCTGTCTCTTATAGTCATGTCATTATATTGCTTGGCAAGGTTTTAGCTTAACTTGCCATCAGAGGGCAGCAGCATTGTTAATTTAGCAAACACAGACTGCTTTTAACCTATGGACCTGTTCTGCAGCGTGTTGCTCCCTTCTCACAGGAGCCAGCTGTCCCACATAATCAGACTTCACAGCCTGGTCCCAATCTGCTTCAAATGTTGCAGGCTGGGGGGGAGAGCAGCACATCTTTGTGGGGGCAAGATGCTGTTCCTCATACTCCACTTGAAATGCTCCCGACAGTCCTGTTGGAGAGAAGCTGACTGTGTTCTGTTCTAGCTCTAGTTCTGTAAAGGGGACTGATACCTAAATGCTCCTTTCTCTCTTTTTTTTTTTTTTCCCCCCTGCAGCCAGAGATGGGAGAATCACAAGGGAAGAGTGGGGGTGCTGGAGTGTTCGCCACAGCAGTGGAGGGGTGCTGCTTCCAGAGGGATCAGAGCTTTTGACCAACAGCTGAAAATGTGGGGTGTCAGTGTGAATGTGTAATTCTGGTGGATGCCACACAGAGATATTGCATCACTTGTGCTTGAGTACATTTTGGCTCACTGGCATACAGAAGCCCTGGGACCTAAACCTGTCTCTTCTCGGCCAAACCTGGAATCTGCCCAGATTGGAAGAGAAGTTTTTTTTTTTTCCATTGACTCCCAGGTGTATCTTTCCTTCCCATTTGTCTCATGCACTGGTCCATTTGCTGCCTAATTACAGGGAGCAGTATCTGCATGTCAGAAAAAAATATTCACCCTTCCTATTAAGTGGCAGGCAGTGAAATGTCTGTCACCCCAAAACAGGCCAATTCTCCTGTCTGCATGACTCTCCAAGCATCAAGGGGATGTCTGTTTGAACAACTCCAGTCTCAAAGCATGTTGAAATATCCACCTGTATGAGACAGTCAGCAAAGTAGGGGGATTGGGAAAAAGATGAAGCTGTAGTAATGGGACATCAGTATGGCAGTAACCATGACCACCCTTCATGGACCAGGAGCCCTTTAAGATTCATTGAGCAAATAACATTCATACTGGTGCCTGATCGTGACCCTGGCCAGTCTCCAAATGGGGGAGAGGTCTAGAATAGGCAGTTGAAAGCAGGCTTTTGCTTCTAGGGGTCATCTTGGGGGGGGGGGAAATTTCAAGAGAAGGCTGACTCTTCTGAGAATAAGCCTATAACTTGACCATAGGTGAAGCTTTCTCCCAGAAATTTGCTCCTTTAAGTAGCAGAGAAAACTACACCTGGTGGGGAAAACCATTCTGGCCATACTGGGCTCTGGACTCTACCCTTCTTGCACTTTTTCCTCAAGAAGAAGACCTTTCAAACAAAAAGTGAGCAATGTCCAGTGTGGAACCTGTGCAGTGTCTGATGTGGAGTGAATGTACCATTAGAATGATGCTGCGCTGTTGGGCAACTTCTATAAGCGAGTCTTCCTTGGGCTCCGTAGCCCATTCTTTGTGGATGTCCACTCCCCTTCCTGTAGGTTGCAGTGCATTTGCATCTGTGTTTTTGGTTTCTGCATTGTGTAACCCTGTGACCATGTACCCTGCACAACATCCTCTTCCCCCCACACCTGCATTCAGTGCTTTGTATTCTAACCTGACAGCTTTGTAGGACATACAGGCTGTTAACCATACATCCCCTGGTCTTGTTCTGTATTTCATGCTCTGTTTCAATAGGGTGTTCGCAGGCCCTCAGGCTGCATCCCCAGATGACGCATGGAATAGAGTAGAGGAGCCTCTGTTCCTGCAGCCTTCATAAGGAATTGTCTCCAGTAGCTGTTCTTGGCACTACGTGGTTATTCAGTCTGAAACCCCTACTTGGCACAGACCTAGCCCCTAGACGAAACAGCTGGTTAGGTTCACATATAGCTTCACCTACTAATAACCTGCTCCCTTACCATAACAGTGGAAGACCATAGTTTCCCATCTTGAATAGATTTGGATTCAATTTTGGGACCCAGACTTTGAAGTCATAAATGATGCTGGGGTTACAAGTAGAAACTGATTCAGGGGCATCTGAAAGGTTTACAATATGGGGAGGTGGGACAGTTGTTTAAGAACCAAGAGTTAGTTTATTAAACAGCGGCTAAATCTTTCCCTCCTACTAACAACACTAGGGCATTGACCCCAGATTTCCTTTTCCAGTGGAATCTATTGACCAGATTTTCCAAGCAAACACTAAATCACCCCTCCTGACCTTGTTTTGGTGTCTATTTTTCCAGACTAATGTTCTCTAGAGAGGATTTAGAAATAATGCAGTAATTCAGCATAGCTGGGGTTTTGTCTCCAAATCTTTACACCGAGGGGCCCCTATAGTCTAGTAGCTGTAGGGGCTAGGGGAAGGAGACACCACTGTCCTCTGCTGCAGAGAGAAGGGGAAAGAAATGCACTTTGTACACTTAGAATTTAGAAATTGTGACTTCTGTCATATGGAAGATTTCATGCTTATACAACCATTTATCTGTAAATATGACATTGTTTTATAAATGTCTTTAACCCTCTACTTGCTGCGTTTTCACTTATTTCAAGTGAGTCAGGTGTAGGTTGGAGGGACTTTCTGTACCGGGGCAAAAAGTCTTCAAGTAGCCTGTTGCAAAGCTTTGTGGATGTCAGGGGAGGGGAATATGTGCAATTCTCCTCTCCATCATCCCCAGTATTTGTATTCTGGCAGCCATTGCACCCACAGTTGACTAGGTGCTGTCCATACAAGACATACAACCTGCATTAAAGAGCTCTCAGTCTGAGAAAACATAAATGTGAAGGGAGGAGAGAGCCAAAGTACACGGTTTATTTTAGGTCTTGATGAGAGTGTAGTGACTTTTCAGACAGTCTTAGAGGGTATTCCATGTAGAGAGAGTGGCATGGGAAGAATAGAGACTACGCACTTCAACTGATGGGGTGGGGTGAGACCACCATCATTGGAGCAGAGAGGATGAGTGACACTAGTGTTCACAAACCTGACCATTCACCAACTGTGCTGGGCTGGACATTGTGAATGCCAGACTCTCGCCTCCCAAAACAAGCCCTCTACTCTCACCCACGGTGAGAGATCCTGTGGTGGTCAGACGAAAAGCTACAAAGACCTACTGAAAGCGTATCTCATGAAAACTGATGTGGACATTGCAAGCTGGGAGGACCAAGCCACCAACTGACCTCAGTGGTGCCACATCCTCCATCAGGCAGTGGCCTGCTTTGAGGAGAAGCACCTTGCCCTCGAAGCTGAAAAAAGAGAGAAGGAAGGGAAAAAGAAACAACCCACAGGCAGCTGACCCACCAGGAAAAGTTGGTACCTATTGTGGATGGATCTGTGGTTCCAGGATCAGACTCCCGAGTCATCTCAGGACCCATATGTAAATCTGTGGTAGAGATCCTCAAATTGAGGGATTGCCGATGGTGATGACAGCTCTGCCTATATTTTTAATTAAGGTGGGAGATGAGGGTCTTGTCGAATTTTAGCTGTGTGGGTGGAGAAACTGTTAAATCCTAGATGTTACGGAGGAAGTGGTGGAATGTGGACACTGCCTGGGAGGGACAAATGAGTGCTGGGGGCGGTCCCCTCCTACCCCGAAGCCTGGGGAGGAGATGGAGCAGTGGGGAAGGGGTATGGGATGGGGAAGAGAAGGGGCGGGGGGGAAGCAGGGGCTGAGGGAAAGAGGCAGTGGGGAGGCAGAGGGTGGGTGGGGAGGAGATGGGGCAGGGGCATGGAATGGAGGAAGCGGGGGCAGGGGAGAAGAGGCATGCAGATGAAAGGGGTGGGGTGTGGAGGAGATGGGGAGGGGCATGGGGGAAGCAGGGGAAGGAAGGGGCATGGGATGGGGAGGAGATGGAGCAGTGTGGAAGGGGCATGGGATGGGGAAGCAGGGGTGGGAGGGGAAGAGGCTGTGGGGATGAAGGTGGTGGGGTGGGCAGGAGACGGGGAAGCTGGAGCCCCCTTGGCAGAAGCATGCGGCATCCCCTTGGAAGAAGCTAGGGCTCCCCTGTTACACAAGCCCATCAAACCCTCACCCTGACCAGCCCCACCTCCCCTGCATCTGTACCACCCTGATGAGCCCCCCCCCCAACACCCTCCTCACTGAACCCCAACCACTTGCACCTGGACCCCCACCCAAATGAACCCCACCTCTCCTGCACCTAGACCCCCACAACCATGCTGAGCCCCAAACACCTTCACCTGGATCCCCTGCAGATGCCCATTGCCCCTGCACCTCGTACCCCACAATGAGCTTCTGTGCATCCAGATCTCCCACTGAGCTGCCCGCACCCAGATTGCCCCACAGAGAACTCTCTTACCCCCATCTAGATGCCCCCCACTAAGTTCCTCTGCACTTGGATCCTGCTGCCGGGCTGAGCCTGCTCACCCACACCTGGTGTGCCTGGCACAGGGGGGCAGGGCCCCAGGGTGTTTCTGGCACAGGCCTGGCCCTTGTACTGTGTCAGGGTCAGGTGCAGCCTCACTGCTGAGTCCCTGTCCCCGGGTGGGGTAGGGGGAGGCTGCAGGGTAATCTCCCACCTCCATGCAACCAGTGGCCTGTACTCCCTACTACCATGTTGGAGCCTCCACATTTTTTTATTGACAAATAAAATTTGCTGAATTTTAAAATATTGTGCGCAGAATTTTTAATTTTTTGGTGCAGAATCCCCTCAGGAATATGGGGGGCTGTGCAGCTGTGATGGTGGGACTGTGAGGAAGGTGGTGCGCAGTGGGGAGGTCTATGGGCGGGGGGTGCTGGGCGAGTGGTGTGGTGTGCAGGGTGCTGTGCAGTTGTGGTGGGAGGCCAGCAGGGGAGGTTTGTAGGAGCGGTGGAGGCTGGGCATAGAGATCTGTGGTGGAGGTCTCTGGGACAGGGGGCACTGGGCATAAGGGTGGGGCACTGGGCAGGGGGGCAGTGTGGTGCAGGCCCACCCTCAAGGGGAAGGGGCATGCTGGCAGCACAGGGCAGGGCAGTGTGCGTCTGGCAGCTGCAGATTCATAAAAAGTGCTCTCCTGCTGGGCTGCGCAGAGCAGGGCTGCTCCCACTGCGCTGTGCCTCATTACCCCTAGCCTGCCCTTCACTCTGGAGACTGACCATCCCGCCCCCCTGCACCTTGCCCCATGGTGGCCCACAAATATGTTTGGTGCTGGGCCCACAAAAAGTTAATCCGGCCCTGTTCACAGCCATCAAAAGGCCTGTTGCGATTTATCCAGTCATTAGTGCCTCTCCCTTTAACAATACAAGGCAGTAGAAGGAAACTGGGCTTTTTTGAGGAGGAGAGGTGCTGTAACGCAAACACCTCAAATAACCCCAATTCTAGATTACTGCCGCTACTCCATACCCCCATGAGGCACACCAAATTTCAAAGCAATGTGAGTAACCACTCAGATTTTAGAGCACTTACAGGGGTCAAGCTTTAAAGCCTATAAAATAGTGGGAATGGAAACGGTCTAGCTGTTTTTCCTGTGTTGTTGCATGTGCAGTGTAAAAATGTACACAGTCTTAAAAATTGTTCCCAGTTTGGGTCCCCCAAATATTTAGTGGATGGCAAGTACTACCTTGGGGTAAAATTTGACAGATTGAGACCATTTTTGGCCTGCATTACATCAATAGTTTGATCCTAGATCTGTGCAAAGAAAAGAAAAAATTCTAGAAACTTTTTTTTTTTAAATTGCTCCATCCAGTGACTGGGAGAGGATTTCCTCAAACCAAGAGCATCAGTTTTGTCTGGCCATGAGCTAATTCTAATCACTACAGGTCTACAGGAGTTGCCCTTACCTTCAGGCCCAATCTTTAATCTTATCTTCCCAAGCAGCAACCCGTTCTGTAAGTGGTGCCTTGGCTCTGGCTATTCTCAAGCACCAAGATGCAGTGAAGAATTGCTTTGACTGTGGCTTTAAAAGAGACTGGCTTCAAGATGACAGGTTTCAGAGTAGCAGCCGTGTTAGTCTGTATTTATCCGATGAAGTGAGCTGTAGCACACGAAAGCTTATGCTCAAATAAATTTGTTAGTCTCTAAGGTGCCACAAGTACTCCTTTTCTTTCTGGCTTCAAGATGTGAAGGTAGGAAATCTGTACTGGGTGTGAAAAAAGGGGAGGGAACCAGACAAAAGCTGTTAAGATAGGGCAGGGTGAAAGATGCAGTGTTGCGGTGGATGGTGTGAGTACGGTGAGTGAAAATTATCAGAAGCACTGAGTGCGAATCTGAGTGTTAATTAAATACAGCTGTGAGCATTCTAGTCCAGAGGTCATTGTTAAAATTGCGTGGCTGTATTTTAGGTCTGTCATTTTCTGTGAATTTTGAAGTCAGGCTGACCTATGACTTTTTGTCTTAAATAGTAATCTCCCCCCAGACGACAGACAGGCCTACACTCCCTTGCTTTTGTAGATTTTTCTATAGGTTTCTATTAGAACAAGTATACCTACTGGGATGCATTAATCTCTAAGCTGTTGCTTCGGTATTCAGTTAGTTTCTCTGGAGTTTCTCTTTCTTAGGGAGGCAGTGGCTGAAACTGTTGAGTTTGAAAGCAAAGCTCCTGAACCAATGCACCAGAACAAATTAATGTAAAATCTAAATGGTGTGTGGATAGGGAAGAATTATATATAGAGAAGAGTGTGTGAAAGCTGATGTGAGCACAATAGTGGGAACAGGTTTTGTTTAACTAGTATTCCATCTACTACCTCAGGAGCTGCCTCTGTAGCAGGAAACATTGAAACAGTGACCACTATTAATTTTGCAGCAAGAAACTTTGTCAGTTTTAGTTCAGTTCTGGTCACTCATATATATAAATAATATAAGCTTAAAAGGCAGAAATAGGAGGGGTCCAGAGATGAGTGATGAAAATGATTAGAGGCAGAAAGTGAAACATTTAGTACTGTCTAGAGAGAAGATGAGAGGATATGACAGAGATATACAGAAGGTGGCATGATATAAAACAGGGGCGGCAACCTTTCAGAAGTGGTGTGCCGACTCGTCATTTGTTCACTCTAATTTAAGGTTTCACGTGCCAGTAATACATTTTAACGTTTTTAGAAGGTCTCTTTCTACAAGTCTATAATATATAACTAAAATATTGTTGTATGTAAAATAAATAAGGTTTTTAAAATGTTTAAGATGCTTCATTTAAAATTAAATTAAAATGCAGAGCCCTCCGGACCGGTAGCCAGGGCCCGGGCAGTGTGAGTGCCACTGAAAATCAGCTTGCGTGCCTCCTTTGGCACACATGCCATAGGTTGCCTACCCGGTATAAAGATTAGCATATAGTACAAGTGTGAGCACCCTAAGACCATGGGATCAAAAACTCAAAGCTGGCAAAAGGAAAAACCCTTCCATACAATGCATGAGAGACATGTGGAACTCAGTGAGCCTAGGAGGAGTGTTTTAAAGCAAGACTAGATGTTGATATGGATAATGTGAACATCCATGGCTACAACAGAGAATTAAATATATCTTAGGTTTCAGAGTAACAGCCGTGTTAGTCTGTATTCGCAAAAAGAAAAGGAGTACTTGTGGCACCTTAGAGACTAACCAATTTATTTGAGCATGAGCTTTCGTGAGCTACAGCTCACTTCATCGGATGCATCCGATGAAGTGAGCTGTAGCTCACGAAAGCTCATGCTCAAATAAATTGGTTAGTCTCTAAGGTGCCACAAGTACTCCTTTTCTTTTTGCAAATATATCTTACTTTCTGTTTCAGGCTAAATCCCAAATTGTATCTCCATAACTGTCCCCCACGGTGCTCCTCGCATCTTTCCTGCTTCAGAGCCTAGTCAGGCATTTTCTGAGACACATTTCTAAGTATATTTATCACTATCTGGTTCAAGTGCTTGACTAGCCCAGGGGACTGGTGGTGATAGAAATATTACCCACAAGGTGGGTGAGGATGGTAATAACTTTTATTAGACCAACTTCTGTTGATGAAAGACAGATGCTTTTGAGCTTACACAGAGCTCTTCATAGGCATAAAAAGACAATTCCAGGTACCCTAATGTCCTATAGAGTGCCTCATAAGGGCAGAGGCTAAGTGGGAGCCTCTATCTGATTCCACCTTGAACCGCACAGTTGCCAATTTTCACGCAGCAAATAAGCACCCCAACTTTCACAATAAGCCAAAAATCAAGCTAATACCATTTCAAAACAAGGCAATCCCTAAGAACCCCAACACTCTATGTGACTAGATCCCCTTGGCGTGCAGTCTGGGACTCTGGTGGGCCTGCTGTGCACTCCGACTCTCCCCCCCTTGCCCCTGCTTGCCGGGAGTTGATCAAAAAAAAGAAGCTACAAGCCAAAAACTAGCCAACAAACAACTCACAAGCCAATTAAGCCAAAAATGAGCCCAATTTCTGCATTTTGGGGGGTTTGGCATGTCTGCTTGAACAGCAAATCTCCTCTACTGAAAACATGATTAATCAATACCATAGCTGTGGTTCCAGCTGTATCACTGTGAGCAGGTAAAGTCTCTACCCATTTTGTAAACAGGCAGGTCCCTGTGTGAATGTACTGGCTCTCTTGGGAGGAGAATGGACTCACTGGGCCCACTTAATCAATTTGAATATCAGATTGGAGATGGTGATCCCTTTGCTCTGAAGCACTTCTCAGAACCTGACCCATGAAGGCTGGAATATGTTACAAGTGAGGCTCTCTGCACCTTTGCTCAGGTTGGGAGTAGGAGGTCTGTTTAGGATTTTCAAAGGAAAAAAAGTCTAGTTCTCCAAATATCCTAATCTTTCTTCAGGAGGAAACAGTCTGTTTGTGGAGGCAAAGTTAAAGGACAACACAATAATGAAGCTGTATAATTCCATAGAGAATTTCATAACTCATTCCATCTCGCCAAAGCTGGTCAGTGATGAACCAAAGCAAAGGCCCATGACTCCAAACCAGTCCATGAATGTTATCCTTTTTGAACTCATATCTGGCAGGAGATCAAAACCCCTGGGACCATTCTGGGACTCTCAACTCTGAAGAAACAGATAATACTCTGAATTTTAGCCATGAAGTAAATTGTCTTCAAATCTTGGAAAGGAGCTATGATACCTACTGTTCCGTAGAGATTGAAATGGCCAGTCCAGTGCCATCTACTTATAGTATCCCAGGGCACAGCTGTCACACATACATATAGTAAATTGATAATAGTGGGTATGGCTACACTTAGCAGCATGTTAAAAATCCCACTGGAGGATTAGAAATACTACCTCAAGCAACCAAAACTGTGTAAGTTGTATGCTTCTGAACACAGTGCAGCTTAATGGGATACCTACGAGTAGATTGGGGAGGACATGCTAAACCTGGTACTGTGGCTTTATGTATGTTATTTCCTTAAGCAGCGCTACAAATGTTATGGGAATGATTTAAATACTATTTCAGTGCAGAATCAGCATGGGATTCTTTCTGGACCTGGTGAGATGGTTAAAGTAGAGGAGGTAGTTTTGGCCTGCTGTTTAAAGGGCAGCGAATGGACGGAGTGGGTTGGTAGATCCTGCCATTCATAGAAATGGTGCCACCTCTTTAATTCAATTAAAATGGTTTGAAATCTGGCTTTAATCCTCCCCTTGCTTTGACCATAATGCAGACATGGTGGCCTTGGCCGTGGGCCTGAGATGCAGGACAGAACCATCCCTGGGGAAAGTAGTGCTGCAGGAGAGGAAACCCCTTATCGTCAATTTCTGAAAGGACCCTTGGAAAAATATTTGTATTCTAAACTGAAGAAAGGACCCACCGTCCCCATTTGGAGACCCCTCCAGACCCCTTGGAGGCTGCTGCCTAGTATCTTTAGCACCAGCCTGCCCCCTCTCTGCTGGCCCTGGTCCAGGCCCAGGCCCAGGCCCAGGCTGTATTTGCTGGACTCCCCTCAGCTGCTTGGCTGCCAAATGGCATGGGTTCTGCTGCTCTGCCTGCAATCCTAAACGCTGTGCTGAGACACCCCTGTGGGGCTGGGGGGGAGGGGGGGCCTGCTGCTACCCTGGGGGTCTCCAAGGTGGAAAGGAGGTGCCTGGCTTTGTGGGGGAGGGTCAGTAGTTCCTTGTTCCCCTCTCACTCCTTAGATCCTCAATGTTAGACATGGCCCCTGCTTTTTCTGTCAATGAGCTATCATTACTTCAAAGGACCCACCTCCCCAGGAGCCTTTCACAGAGAGTATCAGAGCACTTCATCCCATGTCAACCTCCCTTCCTCAGCTCCGGCTACCCCTCTTCCTCACCCCCTGCCAGTCCCCCACACCCATCTCCCTGCCAATCCCCCTCTTTGCCCTCTGCCAGTCCAATCCCCTCCCACCCCTCCCTGCCAGCTCTGCTCGCTCCTGCTTCAGCCTTCACCCCGCCACCTCCCGTCTGTCCCGGGCGATCCCCGAGGAGCAGGACGCTCCCGGCAGCTGCCCCACCCCGTGGGACCCCTGGGCACCCTCCACCTGCTGCAGCTCGCCCGGCGGGAGGGGAAGCCAGGCTGCAGCACCCAGCTCGGGGGCATCTCTCCCTGCAGTTGCCACCCCCGGGGGCTTCCTCGGCTTTGGCTTTCAGAAGCGCCCTTCCCTGCCAGCCCCGGTGCCCCCCAAGTGAATTCCTGCCTGGCGGCCCTGCTCTCCCCTCCCCTGCCAGCATCAGCAGCATCCATCTCCCCTCCCTCCCTCCGCCTGCATGGAGAGAGAGAATGGCGGAGAGAGAGAAAGGAGCCACGTCCCCGGCCGGATCGTCTCCGTTCCTGGGGCTGCACCTGGCCTCGCCCCCCAATTTCAGGTACCGGAGCCTCCCCCCACCCCAAACCCCTCAGGCCCTTTCCCGGGGGAGGGGGGGGGGGGTTCGCTGCAGATTGCGTTGGCCCTGCCCCTTCCCCCACCTATCCCCGTTCTGCAGAGCCGGGCTGGGCACAGGCTGCTGCTGCATCCTCTGCTCCCCCCGCTTGCGGGCTACTTCCCTCCGAGGCTGGGAACCCGGCGGCGGTGCCCGCTCTCCACCGAGGCTGGGCGAGGGAAGGGGTAAGCCCCCCCTTTGCTCTCATCCGAGCGGGCACGCACAGGCTGCATTGCCCTGGGCGGGGGCCGGGGTGGAACAATGCCCGCCTGGGGCTTCAGCCAGCCAGGTCCCCTCGCCCCGCCGCAGGCTCGAGGCAGTGTCACCCTCCCCCCAGGCCAGGGGGTCAAACCCGCTGTCCCCGCCCGCAGCTGCGAAGGAGCCGCCTGCCCGGGAAGAGGTGGTGGTGTCTGCCGCGGGCGGTGCTCTGCTCTCTGGAGGGGGCGGGGGTATGGGGAACGGTGTCTCCGGGGGGCTTGTGCCTGTCTCCCTGCAGCCCAGTGGGGAGGGCTGGGCTCTGGGCCCTGTTTTCCCTGCTGGCTTTGTGTAGGGAGGGGCTGCAAACATAACCCCCCCCCTCCAACCCCAAATCCCTCCACAGCCTCCTCTAGCACCCTCCTGCCCCCCAGAACCCTCTCTTCATATCCCCCTCAGATGTCTCACATACGCTTCCCCCAAATACCCCCACCTCCTACCCAACTCTTCACACCTCACACACCCACCTCCAGTCCTCTCACCCCCCCCAATCCTTCCTACTTCCCACCCAAGCCCCAACGCCTCCCCCATCTTCTCCCAACCCCCCCTCCATACACACCCCTCTCAAAAGCCTTCCTCCAACCCCCCAAAACACCCTTCTCCCCAGGAAATACTTCCTTCCTCTCAAACAACCCCTTTCTTATGTCCCCTCAGAGACCCCTACCCCAGGTACAGACCTGAAACAGAAAACAAACCCAGATGGGTGCTGCAGATTTAGAATTGATCCTCTCAGAAATACTGAGCACCCCCATCGATCTGGGACATGGAGCCCTTTAATCTGAAGGCTGTGAAACTGTTCACAGTATGGCCTGACAGCCCCAGGCAGAAGCAGGACAGGAGCGGAGGTGGATTGAAGAACCTACAGCTGCCTAGCTCAGATAAGGGTACAGGTGGGCTTGGAGGGCAGGATGCTTGCCAAGGACTTTTGGAGAGCAGGATTCGGAAAGCAGTGCACTGGGGGCAGGGGCAGCGCCTGGAATTTGGCCATATATAGGCCCTGTCACTATTTTTTCCTCTGATTTGGTGGGCTTGGTGTCATTTGTTTTTCTGAAATTCTGAGCAGTTGTTCTCTGATTGTCAGATGTGTGTGTCTTGAATGGTGGGGCACTAAGCCTAGAATTGGGTCTGAGCTGGGCAGGGAGGTGAGACCTGTTCTGCGTTGTTTATGCTGAGAGATTCCGGGGGGCAGGAGAGATGCTCTACACCTGAGATCAAAGGTAAATGTTTTACATTTGACTCTGTCAGGGGTCCAGGGATCTGGCAGTTGAGGAAAAACATTATCTGCCATCGTTTTGGAGGGGAAGCTGATGTGGTGTTTGTGCATTGTGAGGCTGGGTGATTTACCTGTAAGGGACCTGCCCCTTCCTGTGCAGACTGTCATTTGATTCTGGAGTTTCCTCTGCTAAACAGCTTTGTGGGGCTCTGTAAACAGCAGTCCACTCTCTTCCTTTTAGTTCTAATGCTGCCTGTTTGATTTGTTTGAAGCCATTGCATGCAACATGGCTGCATAAACCATGCAAATTAAGCAATTAAAGCTGCCTCTGGAAAGGTCCACCATGGAGAAGAGGCTCAGCCACAGAGCTGGGTAATGTGAGCCGAGCAGCAGAGCTCAGCTCAGCCTGGTCCCGTGACAGTCTCAGGCTTGCTGTGTGCTGCTGTCCTAGATACAACATTTGTCTCATGGGCTCTGTCCTCTCCAATGTAAACAGCAACACCCAGGGAAGGAAGAGCAAGGTGCCAGCTCCTTCTCTTGTCCAGGTCTCCAGAAGTGGAGTCCAAATTCTCAGGAAGCAGCTTTTAATGGGAAAGGGAGCAGGGAATAGTCATACCTTGTATGGGGAGGTGTCAGAGCCCTGAGATTTAATGGAGAGAACTCAGAGGTCTCTGAAGTTAGGGCAAATCATTCCAGGAGCCTGGAGTTTAGGATGAGGATCTTGGGATTGAAGGAAACAGTTTTGAGGTCTTTGAATTTGGGGGTGAATTTTGAAGACCCAGAGATAATATTGAAATATTTAGGGGTGTGAGGGGGAGTTGGACACCCCCCACACACTCTTGCTTCCATGCCAGGGTGTGTTATCTGGCAGGTGTAAGCACTGGGGAGTGGGAAGCTGTGTAAACAGAGAGTATCTGGGGTGACAGAGTCCAAGAGTCACTGGCAAGCATCCTGCCCCCCAAACCCATCCTTTCTACTGTAGCCAACTCAGCTCCAGCACCTCTGAGAGGAGAGACCTCCCACTCTTGGGTTGCCTTAGGGCTTCCATTGTTCTGGGCTGAAAAGGGCAGCAGAGACTTCAGTCAAGGGTGAAGTGAGGTGCTGAATGAACCATGAGGACATGTGAACGCTGTGCTCCCGGCGCAAGGGGAATCCCACCCACATTTGCTGGTGCTATTCCTACCCCTTCTGAATGGCAACACACAGGCTCCCAGCAAAGGACAGCAGTGCCATGAGGTGGTGTGTCCCCTTTAACATGGAAGAGAATCAGCACTGCCAGATAGCCCCCAAATGGAGGCGATGAGTGGGGACGAGAAGTTTTGATCAGTTATCTAATATGAAGGCCTCACACCATCTGAAAAGGGTCTGGGAAGCAACAGTGTGGGGAGAGTGTGGGGTGAGGCCCTTCTTTTCTAGGGCAGCCTCCTTGGGTGGTCACCTTGTCTCAGTGAGGGGAATTCTAGATGTTAGAGATGGAAAAGTCCCATTAGGTTCCATCTAGTCCATTTGTCCCCTGGGCCAAAGGCTGGATTGGTCCCTACAATCTAGTCTCCAGGGTTGTGCCCCCATCAGCTTTAAATATCCCAAGCAATGAGGCTCCCTTCCCTTTCTTTGGGAGACAGTCCCATAGCCTCACGTACCGCACTGCCAAGAACCTCCTGAGATTCAGCCCAAGTTTTTCTTTGCACTGTCTCATCCTCCAATTCCTACTTCTACCCTGAAATAGGGTGGCTTGCCCCCTTAAGGGCTAGAGCCCTGGGGGCCAGTCAACCCTAGTTACTAAGGAGACACCCGACCAGGCAGCAGGATACCTTTCTTTGAAGTGTTAATGTCAGAAACTTTTCCTGCCACTCATTGGACTTTCTAACTCTAAATTACCTGTCAGCTGGAGGAAGAGGCCTCTGTGTGGCTGCTAATAGTTCTGTAGTCTGGTTGTGGCCATGTCAGGGATGACCAGTTGTGCAGGCCAGAGTAGAGTGTGTCAGGGCTGTCTGAGCCAGGGTGAGGGCCCAGCAGGATGAGTTTCACAGAAGGTTTTTCACTAGAGCTGTTTGCCAGCCCTCTGGGGAAGGATTGTCCACTGCTCATCCTTGAGCTGGGACAGGAGTCAGGCTGTTCCAGCTGTGTTAGTGTTTCCTAGTCTGTGCCCAGGGAGGAGGGGATAGGGATGGGGACAAGTGAGAGATGCTTCACCTGAAATTCTGTTCCTAAAGGAGCTCTTGATAGTTGATGTAGGAGCTTCACTTTTAAAGCAGCCATGGGGTGCAAAGCGTTATGCAAAGCTTGCAGCTGCTAGTGGCCCCAGGCCCTGTTCTACACAATCCTACACCTTGTGTAGTCATTGACACCACCGGGTAAGCATTCTGACTTGGTGGTGCTTTACACCTACTTTACACTGGTGTAAATGACTACATAAGGTGCGGAGCACCAATGAATCTGTACCCTGTCCGTAGCAGTGACCAGGTCTGAGAAGGAAGAAAGTGTGTGTGTGGGGGGCGGGGGAGGAGCTCCCTTTAGCAGCCTGCAGACAAATCACTCTGTACTGAGTCTGAGAAGAACTTGGAAGGTAACTAGTATTCGGAAGGGAGCCATCCAGAGAAAACCTGGAAGAGATGCTGCAGGAAGTGGTGTTAGGATGTAACAGAAGGGGGTGGTGAGTGGCAGAGATGTTTTGGGGGCATCTTTTGGCCCTGAGGCACACCAATTTCCAGCTTTTCTAATGAAGAGCCATAGCATCAGTCTAGATGCTGGACAGCAGGGCTCCTGGGAAAGCTACCCCCTAGAGGAGCTATTTGCATGGTTCAGGGAAGTTGAGTGACAATACCTGAATCCCTCTGGGAGTCTGACTATAACAAAGGGAGCTGGGCAGCATTCCTATTAGAAGGACTTCTAAAGAGAGGGCAGTGTCTAGGAAAAGGTAATGAACCTCTTTGTATTTCCCCAGGAAGCTCAGGGGAGTCTAGGCTGAGGTGGAAATCAAGCCAGGGCTGCAGGTTGGTTTGTCTGTTGTATGTGTTGGGGTGGCTGAGTAGTCAGCTCAGAGGCAATGGGCAGGGCATTTGTTTTAATGTTATACAAAATTAGGCTTCTCTGAGGATGTTTCTCTTTGGGTTAAGCAAAAGACCCTCTGATTCCTGTGGGGGGGAACAGGAACTGGAGCCCAGCCACAAAGGTGTTTCCCTCTAAACTAGTGCTGTACTGAATGCCCCAGTACGGTGCTGACTTGCAGATGGAATATCAGAACAAAGTCCTGACTGCTTCTGTTCATCAAAGATCTCTTTGCAATTTCGTAAGTCAGGGTGCTAGCCTTGCTATCCTGGCCAAATTCCAGCTCAGGTGATTCTGTTCTGTGATCCTACATTCCCTCCACAGGTTCAGATGGACACAGAATTATTCTTCACTTCCTTTCCTGAACTGTTGCATACATGGCTGTGTTTGTTAATCAGCTGCCAGCTCCTACCCTAGAGGTGGCTGCATTGAAGTGGCAGGTAAAGTGACTTCTGTATGTTAGTGCCCTGGAGAAACATAAGTTATTAAAATGCAACTTTTACCACTGGCTTTGGCAACTGGGGACTGCAGCTTTTTGCTGATAGAGGCAAGATGTGTCACCTGCAAAGACACATTTGTGATTTGCCTTGCCTATGTTAAATCACCTCGGTAGGAAACTCTTGCTACACACAGTGTCACAGGTAACAAGGAGACTGGCCTGCTGGGTAATAAGGAGATCTCTCCATGCTCTGGGACCTGGTGCATTTTGCAGGAAGTGACCTGGCTGTCTGCTTGTTGCTCATGCAGCATGTGAGCTGTTGCTAGGAAGAGTTTGAGCACCTAGAGGGGATTCTAATGACTTCTTCCAAGCCAGTGTGGATCCCTGCAGGAGCAGGAATGAAGAAGAACAGCTGGTGTCCAGTTTTTAATGCAAAAGCACCATGGACAGCTCTGTCAATGCACCTCAATTTTGAGTTGCAGCATTCCTTGCTATTCTACCTTGGGCCTTTCAAGGAGTGAAGGCTAATTTCATAACACACACATACCTACTGAAGTGAGGCATGGTTGGACAAGAGCAGCTAGGGACGTGACAACTGAATCTTTTGCTACTGACAAGATTTGGGTGGGTGCAGTCTTGGTCCGTGAAATAATACAAAGAATTATGACTCTGATGATGGTAAAATTAATGGAAAGGAACAGGTTTTAATATGTAAAAGCGGCAAAGAGTCCTGTGGCACCTTCTAGACTAACAGGCGTACTGGAGCATAGGCTTTTGTGGATGAATACCCACTTCGTCAGACCCACAAAAGCTTATGCTCCAATACGTCTGTTAGTCTAGAAGGTGCCACAGGACTCTTTGCCGCTTTTACAGATCCAGACTAACACGGATACTCCTCTGATATTTTAATATGGCAATTTACCATGCTGCCCACATCAGCCTGCATAAGCGCTCATCTTGTGGAGTGGGACGGTGTCATGGACTGCCTTATATTCTCCCTCCTCCTCCCCTCTCCAAAGAATGGTGGGTAGATGGCACAACTATGAAAGAGTTACCTTATAAAGCCAGCAGCCGTCATGCGTACTACCCTCATGCACTGCACAAAGTCTAGATCGACTTCCTTGTTCTCTTCAGAATGAGGAGGCAGAGAGACTGTGTGATCTAGTTTAGTGTTTCTCCATGGCCGGTCTGTGGACCAGCACCAGTCCTTGAGATCTCCCAGACACAGTTTAGGAAGGCAGCAAGCCAGTCCCTGGTATCAAAAAGGATGAGAAACACTGGTCTAGTGGACTGAGCCTGCGCGGACTTTGGGTCCTATTCCTGGTTCTGAAAGGGAGTGTGGTTTAGCAGGCTGAGCATGGGACTGGGAGACAGGACTGTCATGGGCTTTGTTCCTGGCTCTGCCACTGGCTTGCTGTTGTGACCTTGGACAAGTCCCTTCTACTCTCTCTGCCTCAGTTTCACAACCTGTAACATGCAGATGATATTTCCTTTCTTTTAAGGGGGCTATACGTGTGAGCATCAGAGAGGTGAAACATGCTATGTAAATGCTAATCATTATTATTATTATTGTTAGCATGGCTTGAAAAATCCCCTCACCTAGGGTGAATAGGAAGCTTCTCCAGGTGAATGCCTTCAACTTATACAGAATCTAAACTTTCATTAAAAAACAAATTTTTTAGCTCATATGGTTGTGAGGAAAATCTTCAAGTCACCTAGGTATAATTGATGCAACTACATCTGCCTGAGCCTGCAGACTGATGGCTCCATTGCTTCTGCCAGTGCTCACAGTGAAAACTGACCAGAGCCTTATTGGGTCTGACAGCAGTTATTCAGATTTTTACAGACAGCAGTGAAACTGATCGAAATGAGGGTTGTTTCACTCTGCTATTGCTTGGGGAAGCTCTGAGCAGCAGCAGAGGCAAGTGTAGGAGCTAGTCACTGAGGAGGAGGATCAAAAATGGAGGTGGGCAAATGGAGACCTACACTTGCAGCAGCCAGGAAGTTTCTGAGTGGGAGGGGCAGGGGGAAATAGGTAGAGAGAGCTCTTTCTCCCTTCCATCAGCTGAGGGACTTAAAATGTATCAGACACCTACTAGCTGATATAAAAGATGGAGCCTGTGAGCCCTTGATAATCTTTATCAATGATCTGCCAGAAAATATAAAATCATTGCTCATAAAGTTTGCAGATGACACAAAAATTGGTGGAGTAGTAAAGGATAAGGACAGGTCAGTTACAGAGCACTCTGGATCACTTGTTGTTCAAGTGAGTCCAATTTACCATGAGTTTTAATATAGTCAAATGTATTTCTAGGAACCAGGACTGTAAATCATAGTTGTAAGAAGGGTAACTATAAGTTGGAAAACAGAGCCTGGAAAGGATTTTGGGGTGATGGTGGATAGTCAAGTGATCATGAGCTTCCAGTGTGGTGCTGTGGCACAGCAAATGCAATCTTTGGATGTATTATGCAAAAGAATAGTGGTAGAAATATGGAGGTGTTATTACCTCTGTATGTGGCATTGGAATGACCAATACTGGAGTACTGTGTCCAGTTCTGGTGTCCACACTTTAACAATGATGCTGACAAACTAGAAAGGGTTCAGAAAAGAATGATTGGAGATCTGGAAAACCTGCCTTACAGAGAGTGAGAGTAAAGAAGCTCCCCTCTAATTAGCTTTAACTTAAAGAGAAAGCTAAGAGGTTACTTGATCATGGTCTACAAGTACCTACTTGGGGAAAAGACTGCTTATAGCAGAAGGCTCTTTAATCTAACAGACAAAGGTATAATTACATCCAATGGCTGGAAGCTGAGGCTAGGCAAATTCAGACTAGAAATAAGGTGCACATTTTTAACAGTGTGGTAAACTGTTCCCATGGTGAATTACCCTACGGATGAGGTAGATTCTCCATCTTTTGAAATCTCTAAATCATGACTGAATCTCTTTCTAAACCATCTGCTCTAGTTTGACCACAAGTTATGAATCTGATGCAGCAGGAATCACTTGGTGAAGTTACATGACCTGTGTTATGCAGGAGGTCAGACTCTAGAAGAACATAATGGTCCCTTGTGGCCTTAAAATCTATGACAAGCAGAATCCAGGGACAGCTCCATGGTAGAGGTTCCAGCACCTCCCATTTCCCAGCAGCTGGAATGGGGTTGATTTTTACTGGACAGTGAGCTGTCCACATCTTCCCATCGATCTTTAGCTTAGCATGTTTAGTCCTCTGACTCCTAAGGCTTGGAATGTTACCAGACACCTCAGTGTGAGGGAGTGGGTGGGGGAGAGAGGGAGAGATGGGAAAACAAATTAGAGAGAAATTGAAGGGGAGGATATAGAGAAGAAAATATAGGGAAAGGAAGAGAGAGGAGGAAAAGAGGAAATAGACACCAAAAACAATACAGGAAAAGATGCCTCGTGATTTATTATAGGAAAGAAAGAAGATGGGGGAAGTGGAATTAAAGCCAGGAAGATTACATAAGTTACACTTTTTAAAGGATATTAAATAGAAAGTTCATTGGTGACACCTTACATTTCAGTGCAGCATCCACTAAAAAGTACACATAGTTAATTTGTTTAACTCACAAGGGGTGTGGTTTGGGGGTGTTACAACACAGGGACTCTGCCCTGTCTGGTAAGATTAGTCCTTGGGCTAGTATGTTTTGGGTACGTGTTTCAAGCCCTGATCATTGCACTCCCTGTGTCAGGGGTCAAGAGCACCAAGAGGTCTGTCTATTATGATGCTGTCATTGGGCAGATCTCGCTTGTTCCTGTTAAACTTGTGGAATTGAATGCTTGATTACCAGAGTAGCTGTTGATGTTGTTCTAACTCCCCTCCACTCTCTTAAAAGCTTGAAATGAACCCAACCTTAGCACCTGACCCAGGGGAGCTGGCTGTGCTCACTGCTGTCCTGGACCACAACATTGCCAGAGCCTGGGCAGAGAGACTGTACCCAGAATGGGCCAGCAGAGGGATGTGGGGGTGGGGGGGAGAAGATTTAGATCATTTCTGAAAGCACATGAAACATGAGCAGCCCCACCTTGTCCTTGGCAGGAACTTTCATGTGTGTCTAAATACTGTGCTGCCCCTTTAAATTGCTTTTTGTAGATGAAATGATGGTTCTCTCATTGACAAGTAAAAGCCGCAAACTGCCCATTTCCATCTGGAACTGTGGTCCATGCAGCGGCTGACTAGACCAAGTAGGGGCCTTGCAAGAGCAGGAGAAGGTGTCTCTGCAGAGCTGGTATCAGTGATGTGGTAACTCAATGCCCCCTACCATGTCTGCTGGTGATAAGGACGGGGCGGGGGGAGGGGGAGCAGGAGCTGTTATTGAGCAGGAGCCTGGCTGGCTGGCTGAGAGACTCAGCGGCCCAGGCAGAGCACAGGGCCTGGCACCATCTCAGCTCAGTGGGTTATTTTTTTTTCCAAGACAGCTGATTCAATCTATTTTTAATGAGCTCCCCTAGATTGCGCAGTGGGGAGGCAGAAAGTGGCGCAGGAAGCAACGGACTCTGAGCTGGGGCAAGCAGAGGGGCAGCACACACAGAGTTCAGCTCCTTTGAGCCTGGCTCCTCTCCCTGGGGAGAACTTCCTTGGACTGTGGCCCTGAAACAACAAGAAAGGGGTTCCTCTTAAATGCAGCTGGCCTTGAGAATGGAGTCGAGCACAGAAGAGGAGAGCTGGCTGGAGGATCAGTGGGAGAAATGGTAGGGAACTGTGGGAAGGGAGGGCTGGGAAGCAGTCAAGCACCTCTGGGTGCATCCCCTCCTTCTGCATGTGATGCTTGCAGAGCAGGAGTGAACTTGGTAGATACTTGGCCCATAGTTTATTTGCTGCATATGGGGCTGCATGGTAGCTGGGTACAGAGGAGACCAGAGCAGCCAAGACTGCTGGGTCCTCCCCATCAGAGCAGTCATGGGCTCACACGCAGGGAGCCCCTCAGTGCCTGAGGCAGGAGCAGCTGCTGGAAATGTGTTTATTTTAGCAGCAGGTGGAGTGGGTGAGAGCAGGGGAACCTCCTTAGGAAAGAGGAGTGTTAATGCAGGTGATTCATGGAGAGGGAGGGCTGACAGGGATTGGAGATCTTGGTGCCCCCAGGTGATTCTTCCAAGCTCTGGCCTGACATATCTGATTCCCGTGGCTGGCTATAAACCTGTGGGCTCCGCAGTGCTTACAGCAGCAAGCAGCCCTCGGATAAAGTTCTAGCCTGCATGGCTGCGCCTTGTCCCAGAGAGAGAGCTGAGCACTATCTGCTCTCCAGCCATCCCACTGGGAGAGCCTGGAGCTGCCACCCCAAGAGGTCAGTTCTGCAGCATTTGGAGTGCGGGCAGCCATAGCTTTTTGAGAGGCCTTTCTGAGAAGTCATGGATCTTGTAAGGGCCCCGTTTTGCTCAGCTACAAGGGGGCTTCTCTCTGTCTGCCTGTGTCCCAGGGCCCTGACTCTCAGCAGTGCATGAGAGAATGAGCATTAGTGGCAGAACCTGTCTGACCCTGTGTAACTGGAGAGGGAATCGATTCATGCTTTGATGGTTCGTTGCTAGACCTTCTCTCTCCACTTCCTACAGAAAAGCAGTCTGAGGGGGAAGCAGCTGGGGAACATGGGGTCTGGTTTCCCCCTCACTTGGCACCTTGTGTCAAAGTGTGTGTCAGTGTGTGTCAAACTCCCCCAAATCAGAATGCCAGCATTTCATGCTCATTTTGTCCCAGTGTAATAAGTGACACCAGGTGGCTGTAAGGCAGAGGAGGCTCAGGCCTGTGAAGAGAAAGCCGAGAGGGGGTGTTTGTTGAGAGCAGCTGAGGAAGCAGTGCAAATGCCGACCCCTGCAATAAAGATCAGCCGAAGGGAGCACTCTGCTGCAGGCTCTCTTTCCCCCAGGTCCTGTCTGCTCTGTGCAGATAGTAAAAGTCCCAGAGGTTTGCCCCAATGCCCTTGCCCAAAATGGCCTCTTCCCCACTGCTGGACGCTGTCAGGAGGCTGCATGCGAGAGGGACCCTCGAAGGGGAGCTAGATCCTTAGAAATATCTAGGAGACGAGATTACCCTCCCTACCCGTTTTCTTCTCTGTCTCTCTAGGAGCGGACAGGTTGACATGCTCTTCTCTAGACGTAATGTCATCTATTCCCTTGAGGCTCTTACAAGCAGGAGGGAAGGATGTTTCTTGCTGCTGCCTTGGTGTCTCAGGAGGATTCAGCAAGGACATGATTAGGGGGTAGGGTGGGGCGGGTTCCTGCTTTCTGGCACAATAACTCTGCTGTCTTGGCATCCAGGACCGATGGGGATCTAAACAAACCTGAAGAGTGAGATAGGCCAAGGGTCTTTGAAAGGTCATTCTGAGAAGCAGTGGATTATGTAAATTATTCCACCTGCCCTTCCTCACTTGTATCACCTGGAGCCCTGACCCATTCCCCTTCCTGCTCTTCCAGATCCCAGTGTGACCTTACCTCTGTTCCTCTATTGGGGCCTTCTCTTCTCCATGGACCATGTTAGCCATTGCGGTTTTCTGGACAAAATCTCTGCTCCAGCTAGATTCGGACACTGGTGATGAAAATGCTCTTCTGTATGAGTAGAGAAAATAGCCTGCAACCTTGTCTACACACACAACTTGCACTAGTTTAACTAAACTGGCTTAAAAACTGATTTAAATTTAAACAGGTGCAAACCCCTGTGTAGCCACTTTGATTTCAGTTTAAGAGTAGCGTATTTTGGTTTACCATAATCTGTTTTTAAACATATTATTCTGAACAAAAAGAAGCCACTTGTAAACTGAAATAACAGGCTCTACAACAAAGTTCCACTAAATCAGTTTAAAACCACATCTCTAGTTAAAATGGTGCAAATTTGTATGTAGACGAGACTAGAGACTGTTCAGTTTACAGACATGCTAAATGAGAGATGTATGAGGGAGGTATATAAAATAACTAATGTTTGGACAAGGGAAATTGGGTGCTCCTATTCACATGCTCTCCGAATACAAGAACCAGGGGGCGTGCAGTGAAACTGCTAAAAGGAAATGCATTTGTAAACAAGGCACAATTAGCCTGTGGAAATCACTACCACAAAGTACCACTGAAAGCCAAGAGCTTAGATGGATTCAAAAAAGAATTGAGTATTTTTATGGATAATGATAGACAGTAAATGTAAAAAAGGAAAATATATACATCTCCTGTGTTTTAGAGCATAAACCAGCCACTAACTGCCAGGGGTTGTTTCACATAATGTGTTGATTCACATAATTGTCCACTCTGGGGATTTCTTGTACCTTCCTCTGAGGCATCTGCCATTGACTCCTGTCAGAGTAGGTTACCTGATTAGATGGATCCTAGTCCATCTCAGTTGGGCTGACACTTCCTGTGTTGCTAATATAGGATCTTGTTCCTAAAAGGTTAATTCTCTGGTTCCACTCAGCTATGCGTTGTTGGTGGGAATAGGGGCAGGAGAATGCAGATTCTTCCTGCCCCCTCTACTTCCTTCCCCAGCCCTTTCCTACTTTGGGACCCCTTGTATTTTCCTTTGTGTGCAGTAGCTGGTATTCTTTGAGCCCAGGCCAAGCAGCAATAGGTACAGTAGCATTCTTCTCCCTGGAAGCCACAAGGCCCTGCCTGGAGAGCATCAGACCCCAGCACAGCACTATCCAGACCAGTACACGTGCTGATCTTCCCAGAAGGGGTTTGTCCACTGTCTCCCCACCAACACACTTTGAGAGACAGCTTTCTGGGCCTTGTTGATGAAGAGCAATGCTGAAGACACCTCGACAGCAGGCATCCAGCAGGGTCACCACAGACTGTATCCAAACCTGGCACTGTGGGAGGAGCAGAGCTGGTGGGGAGCTCTACCCCTATTCAAGAGGTAGATCTCACATGTCTTCCCAATATAGACCGGAGAAACTACCCCCAATCCCTCTTTTCTAGCCCAGGTACAATACTCCCTGCTGGTATGCACCCCATTTAACAATGCATCTTGTAAGTTTCACGCTCCTTCCCACCTTTCCTGATGGGCCCAGTGCTGGGAGCCTGATGCTGCCCAGACAGCTCTGTGGGCATTTCCTAGCAGTAACTGCATGGTCTTTGCCTCCACCAGGCTCACCCATGACATCAGCCTTGAGGAGTTTGAGGATGAAGACCTCTCTGAAATCACCGATGAGTGTGGAATCAGCCTGCACTGTAAGGACAGCCTGGCCTCCCGGGTAAGGATGCCAATAGCCCTTGGGGATGTGGTGGAGTGGGGAGCCAGGGACCTGGGCAGGAGGGACAAAGTTGTCTGATTTAATTCAGAATATACTGATGTGGCTCGTGGAAATTGCAGGTCCCACCTTGTGGCCTGGCTGCTTGGATCAATATGGAGCCTGGCAGCTGGGCTCTGCAGTATCCATCAGCTGCATCTGTATGAATGATAAGGCAGCATCAGGCCATGCTGTCAAATTCTGTGGACCACACTGTGATCAGCATGGACCCTTTTAACCCCAGCCCAATGGAAGTCTCTCCCCATCTGACCCTGGCACAGAACCTATTAACTTCCCACCTTCCGTCTTGATGGCCTTCTTGTCCCTTTTGATGCCAGTGCAAAACTCCATTATCCCTACCCGCACCCTGACGAGCTATCTCCCCATCTGACCCTGGCACAGATTCTATTACTCCCAGCCCAAGGGAGAGCTCTTTCAGTCTGACCCCATTGCAGGCCCTGGTACCTAAGGAACTGCGTGTGAAACCATCTCAGGTAAATCTGTAAGTTTCCTGCTGATGTCCTTATGATTCCAAGGCACCAAGTTCTGGCAGTTCCTGTCAGCAACACCATGACTGGGCCACCATTAGAGTGGTTCTCTCTCACTGTGGGAGGGGGCTGAAGTGAAAGGTGAAAGCCCTTTGAGCAATTGGAAGCAGGCCAGGGGATTTGCTATGTCTGTGCCTTTTCTCTGTTTTATTCATGGAGCAAGATACTAATGAGCTAGCCTTCCGCAGCTAGAATAAATCCCTCAGAGAATAAGCGAAAGACATGCCCCTGTCCCCAGGGAGCTCCATGCTGATCCAGGCAGGAGCTCAGGGAAGGAGCATTTCTGGAGAAGATCTTAGGGGGATTTGAATGAGGAGAGAGAATTGGACAGACAATGGAAGATAGGACATGCCATACCAGCTGAGACCAGTGGTTCTTGTAGTACAGTATCCTGTCTCTGATAATGGCTAGTACCAGACATTTCAGAGGAAGGTGCAAGAAACCTTGAAATGGACAATCAAAGAGGCCCCTGTTCCTGGGGGAAGCTTCTTCTCTACCCCATCAGTTAGTGGCTGGTTCGACTGAAGCAGGAGGATTTATATTCCTTGTATGTTTCTAACCTTAGCTAATGTAACTCTGGGTGTTCCCATTATCCATTTAAATGCTGAATCCTTTTTGAATCTGATGAAGTTCCAAGCATAAAGGGCACACCGCAAGTGAAGAAGCAAATCCAAGACAGCGAAAGGGCTAGGGTGAGTGTAGGGTAGTGGCAGAAATGTAGGTTCTGGGTGAAGGGTGATGTTCTGTAAGGCATTGTAGGTGGGTGAGAAGCTGGAATCTGATGGGATAGGGAGCAGTTGGAATGTTTTTGCCCAGCCTGATTTCCAGTTTCATAGTGGGCTGTCATACCTCCTTGAGGAGGTGTGGGCACACAGACAGTCAGCTCTGGATCTCTGTTTGTCTGGCAATACAGCAAACTTATCAAATCTGAGGGCAAAGTTGCCTGAGGATCAGCCAAGTTTTTCTGTGGGCCAGTGGAAGCAATAGCAGAAGGTATATCAACCCCCTCCTTGACTAAGGGTCATTCCTGCCATTAAGATCCCAGTGGCTCCTGGATACCCAGGCAGCAGCTGTGGCTAAGAGCACTCTTTCTTGGGCATACTCTGTATAAAGAGTGCACAGATCTTTTGCCCGTGGCATCCTGAGGTGATACTGCTGCAGTGCACTGCGCATGGGCTGCCCCTTGGGAGCATGTGGGACCTGGTGTTGCTGGTGACAGATAAAACGGTAAGGCAAGACTTGGGAATTTCCCCCTTTGTTTGTATGTTAGAACTAAAAATTTTATCAGCTCCCTAGCACCAGCAGGCTAGGTGCTCTATAAATGTTGCGTTAACCCTCTTCTTGCTGCTGGAATCTAGTGATGTGCCAGCTGTGGCGATAATGAGTTTAACTTCAGCAAGGAGTTTTAAGTTGCAACATTCAGTGCTGCATGTCCTGTTGACTTGCACAGATTCTCTCTCTCAAGTGCAGGTGAATGAAGGGAAAGAGGACGCAGATTGGAAATGTGTGATAAAAGGGACGCTGACTACAGTGAAGAGACAGGTGAAATAAAAATGGTTGCTCTGAAACCTGTGGATGTGTAACATGTAAATCCCTCACCAGCCTTAAACATTCTGGGGAATACTGAGGAGACCTGAAAAAGGTTCAAACTGCCATTTGAACTGTCTGTGAGCCACAGAGGCTAATAAAATGGAGGATGAGTGAAAAATTGCATGGGTTGAGCAGTAGCAGAAACATGGGATGTTTACGATGTCTTCCATATTAAAGAAGAAAGCTTTGAAGAAGTAATATACAGGTGTGAGAATCGTTGTGTCTTTAGAAAAAAATGTTCCATATGAAAAATGAATTTTCTGGATAAGGAGCCACAAAGAAGGGGAAATGTTAAGAATTCATCCCAGACTTAAAATTAAAAAGCCAATTTTGTGAATTTAGATTATCAGGACTCCTGCATTACGGACTGAAGGGTTTTGGGGTCCAACAGTAAAGAGGTATGTGAAAGGAACAGAAGGACATAGACCTGATACTTGGAAAGGCAGGGATCAAGACTTTCTAAAGTACCCAAAGTTTTTGGGTGGCCAACCTGAGACACCTTAATGAGGCCTGTTTTACAGAGGATGGGTGTCTTCTGAAAATCAAGCCACTTCAAGGTATTTCAAATTGGGAACCCAAAAATGCAGGGCACTTTAGAGAATCTTGACACTAATGCAGTTCTTGGCTATTGTGCATCTGCCATGCAGTGAAATAACTAGAAATGTAAAGACAGGCCAGCAAGGCTCAGTGCACCTGGTAGGTAGGTAGACAGGTAGGTAGGAAGGAAAAGCTTTCAAAAATAAAAGGGTAAGAGGAAACCAAACAAGGAAGGATGTAAGCAATGTAGCAGCTGAAGTTAGCATAGAGAGGATATCCAGTATTGAGAAAATATCCAGGATATTAAAAGGGGTGCAGATAGTGACACCTGTGAGTAAGAAGAAAAGGAGTACTTGTGGCACCTTAGAGACTAACCAATTTATTTGAGCATAAGCTTTTGTGAGCTACAGCACATCCGATGAAGTGAGCTGTAGCTCACGAAAGCTTATGCTCAAATAAATTGGTTAGTCTCTAAAGTGCCACAAGTACTCCTTTTCTTTTTGCGAATACAGACTAACATGGCTGCTACTCTGAAACCTGTGAGTAAGGGTGCCCAACATTTGCCATTATAAGACCCTATTTGCAGTCGGTTATAACTTTGCTAAACTTTAACCATCTGGGCTAAAATTTGTCATGTTGGATATCAGTCTCAGGTTGAAATTTTCCAAAAAATGTCAGCAAAGACAGTTCACTGGTTTCTTGGAACAAGATTAGGGAAAAATACATTGTTTTGCCCATTTATAAAAAAATTCTTACAACCATTTTGTTGAGGAGATGTAGTGCCTCTATACTTTGATCCAGAGATCTGAAATTTGGCATCAGGAATGTGGCTTTTGTTGTCGCCATGAAGATCCACCCAAATTTGGCCAAGTTGTAAGCCTCTGGAAATCAGTTAGCACAAACTCAATAGAGACATGCTAGAGTTTGGCAGCTAAATTCTCTGGAGATTCTGTGCATCCTGAGAATGATCCAGCCCCTCAATGCTCATATGTGCCAACTGTCTCATGCATGTTCCAGCCCAGGACTACAGGGGCTGAGCAGCACTTTCCCTGCAGCCAGGGGCCGTGGTGTCTCAGGACTTGAGAAGTGAGAGCAGAGAGACACTTTTCTGTGCTCTCAGTGCTTCCTTCACTGGTACCAAGGCAGCATGGATGATGATGAGGAAAGAGCCTGATGTGAATGCAGAAGAATGAGATGCTGGAGGTGGGGAGGGAGGCAGGAGTATAAACTGGGACGTAGAGCAAAGAGAGGGTCCAAGGGAGAGACTAGGGACAAGGGGCCGAGATGGTGTGGAGGCACTGGGACACTGACTTGGGATCCTGTGCACTGAAGGAGGCAGGGGACCTGTGGAAATAAATAGTATATGATCATGTAATTAAAGTCTGTGTCATAAGACATATGCACCAGGGGGCCAAATTAAGGTTGCACTGACAATTCCTAACTTCTGAGTGCTGTGCTTGACTTTGCAGCCATAACATTTTCTCAGTGTAGTGTTTTGTATGTCATGTAATGTATACACACATGTAAAATCTGTAATAACCACTTTGCAAAAACATGCAGGTTAAAAGTGGAGTTTGAGGATTCCTCTAGGGCAGTGTTTTTCAACCAACAGCCCAATCAGCACAGAGCTGCGGCCCATGTGACATCCTCAGGGCCATACAGATAGTATTGGATGCTGCCCACAATGGTAAATAGGTGGAGAATGAGAATGAGTTATTCATAAATACAACTAAGAAGGGAACCTTGCACACGGAAGAATGGCTACTAAAAATATGCACAAATGGCCTACTTGGAATGTATAAAATCACCCCAGGAGCATAAGTGAAAGCAATGATAGAAATGGCAATAGAGAGGTTTAAAGGAAGTGTACAGCTTGAAAAGTCAAAGGTGACATAGAGCTGTCAGCTCCAGTTCCAGTCCTGGGGGAGTTCAGAGGCAAGGCAGTAAAACAAGAGTTTGTAGTAGCTCGTTGAAGAAAGCAACCAGGTGTTTATTTCTGCACATGAGATGCTTGGCTTGACCAAGAGTGTATGCCACAGGGAATCAGAGTAACAGATATTAATCTTGAACCATATGTGAAAGCACTAGCTGCATCAAATGAAGATGTGATCCCAGATGTGATCCTGGTGACATAGATAGTTACAGGCGGTCAGGAGTCTGTTTTACATGCCAGCAGATGAGTTCCTACAGAAACCAGAGAAAAAGTTGCAAAACATGACAGACGGCATCATTCATAGAGCAGGAGAATCAACAGTCAGGATTCACTCCTTAGTAACTGTTGAGTGAAAGGGGAGGCAGACTCAGAACTTGGTTCTGACCCAAGGAGCTGAACAAGAACATCACAAGGGGAGGTTACATTTGCCACAAGGAGAAAGACATTTGCTGAGATGGCAGGAGCCAAATTCTTTAGCAAATTGGATGCATCAGCAGGGTTTTGGCAGATACTCTGGACATAAAGCTTTGAGATTTACACTTTCAATGCACCATTTGGCTGCCTTGTGAGGTTGCCTTTCAGAACATATTTGGCACCAGGAAGTATTTCTCTGCACAGTGTCCCAGATGCAGGAATGTCTCTCAGGAGAAAAAATGTACATTTATGCTATCATAATTTGGGGCAGCTCCACAACTGAACTTCAGGGACAACTGCAGAAGTGATTGGAAACCACAAGAAGAAACAACCAACAGGGTCGAAGTGTCCATTTTGAGTTACTGAAATCACCTACTGAGCAGAGAAGTGGACCACAAAAAGTGACAGATTCTCAAGATTCAAGCACTAGTGAATATGCAGAGACCCAAAGATAAAGACATTCTGAGTCTGCAAGGCATCTTGACTTAGAACTGTAAGTTTTTACCCACCTATGCAGCTCAAACAACTCACCTAAGATAATGCCGTCACATAGATACAGAATGGATCTGGATGTTGGAGTATGACAGAGTTAAAGGATTCGTAATATGTACTGACTTCAGCACTAGTGCTGTAATGCTTCAACACACAGAGTTCAAACACTCAACAGATGTTTCAAAAGGAGCCATGGGACTGAATGTCTGCCTGTCACATATGCTGCAAGAGCTGTGACAGTGTCAGAGAATTTGCAAATCAAAAGATGCTAGGCCTTGTGTATGGCTGTACAAAGTCTCATGTCTTTCTATGGCTGTACCTTTCAAACCTGAAATGGACCATAAAGCAATGACTGTGATACATAAAAGGAGGTGGAGAAGCACAGTCAAGAATATAGCAATTACTGGCATTGTCAAATAGCGGCATATGCACTATCAAGACCACATGCTCCACTTGCTGACCCATGAGGTGACCTGGAACAAGCCATGACAGTCCATGTGAACCTGATGATAAAAGCCTCATGTGGTATCACTAAGAATATGGGATGAACTATAAAGAGGAAAACAGACTAAGGATGAAATACTATGAGGAGTAATACAAGCTATAGGTAATGGACGGAGAAATCCACACCTCTCTCACCCTCCCACTCCCAATATACAGGTGAGCCTGCAAAGAAAGGTACAGATATAGTCATTTCCACAAGTCATTCCCCCAGTGGTGGGAGGGAAAAGTTGGAAAAAATAGAGGAAGTACTCCTGGGAATGACTAAACCAAGAAGAACGGGAGAAGTCATATTCTGTCCATAGAGAACAGTGACGTTGACAAAATGGTGAGTGTGTGTGAAACCTGATGGAAGTACAGAGATGTACAACAGAGAGAACAGAGGACACAGTCTGAATTAGATTTGTTTGTTCTGGAAAAAAACATGATGACCTTATTGTAGACTATTTTAGCAACTTTCCCAAAGCTCGACACTTAAATGTATCACAACTTCAAGGCAATCCGGCTCAGGCCCATTAAATCAATGTTTGTGTAGCAGGGGATTCCATAAAATGTCATGGTCTGAAGTAGTGGACAGGGGACCACACCTCAAGAATAGGGAATTCGTGTTGAAATTCAGAAGTTTCTGCAAAGATAGGGATGGATTAGCAGATTGTAGAGTATAGTGAAGGACTGGCTCAGAAAAGCAATTGATGCAAGAGCAGAGCCATTTTTAGCTCTGCTCAGCTACAGAGCAGCACCTCTGCAATGTGAAAAACTACCAGCAAAACTTCTGTATAATAGACATGGCCTATTACCAGACACAAGACATAACCAAAGGATGGCAAATAACTGATTTTCAGCAAAGAGGTCAGACAAGTTAAAACTGATAGAAAATTATTAAAGAGGAGGAAGACCCTTACCATAGTTCTTTTGTTTTTAAATACTCAAAGACTATGTTTGAATTTTAAAAGATAGTGGCCACTAAAGGCTGCAGTGATTAAAGGAATGTCATCTCATCCATATTTCATGATCAACAGAAAGTGAAAGCATTTTGCTCAGATGTCTTCTAAAGTACCTGAGAATGTGACTGAGAGAGCAAACGAGCAGCCAGCAGAGTGAGAGCAGATACACTGGCTGTACAATAACCAGCATGGATCAATCCTGTTCTGGACTGCAGGAAAAAGACTGAACAAGCCACTGAAGACATGGAAGGACATTTTGCTTTATGGTACTTCTGGAAGACTCTTGAAATTGTCAAAAAGATTGTCTGAGACCTGTTGATAGCGTAACAATATGTAAAAAAGTTGATAATCCCTCTAGTTGTTAGAATTTGTTCAAGCAGGAAATTTATCACAAAACTGTAAAGGGCAGGCCTGCTACAAAGGGTTAAGCTTCAGCAAGGAGTGTTATAATTGCCATCCCTCCTGCAGAATACTGTCCAGAGCCACATGGCCTGTTGACTCATGCACAGAGATGGGGAACCAGTTGCAGAGGCTGAGGCAGGAAATATAGCCAGGCTAGAGTACAGTAACAGAAATTCCGTTTACTGCATATGGGTTTTGACTTGTTTGTTAAATAAATATATTGCCCTAAACCTGCCTCAGTCATCGCTGAATACCAGGTCCCTCTGTCTCGGAGACGGGCATCTCTGGGTCTAAGTGGTGGCCCAGCGTTTGAAAAATTTTGGGCAAACTATGCATCCGATGAAGTGAGCTGTCGCTCACGAAAGCTTATGCTCAAATAAATTGGTTAGTCTCTAAGGTGCCACAAGTACTCCTTTTCTTTTTGCTTCAACTAAGGTTGCCAGTCCTCCCAGTTTTGCCAGGAGTCTCCCGGAATCAGGCTCTATCTCCCGGAGACTACTGAAGCCAATCTGGGAGATTTTATGTGCTAAAAATCCGGCGGTGCAGCGGAGCTAAGGCAGGCTCCCTACCTGCATCACTCTGCACCACTCCCAGAAGCAGATTGCATGTCCCTGCAGCCCCTGGAGGGGGGAGGGGCAGTGGGTCTCCGCGGCACTGCCCACACCCCGAGCGCCACCTCCGCAGCTCCCATTGGCTGGGAATTGAGGCCAATGGGAGCTGCAGGGGCGGTGTCTGCAGGCAGGGGCAGCGCTTGGAGACCCCCTGCACCCCTGCCTAGGAGCTGCTGTCAGAGGGATGTGCTAGTCGCTTTCAGGAGCTGCCCAAGGTAAGTGCCACCTGGACGGAGCCTGCATCCTTCACACTCTCCCACACCCCAACCCCCTGACCCAGCCAGGGTGGGGGAAAGCGAGCGACAGAGGGAGAGGTGTTGGAGTGAGCAGGGACAGGGCCTCAAAGAAGGGGTGGGACAGGAGCGGGGCCTCGGGGAAGGCGTGGGGCAAGGATGTTTGGGTTTGTGCAATGAGACAGTTGGAGACCCTAGCTTCAAGGTGGCCACTAACTTTGGGTGCCTCGGTGTTCAGGTGCGGAGCTTGAGCCACACGGGTCTGATTTTCAGAAGTGCTGAGCAGCTACAGCTGCCCTTGACTTCAGCTGCAGTTGAAAATGTTGCCCTTTTGTTTCTACCATAATGCCTTCGAGAAGCAAAGCTCTACTCCCCTGTGTCCCACCATTCTTCTCCTTATGATAACGTAGTTCTTAGAAATGCCCTGCAGGTGGCAGCGGAGGCCAGGAGCAACAGGTCTAAGGGGATCCTGGAGTATCTCAGCGGGCCCAGGATAGGGCTGGTTAGTACTGCCAGTAGCATTCACAGCGCCACTGTGCTAGTACAGCAGATGCTGGGGTGGTGAGTAAAGCGTGCAGTTGCCTTTCTCAGGCTGCTGGGGATTACACAGGGGGAGGGATCAGGGGCAAAGCCTGGCTTAATATATTAGAAGGAATTACAGCTCTGCCATTTTGGAGCTGCTCAGCATTTCCTGCATAAATCCCATTTTATATAAAAATAAGCTGGAAAAATTGGCGCAGCTGCAGGCTTTGTCCCTGTTTTTTCCACTATAACCCAGCCCCTTCCAACTTGCAGGGCCAGAGGTCACAGCTACCATCCTTATGGCCTGGAAGAAGCAAGCAGCAGCCCAGGACTGGGGGATGTGGACACCTACTCACAAGGTTGCAGCATAGGGGCGTTTACTGTTTTACAGACCAGTTAGCTATGGGACCTGTCTTTGTGCAGCACCCTACTAATTTACACTACTCCACTTCACTTGCAAGAACCCCTCTCTCTGAGGTTGCAAGCAGCAGCATCACCTGTCTGTCTCCCCTGCTGCCTTAGGCCCCAAGCCAGTAGTGATCACCATGACTGCACAGAGTCCCACGGACATCAGCGGGGCACCACACAGGTGCATCTGCCTGTGTGGATCCAGTTGCAGAATTGGGGCCTTAGTCTTGATGGACACTGGCTCTCTCATATGTGCTTGCTCACACACCCATATGCTCTTGGTTGGACTCAGTGTTCTCATGATCCATGCTGCTCCTCACCAGTTCAGAGGCGAATCCCTCTGTACGTGGGAGTGAGGTAGTGGAAAGGCCAAGCCTAGAGTACAGTTCAAGGATCAGTGATGCTCTCCTGTTTGCAGTGTTATGGGGAGGAATCTTGAATGGCTGGGGGAGCAGAGTACTCCCAGTGACTCTTGGTATAGTTTGTGCCAATGCTGTACTTGGCCTTGTAGATTAGGACTGAAACTTTGCATGTAGGCTGGTTTTCAATGGGAGGCCAGAGTGATGTGCTGTCTGCAGGTGCTCACATACTCCCTGCCAGGACCTGAATACAGGAGACTGGGTTTCTCTGGTAACAGCTACGAGTACCAACAGCACAGACACTGGGGCCAAAGGCTCATTTTAGGTGTGTGTGATGGCAGCAGCTACTGCTGCCAGAATTTTATGGGCGGCAGTATTTGGATCCTGACAGAGACGTGAAAGGCAAAAGGGATTGATATATGAAGAAAGATGGAGTTGATGTTCATGGGGAGATGGAAGCAGATCAAAATATCCACTGCCACCATCATGCCTCCTTGTATCCCAGGCAGCTGCTCTGAGGATGTCAGGTCTGCCTACAGCCTTGGAGTCCTGCTGGATTCACGGCTGGCACTCTTTGTGTAAAATGCTCTCTCCTACTTCTGCCTGTTCGGGAGACTTCAGCCCATCCTGTTGGCCACAGGGACCCACCAATGTCTGACCTCAAGGCTTGATTATTGCAACACACACTACAGGAATTAAACCATTTATCTTAAGCAGCTCCACTTGGTTCAAAATGCAGCTACCTGCTTACCCAGCAGCACAGGCCACTGAGAACTCATCATTTCAGTGCCCTAACCCTACACAGAATCATAGACTATTAGGGTTGGAAGAGACCTCAGGAGGTCATCTAGTCCAATCCCCTACACTGATGCCCCATTGGATGCTGAGTTCAGTTCAAGGTTTCAATCCAGTTCAGACTAGCCCTCACCTCCTGAGATCATGCTTGTACGTGGCAGCTATGGTCCTCTGGAGAGTGGGATTGTCTATCCCAAGGGTGAGACCTGCAGTTGCAGGGGTCAGAGCTCTTTCTGCAGCTGTGGGACTTGATCCTGGAAGGGATCAGAAGAACCATGAGTCTTGGTGCCTTCTGAGCAGAACAAACTTGGCATCTGCTAAAATAAAGGATGATTAAAAAGAGAATCCAACCAACTGGGACAGAGAAACCAAGACAGACTGTATTTATAGTTCTGGGGTGTTCTAAGGCACTCTGCTGCCCTGATGATTGGCACCAATGTTGATACCAAGACAGAAAACAAGAACAAGCTCAATCTGTCCAATTTGACTATATAACTACCAGGAGAGCGGGAAGCTGATAGTTTACACGTGCTTTGAAGGGTGTTAGCATCCAGGAAGGAGAGTGTCACAAGGTGACTGGCCCCAGTAAATGAAGTATATCCAGTGCCCCCGTGCCAGTACAGGTGCTCCCATGGCCAGTTAAGATGGTGGGGCAGCACCTGGGGGCTATAATGGACTGGGGGATACCCAGTGATGAAGGGAGATCTAGCAAAAGAGAGACCTGGCAGGGGGTGGAGTCCCAGTGAGTCAGAGCAGACTGGCTAAGTCAAGAAGGGCAGGGGAGAGCAATCAGGGGACTGGAGGAGTCCTGGAAAGAAGCAGGTGTTTCCTGGGAGAAGGCTGAAGTCAGAAGAGCAGCGAGAGGGGTGTGCTAGCTGGTATCCCCAAGCCAGAGCCAGAAGGCTGACGGCAGAGGAGCGGCAGAGGAACTGTTTAGCTGTTGGCATCTCCTGGGCCAGAGAGCTGGACCCAGAGGAACCATGGGAAGGCCGGGGGAGTGAGGGATGCTCCCAGCAGAGAGGCTGGGGGGGTTCATGCTGGGAAGCGGGGGTTGCACTCCAGTTGGAAGGGCTGGAGTGGCTGTCCTGGTACGAGGACAGGAGAGGACTGCCCTGGAGAGCTGGGGTGTGGTAAGGGATGCTGGGACTGTGCTGGAGACCCATGGTTTGGGGAAGGAGGTGAGGACTGCATGTTGCTGGGGGAGATGTGCACTGTGGCTGTGGGACTTCTGTCATGGTTTCTGTACATGGGACTTCCGTACTAAATGAACCTCACAGGGGCAATGTTTATACTTGGGAAGACTGGGCAGCTTCATTTCTGAGGACTCAGAAGGAGGGAAACTGAGGCAGGTGCACTTACTGTGCTGTGGCCTACAGCATGAGGGTGCTCAGGGCAGGGCTGCCCTTCTGACAGAGAGGAACTATTTCTATATCAATGTATGCACAATAGATGTAGGTATCTACCCTGGGCCAAGCTACTCGTACTAATATTTAAAGTCCAATTCTTATCATGTACAACCCCATCGGTTTCAGCAAAGAGACAATGGAAAAATTCTACCACCTACAGTCCAAGAGCTGGAAACAAGCTCTGCTGCATCCCGTGCAGATTTGGGCTCTTTAACAGGATAAGTAAAGGTATAGCTGGCAGAATGGGGTGAAATGGAGAAGGGAAACTCTCAGGAGATACGCCCTGGCAGTGAAATGCATGAGTCTGTGGAACAGTCTCCCAGGGGAAGGGCTGGCAGTGCGATCACCTGGGTCTTTTAAAGCTAGACAGGGACAGTCTTGGAGAATTGACTGTAGGAACCCGTCCTGCCTGGGCCCTGGGAGGAGGAGCTGCTGCTGGACTAACAGGATCTTTCTGCTGCCTGTGATTCTGTGGAGTGACTGAGGGACTGCATTTCAAACTGTGTTTCTGGTGTAACCTAATGTGTTTCTCATGGTATCAGCCAGTGTAATCTTAGTGCCCCTGTGTCTCTCCCTCCCTGCCGATGGCACTTACAATGTCGCCGCTTGTTATGAACCAGAGAATAGCCATGTTGCTGCAATTGTAGCTGCAATGTCTGGGCAGGGAGCTGAAGCGGTTGTATTAATAAAGAAGCTGTGTCGGTGCCCTGTGCCTGCGGTGCGGGAACATGGAAACCTTTGCTTTTAGCTGCTCTTGGAGACTTGAATATTTTTTCCTGTCCCCTTGAAAATAAAAGGCAGCTCAGCACAGCCTTGCTGCTGCAGCAGCCCAGCTCTGGCTCCCTCCCTCCTTCCCTCAGGGGCTGATGTGATGCGATGCGACTGCCCGACCTTCCCTCCCAGTCTCATGATTCTGTCTCTTAATCCTCCCAGAGCCATGTGAGCCTGCAGACCAATAGCTGCCTGGGGGTGGGCAGCGGGGAGGCGAGCCGGCTCCAGGCAGAGATGCTTCAGCTGGACCTGATCGATGCTGCCGGGGAGACCTCTGCCGAAGAGGAAACCGCCCCAGAGCCGCTCAAGAAGGAGCCCCCGCCAGTAACCATGGACACCTACAGACCCAAGCGGCCCACAACTCTCAACCTCTTCCCACAGGTGCCTCGGACCCAGGTACGCCTGGATTGGAGCATGTCCAGGGGATGAGGGGCCTAGAACCTAGGGTGAGGATGGGTGCATTTCAAATCCCCCTCTCTCTTTGCCTGTCCCCTGGGTTCCTAGGGAGGATTCCCAACCTCCCGATGGCCCCAGATGCCAGTTATCTCCTTGGGGCCTCAAGCGAGCTTGGCAGTGGCAGTAGCAATTGGGGAGGTGAGAGCTGCTGGGTGGTATTGGGCCAAGCTCCAGCCTATGTAACTCAGCCTCTGGTGCGGGGTGAGGAGGGGGTTAATCCCTTTTCCAGAGGCTTTTGTTTGGGATGACACAGCTCAGCTGGTGAATGGAAGCGGCTGAAACCATGAGAGTGACGTGGAGGCAGAAAGTGGGCGTGGGGGGGTTGAAATCTTCTCCCTTGCTTTTGGGTTGGAGCTGTTGAATGGCAGGGGAGTCACATGTCCCTCTCCTCTGAGATCACTTGTTAACACCCAGATAATTAGGTGAGGCTTGGAGGGATATGGTGTCCCCTGCCGAGATTCCCAGTGAGCAATCCAAGAAGGCAGCACCAGGATGCTGGCCTGGCAGAGATGCTGAGCCAGGGCCTTCTGCCCTGAGTACTGCGGGGTTGTCCAGGGTCACTTTGTCCTACTGACCCCTAGAAATCATTGTCTGGAGGGTGGGAGGCAGTGATGGGTCTGGGTGAGTCACCACAGGACAGTGACAGAGGCCTGGTGGGGCACTGGTCAGGCAGGGAGTGGAGGGGCAGGAGCAAAGAGTCAGCCTCCAGGGGGGATGAGGAGTCTGAGAGGAGGTAGATAGGGGCATAGCCATGGCAGGTCAGTCTGGTGGTGGAGAAGCGATTGTGGGGTTTGGGGGCTGGATTTCAGGTGGAGCAGCTTTGGGAGGCCACAGGGGAGAGCTTCAGTAAATGAGTCACGAAGTGACAAATTTATGAATGAGCCATTGAGCAGAGTGTGCTGGGCCAGAGGTGGGAGGGGAAGTCATCCAGGAGGACATGCAGGGAAAAGCAGTGTGATGGGTACTGGAAAGCTTCGGGCTATAGCAAGGGGCTGGATGGTTCAGCTGGAGGCTGTAGTCAGTCTATCTCACCCGTCTGCTCTCAGAGGAAAAGGCAGGTCAGCCTGGTCAGGATGCGGATGGGAGAGCTCCTAAGTCTGAACGTGCAGGGGCTGCTGCAGGTAGTGCGGGTGACTTGGTAGGGGATGCTTGCTGACCCCCATGTCCCAGCACAGTCAGTGCTGGAGGGTACGGTGCTGGTGCTCTCTTCTGAGTAAGATAGGAGCCCAATGTCCTGACTGGTGGTGCTTCGGGTGATTCCATTCTGTTGCCCTAAATTCCCCCTGCAGTTTCAGCTAGACAGAAGATGCTTCTTCACTTTCTCTCCTAAGCAACTGTGCAGCATTGCTGTTCTATCTGCAAGGGGGCTGCATTTCAGTGTTGTGTGCAGTGGCAGGAATCCCTTCGCTCGGCTGTCTCCTGCAGAGTTTGCAAAGCAGTGCATGGTGCGATACATACAAAAGGCTATTTTTATCATTCTCTGTTATTGAGAGGTGGCTTCTCTTGTCAAGTAAGAGGATTTTCATCCTGGTGACGTTCAGCTGAGGAGAAAGAAATGAGAGGCAGGTGTTTCTGTGTATGACAGATGGGGAGGAGTTGGTGGGTATGGCGTTGGATTGCATCAACCTAAAACTGGCAGCTGATTTAAAATTTCCAATTGAGACACTGAGAAGAGGGGAACATGGGAGAGGAGAATGGGGCCAAGGATAGAGCCCCCCAGCCATAGGGTGGGACAGTTAGGAGCTATCAATGATGGCAGAGGCTGACATGAGATGGCATGGGTCTCAGGAAGGTGAGAAACTTTTGCAGGGCAGGTGATGCCAGTGTGGGCAGAAGTGTTGGAAATTGGGGGGAGGAGGGGCTATGCAGGAGGGAGGGAGGCTTGGAGGAAGTAGGAAGAGGAGGTTTGGCAGCCAGAGAATTACAGCAGCTGCCTGCCATTCTGGAGAGAGAGCAAGTAACAAACCCTTGGCAGAGAGGAAGGGGAGCCAAGGTAGAGATGGAGTAAGCAGAGGGCATCAGAGAGGGAGCGAGGAGATGAAGTCTGGTCTTAGCAGATCAGAGGAGAGGGCTAGGTCTCTGGAGGGGAATGCCCTGCTGTCCTGTTAGCTTAGGGCTGGAGGTTCTGTTCTGTCCTCTGAATCAGGAAGTTTGATCCAGGAAGCAAGTCCCTGGCGAAATTCCAGGGCAATGGCTTTGGGGAGAGACACAGTGGGGATGTCTGAGGGGGGGTGTCTGTCTGATTTTCTGTGCTTTGGGGAGAACGGACAGATGCGGAGGAGGGTCGGAACCAGAGGGGTGGGAGAGTATGGGGAAAGATGGGTTGGGTGCAGAAGCTGAGTGGGTTGGTGGGAATGTGCAGTGGGAGAAGATGGTGCATGGGGGTGGAAGGGAGAGTGGGAGGAGGATGGATAGGACTGGGGGTTAGGATGGGTGTGTGCAGTGGGGCAGGGGTTGGCTGGGTTGGGGAGTGTCCATGTGGCTGAAAGGCCCTATCGAGCTGGCTGACCTCGCTGGCTGCTGAATCCTTTATGATGCTGTTTCTCTTCATTGTGCTGCAAAGAGTCACCAGGGCTGAGTCATCTCCCCCAGAATATGGGTTGAAACTTGCCCCAGTTATGTTCCTGTTCCCCCTCTTCATTGGTACCTATAGGCAGCTGCGCCTGGTGCCCCCATTGAGGCTGTGGAGACTGTACTGTTGGGGAGCCTTTGTCCAGGAAGGGTCTTCACACCTAGCTGGGCGTTGGGGTCTGCCTCCTGGGCTTTTCACTGAGGGAAGACTAACTGGAGCCATCTGGGACTGGATCTCTGGGGGCTGGAAACCTCTTCTCATTTTGGTCTTGTGCAGGAGCAATGCTGGTCTCAGACCTGCCTGGCCAGCATGCCCCCACCCCCCTTGGGACAGAACTAGGGGAGAGGGGGGTCTCCAGGCCAGTCACGTTTTCAAGCAGGCTCCTTTCCAAGCAGCTCTTGCTGTCTTTTAAATCAACTGCTCGTGGTCCTGTGCACGTGGAGCTGCCAGATGGACAGACAAGTGCAGAGCCCGAGGTGCCTGGCAGTGACAGCTGGGGCCTGCTGTAATCCTTTCAGGCCCTGAGTCCGCAGAACAGGCTTGGGAGAGTAGGAATCTGAGCGTCACATACTGGTTAATGCTGCTGGTGCAGGGCAGCCTGGATAGGCACTGACATGGTGGGGCATTGCTGGCTTCTTGTGATGGCAAAAGGAAAATAAAAGTAGAGAGAGCACCCTAGTGAAGAGGGGGTGAAATGTTGGTGCCAGACAGGAGGGCTGCTGGATGGAAGAGAGAAACAGCTGAATGGCAGGGGAGCCTCTTTTTTGTGGAGCGTCTGCCTCTAACGCCAGGATAATACTTCTTCCCAGCTTCTGCTGTTATGTAGAGTAGAGCAAGTGGAAGAGTCCTCCAAACAGAGTGCAGCGAGAGTTACTGTTGGAAGGAGAGATTTCTTCTTCACTTTCACTTCCTCCTCCTTGGATTTGCCATTATAACCTCTTCGTAAGGGGGCAGCAGCCAGCCTTTGCCCTGAAAATACTATAGTATCAGATTAGCGACTCTAGTCGATGCTTCAGGTCTTCCCCTGGAGTTGGATGGGGCTGGGGGCTGCAGTATCACTCAAAGACTCGGTAGCTTGATTGGGTCAGGAATCCAAACACAAGTTCTGAGTAGTTCTAGTCTGGAAAGGGACTAGGGGTCATTCTACATTGCAATCACAGAGTGTGATTGCAGCTCATGTAGACACACCCAAGCTAGCTTTTATCTTACTAACTTGGATACTGGAGCAGTGAAGCCATGGTAGGGCAGGCTTCAGCATAGGCTAGCTACCCGAATAATTGTCCAGGTGGCTTGTGTAGCCTATGCTGAAGCCCGTGGTGCCACAGCTTCACTGGTCTAGGACCCAAGCTAGCTAGAGTATGTCTACTGCAATCGCAGGGTGTGACTGCAGGTTCGGTATAGACATACCCTCTATACCAATGGCCCTTTCTTTCCCCACAGCCCTGCTCCCCTGCACATGTATGTGTATTAGAGTCAGAATTGCTCACTTCAGTGACTAACACACATTGTTACTGCTCTTTCCTCTTGTTAGCCCTGCAGAACCTACCTGGCTCCGAGAGGGTGGGAGAGTCGATCCCCTATGCATCAGCAGCATTTTTGTTCTGTTCTGGTGGCAGAACCTGTATTATGAGTTGCTGTGTGTGACATGGAGAGAGCCCCGCTTGGCTCCCAGATCCCAAGAGGAATGTGTGGCATAGGCAGTTAGGAAGAAAGCCGTTCTTTGCAGTCTCGACCCATGTGATCTGGAGTCGCTATCATGGAATCCAATTATGTCATTTATTTAGAGTCACTTTTGGGAGCCGAACTGCCCCTGGAGCCATTCCACATAAGGGATTGCTATTGTAAAAGCACATGGCTTCACTGTCAGTGATGAGTGGCTGCAGGTCCCAGTGAGAGAGTTACACTGGGGAGCCAGAAGGCCTGCAGGCAAATAGCACTGTTCACAACCTCCTCAGCCTCTGTCCATCCTTCAAGCGGCACGAGGCTGTCCTCTCTCTTCATTTCCTCCTTGTCATAGGTTTGATGGGTATGGCCAGCAGCACTCCTCCTGCAGCCTGGTACCCTCCTGCAGCCGGTCTTCTCTCCTTTTTTTGAGCAGAGCTGATCTCTTGATGTGGGAAGGCTCTTACTGTGACTCATGTTGCAAACAGGGCAGGAGCTGAAACTGGGCCCCTTGGTGCAGTGTCTCTACCTCTGGGCCTGAAGTGGATCCTGCTGATGGTGAGGCTGGGCAAATTCAGCCTCTGGCAGCCTCTGCTTTTCCCTACGTCCCCAACGATCTTCCCCCAAGCGGGTCTCTCAGAGATGCTCGTGGTCCCTGTTGACTTGCCTATGGCTCTCCTTTGCAGTGCTGCCCCTCCCTGGGACACCACCCACTCTGTCTAGTCTGTGGTGCTGTAGACATGGACTTGGTCCTGTCTGAAAAGAGTTTGTCTATCTTAGATCCCCATTACCATAGGATCTGAGCACCCCACACTCCTTAGTGTGTTTACCCTCACCATGCCCAAGGGTGATGGGAAAGCACTCTTCTCCCCCACTGTACTGGTACTAGAGAGATGTGACTTCCCCAGTGCTACACAGGAAGCCTGTGGAGGAGTCAGGCATTGAACACAGCTCTCCCAAGTTCTAGGCGAGTGTCCTAACCACTAGGCCATCCTTTGGGACTGTTGGACACTTGGATGAGGAACTAGGAGGAAGGGACACTGACTGGCTTCTCTGAAGTCATGTCAGGTGGTGACAGCAGCAAGATGAGCGGGGTAGGGGCCGGAGGTTGGGAACTACATTTAATTCCTTTCCTTATAGCATCTGGCAATAGCTTCCTTTGTGTCCCATTTGGAGCTGATGGCTCTCAACTGATGCCCAGTTCTGCTGCTTCCAGACCCTTCCCCTCACAGTCAAGCTCCCTCTTCCATTTGGGTAGGAAAAGGGGGTTGTGTTTCCTGTTTAAAATCAGTGTTCCTCCCCTGCTCCTACTGTAGAGACTACAGTCAGGATCTGCTCAGAGCCCTCCTTTAGCATCCCCACCATTAGGGCAGGGAGGAGGCAAAGCCTCATGTCTTCTCCCAAAGGCGGGACTAAGACCGTCTGCTGGCTTCAGTCGCAGGCATCCCCCACAAACTCAGTTGCACTCACCACCTTATGGCCCCAGGAACCAGCCTGCTGCTGCTGTTTGGGCAGCTGTCCTACCATTTTCCAAGCTGCTACTTCCCTCTCCATGGGAATCCTCCCAGATAGATGCTCCAGCTCACTAGAGCACATGAGGACATTCCCATTTACACCGCTCTGTTCTGCGGTGTGGGATGGACTCCCAGAGCACCTTGTTTGTTAGTGTCGTGGAGTGGCTGGCATCGCCCTAACTACCACCCAGCCCAGGTGCCCATACGTTTCCTCCTCCATGGCCTGCTGTCCCCTCCTTCTCTCTGTGGCTAAGTACTGGGCACATCTGGGTGTGTGCTGGGCCCCAATGAGCTGACATAAGCTTTGGTGTATGACGGAGTGCAGGGCCCCTCAGATCTCCCTTTGGTGCTGCCCAACAGTGCTCAGTGATGGGGGTGCTTCTGACTCCATTTCCCATCATTCTGGGGGAGGATGCTCTGGGGAAGCCTTGCTGCGGGGCTGAGCTCAGATGCAGATACCCTGAGATCTGAGGCACTCCAAGGGTCAGGGGAGGGAGGGAAATCAATCTGCTGGCTGCTGGGACCAAACACCTGCTTGATCAGACTCTGTGGGGCCACGAGAGTATCTGGTCATCCCCCATTCAAGCCCTTTGTGGCTCTCTCTCCATTTCCGCGATAGTAACCTCAATGCATCCTATCCCTGGGCCACGGTGCAAGCTGCCTGCATTCTCCATGCTGGGTTTGCTGCATCCGATGCCTACCACGAGGGGCCCTGCACATTCTTATAGTCCCCTGGCCAGCTCATGCGCTGACGGAGAGGGGGCTGGGCGCTGCTACCTCCTCTGCAGCCAGGGCTGCCCCTCTGGGCACAGTGTGCAGGAGCCCTGGCAGAGGTGGTCACTATGGCAGCCTGGCTGGCTGCGATCCCATTCTGACAAGTGACTGGGAGCTGCAATGAGGCAAATGGGGACGCTTAGTTCTTTGCACTGGCATGAGCAGGGCTTTTGGGGGCTATGTTGGCAGCCTGCACCAGCCCTTCTGGTGCGGGGGGTCTCCCCCTTCCTGGGCAGAGGGAGGGAACTGGTAGTCTCTCTATACAGCATGTGCCTTCTCAGAGGCTGCCCTTGGCTCTCTGCACTTGGAAAGGGGAACGAGGTGACTGTTAGGCAGCTCAGACTCTCAGAGCTAGAAATTCTCTAGCAGATCTGAATCCCTCTCTTTGGGGAAGGCATAGGAGTGTTAGGAGGATCTGCAAACCCTGCTGACAGCAGAGAAAATCCAAAGGGCCCCAGAGACATGACACACACGCTGGAAACAGCTAAGTGAGACTCAGCCTGGGGCAATATACATCCTGCAGCTGGGGAAAAATAACCCACAAGCTCGATCCTCAATGGGAGGGGAACCCAGAGAGCAGATTACTTCCCCCTAGGCTGAGAGAGACTCTGCAGGAATGGGGGGTTGGGGGGGAGGGAGCAAACAGGTCAGGAGTTTACAGTGAGATGGTTGCAAAACATCAGTGATATTTTGGGGGCTGGGTATGCAAAATCCTCAGTCCCAGACTGGGGACTTCGGAGAGATCTCACCTCAGATCCCGCACTCAGTGCTGGGGCCCTCAGTCCCAGAGAGCTCACATCCTGGGACTGGAGGGGTCAATTTATGAGGAGAGATTAATAAGGCTCTGTTTAGGCTGGCTCGGTGATCACTAAATGTGAAGGGGGAAGGTGATGTTTGCAGGTGTCTGAAGGATGTAAACCCCAAGGAGGGGAAGGAATCTTTAGGGCAGTATACTGAGGTGTAACTAGAGGGGTGGGATGAGACTAATAGGGGATATTTTGATTTAACCTCAGGAGATGTCTTGTGTCTGAGACGTGGATGAGTCTACAGAGGACGGGGTGGGGGACACAATGCTAGATTGGGACAGAGCCCTAGAGAATGTGATGGAGGGATTAGATAGGCCCAGGGTTAGATGGGCCATGGATCTGCTCTAGCACAGAAGGGAGAGGGATACCAGACTAGATGGTCCATCTCCCTGTGGTGGACCCTGTTCACTGGGAATATGTCCACACTGCAGCTGGGAGCGAGCCTCCTAACTGGGCAGACAGACTCATGGGTGCTAAAAATAGCAGTGTGGACACACGTTACTGACAGAGGCTTGGGCTAGCCACCCAAGCTTGGACCTAGGTTATAGGGTGGCTTGAGCTCTAGTGGCTAGCCTGAGCTTCTGTCGGTGCTGCAGCATGCACACTGCTGTTTTTAGCATGCTAGCTCAGGCCCTGCTAGTGTGCTTCTGTCTGCCCAGGCTGGCAGGCTTGCTCCTACCTGCAGTGTAGACCTACCCCAGTGCCCACCCCTCAGAATTTGTCAGCTAATCCCTGGAAGCAGCTGGTGGGGGTTGTGGGATCTTGCTGCACTCATGGTTTCTCTAACTTGGCCAGGAACACTCAGGAGTAGCACCTGCGGGATGCTTGATGCCCCATACCAGCTTGATTCTCTGAATGGCATCTCACCGAGGCCATGTCTGAACTGGGAAAATGCATCAAGTCCCCGTTAGGATTAACTATGACCAGCTAACGTTTTTTAAACACGCCTGCCTTATCCACAGTAAGGGCAAAATTGGGTTGAACATCACATTAGTTCAGACATCATAGTTATGGTGTTTTCTAAAAAGATGCAGTTTCCCAGTGCAGACAAGGCCAGAAAGAGCAGGTCCTGGGGCAGGAACCGAACAGAGTGACCTTTGTGGCCCTCATGCCCAGGGTGGCATAGGCAGTGGGACAGCTATGTTGCCCATGGGGGAGATGTTGGTCCTGGTGGTAACACATGGTGTTTTCTCTTTCCTGGCATTGCTGTGTTGGGAGCAGAGCATATGTACACAGTGCTGGCTGTGCCCTGCAGCGGTGTGGGACACAGCAGAGGCCCAGGAGCAGAGGAACAACCAGTGTGTGTCCATGCTGCCTGCCATGCTCACAAGTCTTTCTCTTGGCGCTCTGTGCCCAGTGACACTGAAGGGCCTGTACTTCCTGTGCCACATACCCAGTGTCTAGAGCTTCTCACACCAAGCATTGCCAGATGCATGATCTGGCCCCTGCTGCTCCCCAGCCAGGGAGTTAATGTGTCTCTCATTGGTGGTTCTAGCGTGCTAGAATTCATTAGCTTCTCTGGTAACATGGACAGTGAAGATCAGAAAGTGAATGTTGGGGGGGAAAGAGCATACAGGTGAGAGGCCACGCGCACAATGTGTAGATGACAAATCCTAGGTAGGTGCAAGGTTTGCTCAGGATTTTCCTGCCAAAGGAAAACAAAATCTGTGTGGGTCCTTGGGGCGGTGCCCTGAGTGCCACTCTAGGGTTGGGGTACAAAAATCCAGATCAAGTTCTTTCTCATCGTTTGTGGCTCATTCCCTCCTGTGCCTTGGGTTAGCTCCCAAGCTACTGCCCAGGCTTTCCCAGCAGCAGCTGCAGATCTGGGATTAGCTTGTGGATCCCCCAATGCACATGGACAATATGTTGGCTGATGTGGAGGGAGGCTGGGGCAGTGGAGTGGTGGGCTGGGGGAGGGACAGGGCATCTTTGTGCCATGCACTGTTTACTGTTCCAGCTACAAGGCAGCTTTGTTCTTCTCCGCAGGACACTCTGAATAACAACTCTCTAGGGAAAAAGCACAGTTGGCAGGAGCGGGTGTCCCGGTCGTCATCCCCCCTGAAAACTGGTGAGTCCCAGGCTCTCAGCAGGAGGCTGCTTCTCTCACTCTTTCCCCTTCTGTCTCCTGGCAGTTCCTCCAGTGCCTGGATCTCAGAGGAGCAACCACAGTGCTGCATCCTCCCAGTGCCCCTTCTCTCTGGCCTGTGTCCAGTGAGGTGGGTGCTGTGCTTATCCACAGGCTGATGGAGGCACATTTGGTCAGCTGGGAGTTGATTCCCCTCTGCCTGCCCCCTTTTACTGCGTACCTGTCCCCAGCTGAGTAAGGTCCTTCCTTTCCTGGTGTCCTGGGAGCTAGTAGCATTCCAGCTTGGACCAAAAGTGAGAGATGGGTTGTCCTCAGATGTTTTTGTAGCAACCCTGGAGCATGAATAGCTCTTCTGGGGGTAGCATTCAGGAGGCAGAGCTCAGGATAAGCTCCTGTTCCTACTGTGGCCTATGGACATGCAGGAGGATAATCTGAATATTGTCCAGCTGGCATGGGATATAGGCTCAGCAGGGAACTCTTCTTGGGCCCATAACCTCAGTCCCAGCCTCTGGGTAGGGTGGGGGGCCTGGCAGCAGCTGTCATTGCTGATGTTTTGGGTGTGTCCTCACTGTGTATCCCAGCACAGAGTGCTCCTAGGCTGCTTGTGCTCTGGATTTGATGGGTGGATGTTGCTCTCTTTTTCTCTCTCTCTCTTGCCCACCCCCCAGGTGAGCAGACCCCTCCCCATGACCACGTTTGCCTAAGTGATGAGGTCAATCACCAAAATAGCACAACCTCCACCAAAGATCGGGGCACGTCCACGGAGAGCCCGTGCCGGCGCACGGCCGCCACACAGATTGCCCCTGCCTGTGTTGTCTCCTCCCGGGTGCCTGAGAAGCACCAGGCTGCCAGCCGGCTCCCACCCCACAACCCCAGTGTGGTGGTGGTGACAAGGGGGCCGGAAGCCCACCGGGACCGCATCCGCTACCAGACGGACGTGAGGCTAGAAGCCACCGAGGAGATCTACCTGACACCTGTGCAGAAGAACTCGGACCCACTGGAGCCTGAGAAGCCCTTCCTGTCGCAGTCCAGTGAGAACCGTATGTCCATCAGTTCTGACATTGACACCTCCAGCTACCCCCCGCTGACGGGGAAGCCCAACCCCTCCATCAGCGAGGAGGACGAGGTGCTGGACTACATGTCCTCGCCCGAGAAGATGAGCCTGCCCAGGACCTCGTGCAGCAGCAGCAGCAACGGTGGCTACCGGCATGGGCACAGCCTCCAGAGGGCGTCCGTGAGCTCAGACACCAGTGCCCTCTCTTACGACTCAGTCAAGTACACGCTGGTGGTAGATGAGAACGTGCAGCTGGAACTCGTCAGCCTGAAGCAGTGCTACTCGGGCTACAGCGACGAGAGTGACTCAGCAACCGTCTACGACAACTGCGTCTCCTCACCCTATGAGTCGGCCATCGGCGAGGAGTATGAGGAGGATGCGCTGAAGCGGGATTCAGTCTGCCTGTCTGAGGACTCCACCCCCGAGGCTGACATCCACTTCTCCAAGAAGTTCCTCAACGTCTTCATGAGTGGCCGGTCGCGTTCCTCTAGTGAGTCCTGGGCTGAGTGGGGAAGGAGTGGTACGAGATGGGGCTCAACGTAGATTGGGCTCCTCCAGTGAGTGCTGAGCCTGAGGGTGGGGGTGGCAGAGGGCTTTGTAACTGTATTGTAAAGTGATCCTGGTTCCCCCCGACTTCTCCCCCCAGCCTGTGGTAACGGACTTTTAGTGTCCAGTCAGTACATCTGACTGGATACTGCCAGGTCTGCTTTTTGACTGGACTTCCCAGTCGAAAACTGGACACTTGGCAACCCTACCCATGACTCACAAATTGCAGCAACCTCTAGTCACTCAGTCCAAGACTCCTTTCGTCTTAGGTGGGGGCTTGTAATTAACTTATTCTTAGTTATGTTAATAGAGGGGTGGGTTCACAGTCATCAGGAGGCCTGTTGTGATTTGCCCACCCAGTCATTAGTGCCTCGCTGTTTAACAGTACAAGGCAGCAGAAGGAAACCCGTGGTTTTTTGGGGGAGACCTGTAATTTGGGAACCCCTCTGTCAAATGGCCTCAAATGTGGTTCACTAACGCTACCCTGCACCCTGATGAGGCACACCAAATTTCAAAGCAATGCGAATAACCATTCAGATTTTAGAGCACTTACAAGAGTGGAGTTTTAAAGCCTATAAAATGGTGGGACTGGAAACAATCTAGCTATTTTTCTACATTGACGCACGCATAGTGTAAAAAATGTACATTGTCTTGAATACCGTTCTCAGTTTGGATCCCCCAGGGCACCATGCAGTACCTTGGAGTGAAACTCGACAGACTCCCATTTTGATCCCTAGATGTGTGCAAAAAAAAAAAAAAAAATTAAAAAGCTAGCTACCTGCACAGTATATCCTGCTTCAAATAGGATATGCAGCCATGTCTCTCTCCGTGCCCCCCAGAAATACCCCTTTGGTCTCTATCAGGTCCTCCTGCCTATGTCCTCAGCTGGTGAACCATCTGTGGTTTGCTGGCTGAGAATAGTGTACTAGGGAAAGGGTGGGGCTTGTGTAAGCCCCCACTGGCCACCAGTAAGTCCCCCTAGCTTGAATTTCCCCCCCTTGGCTGTGCTGCTCATATTATCCCTCCCCCAGAAATATACCCTGTCTACCCTAATGCCCTGTTCATATCCTCTGCCTTCCTGGAGTTCGCTGGACACAAGTGCCGTTCTGATGAACCACAGCTGGTTTGTCAAACAGGGACTTGGAAGCAGGAAGCCTCTACTGGTTCTCCAGCTCTCGGGGACATTAATGGAGACCAGGGTCATTTCTGGGGGGTAGGGCTGGGGTGAGGAATGAGATGACTCCCATCTCATTTCTGGCCTTTGAGATGCCTGAGGAAATTGCCCACCTTTACTCCACTACAGTTCTGCTGTCCAGTTCACTGACTGGGACTCTGAGTCTGAGTCCAACTGGGACCAAGCCCACTTTATGGAGGCCAAACTCTGGTCACTTAATTCTCCTGTGACCTATTCTCCTCCTGCGAGTTCTGTGCAGGCGCCCTGGGCAGAGTCTGCCTGCCAGCCAGCAGTTCCTGCGTGACCGGTTCCATAGCACTCCCCACCTGCCCCATGCAGAAGCTACAAAGGGTTTCCCTTCTCCACTTGACAGTTGCTCTATGGCACCTATGCAAAAGCAGCTCGTGAGCTTCAGTCCTTTTGTACACAAAGCCACCAGCTCATCTGTCTCTGATTTGGCCTCCTTGAGCAGCCCGAGATGGAATGGGCCCAGGAGAATTGAACTCCCAGTATTGCCCAGAGGGGTCGCTGCAGGGCTGGGGTGTGCTGTGAGGAAGTTGGCTTTGCTTCCTGGGCTGTGCCTGTTTCTAGAGGCCTTTGGGAGCAAGTGCCTTTCACCAGTGTCACATTGAAGGGCTTTCTGGAGCTTTGTCCAAGGCTGAGTTCTCTGGTCCTCAGCTGGGCGTGAGGAGAGATGCAGTTTTACCAGACAGCCCACCTGAAGTACATGCCAGGGCACAGCTGCTCCAAGAGTGGGTCCTGAGAACAGTCTCTCTCATTCATCCCCCTAGAGACTGTAACGTTCCCCTTTGCAAACACAGGTGCAGAATCGTTTGGGCTGTTCTCCTGTACGATCAATGGGGAGGAGCAGGAACAGACTCACCGTGCTGTCTTTAGGTGAGTGTAGACACACCCTACACACCCCAATCCAGTCAGCCTTTCCTCCCAGAATGCTTGTTCTGCCTCTAGCCCAGAAGATGGGGGAAGGGGGGACTTCCTCACAACAGCTGCTGCTCTGTGCCTGGCTGTACTGAGCCCAGTCCAAACCTCTGCTTCCCTCTCACCAGCATGCTTCTGGGGGGAGGGGGAGCACTAGTGGCCGAACTCTTGTAATTGGCCTGGTATGGTTAGTGTGTGTTTAAATCGCTTTGTTGTTTTTATTATGTTTTCTCTGTAATGCTTTTAGTGTAAGAATAAATGGGCTTGCTTAGAAAAAGCTGTGTGGTAACTTGTAGCTGCTGGCGATGCACTGCTCACAGCCCTCGGGAAGAGACAGCAACGCACAGGCGCTGGCCATTAGACAGACTGGCTTGCTGGGGATGTCACAGTGTGCGGCAGGGAGCTGTGCGGCCTTAAAACCTCCCAGTCAGAAGGGAGTGGGACAAGGGCCCTGCCTAGAGACCGGTGATGGCAGGGGTGAAAGTAAGCCGGTAGGGGCTGGTATGGCGTCCCCGTAAAAAGCGGCCGTTAGTACTGGCCCTTACACAGCCGACGTTAACGTGCTGCTGCGGCGGCGCTTTAAGCAGGGTCCTTTGCTGCGGCAGTGCTTTAATGTCGCTGCCCTTTTTGCGCCCCCGTCAGCTGCCCTGCTGGGTCGCTACCGGCCGGGCCGCGGACAGGGTGGGCAAAAGGAGCAGCTGCCCCAGGGCCGGCAATTTAAAAGGGCCCGGGGCTCCAACCGCCGCTGCTGCTACTGCGGATGGGCTGGCTGGGGGATGCTGACCCCAGTCCCGCCCCTTCCGACCGAGGCCCTGCCCCTTCCAGGGGTCGGAGCAGGCCCCGCACTGGTAAGCGTTGAATGTTACTTTCACCCCTGGGGTGATGGCTGGAGAGCTGACTGGGCATTCTGGAGTGGACCATGGATGGGGATTGGGGGGAGATACAGTAGCAATTACCCTGAAACTGTGGCACAGAGGATTCTCCGTCTCTCCCTGTCCCTAGCTGCTAGGCAGTGTTGTAGCTGCTAGGCAACCAGTGCTCCTGGTTGGAAAAGTGCTGCTGACTCCCCCCTCAGGTTTGTGCCTCGTCATGCGGATGAACTGGAGTTGGAGGTGGACGACCCTCTGCTGGTGGAGGTGCAGGCAGAAGATTATTGGTATGAGGCCTACAACATGAGGACAGGCGACCGGGGCATCTTCCCTGCTTACTATGCGATTGAGGTCACCAAGGATCCTGACCACATTACAGGTACTGGGCCCCCCTCTACAGCTCGCATGTTGCCTCCTCATCCTGACCTACAACACGCCCCTTGCTATTCCAGCCTATGGCCTCTCCTGAGCAGAGGCTGCCAGTCTTGCTGGGGTGGAGAGAGGATTATGTTGTGCACAAACTTCAGCTAAGAAGCAAGTAGAGACCTAGCCAATTCTGTTCATAGCTCTGTGTCCCAGGACCTCTGCCTGTTCGGAACTTTAGGAAGGGTGCATCCCTAGGCCTGGGATGCTATGGGTGTGTACATGTTGTGTGGACGCGCACTGATGCCATGGTGGGGTGTGGAGGGGTGCATGTGCTTGCCCTGATGCTGTGTGTGGGAGGAGGACATGCACTGATATGGGGAGGGGATTGCACATTCTCAGCTGCTTTGTGCTTTATCTTCCAGCCCTGACCAAGAACAGTGACTGGATGGATCAGTTCCGGGTGAAGTTCCTTGGCTCAGTCCAGGTTCCATATCACAAAGGCAATGATGTGCTGTGTGCGGCTATGCAGAAGGTACAGCAGCCCTCAAGTCCTGGTCTCCCAAGGGGGCAAAGAACCTATATTCCTGCCTGCAGAGCAAAGTGCTTTCTGAGAAGATCTGGGAGCAAGGCGATCATTTCCCTGGGGATGGGAGGGGGCTGAGACCTCATTTGGCGGAACGAGGGCGGTAAGTACTCATGTGGTTTGGGTTTGTCATAGTCTGTCCTTTGTCTCCTCCCAGATTGCCACCACCCGCCGCCTCACTGTGCACTTTAACCCACCCTCCAGCTGCGTCCTGGAGATCAATGTGCGAGGAGTCAAGATTGCTGTGAAATCTGATGATTCCAAGGAGCAGAACAAGGTAACAAACCCCCTGACCCTCAGCTCTGCTCACATACATGTCCGGGCTATCCCTGCTCCACCTGATCACATTCCTAATGCACAGCATATCACCCTTCAATCACAGCTCCACATTAGCTCACGCCCACTAAAATAAGGACAATATTCTTACAGAAGCAATGAGATATCCCTGATTTGCACCTCTCCCTGATTGGCTGTTCCTGGACCCCAGAAATGCACCCTGAAGGGTTGGAATGTGTATAGTAGGACCCACCCCTCCCAAACACAACGGGATCTTCCCTCCCAGGGCCCTAGCGTCAAATCCAGCCTCCCAGCCCCTTAGGGGAGCAGGATCCCCCTGCACACCAGGCCCTAACACTGAGGTCCACCCTCCCAGCCAGTGGGTGCACTACTTCACTGGAATGTTAGTGAGCCGAGCCGCTTTGATAATCTGTGAGCTGTTTCTAAACCCTTCTGCTGCTATTTTGAGGGCTGCTCTTGGATCTGAACAGCAAAGCTCTTTAGATGGACATTGGAGGCTTCTGATTAGCGTTCTGCATAAGTACCCTATACAGAGCCTACAAGAGGCAGGTGCAGAGCCACATGGGGCCTTTAGGCAAAGCCATTCAGAAACCCTTCCCCCGGGGGTGATGCAATTTCCCTGCTGGAGTAATTCGATGGTGCCAGGTACTAGCAGCTTGGATTTTACTCAGATTGTATTTAAGGGACACTATTAACTTGATTATTTTTAAAACTAATATTTAAAAATTCCAGTTTCTGATAGGACCCCTTTAAACAGTTGGGCCTGAGTGATGGATTTAATTCCTGTTGTTATTATTTTGCATTCCCATTGTGCCTAGGAGCCCTATTCAGGGACCAGGAACCCTTTATGCTAGGCGCTGTACAAAGAGAACAAAAAGATGGTCTCTGCCCCAAAGAGTTTACAGGCTAAGTATAAGATGAGACCTCAGTTGGACACAGACAGGGGAATACAGGGAAACAATGAGACAACATTGGTTGGCATGATAGGCAGTGGTCTCAGCACACTAGGAGCATAACTGTTGTCAGGTTTTTAGTAGGTGTCACAGCAGAGGAGCTTTAAGGTACATAATGACTTGTTAGTTTTGCGGGTGTTCCTCCCAGTCAGGTGGGGCAGCATGGGAGAAAGTGCAAAGGTGCTTGTTTGAAAATGTAACAGGCGGGCAATGCAGCATTCTGAATGGATGTGAGCAGGGCAAGGTTGCATTTGTCAAGGCCAGCATGAGAGCCTGGAGGAGAGTTTTAGCAGTGGGGATGGATGGGAAAGGCCATAGCATAGATATGTTAAATTATTTTCTGCTCCCTGGCTGGTGTTTATAAAGGTCTTTTCAGCAAGGGAAAAACTGACTATACAGGGCAAACAGTGACACTGATGCTAAAAGTGCTCTCAAATGCACAAAGGAAACACAAAGGAACTGAGCAAGAGCTCTGTGTAAGCTCAAAGCTTGTATCTCGACTCTAACCAGAAGTTGGTCCAATATAAGATATGACCTCACCCACCTTGTCTGTCAAAAGAAACACACACACAAGAAAATGCTATGCCCGCTGTGAACGCTAATAGCTGTCAGTGATGGGAATCATGAGCCTAACCTGTAACAAGAGTAGCTATAGTCCTTCCCAGAAGAGATGTGATTTCACACGTAGACAGTGCCTCTTGCAAGCTCATGCCAGGGAGAGGTTCAAGCTACGAGCTAGAGCCAGGAATCGTGCCTGCAAATGCTGAGCAAGCTTCCCTCAGCTCTCACAAGGCACCTCAGCCCTCGCTCACAACACCCTGAAATTCCAGTCCCAGGCTCCACGCACAGCCCTGCTCATGCACCTCGGTCCTGATATGTTATCCCCGTCCTGGACCCACCCCCACTCCTCGCAGCCCTGGCCATGCCTCCCCAGTCCTGACCTGCAGCACCTCACTATATTACAGTCCAGACCTCTGCAAAGCAGTCACCAATTGTGTCCATTTGTATGGAGGTTTATGATGGCAACAAATGGGGTCAGGCCAAGAGACGCTTTCATGTGGAACCTGATTCTGGATCTCCACGGGTGAGATGGGCAGTGTGTTACCCTCCTCTGCCCCATAGAGGCAGCACCGTATCACCCTAGCAGTGCAGGCTGCGTCTGACAGCTCTTTTCTCTGTCCCACAGGGTAATAAATGTAGCCACTTTTTCCAGCTGAAGAACATTTCCTTCTGTGGATACCATCCAAAGAACAACAAGTGAGTGCCCAAGGGGTCAAGGGCCTCCATGATCCTGATCCTGGGGGAGAGGCCCCTTTTCCTTTTCAGCCTGCTCTCTACTTATAGACTTAGTTGTGTTCCCTGGGAGCAAGGGTGGGAGAGGGGGGCTTTCCAGATGTCATAATCTTTCTCCTCCTCCTCCTTCCTATGGGTTTCCCTTCCCTGTAAATGCCACCCAGTTTTCCCTGCAGTTGCAGGCATGGACCAGCCTGGGAGTTGGATGCTTTCTGCCCCAGGGTGTTGTGAGGGTTAAAAGGTATTTGCAGTGGGTTCCAAAGATGGGGCTAGGAAGGTGCAGTGAGTGATTATCGGACCAAAGCTGAGTCACTGGACAGTGGAAGGGTTTTTCCAGTTGGGAATTTTCCCTGTTTCACCGTGCCCAGGGCTGGGCATTTGCACAAGCACCATAAGTGACTCTTTGGAGTCCTTCTTTCTTGGTGCTCCCCAGCCCAATTTTGTCCCCCTGCCACCGGAAGTAGAGTGGCTCGATCCCAGTTTCCATGCCCTTCCCACCCCTCCACACTTCCCAAAGGGTAAGTCAGGCCTTGCTGTGAATAATTCCTGTCTCCTGGGCTGTTGCTCTAATGGGGCATACAGCCTGGGCAGTGGGCAGACCCCTTCCTCTGCAGCGCAGCCCTGTGCATGGCCTCTGCTCCAGCCTCACCTGCTCTCTTCTCTCCCAGATATTTTGGGTTTATCACCAAGCACCCAGCTGACCACAGATTTGCCTGTCACGTCTTCGTCTCAGAGGAGTCAACCAAGCCGCTTGCGGAGTCTGTAGGGTGAGTCCGGGGGGGGCTATTGCCTTGCCTTGAATTGTGGTGCTCTCACCTGCCATGGACCTTGGGCTAAGACTGGAGCCGCCCAGCTGAGTTGGGAGTGGGGAGCTCTGGTTGGGGCGGCCGGAGAGAGTGAGGATTAGGGTACTTAAACTCTCAAGTATTTTCCGTGGCAGTTTGGTGCTGTGTAGAGAAGATCTGGGGGCTGACGTCCTCTAGAAATAGGGGCCAGTTAGAGCAAGACTGCTGTGCTGTGGCTTTGTGACTTGGACACTGGACCGAGAGCCAACAACTGATTTCATAGGAGGCCCCAATCAGCTGAGGCATTGTATGGTGATAACTGTTGCCTTGGGCTGGGCTAGAGCAGGTGCCCTAGAGGTGAAAGGCTCTGGATCCCATGCCCCAGTTCCCTGAGCCACCCCAGAATGGAGCAATTGCCCAGAAAGGTTTGGAACTGCTGCTGTGTGCCACTCTGTGTCTCTGAGTGCCACATAAATGCTCTCAATAGCGACACCTCGTGGCTGACCTGAGTCCTTCTAGCTACTCAGTGGTGAGGCCTATGGATCTGTGTCCCTGCCATTTCCCCACTGCTGTGCCATGTCAGGTGAATGGTTCAAGGATGGATTTGGCCTCTGTGCCTCCATTCACATACCACTGCTGCAGGGGGAGGAGCAAAGGATGGAGGGTTTGCAGGACTGCCAGGAGCTAAGACCTTTGTCCTCTTATTGCTCAAGAGCTTTACAGCCCCCTGGAATCCTGGGAGTGCCCAGCAAGAATAGGCTGCTTCCGTAACCCTCTATGACAGGAACGGGGGCCAGCAACAAGCCTGTGTTTGGTTAAAGGGAACCAAACCCCAACAGCATTGAAACAAACCCCAGGGCCTCTTGGGGACAAGATGTGCAAACTTCACAGAGGAGTAGACAGGGATGTGTAGGAGACTGAGGGATTGCCCCCAAAAGGAAAGACCGAAGACTGGCACTGGAGACATTCCAGGGGGGCTGACAGAACCGTGGGAGATAGACAGTAGCGGCCAATCGTGCCCTAAGCCCCAGGGGATAGACTAGAAAGCACCTAATGGAGTCTTTCCAGCTCGTTCCTAGAACTCTGTGAAAACAAATCCCTGAATTCTGATAAGGGCTGAAGGCCTGTTCAGAATTCCTGACCAAAGGGGGGATGTGCTTGGATGGGGGAGCTGCCAGTGCACTGAGTGGCAACCGCACCTCAGCCTGCTCTCTGATCTGTCTGTTGCAGGAGGGCTTTCCAGCAGTTCTACAAGGAATATGTGGAGTACACCTGCCCCACAGAGGACATCTACCTGGAGTAGGGACTGGGCCAGGTGCCCTTCTGTACAGACAGGGCCAGCGAACTCGCCCATTCCCCATCATGCATGGACAAGCTGCTTTGACACTGGAGGAGGAACAGAGCTGGGGATGGCTCCCTTGGTGCATGGAGGACTGCCTCTTTTCAGGACTCTCCTTGGGCTGGGGATTGGGGGATGCGAGGGGGAGAGATGAAAAATGGGGTTTATTGTAAAATACTCCTTTAGTTTATTATATTGAAGAAGAAGCACGGCTGTGGGCTCTGAAGGGGGAACAGGCAGCCTGGGGCAGGAATGCAGCTGTGGCACTGGAGCTGGCCTAGGACAGAGCAGCCCTGTCACTGTATAAGTGAGAGGGCTGGCCTGGTGTGATGAGCGAGCACTCATCCTCCTCCCTCCTGGGTGCTGGAGTGAGGACGCCTCCCAGCTCCTGGCCTGACTTGCAGCTTTAGCCAGCTTTCTACAGCTCCCTCAGGCTGATTTTTAACTCCAGGGCAGCATTGGCCTCGCACTGTGAAGCCCCATCAGCTGCTGAGAACTGGAGCTGATAGGAACAGGTCAGCCTAAGTCCTGACTGAGAGGGAAGGGGGTAACTCCACCCCACCCCCTGAGGGGCAGGGTGGCATGGGCATGGCAGAGAGAGGCAACTGCTAAAAGCCTTGGAACCACTTGAGGGGTACCACATGGAAGACAGTCTCATCCCAGGAGGGAAGAGCAGCCTGGTTTGTAGCCTCCCTGCCATTCCCACGCAGACAGCCTGAGAGAACCCCCTGCTTTCCAGGGGTGAATATTAGCCTGGGCTGAGACTGAGGCCCTATTTCTCCTCCCTGTAGAGGAGTGAGTTTGAGGAGGAGGAGCGGGGAGCAGAAGAGTCAATACTCGCTCATCCTGTATGGGTGGGAGGGGAACAGTTCCTCCGGGGGCCCCTGCCCTTCAGTCTCCAGGTGGGGGGAACTCCTCTGCTCCTTACCCCACCAGCTGCAGGTGCCAGTGGGCTACTTGCATACTGGGATGCAAGTTTGAAAGTGAGAGGCAGTGGGTCTAGTCCATCCACAGTGGGATGAGCACAACAAGAATTCCTTCCCAGCCTCCACGATGGCAGTGGCCCCACCGCGGGGGAGAGGCGCCAGGAACCTGAGAGACAAGCTGGGACCCTGAGACAAGAGAGGGAGCAGCAAGGGGCTCAGGACTGCAGTGAGGTGTGCTAATATCTAGGGGATGACACTTCTCCCCTCCAGTCAAGGTCTCTGGCCTTCAGCTGGATCTGCTGTGGTGGCAAAACTATTAAACATAAAGTTTCATGGAGCTGCTCTACATGTCTGTGTGTCACACCAGAGCACTGTGCAAGGCCTGCAGCTCCTCTGTCACAGCCTTGTTACGTGGGCATCCTGCCCATTTTCTCCTTCCCAGGGGCCTCTTCAGAGAGCCCCACCCAGCACCTCAAGCCCAAGGGAGATTGAGCATCATGGCAGAGCAGCTTACGTGGCAGCCGGGGGGCTGCATAGAATGGCTTTCTATGGACGAGTGACCTCAGTCCTCTCTCCCTGGGATCCCCACCTTTACACTCAGGTGGAGACAGGCAGCCTTCATTAGAGGGGAGAAGTAATTTTAGGGGCTTCATCTTCAGCTACACCATCTCCAGCAGCTGAAGAAACATCCATGGGACGAAGGGAACTAGTCTGGAGCAGGAGCAGCCCTCTGCCTTCACCTTCTGCCCCACCCCAACAGGCATCACTGAGCAGCCCCTCAGTTTGTCTTGCTGTACAGCGCACCTTTATAAAGCAACTAGTGCACAGGGCCAGAGCTGGAGTCCTTAGGGCTCATGGAGACCCCCCACTGCAACAAGTCCCTGGGCAGCTCACAGGACATTGTCATAATAATACTCTGCCAAGTCTGGCTCATCCCGCTTGCTCTTGTGTGCTTGGTGCAGGCCTGCTGGCTGCTTCCGGGGTGCTCGAGTCTGGAACTGGGGGTACTTCGGTTTAATGCCATAATCTATGGAAGGACAGAGAGCTGGTGATGGAGAGGGAGAGAAACACAGGGCCCAAAACAGCCTGTGTTGTGGGGAAACTGCCTGCAGCCACTAATGAGCCAAGTTTGGGTCCAGCACTCATACGTACACCCCCCACTCTGGAGGTGGTGTGTGCTTTTGGGAACTACGAAAAGTAAGCCTGGGCTGTAGCAGCACCTAGAGCAGTGCAGCCATCACCCTGCAGTAGCAGCAACTTCTGCGCCATGCACAATGAACAGCACGTGCCTGTTAAGTGTCCATGCACAGGGAGGGAAAATCACTGCAAATGAGGCGCAATTGGCACTGGCTGGCTTCTCAGGGCCTTTCCCCACAGCCTGGCCAGCTGAACTGTGGCATGGGGTGGGGCAGTCTGGACTCATGGCCAGCTGGCTATACAGAGACAGGCTGCTAAGGAGGGGGCTTGGCTGCTGGGTGAGCCATAGCTGCAGGTAATGGGAGACCCTGCTGGCTGAGTGAGGCTGTCTCTCACCTGAATTAGCCTTTAAAATAGTAATCGCCTACCAATCCAGGGCTTGCAGTGACATTAGGCCTGCTTTCCTGAGCTGAAACTTGCTCCTATATTCTAGTGTTTGGGGAAATAATCCTTCCTTGGCCTCTGGGGAGGGTGAGCTGAGGCTTTGAAGTGGATCCCTTATGCAGGAAACCAGGCTCTTCCATGCTCACTGCAGGGGGAAGGAGGAAAGCCTGCTTGCCCCTGGAAGCAGGAGCCTTGCACAGGGCAAATCTTGAGAATCAGGCTTACAACCTTAAGTGGCAGCGACTGGCCCCCCACAGACCTGTGACTGGGAAACAGTGAGGTGTGTGCCCCTGAGGAAGCCACTGCCTTGCCCCCACCCCACCTCATAGTAACCCTTCCTCTTGCATTCCCTGGCTGTGGGGACTTGGCTTTGATGGTGCAGGAGGCGGTGCACCTGCTGTGCACTGGGGAGGCTGAATGGGAACTGTCCATGCCCCCCATGACAGCATGTTAGAGCAGAGTAAGTTGGTACCGTCCACCAGGCCGAAGTGCTGCTGTGGGAGCTCCAGGGGAGCAGAAAAATCCTCAGGGACTAAGTCGCTGAGCCTGCAATAGAAATGCATGGTCAGGGGAGCAGGAAGCTCCCAGGGCGGATGCATTCACTAGTCTCCTCCCAGCAGCAGGGCTGGGGCTGCTGGCGCATTTCCAGTTGAAGCTCAACCTGGGTTCTAGCCACAGGTCTTAGGGTGTTGGGCATAAAAGACAGCAGCAGAGCTGGAATGAGATGGTGGGTAATTGCATTTGGCCTAGGAGGCACTTAGCCTACTGTTAGAGCTTAAATGGTGGAGCAGAGCCAGGGCTCCAGGAAACAGGCTGACTTGGCCACGTTACATGCATTTGGCGGTTGTCCTTAATGTGGACAGGGTGACTTGTGCATTGGCTTCCCTCAGTAAGGACAGGTGCATTTTACAGCTTGCAGTAGTGCAGAGGCAGGCTCTGAAGGGAAAGGTGCCCCCTGCTGGAATGGGGGTGGGGAAAGGTTTAAGGTGCAGCAACTAGGCTGTGCGCACTCCAGCTCTTCTGCATGGTTCAAACAGGGCAACTCCCACTGCTTTGGCCTAAGCTCTGATCCCCACCCTTCAGTATCCAGCTCCCAGCTCAGCTCATGCCCGAGTCTCCTGCATGTGTTCTAGGGCAGGCACCTGGGGGCAGAGGAAGGAGTGGGCACAAACTTTGCAGGGGCCATGTTACCTTTGGGGAAGTGGCACAGGGAGCACAGCCCCCAGTAGGAGTGTCAGCAGCAGGTGCAGCTTCATGAAGCCCAGCCCAACTATATTGTGTCCTTGCAGAAGCAGGCTGGACTCCGCCTATACTCCTTTTCTTTCATTGGTGGAACATAATGACATCATGAGTCCCTACAGTGACATCACAAAAGGAGCAAACACATGAAGTATCACTTGCATTGGTAGCAGGAGTGCTGGGTAACACATCAGGAGATGCTAGCAGAGGCAAGGCCTGGAGCTAGAGCAGCAGAGAAGCATGGCCCCGAGTAGCAAGCTGGGGATAATGCAGGTGTTAGGGCAACAACGTAGGTGTCTGGACAATATTAGCCCCTTTGAATGTAATTGTGATGGCAAGATAGCCATCTACCCCCTTCAGCCTCCTCAATGCACCTACCACCTCACATCACAGCAGCCCACAGAGGCTTTGAGAGCCTCTCTCCGAACTGGGTGGGGCCCAGCACAGAGCCAGCCCCATAAGCTAATTTTAAAAGGGTATCTCCTGCAGGAGCAGCTTACGCCGCTACTCGTCACATGCAGCCCAGGATCCGGAAGCTCTTCCTGACACAGAGTGATCTGTTACCTCCACTCCTGACCTAAGCATCCTCCTGGGCTCTCCTCAGGCTGCCGCTCTAACTGGAGTGTGACATTAGCAGTCACAAACACACAGCTCATGCTGTGTAGTCTCCACTGGATCCCCCATCATTTTGGTAGCGTTCAGAATTGCCCTCCTCATGTTTAACTCTCTAAATGTTTGCCTCAAAGCCTTTGGCTCTTCCCGCAAGCCTCACCACTTCCTGCAATCTGCATCTTCTCTGCAGTTTCCCGATCTCCATCCATCTCATTGCAGATGTCTGCCTACGCTGGGTGAAGTCCTCCTTTCTCTCCCTTCACTAGGCGCCTCTGGACTGAATGAAGCATATTCCCCAGCTCATGGCTCCATGCTGCTGCAGCCTGGACCATATGCTGTCACTGCCTGCTGCTGGGTAGTACTTGAAGTATACTGCATGAATGATACTATCCAAACTGGCTGTCCTGTGCTGGAGTGGCCGTGAGGCCCACGTTTTCTCTTTCTGGTTGATCTGATAGCCCTGCAGGGAATACAGCAACTTCTGCTCCATTACAGGCTCTACTCCAAGCATTCCAGTGAGAAGTCCCTGCTGTACGTGTTGCACACCCACCACTGTAGTATCTGGGTCCCCCAAGCCAGTTTAAGTAGGGGCATTATCATCACCCTATTCTGTGCCCCCCTCTGTGAAACGACTTCTTGCTGAGGTGTCATTCTGGGTGTTGATAACCAGCGGGGAACTGCTCAAGGAGTCCTGTTCAGTGAAAGTTGCCACAAAGGGAAGAGCTGGTGAGACTAGAAGATGGTTACGTTACACTGAGCTCAGTGAGAGAAATATGGGAGCTGCTCAGACTGCAACAAGCCCACAGTTCCTCTATTGTAAAGGTATTCCCTGGAGAGAGAGAACAAAGGGGCATTGGCAGGGCAGGCCTGGAAGAGCAGCAGGGTGGCTGGGCATGACTGAGACTGCATCATCAGAGGTGAGCATGGGAAACCCGGGCCTAGAACACACCTCACACTCCAGGGCCAAATGTTCTGTAGCTCCGTGAATGAGAGTCTGCCCCACCCCTGGCTGCTCCATGCAGAGTTCTGGCAAAACAGTGCTGTGTTTCCCTCTACCATTCCTCAGCCAGCAAAGAGACTAACCACCCCCATTTCTTTAGTTGCTATAGGGCTCAGCTGGGCCCTGGCCATTAAGCTTTGCACATAGGTAAATGTTTGTTGAATTGATTTGTCTGCACTCTCCGCATTGGCCAGCCACAGCCTCCTCGGCATTGCTTTCCAGCCCCCACTCTCGGGCTGGCAGCTGCTCAGCAAGCCCTTTTAGCGTACATTAGCTGCTAGAAAAGCAATGTACAAACTGTGGCATGCAATACCCACAGGATAGCTGTATGAAATTAAACAGCCTGAACCAACCACCAGAAGTCCCAGCTGTGGGCAAGGCAGACACCAACTGAGGAGCACGTGGGCATGATGGAGCCCTGCATTCTCCAGGGGAAAGAGTACTGAAGGGAGTGCTTGAGAGATAGATGGTGGCCATGGCAATAAGTGAGAGTCCCTGCAACAGGAAACTGCAGAGGTGGGCCTTGCTGCAAGAGCTAGCTATGGTGGAGTCAGCTGCCAAGCAGCCTGAGATGCCCCCAAACCAATAGCTGGGGGGAGGAAAGAATGTTCCTGCCTTGCAAAGCTCCCCAGCAAACATCTGTGTTACTGGACTAGCTGCCCTGTATGGGAAGAACACCCCTGAATGAGCCTGAGAAAGCAGGGGTTATCCTGGGGGGAAGGGAGCTGTAGCCCAGGGCAGAGAACTCAGACTGGGGGAGAAATCCTGGGAGGAAAGAGGCTCTTAGTCTGCCTCTTCAACACAGCCAGCTTCCTCAGCAGGAAGAAGCCTCCAATAGTTTGGGCAAGGAGGGAAAGGCCTTGTTAACACAAGCTGGGCACAGGATCTGTCCCTGCACCCAGAGCAGACAGACGTCCCAAAAGCACTGGTGCCACTGTCTGACTTTATTACTGTGCAGCCGTACAAAAGCTAAATGCTTAAAAAAAGAGGTCCTGGACCAGCACTGAAGCCACAGTATTGTACAGGCTAGGGGGCGGCAAAGGTCTCTCACCCCATATAGTGTCCATTGTCCACAGCTATGTAAAAAAAGTTACAAGCCCCCCTGGAGAATGGAAGTCTCTAATCAATGGTTTAACTGAAAAATAGATACGACAGAAACATCCCTCCACAGAGACATCCTGTCGCCACTCTGAGTCAGCCCCGGTCACAGCAGCAAAGGGGCACTTCCCCATCAGCCCCAGTTATAGAAATAGATTTTCTGCCAAGCTGGCAGGTAATTCATCATTGGTCCTGAAATGAGAGAACGAGAGACCAGGTGAGCCACAGCGGGGAACGACAGTTTAAAGATGTATACTATGAGCATGGATTTCCCACATACATCTCTGCTGATGCTCCTCAATCCCAGCCCACAGCCTCCTGTTATGCCATTCCTAGCTTTTCCCCAAGCAAAATCACCGACCGTGCCCTGCTGGGTGGTGGCGCTGATGTGCCCACTGGGAGTAGAGCAGGACAAGACTCATATGACCAGCGACAGGCCTTGAAACTTGGACAACAGAGGCAACAGGTGAGGCACTGACACCTGTGCACTGGCGAAGAGGTTTCCCCTCTGCCCCATGACTGCAGCTCCCCATGCTGGAAGAAACCTGTGGATAGCAGAGCACCAGCCAAACTACAGGGAAGGGCAGTAACCCAAGTCAGCACCAAAGATCAGCTGCAAAGACACAGTCTCCCTCAGTTCCTGGCTAAACTCATGTAGCGTTGCTATGCAGTGTTACACTGCTCCCATGGTCCGCTCCAGAGAGGGCTGTATTTCAGCAGGAGGTGGAAGAAGAGGGAAGACTCTGGTTTGTAGATTGTAAAGTGCTTTGCGATCCTTTTGGAAGAGGTGCTAGAGAAATCACAGAGTCATAAAATATCAGAGTTGGAAGGGACCTCAGGAGGTCATCTAGTCCAACCCCCCGCTCAAAGCAAGACCAATCCCCAATTTTTCCCCCAGATCCCTAAATGGCCCCCTCAAGGATTGAACTCACAACCCTGGGTTTAGCAGGCCAAACCTCAAACCACTGAGCTATCCCTCCCTTCCACCCAATGCAAGATTGTTTCCATTCTTTAATTCACAGTCCATCCAAAACTACCTTGGAGTAACTGTCCCTGGTAGCAATTTGGAGAGGGTTACTGCTCACTCTGTGTTCTGCTTTGCACAGCTCAGTGCTTATGAGGTGGGTGAAGATGGGACGAAGGGGCATCAGCAGAGCTGTGTATGGGGAGCATAGCAGGATCAGCACAGCAGAGTGCACTGGAGGTCAGGACTGAGGTGCACTGGCAGAACTGAAATCCAGCCAACTCTGACTGGGGCTGGTGGGGGGTATTTGAATGATTAAAATCGTGGCGCTTAAGTCTCTACGATCTTTAACCCCTTACTGTTTGGATTTAAACCAGCACATGAGTGTTAATGGTAGGTATTCTGGTGGCAAATATCCCAGGGGTTTTTCCTCACTCCTTTGCCAGTCAGACTCTAGCCTGTGACATACACCCCAACTCCAGCCCCTCCCAGTGGAAATGCAGCCACTACAGCTGCCTACTTACGTGTGACTAACCCGACTCCGGGGACATAATCAGCCAGCAGGCGGAGCAGGAAGAGGATCCGGCCCCTAGGGGAACAGAAAGAGTGTGTATGAAGGCAGTGCAATGACCTCATGTTCCAGTCTGCCGAACGCGCTAGAAGAGGCCTCCTCATTTGGTAATGAGAACTGGATTTCTCTCAGCTCAGCTGCTTTGCTGCCCTTGAATATCCTGCACCCCCAAACTGCCAGCTCCCCACAACTTCCCATGTTAGGATTTTAATGCAAACAACAGTGATGCAGGTGAAGCAGGTCAGAGTGAAAGACGCTTGAGATCTTCAATACAGCCTGAGCCCACTCTGGCTTCCTAGCTAGGTAGAGGCACCAAAGCACCTTAGTGAAGGCCCGAAGTATAATTGTGTTAAAAAAAGAATTAGATAAGTTCATGGAGGACAGGTCCATCAATGGCTATTAGCCAGGATGGGCAGGGACACAAATCCCTGCTCTACATGTCCCTAAACCTCTGACTGACAGCAGAGACTGGATGATGGGGATGGATCACTCAAAATTACCTCTGTTCATTCCCTCTAAAGCACCTGGCATTGGCCACTGTTGGAAGACATGATACTGGGCTAGATGGACCTTTGGTCTGACCCAGTATGGCCACTGTTATATTCTTAGAGCACCTTGCTCATCAAATATACTGTTGGGGGATGACTCCTTTATAGGGGGTACATTCAGAACAGCCAGCAGGCCCCCTTACTCTGAGTATCGGTCATAAAAAGGAGATCTCAGCAGGTAGTACAGCAGCAGGATGGTTCGGCGTCTCAGCTCCAAGCGCTCTCGCTTATTCAGGTCTTTCATATCACTCAGTAAACTTAGGCTGGAAAGAGAAGGGCAGGGAGTTAACTCAGAGATCCATGGCCAGAGCAGGGGAGTTTTAGCATCTAGTCCCTGCTGCTCTCAGCTTCATGTGAAGTGGAGCACTGAGCAGGCCTCCCTACTCCTCTTCAGAGGAAAGGCTAACCACTGAACTAGGGACAGCGCAGCGTGAAGGTGCTGCAGGGGTGGATCCTGAGAACCTTGGTGTGGGACTTTTTGCTGTCACAAATAACTGCTCCCACCTGCAGCTCCACCCCCTGTCCCCCACTGCTGCTTCTACCTGAAGGGCTTACGCAGCACGGAACAGCAGGACACCAGTGGGATCAAATGGGGACAATCGAGAAAAACAGGACTGGGAGTTCAACCCCAAAACACCCAACGCTGAAGCTGAAGGTGGCCTCCCTCCAACTGACCTTGTGATATCCAGGATTCCCGAGAGGAGCCAGGGCTTCCATGATCTCTGGCCCCATATGCCTAAACTCAACACTGGGAACAGAAGAGTCAAGGAAAGGAGAGAACAGACATGGTTGGGAGCAGCTGGGTAGGCAAAATGACCTCCAGGCAGCCCTACAAGATTAAGCTCTAACACATTAGTATTGTAAGTGCCCATGGAAGAGGCTGGTATGACCTGCTCTTCTAGTCCAAATGGCTGAGCGCACCCAGGGACCCTGGCTAGAGCGCCTTCTGTGCCTGTTCATTCATGAACAGCTGCATGGAAGGCTGCGCACTGAGGCTGCAGTACTCCGGTGGGGTACAAGGCACACTACAGGCACTAACAAAAGCCAAGTCAGGATACAGTGGAACAGAGGCCGGGTGATGTAGACAGATTCTGCAATGGTTTCCTGAAGCCCCAGAGGGGTGGGAGCCTGGTTCATCTCCTCTGCTCTTCGGTTCTGTTTTCCCTCCCTCTCTTGGGGAGACCCCCAGTGCCTGGATTGCAAGGCTGGGGCTGAAACAGAGTTGCAGACAAGATTTCTAATGCAAACTGTGCCTTTCTCAAGCATCCAGCGCACAAACACTGGCCTTTCAGTGACGCCCAGGGGAGGGTTGGAATGGGAGAACTCTGAGGACTACAGTCACATGGCAGAGGCTGCGGCTCTGGCTTTCCCCAAGCATGGAGAAGAAGCTGGTTATAGCCAACACAGAGGGAGTTCCCCTAGGAGCTAGGGCAGATAGTCAGAGAAGGCTTCCCTGGTATCTGGCTACTTCAAAGCACGGGGAGCTGAATAGTCATGCTGAAGACTTATCCCATGACACAGGTACGCCTAGGCTGAAATAATCCTGATGCCAGGCGCAGCACAAGCACCGATCCTGTTGCTCTCGGGGTGGTTGTGGGGGGGGGGGGGGGAGAGAAAAAGGCCAGTGGTGGGAACAGCCCCCGCTTGGGTAAGCCAGCAAGCTCCCACTGGTTACACTCCAACACTCCAAAAGAATCTGTAGCCTGGCCACGGAGTCAAGGCAGACACAGCAATGTCAGGGTTTATGCCGGGGCACAAGCTGACCAGGGAGAGGTACTTACTGCTTTCGAGGGACCTCACAACGCGGCTAGAGCGCCTCCCAACATATGTCTGTTCCTTTCCTGCTGAGCTGCCCTCCTTGTCTGCCAGGAGAGAGGCATGACAGCGAGATCAAGGATGTAACTCTGAGTTAAACTTCCCTGCAGCTCTCTGTTAACACTGCTCTGAGGTGGCATAGGAACACCCTCTCCCAGGACAAAGTTCTCATCGCAGCCCCTTCTCCTCCCTCTAGAGTACTAACTTCAGGAGGCCAGGGAGTCCGAGTGCTTTATGTCTGATGGCTTTACGTTTCAGCTGTTAAGTCTGGCTTTTCTGAAACTGCTAACACTGAGCACAGCCAAGCAAAGTGCAGGAAGGTACATGGTTGCACATGCAGCCTGCTACTCCAATCCTGCCGCCCCTTCCCCCAGCTCTGCTAATGCACCTCTAGCCAGTCTTGCAGCCTTCTTTTCTATTCCAGATTTAGGCCCATTATCCCATTAGGGCTGACAGTCTAAGGGAGCAGTACCGTTAAGTTAACCAAGGTGTGTGTAGGTGCATGCTGTGGAGAAGGATGGGACTGGAGAGTAGCACAGTTCCAGCTGCTTGGCTTGTGGAATTCTTACAGCTTCCCTGCTGCCCAAACCACTCGGCTAATGAGGACTTTCAAGCAGGGCTAACTAGATGACACTCCCACTCCACTGTGCCCCACAAAGTCTCCAAACTACCCCATATGTCTGGTAAGCAGCAAGAAACTGAGGCAATCCTAGTGCAATGGACTCACCTTCTGATTGGAGCTGCTGCTGCTCCCTGTCCAGTGGCATGATGGGAGGAGATGTCTGGATACCAGCTTTGTACCATAGCAAGAGCAGGAGGCGCAGGATGGCTCTGCGGGGCACAGACAAGCCAGGAGGTGTAAGCATCAGGCACACACTACAGAAACCCAGCTTCGTGGTGAGGCAGCAGCCATAGGAAACAGGGAACACACAACCTCTGCTTTGCATTGAGCGAATGGGGCCAACAGCCACTCTGCACATGGCAACAGGACCCAACACTGCTCATCATTGGCTGTCCCTTCTTCACCCTTACTCTGAACACTGTCTTACCACAGCCAGGAGCACCACCACAAAGGTGAGAATCTCCAGCAGCAGGAAATCTAATGTCCTGTGCAGCCCCAAACGTGCACAGCCTCATGGAACAGGCTTGCACCATCTTCTTCCATGAGCTCAGATCTGCTGGATGCTCTCTAGGTAACGTCTCACTCATTAGCCCGTGGTAACAAGACCTCCCTTTCTGTACACCCTCCTCCCTCCACCTGGAGCACTCACTTAGCCAGCTGGATGAGGATTATGATGGTCCATCGGCCCATCTCACTCCACACCTTGGCAGCCCCCATTTCTGCAAACACTTCCACACACTCGAGCACACTCAGCCATGTCAGCAACTTCTGCTGGGGTAGCGACTGAAAACACAAAGAGGGGGAGAGAGTGAGAGGCAGCAGATTCTGGCTGTGTGTCACTCAGGGTGTAAGTCCAGCCCACTCTGAAAGTTCTACTTCCAGGGTGAACTGAGGAAGGGTTAGATGGGGGCTCCTGGGAGTAAATGGCAGATTTCCTTTCAGACGCTGTGTAGCCCACTGATGAAGAGGACTGGCTGAGATCCCACTCATTTCACGTGTGGCCTTCAGCAGTGAAAAGCCAGTTAGGCTCATCCAGTTCAACATTCTTGTTCACTAGACAGCTGAGATCCTGGCTATAGACTTGCATTCTTCAGCTGGCACGGGGCCTGACACATCCAAGCCCACAGAATAGGCAGGTTATCAGAACAGAGGCCTTTCTAACGGAACCTCTAACACAGTGATCGCTGAAGGCTGGCTTGGTGTATGGAGAGATTCTTACAAGAAAGAAGCAGTCAGGGTTGGGCTTGGACTTTTTTGTTTTGTTTTACTGTACATAGAATGGCATAAGGACCTGATTCTGTGCTGCACCAGTCAGGAGATGCAGTCCAGGAGAGGGGAAGGGCAAAGGTGGCTTTATACTTCCTTTGTGAATCCCAGATTGTGAGCTTCTCAGTGACTGGTGTGGTCCAGAGCATAAGTTAGAGGCTGCTCTAATTTATTGCAGCCTTACATGGGCTGCCTACAGACTTCTGCACAGCCCAGAATTGCCAAAGTGCAGAGCGCTCTGGTCGCTCCTCCATGCCAGCGCTGGCAAGCCGGGACAGCATAGCACTAGTGCATGCCACATATTCAGAGGGCTGTTCTGGCCTCTTTATGCCACCAGAGGGGAATAGTGTAAAGGGGCTGCAGCAGGGACTGGAATCTGGCCCAGTAGGTTCTACAGAAATGCATGTGCCAATCCCGCCCCCTGTGCACAAGAGCCTCACCACAGGCAGGGTCCGCTGTAGCTCCTTTCGGAGGATCCAGTCATTTAACAGCACCAGGAGATTGGAGGCAGAGTACACTGGGAAAGAAGAGAGTGATTCACATGGGAAAGAGATCCAGCCACTGATTGAACCCTCTCCCCACCCAGTCATAGGATATGGCAGAAGCTGAGTGCTCAGGAGAAAAATCTTTCCACTGAGGCAAATGAATGGGTGGGATTAGGGATGCCAACCCTCCAGGATTGTCCTGGAGTTTCCAGGAATTAAAGAGTAATCTTTAATTTAAAAAAGTCATGTGATGAAACCTCCAGGAATCCATCCAACCAAAGCTGGCAACCCTAGATGGGACGGACAGACTCCTGATGGCTCAGAGAGGCAATGCAGCCAACAGCAAAGTTAAGTGAATGATGATTTTTAGCGAGGACTATGTTCCAGGAATTTGACCCCAGACAGAGTGGGAGATAGTGGGAGATAGACTGAGCTTGCTGTGGGGCAGGGTCTCTGGCCAACTCCAAGTTAGTAACGTAGCCACTCTTTCTGGTTTCATTCAAACAGCAGATGGTAGAGAGCTTCAGATCACCAGGTTCCTACAACACAGTGAAAAGAGTACTCACCTGTTAGTAAGTTCAGGAAGGCAAAGTTAACAAAATTAACAAAACCAATGGCCAAATAGCAGCCACTAGCATCAGAGGGAACAGGGAGCCCCATGAAAGCCTAGACTAGCAGCTGGTAAAGAAACAAACATTCCCATCAGACCCAAGGGAACACCTCGCCTCACCTCACCCTGCCCCAACTGAAGTGACACTTGCAGGAGCATTAGGGAACAACAGCCACTGAATAATCCCAGCCATGCAGCAGCAGCACTCCAGTTTCAGACCTGCACCTCTTTCCCTGGTAAAATGCTCAGCCCTCCCTTCCCAAAGTCTGCCGGTTATCTACACAACATTTGCAGATGGCACAGTTCTGGTGCCGCATATCAGTTCACCAGCATACGTACCAAGCTCAGAAAGTTCATGGGAATCAGAAAAGCGACCTGGGAAATAAAGGAGCGATGTTAGAGGAGGGTCTGTCATGCTGCTGAAAACCATCACAATCACTGCTTCAGAGAGAAACAATTACTTTAATCAATGCTGATAGGGAATTCTTAGCTAAAGGGTTTCAAGTATCCATCAAGGATGTCTCTCAAGGAGCCTAGAGATTAACATTCTTCTGCCCTCAAAATAATAAATAATAATAATATCGGGTTACTTCCTCCCCTTCCCATTGCTCTGCCTCTTTCTGGCCAAGTATTAGATGAGGTTTTATTATTTTTTCTTCAACCTTCCAATATCTGTGCAAGTCCAGCAGGCGAGGGTGGGTGTCCTGCAGGCTGATGCTCCCTCATTTCTTGGCATCTTACGTGCCAAAATATTTTAACCATGCGTTCAGGTTTGTTTGGTTTTTTTACTTTGTTAAACGACCAACCACAGTGTACACCTGGAGCACAGGCTTCATTATCTTCTCCACCACATGCCTGAGTTCAGTGCAGGCTGATCCTGCTGGCCCAACAGCGTGTGAATCGCAGAGATACAAGTCCATCTTTATCTGAACCGTAGTAACTCGAGGCAATGCAGATGGACCTGATTTACAATGGTTATGATGTAGTGGGGCCCTGTCAATGCAACTCGTGACAGATCAACAAAAAGACTCCACTGTGTAATGGGCGGGACTGGCTAACAGAGGTGGTGGGGCAGACACTCCCAGAGTTCTCGTCCGACGGAGTCTGGACACCTGGGGTCCCGCCCGCCCGGGGAGCGGGGTCTGTGGGCGGGGCAGGACGCCTGGGTTCCTGCCCCAGCTACCCGTAGAGGCGGTCGTTAAGCGCCCGGACTCCTGGGTCCCCCCAGCTCGCTCGCCCCGGTACCTGGCAGCAGGTAGGAGAGGCCCCGCACGGTGCCCTCCAGCTGCGCAGTGGCGGCCGGGTGCTGCCTCACGTACTCCTGGTAGCGGTGACAGAGGCGCCGCAGCCTCCCCAGGGGCCCGGCGGCGGCGGCGGCCATGGCTCCCCGGGAGCACTTAGCTCCACCGCCGCCCGGCGCACGCTTCCGGGTAGGAAACTCCGCGCCTGCGCACTGAGCTGCTCACACGCCGGACTCTCCCCTCTGCGCCTGCGCACCGAGGACAGTCGGGCGCAATCTGCCAAGACCCGCTAGCCTCTTGAATCGAGCGCGGAGCAGCAAGGAGGATGAATCGAGCGCGGAGCGGCTGGGTCCGCAGCCGGGACGGGGCGGAGGTGATTTAAAGGGCTGCGCGGGAGCGAGCGCGGCGGCGGCAGCCGGGCCACCTACACCGACGGCGGGGGCGCGCTGGCCTCAGGTACGGGGCGGCGCCCGGGGAGAGAGACCCCTGCAGGGCGGCCCCGCGGGGCAGAGAGTCCGGGTGCCCGAGGGGGGCTTCCCGGCCCCCGCCAGCGCTGAGGGGGTGGCCGGGCGCCCCCCTGCTCCCCTCCCGTTCAGGCCACTCTTCTCTTGCGGCGCCCCCGGAGCCTTCCTCCCGCTCCCGCCGGGCTCGGGGCCGTTGCCGGGCGGGGCTCCCCGTCGGGCTCGGCTCTGCACAGCGCTGAACAGCGAGGCGCCCCGCCAACCCTTCGGGGTGTGAGGCAGCGCCGGGCTCTGCCCCGTCCCGCGCCCTGCGAGCCGCCCCGCAGGAACCGGGGACCGCGCTCCCCCGCCAGCCCCGCTGCCGTGGGGCTCCCGCCTCGCTCCGTCAGCCCCGGGAGCGAGTGGGCGGAGCGGGGAAAGCAGGAGGCAGGTTTCCCTTGAACACCCTGAACAGCCCGTAACAGAGATGCGGGTTCGGGCAGTGATGGCCGGACCAAACCTTGCCCCTTGAGGTTGCTGGATTTAGTGTAGGCTGGGTGGGTACTGTCCCACCTTGTGGCTGTTCAGTGCCCATTGTGAGATGAGCTGGTAGGTCTCATTCATTTCCCAGCAGGAAGATGTCCACGTTGTTTTGATGCAGCTTTAACTGGCCTCTTTGTTGTCAGACTCAGTAGAGAAGCCAAGTATTAATAAGTCATGGAGTCTGAGCTCCTCTTTTCCCTTCATTTCTCTTTTCCCAGAGGCAGGAGTCAGATTCTCTAGGGCAGGTGTGAGGTCTGATGGCATGATTTGTGAAGTGCTCTGTGCCTTATGAGAGCACTCTAATCATAATACTGCAGAGCGGTAGGGTGGTGCTGGGGTGCTTGCTTTCCTACTGTCTATATGCTACAAATATATGGGAGCTCTTCATTTTTAGGGCCATCAGTTTGGCACCTTTTCAGCAGCCCTAAACTCTCACACATCCTGCGTGTATGAGAAGGATGAGTGTAAAGGCAAAAATAGTCAGTGTGGGGGTGGAGAGTGAGTAAAAGCTTCTGAAATCATTGTAGAAAAGACTTAATGAAGTTAAGAGGGATGGAATTGAAGAATACGGGTGGGATTAAAAATGTGTGATGCGGCCATTACCCTTTAAGGCTTGTGGTAAAGCTGGGGAGAGGGGTGGGACCTGGAAGTGGGGAGGTCTTTCACATAAATGAATAGGTTTGAAACCTCCAGTACAACTCTGCAGGGAACCTTAATTTAGGGCTGTGAGCCCTGCTGATGGGCTAACCAGCTGTCAGTGGAAGGCAAAGAGGCTTTGAGTATCTCTAGAAGGAGGGGACACTAGCTGGAATTTCCTGGAAGTCTAGGGCATTTGTACCATCATACGTTGGATGTGACTGCTGCTTTTCATAACCAGTGAGGGGAAGGGAAGGAAGAGCCCCATTTACACTAACACAATCCACAGGTCCCTGGTATTTGGGGGAATCTGTCTCTGGTACCCACCTCTGAAATTAATGTGGGAAAGTTAATTTCATTCCCTACAGTGAAATATGGATGTGTAAACATCAGCTAAAATCTGACCCCGGAGGAGAGCTGTGAGATTTCACATCAAAGAACTAAAATCCCTGTGTTCAGACCAAATAAACTTTGGGGCCTCAAAGAATGCTCCATGATATACAGTAGAACCTGAGAGTTATGAACACCTCGGGAGTGGAGCTTGTTCATAACTCTGAACAAAACATTATGGTTCTTCCAAAAGTTTACAACTGAACATTGACTTAATACACCTTTGAAACTTTATTATGCAGAAGAAAAATGCTACTTTTAACCATCTTAATTTAAACAAAACAAGCACAGAAACAGTTACCATACCTTGTCAAATCTTTTTAAACTTTCCTTTTATTTTTTTAGTAGTTTACATTGTACACAGTCCTGAACGGTATTTACCCTTTTTTGGTCTCTGCTGCCTGATTGCGTACTTCTGGTTCCCAATGAGACGTAAGGTTGACCAGTCAGTTTGTAACTCTTGTGTTCATAACTTTGAGGTTCTACCATACCTTTGTAAACTCTGTGGGGTCTCCATGCCCTGCCCCACCATCTGCTCCCCACAAGGTCCTTGGGCAGGCCCTGGTGTGTTGTGAGGGGACCCTGGTATACACTTGGGACTCACCTGCAGACTTGGTGCGATTTTTTCCTTTCCTCCACTTGTTTTTGAACTGGCAGATGCTGTGTGACTATATGGCAAGAAAACATGTGCAGGTCACACACAGGCAGGAGATTGGAAGCTAGGACTTCTCAGTGTGTTGCAGTTGGCTTATCTGCCAAGGAATATATGATGTGTTACAGTTCCTGCTCCCTTTAAAAGTACAGTGTAGAAGGATCTCACAAGGATCAGAAGCCCTACTGCTGGGGCATATTTAAAACTAGTTTGGGACAAAGCCCTGGAGAATAGACAGCAGCGGACAGTCTTGCCCCAGTTTGGAGTAGATGGGATCTAATAGCCATTTTCCATCTCCTAATCATACGAGTTGGGCCCAGTTTCTCATTACGTGCAGCAGCGCCTCTGGGTTCTCCTGTACAGAACATTTGGAGATGGGGTATTGCGCATAAGGAACATCTAGCGTCAGAAGAGACGTGCATTAAAAAGAATTCAACTTATGTTTGAGAGGTGCTGAGCACGACTTCATGTCAGGAACGTGCTGATCCTGGCTCTGGGGACATGTAGCAACAGCATTCAAGCCACCGTGATCTCCACTGCAGACTATCTGAGCTGCTGTAACATAATTTTTCAATGAAATACCCAGGCCCTGCCAGACAGCAGCTTGAGATCTGTCTCCCCAACAGCTTGTCTTCAATCAGATGGTTGGAATCCTCTGGCTTCTCCTGGGCATATGACCAGACTGTGCTAGTCTGTCACTAAGCAGGGGACATTGTGAAGGAGGATATACCCAGGGTGCAAACCTCCCTGATGTCTGTATCTGTTCCCCCCCTCCCTGCTCTCCTTTTTGGCTAAATCACTTCTGTTCTCCACCCCAGCCTGTCCAGGAAAGTGACTCAGCATGTCAGCCAATCTGGCCCCCTAGTGCTTTCATAATGAAGATGGAAAAGGGTGAAAGCTCTATGGACATCGCTACTCAAAGCAAGTGAAATTACCCTGCCTGGGAGGTTAGGCTCTCAGGCTTCCTTAGTTTATGAGACTTATTGGGGGATAAGAACTCCTGGCTCCTGTCTTTGCTAGGCTCAGATAAAGTCACTCAGAGACCCTCAGGTTCTGAAACCACTGGGGCTTTTATTTACAAGTTTGTGCACCCACCACCTTCTCACTGTACAATATACACAGCTCTGGGTTCCTTGTGTCTGAACCCAGGAGGGAAGGGCTTTCTCCCTGCCTGCACTCCCTCACCCTCCTCCATCCCACCAGCCTGCTGCTTCTTCTCAGATGCTTATATAGCCCTGGGACAATTGGGTTGGCAGCTCTCTCTCATTCACCAGTTAGGGCAGGTTCTTTCCAGCCAGCTCCACTTTATTCACTTAAATGGGGCTGGTGTGGCAGGGGCTGGTTCTGCAATCATCCTGCTCAGCACCCTGTCATATGGGATATGTGGGAAATGGCCCATGGTTGGGGTAAGGGTGAGGGGTTCCACTGTGCAAATCAGAGTTCAGGCTTCTCAGCAATTTACTGTTAAAAATCATCTGGGGAATGGACATGGTAGGGTCAGGTGGTTAGTGGGCAGTAAGGAGGAGAGTGCAGACTCAGCACTAGTCTTGGTATGACAATAAAACCAAAAGTAAGCTGACTGTGCAAGTCCAATCAGTGCTCTATCCTCTCAGTTCCTCCAACTTGCTCTGCACTTGCACTCTAGCTGGCTAAAGTCTGTCAGATTAGACTGTACTTGGGGAGACTGACTCCTGTAGAGTTGGGCACAGAACCTTATAGTTACCTCAGCAATGCTGCTCCTAGACCAGAAGCGCCTGAAATGACATTAAGTATCAGAGGGGTAGCTGTGCTAGTCTGGATCTGTCAAAGCGGCAGAGAGTCCTGTGGCACCTTATAGACGAACAGACGTATTGGAGCATAAGCTTTCGTGGGTGAATACGAAAGAAGTGGGTATTCACCCACGAAAGCTTATGCTCCAATACGTCTGTTCGTCTATAAGGTGCCACAGGATTCTTGAAATGACATTGTGGCACAACTTCCAGGAGCCTGAAAGTTATGCCCCTTTGACATATGCAATTCTACAGCACCCACCAGGGGGTTAGACAGCTATAGAAAGTGGTGTTTAGGTAGTGAAACATTTAGGTGTGCATTTAAATGTTAATGGAAATACATCGGGGGAACCCAGACTTTGTGGGTTTATCTATGCTGGGAGGAATTGCCTCCTTAATGCTTGTAACACGTGGAGAAGTGGCCAATTTAAATTGTACCAATTTATATCTAGGGTGCAGGCACTCCCCTGTAGCGTATTAGCAGACGTGTGATATTCCTGTGAGGCCTGAGGGTACGCTCTCTTCAGTTGCTACACCGGGTGTTTGGCTGTTCAGTTAGTAGTGAGATGATCTCCCAGTAGTGTGGGACTATGCCTCTCCACACTAGTTTTCTGACTCTCCGATTGGGGCGGCTGAAGAAAGGGGCCCTGAGTCCTTGTATGGATCTCCTTCCTGGCTTAGCTATGCCACTTGCTGTGTCACTGACATTCTTTATTTATTCCACCACTTTGTGAGTTCACCGCACACCCCCAGGAATAAATTACAAGCCGCAGATAATCTGTGGACAGACGGACATACAGAGCGTACTTTAGTCCATGACACATGAGCCCTGCCTAAAATGGGAGGCCTGATTCACTGTGGCATCTCGTGGGGAGCAAGGCCTGATAGGTAACTTTCTAACCCAGATCTAAATGAAGAAGCCAGTCTGAGCTAGACCCAGGAATCTGTGCTGAGAAGTGCTTTGGACAGCAATGCTGGTGACATGAACAAGCCTGTCAGAACCTGCATGGTCCTTCTGGGGTCGGGAAAGCATCCCTTTGGAAGTCTTTTGCAGTTCATAGGGGGCAGTTCAGTGCTGGGTAACATACAATAATCCAGTTTGAAATGCTGCTGCCTGCCCCATCTTTACTCTTAGTGGGAGCTAGATGACAAAAGCACCAGACCCATTGCATGGCGCGCACACCCCGAGTGACTTTAGAAATGGGAGGGAAGCCCAGGGGTTTGGCTGAAACATGCTGAGGATGCTGTGGGGTTGGAATATTCCACAAACTGAATTGGGACTCTCCCTGCTGACCCAAACACTACACCTTTTTCTGTTAGCATGCATTAGAACTAGAGCTGGGCAGACTGTTACAAGCCTCTCTCCCCATCTGGTAGCATGGAACATGCAGTCATTCAAGGTGTATGAACCAACAGCCTCCTGGAGAGGGCTGGTAGCAAGGTCTGGCTTTGATGAACTTTGGAATGCTATAAGACTGGCCTGTTCTCCCAGGTTTATTCACCATGATGAGGAGATGGAGTTTAATGGAAGGGAGCCATCTTGGGGCTTGGGCACATGGTAGGGCTATTTAAGGCTTGGTTTGTTTTGTTAAAGGGGATCTCCAAAATCTGCTAGTGAGAAACTAGGTTTGTGCCTTTGTTAGTTTATGGTGGATGAAGGGGGCCTGAGAGCCTCCTCACCATTCCCTCCAAAAAACTATTTGCACTTTCCCTTAGAAACAATAACAACGTCAAGTGTGGTCTTCCCTTTCTTTACTGGAAGTCTCCGTGAGGGGCTGAGTGGGGTGAAATAGGAGCTTTTTCCAGCTCTCGACTGAAAAGGATGGAGGGATGTGTTTGACTCTTCACTAGTGAAAGCTTTCTTTTCCAACTGTTTGGGTTGATAAAAACATGCCCAAAACAATCTTTAAAAATTCCACAGCCTGGTTCCTTTGTCTGGTTTCTTTTGCATGATACTGTTAGTTCTCCAGTTGGTCATAATCTTTTAGGAGAAGTAGGGAAGATGAGACCTGAATTTACAATGTAAAAATATGTAACCTGTCCAGGTTAAATATTTACATAAATTCTGTACTTGGTAAAGAGCCCCCAAACGGTACAAAAGGGATGCTTTTTCTGTGTAGGTCTCTGTAATGAGCCTAGAGTTTGCTCAGGGAAGGTGGTCAATCCTTGCATCTCCTGAAGGGCAGAAAAATTAGCCTGACAAGGCTTCCAATTTCATTAACTCAGGATCAACTCTGCTGGCATGGAGACCTTCCCTTCCTATACTCCCCCTCAACTTTGTGGGAGGTGCTTCTCCTGCTAGGGAGGAAAAATTTCAACTAAGGGAACATCTTATCTCCTCCTGGCTTCACTGTTGCAGCTCTGCCAGCAGGAATTCTCGCAGCGGGGTTGTGACAACTGCACCACAACTTTATTAATTAATCATTCGTTCACCCTGAAGTCTCATTTGGAAGATGAAGAATTGGGTTGGAGATTGAAGGCAGTGTCCTCCGTGGCTCACTGCCTGAGCTTCTGACATCAGTGGGGTCCAAAATCTCAGTGATAAGAAAAAAAGAAAAGTACTGTGTCTCTTCTCTACTGCACCTGCCAGAGAATCCTGGGCCTCTCCTGGTCAGGGAAATAGCCAACTGGCTGGTTCCAGGCCTACTGGGACTGTGAAAACTTCCCCACACAGCCCTGCCAAAGCATCTCAGTCATGCTCTGCAGCGCTCTCTGCTATTCCATAGCTCCTGTTCTTCTAGAAGGAGGGAATGGTGTCTAGCTGTTAAACAGGGATGGCGGGAGATGACTTGGAATCAGAACCCTAGGATTCTCTTTAAGGCTGGGCTTCAAATTTCTTGTGTGGCTGTGGGCAAATTACTTCGCCAGGCTGTGCCTCCATTTCCCTGTCTGTGATGATACTTTGCTATCTCATAGTGGCATGTGAGGAATAAATTTTGCAAAGTGTTGCCATGAGGTGCTCACGTGAAATGCACAAGAGAAGGAAATACAATAGAAAATATTTTCTCCTATTTTGGGGCCCAGTATGAATGCATTTTGTGTGACTCTAGTGTGAGAAGTCAGAGGCTAAAGGAGCCTGAAAGGGGATGTCGAATCTTGGGAATCATAGAATACAGCTGGAGGTCAGAGCCCTGCATCTGTCTCCAGTCAAGAAGCTAGGCAGCAGTCTGACTGTGGCTTGGAGAAAGGAGATGTGCCATCCTTCATGCCATACTGTCCATCCATTCATACTGCTGTGTAACTGCGGTGTTTGCACAAGGCAGCTCACTCTCTCCTCTAGTATCTCTGGGACTAAGCAAGTGAATCTGTGTGACCTAGGAGCCTCAGGGAGGGGGAGGTACTGCTGAAACAGATCTCAGCCTGGGGGATGTGGGTGTCACCTAAACTGGATGGAAAAGACCTTTTAAGGAACCAATGTCTGCTTAATCCCAAGAATGTTACGATTCCTTCTTCCATGTATTTCCTGCCCTACTGCTGCTTAATATTGGAATGTCCCTGTATAGATACTCCTAACTTTCTCATCTGTGTCACTGGGGCTCAGGTTGCTAATTTGGGATGCTCACCGGGCAGAGAAATGGTTAAATGTTGTTCAGTGCCGTTTCTGTCCATTTCTTATACATACGCTGTATGAAGGGAAAAGCCAGGGAGTCCTGCACTAGGGAGAACTCACAACAGGCAACAACTGTCTTAATCACACTCTGGTATCCCCAAAGTTTCTGGTCCAGTTTGACATAGTACACTTAGCATTTACTGTATAGAGATCAAAGCACTTCACTGGGGTGGAAGACGTTTCCTTATCCCCAGGTTACAGATGGGGAAACTGATGCACTGATAGGAGAAGGGATTCTCTCAAGGCCACATAGAGTCAGTGGCAGAGTAAGAAACAGAACCCAGGAGTCCTGGTTCCACCCCAGTGCTCTCTCCACAGGACCATGCTGCTTCATTACAACCTCAACCTTTAGACCAGCAGTATTGGGAGACCAAATGTTGCTGGTCAACTGAGAGTTTGGTTAAGACAGATTTGACCAGAGATACAAGGATCCTGAAGGGATAAACTTTCATCCAGATGCAGTACTTGGAGCTCGGGGGTGTGTGCAGCTCTGAGTTGCAGCTCTGAGCCTATTTACTGTAGTGGCCTAATGCCTAGATTTGGAGAGTCTGCTCAAGTGAGATTGTCCCCTTGCTGGGACTCATAGGGGACTGAGCTGGTGAAGGTGCAGGGTCCTTTATGCATGTGTCCCTAGACTCCTTCTGCAGGATGGCTTCACACTGAGGAGTTTCCACCTCACCCGCTGCACTTCTGGTGCTGTTCCTGGGGCCTAGCCCTGATCTCTCTCCCAGTCTCCTTTTGTTTTGTAACCTGATAATTAATTAATTTAGCAGTTTTTGTCTTTTGGGTTTCCAGGTGATGGTGAGATGGGACGACCCCAAACTTAGCTGGAACCAGAAGTCTCTGTGATACTGGTGCTACCCCTGCTCTCTGCCCGCAGAAGCCATGAACCTGTAACTGGGGAAGCTTCTCCTCAACCAATGTGTTACCACCAGATCTCCAGTACAGGAGCCAGCTGCTCCTAGTGTCCCTGATAGCCCTGTCACCTCAGCATCCTCCAAAGGTTGGTTTTCTGGCTCCGCTTATAGAGAAGTTAAAGATACTCAGTCTCCTGCTATCGCAGTCGCTTCTTGCACATACCAGTGAGGTTAGGGTAGAAGGTAAGGTGGGGAAGGACGTTGGGATTTCTGGCTCCCTCTCTGTTCAATGGTGCATTCTACTCAGTCACTTACTGCCAGGCACCACTCCTCATTCCTGGTTAGGGGGTATGCTAAGTCCACAGGACAGCCCCTGAGATTCCTGTTAGCCTCCCACAGCACCTGCCTTGTAAAAGGAGAAGGAAGAACATTTGTCCTTTTTTGTCCACCTAAACCCTGGTGAGCAAAGGATCTTCCTTTGTGTCTGTTACAAAGAGATGTCCCTTTAATGCACATTTGCAGATTCCCCTCCTCAAATCCTCTTGTTTCCAGAGAACCTTTGATCTCTAAATTTCAAGCTCAGCTGGACACAGTGGCAGAGTCCTGGGCTGCTTCACTTGAGAATTAAAGGATTGGAAGGGAAAAGTCCATTTTAGGGTGGAGGACCAGAAGGGACCCCTCAGCAATTTATTTGAGCAGACTGGGGACCTGCTCCTTGTGGCTCTTGGCCCTGTTTGGCATGAATCCCTCTCCTTCTGTGCACCAAGCATTTTTGGGGGCTGCCATTCTTCTCTGCTGCCTCTCCCGCCCCTCATTAGTGCATGGCCTGGCTTGTCTAAACCTTGATCGGATTTGTCAAGGCTCCTTCCCTTTTCTTCCTGTTCATTGAAGATTGAAACAAAGGAAATGGGAGAAGAAAGGGCCTAAGAATAGGAGTGAGGGAAATGAGTGACAGGCTGCCCCCTGCACCCACCTCTTCCAGCTCTCATGGGACAAAGCTAAAGCCAGTACACTTCATTTCAGAAGGTCGTGCCTTCCCTCTGCCACTAGCCTGAGTCAGGGCTTCGGCATTCTGTCCCCAGCTCTGCTGCTAGCTGACTTCATGGTTCACCTGCTCCCTTGGTCATGTCCCTATGGAACTGCTGCATGCATTGGCTGTGTGCTGCCACCAAGGCTATTCCCTCCACTACTGACCTCATAACCCGGACAGTTCTCGTCTAAATGGCCAGGCTGCAGCATTGCCTACTAAAATACCCACACCAGTGGGAGGAGGCTCCTTCTCCCCCAGCAGGGACCCTGTGGCGTGGGGACCCAAATGAATCTCAGATATAAGTGGGCGGTTATTTTTGCTGCTTTATTTTTAACGTGCCCTGTGCTGAGATGTTTCCCTCATTACCTGCACTAGCAAAGTGCTGCTCCTGCCAGCCAGCCAGCCCCTAATGAACCCAATGCAGAGCTCTGACGGCTCCTGGCATCTGTACAGGACATTAAGCAGCAGGACTTTCCGGCTCCTCCCCATCCTGAGCCAGATAAGGACTCTGAACAAGGGCCTTTTGTGCAGCCAGGTCTGTGAGGAGGAGACTAACCTGGTTTGGGGGAAACAGCATTGATAGTTTGGCAGCTGATAGTCAAGGTCAGACTTTCCTGTGAGGCAGGAGACTTCAGTGTGAAGGGAGACATGCTGGTCTCAGCACTTTTCTGGTTGATGTTAATCCCAACCCTGGCATTCTCCTCAAGCCCTTCAAACTTCCTTCCCGCACCTTGTCTCTTGATCTCTTCTGCCCTCTGCTCACAGCCTCAGTATTAGTCTGCCAGGAGAAATTAAAAAACATGAAGTCCCAGCATAGTGATGCAGCTATTACAGTGTGAAATGCGTCCTCATCTGTCCATTCCTAATTGTCAGTCTCTAGGAAGCTTTTTCCTGGGGCTCAGCCTATATTTTCCTTTCATCCCCTTCTTTCTCATTCTCCCCAATTGTAACCCCCAAATAATCAGCACTCTCGGGGCTTTAATTAGAGAGCTCTGTAAAATGTTTAGGCTATGAAGTGTGTGGATTTGGTGTTACTAATCTCTCTCCTTGCTTGGTAATCATTCATGCCCTTCAGGTATTTGCATTCTCTTACCATGTCCGTCTCCTCAGGGAGGTCACTTAGCCAAACTCCAAAGCTTCACTTATTTCCCCACATCTCTGTCCATTCCCTGTGCACGGAGTCAGTGGGAGAGGGAACTCCCAGTTCCCACCCCCACTCCCAACATACACACTGTCCAGAGGGGTGATCTAGATAAGCCACGCAGGTGTGGGGAGTTTGTTCTTTTAATTCCCTGGGTGGGCTTGCAGGGCAAGTTAGTTTTCTGTGACTACTCCTCACTGATGATCTTCTTGGTATAGAAGAACCCAGACAGATTTTGCTATTTTCAGGTGCATTATACAGAGGGACTATCCTTGCCCTGCTCCACGATGCAATGCCTCTGTTGCTGCAGCCCAGACAGGTCAAGTTCCACTGCAGGGTTATTGACCAGCAAAACCTTTGTGTTAAAGTGACTGTAGTGAAAGTTTATGCCTTTGAAGTCAAATAAATAATGTTCAGTCAAAGCAAGCACATGTTTCCCCTTCTGTATTTTACAGGGTAATTGCTGGGCTGGTGGGCTCTGCACAGGTATAAATTAGCCATGCAGTTCAGTTGGGTTGCAAAGTGCTTGAGCTAGAAAGCTCCGGTCATCGCCAGTGAGTCCATCACACGCTTGCAATTTGTTGATGACCTTCATATAATGCTCATCTCCCCCCATGTTATTTATCTCTCTTGCAGAGACCCCATCCCCTGGTATTCCAGTGCAGTGCATGTCCCAGAGTGTGCAGACTATCTTGTGTTCCAGCATCAGATACTGCACTCTTTTTACACTACTCACCTGCTCTGGGCACTGTGGTTAGATTGGAGGCAGGTGTAAGCTGCAGGGGGAGAGGTGTCTGGCTCAGTGGTGCCCTCCCTGGGCTAGCAGTAAATTCAAGCTACCCAAACCTTGGGTTTCATATGGAAAATAAAATCCCTTCTCCTCACAAATGTCAGTAGTAGGAAGGGGAAGGCAGATATCTTCTCTCCCTGGTGCTCCCTGCCAGACAGATACAGTGCAGAGTGGGAGGCTTGAGCCAGCCCTGGTGTTACCAGTCTGTGCTGTCTCCTTTGGGCAGCGAGGGCTTATGTGTAGTAAGAAGGGGAGACATGGTTCTTCCTCCTCCTGAAATTGCCCTTCAGAGAGTTATCATAGCAAAAGCTAGTGGGGCAAGGGAATTAATCTATCAACCAAGTTGGAAGGCAGAATCTCCTGAGCATGAGCTTGAATTCCCCATGATGCCGTTCGGTTCCAACTGCATGGCAGGCTTTCAGATAGGGGTCTAGTCAGCAGAACACTGGCCTGGGAGACTGGAGACCTGGGGTTCTGTTCCTAGCTCTGCCACTAACCTGCTGGATGACGTTGGGCAAGTCACCACCCCTCTGTGCCTCTCTTCCCACCCTTCAGCTGTCTTGTCTATTTAGATGGTAAACTCTCCAAGGCAGGGCCTGTGTTTCACTATGCACTTGTCTGTACTCCAAAGTTACATCAGCATAGCTGCGTCTCAAAAGTGTGAAAACTTTTACACTCCTAAGCAACGCAGTTAAACTGATCTATCCTTGGTGTAGACAGCACTAAATTGATGGAATAATTCTTTGTCCTAGCTGTAATGCTGCCTGCAGTGACTTAAGAGCATGAGTACCAACTCAGGGCAGACTGTTAAGAACCACAACTCAAATTGGTTGTGACTTTTGTACTTAGATTTCACCTACCAATTATCAAGTGTAAACTCCTCAGGCACCAGAACAGCCTGAACATGGAGTCAGACAGTCCCCTTGGGTACTCTATCTTGCCATCCAGGTGAACATATCCTTGTGACAGATGGGCCCTTACACCAAGAATCACACCAATATTCAAGTTACTCCCACTCCCAAAGGACCAGTCACTTACCCAGGTCAATTGCACTTAGATTTCATACCAAAGACAATGTTTGTAGCCAAGCCTATAATAAACTATATAAATATTTGTTAAGTAGGAAAAAGAAACAAGAGTTTTTTACAAGGTTCAAGCAGGGAAACATATACACAAATGAGTTATTATCTTAAATTTTAAAAAGTAATAAAGAAGGTTGCTTATTACAGAAGCTTCATGTCCTTTAGGGCTAATCCAGGCTAAGCAGTGGGGTTCTCTTGCTTGTGGCACTGTATCCCTAAACCTGGTGTAGTTCTGTTCAGGGCCCAGATGCTGCAGGGCATTGCTTTTAGCTGCCTCTTTCAGATCAGAGGCCTACAGCAGTGTTGCAAAATATGCAGTCTTGGCTGGCTAGGCTACACTCTCACTAGAGAGAAGTGGAGAGATAGGAAAGAGAAGAAATAAGATAGGGAAGGAAAAGGACACAGGGGGAGGTGGTAAGGGGAGACGTCTCACATCCCATGTGGGGGTTGGGATTCAGCCAGAGCTGGTGGAGGTGGAAATGTTGTCGGATCTTTCATCACATGACATAATCTTTAATTCCTGAAGACTCCAGGACAGTCCTGGAGGGTTGGCAACCCTAATGCCGTTTGGCTCCCTTTTTGGCTCTGTCTGGTCAGGATGTCCCTCAGGATTAGGATCACAAAGGCCCAGGGTCCCAAGAGACAGTGAGGATGGCAGCAGCAGCCATGATGGTGAAGCTTGTTCCAGGAGCCAGTTTTTCTCCCCAAAGTTTTTTCTTCGAGGACTCCAGAAGGGATGTGATGGACCAAATAGCCCATCCCCTCATTATTTTGCTCACCAGTTAGGCCTAGGATTCAACACACTGATTTTTGGTGCACTGGTTTATGGTTCCACACTTTTTTTTTTTTTTTTGGTTTACGAAGCATGATCTTAACACAGTCCTTGAGTTATATCAATAGGCCCTTTTGTTTGGACTAATTCAGTCTTTGTCTCACTTTTGCACCTTTCCTTGTCAACATTTGTTGTTTGAGATTGTGACAGTTTATAAATGTTCACGCCTTACAGTTGAGCAGGTCTGGATGCAGCAGATGCAGGCCTGGATCAGAGGTACCCATAGTTGCCTGCTTGCAAGAGTTGTAATCCACTGAATGGGATGGATTCCTGGTTTCAGTGTAGGCTTTCAAAGCCTTGGATGGGCTGGAAGCAGCAGTTCACATCTCAGATGGTTCAGATCAGTCTTGTATCCTTGTCACTGTAGCTAACCTGGCTTCACGTGCTTTGCTGTATGTGTGGTGTTCAGATGGGGCCTTGAAAGCAGAGACCCCGTGAACTGTGCAGAAGCATGAAACATCCCAGGGCATTTCTGTAAGAGTTGGATTTGTTTGCCCCAGTGTCCTTGGCCAAAATCCCTTCTGGCCCACAATGTGGTGCCAGATGTTGTCCACCTGTGTTCTTCTGCTCCAGAAATGGCTACATTTCAATAGAGTTGTGTGAAGAGCTGTGAGATCCTTTGGGATCTCTCAGGTATATTTGTAACCTGCTTCTCACTGTAATGAATAGGAGGGAAGATGTTGGACTTCTGGGAACAGGTGATTGGCTGGGAAATTTGTAACATTATCTAATGACTCTTCCGTAGGGCCCTTCCCCTTCCGAGGGCCACCACAAGTTATTACCAGCTCCCTTTAGGTCTCCTAAATCCAAGAGTTTTCTAACAGTGTATCCCATTAAACAAGTCAGACACGTTTTTTGAGTCAAGGGACCTAGTTGCTTAGCTAATGCCTACTTTTCACTGTCAGTTAATGGGCGAGTTGTCTCTTCCAATACATAGCCTGGGGATTTAGGTATTTGAACCATCAATCCTGGCTGTCTTTCCGCTTCGTCTCCTGATTCAACAGGCTCATCCTCTTCATCCAGGAGTTTGAACACCAAGCTCCCTTCTTGATCCTTCACCATTGTACCATCAGTTTTGTATTTAGCTCTATATCTCTGTTTTTAATCACTTGTGGATGCCTTATGGGTATATCAATGTTATGGTATATAGGCTGACTTGCTGCTTCACTCCCACACTGTTTGCCAGACCGTAATGACACACACACCCTTTTGCCATTCTTTTCCTCTTTCACACATTCATATGGAGGTGGAGTGGCACTTGGCTTTACATATTCCTCCTCCTTGTCTTGTGCTTTTGCCCTCTGCCACTCCTTCACAACATTTTCCCAAGCCTCATCATTTGAGGGATTATGATGAAAAGCCATGCTACAAATAGTTTTCCTAGCCACCAAAGCAGACTCCAGTTTATTAGTCACTTCAGTGCATTTCTTATGATTCTCTTTTCCAGGTGGCTTTGTAGCTTGTTCAGTTAAAACTGACACAGCCCCTTTATATAATTTTGCCTCCAATTTATACTTCTGTTTTTCCTGCATTTGTGCATCCATATCACATTCCAATTCCTGACAAGTCTGAGTTAAAGCAACCATCTGCTGGACATTAGGTACATTTTGCGTTTTGCAAATCTCTTTTCATCCCCTCTTTTTGTAATCTCAGCTTCTTCAGCTCCTGTTGCAAACTTTCCTTCTCCTGTTTTCAAATCTCATGTTCCTCTGCAAACTTATTCACAGCCTGATACATAATCCAAACAGCAGCATTTGTCCAAATGCTGTCCAAACATTGTCATTTGTTCCTTTTTAGGAGTAGGAGTGCCACATGTCTGATACTTTAACAGCATTTCATCCAAACACCCTTCCTTGTCTGGGACAGGAACAGTGTTAGGCAACCATGGATCAGAGCCAAGATCTTCACATTCCTGTCTCAGTAAGCACCTCTCAACCGTACCCAGGGGCTTCAGGGCATCCCCCTTGCCCCCGGTACGATGACCCTTCCCTGTCTGCGTTTGCAAAACATCATCGACTCCAGGAACAACCAATACAAACCCCTTCACCAGTATATTTCCCTCTCTTCATACTGTAACCAAATCTGGCCCCCGAGCTATAATTAATGTCAGAACTGATTCAGAACAATATTCAAATTAGTCGGTTAACACCAATGGTTCAAGATACCAAGCTCTTAACGGGCAACCAGATCATACACAGTTTGATTCATTTTAAAGACCTTTTCACTTAAACACAACAGTAAACCATCCTCTGCTACCAAACGTTGACAAGAGGGGATGCTACTACCCCGAAATGGATGTTTAGTGGCTCCCAGTGGTGCAGATTACTGTCATACCAGTGGAAAAGGTCCACAGTAATTATCTTCAATACACAGCCGTTTATTGAGAAGGAATTACACAAGTGGTAAAGGGTTATATTAAGCACATAATTCCTACGTTAGACATTAAGAGCTATGCATTCCTCTTAACGAGTCTCTCTTTCACAAATATACACAAACAGGCCCTGTACAAGCCTCACGCAGTTCCTGCTTGGCAAATGGAGAAGGTGGTTACCAATTTTATAGATGGCTTCTTTCTTCCTGGTCTGTTTTTCTCAGCCCTCTGGTCTGTCTCGGCTTCCCTCGAGGCAAGGCCTTGGTTGCCTTGAGACCTCTCTGGTTCATAGTCCATAGTTTGAGCCCGCAGAGCAGAGTTTTGGCTACTCTGTCTAGCAGTGTTGTTTCTTCAGTCATTAATTAAGGAGTCCCAACCATAGTAATTTACTTTGCTTGATTCTTATACTTTTTCCTCAAAGGAGTCACATGTCTTAAAAGCATGCCCAGTGGGCGTGTCGTTACTAATTTTTACCTGATTAGTATTTTACAACGGGCTGGGAGGGTGGTACTGAACGAAGATCACCCCACGTTTATTCACTCAGCAATCATTTGCTCTATCTCTCTGCGTGACGGTCCTGCTGTAAGGTCACTATGACCAGGTCGACCTGTGCTCCAGGCTGGAACTTTATACATGTGATATTTACTTTTGCATGGGCCCATATTTGCCGACCAATAGGTTCAATATCGATCATACATGCAGACTTTGCCAGTTCTTTATCAAATTTGCTTCTGCTTAAAGGGAACCTGCTCCCAGGATCCTCTACAGCCAATCAGCCACGTTTGTCATGTCAAGTTATGCTCACACCATTCATTCAGTATGGCCACACCAATTTGGCACCATCCCAACACCAGGTGTCCTGGTGGCTCCAGAAGATAGGTACCTTGCCTTTGCATCGAATTGGTTCTCCCTTCTCCAGGCTGGTGCTGTTGTTGTGTCCCTCATTGCTGCAGTGCCTTCTCTAGCAGTGCCTTGGTGAAGGATGGTACCTGTGTTGTGCAGTCCTTCTCCTGCTCTGCAAAGTGGCTGTTTACTATTAGTCAGTTGCCCAAGGCAGGTGGGGAGCAATGCTGCTTTCTGAGCTCCAGACAGCAGGGAGGGAGAGGGCTCAACACTTTCTTACTTAAGCCCATGGAGGAGCTGGATGTTGGTGCTGGTGTTCGGAGATCTCATGTAGGCCAGGTCTGTACTAGGAGGGACTGCTGGTGGAGCTATACTGGCAAAAGTGTTCATGCAGCTTATACCGCCAAAAAGTGCTTTTGCTGGTACACTGGTCCAGCAAGCGAAAAATCTACACCTCTAAAAGCCCTTTTTTGCTGGTATAACTGTGGCACACTAGGGCTTTTGCTGCAGAAATGTCACCAAAAAATCACACCCCTAACTGACATTGCTATACTAGCAAAAGGCTCTAGTGTAGACCTGGCCTTGGGCTCTGACAGGTGTGACACACAGGCTCTTTCAAGGTCTGCTCAGATATGGCTTGTTACCAGACTAAATTATCCCAGGTGTATCATTTACCACGCCAGAAAGGATCCCTGCTGAACTGTGTGTGTGAAACTGCCACAAGGTGCCTGGAGACCAGCCAAGGAGCAGCTGCTGCTGCTGTTACTGGACTGGCTCTGACAGGTGGGGCTGATGTCAACCGGTGTCTGATGCATGTCTTTATGCTGCTGGCTTCTTCTGTGGCATGGGAGGAAGCTGATTTTATGCTCCTGCCTTCCAGGTTGTTGCACTTGAGTTCAGCCCAGCACATCGTTTCTTGCTGCCAGTGTATCCCCACAAACCAGTCTGTCTGAAGGGTGAAATTGGGTGAATACTCCTAGTTTCTCCATAGGTGAGGCAGATGTGGATGGGGTGTGTGTTCCATCAGCCAGGGGACTCTTCCTTTTCCCCTCTCTTGCTGGACTGCAGGTAGAGATAGGGCTGTTCAGTGTGTCCCATCAGAGGGTGTGTCCTGTCAGAGAGAAGAGGGAAAGCATTAACTCAGACATGGCATAGCTGTGACACTGACATTTAGAGGGAAAATCTCTCTCCAAGTGTGGCGAGTCTATACAATGATGGGGACAACAACTCTGCTATTGTCCCAGTGGCCTAGATGGACTCTTCACCCTCTAAATTTCCATAGTACCTGTACCTATGGCTGCAGTGTTATGAAAAAGCCTGAGATTCTGGCAGCATTACTGATGACTAGATTCTAATATCTGTACTCCATAGACTTATGAAGCAAGCTGCTATACAACATGAGTGTGTGGGGAAATCTGTCCCTCTTCCTTATCTGAGCACTATAATTCTGTCTGAGAATAGAGGATGTGTTATTTTTCTATTAATTTATGGAATATGTACTTAGGTGCTGGAGTCTTAGAACTGTGTGTAATAATGAGCCAACTGGCTGGAGAGGGGTTTGACACATGGGCATGACTAAGAAAAATGTGATACAGGCTGTCTGCAGACTCAGGAAAACATCACTGCATCAGTTACATTACATTAAACTTTTCAGGGGTTTCTTTGCAGCCAGGGAGATCAGACTATTTTTTTTTAATGAAGACTCATATTCTGGAGCACTGTTCTATGACTGTGGAATACATTGGCTATTCTGCCAGAGGTTGCTATCTTTCTGATGAGATGTTGAAGCAAGATCCTGCCACCTGGTAAAGGTCCCACTTGTCATAAAACCAGGGGACAGTAATCCTGAGCGTAGAGGTGTTAATTCTGCTTTCCTGGCTGAATTCCATTCTCCCTCTGTAAATTCCTTCTGCAGTTTCACTTTTGTTCTTCCTCAATTCCTTTGCTCCTCTGAACTGCTGTGTAGTTTTCAGCTACTGTCCTACTCCCTCCCAGAGGTGTTTGCATTTCAGCAGTATGTGAAATGATCCCTATGTTACCTCTGTCACTGTGGTGGTGTGATGAGATTTAAAGGTAACCTGTAAAAGGGAAAAAACTAATGGGGCCTTTTAAAAATTTATTTAAAATTTTGATGGAGAAAGAAGCCAGGGAGGAATTTAAAAAATTGCGGACCTTCTCCCTCCCTCCACTTCCCCTGCATGGGGTTCTTGCCTTAGCAATTTAGGCCTTCCACTCTCCAAAACTAGTGTGATATCCCATGAGGCAAGGCAGTAAATGCTGGACACCTCCCAGGGAAAAGATTTTTGTGTGGCTGTCAAACCGTGGCAGGCCGGGACATTTTTAATAAGGCACGCAACAATTTTTAGCGAACAAGTTTTGCACTAAGCTTTCCATCCTGACAAAGGCGTCACACCATTCAGTCTGTTCTGTCATGGATAATTCAGTTCTACACTTGGATGCCTTAAGTGGCACAACCATTTTAGTGACATTCCACAAAAGGGCATCCTCCATGCAGCAGGACCTCACACGTACAATGTGTGTGAGGTCACACTATGCAGAGGATGCAATTTTGTTCTACAATGGGGGGGGGGGGGGGGGGACTGGATGGAATCGCCCAGTGACTGGATCTGACCTGTGGGATGCCAGTTGGGCCATGGGTTTTTTAATGAATTCTGTGGCATCTAGTGCATGTGTTGCATACATAGGTGACACACCATTGCTGTCCAAACCTATTGATAACACACACCTAATTCCAACAACGGAGAGAGATTCACTTTCTCTAAAATGTTAAACACATCCTGCCACCCTACTGCTTTCAATGAATGGGAGATGGCTAACGCTATGAAGAGTCTAAGACAGCCCCACCTCCTGACAGTCTGCCACTGACAGGGAAGAACAGATTTAACATTTCTAATAGTAGAAAATGAGCAAGACACTTCCCCCCACCCTTTTTTTTTTTTTTTTTGTAATGTTTAGAGGAGGAGATGTCTCAAGCCCTGAATCTCCTTTGCTGGTCCCCTTAATGGCTGCTGTTACCACCTGCAGTTGCAAACATGTTGAGGAAGTTCTGACACATACCCCTCCTGTGTAGTGTCCAGCTGTGTGTTATGATGGGAGGTAAGGGATTAGCAGCAGCCTCAGGAGAGCTGCTGGGGAAAAACATTGAACCTAGGAGCTAGGATGGTCTTGTTACTAACTGAACGGCTTCTTTAATCGTTTTTGGATAGATTTGTTATAAGGAAGTGACCTCAAATCCTAGTATGGTGCTGCCACTTTGTGTATGAGATTGTTATTGAGGAGACCAAATATAGTCCTCTTGCTGTGCTCTTGTACAACACCCTGGCATGCACCTTTGGGGGGGAAATGGCACAAATCAAGGAAGAAATTCCCTGCACCGGCATTCCATAAACTAATTGTTCACCTGACAATAGTCTGAATAGGGAAAGGGCAGCCAGGCTGGGGCCCTGAATGGGTCCTATTGTAATGGCCCTGCATGGGCTGAGCTGCTCATGCAAAGGTAAGCCCTTAGGCTAGGGGAAGGGAAAAGGCTCTTCCTGGGAGCAGCCAGTACCAGAACTGCTCAAGCAGGCAGGGGGTGACTTTAAAGAAAGCAGCAGGAATGAATCAGTTGTTAACCAAAGAATGGGGAGCTTGCTGGGCTGGGAGCTGCAGAAGAGTAATATAGATGGCTCCTTTGGTGAGCAGAGTTCTGTGCTCTGGGAAAGCCAGAACAACACCTCGCTATAAGCCGCACTCATTGCTCTGCACCCTTCTAATAGAGATGGGTGGCGGAGAAAGGCATTAGTGGGAAACCTCTCATCTTACCACTGGCAGCATGTGTCTGCACAGAGCAAGGGAGCCAGCGAGGAGCGTTTGGCTGGAGAGGGAAGGGGGGAGGGAGCCCTGCTAAAATGGTGAGGGAAGCATAAAGACAGCCAGAAGAATACAACAAGTGGTGTGTGTAGATACTAGCATGCATGAACCCGTCTGTGGCACATGTGCCCTCATGCACATACCTTCATGTGTGCAAAGGCCCCTGTGGGAGCCTGCATGTGGAGGCCTGAGTGTACCAGGTGCATGCAGGCAGAGACATAGGCATTTTTATTTCAGGGTCAGCCAGACTGGCTCCAGCAGTGGGCAATACCTAATTCTCACCTTTCCCAGAATCCTTTCCTACTCCTGTTGTTCATTCACTGCTGCTGCTCCTGTGAGGCCCTGGCGATTGCTTCCTGTCCAGTTCACACACCTGCAGCTGGAGCTGTGATCTCCCTGATTGTTATCTCAGCTGCAGAGCTACAAATGTCATAAAATGCCCCAGCTCTGATTATGCCCCAGGCAATCTTCCATCACACAGCTGTAAATTCCATCTGCCCTAGAGCAGTTTCTTCCAGCTGGTTAATGCCAGCAGCAGGGGAGCTCTGGTTCTTTTGTTATAGGACTGAGTCAAAAGAAAGGCCCTTACAGGCCTGGGAGTGGAGTTGGGTCCCTTGCTCACTAAGGGCAGGAGCTCAGTATTCTACAGAGGCCAAGTGGACTGTGTGTGTATGGGTCGGGGAAGGGACAGAGTCCTCTGTCTGACCTAATGGCAGAACTTGCCTACCCAGACTAGTGCTTGGAGCACTCTACTGAACTCTGGAAGAAGCCATATTCACTCAGCTGGAAGCCAGGACTCATGAGGCTGAATGATGAGTGTAGTGAAGGAGGGAGGGTAACTTTGCCCCATCCCAGTTTTTCAGCTGGACTCTTGCTCTGCTTGCAATCCCTGTTGTCCTTCTTTTCTACTGGGCAGTGAGCGTCTCACATGCAGACTGACCAGTGATGACGCAAGGCTTGCTGTCCTGGTTTTGCACCTGCTACCTAAGCTCTGGAGGCTGAAGGCAGGAGCTTTGCTGGTATGGGATGGATACTGCCATAGCTAATGCTAGGGAGTAACTAGTCCTCTGGCCCCCCAGCCAATGAGATGGGGAGGTTCCAATATAGGTAGCCAATAGGGGCTTCTGGGCTGAGCTGCCCTAGTCAGCCCATACAAGCTGCTCGGTCAAGGCAGAGGTCTCTCATATAGGCATCCTAGCTTCACCAACTGCTGCAGAGGTGCTGGGAGGTGGGGTGGGAGTTGTGTTCTCTCTCAGTTGAAAGGAGCAGGAGTGAGCGGGGGCCCTTCTGTGGTGTCTCTTTCCATGGGAGGATCTCAAAGACCCTCACACATATTAAATATGGAAACTTCACAACCCCCCTGGCTGTTATAGCCAGTTATGTGTGAGTAAACTGGTATCCAGAGGTGAAGTAGCTCACCCTGGGACCCAAACTGGGCCAGTGGCAGAGCCAGGAGTCCTGAATCTCAGCGCCCTATTCTGACCACTATTCCAGGGAGGGGGCTAAAAGGCCAGACAGCCCAACTCACTTGTCCATGTTTTAACCTCTAGATAACACTTCCTTCTCAAAGGTGGGGGGAGCCGAGATAGTCTGACTCCTCTTTATGGTGAGGGTAATGCTCAGCTGGAGGCCAGTTTGAGACTGGAATGAACTCCCACAGGACCTAGAGACCATCACAAACCTCACCACCTTTTGCTCCAAATTCAAGGTGCCTTTTGTTGACCTTGCCTTCTCTAACATAAACACAGAACAACAGGGATAGTAAAGAAAATAAAACCCTTCCAAAACAAAACACTCCATTATAGATGCATCTCCCCCAAGGATAGGATGAGAGAACAAACTACACATGACAGGCTCATGCTCTGCATAGCACTTAATGCACTACTGGAAGGTGCTCAGATACTGTGGTGATGAGTGCAACATAGGAACCTGTATGGCAAGGACTTCAGGCTCTCTGCTCTAATCAGTAGCTAATGCGCCCTGTGCCCCCATATGTCGCTGAAGACCTGCGGCAAGGAAAGAGGCCCTGCTGGTGTCTGCAAGGTAGAGTGCTGCTCCTTTCTCAGCCCAGAAAGATGCAGCAGCTCATGTATGATGTGGGGGTAGGACAGCCCTAGCCCCCTCCCTCGTGCCCAGGAATGGGCTGCACATAAAGAAGCTATTAAGGAGCAATTGCATGTTTGAATGGGGATTTCATAAGGACAAGAAAGAGCCGGTTGGGCTGGAGGTAAATGTCTTTCCTGGGGCAGTGTCTGTGCACATGTGGAGGCCCAGCCCGGCAGGTATGCATTGCACTTGGAGATTATATCTTTCTGGCTGGCAGGTCTGTGCTTGCTGGCTATGGTTTTACTAGTGCCTCTTACTTTTGGGGGTGGGTGGCAATTTACTTTGACTGTCACTCCCCTTCCTACCACACCCTGTGCATCCTCCCAGCTGCTCTTCTGAAATGCAAAGTGGGGAGAGGGGCAGGTAGTGTTCGTGCATGCTGGAGAGAGATGCAAGCCTGCCTTTCTTTCTGTAACCCTTGAGGCGGAGCGGGAGAGAAGTTGCAGGTACAGGCAGCCTCCGCATAGCTAGCATTCTGTTCCAAGCCTGGGCTATTCAGGCTACCCCTCTTTCCTCTGCTGCACCAGGAAAACCCTGATCACTTCATGTTCCCCATGCAGTTTTGTGTGGCAGGTTTCCCCACTGTATTCCTGGGCTCTCCGGGAGCTATTCTGCCTTCCTAGGGGTGTTTGGGGCGTGCTGCTTTTTGCGCATTCAATTTAGAATATAGAATTGGAGGCTCTACGGGAGCTTAAGACTCTGCCCTGCACCCTCTTCCCCCGTGTTCCCTGTCTCCCCATGCTCCGCACCCGAGCTCAGCCCCCCCCCCCCCCCCGAGGCACTGCAGGTGCTCCTCTGCCTGGTTCCCCTGTGCCCCTTCTAGCTGCGGGTCTCGAAGCCCTTTGTAAATGCTCATTTAATGAATCCTCCCCCTTCCCATCAGAGGTGGGTAACATGAGCCCAATAGTGCGGAAGGGGAAATGGAGGTAACAGCGACAGAGCTGGGAACAGAGCTGAGGCAGCCTGATGCCCCCAGTCCCCTGCTCTAGCCACTAGCCCGCGCTGCCTTTCCAAGCAGGAGGGAGTCTGGTGCAGCCTGGCCCGGGCGCCGATCAGCGCGCCAGCGGGACTCCGGCGCAGGCGGTGCCGTCTCAGATAACCTGGCCCGGCCCCGTGGGCTGCGCTCCCCGCTCATTGGATCTTCGGGGCTGTCCCAGCCTTCTCCTCTGCGAACATTTGCTCCAGCCAGGTGTTTGGGGGGGTGATTTTTCCCTGCCCGCTCCCCCCGCGGAGAGGGAGGAGACGTTTGAGTCAAGGCGGTGGGTGGGGCTTGGAAGGCAGAGAACTACCTTTGGGCAAGTCCGGGTGCGCAGCCGGGCTCGTGAAGCAGAAAGTGAACTTAATCTCTTGCTTGGTTTGTTCTCTTCCCGCCCCCATTAGGGCGGGAGAGCCTGGGCTGCAGGAACCGGGGGGGAGTGGCTGGTCTGAAAGGGAGGAGTGGGAAAGGAAGCCCCAGAAAGGAGCCGCAGCAGCCCCAGACTGCACGCTAGGCTGGGAGCCGCTCTGGGATGACGAGAGGGGAAAGCCAGGTAAGGAGATCTGTGCCAGTGGGGAGCCGCAGCAGGGGTGTGTGTGTGGGGGGGGGTTCTGTGGGAGGAGGCGATGGTGATGTGATGATGGGGGTTGGGGGGGAGAGAGTGTGAGAGCGAGCGGAGAATGGGGCATGGCATGGCGTCGGGGGAGGGAATTAGTGGAGGCGATGGAGTGATAGTGGTTGCCTGTGGAGGGAGCTGTGTGAGCCGGGAACATTTCTGGCTAGAAGGGTAACTTGGAAGAGAAGTTGCAGGACTCTTCTTTGCCATGCTCCGTGGTTGGACCCTGTGCTGTCTGTCCCCAGGGTCTCTCTCTAGCAGACTCCCCTCCCCACCCCACCTCCCATTTCACCTTCACGGTGGAGACAGCCAGCTGGAGATCACTGAGTGGGAATGGGAGTAGGTAAAGCTTCTCTCCTTAGTCTGGCCAGCCTCCCACTTGGCCTCACCCCTGGGTGTCTCATAGCTCTTTCTCCTCTGCCACCAGTCTCCACTGTGCCTTTCTGGTACACTTGCCAAACTGTTAATCCCAACTGGGACTACATTTGTTTCTTTGAACAGCCCCATTTATCAGACCATTAAGGACACAGCCACATAGTCTGCATCTGCCTGCTTGCTGTCACTGACCATTAAACTTGGTGAGCACTGATCTGCCATCCGGTACCTAACACAATGGAGCTTGGGTGAAGCATCCCCATGGTCCCAGGCCAGACAAAAGAGAAGGAAGGGAGAATCATGGCATTGGAACAGAACACAGTAAAGGTGACCAAAGGGCAGCCCACAGGCCTGTAGTATGTAGGAATTAGGTTGTATATCTTTAAATAGTTTGTGAGCCCTCTAGTGGTCCTCACTGTCTCCTGTGTTTCACATCCTTGGGGGGTGTGTGTGTGTATGTGTGTGTGTGTAAACACAGAATCCTAGGAATGTAGGGCTGGAATGGAGCTCAAGAGGTCATCTAGTGATTCTAGTCCAGCCCCCTGCCAAATAGATATAGACTATCCCTGACCAGCATTTGTCCAACCTGTTCTTAAAAACTTCCAATGATGAGGATTCCACAACCTCCCTTAGAAGTCTAGTCCAGACCTTAGCTACCCCATGGTTAAATTTCCACCCTAATTATCTAACCTAAATTTTTCTTGCTGCAGATTAAGCCCGTTACTTCTTGCCCTACCCTCAGTGGATATGAGGAACAATTTACTTCAGCTCTCTTAGCAACACTTCTTAACATATTTGAAGACTATCAGTTTCACCTCCCCCACATACCCACTTTATTTAACCTTTCCTCATAGTCAGGTTTTCTAAACTTTTCATCATTTTTGTTGTTCTACAATGGGCTGCCTCTGATTTGTCCACAGGAAAAATGTGGCACCCAGAGCTGGACACAGCACTCCAGCTGAGGCCTCACCAGCACCAAGTAGAGCAGGACAGTTACCTCCTGTGTGTTACATGGTGACACTCCTGTTAATACACCCCAGAATATGGTTATTCGATCTCTATTGTGCCTGTGTAGTTCTTTCATATTGTGTTACGTAGAGAGCAAAAGACACAATAAGGCCAGACGAGGCCCTCAGAGATATGCAGTGCAGCTGGTGTCCCTCTCTGTGTTTTGAGGGCACAGCCTCCTAGAAACTACAGGTCTGAGCATGCCATGCACCCTCTTGCTCTGAGTGGTTGGCTGCAGGGCACTCTGGGGAGCCTAGTCTCTGTGGGCTACACATGAGGACATCTGCAATCTGCTCTATTATATGCCCAATAGATTCAGCCCTTGGGCTGCTTGCACAGTCATTGGCAAGGCAGAGTCTGATGTCCTTGGAAGAGAACCTAGAGCAGTGGTGGACAGCCTGCGGGCTGCACACGGCCTGTCAGGGTAATCCGCTGGCGGGACGCAAGACAGTATTTACATTGACCGTCCACAGGCACAGCTGGTTGCAGTTTGCCGTTCCAATCCAATGGGAGCTGCAGGAAGCAGCACAGGCCACAGGGACATGCTGGCCGCTGCTTCCTGCAGCTCCCATTGGCTGGGAATTGGCCGGAGAAGCCACCAAGATGTTGGCTACCCTTGAGGCAGAGGCAGACTTGCTGCAGCCAAGTCGCCATGCTCCAAGTGGTTCTGTGGAAAGCTCCTCATTGCATATGCTTGTGCCTAGTGGATATGTGATTGCCTCCCCAATGCCTGGAGAAATGGGCGACCTGCAGGAAAGGCCTTCAGCCTTCACACTGATCACCTGCTATCTGTTGGGTTTAATTGTTTGGGCTGTGTCGCTGGGTGCCCATCACTGTCCAGTGGAAGGAAGGAAAACAGCCCCCTGCTCCCTGCCCCACAGGAACTAAAGGCTCATCTGAAGCATCTGCACATCAATAGGCTTGGGTCTTTGCATAGGAAGGAAGTTCCCAATCCAGGCCCATTTAGTCGACTAGCAGGAGGGAGGCTATTGTTTGAATGGTCTCCAGATGTTGTGTAGAGAGGGAAGGGATCAGTTCTCAGTTATTTGCCAGCAAAGACAGAGATGAAAAGTGGGCTGGGCCTGTGAGAGGGTCTGGTTGGGCCAGCCTAATTGGGGAAGGATGGTCAGCTTGGGCTTGTGTAGGCAGGACCCGGAGGGGAGTATGGCAGGGGGGCCTGGCCAGGCCTGTGGGATCTGAGCCTTTCTTGCATATTTCATCTTTGCTCTGGAATTGAAATGTCTATTCTAAAAGCAAAAGGTCTCTGCCCCTTGGTGCTGTGAGGAACTGGGGGGCTGAACCTGTTCTTCTTCATGGAGTGAACAACTGTCTCTTTGCTGCTCTCCTTTCCTCTTCTTGGATGAGAGGAGCATCCTTGGCAGCAGCTCCATGCCTCTCTGGGGAGTGTCCAGAGCTGGAAGCTTTTATGCTGGAGGAGGCTGGGATCTTAGGCAGCCATCTCACAGGTGTCAATGACCACACAAAGTGCAAGGCAGAGGAGAACTTGGTCCCTGGGGTTCTGTAGGGAAAATGTTGGGAGGAGTAATGAGTGTTGAAGTTTCAGTGCTTTAGGGATCAAGCAGGGAAATGAGGGGAAGAAGAGGAACCAGCCACAGGTAGCTGTGGTGTTTGTCATGACGTTTGACCTGTGGCCCTTGAGCCTAAGCAGAGGCCCCATCTAGTAGGTAACTGTCCCACAAGTCTGAAGAATGAAGCATGCATCATTGGAGGCAGCAAGGCTTGGAGATTAGCTGAGCGAACAGTCAGGAGCTAAAAGGGGGGGAGAGGTGGGAGAGTCACATGAGAATCTCTGCCTCCTTCTAATACCTGCCAGTCATGGGTCAGAGGCGGGAGGGGGAGGGGGAGGGGGGCATGTGCTGCCAGAAGATCACTGGTGGAGGCGGGGAGTGTGTGTTGGGGGGAGGAAATTCCCTCTTTTATGATCTCCCTGCTAGCAGCTGAATTTTCATTGTTTGGCTCCTTTTGATGTGTCCATCCTCTCTCCTGAAGTGGGGATGTCTCTTGGCTTTTCTCCATTTTTTTTTTTTTTCTTTTCTTGACTAACTCTCTCATTCCCATGTTTCTCATGACTGATTTGCTTCCTGAGTAATACCTCTGTAGTGATGCCAGTGCTACTGGGGAGGCAGGGTAGTTTGATGCAATACATGACCAATCTTTTATTTCTAACTATCCCAGTCGTGACTCCCCTGAGGGCTTGGGCAGGGCTGGCGTGCAGCAACTGTCTGTAGTGCTTCCAGTTGCAAAGGTAACATTAAAAACATGACTTGAGTGTAACTGATGCCATGACATTTGCTTAAGACTTCAGACAGCCCAAAACAATAGCTCTGAGAGGCGTGAACTCAAGGGACTGTTAACTCTGAAACCCAACAATGACCATTTAACTCACCATTGTCAGCTGTTCCACTGTTGAGCAAAGCACTGAAAAAGGGATGGGCCAGATGCATTGTGATTTGCACAGTATACTGAGCGTGGTGCCCCATTTTGCTCTCTCAAGTGGGTGGAGCTTTCCCCAAACCTCTGGTTTCCCCCAGCTTGAAGCTGTTGTAAGGTGGGTCACCGTCACATTTTGACCTAGCGAGTGCCTGTTTATCTGTGCCTCTGCCCTGGCACAGGCACTAAGGTAAATGCAGCTCACTGACCAGGGGGAGGACTCTGGGGTGCTGGGGGTTAAAGTGTGCTATGGTCACCTCTGCAGAGGGCTGATGTGATGAATGTGATGCCCCCCTCCCCCAATTCATTTCACTCTAGTCCCCAGAGAACATTTCTCTGCATCACCTACCTCCTCTCCCCACAGTGCAGCCCCGAGCTTCTCTGTGCACGAGGCCAGGGGCTCCCTTTGGATCATGGCAGCACACTGAGAAGCTGTCTGGGTGGTGCAGTGAGCTGTTGAGGGCTCTGCTCTCTTCCCCACAAGGGCTGAACAGGCTGCTCCCCACAGGATTTCTAGCCCTGGGGACAGGACACGCAGGGAACTGAAGCGGGATCCACTGCTTGGGCCTGTGGAACACAGCTCCCTGGGCTTGGACAAGCCTTCTCTGGCTCAGGAAGGTAAAGGGGCTGCATGTCCCTTTAAGGTAGGAGCAATTGGCCTGTGACTCCCAGTCAAGCAGTCAGGATCTTTACTCCACATAATGCCAAACTTTGTTAGAGCAGGTAATCATCCACAGCCAGCAAGGGGAGGAGGGAGGCGTCTGGCTGTGAGTCCAGTCCCTATGTGGCCAGCTGGGAGCCAACCCAGGGATTGTCATGGTTTTGTTCCTCAGGAGCAGGTCAGCTGGATGGAGGAGGTTGGGAAGGGAGCCAGAGTGCTGAGTTTTGCTTCTCTCTGCTTGGGTAAGGATCCCAGGGCAGTGTGGCCTCGGGTGCCTTGTCCTTGAGTCCGGTATCTCGGGAACAGTTCTGGCCCCTCCAGACGGAGTGGGGGAGGGGAAATTTGTTCTTTAACTCAAGGGCAGGTTTAATTAAACATCAGGTGACCTGGCAGTGGCTCAGAGCTCTATGAGAGCAACTTACTAAACACCATCTTGTGCTCAACAGCTGGCTGGAGGCCAAGCCTTGGGCCTGGGATCCTGTGGGAGCCACAGGTTTAGGTCTCTGTGCTGCCTGCTGAGATTACTGAGGTGCAGTCGCTGGAAGTGCCCCAGCAATAGGGCATTGGTTTACCGCTTTCTGTAGGGACCAGTCTGTGTGACTGCAAAGCTGGGAGGCAGTTTCTCTCTGGTCAGATCTAGCCACTTTCCAGTGACAGCTGTGGCCAAGATGAGTGACACAAGGGGTGTAAGACATCATCCCACCTCTCCCTGCACACCTTTCTCAGGCCACGTCCTCACTGGCTTTGCAAGGTTGTTAGGGTGAGTGGATTCTCACTGGTGTCCCCATGTAGTAGCCCAATTTGTGGCATTCCAGGTGCCCACCGGAGTGGGGTTCTGTAGGGCAGTGCACCCCCTCTTCCCTGGCAGACTCCCAGCTTGGGTCCCTGGAATTCTGATGCCAGGTGTTGGGACCAGCCTGCTCTGCACATGCCCACTGACAGCTTCTCTCCAGAGTTTCGGGGCTCCTCCTTGTTTCCTGGAGGGTCCCTGGAGGCCTCTCCAGCACAGCATGGACACTGGGCCATTCTGTGTCTGGAGGGATTTCAAGCTGTGGAATGTTACCTGTCAATCTCTAAGTTGGCCTGGGGGTCTGAGATCCCTCTCCCTGTGCCCTGTTGGAGCGGTTCATCCTAGCTGGGGGCCCACAGGTCAAACTCGTGGGAGCGTGTGGCAGAGTATTTCCAGGGGAGGGTCCTCTGCTTTGAATTGCCATCAGAGTGCTGAGCAGCCTGAGGAAGAGGAGGGAGCATAGCCTAGTGATTAGAAGAGGGCACCGGGTCAGGAGTCAGATCTCAACTCGGCCAGCAACTCACTGCCTGTGCCTTCCCCTGTGAGTGCCTTCCCCGCTGTGTGCCATGGGGCTGATGATCCTGATGAACTGCTTGGGCGCTGAGAGGTTGAAAATTTGTTGAGGTGCATTCATGGGGTGCTGGGAGCTGGAGCTGGATGTGGTCTGCAGGCTGGCTTCTCCTTAGCTAGGTCAGAGACCCAAAGATGCTACCCCAAAGCTGTCAACAATCTGCTTAGTAATTGGTACTCATTCAGCTCCTGCAGTGACAGCCACAGTCTAATAATAATCAGGGACCAGGCAGGGTGCTGCATTGAACAGTAACAAGGGGTAAAGCCAGCAATGCTGGAGCCTTCATCAGTGGGTACAGGAGGCAGCGTCTCCAGACTCCCCAAGTCAGCTTCACAGTAATCCCTGAGTGGGGCAAAGGGTGCCCTCTCAGCATGCCTGGGAGAGCTCTGCTGGAGCTGAGCTGCCATCGTGGTTACACAACTGCTTCATCCAGAGACTCTGAGCTAGTGCCATCCTCTGTGCTCAGATGTTGGACTGAGTTGGGCAGAGCCCTGCAGGCTTGTGCCTTGGCTGTGTCACTTCCATGTGCTTCTCCTCCGTTGCAGGCTCTAGGATGCTGGGGCCAGCTAGGCTGAACCTGCCCACGTGATCCTCACTGCTTCCAGCCCTCGCCCTGCCTGCCCACCATGCTGCGCTCCTGGCGTGGAAAGCTGAAGCTGCTGCTCGCCACTGTAACACTGGTGATCCTTCTCTCGTGGCTCTGTGTCTTTGTGGGCAGTTCAGAATGTGAGTGTGGCCTGGCTCTGGGTTGAGGTACTGCCCAGGACAGGGGAATGAGCGACAGCACACAGCTGCCAGCCAGGGTTCTTGGCTTCTTCTGGTTCTGCCACTAACTCGTTGTGGGCCCAGTCCCTCTGCCTCAATTTCCTCATCTGCTGTAACATGGGGTGATGCCCCTGCCCTGTCTCTGGGGGGGCTTGCGGACAAGTACATTACTGTATATAAAGCATTATGGGTGGAGATGTAGCTAGGAGAGGGGCTTAGAGATGAACATGGGGGCTGGGATCCAAAAAGGTTGCAAGGCTGAGCATCACAGGTGCTTAACTTCTAGATTTGTAGAAAATCACAGGAACAACACTGTGATCTACAAAGCCTGGGCTAGGCGCCTAGGCTCCCTATGCAAGGACTGGGGAGAGCTGGGTGCCTCGCAATGGGATCCACAAAAGCCAGTATGCTAGGCTGGGAGCCACCGCAGCTAATCAGTGGGAGATGCTGATGAGAGCGGTGCACTAAGCTCCAACCTCCCAGCCCAGGCTCTTATCTCTGTGGGCTGCGGGGAGGTCCTATCTCAGCTAGCGATCCAAACCGGGGGAAGATAGGTGCTCCTGCGCCTCACTGGTGTGTGGGGCCAGATCTGATAGGCCTGCTCAGAGGCTACCTAATTCCACTTAAAACAGCGAGGGGGAGGGAGTGGAGGAGGCGCTCCCTCATAACCTGGTTGGGTGCTCATCTGGAGTGTGGGAGACCCCTGGTTCAAAACCCCGCTCTGCCTGAAGAGGAGAAGGGATTTGGACAGGGATCTGCCACTTCTCGGCTGAATGCTCTAACCAGTGAGAGATAAAGTGATTCTCACTCTCTCTGGCCCAATTAATGTTTAACTGAAGTGGAATAACTTCAATAGCAGAGATTGAGGGAGACGCACATCAGAATATTGCCCACCCCACGCAAGCTGTTGACTGGAGTTAGGCAGCCTCTGAGCCTCCACTGGATTGGGCTGTGCATGTGACGCAGGTGGCCCAGTGCCTGGTTTGTGAATAGTAAGGGCTTAGGTGGGAGACAGGTGTCTGGAGCCTAGAGGAAGGCAGCTATGCACATGCCTCTGTGGGGATTTGGGGCATTCTTTCTTCACAAATGGCTGTCCCCAGCCACCAGTGCCACTCCCATGTTATCCCCCTCCCTCCCCATGCCCTACACTCACTGTGACTTTAGGGTGCTCTCTCCCCATACATGGCCAACTGTTATCTCTTCTCCCTCCCCCTTTCCATGGTCAGGGGGCAGTGCATGGGGTGCTGTCCCACCCGTGACTCCTACCATGTCCCGGGGTGTGAACTCACAGTGATTTGGGGGGCTCTCTCTCCACAGATGGCCGTTCCCTCCTATTATCTCCTTGCCTTGGGGACCGGCCGAGCCAGGACCTGGAGCGAGAGGCCTTGGCATCTCAGGTGCGCAAGGTGGAAGAGGAAAACCTGCAACTGCGCCTGCAGCTCAGCCAGTCTCGGACGCAAGCTGGGGCTGTGGAGGGGAGTGATGGCAGCCAGCAGTGGGCAGCCTCCTTTGAGGATGGGGACGCCCCAGGGGATGACAGGAGCAACCGCACAGGCTGCCCCAAGCAGCAGATGGTGCAGAAGTGTGAGGTGAGGGACTGTAGCTGGCTTCATGGCGCTGTCCTTGGGGAGGGCAGGCACCCTGAGGGGCCTGCACATATGGCCAATGACACCGGGTGCTGAGGGTCCCCATGGCCTAGGGTGATGGCCTGGCCTAGCAGCGAGTCCCTAGATTCAACCGCCTCTGTATAGCTGCCCAGTTGCACTGGCCATGCCAGGGCCTCCCCCTTGGTGTCTGCTTTGTTCATGCCTCAAATACGTGGGCATTTTATTTGCAGTTAAGAGTGTGATGCTGACAGCCAAAAGAATGACCCCTTCTTACCTCCCACTGAGAGATGTTAGTGCCCCTCCTCAGTGCCTCAAAGTGTGTGAGCATACAGGTGGTGAGGCAGCACCAGGACTCCTGGGTTCTCTTCCCAGCTCTGCCACTGACCTGTTGTGTGATCTGGGGCAAGTCCTTCCTCGCTCTCTGCCTCAGTTTACCCACCTATCACCTGTGGGTAATGACCCTGACCTGTGTCCCTAGGGGGCTGGGTTGCTGAGGCTGTTTTTGTATGAGATATGCTATGTGAGGTGAGATGGGCAGGTAGGACTGCCTGACCAGAACGTTGTGCAGCAGCTATCGCCATCTGCCTTGGGAGGAGAGGACTCTAATCAGTGCCAAGATCTTGGGGTGGGGAATGATACTACGAAGTGTTACTGACCCAGAGGCTGCTGCATGCTGGACAACCCTTGCCCCAGGGGTGCTGTTTTGGGCAGGGCTGATGGTGCCTTCTGTCTCTGGGCAGCTCCTGCACGTAGCGATTGTGTGTGCTGGTCACAATGCGAGCCGAGACGTGGTCACTCTGGTGAAATCCATCCTCTTCCACAGGTAACCCAGACAGCAGTGTGGGGGGAGCCTCTGCTATGCTATGCTAATTTATAGAGGTTCTTACACAGCACTTACCCTGTCTTCAGGGGCTGGTGGGCTTCCATCTCCATTTCGGACCCATTTGCTTTGGGGGTTCAGGTAAAATGGGGATCAGATATGAACCACTCCTGCAGCTTGGCTCCCGAGACATAGGGCAGTGTGGGAAGGGGAGGTGTGCAGCTGGGAAGCCCAGGCTGTGGTGGTGGTGGAGAACTTAACCTGTCCCTCTTCCTGTCCCTCTTAACCAGTCACAACTCCCAGGATCCTGTGTTACTGTGACCAGTGTTTGAGGGTCCCATGTGAAGGGGCTGTGCTGTCTGGGTAGGGATTGAGTGAGGTGCGGGGTGGTGAAGGCTGTCTGGGTCCCACCTGTCATCTGCTGGGGGGTGTGGATGGGTCTGTTCCAGGTGGACCCTGGCTCAGGATGGGGCAACTTCTCCCAGATGCCACCCGCTTTGGTGGTGGAGGAAGCTGTCCTGGGCTCAGTGGCTCAGGAAGGATCTCTGACAGCTGCTTGTGTTTCCTCCTGGCAGGAAGAACCCTCTCCATTTCCACCTCATCACGGACTCGGTGGCTCAACAGATCCTGCAGACTCTCTTCCAGTCCTGGATAGTGCCCTCTGTCTACGTTAGCTTCTACAACGCAGACGATTTGAAGGCAGGAGCCCCAGATCCCCTTCTCCCCTCACTGTCCCTCTTCCCCCCACTTTCTCGGCTTCTGTTTCCAGTCTCGGTTTTCCAGTGAAGTGATCAGCCACTCAGGGAGGCAGGGGTGGTGGTGAGGAGAGTTCGCTAGACTATTAACTCTCTTGCTGCTGGCCCCTCTCTCATCTGCTCTCCTCCTGGTGTCTGTTACCATTTGACTGATAAGGGGGCACTTGGTTGGCTTGGGAGTTGTGAAGGGGCCTTTCTCCTCCACTTTGGCTCTGGTCTGCAGTAGCTGAAAGCTGCTCCCTTCTGCGAGTTCCTAGGTGGCTCCTGTATGAAGGAGCTGGCGAGTCTCAGACCCATTCCTAGCAAGCGCATATCAAAATGACACAACCACTAGCCCAGGTGACGCTAACTGGTCCCCTGGTTGGCAGCCTCCTCAGAGAGCCAGGTGTAACTGGGCCATGCACTCTCACCTAGAGAGGGCCCCACCAAAGCAAGATGGGACTCATTGGCTTGGATATGAAACAGCCAGAGTCAAAACCATCCACAGAAGCAACGGGGCATGCTATAGGGCATCAGATCAGAGTTCTAGGCATCAGAGTTCAGTCTGGTCACAAAATCTGGGAGCAGCTGTACAAGTCATGCCCAGATGATGGGGAACAGGGAGGAACTGTGGACAGCACAGAGAAATATCCCAAAGGGCCCAAAAGAGAACAGGCACATGGGCAGGAGTCAAGTGAGACTCAGCCTCAGGAAACACTGCTAATACATCAGGGGAAACCCAGATCCTCGATGAGAGGGGCTGGGAGAGCCTGGGGAGAGTGGGGCTGTGATGGGACAGAGCTGCACAAAGGCCACTGTATCTGGGGGCTGTGTACTTGAGAGCTTGTGTCCCAAAGCCGGGAGGGGATAGCTGCTCTTTGTAAGGCTCTGGGTACCTCAGTCCCTGGGGTCTCTCCTCGTGGAGCAGGGAGGAGACACTCAGCAGGTGACATTGGTCCTGAGGGGCCCAGAGCAGACACACAGACTGGAGGGAGTACAGGGAAGGGCAAAAAGAATGAATGGGGTTGTGGGGAGCCATTAAAGAATGGCATCCGTCCAACTTGGCTAGTGACTGTAAGGAGGGGAGGGAGAATGTGGTGGCTGGGGATATCTGGATGTGTAAACCCCAAGTCGGGGAGGGGGAGATTTTTCAGGCTGATACATAGGGTGCAGTGTGGGGCGGGGCAGAAGAAATCTTGGCTGAGTCTCAGGATGGAGACACTCGCTGGGGGGAGGAGCCCATTGCTCAGATGTTGATCACTAACTGGAACAGACTGGAGAATGGGCTGTAGGGGTCAGTCCTTTGTGGGCCCTGAGAGAGTGACTGGCTGCTCTCCTGGGCCTTTTCCATCTTTGCTGCCTGTGGAGACATTGAGTGAGTGGGTGGTAGGGGTGAGGACAAGATCTGTGGAAGTCTCTGATTCCCATCTGCCTTAAACACTTCAAATGGAAAATACTTTAGCACTAAGCTTGGAATCTGTGCGCCCCCTGGTGGCAGCTGCCATAGTGGATGTAATCTGTGGAACAGGCCCTGTGCGGAGGCCTGAACAGCTGGAATATTGTACAGTGCATCAGTAAAATCCCCCTGTGTTCTATCCCCTGAGATCCAGGGAGTGTGCCTCCCACCCACACGTGGAATGCAGTCTCCTTGCCTTGCTAGGACTCACTCATGCCTCCTCATTAGCCCCCGAGGGCTTTGAAGCTCTGTAGCACAGTTGTGCTGCTTGGTTAGCCTCTGGGGCAGTGGGGGTTGGATTTGGGGAAGAGCCATGCCATTTTACACCTCTGTTTCCGGGGGAAGTGTTGGATTTGTGGTACAGACTGGGTGCTGTGTGTCCCCGGGGAGATTTGAGAATGGCTATATCCTGGCCCTGAGGGCTTCTTCCCTCCCTGTTGCAGGCAGAGGTGTCGTGGATTCCCAACAAGCATTACTCCGGGATTTACGGGCTGATGAAGCTGACGCTCACTAAGGCGCTGCCCTCCAACCTCTCCAAGGTCATTGTCCTGGACACAGACATCACCTTTGCCACCGACATCGCTGAGCTGTGGGCTATCTTCGGGAAGTTCTCCGGTGAGGGGGAGTTGTGGAGAGGAGGAGCCTTGGGACCAGTTGAGTAGCTGTACCTCTGAGAGAGAAGCCAGGCCCACTGCCTTGGCTCCCCGAAAACCTGCGACCCCTTGGCACTGGGTGGAGTTTAGGAGTCTGTTCTGCTTGGCTCTCCCTGTCTGTCCTTATCAGCCACTTGTGGGCGGCGGGGGAGGAGGGGGCATGAATTTGTGGTGGGCACATACTCCTCTGGTGAGGTGGATCTGTCTCGCTTTCCAGACAAGCAGGTGATTGGGCTGGTGGAGAACCAGAGTGACTGGTACCTGGGAAACCTCTGGAAGAACCATAAGCCATGGCCAGCGCTTGGACGTGGCTTCAACACAGGTGAGCCCAGAGCATGCACAGGTCAGCTCCTGTTGGGCAGGGGTTTATCCTGTCTCTGTCAGTGGTGAGGTTGGTGCAGGGCAAGGCCGCCAGAATATCTGGGGGGACAGGGCTGGGATGAGGAAGCGCCTCCTTCTGCTCATTCCTGTTAGTGTTGCTGGTAGTGAGGAGCTGTTGCTGTGACTCCCATCCTGTCCCAGAGAAAAGCTGCTGCTGTCCTCTGTGACTTGGGGAGCAAACTGTCAGCTCAGGTCCTGCCAGCAAATCCACTGGGAATTGAACTGTGCGTGGCCTTGGCCACAAGAGGCTGATGGCAGGTCTCCCCAGTGGCTCTGCCTGTGCCTCTCAGTCGTGACTGGCCACCATTTCCTGCTGTTCCAGCGCAGAGGCTCTCTTACAGTCTGCCACTCTTTGATTTTATAATAGGAATAAGTGGTCCCAGGGAGCTGCACTGAGACCCTCTAAACTCACTCAATGTGTCTCTCGAGTCTGAACTAGAGCCATATGCGCCAGCCTTGCTCCTTGGCTGCCAGTGAGGTACTGCACTCTGCTGCTTCCCCAAGGGTGGTTTCTTAGGGTCACTCAGTGGCACCCCCCGGAGGTGACTGCTTCCCTAAGCCCTTCCTTTAGTGAGTGTGAGTGACAGAGCTGCCCAGGCCAATCAGAAAGCTTGTGGGGTGAGCCCCCGCCCACACTCTCTGTACTCTGGGAATCCTATCAGAGGTGAGTTCCCAGGCCTCCTCCAGCAGTAGACACTGTTGTTGAGAGGGGTGTGGGACACAGGGATGCCATGTCCAGGCTAGCCAGCAAGCCTAGAATCCAGTCCCTGGCTGGGACACCCAGCAGAGGGCCTTGCTGTTAGAGAACTTGCTATGGGGATGGCATCCCAGACCATTGACCTAGTATGCTCCAGAAGGGACTGGCTGGAGCTGAGCTCAGGGGTGGCATAAGGCTGGATCGACTGCATCAAACACAGTGCTGGGCTGGCTGGTACCTGTGTGATGTGGGGACACCTATGACCTCTCTTTCCCCGCTTCCCAGGGGTGATCCTGCTGCTGCTGGAGCGCCTGCGCCGGATTGGCTGGGAGCAGATGTGGCGGCTGATGGCGGAGCAGGAGCTCATGAGCATGCTGTCTACCTCGCTGGCAGATCAGGTATGGAGCCAAGCTGAGCCCCAGCCTGCAGGCTCTTCTTTGACCCCGGTTCCTACTCTTGGGCAAACTATAGATGTAGGAAGCTGCAGGTGGGGGAGTAAATGCTGGGGCCATGGGATGCTGCTAACACTACAGACAACACTGGCTGTGAGTGGGTACCCTGGGACCCATGCTTGAGATCTGTAACCTTCCACTCCATCAGCTCAGTCTTGGTCCTGACCTGTGGCATTCCTTGCATTTCAGTCCTGGACACCTCCTGAGCAGGGTCTGGTTACCGTGCCCACTTGTAGGGTGGTTGTATGATATGGATGATACAGAGATCCCTAGTCTGACCTCTCTTGTCCCCTCAGGGTTTCCCCTCCAACTCTTGGGGGAAGGGGAAGGTCCTCCAGAGGTGTCCAGTTCTCCATGTGCTCACCATCTCTTCCAGGACATCTTTAATGCAGTGATTAAGCAGAGCCCAGTGCTGGTGTACAAGCTCCCCTGCTTCTGGAACGTGCAGCTGTCCGACCATACCCTCTCAGAGCAGTGTTACTCAGAGGTCTCTGATCTTAAGGTGGGTCTCCCGGCCCCTGGCTTGGGCCTTTCCCCCCCATTCCCAGGAGGAGCTGCACTGGGCCCAGGAGCCTCACATCTCCACAGCTGCAGGCACTGAACCCTCCTGGCCTGGAGGATGGGGTGTTGGGTCCTGTGGTGCAGCTTGCACCCCAGGCCTGGTGGATGGGTGGTGGTAGAGCCTAAGGGGTGGGGGAATACTGTGTCCCTGATGCTCCAGCCCATCTTTTTCAGGTGATCCACTGGAACTCGCCCAAGAAGCTGCGGGTGAAGAACAAGCATGTGGAGTTCTTCCGGAACCTCTACCTGACCTTCCTAGAGTACGATGGGAACCTGCTGCGCAGGGAGCTCTTTGGTTGTGCCAGCCTGCCAAGCCCACCCAGAAACCAAGTGAGCCCTTGCTGGTGGCTAGCCCCACCCCTGATCCTCACCTGTCCTTAACGTGTGGGAATGGGACATTCCATCCATGCCATCTCCTGGGACTCTGTGAGGGCTCTGTCCAGTCTAGGTGAAAGCATCCCATGTGTTCTAGCTGCAGCACCTGCCTGCTCCTGCCTCACCCCGCCCCTGGGTGTTTTCTAGCACCAGTCTGGCTCCTGCCCCACTTCACTCTTATGTTCTAGCTGCAGCAAGCCCTGGAGGACCTCGATGAGGATGACCCCTGCTATGATTTCCGCCGGCAGCACCTTATGCTGCACCGCATCCACCTGTTCTTCCTGCAGTATGAGGTCCTGGCCTCACCTGACCCTGCTGATGTCACCCTGGTGGCCCAGCTCTCCATGGACAGGTACCTGGAAGGGGCTGGGATGGAAGGAGGGGCGGCTCCCACTGCTGAGGACTGAGGAGCTGTGGGCTCTGTAAGCAAGTTCATCAGCCCTGGAACTTTTGTACGCAGACAGATGCTGTCAAACTGACCCAAGGTTAGATCTGCACTAATAGAAACATTACTTCTGTCAGGGGGTGCAGGGCACTCTCCCTGTAGAGACTGGGGCTGAAATGGGAGTCTTGCCACAAATGAAATGTTTGTATTTTGATTCTGGGATTGCAAAATCAGTCTTCACCACAGAATCATGACCCAGGACTTGAACCTTATATTTTAAAAAAAATGTTTCTAGCCCTCACGGCTGCAAAGAGAACCTTGTAGCCATGAACCTAGTGTTCCTGATGCAGCAGCATCTGCCTGAGTTTGCAGAGAGCCTGAAACACCAGCTGCAAGAGGTATGAACTACTCCTTCATCTTAGTGGGGTGTTAACTGTGAAATCTAAACATGAAATTACCAGGGTTAACAGAGTTAATTAGTCAATTGATGACCACAGTAGCAGAAATAGGCAGTGAATGTGCTTATCCCACAATTCCAGACTCCCTCCCAACATGCCAAAAGCCCTATAGATAGCTGTTTAACTCTCCAACTCCCCTAATTTCTATAGTGCAGTTACATGCTAACACACACATCTGTGGTATGTCAAAACCAAAAAGGTGGACAGAGTAAAATAAATTGAATTCAATATTAAAACCACCACCACAAGGGACTGCCGCACTGATGCGATGAGTCATTTTCATGCTTAATTAAATAAAAACCTGCACTGTGGAACACGTCTGGAGATGCCACAGCATTTCCAGCAAAGGCCACAGAATGTAAGGAACTTGCTATAGAATCCAAGTTGTTTGCTGTGGAGTATGTGGCAGGGCCTTGGACGTTACATTCTGTGGTAGCTTGTGGAGGGGAGGAAAAAAGCGGGGGGCAATGGCAGTAGGGCAAGATTGAGTGGCATCAGCACTGCAGAGTGGCAGGCTTGCTCAGTCTCTTCTGCTTGGCTGTGTCCACTGCTGTTTCCTGCCTGCTCAGTTATCTGGAGCTCTCTCCATGTGTCGGGGTCTGGCACGGCCAGTCTCATGCCGGTTCCTTTCGGCTTACAGGTTACAGATGCTGGAGGCAATCTGCAAACACTGGGCAGGCCCCATCAGCCTGGCGCTGTACATGTCGGACGCAGAGGCCCAGCAGTTCCTGCGCTATGCCCAGGGCTCGGAGGTGTTGAGCAACCGCAGGAACGTCGCCTACCACATTGTGTACAAGGAGGGGCAGTTCTACCCTGTCAACCTACTGCGCAACGTTGCGCTGACCAATGCACAGACACCCTATGTCTTTCTGACGGACATCGACTTCCTGCCCATGTATGGGCTCTACGATTACCTCAGGTGTGGCCCTCTCCATCCAGCCCAAGCTAGTCGTTCACCCCCAGGGGCCTCGGTGGGCTGGTTCCTTCCAGGTTGTCACCTAAGGTTCAGTCTAGTTCAATTGTGTCCCAAACAATGGGGCTCCCAGCCCTTCCCTCGGGAGGTGTTTCCCCAGCTTGGGAGCTCTCGCTGTCAGGAAGTTTCTCATTCTGTAGGCACAGGCTGGGCTCGAGTCCTCTGGGAGGGTCCTGCTACCACATGGGGGAGAGAACCCTTGGCTGGGGAAGGAGATGCCCCTTCTGTACCACTGGTGGGTGGGGGTGCTGCATCCTTTCCCTGCATGGTGGATTCCAAGGGCCTTTAGACTCTCCTGCCACCAACCTCACACTTAGAAAAGACAGGATCCTCTAGAGCCTGCCGATGCCCTTCCAGCGTCTGCTAAGGGGGCCCAGGAACACAGCTGTGTGTAGGGCTTCTAGCTCCTACTGGGTGACCAGTGGTATGCATTGCAGTCACCTCTTGCTGGCTCCACACGTCCTAGCGAGGCCTCACGCTCTCCCCTACCCTGCTGCAGGAACTCCATCCGGCAGCTGGAGCTGCCCCAGCGGAAGGCAGCGCTCATCGTGCCAGCGTTTGAGACTCTGCACTACCGTCTTACCTTCCCCAAGTCCAAAGCAGAGCTGCTCTCCATGCTGGACATGGGCTCCCTCTACACCTTCAGGTAGGTGCTGGAGCTGCTCTCCTCCACCCCGCAGGGCCCAGACCACAGGCAGCAGGAGGCTCTCTGGTCCCACCCCATTCCTAGGGGCTGTGGTGCAGCCCAGACCCAAGCACCTCTCGTGTCGTCCCCCACCCCCTCAGTCTGTGCCTGTGTCTGGATCTGTGTTCTGAAGCTGCTGCCCTATAGGTAATGAGAGGAGTCTGCGTCTCCCTGTAGCCCCAGGGTTCACTGCACCACTGGCCTCCCTTTGCAGTTTGTCTCTGGGACCTGAGGGGCCTCGGTGTGTCACATCTATCTGGTGCCTCATTTCTGTCTCTCTCTGAAGGTACCATGTGTGGCCAAAGGGCCATGCCCCAACTGACTATGCCAAGTGGCGGACAGCCACGGTGCCGTACCGTGTGGAGTGGCAGCCGGACTTTGAGCCTTACGTTGTAGTGAGGCGTGACTGCCCCCAGTATGACCAGAGATTCGTGGGCTTTGGTTGGAACAAGGTGTCCCATATCATGGAGCTTGATGCCCAGGTGAGTGAGGAGCCAGTGGAATTTCCTGGACCCAGACTCTTTGTCCCTAGGGACCCCATACTGCTGCCTTGGCAAGTGCCTTCTGGGTTTCTCCCAGCACAAGGCTTCCTTTGGACTAAGCTTTGCTGCCCCTGAGTAGGTGATCTGGCCCCCATGGGTGTGGGCAGAGCCCTGCTTTGTGCCTGCTTGCTGACCACCTGCTTCTTTCCAGGAGTACGAGCTGCTGGTCCTGCCCAATGCCTTCATGATCCACATGCCTCACGCCCCCAGCTTTGACATCTCCAAGTTCCGCTTGAGCGCTGGCTACCGGGGCTGCCTGCAGACACTGCGGGAGGAGTTCCACCAGGACCTGTCGCGTAGGTATGGCGCTGCCGCACTCAAATACCTCACTGCCGAGAGGAGCCTGTGATGCTGAGGGACAGCGTGGCAGTGGGCTGGAGGGGGAAGGGGACAGACCACTTCCTTCCTACGTGGCTCACTGCCTGAAAGGGATCAAACCTGCAGCACTGTTTCCCCAGCACAGGAACAGTAGCTCCCACTAGGGATGGAATGGAAAGAGTCAAGAGAAAGGGGCTTTTAGTTCTTAAACTGCTCCTGAGTGGCTGAGGGTTTCCTCACAGAAAACTGAAAGCCTCACCCAGAGACAGGCCAACATTGCTAATCTCCCAGCAAGTGGGCTACCTGGAGCCTATTTCCCACTTCAAGGGCTGGGGTGGGAGGCACCTATCGTTCATTTTCCAGAGGTTTGGCCAAAATGTGAATGACACCAGTGATGAGGCTCCCATGCAGTCCCCTGGGGCACTTGTTTCCCAGCCTCACTAGTGTCCTTGCTAGAAAGCTTTACCTGACATTCTGCAAGATGCTCCCTTGCTTGGTTTCATCAGGTCCTCCCATTTGCACCCTCTGTGCTTTGCCTCCTTCGGGGCCCTGCACAGTTACCACTGTCGGTGTAGCTTAGCCCTGCAAGACAGGCTGAACTTTAGTTCTTAATTTCTTCTGATGAACCTCTTTCTTTCTGTTTCCTCCTTTCCTGTGCCTAGAGGGAGCTGAAGCACCCCCATGTTTCCCCAAGGGGAAAGTGGCTTACAGAATTGGTCTCTTAGGGTATGCCTACACTGCTGTGAAAACAGGTGACCTGTGGCAGCTGGAGCAGTGTGCAGGGCTATAAAACTGCAGTGTAGACGTTAGGGCTCAGGCTGGAGCTGAGGCTCTGTGACCCTTCCTGCTTGTTTGCAGGTGGTTGTATGTGCACAAGTGTGCCCATCTTTTGCTGGCTGAGGGTCTGTACACAAAAACACCTGCCAGCTAGGATCCCTGCATAGGTACTGCCTCTGGCCAGCCTATACCACTAATCTTCATGGCCATCTTCCCACAGAGGATGGGAAGTCCTGTCCCTCTTCCCCACGCAGTCTGGGCAGAATCTCAGGCTGCTGCCCCTTGGTGTCGCATCCCTGGATTCTCCCGCACATGGCTAATGAGGGTTGGTGCTGCAGGTCTGGGGCCCACAGCATGTTTGGTTCTGGTCTGTGCCTTGGAGCTGAGCCACTATTGGATCTATTGCCAAATCATGGTGCCTGTTATGATAAAACCATCCAGTCCCTGCCGCTCTGGCAGTAGGTAACACTGTCCCCTGGTAGGCCACCACCTGCTTAGAGAAACCTCTCTAGGGGTCACTTCCAAGTCTCAGAGGGAAAGATCCTGAATCTCAGTAATATTGACATTGACAATCAGGGACATGGTTGACATTGTAGCTGGGTGCTATGGGCAGAGACCTGTGCTGGGAGCAGCTTTGGCCAGGCGCTGTTCCACAGTCGTCACACACTGGAGCATGGAGGCACAGTTGCTTTCCTCACTCTCTATTTAAGTTATTTAAGATGATTTCTCACAGGGTATAAATGATTAGGAGGGCCTGGGGTTTTTAGCCTCTCTCTTCCTTGCTGATGGTTCTGAAGTATCTTCAGGACTGTCAGTGCTGGACTCTCTGCTCTTCGCTTCCTGGTAATCAGAGCCGCTACTGTGCTGGGAGCAAAACATTCCGGCCAGGGTGGGGCAGGCCCGGGGCCACTGTTCTACACTCTTTGTATGGAAAGGGCACAAGTGTCTCCTCTATTTTTTAATTAAAGCTTTTTTAAAATTCTTTTTCAAATCCTTGGAGAGCCATGTGGTTATTTTGTCACATTCTGTCTGATGCTGGGGGTGGGGCAGGGCTTATAGGCAGGTAGGAAATTAGGGCAAGTTCACTTCCCCAGGAGCAAGGGTTGTGTGTGGAGCTGATACTGTGTCACAAGGTTGTGAAGGGATGGCAACTACAGTGTGTACAGAGTGGGGGGCGGCAGTGACAAGATGATGTAGAAATGTCAGCTCCACCAAGCAAGAGAGAACTCATCCCCTACCCAGAACTGGACCCTCTGGTATTTACTGACACCAGGAAGATCAGGCCATTGTCTACCAAACTGTTGTGGCAGTGGGTGGCTGCAGTTATGCTCGCAAAAAGTGACTGGACAAAGGGCATTGCAGGATTCCATGGGGGTTGGCACTTGCTAACTTAAGGTCAAACAGATAAAAAGATGTATTGTTTTCTCTGCCAGTGGGCCCCTACCCAGCTCTAACAGGCAAGCTAGGCTCTTTCTATCTCACAAGTCATTCCCTTTAACAAACATGCTACAGGGCAAATTCTACCCTCAGTGTCACGTCTGCAGCCCTGTTGCCTTCCACAAGTGCAACCACTCAGAACCTAGTATCCAGTTCTATTGCTGGTGCACAAGAGGGAATGGAGTGCAGCTCTGTGCTGAGCTGGTGCTATGGGGCTAACAGCACTAAGGCCAATGTTAGTCCCTAGAGGTAGCAGCTGAGACATTCAGAGAGCGCTCTGAAGGGTAAGAGAGGCCCATTTGTACAGTTACATCAGACCAAACCCACACTTTGAGCCTATTTGTGAATTGGCTGGGAAGCTTTTCCTGTACTATTAACAAGGGTTCCTTCTTCCTGCCATCTTCACAACAAAAGATAAGACCAGCAGTAACCACCTGCCCATAGCAGCATGTGCCTAGACTAGAGCTTAACTAAAATCAAGCTAATGTTGTTACCTAGCATCTGTGCTAGGAGAAATAGTGATGTTAGGTCAGGTTGAGCTAGTGCTGGTTAGTTAAGCCTGCCTATACTTGATCAATTTTCTTAGGTCAGGTCTAGACTAGAAATTTTTGCTAGTGTAAAGGCCTGCTACAGGTGGGAGCATTTTGGTGACACTTCTCTAGCCCCAAAAGCCCTAGTCAAGATGCAGTTCTATCCTGGCTTAAAAGTGATAGCTTATTTTGTTTGGGGAGGTGAATAAACTATACTGCCAAAAACACTTTTTTGCCAATATAAGCTGTGTCTATGTTAAGAGGGTTTGCCACTACAGCTGTACCAGGAAATCTTTTCTAGTATAGACCTGGCCTTAGTCAAGCCAAACCATACCCTGTGGCCCATACATTGAAAAAAGACTTAAGAGCCACTGACCCAAAGTAAAATTGGGTCCAGTCTGAGTTCCTAGTGCTCCTTCTGGGTTTGTGATCTTCACGGAACCACTGACGTGTGTGGTGAACATCCTGCAACATCGAAGCATCAGGAGTTATGGCCCTGCTTTGTTCTCACCCCTGAACACAAACAATGAACAAAACTGCAGCTTTGGTGCATAAGGGGGAGCTAGTGAAAGCAGAAATGAGATCTGGCTGCATAGGCTAGTGGCCCTTTTGCCTTGTGGAAAGTATAGCTGTTTGACAAAGCTACGCTTTCAACCCCTACCTGAACATATTCACCCACTGATGGAAATGAAGCCTGAGCTCCCAGTAGACTGAGATTAGTTCTGGGCTCTGTATCACTTTCTCATGAGCTCTTACAGGAGAAAGCTCTTCCAGGCCCAGGTGCCCCATGTAGTGATGGGAAATGCTTCCCTCACCTGGTAAACATGGCTACAGAGACAAGTGATTTTATTGTGTTTTATTTAGTAAAATGTTAAAATAAATAAATACAAATTGATCAGATGCTCTGTATCCCTCTCCCCCTCCCTCCCCTCACTTTAATTTGCTAAAATCTAAACACAGTTGTACCAAAACTGAAACCACAAGGGACTTGAAGGCTACAGAGAGAAGGCAGCAAAGAGACTGCAATTCACTATTAGCATCAGGCTAAAAAAAATAGAGATATTTAAAAAAAACAAACCAGCTCACGAGTCAGTATTATTCTCATTATGCAATTCTGTGAAAACAAAGTGGTACCATTCAAAAAAGGGTATTTTACACCAAGGCCTGCAATGATATGGGATTCTTAGGGATGGGAGGGACCACAAGAGATGTTGGGGTTGTCTGGCACGAATGACAAATGAGACAGAGGTGAGGAGAGGTTGGATGGTATCTGGATATTAAGGTTCTTCATTCCTGTGCATGACTAAATATGTCACACACAGCTGTGGAAATCTATTCAACCAAAGACAAAACCTGCTACTTTTTCTGGTAGTGCCCTGGAGCACTAAGGACTTATGCTGCTGATCTTTTACATGCACTTACACTGAAGATGCTAGTTTCAAGTGTAACCACTCAATCCTGCCACAGGTATATGGGATGTTGGGGCCACTGCCTTGTTACAGAAATTAAGGACCCCTCAAAAACAGCTGCTTTCCTGTTTCTTTATCTAGAACCCAGTGCCCAAATTATTATTAGCCTCTTTGATATTTTCCCCTTCTACAGCGACTTGGAATTAGCTCACAGGTAGGTGTAACACAGCCAGGGGCTGAAGGCACAGGCAGGGGGTGTGGGATCTGTTACTAAAGAGCATTTCAAGAAAATCAGGTGGGTGGGAGAGGATAAGATGGCTCAGGTGATGGGAACTAAGCTATGGAGTCTTTCACCTCTAGCTCAATGGCTTCAATATGAACCATGACAATTTTAAACCTGGTTAGGGCCTATAAGTGGAGACAAGGCACTTGTGGTGAGATAAACTAGGCAAGATCAACACTATACCCCCACCTGTAACTGACCCTGCCTAGGTTACCTCCATGTAAAACTACAGGTGCCTTGTCTTCCCTAGTTTTTTCCAGCATGACAACACACACACATTAATTAGCCCATTGTAAAAACATGTTTTTGTCAGTGAAGCCATAGCCTGAATGTGAGAGCTCATAGCAGACTCTCCAGCAGCACATGCCTGGATGAGGCTGGTGGGTTCAGGCTGGGAAGCAGGCATTGTTCTTAGAAGAGTACATTTTAAATCGCCCTAAGGAGCCCTGGCTGCCTGTCTACAGGGAGTGACCCAGAGGCAAAGTAAATTTTGAAAGGGAAAGGTCCATGTTAAATTCTGCTCTCAGCCTTAGAGTCAGTCAACTATTTCAAGACAATGATCATTAAAATGAGGAACCATATGAAAACGTGTTTCAGAATTACAGACTAGCCCAGAGCAAGCAATAACATGTAGCCTGCTGCTCTGTTCATCTATTACTGTTAATATACCCATTCGCTCAGTGGTGTCAGTTCCTGATGACCAAAGAATGAGAGAAACACTTGGCCCTTATACAGCAAGCGTAGAATTACCACCCCATTACTATTTAATAGAGGGGGAAACGGAGACACATAAGGGGTTTGTTTTTTTCAAAAGTGGCAGCTGATTTTTTTGGGTGCCCAACTTGAGACGTCTTCATTTTGATTTTCAGAGGTACTGAGCCCTGGCAGCTTCACATGCTTTAACTGGAACTGTGGGTGCTCAGTACAGGACTTCTGAAAAATCTGGCCCTTGCTCTTACACTGGCTATCTAAAAATCAGAGGCAACTGTTGAAAAATTTCCCCTAGAGACTTACCCAAGGCCACACAAGAAACGCATAGCTGAGCTGGGATTATAACTCAGGAGTTACTGGGCCCTAGCCTTGTGCTCAATCCACTGTGCAACTCTGCTTGTTTAGTGAAAATAGAATCTCTTTTCTGGCTCAGAGGCACCAGCCAATTCTTCATTTTTTCCCGCAACACGGCTAAAGGAAGCTTTCTGAATGCCAGAGAACAAAGGAGTAGGAAGTGGCTGAGTTTATGCTGCCTGCATTATAATAAGTAAATAAAAGTAATTTCAAAACAAAGCAAAAACCAAAAGTGATAAAAACACTGCTAAAATGACAGGAGACTGGCATCAACATAACAACCTGGACCAGTTAGCAGCCTTTTCTTGCCCTTTGTCCACTTTGGGTCTCTGTTTTTGAAGCACCACTACACATCTGGGCACTACAGAACTAGTAAAAATAGTAACAACGGAGCAATTGTTCCCTTACCTGCGCACTGAATTTGTGTGAGAAGTATCCCCAGTCTGGTACCAATGCGCTGCTTCTTAACTTAGATCGATGCTCCAAGAGATTCTGGCAATGGGCCCACCCAAGATACTTGGGTGCTTCCCAAAACACTTGCCTTTTGTCTTTTGAAGCGCTTGCCTAAATTAGGGGAATTCCTCTTGTGGAAAAAGAAACCAAGTCACAGGAAAGGTCAAGATAGGAAAAGAGAGTATCTGCCCCTCTGGGTCCTAGGCCCAGCTCCTTTACCTTCAACCCTATAACTGCAGCACTGCTCCCCCTCGTTTCTGTGCTCCTTTGGGATATTTTCCTATGCTTTTCTTTTACCTTTCCCCACCCCCGTGTCATTTCTCCTTTCCCTCCCTTTCCTCTTCCTACCCATGCTCTTCCCCTCTGTTCCTCCCCTTACTCTCTCTGCACCACACATTGACTCTCACGCCCCTACATGCCCCTGCTCTGAGAAAAAGGCTCCCTTTTGTTTCCCCTGTGCCCATCCAGTGTTCCCCTCCAGAACAGGGAGGTGAGGAGAAGCACAGATGCTGGTCGAGGCAGGTCAGTAGCTCCTGTACATGGTGGCAGTATGGCTGAACATATGTGCCTTCAGGCTGATCATTCGCTGCACTGCCCAGAATCACAGGCTGTGTTTACACTAGCATTTTTTCCTCTAAAAATATCCTACTGTTGCTACCACTGCTCCAACTTCACCCATTAAAGCGCTAGCGTAGACCAGCTGCCTGTCATTTAACCTTAGCAATGTAGGTTCAGGCAACATAGCAGTTAGAAAACCAGAGAGTCATCAGAACCTTGCCTACATTAGAGCTCCTGCTGTTGCTGCCTTTAGCGGAACTTCAGTGATGGGGAAACACAGGGGGAAAAAGGCCTGTCGTTTTATTGATCTATTAATACCATGCACACCAATGTAATGTATAAATAATTAAACTTTATTGTGTAGTTTCCAAATATGTGCTCATATATGCTCATCCTGTACAGGACACAAAACTACAGTCCTTGTCCCAGTCTACAAGATGAAATGGGAAAGATGGGATACACTGGATAGCCCACAGGAGGGAATACCAGAGAAGGATTTATGAAGTATCATCACATCCCTTCTTGCGGATGTTATCAAAGGAGTAAGCCTTTATATGAGGGATCTGAATGAAAAGGGTGGAAGCTTCGAGATATATAGGAGCAGGAGTTCCAGAGCTAATTCCTTGGGCATTTCCTGTTCTACATCTGATGGCCAACAGTATGGATCTGAGGCAACATGCTGAAGCTGCTCAGCCAAGGTGCATTTACAGATTTAGCTTTCTGTTGCAGAGGCCTTAAGAGACATCGTGTCTTCTAAATAGAGAAGACTGCAGAGCCCACTTCTGGCTGGTGATACAGCTTGTGAATGGCCTTGGGTATGGCAATTTGCTGATCAAGTGAGCCCAGGACTCCTTGAAAATGCCAAGCAAGTCAGGTGCAGGGGAAAACATTTATCCTTTCTCTCTGGGTTGAAAAAGCCATCTATGCAAATCCTCTTCTGTACAAAAAATCCAGGAGGAAGCAGTCTTGGCAGTAAGCCTTCTGTGGCAACCTGGCAAGCCTGAACTTGCCTTGAATCCTCAGTGTTCAAGAACCCCTTAAAGCCTGATTGCTAGACTGTAATTGCTATTTCCAGCAGGACAAGGAGAGGGGAAGAAGGGACTGAGGGAGCTTTATAGTGGATGTGGCTAGGGAATCCCCCTTTTGGTGGTTCAGCCTTGCTAGGGAGTATACCTGCAGTGCAAATTCATTGATGATGTTTTGCTACATCTGTATTATAAGGACACCTCCATTTATTCCAAGTACCTAGGCAGCCACAAGAGGAGGATTTCACTCTGGGCCTTTGTGAATGCTGGCCAGGCTCGGAGTACAAGGGCTGGGCCTGGAACAGTCCCTGGAAGAAGCTGATTTGAAGTTGAGGAGGTCAGGATTAATCTTCAAATCTCCAGACAGTTTGGATATGGATTTGCTTTCTGAAGCCTTGTCGTACTGTCAATAAAATACATCACTGACTTCCTGTCAACAACTAAACTAATAGATCTGCCCACAAAATCTCCACAACCTTTTAACTCTAGGTAGGCAGATGTAAATTATCATTACCAACAGAATCATATTTGCAACTACAGGTGAATAAGATTCTTGAGTTGCTCATATAACAGACCCTGTTACCCAGGATTCTCCAGGTGCAAAGCATTTTATCCTACCACTGATAATTACCTGCCAGTGATGCACTCACAGAACCATTAAGTTTCCTACACTGTCCACCAATAAACCACACCAGTACTACGTTGTGACTGTCTGTTTTGTACAGCACTGAGCACACTGCTGGCTCTAAACAAATAATAACTCATCATCATACTAAGTATTCTGTCAAGTATTCTGTCTGCATGACATCCCACAAATGTACCTTCCAGACATTTTAAGACTAGATTGCAAGGATAAGGGAAAAGCTATTTCTAAAATTCACTTGTTCTTTTTCTGAGCAGTGAGAGAGGCAGCATGACTTAGTGAACTGAGCATTGGCCTGGGAGCCGGAAATGCATCGGATACCAACTCCCTTTGTGGCCTCATTTTAGCTCCCTGCCTCAGTTTTCCAATCTTTAAATGGGAATAAGTCGTCACCTACTCCTGGCAGTGATATAAGGATTAGCTAAATGTCCATATGCTGCTTAGGAAATACAAAATACTAAGTATTATTATATGTCGCTTTCCATATGGCCTCAGTTCAGAGAAATTTAGAACTGGAGAGGTTTCAACACCATCAGACCATACCAACTATGACAGGAAAGAAAAGGCAGCAGATATTAGAGAAAGATAAAAGCTAACTACCAAACAGTTGTAATTTCTGCATTGTTTGGGACTCCTTTGAGCAGCTAAATCTATATATATATTATTTTCTATTTAGTAAATCATAGAATATCAGGGTTGGAAGGGACCTCAGGAGATCATCTAGTCCAACCCCCTCTCAAAGCAGGACTAATCCCCAATTTTTTGCCTCAGATCCCTAAATGATTGAATTTACAACCCTGGGTTTAGCAGGCCAATGCTCAAACCACTGAGCTATCTCCCCCCCTGTCAATTCCCTCACTGCCCAGTGTTTCCAGCTGGACAGCAGTGGCTCCTGTTTACTTAATGTCTGTGCAGCAGCATTGCTAATGTCAGCACAGCTCATGGAATGGTACTTGTCTATTAACTGATGTTGCTGCAGAGCCAATAGGGGAAGCATACCAAAAAGAGTCAGAGAGAAGGAAAATCTACCAGAGACAAAAACTCTAACCTAAGACCATTTCTCTGCCAGGTCATAGTGGAACTTATGGTAGGCTTTTGTAGTCTGGAGGATTTTTTCTAACAAAAATTTTAACATGGGTAGAAATTAGACCTAAGTAAATTGATGTACCTCTTCAGAGCCTAGAGACAAGCAGACACCTTCAGAAAGGGGCAGTGGGTGTGTTTACAGGGGTGGCATGGAAAGGACAAGGTATTAACATCTCTTGGTGCTGCATTGCCTTTCAAAACAAGTAAGACTACCACTGAATTCCAGCCTCAGCCCCTTCCAGTAACTGGCAGAGGAGAAATCAAACCAGTGCTCAGCCTTCAAAAGCACTGTGACCCCCAATGGCACAGTGCTCCAAACAGCACTGTGAAGGTAACACTGGGGGAATCACAGGAATATGGGAATTGCCATGCCAGTAAGACGGGGGTCCATCTAGTCCAGTAGCCTGTCTCTGACATAGTATCTTCAGAGAGAGGTGGAAGAAACCCCTCTACAGTGACTGGCTTATGCCCTAAAGAAAGAGGGCATACATCCCTAGTTTATTTTCTCTCATTATCCCTATAAATATTGGATCCTTTTAAAAATCCTACTAAGCAACTGGCCCCAATGAGTTACACAGGTTAATTGTGTGTTGTTACAAAAAAAGTATTTCCTTTGATCAGTTTTAAATTTGTTTCAAGGGCTGTGTTCCTGCTTTGCCACTCCTGCTAACTGATCTTTGCTGCTTAACTGGCTTCAGACCAGAACACAGACATTTGAAGATAAAGTCTAGTTTATCATAGGGCAAGCTGAGAAGAGCACACAAGAATTCCTCCTCCAAATCTACTGACAAGTGTAAGAACGGAGGATCAACTCCTGGGCTCAGAACTGAAAAAAGTGTGTGTTCACTTCACTGGAAAAGGGGAAGTGTCCCTGAGGAACAAAGTGTTAGTGAAAACAGACACTAAAGGAGAGCGAAGAAAACAGCGCCAAGGATCTCCAAGGAGCATATGCAGCTATGGCTGCAGTGAGATTCTCAGGCTATGCCAGGGTCAGGGTATTCACTCTGCTTTGCCCAGAACATAGTAGGCAAAATGCAAAGCTTTTCAGTGTTGCATTGCCATCCCCAGAGCAGGTCTACCTGGCTATTAAAATACATGCACCCTCATCACCACACAAGGAGCTCTGCCTGAGTTCATCTGCATAGTGGGCCAAACATTGCTCTCACTGAAGCCAGAGGGAGTTTGGTCATTGATTTCAACGGGAACAGGCTTTGGCCCAATACATTCATATGCGTTAGCAGAACTGATAGCCACTGCATGTCCAGCACACCTTAACTGACAGAAACAATCCCTATCATAATGGAACTCACCAGACATGCTCTGCTACCCACAGTCACACTATAATATGAAAGAGATGGAATTCTGAAATAAAGTGATATGACAAAAGGAGATTTCAGGTGTAACAAATCCACTGTCTTTCATCCCCATTAATTCTACACCTGTGGTCTAATCAGTCCATATTTAAATATTACAAAAGCATAAAGGCTTTAACAATCAAGCTGCCAGTGCTCTTTTCTGGGCTACTAACACACAAAAGAATGGGTAGATGTGATAAAAGGAGACAACACAGAGAGCTCCTCCCGATGGAGAGTGAGTTGCAGCACTTAGAATTCAGCCAGTGGCATGTATGATATAACCTACGGAAACCTGCCCCATGGGATTTTAAAACACAAACACAGCAGAATGTCATCATAATAGGCAAAGTCTGTGTCAAAAAATTCTAAGCACACAGCATTTTCTCCAGTTCTGACACCTTTTTAATAGAAATCACTTGTTTAGGAAACAAATAGCACTTTTATAATTTTTACAATGTTTCTTACCTTGATCTTATTTTAAGTAACACTAGGAAGACCTCAATATCTTTTATTTTCCTTTTTAATTTTAAAAAAGTTGTTTTTTCCCAGATACAAAGATTTTGCCCTTGCATAAAAAAACAGTGCCCAAAACGATGACACAAGGACTCACAAAGACTCACTGTATCTCACTGACACTATTACTTCTAATCTATACCATGCAAGGTCCCATCTACCTCTTTAATTAGACTGTCAGCCTGAATAACAGCTTTTCTATTCCTTATTTATTTTTTGTTACCAAAAGAAAGAGAGGAAATGAAAGAAAAGGACATTTCTCTGTTCAGTGCACACATCTGGGTCATGTGCTGCTTTGTTCAGGATATTTTTGTTGTTTTATAAATATAGAAAAGGGTTGGAACCTCATTTTCAAGTAAAATCATTGATGCACATTTTCCCTTGAGACACCCCCTTTCAATGCTTCAACTCAACCATTTTGGTCCCCTCTCCCAACAAAGGCTTCCTGGATCAACTTGAAGATCCAAACCAATCCAATTCTCCAATGCATTTCATTTGTCTAGTGTGAAGAAACAGGGTTAACCCAAAGCTGCCAGGACAGAAAATCCCCAGCCTGCACATGTGCTCGTTACTCGGTGAAAAATCCATCCCTATTTTGTTTTGTACATCTCCTGTCTAAACAATAGTAAATACTGCTTATTTGATATACTTGTCCCCTCTGGGCACTGGGATTTGTTAATTTATACTTCTGTTTTTTGGTTTAATAGTGCTGAGAGTTTAGAAACAGGAAAAGCCCACAGGCTCTTTGGACTTATTTTTTCCCTACCTAAACAAACTGTTCTGCAAATAAGGATTTGAAACCTGCTCTCCTCCCTCATCCCTGCTCCTCACCCCAAACAAAAATAAAACAAACCTATAGTGGCTGTGGAGGCTGCTGCAGGCACACACTGGTGTAAAATATAGAGAGAGTAAATATATTATTTCACTTGGCATGGTGCTGGCAAAGAACCCCCAGCTGGCACTATTCATGTAACATGATCCAAACTTTGCATGTACACACAGAATAAGAAGGATCAATTGGCAAACTCCGGTGCCGCCTGGCACAAGCATCTTCACGCTCTCTCTGGAACCAAAGAACTAAAGAATTCTGCACTTTCCAGAAGAAATCCGGTTTTGCTTTTCTAGAGTTTCATTATTTTGCTGCTCCTCCTCGCCGCCACCTCCCTTGGCTCCTTCTTACTCCACTGTGTTATTTAGTCTCATCGCCTTTGTTACAGTTCACCATGCAGCTCTGGGAAGGGGCTGGGGCTGGGGTGGAGGTGGCAGCATTAGCATTGTTAGTCGAGTCCATGCCATTGGAGATGGCTACTGAATTGACCTCAGAGTTTATGGATTTTGAAAGGTCAATGCCTTGGATGAGGCGGACCAGCTGTTTTACCTTCTCCAAGGAGCTGTGCATCTCCTTCTGTTTTGCCAGAATGGTATTCTTCATTTCCATACATTTCTGCAGCAAATTAGAACAACAAAAAGCTCAACCATTACACCCATAAGGATAATTAGCGGAATGGAAGAGGCTAAGGAAAGGAATTTAGATGTCCAACAATCCAAATATAGGCATCTAGCAAGGAGGAGAGTTCCAGAAACGGCTGCACCTGGAAGTTCACTTTCCCAGCTTGGAGGAACCTCAAAGCTGCACACACAAATTACTTAATATTTACAGACAGATAAGTTAAATTGCCAGCAGGTAACTACCACCTGCTCTGCCTCCATTTAAGTCATTTCCCTTATAGATTAGGAAATCACCAGAGATGCCTCCATCCTATTGTTTCTTCTGGAGGAAAATATGGGGTTAATGTCCAGCTGAAACTAGCAAATTTTTATTATTTTCTATTAGTATTTCATTTCTGAAATTCCTCCAAATCAGATCTGAAAATGCAGGCATCCTGTAGGAGCTGACTTTGCGGAGAACATGTATGTCCTGCTTACTGGATAGAGCCTTGCTTTCACATACAGTTTTGCCTATATTAGCAGAACCATCATTCCCTCCCCATAAATAAAAAGGGGGACTTGAAGAGAAAGATGCAGTGCCCTCTTCATTTAAAAATCTCATTTTGTGGCCATTTTTTTCTTGCATGTTACAAAAAAAATCAAGACGCTCTGACAACAGGCAAGGCAAATTAGCTTAACCACTTTATGTCAGGAGCCCATGGTTGAAACTCTCTAAAATTAAAAGGAGAAGGCAGCCAATACCTTCTGTACGGATGTGGTTCAATTTAATGATGTATAAACCACATAGGCCCCAACAGGTGTCCTGCAGGAAGATGGTATCTTTTTTAAAAAAGTTTTGAAGCCTTTTGTCTACACTGATCTTCAAACCCTCCTGGTCTGAGTCCAACTTTTAACATATATATGACAGCAGCAGAAAAATCACCACCATAACTGGAACTAATTGGCCCCATGTTGGCAGTTTGAGTTAAGAGGTAAATAATGAGTCATCCATGGAGAGCGAACTGCCTTCTTCACCTATAGATAGTCCTTCTAGGTCAGGGCTGAAGCACATCAGTGAGTGGGTGCTGCCCATACACGTCGCTTGAGAACACATGCACTGCTGCTTGCCAGGCCAGGCCAGCCTAGCCTTCTGGTGATAAAGAGAACATTCTAGTCCCCAAAGCTGTTAATCCAGCACCTTTCACCACTATGATATCTACTTTCTTAAAAGGATACATGTAGCCTTTTCATATATATTATTTATCTGAGTTATTCTACTGTGTTCAGTATTAGATGTCTTTGGACATCAGACACCTTATAAATACTTTTTTAAATAGAAAAAAAAAAAACAAATCCCAAAGTGTGTGAGGGTGAGTACAGTGAAATACACTAGAACTGTATGATGTCATAAATGTTGGCTATGGAACAGAACTTAGCATTTCCAGTTCTCTGATATATTATCATGGGACCTCCTGAGGGGCTCATGTTTGTTTATATGTGGTGACTTAGGAGTCCAGCTTGTGTGTTATGGTGAGAGAAAGTTACATGCTAACACATAGGTTCTAGTTATTACGGTTATAAAACAAGGTGGAAAACATGGTTTCTGGTTAGGGGGAAAAAGTGTGGCAAGGTGTAATTAACATTAGGCGGGGCACCCAAAGTTTGCCCAAATGAAGACTGTCTTGGAAACTCGTCAGGAACCTGAAGGCCAAACCTGTGAGTAACATGGAGACCATGGCAGTTGCTTTCATTTTAGATATGACGGGGCCGTGCACCAAGGCTGTAAGTCCCACCATGCAATTTAGCCTACTGAGTGAGAATAAAATGAAGCATCAGATATTAGGACCTGTAGCTACTTAGGTTGCTCCTCTGTAATAAAAATAAGAGCCATAGAGTCCATATAAATCTCCATGGGTTGTGTTTGTCAACTGTTGGTATTATGGGTTACTGTACATCTGCAAGATACAGCTAGCATAAGTTCATTTAGCTGTACTTTAAACATCCAAAATATCCAAAGGGCAGGAGAAAGAGCACAGCTCAAATGGAAGCTTACCCAACTCCTACTGACATCTATGGAAATTGGATCAGGCCTACAGTAGCAGTCTCCAGACTTATGCTCCGCCAGCTTGCATGGTGCTAGTATGAAAGGACTACAGAGAACAAGTGTAGCATTACAGCTGAGAAAAATACTTACTGTTATGGAATTGCTGAGCTGTTTGACCTTCTGCTCTAGTTGTTCTCTTTCTTGTTTTAAATCTGAACTCCATTTAAGTAGCTTCTGTTTCTCCTCTTCTTTTGCTGTAAAAGGGAATAATAATCCTCTCAGTGATGAATATTTAAAGAGTCCCTGTTATGCCCTTCAGATGGAGTCTCTAAGCTACTTCACACAATGGACACATTGGATCATACTGAAATTGTACCTGCATAAAGTGAAGAGTCACATGAAGCTTTCACAAAGTAGTTGGACTGCCCTTTTCACGTTATTACTTGGGTTATCAAGGGTTTTCCCCCTTAATTTCCTTTTTAAAACAAGTCCTACCCAATACCATTCCCAAAATAACATTTTACAAACATGAAAGCAATGCAAAGGTGTTCTCTCTTTTCCTACCTGCTTTGTATGCAATATATGAATGAACAATTGCTAAAGTCCCTGGCCATGGGATTGCTTCCTCCTTCTTCAGCATCTGAAAGAAAAGAGTGTGTACATTTAACTGGCACACATTTTACCTCTGGGAAAGGGAGAAAGAAAAAGGGAAGAGACAAAAAGAGAGGGTGAGACAAAAGAATTTATTTCATGGCTATCATTAGGCACAACCTGTTAACATAATGCCTTGCAATCCTGTTCCGAGGTTCAACAGAGGGAATTATTTGCATCTATATTATACCCTCCACAACAGAGGCTGATTTATCACAAATGTCAGCATTTTCTCACTCCCTCATAACCACAAACATCTTCTGCTCATGACACGTAACAGGTTAAAGAGGAATTAAAAGACAACGTATCTGATCTCAAACTTGCCAGGGGACAGGAACATGGCTTCATGGCTCAGTTAAACTGCTGATCTAAGTTGTTCCTAGAAGAAATCCTCTCATGGCACAGAACAGCCTCTGCACCACACATATGAACTTCACACTTTCGAACAGATAAGACATGACACTTTCCCATCTCCACCTGCTCTCAGGATCACATTACTGGTGTTGCCAAACCCTCCTCCTAAGGATAAGCATCATACTTATCTTTAAGAGGATAAACAGATTCCCTCTTAATATACCTTATTTAGGGAGGAAGAATGAAGCTTGGTAGCTCACCAGAGGAATGACCCAGGGGACTGAGGCTGGAGTCACGCTAAAGCAAAATGTCTCTGACACTTCTAAATTTATTTTCCGGTAACTTTTCAGTAAAACCAACCGGTGGGGGTGGGCGGGTGGGGGGTGTGTGAGAGAAAGGAAGGCTAAGCCCCCTCCTCCTTCAGCTACAACCATGTTGAGTAATTTAATCTACTGGGATTTTTTGTTTGGTTTTTTGTTGTTGCATTATGTAACATGCATGTGGAAATGCCAGGTTGCTTTCTTATGTTATCATCTGGTTAACAGAGGCTCACATGGACTACTAAGGCACTCTCTTAGGTCAGACAGTATGTTAATAGCTTTTGGCTGCTGGCTTAACAGCAATCCATTGTAATTCTTGAAGTTCCAAAATAGGGGAAAACAGCAATTTATTTCTTTATCTTGTAATCTTTATGCCATTAATGGATGAAATATCATCTCATTATTCCAATCCATTTGTATGCTTTTACAGAGAGATTTTGAGGGAAGAAGGTCCAAGTCATTCATCGATAGTCATTATTCTGATACCGAATGTATCACGAAAGAGAACAGGAATGACAACCTCTCTAATGTTTGGGTTTTACCAGGAAGCACTGGCTCAGTATTTTCTCTCTCTATTAAGGGTAGGCTTGTGCAAATATCCTATTCACTTTGGACAAAGAACTACCACCTTTCAGAGAAATTCTGAGTAAAAAAATCTACAGGAAAATCCTTATGGGTCATAGAGAACCTTTCCCAAAAGTTTGTGTGCTTTGCCCCAGAAAAGCAGAGTTAAAACACAAGGGTAACACAAAAGGACCCTGAGCCTGGGAGCACAAAAGTAAGACTTAAAGGCTTAGTATTTGTGAGCATTCGAACAGTGGCAATTTGATGAAATTCACACAAGCCTAATTACAGATCAAATAGATTTGCTCAATGTCAGGCTGTTCCAATCTAACTAAGCCAAGTGATCAGGTTATTTTCTTTAACTCGGAAAATCTTTGTAGTGCACTGTGTGTAACTCCCTATCTTTCAAACAATACCTGGTCTTGACATTTGGGACAGATCCACATGCCCTTGGGAATGGTTTTCAGAGGTGGGTCCAGACAGTCCAGGTGATACACACGTGAACATGTGTCACACATCAGCAACTGCCCGCTTTTCCTGCAAACACTGCAAAAATCCTCATGGATATCGCCCTATAAAATTGAGGGAAGGGGGTGAGAAAGAAGAAGGCAAAAAGTGAACTTTGACCTTTGACATCTACATCCTAGTTGAATGTAAACTCTTCCGCACAAGCTACAGCTATGGGATTCCATATGGCTAAGTTCTTTTTAGGAGGTGTAACCGGAAAACCAGCGAAGATGACAGAAGTACAACTCCCTCTGCCCTCCCCAGGTCAGAGGCCCTAGTGAACATTTGTTACCACAGCCTCTAGTAACAATCCCTACCCCACCATCCATCTTAGTTAGGAAGATTTTCAGTGGTTTTAGCCTGCACTGGTAAGATACCCACTTTCCTTGGTCCTTCTAATCTTTGGATGTAAGCACAGCTCCATGTGGGGAGCATACAAATGAGGTTGCCTCGTGTCCACAGTCTTTCCTAAGAAACCCACAGAGGGCAATATTGAACTTTAAAACAACACCAGCAAGTATTTAGAGCACATATATGACATTTTTTCAAACTGTTACACTGAAAGAGAAAAGTGCTCTGATTTGTAAATTAAAAAGAATGGACCCAATTCATCCCTGAGGTAACTCCTTTAACTTCACTGAAGTTACATCAGGATACATTTAGCCCATTATATTTTAAAAATCCATTGCCCCAGCGTCACAATGACTACTGATTTCTACTTCATCATTAGCCCAGGGCTGTGAGGAGCAGAACGAGGGGATATCAAGAGTTCACACAACCAAGAGGGAAAAATGTTATTTTCAGCCATAAGAAGCTTTCACAAGGAACTGAAAAGTTAGTAGATAGTGTCCTTTTAAAAATCTATGTTTTACTATTTTTGCATTATTAGTGGAGGCACTTCCTTTCCCCAACTATTCACGCCCCAAAGACCCTCCCCCACAATGCAAAATTCATGGCAAGGTTAGGTTTGTTTTTCTCTCTTTATTCCCCTCTCTCTTTCCTCCCATCATTCCCATCTCATGCTTTTGTGATTTTTAATAAGTAGATGTTTGAACAGAAGAACACACAAGGAAAACACCCAAACTCTACCCTTTATCCACCTGCGGGCTGCTCTGGCACCTTGCCACACCTAAGACCCAATGTCTCAAGCCCTTGGCACGCGCAATTTCCATTGACTTCAATGATGTTCCGTACACACAACGCTTATAGGATCTTAACCCTAATTTGTCTAAAATGAAGCAAATTGTAGCTGCATGCCTCTTTAGTATGAAATATTGGGGCATGCAATGTTCCATTTTGACTTGAGTAGCCTGTTCACATGTTGGAGGAGTTTTGCCATTTTAGAATCATGCTAGACTTTGCCTCGCTCCTATATAGTATGTGGCTGGGCAAGAAAAAGTGGATTTTTTCTTTATTAGCGATAATTAGGGCCCTACCAAATTCACAATCCATTTTGGTTAATTTCACAGTCATAGGATTTTAAAAATCATAAATTTCATGATTTCAGCTATTTAATCTGAAATTTCATGGTGTTGTAATTGTAGGGATCCTGACCCAAAAAGTAATTGTGGGAGGAGGGGGGTTGCAAGGTTATTATGGACGGGAGGGGGTTGCGGTACTGCTACCCTTACTTCTGCGCTGGTGCTGGCGGCAGTGCTGCCTTCAGAGCCAGGCAGGTGGAAAGTGGTGGCTGCTGGCCGGGAGCCCAACCCTGAAGGCAGAGCCACTGCTAGCACCAGCACAGAAGTGAGGATGGTATGGCATGGTATGGTATGGCCACCCTTACTTCTGCGCTGCTGCCTGCAGAGCTGAGCCCTCAGCCAACAGCCGCCACTCTCCAGCTGCCCAGCTCTGAAGGCAGCGCAGAAGTAAGGGTGACAATACCACAACCCCCCTAAAATATCCTTATGACCTCCGCTGCACCTCCCTTTTGGGTCAGGACTCCCAATTTGAGAACCGCTGGTCTGCCCTATGAAATCTGTATAGTATAGGGAAAAAGCACAAAAAAGACCAGATTTCATGGGGAGAGACCAGATTTCACGATCTATGACATTTTTCATGGCTGTGAATTTGGTAGGGCCCTAGGGATAATGTATTAAATGTATGCAGCAAGAGATACACCATATTTTCAAAGAAAATCACACACAAATACAGTTTGCTGAGGTTTAACTTTCAGACTCCATGACAGATAAGTCTCACTCTATTGGGAGCTGCTCTTTGTCTCTTAACTCCCAAGGCTAACACTGCTGTCCTGTTTTCTAAAGGGTCAATCTTTCTTGAAGCTCAGTGTCATGTTTTGATTCCATAACTTCCATGAATCAAATGAGTGTTGGGTTCTGAGATCATTTAATCTTTAATACTAAAGAGAGTTCTTAAATGTTAATTGAAGAAGCAAATTAGTGAGATTTCATGCCTCCCTTGAAATGAAATTTGTGTTGCTGGGAAGAGCTTCCTTTTCCTCTTTCCTGCATTGTGTGAATGCATAGAAGGAAAAGAAGGCAGACAGGAAACAAGATAAAGGCAAAGAGAAAATCCTCTGCAATCCAGTCTTCAAAGGAAACTCATCCTAGAGCCTTTTGAAGTTCTATGTTAATGCATGTCCCAATCTTGTGAGGCACTGAACATCCTCAACTACCACTGAACACAATGGCAATTGAGAGCACTCTGCATGTTGCTGGGGCGATCAGTATCTTTCAGGATGAGACCCATTAAACACTGGGGCATCTGATATCCTGCAGAATCAGATCTAAGAGGTGATTTCCTTAATCTCTCAGGCACGTATCAGTTGCTTAACAATTCAGGTTTAGAACTTCTAAATTCAATGGAATGTTGAGTGATGATTCATGTAACAAGATGGGTTAATGTGCGAGGTATTAATTTTCTAGTAATACTCCATATGTACCAACTGGAATGGATACACACACACACACAAATCCATAGCTCTATTTTCATCTTATCAAGACAATAATGCAATAGTGCAGAGCATTTTGTGGGAATTAATAACTGGTGGTGGATGGTTCCTGAACTCCCCCTCAACCAGGATTTAATTCCTAGGAACTGTCCCATGTCTTATTTGTTGTTAATAAATATATGTATAATATGGGCCAGATTGTTGTGATATGTCCCCTCTACATTGCTACACTCTGGCTACAGACTTCTGAAACAGCTCTGAGTGGCCATAAGCAGCCAAGTGTAATGCATGCTGGAGGCTGAGAAGGCCTGAAGCTGGCCCCAGAACAGGGGAAGCACAAAAGGTAACAAAGTCACTTTTGGCCTCACCTCCTCTGTTCCTACTGTAGCCTAGACAGAACAAAAATCAATCCTAAGCTCTTCAGGGCAGAGACTGGGTCTTTTTTATGTTTGTACAGTATCTAGTACAATGGGGCCCCGGAATTTAGGTATCACTGTCAAAAAAAATAAATATAACAACCAGTACTATATGTACATGTGTGTGTGTAATCTCTATATTTAGATATATCTATATCTATCTATCTAGACAGAAGATAGATATTACATCATAAAAAGCCTGTGGGAAAAAAGAGTAGATGACCATGTATTTAAAGACAGCATCATTATGCCTATGCACAAAAAGGCTGAATTAAGGTTGTACTGGCAACCTTAATTCTTACGTCCCCTAACATTTGAGGGCTTGCCTTTGCAAATTGAATGAACATTGTTGTTTGGATGTAATTTCCCAAGTTTTTAAAAAACGTAAAAACTGAAAGATATAATTGTCATCCTGTGGTACCATACTGACTCCCACACATGGGTCATCACCATGATTGGGATATTTAGATCCGCAGCACAGCCCTCTATCACTTCAGCTAACAGTAACTGGTAGCAATAGATGGCTGTTTTCTTCTAAGCAGACCTGACACTAGAGTGGCATGGAGACACATGCGTTGCCAGTGGATTTTAGAGCTATTTACTAGACATCATAGGAATGTCGAGACTCCAGAATAATGGGATTAATTCCAGGTTCTTTAGGAGAGTGCACTCAAGTGATTACAGATCTCTCTGTCCCTTCCGCTCCTTTCTCCCTCTGCCTCAATCTTGCTCCGGCCCATCTTGCCCTCCCCCAGCCCAGCTTCTGCCTCTCTCTCCTACCTCTTGTTCCTACTCCCAAGACCCTCATCGTTGCCCCTCCTTCCCCCGCTCTTGTGCCTGTACCCTCTCTCCTGGCTTCTGTTCCTAACTCTGTTCCTTCCTAGGCTCTTATCCATCCTCCCAGGCAGAGGTCCTGCCCTTGTCTCCACCCTCTGCATCTCTTCCCCTCCAGCACCCTATTCCTTACCCTGCTGCACTCAAGTCAGTTTGTCTCCTTCCTCTCCTCCAACCTGCCTGTGTGCCAGCAGAGATAGCATGGACAGCACAGGAGAGTCTCACTGCCCTCAGTTCTGGTGCCTGGTATCACAGGTACTCCTGGAACCTGGGAGCAGCAATCGCAGTAAAAGTCCTGCTTAGCCTCGGGATGGAGCATGACTAGTCACTCTGCATGTGCAGTCTAGTCAGCTTGTAGAAGACGTGAGGGGATGGAGCATGCTCATTGGAGCTGGATTCATCAGAGAATTTTGCTGCCAAACTGTAATAAGCCTCTACTGAGAATGTGCAAACAGATTTTTCACAGGCATATGGTGTGGCCAAATTTGGGGGGATTTTCACACAGATGTCAAAAGGCAAATCCCTGACTCAAAGGCCATACCCATGCTAAATTTCAAGACCCTGCTCCAAAACATGGATGCAACAAAACAGTTATCAAAAAATTTTTTAACTTGGGCAAAACAAGTTATTTTCCTTAATTTTGTTTTGTTAAATAGCTGAACTGTTTTATTTGAAACTTTCAAAAAAAATTCAACTTGAGTTAGACACCCATCATGGAAAGTTTCAGCCCAAGTGGTTTAAATTTGGCAAAATTGTCAGCAACTGAAAACAGAGTCTTAAAATGGAAAGCATTGGGCAACCTGCACCACTTATAATAAATATAGATCTTTATAAGCTAGCACCATTCTCCGAGTATCCAAGTATATCTTGTGTTGAATATCTAATTAGTAGAGCCCTACCAAATTCATGGCTGTGAAAACACATCATGAACCATGAAATCTGATCTACCCTGTGAAATCAGGCATGGAGCCAAGGGCTCCTACCCTGCACAGGGCTCCAGCTGCTAGTCCAAGCTCGGGATGGGGAGGGATGAGACTTCCTCTTCCCCTGCAGGAGCGACTCCCGGGGTGGGTCAGACCCATCTCTGGAAATTTCCCCCTGCTGTAGGAAGCTTGGCGGTTCAAGCTGTCACCGCCCCCCTCCACGCGGAGAGGCTGCGGCTTGCGCTGTCACCTCCCAACGTGGAGAGGCTGAGGCTGCAACTGTCACACACACCCTTGTGCAGAGAGGCTGCGGCTCCAGCTATCATCCCCTGCGTGGAGAGACTGCGGCTCCAGCTGTCACCTCCCACCCACTCAGGCAGGAGACTGCCAGGAAAACCAGACCTATGGTAACCCACCCTCCATACCCTGTGACTCTCACTTCTGCGCTGCTGCTAGCGCTGGCTTTAGAGCTAGGCACTCAGCCAGCAGCCTTCCTCTCTGTTTGACCAGCTCGGAAGGCAGCGCCCCTGCCAGCAGCAGGGCGGAAGTAGGGTGGCAATCCCATAACCCACCTACAATAGCCTTGTGACCCTTGCACCCTGACCGCCTTTTGGGACAGTATCCCCACAGTTACAAGCATGTAAAATTTCAGATGTAAACATGAAACAATAATTTTACCCCCTGGCCGTGAAATTGACCAAAACAGACCATGAATTTGATTGTGCAGACCTACTAATTAGATTGTGCGCTCCTTGATTAAAAGGGCCGTATCTTTCTCTTTGTCTTCATATATAACACTAATATATTACTGGTGCTTAAATAATTAATATTTTGTATTTCTATAGCCAAGAATTTTGAAGTGTTTTACAAATGTTAAGTCTCAGCACCCATGTGAACTAAGGAAGTACCATTATCCCATTTTACACAAGGGGAAACTGAGTCACAAAAATGATTTGACTTTCTCAAGGATACACTGTGAGTTTGTGGAAGACTATGAATAGAACACAGATCTCCTTACTTTCAGCGCTGTTTTTACATCAAAACACCACTTTTCCTTATAGTAGTTATTAGGGCTGTCAAGCGATTAAAAAAATTAATCGCAATTAATCACACTGTTAAACAATAATAGAATACCATTTATTTACATATTTTTGGATGTTTTCTACATTTTTAAATATATTCATTTCAATTATAACAGAATACAAAGTGTACAGTGCTCACTTTATATTTATTTTTATTACAAATATTTGCACTGTAAAAAGCAAAGGAAATAGTATTTTTCAATTCACCTAATATAAGTGCTCTCATACAATCTCTTTACATTAAATTTGAACTTACAAATGTAGAATTATGTACAAAAAAAACCACACACCTGCATTCAAAAATAAAACAATGCAAAACTTTAGAGCCTGCAAGTCCACTCCGTCCTATTTCTTGTTCGGCCAATCACTCAGACAAACAAACTTGTTTATATTTGCAGGAGATAAGGCTGCCCGCTTCTTGTTTACGTCACCTGAAAGTGAGAACTCAAAACTGAGATGTTCTCATGGCATTGTTATATCCAGCATTGCAAGATATTTATGTGCCAGATGTGCTAAAGAGTCATATGTCCCTTCACGCTACAACCACTATTCCAGAGGACATGCGTCCATGCTGATGACGGGTTCTGCTTGATAACAATCCAAAACAGTGCGGACCGACGCATGTTCATTTTCATCATCATGAGTCAGATGCCATCAGCAGAAGATTGATTTTCTTTTTTGGTGGTTTGGGTTCTGTAGTTTCCACATCAGAGTGTTGCTCTTTTAAGATTTCTGAAAGCATGCTCCACACCTCACCCCTCTCAGATTTTGGAAGGCACTTCAGATTCTTAAACCTTTGGTTGAGTGCTGTAGCTATTTTTAGAAATCTCACATTGGTACCTTCTTTGCATTTTGTCAAATCTGCTGTGAAAGTGTTCTTAAAATAAACAGCATGTGCTGAGTCATCATCCAAGACTACTATAACATGAAATATTTGGCAGAATGTGGGTAAAATAGAGCCAGAGACATATAATTCTCCACCAAGGAGTTCAGTCAGAAATGTAATTAACATATTATTTTCTTTAATGAGTGTCATCAGCATAGAAGCATAGTGTCCTCTGAAATAGTGGCCGAAGCACGAAGGGCCATACAAATGTTTAGCAGATCTGGCAAGTAAATACCTTGCAATGTCCGCTAAAAAAGTCCCATGCGAACACCTGTTCTCACTTTCTGTTGACAATGTAAATAAGACGTGGGCAGCATTATCTCCCATAAATGTAAACAAACTTGTTTGTCTTAGCAATTTGCTGAACGAGAAGTAGAACTGAGCGGACTTGTAGGCTCTAAAGTTTTGCATTGTTTTGTTTTTGAGTGCAGTTATGTAACAAAAAAAAAAATCTACATTTGTAAGTCGCACTTTCACAATAAAGAGATTGCACTACAGTACTTGTGCGAGGTTAATTGAAAAATACTGTTTCTTTTATCATTTTTACAGTGAAAATATTTGTAATAAAAAATAATACAGAGTGAGCAGTGTACGTTTTGTATTCTATGTTGCAACTGAAATCAATATATTTGAAAATGTAGAAAAACATCCAAAAATATTTAATAAATTTCAGTCAGTATTCTATTGTTTAACAATGCAATTAGAACTGAGATTAATCACAATTAATTTTTTTATCACTATTTTTTGAGTTAATTGCATGAGTTAACTGCGATTAATTGATTGCCCTAGTAATTATAGTTACTAAGAAATATGCCATGCAACAACCATATATTGAATAGCTGTCACTATTCTGGTGAGTGTAAATGTGAAAGTACAGATTTTTAACAAATTTATGGAGGTGTTTTTAAGATAAAGGACTCGCGATACATTTATCATGATTTTTGATACATCTTCTGCTCCTAGAATTCATAGGTCGTAGATATTTCAAAAGGCATCTATCACTGTGGTATCTGTTTCCTTTTAAAATCAAAGTTGTCTAGCTCAATTGTTGGAAAATGAGTCTTTGGAACTGAATCCTTTTTAAAAATTAAAACAGCAACATTAATGTTTTAATGTTGCCTTTGTGCACAAACGGGGTAACCTGTCTGTAAGTGTTTTAGTATACAGATTTGTATTACTCCAGGGGGAATGCTGTGCTAACTTGCTGACACAGTACATCATGCTGAACTGAGAGATAATTTTAACAAGTTATCCAAGTGTATGCATATGTGTTATATATTTTAACCACTTATTGTGTCAACTTGCATGTTTCCTCTAGAGTCTTTGTGTTTTTAAAAACTATCATTTAATTTAAAAAGTATGTTAAATCACAGAGAACTGAGCTTCAATATTAAGCAATTTCACCTAAGGCAAGAAATTCAGAATCAGGCTGGGAACACTAGAATAATACGCTGTCCTTATCTTAGTCTGTGGTAAGTAGAATTATGTACAAAATGAGTAGAATTGCAATACATGTGATAACACACCACACTGTTCTGAGAACCATTATACTCTGCTCACAAAGCATGGTAAAAAAAATCACTGAAATCAGAGCTGGAAGAGACCTAGTATGTTACCCAGTCCATCTCTTGGAGCCAGCACAGGCTTGTTCTCTACAGCATAATTTCCAGTGGTTTGTACATTTTCGTCCCAAACGATGGAGATGCTGCACCTTTCCTTCAGAAGTCTGTTCCACAGACTCATTCACCTGACTGTCAGGAATTTTTTCTTGATATTCAAATACTGTTCCACTCTGAAAAGTGACTATTTAAAAAGGGCCCCAGCTTATTCCACAGATGTGCTCCCTGTATATCAAGGTCACATTTCCCAACTTTAGTGACTAAAGTATGTTTTGACTGTTAGCCCTGCAGAGCTGGTAGAGTTCAGAGGGAGGGAGCTGGATTCTATTCCATCTTGTGCACAGTCAGTAGAATTACTACTCACAGTTCCAGGCAGTTACATCAGTGCATAAGAGGCAATGGGGCAGCACAGGAATTACTGAGGACCAATGTTGGACTTTAGAACCTTTATTACAGCTGATGATGTATGAAAAGGAAAGAGTCCACCATGACTCTCAAATCCCAAGGGTAGTTTGCAGCACTGGCAATTGAAAAAAAAAAAAAAAAAGCATCTTTTTACATATAAACTGAGCCCATATGACAGGAGTACCTGAAAGACAAACTTTTACAGAGTAACTTTTCAGAGTAGAAGTGCACTTTGATTGCTGAGCATTCTTGTGTACTTAGTTGTCTCACTCCCCTATTCCCAGTATAGTCCTACTACAGTATTTCCTTTATATTGAGATCTTTAAGCAGACCCAGGTGAAGTTACATTGGCCTACTCTTATTTCTTGCAGTCACCTTTTTCAGAGAAATTGTACTTTATTGTGATAGTGTCACTTAGGGTAATGAAGGATAGATCAGTGGCCTGGGAGGAAACTCAACTTTACTTCATTTATTTGCTTTCTAGGGTTTAGATCTGACCTTCACAATTCTGTCACCATATTTTTTGCAAGGAACAAGAAGAATGAGACAATCTGAAGACTCTCAGAAAATTATTCAAAAGAGGCTGTGCTGTGAAGGGGAAATCTTTGCATTTTGACAGATAAAATATTTTTATCTCCTGCTTTAGAAATGATAACAGAATAACCAGATTTTATTCAAGAAAAGTCTCATGAGTGGGGAGTGCAGAGGCAGTGTACTCAATCACACCAGGACACGAGAACCTCTTGTGATCAGTGCTCTGAACATGGTTCCCAGCTATCTGGGCGATCCGAGAAGTTCCTTCTCTTCCTCCTCTTGTTACAGAAACACCAGCAACTTACTGCTACTATGGTCTCTCTAAATAATAGGACCCATTCTCCCCTTCCCAGTTCCTCACTGGAATACAGATTTAATTCAGTCACACAAGATCTCAGACACTACACACTGAGAAAACATACTCATCTAAGCATGCCCAATGTATCCCAACATTCCAGTCAGTGACTGAATGTCACAGGAAATATCTGCAGTACTATAACACAGGCACAAGAAGGTAAAAGTGAAAGGTTGGGGAGTAAAAACATTGGCCTGTTTCACTGCACTGAACCATGACAAACAGTGTTCAAGGAATGAATGCTAAAGAAACAAAATCTGAAGCCATTTCCAGTGTGGCTCATTCTACACATCTTTCCAAAAGCCAACCCTTCCCCAAGAATTACTTACGTCTGTGGAGCTGGGGCTAGGCAGGGACACAGGCTGAACAGATGCGGGGAAAGTAAATGTGGTCTCTGTCTTTTCATTTTCAGGGGAGTCAGGATGACTGGATAGAGGGGATGTGGGGGTCAGAGCCCCAAATCCCAGCACCGTGTTGTATTTAGGTGGACGACCTACACATTAACAAAAGGGAACAAAAAGAAGGGGGGGGGAAATGATCTTACATACCTTTGGCCAGTGGTCCTCATTGGCTAGCATGAAAAAGGAAATGATGTAGCACAGAGAGGAAGTTAATATAGGAGTCACAAGTGGAAGAAGAGAAGCAAAGATTTCAACATTTTTTTTAGAAATGTACAAGTGGAATTTTTCAAGAAATGAATGCTTGAAGAAAAATGCATATCAGAGGAGTGTGAAAACAGGCTCTGCTAAGGGTCAAAGAGTCACGCTCCCAAGTGCAGAGTGGGGCCTTTTTTCATTCCTAGCAATGAGACTGTCCAGGTATCAGGAAATTGTGCTGGCACCAAACCCACAGACAAGCTGCAATGATTTCTGTTAGTTCAATTTGTCTACTGTTATCCCACCTCTCCCCATCTATCCTATGCCAGCATATACCTACCCAAAAGTCCTTCTTTCAGAGCCAGCATTCACCATTTCAAGTCTCCTTTTCTTCCCTACATCTCCTATAGGTCAGCACCTCCCATCTCAGACCCTATGCCCACTATCTCAACGGCAGGTACTACTGTACTTCCCATGACCCCAAGCACCTTCCAAACTAACTCTACCAAGCTGAAGTTTCCCAATTCTTAGATTCTTTCCTAAGCTTCTATAGTCAAGCACCCACTGCCCCAATCATATATATCTATTGTAGACTCCTTTAGAAAAGAACTAAGTGCAAAATCTGCTAAGAACAGCCTTCATACAACTGAGATATTAGCTATGTACTGTATGACTATGTAAAACTGTATGTGCTTAGCACTCTCCCCATCTTTCCATATCCCAAGTTACTTTACGGATCTGGAAAGACCATAAGGAATAAAAATCTAGGAATAATTACCCAGCTCTTATCATTAGGACCCTATCAAATTCATGGTCCATTTTGGTCATTTTCACAACCACAGGATTTTAAAATGGTAAATTTCATTTCAGCTATTTAAACCTGAAATTTCATGGTGTTGTAATTGTAGGGGTCCTGACCCAAAAAGGAGTTTTTTGGGGGGGGAGGGTTGCAAGGTTATTGGGGGGGGGGAGGGAGGGTTGTGGTACTGCCACCCTTACTTCTGCGCTACTGCCTGCAGAGCTGGGCCCTCAGTTAGCAGCTGCCACATTCTGGCCACCCAGCTCTGACGGCAAAAGCACAGAAGTAAGGGTGGTATGGTATGGTATGGCCACCCTTACTTCTGCGCTGCTGCTAGTGGGGTGCCGCCTTCAGAGCTGGGCACTCAGCCACCAGCCGCCGCTCACTGACAACCCAGCTCTGAAGGCAGCGCAGAAGTAAGGGTGGTAATACCGCGCCCCCCCAAAATAATCTTGTGACCCTCCCTACAACTCCCTTTTGGGTCAGAACCTCCAATTTGAGAAATGCTGGTCTCCCCCATGAAATCTGTATAGTATAGGTTAAAAGCACACAAAAAGATTTCATAGTGGGAGACCAGATTTCATGGTCTGTGATGCATTTTTCATGACCGTGAATTTTGTAGGGCCCTACTTATAACAGTATTTACAGACTGCCAGGCTATATCCAGTACATGCTGCACCGTGCACTTGAGTTCTAGATACTTTCCAGAAAGATGTACATCCTTGGAAAGAATCTTTGATGGTGATGTCCACAGCTGAAATTTCTGACATGGCCTACAGCATCTAGAATTAAACCAAAGCCCTAAAGGGCACAGGGGTGCACAAACTAGCCTCCTAATATACTGCTATATTAATTCAAATAATAAAACTACTGTAGGCCCCAAATCTTGTCCATCCCATTTGAAAATATGTTACTAATCTGGTGCTGATGAGGGGTGTACACTCACAACAGAGAGTGAAAATAAGGACAGGAAGACAGCATTGTGCAAAAACAGTCTAAGAAAATACCATGTATACATATATGTAATCTTTTGCATTTAAAAATCTATAAGTAATTCTTCACACAATGTTATATAATGGATTTAAAGGTCATTGAAAACATTACTATATGAAGGAACATAGCCTTATGTACAGTGCACATATATTATTTCACACACACACACACTCACTCGTTTTCCTGTCTTTCTTTTTTGAAAACATATTTAAAGTAATGGAAGGTAGCACTGGAAACTGATGTCCTTTATTTACTCAGAGACAGTATGCCAGCAGAAGTGCAAATTTATCTATACTGCCCCACCTATGTGCTTCCATCCTGCACTGAAGAGGCTGCCTCAAGGAGAGCAAGGGTCATTCGAATACCTGACCTCTTGGCCAAGAATACCAACTTTGGAAATGATCACTGCTAGTTATTATCATGGTTTGTGTCATGTAGGCACCTGTTCAATATAGACTGGACTGGGATCATCATCTCATCTAGCCCACCAAACAGCCACCAAAGAATTAAAGATTTTCAGTCACTACTATCCTCGGACAGATTCAGATCAATAACTTGGAGGTGAAATGTTACGTATTCCATCACTAATATCCTGAGCCATCTAGTCTGTTACACACACACACACACACTACACTGCTTCATACACAGTCTCAGGTTCATCACCCCACATATAAAATACACAGACCTCCGACTTTAATCACAAACTATACAGAGTTCTTGCTCTTTTCTTGGGTGGTCATGATATTAGATTGCTTGGTCATTTGTTTTTGGACAGCAAACCAAAGAGCAGAGAAGCCGTGTTGGAAACCATTAAGAGCCATAAAAGGCGAGCATCAGAAGTTAGGGAAAGATTTTCTTTTCAGATCTGCTTGGCAGATCTCAGCTCTGATATTCAGCACCACACACAGAAAGAGAACAAAACAGTTAAGCTCCATTGTAATGTTCCAAGAGATAAATTTTATCCTTAAAAGTAAGAGTTTTAAAATGTGATCTGCTCTGCACAAGAACTGCTGCTCTGTAGGTGAATTCCACTAAATAACATTTAGTAGCTATAAGAAAGACCCTCCTTTTTCACAGGACAGGTGGCATTTTAAGGTTCCAAGACGGTAGCTGTTTCTGAAGAATGCCTAAGGTAAGTGGGTAGCTTTCCCCGTGAAAGTGAAAATGCTTTGGGGATCCTTCCCTTAGAAAAGCAACACACTGTGGGGAATGAGCTCTTCACACTCTGAATTTCCCTTCCTGTAAGATTAAATACACTTTCCCCATAATGTTCTGCTTTCCTGGCAGTAACACTGCAGTTTAGGCAGTATTAAGAGCACCTTGGCAGCAACTCTCTTCCATTAAATGGTGTTCCAACACCTTACCTTACACTCTGTTCTGTATATGGTCTCACTTCTGTAGAGTGAGACTGAAATGCTGCCTTGAGCTGCCCCATAAAGCCAGCTATGCTAACCCCAGAAATGTTGGTTCTTGTTTACCATTGGAATTTATTGTGCAAATTCAGTATCACAAAATCCTTCACTTTCACTTTCTTTCCATCCTCAAGGGGACTGCTGATGGCAGACAGAGAAATAATCATACAGCAAGATGGCATTGTTGAAAATAACTCACCTCTTTTACGTGTCCCAGGATGCATTGTGCTGTTCAGGTATGTGACTGCACTCTTCTTACGCTTTAAAGAGGAGGAAAACAACTTTAGCTGGCTAATTTTTTGTAATAATTAAATCTGTAAGTGCTCAGGCAGAGCAGTACAGTACAAACTGGGCTTAATGTCTGTCCTGTTCTTGGGAACGTATCTTTGGAAATGTTAGCCTTCCATTCTGCTTCTGACATCTGGACTACTGCAGGCCAGTGCACAAGCTGACCTCCTAATGGCAGGACCAATACTCACTGCCATTTAATGCCAGGTTTATAATGCGGGTGGTGTGGAGGGGGAGAGAAGTATTAAGCAGAAATAACTGTATTTACTATATAAAACCCTGAGGGTCACATCACTACATTGGTCTCTCAAACTATAATGACAGCCTGTTTAGCTGGGCTTCAGAGATCTTAGTAGGCAGCAACATGGCAGCAGTACAGAATGAAATTGCCAGCTTCCCCCCCAGTAAGAGACTGATACCTCAGGCTCAAAAACGGCTCCACTGTACACTGGATTTGCTGTTGTTCTTCTTTTCCTCTCTTGTCTCTTACTTTGGATTTCTTGTGAAAAGAAAGGTTCAGGTTAGAAACCATGGATTCAGAAAGCATATAACAATGTCTGTGTTATATAGTCTGCAAGCAAGTTCTAACTGTGAGGCTTTCCATGGGAAGCCAACAAAGCTGAAGACAGCCATCTCTACTACACTCCTGGGTTTGAAAACGAATACATAATGGTAAAAATAAATACACTGCCAGCTTGGTTTATGAAATGGTTGGCTGCCCCTCCCAAATGAGAGCATCTGAACACAAATATTTTATAGTGAAGTTCAACATAATTGGGAACCTAAATACAGTAGCATGGGAAGAAACCTCATTGCTATTTAAGGCAAATATAGTTAGGCTTTGAAGGATTCGATTTTTAATCAGTAAATGTCAAAAACATCTATACACACACACAAATTGACAAAAAGGAAATTTCCATTGATAATCAAAATTTATAGATAGCCAAAGTAAGAAAAATGCTGCTTGAAAACTTATTAGAGTTTGACTAAAGGATATTTACTTTGTATACTTTGATGTGATGTTGAGAATTTGTGTTTTAATGGTTATAAAGCTTTAAATTTTTGAATCTCAACTTCTACTGTCATTAATTACTAGCTGTCTGACCCACAATTTTCCACAATTGTGAAAATTCAAATAGATAAAAATGGAAAAAAATTGCTTAGAACCCATAATTTTGTGCAACTATGAAAATTTAAATAAATAAAAATAGAAAAAAATGCTTTAAAATAAGCATTTATATTATTTGTTGAAATTATAAAAATTGATTTCTGCTGAGCCTAAATTTAGTACAGTGATGTGCAAGTCCTTGAATTTCTGCAGATTTAGGCTTGATTTCATTGTAGGTCAGGACTAAAGAAATTATGAGAACTACTGAAATCCAGTAACCCAGCATGTTCACCAATTTACAGAATTGAGAAATCCAGAGAAGGGGTTAAGGTACACTGACCTATTAGGTAACTTCTTCACACATAAGGGCTACACAACAGTCAATTAGTTTTTTCATAATTTCCTCTCAGACAGCAGAGCATGCACTGCCTCCCCAACCATTGATCTCAGATAACTAAGCAATTGCTTTGTTTCCATGTAACAAGGGAAAAGGGGCTGAGGGGGCAGGGACAAGTTGCACCCAGTGCTATATGAGCATAGCCCAAGTGTGATCTTTTCCTTGGTGCAAGGAAAAAAAAAAGAGTGCACTTCACACAAGAACATTTGGGACTTTTACTTCCAATCTAGAATTGTTGAGAAACAGGAGAGCTCAGGAACCATTCTCAGTTACTTTTCTTACCTTCCAGATGGTCATGTGTAACCAGTCCCAAAGATACCATGAAGGCAAGTTTCTGTGTCAGAGAGAGAGAACAGAGTTCATTCTAGTTACAGTCATTATCAGGAGCAATTTCATTTAGCCCAAAGTCAGTTGGTAGCCAACCAACTAAGGAAAATATTACTAATTCTTTGTTCTTATATAGCACTTTTCATCTGTAGATCTCAAATTGCTTTCCAAAGGAGAGACACTAGCCCTATTTTACAGATGTGGAGAAAAAGTCAGAGACAGGGAGAAGCAACTTCCACAATGTCATACAAGAAGTCACTGGCAGACTGAACAGACTCAAGGTCTCAACTCCCAAACCATCACTGGCCCTTAGTAGATACCAGCACAATTCAATTGCCAACTAAACATTGCTGGTTACACAGCAACAAAATCCTCATTGTTTGATTCCCAAAGTATTTAACATTGTGAGCCACCAGGTAGGGGCTCTGGAAACCACTGGCACTCTGAGGACCACAGTTCAAGAACTACTACTCTAACACCACCAAAAGAAGGTTTCAACAACTCTGCCAATTTTGGCAGTCAGAATCAATTCAAATAGTTGGTGCTATAAGGTGGCAAAGATAACCCAATAAATCTGGGGCTATTCCTTGGATCCTCAGCTGTACTTAGATCTATAGGGTCAGCTCTCACTGAGAAAGGTAGAGCTTCTCCTTGAGCATCTCATAGGGTCTCTTTTTGTACCAACCTGCCTTTGGATCTGAGCCCTGTCCAGGAGCTTGAGTTGACACTAGGTGAACGATAGTGAAAAGGATAGCAACAGACCTCTGTCCTTGATCTTACTTAGTTTCCAGGCCCTCTCAAGGTGTGTGTTCTGGTGGATCTGGACTTCAGCTTGTCCCATGGGACAAAAGAAGGACTGGGTACCAATTCAGAAGCAGCACCTGAAAGGTGCTGTTTGAGAGGCCTTTAGTGCCTTTTCTATGAGGAAAGACTGGAGAAAGAATTCAGTCTTATGAGCACAGGAGAGAGGAAGGGGTGCAAAATAATACAGAAATTGACCACCACCATGACAAGTGACTCACCCCAAGGAACCTCAGACACCAGGAGTTAGGATTGACAACATCTTTCCACAGCAAGATGAGCAACATTTGAACCCGTTTTATCTTTTTGTTTTAAAGTTTTGGCCATGTCTTTGTTATAGCAATGGACTTAATATGGCACTGACAGAACACGAAATAATAGGTCCAGTAATAATGTCCCATGATACAATGCTACATATTTCAACTAGTAATAGATTCACTCGTAAATAGCTTTTCAAGATTAACCAGAAAGACTGTTTAGAAAGAATTTGGCTAAGAGGGCAAAAACAACAAATGATGGAGCAAAGAATGGGAAGGACACAGATTAACAACCACACTGCTATTGCAGTTGAAAGGAATCGACAACATTCAGAGCCATGGCTTCTATTATCACTTCAGTTCTAAACATGCAGTTCTCTAACGAGCACAGCTTTTTAGAGGGTCCCTATTATGGTGCAGTTGCACCCAAGAATAGAAATCTGTACTGGCAATACTCAAAGATGAAACAGATGGCCACTATGAACCTAGCTACACTACAACATACAGATGAGTTAGGGAACCTGGTTGCAACATGATTAGATACCCACTACACAACACATTTTAACTGTAACCAGGCCCGATGTTTTCTAGTGTAGACAGTAACTAAGAAATGCCCATTCAGAAAAAGGGATCAGACCATCTGGACTTAAGTTGGGATAGGTTTATAACCTGTCTGTCTTACGATCAAAAGAAGTACCAACAGCAGAGGCTATATGGCAAAAACGTTCCTTTCTTTCCTGTTTACTAGAATAAAGTTGTCAAGACGGTAAAAGTTTTTCAAGCAAGATAAAGATAACTCTCTAGTCTAGGGAATGATTCTACAAGTCTGAGATCTCAAAGGTATGGAACTCAAAAGATGTACTGTATGCTGGGTGAGCTGTTTGAAGGGTATTCTGAACATTTAGGAGTAAAAAGCTCAAGAGTCCACAATTCTGCCAGTTCTGAACAATTTTATGCGCTATTTACATTTAGATTTATTATTCCCCATCCTTATTTCTCAGTCCTCTCCAGCAAGAACACTGAAAAGAAAGCAAATGAGTCTTCAAAAGGGAACAGGGAAAAAAAAGAGATTGTGTGTGAGAAAGAGTGTGTCTGTGTAGGGTGAGGGGGAAATGAGGAAACAAATAGATATGCTATATTCCATCCTGGTTTATGGCATTTTTTAAAAGATAGAATGCCTCCTTTTTCTCCTAGGGAGAGAACACCGAATTTGCTCTGATACCTGTGGATTTTCTTCTCGTTTTGGCTTGGGTGCAGCTGGTGGAGTAATGGTACGACTCTCTGTTTGCTTCTCCTCTGCTTCCACATGGGGTTTAATAGTCTGAAAAGAAACAAGTACAACTCAATACTAAGAGAGCATTTTTTAGTTAGAGAAAAACTAAGTGAAATGAGTAATTTCAGTTTAGTAGAACAACGGAAAAACAGTTGTAGAACAAACTGGCAGTACCCCAAAAAGAGATTTGCTCCAGGAATGTGAGGGAAGTTTAAATAATGTGTCCTGCTTTGGCAAAGAAACAGAACAGGCCAAAACCCAAGAACGTGCAGCATCACAGCAACTCTGGCAACCCAATCAAACAACCACACAAGTGATAAAGGTCATCCTGCAGTTAACATTTTTGGTAGAAATATTTATAAAGCTGCATGAAAAGTGGATTGATTACAGACCAGCTGAAGCCTTATGGAAAATCATTCTATGAAAAGCTCCTGTTCAGAACCCATTCTGAATGGTATATACATTCTCCATTTCTTTCCCTTCATTTGTCATTATGAGTAACATTTGCCTGAAAACTGGCACTGTGACTCCTGAGAGCTCAGATATTCCTGTGGCTTATTTCCTCCCTGAAGTCAGAATCCTTGGCTCTCAACATCACAATCATCAGCATGGTGACCCTCAGTTTGTGGCATGGTTGTGATGTCACAAACTCAAGAGTGAGGAGATGAATGAAGTCTTTAAACCATGATTTGAGGACTTCAATAGCTCAGACACAGGTGAGAAGTTTATCGCAGGAGTGGGTGGGTGAGATTCTGTGGCCTGCATTGTGCAGGTCAGACTAGATGATCATAATGGTCCCTTCTGACCTTAATATCTATGAATGCTGAAGAGAGACAAATTTTGTTTTGTGTAAATATCCTTAATCATAAAGATTAAGAAAATCATACCAAAAGACTGTACACAGATAATTAAATCATTGTTACTTGTCTCGGAATGTTTTTCAAAGTTTTCCTGACTGTCAGCAGTTCTTTAAATAATAAACAAATGGTGTTGACATCAAAGAAATATCAGCATCAAAGATGCAACATTGTGGACGTGCAGCACAGGGATTCATCTAGCTCATAGGTAACAGGCATGCACTGTTGCAGAGCTCAGTTTGTAAATCTGCCTTAAAAGATACGCAACAACCTACCCCTGTGAATTTAGTGAAGTGATAGTGCATCTTTTATGCACAAATTGTCCATAGTGGACAACTCCAAGGTACATTAATCAACAGGAAGTGTCTGAAGTGAAACCAAAGATTTCACATGAACTGAATTGGAAAAGTCTACAGTTATGACCTAATTAAATCATTTTATTTGAAGTTGCGTATTATTTTTTAGGACTCCTTCCCCATTTGCTCTTTCCTGAAGTGAGATTTAATAACTAAATATCTAGAAACTCTATTTTTGAGGCATTTCTTCCATCCATTCAAGCTCAGGTCACTCATGGGAGTCTTAACCAACCTCAAGAAGCTGACTGGCCATTCTGTTTCCCTGCAATTTGAAGGGGGATTCAGAGGAGAACACAAATCAACAGGCTCCAGCATCAAAGCAAATGCACCCGGATTCTCTTACTAAACAGGCCTTGTTAAATATTTTGAATAGTTTTTATTCTTCTACTCTCCATTGTTTATAATTTAAAGAAGTTTAGAAATAAAAAAATATTTTGTTCCTGTGTTTCTAAAGGACCGGACATGAACATGGCTTTTGGTTTACTGTGACCTAATATTGTCTGTGTGTCAGCATCATCAGAGATATCAGCACACCTCAGATGAACATTTGCTGCTGATCCAGTAGGGGGAGCACCAAATTACTAAAGAACTGTAATGATTCCGACGGACCTTTGAAAGAACACCAAACTTTCTGTCCAATGAACTGGAGTTGTCTCTCTTAATCCCGTCTCCAAAGTCATTATATTATTAATATTAGGTCACTATTAGTGGGACTCTGATATTTCATTTTCCATTGAAAATTCCCCCCATGGTTGTTAGTCCTCTCCATCTTGGCAGCATTAACCCACAAAAGTAGAACTGAAGCATTTAGTCGATGCATTGCCCATATGTACCTGTTTTTCAAGGTTTGGTTTGCTGATCTGTAGAGTCTGAGGTCCAGCGAGCCTGGTACCTGGGGCTGCTATCACAATGCTGGTGAGCTGTGCCATAGGGAAAGTTTTGGCTATGGTTGCTGTCTGCCCATTAACAACACGAACTGGGTGTATGGAGTTCTGTGAGGTGGGTAAAGAGCTGGGTGTGAACTTTGTTGTCAGCATCACAGGCCTTTGAATAAGCTGAGGAGCTGCAAGCATCGGAGGTGGTGCTGGGGCAATAGGAATGTTATTCTGGGCAACTGGTTTGGGTCGAACCTACAAGGAAAAAAACCCAGACACACAGAAATATATTTAAAATGAATTTATTGAATATATTTCTCTGTTTTAAATCTTTTGATTCAGCTTGTCTAAATTCTGCAGAACTATCTATCATTTCTTACAGAACACATTTTTATAATAGTGTCATAAATGTGCAATGACAATAAAGAACCACATTTTCAATTTGCTTGCATAAAACCCATCCATAACACTTGCACACACTGCACACATTTGCATGCCCAAATACTCATTTGCATGTTTAACTGTTTTGTATGTACAAATTTACTTTTTGGTTTTGTGAGGACAACAGATGCCCATGCAATATTTGCAGGAGCAACTTAGGCAATCGGTTTTGAAAGTATGTTTCAAAAGCTTTACACAGCTTTCAATATTGTAGCACTTTTTACACTGGCCAAGAGATCAATATCTAAACAGCTGACCCAAGAGCTAAGAGAAAGTCTTCAGAGACGTCCAATAAGTCACCATGGCCTATGTTGACTTCATGCATTATGCAGATACATTGTGCAACCTTTTACACCAGGAAACTGGTTCTGCTAAACTATGAACAAACTGTCCCCTCACTGAAAATATCAAAGCCTCTACTGGTAAATACAGCCATATTGCCACTTGCTCTTTTCTTTCTCTGATGCTATGATAAAGCATAATATTTGAGAAGATATCCATAGGTATGAAGCTAGGGAACATCTCTACAAAATTCAGGGGATCCAACATATTTTCTGGGCCTGTACCATCATTATCTTTAGCTATACATATCTGGCATATTCCTCGTTATACAAATATCTCATAGTTACAGAAAACACAAGTAGAAACAAAATCCATTAGGTCGTCTAATCTATCTCCCTACCGATAAAAGATTGTTTCCCATCATATATTTTCTGGTATCTTGTCCATTTTACCTTTAATGTCTCAAAATACAGGGTGTAGCCTTCATTTATGCCTGGAAACTATGTCACAGATTAACAGATTTTACTATCCCAATGTCTTGTTCTGATCATCAGCCTAAATTTTTCCTTTCTTAATTTCATCCCCAGTACTCCCAGTTATACCCCGTTGCTCCTTCTCTAAGAAGCTTCATCAAAAAATGCAAAGTAAAACAATTTAAAGCTGTATTGCTCAGCTGCAAATGGTATAAAGAATGGAAGCTGCAGAAAAGACTTCAGCTATTTCTCTTCTCCTGCTCTTGAATACTGAGCAATGATGATTGCAGAGATTTTGCAGCCTTCGGTGACAGTCTGATTCTGCTCCTACACTTTCAGTAGTTTCCTTTCACACATCTTGAAGGTAAGAAATGAAAAGAAAACATCCCTTATTTACTTTATGGCCAACTTCCCTCCTATTTTTCTTGTTCTTGGTACACTCACCTGTGGAAGAAAATTTGGACGAGGAGTGAGTCTGGGAGGAGGGATGAACTGTGGCACTTTGATGGGCTGAGGTGTAGCCTGAACCTGCTATACAAACATTAGAGAGAGTTCAACAAGAGGAAAATAGCTTTGAAGGAATTCATCAAAACCAAGCACACTGATAGTATTTTCAGTCCTGATGCTCCTCAGTTTAGGCTGGTTTCCCCCACTGTAAATAAATTCCCACAGCAACAGTTTCTGTTTTAGAATTATATTAAAGAAAGAGCTGGCCTTACACTTTGGTTCCTGAACATCCTGTATTGCAAATTGAAGCTAACCATCCCTTTGTTTCATCTAAAAGTATGTAATACTAGGCTCTGCCTCTAAAACAATTTCATTTGAAGGTAATGAACTTTCACAATTGTTTTACAAGTCAAAACTGCCTTCACAAAAGATAGAAAGTAAAACCAGATTTGGCTGCCCCACCACATAGACCTTCACATGGTAAAAGCACTTCTGTCTTCTCATGTGGAATGATATGCAATATCTCTAGTAGTTAGAACAAGGTCTGGGAGCTAGAACCCATCTTCTATTTCTAGCATTGTAAATGACACAGTACTTGACCCTGAATTAATAACTTTGGCCTGAATTTTCAAAGGTGGCTTTTAATTTTGAATATACAGCTTGAGACACCTCAGCCGTGATTTTTAGAGGGGCTAAGCTAGGCACTTCCAACTCTAACTGAAATCAGTGGAAGCTACTGTGGCCCAACACTCTGAAAAGTTGATTCTAGTTGTCTTCAGTGGAGCCCCCAAAATTGAGACATGCAAATTTAGTTTACACTTGAAAATGTTGGCTCTTTCTTCTCTGTAGCTCTGTTCAACGATGTAAAATAGCAATACTAATACTTCATCAGCATGCTGTAAGTCTTAATTATATGGGAAAATGTTTTGAGATCCTTGATAGAAACACTATAGAAACACATACCATTAGTAAACCTGCAAGTCTTTCATGGAGGTCACGGAAGTCACAGATTCTGTGACTTTCTGGGACATCTGTGACTTCGGCAGTGGGTGGGGCGGCTGACCCCAGGGCCACCTGAGCAGCTGGGATGGCCCCGGGGCCACCCGCATTGGCTGATGCTGCGGTGGCCCTGGGGCAGGCCACCCTGGCAGCTGCTACTGTGGTCCCAGGCAGCTGGTCCCAGGCGCTGCCCTGGAGCAGCAGCAGTGCCCTGGGCCACCCCCCAGCAGCAGCACCAGTGCTCCAGGCCACCCCCGCCCTGAGCAACAGCAGCAGTGGGGCCTCAAGCCGCCACCACCGCCACCCCCCTTCCCCCGGAGGTGCGGCGGTGGGATCCTAGGCCGCCCCCGACCCGGAGCAGCAGTGGTGTGGCCATGGGCCATCCCCTGCCCAGAGAAGCAATGGGGGTGGCAGCGGTGGGGCTCAGGGCTGCACTTCCCCCACCCCAGGAGCTGCAGCGACCGCCAGAGCACGTTCCCCCCAGAGCGGCAGCATCCACTGGAGCGCCATCCATCCCCCAGCACCTAAGATTTAGTTAGGAGTATTTTTAGTAAAAGTCATGGACAGGTCACTGGCAGTGTCTTCTTGTTTATTGCCCGTGACCTGTCCGTGACTTTTACTAAAAATACCCCTGACTAAATTGTAGCCTTAATCATTAGTGATAATTAAAAGAAGGGTCAACTCTGTGGACCAGGTAAGTTATTCAGCAAGGACTAAGCCTGAGCAGATATTTATCAATCCTTCTGGGAGACAATCACAACAGTGGGGATGGTGGAAAAAGACTCCACCTAAAGAGGTTTGTCCACCACAAATACAACTATTTGCCTCATTCAGAAGCAAAACACTGGCTATTTACATCCATCAAAGCTGTATTATCTTATAAAGGAAAATTTACGATATAAATTGGCCTGACTGTTGATGAAGCCCTGGATCAGCCTTTAGCCACAAAGTAAAACTTCCCTGTAATGGCTCTGTTCAATTGCCTGGTCTCTAGTCGCAGAAACCCAAATGCCCACATTGCTATTGTTTACATTTTTAAACAAAATTCTGTGCAGCTGATCAGTTACACAGCAGCTGCTAAGCACTCTCTGAAAGCCTGTTATAATCAAAAGTGAGACACTTTCCAAAATGTGGGCTTATGATGGCTGGATCCTGGTAAGAGGATGTGGTAAATGAAGACCTATAGGATGGGAGGTGTATCCTAACCCTATGTAAATTCAGTGAGCAAAGAAAACAAGAGAAGTTTGACACATTAGATAAGATGAGGATCTATACCAACCAAATAAATAAAGTCCACAAAGCTTCAAAAACCAGAACTACAGAACAATATTTTTTCACAACAGAGCTCTGCAGATGAGGTAACAAGAACTTCATACTAGTAACAGTATCTTTCCAAAGACCCAGCTTCTAGGGCAAGCTTTACACAGAGTGACTACAATAATGACTTAATTCAATAAAAATATTAACATACATAAATAATAAATATTTTTCCCGTAGGCTCTCAAAGCATTTCAACTAATTAAACCTCACAATATCAATGAGGTACTGCATGTTCCTATGTGTAAGAGTTCATTTTTCCTTCTGTGGGGCAAAACCAGCCTGTTTATAAGTAGTATTTTAAGTAGTCCCCCTTGGTAAATACACACAGCTCAACAGGTGCACACAGTCCCACATTCACACACACACAGACTATTTCTTCTGGCTTACCAAAGTAACTGTGTTTTTTGCCACTATTTGGACTGCCTCTGCTCCTGGACCAGTAACTTTATTTGTTGTCTGGAGGTTGACTGGTGTATTCTGTGCATCGGTGCTGAGGACCGCTTTCTGACTGTTGATTGCAGTAACCATGGCAATGGTAGGTCTTTGACCCACAACAGAGGCAGGCATGGTTGCAGGTGCTGCTTTCAAGACGAGAGGTAGTGTCTTAGTGGTGATCATAGGAGTTGTAGTCACAGTTTTCTAAGGGAAACAGAAAACACAGCTTAAGAGTCTAGAACATTACATATTGGACAGGATGTTGCTTATACTTGAGCTCAGTCAGAAATTATAGGTAAAAATGGGAGAAAAAACAGCATTGATTCTGTCTGCTCTCTATATACACACACTTTACCCTATGCCTGCAAAAACTGGAGAAATGGAAAAAATTCTTAATCTGACAAAGCCCTGAGATAAATCTTTACTAAAACTTGCAATCATACAGAAAGTATTGTGAACAATGCAAATATAGTATGCATGTACAATGGGAAAACACATTGTGAGATTAATCAGGTGTTAGTAGAGGCATAGCACCTACTTCTCTTACATCTTTTAGCTTTGTCTTATTGCCACATGAATATTGTCATGAGTGTCAGTTTCAGTTTCAATCCTTTAAATGTGAAAATTTATGGAGCACATCTAGTAAAGATACAGTCCCAGCATCTTTCTCATCAGCAGAGATCCAAACCTTTAGAGGAAAGTTTTCTATTTTTCAGATAATTTAGTTATCCAAAATGATCATTTTATTAGAGGAAGGAGGAGGAAACATTTCAACATTGACATCTTTAAGGACAAAGCTAGACCTCAATTTTGGATATCCATTTTTTTGTTTTTAGTTATATGTACAGTAATTTAGCAATCTGGACTCTTCCCTTCCCTGAGAAGAGCAGGAGGCCAACTAGCTAACTGCGGCTATAGAAGGAAACTAGAAAAATAATAAGCTTGGTGGAAAAATCCTCCATCACTATTTCTGTGTTACAAGGAAACTGATATGGGAGGCAGCCAGTTTTTAGTTTCAGCCTCAGGCTGGATACATCCTGGAGTTTTAAGTGTTGACTTTTAGTTTGTCCAACAGGCAGTAACCAATTAAATTTCACTTGTTCATACTGGAATTTTCCTTGTCCTAGGTTGCTGGACAATGTGATTTCTCTTGGCCTCACCTGAAGACAGCAATTTTGGAGCCTCTAGTCCCAGCACAAATATGAAATGCCTAAATCTACTACAGCTGCAAATATCAATTCTCAAGATTAATATGTTAAGGCCCAGATTTTTAAATATATTTAGGTATTGCTGTGCTTACAGCTGCAACACCTAACTGGTTTAGGAACCTACATCTCATTTTCAAAAGTAATTTAGGCAATTTATCTAAAACCCATTGACGTTAAATAGGAGTTTGTCTCCTAAGTGCCTAAATCCCATTAGAAAATGAGATTTAGGCTCCTAAATCAGTTAGGCTTTGCAACACTGAGCAAAGCAATGCTTAAGTACCTTTAAAAATCTGGGTTAAAGAGACTACCCCTGCAATATTTTCCTTTAAATTTTACTGTTTACTGAAATGTTTGTTAAGGAGAGATGGGAAAGGAGAAATAATCACGCAGAAGAGAACAAGGCAACTATTTCCACATGATGCCAGATCAAAATATACATTTTAAAAAAAATGAAGACAAATGGCAGCTAAAGGAACTGGTGAATGAACTTGCTTTCTTTTTCATCAGATCTACTATACTGATGTCACTGCATCTTTCCAGACTTCTTGGTGGAATGATCAGATGTTCCCAGTACAAAATGAGAACCATGGCCTGCATCTCTCTGATGCAAGTGCTACTATGCCCTAGAACAGAAGAAATGTTGGGCCAGGTATCAGGTGACACTTTTTTCTGGTGCTAACATGCCTGCTTTATGTCAGCTTATTTTAATTTCACCATTCTTTCCCCTCCTTAAAAAACAAATCCATGTGTAATTTCAATTGTTTTCCCAGGTAACTTTTTCAGTATATTTATTACATTATTTGGGAATTTATTTTGCCTTAATTACCAGTATTCTTCTAATTTCCTACTGTTTAGACGATATACTCTAGTTTTTGAACCCCTCACATGTGAACTATTTTCACGAGCAGTGAATTTGACCCTTTATAAATTTTATCAATCCCATTTATAACGTTGTCTTCTGTATCACAAGAATAAGAATAACTCCCTTAACCTTTCTTTATATCTTCGATTCATGAGTTTCTTTATTGACCTCTGCTGTACTCTCTCCAGGACAAGCGACCTCCTTCCTGTTGTGCATTGGCATTGAACAAAGTGTTCCAGTGAGATATAACAGTAAGAGGATCATTTTCATTAATAGTACATTCACCCACATACATTTTAAAGAAAAATGTAATCAATCATGTAATACAAGACATGACTCTATCAAGGGCTTCTAGTGAGATCGTATATAACGAAAGCAAACCTCTAATCAGCAGAGCCCACATAATGAATTTCCCTCTGTCACGTTGCTGCATGTTAATTATTTTTTGGCAGCTAAAGATGGAATATTTCTATATGAATATTTCTATATTTCAGTTTATGTATTAATACTGATGTAACATCAGCAATAAGACCATAAAATTTCACATCCATAGCAATGTGATTTTTTAAAAACAGGTTTGCTGCTTTTTACAAATCATACGATATTGGATTATAGTAAAATGTTACCATAGGGCAGTATGTTTACCTCTAATTAGGTTGTCTCTAGTCCTAACTTGAATTGCAATTGAACTTTCACCTAAAAAATTCATTCTGCTGAAGTGCCTTGGAAGATATGTTAGTTACAAAACTTTAAAAAATCAGGAAACTTTAAAAAGAGGCAAATATTTTACTTTTCCTAGTAGGTACAGAGGCTTTTCTCTTCTAGGAAAGAAGGCACGTTTTGTTAGTCAGTAGAAACACGGCAGAGTGTGAATGGTAGCGAGCAGAGGTTCTCCAGATTTATATCAGTGTAACTGAGATTAGAATAGTTTTTAGGATGCAACACCGTTCATTCATTCTGCTCCAATGGCAGTGTCCCTTGCCCTTCAGCTTATTGATGTTGTCCAAGTGCCATTGTTCTTATTCATAGAATCCAACCCCAAAAGGAACCATTATAACCTCCTGTGCAACAAAGTTTGACCTCCTGTGCAACAAAGACCATAGAACTTCCCCAAGATAATTCCTAGAGCAGAGCTTCTAGAAAAAACATCCAATCTTGATTTAAAAATGGCCAATGATGGAGCATTCACTACAACCCTTAGTAAATTGTTCCAGTGGTTAATTACCCTCACTGCTAAAAATGTACATCTTATTTCTAGTCTGAATTTGTCTACTTCAACTTCTAGCCATTGTATCAAGTTATAACTTTCTCTGCTGTCTTGAAGAACCCACTACCAAATATTTGTTCTCCATGTAGGGCACTTAAGGACTGTGATCAAGATACCTCTTAACTTTCTTTGTTAAACTAAATAGATTGAGCTCCTTGAATCTATTGCTGTAAGGCAGGTTTTCTAATCCTTCAACCATTCGCCTGACTCTTCTCTGAACCCTCTCCAATTTATCAACATCCTTCTTGAATTCTGGACACTAGAACTGGGCACAGTAATCCAGCAGTCGTCACACCAACGCAAAATACAGAGGTAAAATAATGTCTCTGCTCCTACTTGAGATTCACCATGACAGATATGACAGTATCTTCCAATAACCTGGGAAAACCTTATTCAGGTCCCACGGAGGGACGGGGTCCCGGACATGGGGTAGAGGCACTTCAGGCCCTTGAGGAACCTGACATTCATGTCCTGAGTGAAAATCGACCTGCCCTGGAGCGGTGGATGGAAGGCTGAAATAGCAGCCAAGTGGACCTTAATGGACGAAAGAGACAGGCCGTGGAGCTTGAGGATACAGAAGATAGTCCAGGATTAACTGCAGTGAGGCTTGCTCAGGCTGAATACCTTTATTCGAGGTCAAGCATGTGAACTGCTCCAATTTGGCCAGGTACAGGGCTTTCTGCTGCACAACACGACCTGTTGGACACCAGTCGAGCATCTTGCTCCTCCTCATTTAACCATGCAGCAGCCAAGCTGTCAGGTACAGAGCTGTGAGGTTTGGGTGCAGATAACTGCCATGGTTCTGGGACAGCAGGTCCGGCTGGAGGAGCAGCAGCTATAATGGGGTGGCCACCAAAAGGTCCAGCGGCGTGCCGAACCAGTGCTGGTGCAGCCAAGCCGGTGCTATGAGAATCACCTTTGCCCTGTGCTGCTTGATCTTCATGAGGACTCTATGGATTAACAGCAGTGGAGTGAAGGCATACATTAGGGCCCCCAACCACGGGAGCAGAAAGGTGTCTGACGGGAACCTCTGTTGATCCCCTGAATCGAGCAGAAAATGTGGCACTTCCTGTTCTGCCTGGACGCAAAAAAGTCCACTCGGGGAGTCCCCCACCTCTGGAAGATGATGCTGACCACCTCCGGATGGAGCAAACCATTCGCATCCCTGGCCCCAGGGAGGTGTGCAGCTAAGGGATGAATGGCATGCTGAACACAAAAGTTCCACAGCCTGAGAGCTTCTTGGCAAAGGACTGACGATCGGGATCCGCCTTGCTTGTCAATATAGAACACTGTGGCGGTGTTGTCTGTCAGGATCTGAACCAACCTGCCCTTTATATGAGGAAAGAAAGCTTGGCAGGCCAAGCAAACCGCTCTGAGCTCTGACATTTATGTGTAGGAAGCAATTGTTACTCAACCAACAACCTTGCATGCTGAGATTTCCCAGATGGGCTCCCCACCCCAGACAGGGTGACAAGATGACAAGAACAAAATATCGGGACACATGGGGGGGCAGCCACAGGCTCAAGCCCCCCACCAGGGCTGGATCTAGGTTTTTTGCTGCCCCAAGGGGAAAAAAAAAAAAAGCCGGAGTGCCGCCGAAGCAAAATATCACGACAAATGGCGTCCCGACCGTACATCGGTCGGGACGCGGGACAAACAACTAAATATCGGGACGTCTGCTCACCCTAACCCCAGATCTGAGGCATTGTAGACTAGGGTAACCGACGGGGCCAGAGCCGCAAAGGGGACTCCCTCCAACACTGATATGAGATTCAAACACCATGTGAGTGATGACAGTATGTGGTTCGGTACCTAGACTACAAGGTCTATGTTGTGTCTGTTGGGGATACAGACCAACCCCAGCTAAGCCTGTAGGGGCCTGAGGCGAATCCATGCGTACCGGACCACGTAAGTACTGCCATGTGACCCAACAACATGTGGCTGCCATGTGACCCAACAACATCAGGCATGTGTGAGCGATGGTGAGAGGGTGGCCTCGCATGCATGAGATCAGGTCTGTCATGGCTCGGAATCGGGCTCCGGAGAGGAAGGCTCTGGACCAAGTAGAGTCGAGGACTGCTCCAATGAACTCTGCGCTGCACCAGAACTAAAGTTGATTTTTTTTTCGTTTATTAATGGACCTAGATCATGACAGGTGGAGCGAACCAGATTGAGGTGCAGCTGCACCTGATTCCAGGACTGGCCTTTGATGAACCAGTCACTGAGGTACAGATAAGTCTGAATACCCCAGTGACTTAGGTAAATGGCCACTGATGGCATGCATTTTGTAAACACTTTCAGGGCTGACAAGAGACCAAAGGGTAGTGCTGTGAACTGAAAACAGCACTGGCCCAGCATAAAATGGAGGAACTTTCTGTGTCCTTGGAAGATGGAGATATGGAAATATGCATCCTTTAAGTTGAGGGCAGCATACCAGTCTCCCAGATCCAGGGAGGGAATAATGGAAGCCAAGGACACCATGTGGAACTTCAACTTTTTGAGATGCTTGTTGAGGTGTCGCAGGTCTAGGATGGGTCGCAGGCCCCCTTTTGCCTCCAGGATTAGTAAATAATGGAAGTATAACCCTTTTCCCCGCATTTCGCGAGGGACTTCCTCTACTGCCCCCATTTTGAGGAGGCGGTCTACCTCCTGGGAGAGGAGTTGCTCATGAGAAGGGTCCTTGAAGAGGAACGGGAAAGGGGGACGGAGGGAGGGGAGGCTAAGAACTGTAGGGTGTAGCCTGAAGATATTAAGTTGAGCACCCAGTGGTCCGAGGTTATTTGCGACCAGGTTGACTGGAAGGGCCGCGACGGCTGAGGAAAAAATAGGAGGGTGGATCTTGGAATATGACTGGGGTGCAATCCTTGAGCACACCCTCAGAATGCCTGTCTTTGGCTCTCATGGTGTCTTGAAGGGCTGGGCTAAACAAGCGAATGGGAGGACGAGGGGCATTGTCATTTAAACCCCTTGTCTCTGTCCTTTCTCCTATAAGTGCCCTTCTGGGGAGGATCCCAGGACCTAGGAGGAGAAAGAGGAGAGAACTGCTTCCTAGCCTGCTGTGGAGCATGAAGGCCCAGGAAGTGGAGGGTGGCATGGGAGTTTAAGGTCATGCAGCCTTGCATCCATGAGCTCAGAGAAGAGCCCCTGCTCCCTCATACGGGTGGAGAGTGGGCTCCCTCATACGGGTGGAGAGTGGAGAGTGGGCTGCATCTCCTCGGATAAACCCAAGAATTGCAGCCAAGAGCTGCGCCTCATCACCACTGCAGAGAGAACGACCCTGGTCACCAAGCCCCTTGTGTCCTAGGCCATCTCGAGGGTGCCCCTCACCATTGATTTGCCCTCCTCCACTATTGTGGCCAACTCCTGGGTGTGGTCCTGTGGGAGGGCCTCCTCGAACTTGCCAAGGGAGTTCCACAGATTAAAACTGTACCTGCCCAACAGGGCCTGGTGGTTGGACACCCGAAATTGCAGACTGGCCGTCGAATAAATCTTTCTGTTAAAAAGGTCCAGTCTCTTGGAGTCTTTATTCTTAGGTGTGCTGCTCACCTGTCCCTGCCTGTCCCTCTTGTTGACTGTGGACACAACCAGAAACCCAGCAGGTGGGTGCGTATAGAGGTATTCACACCCCTCTGTGGGGACATAATACTTCTTTTCCGCACTTTTGGAAGTGGGCAGAATGGAAGAGGTCTGCCACAACTCCTTAGTGATCCCGAGGACCCTTGGGTGGACTGGTAGCATGATGCGGGCCGAGGCAGTGGAAGATATGACATTGAAAAGGTCACCCACTTGCCGCCAACTCCTTAATTTTCAGGTTTAAGTTGTCAGCCACTCTCTTAAGGAGAGCGTGGTGCTCTGTAAAGTCACTGGGGGGAGACTATCAGTCTGGGAGGGCCCTGCCACTGCTTTATCCAGCAACAAAGACGATGAGAGCATTGCAGGTGGAGGGGTGGGTTCCCCTTCTCCTTCTGGGGACGGCTCCCTAGGCATTGGCGCCTGTTGTGCTGTCCCCATGTCAGATTCCGCACTGTGCTCCGAACCCGGTGCTAGGAGTCATTTGTCCGAGGCGGCTAGGGAGGAGTGGTGGGAGTATGCAACCGGCATCATTCGTATACCCCAAGGATTCCAACAAGGCCATTAAGCCGGCCACTGGCCCTGCTGCCATGTCGCCACCGCAGATGTCGTGCAGATCTCTGGTGCCGACTGAAAGCCATACTTCCTTGGTGAGGGACTGAATTCTGGCTCTGACTCGGACCAATCCCCTTCCAGTGACCAAGGTGGGACTCTGGAGGCCTGTGTCTGCTGGCTGACCCTTGCTGGAGACCGATGCCTAGAGGATGGGGATCGGCATCTGTCCATTGAGCGGTACTGGGACAGCGGAGACCAGTGCTGCGATGGTGAGCGGTCCCACGCTGGTGGGGATCGATGCCTGGGAGATCATCTAGGTGATAGGGATCTGCGCCGGGGTGATCTCTGGTGAGAGGCTGGCCGATACTGAGAGAACGGAGATCAGTGCCTCGATTCCAGTGTTCCATGCCTTGTAAAAGGAGGGCATGGTGCTGGAGAACTGGGTCTTCTGGCTGGAGACTGAGGTTGCAGGACTGGGGTCCTAGGTCATGGAGATGCTTTTCGGGCACCACCGAGGGGGAATGGTACTAGGTGGAGTGCTCCACAACAATGCTGTGGTGCTGGAAGTGGAGTCCGATCGTGAGGCTTCTGACGCCGGACGAAGTGCAGCCTCCATGAGAAGGGCTTTCAAACGGATATTCCACTCCTTCTGGGTTTTGAGACAAAAGTTCTTGCAAATCCTACACTTGTTTTTTATATTGAATTCTCCCAAGCACTTCAAACAGCTGCTGTGGGGGTCACTAACAGACATCGGCCTATTGCATGACGAACACGGTTTGAAGCCTGGGGAATGGGGCATGCCCTACTCTGGGGCAAAGTCCCAGCGAGGACTTTCAGAGTAACAGCTGTGTTAGTCTGTATTCGCAAAAAGAAAAGGAGTACTTGTGGCACCTTAGAGACTAACCAATTTATTTGAGCATAAGCTTTCGTGAGCTACAGCTCACTTCATCGGATGCATACTGTGGAAAGTGTAGAAGATCTTATATATAACAGATCTTCTACACTTTCCACAGTATGCATAGATCTTCTACACTTTCCACAGTATGCATCCGATGAAGTGAGCTGTAGCTCATGAAAGCTTATGCTCAAATAAATTGGTTAGTCTCTAAGGTGCCACAAGTACTCCTTTTCTTTTAGCGAGGACTTTAGCAACTAAACTAACATTTAACTTAATGGCTAACTAACTACCTAAGAACTATATACAAAGATGACAGACAATGGGCTATTAAGAACTGCTAACACTCTTGCAATGCAAGATAAGGTACTCTGACCAACTATCAGGGATGGTAAGAAGGAACTGAGAGGGCACAGGGTCAGTAGTGCCTAATATACCGTGCATGAACATGGCACTCCAGTGTGCCACTGCCGACCCTATGGATACTGCTAAGGCAAAAATCTCCGACGACGGTGCACATGGGCATGCACACACCTAGAATGGATCGACATGAGCAAGCACTCGAAGAAGAATTATTACTCTGATTCATCAAAACACTAAAGCATATACTTAACTTCAAGTACTTCAGTATTTTATTGAACTGGGACTTATGTGATCACAGAACACTTAGTTCTAAGTATAAGTTTTACATGAAGAGTAGACCTTGAAGGTTAAAAAAAAGAATCGTATACTTCAGGGAACTCCAAGAGTGAATTCTACCATACTCCTATGTAAACATGACCTGCTCTACATGACCTGCATTGTGTTTTAACCTCTGCTCTTCTGTGCAACTGGACTAGAAAACTGTTCCACTGTATGGGGTGAGTCATACTGATATAATAGACCTTAACTGCTTCTTCAGACTCACTATGTATAGATGCCTTATGGGCTACAATTCTTGCCCTTGCATACTAGAAGAAATGCTGGTTAACATTTACTTTTTAGAAAGGTGGTACTTCCTCCATTCCTGAACTTGGAGGTTCTGAACCCGCTTTTAACAGAAATAACAAAAATCATAAACTGCAATTTATTTTGACTTTGGTTAGAAGTGACAGCAAAAGAAGGGACCAGGAACAGAACCCCACTTGTATGTGCACAAAGGGGCAAATCCATTTGCGCAGAGGGCCACCACAAGGCCTACACACCATTTAAGTCCCACTTGAACTCTGTTTCAAGGACTTAAATTAGCTTTTATGCTCATCCCTCTGCACAGAGATGAATTTCACCCCTAAATAAACAACATGCCTTACATATCACAGAAAGGCTTCCAGTGTTTTTACCTGTGATCCAATCAGGTTTGGAGAGGGTGCAGTAGACTGCTGCTGCTGAAGTTGTTGTAGTGGTTGCTGTTGTGGATTTTGTAGTTTGTTTTCTGACTGTACCAATGGCTGTATTTGAAACTTATTATCTGGCTGTTCCTGCTTTACAATCAGATTCTTCCGCAGCTGTTCCACCACTCTCTTCTACCAGATGAACAGAAACACAAACAGAAATGGTTATAGAATTTAGTTGCATATATATAATATATAAGTAAATAAATAAATAAATAAGAGGATAATGCTTTAGGACCTTTTCTACTGGATTATGGAGGCAAAACGCAAAGGATTCATATTGTCACTCTGGTAAGAGAAATACGTCATATGTTTAGAAATAAAAGAAATCCTGACCCCACCACTGCCTAAAATAAATCCTTTTCTCCCACACGGCTTAAGAAGAAAGAGTAAAGTGTTTACTGAAAAAGTCTTGTTCAGAAGTTCCAGCAGGATTTCTTTTTTTAGGATTTGGGAACCAGCGTGGTCTAGTAGATGGAACACTGGATTGGGACTCATGAGACGGGGGTTTTATTCCCAACTCTGCCATTGGCCTAATGGGTGACTTGCCTCCATGCTTTGGAACACGGGCTTTAAGTTTAGCAGGGGTGTTGCCCTAGTGATAGAGATGGGCTTTTTGCTGTCCCTATGAAAACCAAAATCTGGCCAATTCATAAGCTTCTGAAAATCGCAGTTGGCATATGATCAATACAGACTTATTAAGAGTCTCAGAGTTGACACTGATTGCTCCTCTGTCCCAGTCTCATCCTGCACTGAGAACTGGATGAGACATGGATCCCTCAGAAGAAGCAGGCAAGCCTTCTTAACTAGTCTGCTAGCTCCTGATTGGTCACTTTCTCCAGGCCCATCTCGGCCTCTGGAAGACTAAATCTTGTTGGTAGCCTGGTCTGCACAGGTTTACTTTTAGCTGGGAGTGTCAGGGCACTGACACTTCCAGCAGGGGTGCAGAGAAGGCCTGATAGACCCCATCACACACCTCCCCCTGCAGAACGAGCTTTAGGGCCCAATCTCCCCCTTCTGCAATAACCCCACTATCTTGGGGAAAGGAAACTGCACCTTGATGATGTGAACCCCTTTGGTTTTGCACATGAAAGGCACATTGTTGCAGCACCAAATACCACTGAGTAACACCAGGATTATTGTCCTTCATCGTCTGCAACCATTTAAATGATGCATGATCCATTATTAGGTCAAAGGGAACCCCTAAAAGATAATAATGTTAAGGCCCTACAGCCAATCTGATGGCCAAGCACTCCTGCTTGATGGTGGAGTATCTAATCTCTCCTCACTGCAGTTTCCAATTTAGGTATAATACTGGATGTTCCACACCTTGAAAACTATATGACAACACTGTTCCCAAAGCAACTGGGGAAGTTTGAATTTGCAGTAAAAACGAGCATGAGTAGTCCAGGCACCGAAGGAAGTTGACATAGGATAATGAGGTTTCCTACCTGTAACTGAAGGTTCTTTGAGATGTATGGTCCCTATCTGTATTCCACTGAGCATTATGCCCATGCACCCGGAGCCGGATCTTTTGAAAGTAGTACTGTTCAGCTGTCCGTGTATGCGCCATGGTCTTGCCCGAGGTGATAAAGGGACGGTTGGGCCACCAGCGTCTCCAGTTCCTTCTCTACCACAGAGCTGTTGAATCCGCAGCAGAGGGAAGGAGGAGGATAGGTTTGCAATACAAATAGGGACCACACATCTCAAAGAACCTCCAGTTATGGGTAAGTAATCTCGTTTTCTTCTTCAAGCCATGGTCCCTATGGTATTCCACTGAGGGTGAGTAACAAATAACCAAGCGTCCATTGCAGAATCATGCACTAGAGTTTAGTGTGTGGAAAAGGTGTGTACTGAACTTCATGTGGCTGCCTTGCATATATCTGTGAAGGGCACATTGTGGAGTGCGGCTGTAGTTGATGCTTGTGATCTCATGGAATGGGCCCGAATCCCTCGAGGTGGGGATTATCCTGATAACTGATAGCAGTGCATAATACACCCCAAGACCCACTTGGAGATTCTCTGGGTAGAAATGACTTGCCCTTTCATTCTCTCCACCATGGCAATGAAAAACCCAAGGGATTTCCTATACAGCTTTGTCTGCTCAACGTAAAAAGCCAATGCCCTTCGAATGAGTGAAGCCTTCTTTTCTCATTCGAGGCTTGAGTAAGAAGGTAGGTAATTGAGGTGGAATTGGGAAGCCACCCTGGGTAGGAACTTGGGGTGAAGGCATAAAGAGATCTTGTCTTTATGGAAAGTAGCAAAGGAGGGGTTAGCTATCATGGCTCCCAATTTGCCAATCAGCCTAGCCATAACCCATGGACGGCCATAACCCATGGACGGTGCAGAGTACTTCTGAGACTTGGAGGAAGACTTACTGCCATGGTTATGTGCATCCTTTCTTGGTTCATGGCTAAGCCCCAGTGTGGGGTTCTTAGCACTGGTACCAATGAAGCCTGATGGAGGTTCTGCGGCAGAAGGGGCATGCTTCGCCTATTCAGGCTGATGTACTGGGGGGAAAGGGGAGGGGGTTCCCCATCCAAGATCTAATACTGCTCCCATGGCAGCCTCCATAAGGTCTTTCCTGAAACGGAGACTCTGGTTCTCCCAAGTATGGGCAGGAGAGGCACATACTTCACCTGGACGCAATATGGGCTTCCCCCAAGCAGTACAAACAGTGCTGGTGCTCGTTGCTGATGGAAAACTAGTGAGGGCAGGAAGGACAGGTTTTGAAACCCAGCGTCTTCAGCATAATCCAGTACCCAGGCCCACATTACAGAGGTGGAAGCGGGGGTGGGGGTGTAAAGTTGGGGGAAACACTGTCGAAGTGGCGTCCCAAGTTCTAAATCAGGTACAAAAGGAAGAATCGAAGAAAAACCAAAAAATAAATGCAGAACAGATAAGAAATTTAAACTACAAACAGCACTAACGATAGTTTTGAAAGTTTTGGAAAGTTCATCACGAGGATGATAGCAGTAGAAGCTCCGACTTGGATCATGTGGCCTTGAGAAGGAACTGGAGACGCTGGCAGCCTGTCGCACCGTTTATCACCTCTGGTGAGATGAGGCAGAATAGGGCACATGCTCAGACCGCAGAACAGTACTACTTTCAAAAGCTTTGGCTCCAGGCACATGGTGCATGTGCTTAACCCTCAGCGGAATACAGACAGGGACCATCACTTGAAGAAGAAAGTCTTTATTTTGGTAAAGGGCTTGTTACATTCAGTTATCCACTGGATTGCTCTGGTTGCAGTGGCTTTCATGAGATCTGCCAAAAGAGCTGCAAAATGGGACATGAACCTTCAGTAACAGCTTGTCAATCCCAAGAAAACCTGTACCTGTTTCTTGGGTGTGAGAACGCAGGCTGTCAGTCTTATCTTGTAGGGGTTGAATCCATCCATTTCCTATGAGACAGCCTAGGCCTGAGACCACCACTGCTTCAGGAAAACCCAGGCAACCAAAAAAGGCCTGATAGATCCCATCACAGGCCCCTGTCTTTGTATGCATTATGACGGTCTTAATTAAATGATTTCACACTATATTTTCCACAGACCCCTATCTCATTCAGAGTACAGAATGGACAGTGCTCAGTGAGTTTATTGTTACTCAATATTCTTTTTATCCTCCTCATTCAAAGTGTGGCTTCAGGTCTTATCTGTTATACATCATCCAACCCATGGGCAGCGGGTCACATAGGCAGGGGGAGGCGTTGCTGCCCCAAACAACCAGGCATGACCCCACCCCCTGCTGTGACGCTGCAGCTCCAGTAGTCCTCCTGGCTCCCAATCCAGCCCCCCAGTACTCTGGGTCTGGGGCCGTGCCTTCCCACGCTCCGGAGCTGGGGAGGCTTGGCCACGTGCTGCCCTCCCTCCCATGCTCCAGGACTGGGGCTGCACGCTGCCAGCCCTCCTGAGCTTGGAGGATGGGGCCACACACCGCTTGCCTTCCTGCTCCCCCGGGTTGAGAGGATGGGGACGTGCGCTGCCCACCCTCCCAGCGCGCCTTTGGGGCTGGGGTGCTAGCTGTGGAACTGGGCCAGCGGCTGTGGGGGAGAGGGGGGCGGCGGCTCTGATGGGAGGTGGGGCTTGGCTCCAGCGGGGCCTTGGCCGGAAGGGGCAGGGCTGGGGTTTAGCCGCCTCTAGCCAGCGGTTCACGTGCCACCCATGATCCAACCCCTGTACTGAATGCACAACTATTAATTTCCTTATGGGCATTTCCAAGGTGCATTCACTGTACTATCCAAGTATTTCACAAACATCAATGAATTTATTTTCAAAACACCCTTATGCAGAGGAGGTGGCATCATTACCCCCATTTTACAAATTGGGAACAGAGGCATAGAGAAATAAGGTAAAAAATGTCTACTAATTTGGGTGGGACACCTAGGGCCTGATTTTTCAGACTACTTAGCATTTTTAATCATTGTATGCATTCAAAATACAGCCCCAATCAAGGAGTACTCAGAAGTTCTGCAAATATCGCCCCTGTTGTTTGGGCACCCAGAAAATTCATTATACATCTTTCAACATCTAAAACAGATGAGGATGGGATTGTACAGACAACAGCTTCATGCACTACACAACCCTGATTCATTCCCAGAATATACAGTATTCTGTGGACTGAACGAGACAGTGGAAAAAATAGTATGTGATCATGTAATTAAATACTGGATACCTCAAAAAACTCACAGTTAAACAGTAAGTGAATCTCAGTTTTAACTACAGTAGAACTCCTGCTCTACTTAAGGGGTCCAAATGAAGGCTGCACAGGCACCCTTAATTCTGACATTTCCTAACTTCCGATTCCTTGACTTTGCAATTTCAACATTTTTTCATGTATTTTTAAAAAATTTAATTATTACCACCACCACCACCACCACCACCACCACAAAGAAGGCAAACAGTTTTGATGGCCGGGGGGGAGAAATCATGGCACAGGCATTTTTTGCGGGGGGAGGGTAAAGATTTCCTACTACTTTATAGATTTTATGAAAGGCAAGGATGACTTAATATAAAAGTTCCCTCTCCTGATAACTTTTCTTCATCCTCAGAGGATCACTTTATAGGCTGAAGGACTGATTAGCTGCCTCACATGGGCAACCTGGGCTCAAGGATAAGCTCAGCTTCACACTCGCACCTTAGGGCAGGCTAGGGTTGGGAACAACATGAATGGGATACTTTCAGTCTTTTGGGTGGCACAGGAAAAGGCTATCTTGCTTTCCACATACCCCCTCCCACGGTCAATTTAGGGCAGATTCAAAGTCTCAGGAGAAACAAGTAAATCCCTCTTGACTATGAGGTCATACGCTCCAATCCAACTCTACAGTGTGCCCGCCTCAAGAGCAATGAAATAAATGGGAAGAATGGTGGCCTAGTAGAAAGGGCTCAGCTAAAATTGGAATGGAGTAGATAAATTTTAATGGAATTAAATTCCATTGGATATGCAATGCCATCAAAATCAAATCGCTTTGTGAAATTGAATTGATTTTGCTGGAATTTTGTTTTTTAAAACCAAGAAAGAAAAGTTCTAACAATGTCAAAAATATCCTGTTTTGATATTTTTGGAATGAATCATTTTGATTTTTTGATTTGAAACTAATTTTTACTTTCTGTTATGGTATACTACAATACAAAATTCTAAAAAGTCAAAATTGAAATAAAACATTTTGAATTACCTGAAACAATTTTTTGGAAGGGGAGAAGGGGGAAATTTTCCTTTGTGGAGAACTTTGAAATTTTTGGTTTTTGCACCAATTTGGAACTAAGCTAAATTTTGCAAACTGAAATTCTTTTGCAAAACAGAACTTCTGTCCTCTACACAACTCTAGCTATAATAATCCATGCTTTTGATTCCAAATTCCCTGCCTAAGGGAAATTAAGACTACGCTCGCACCTACCAACCTCCCAGAGAAAGAAAGCAGTCGGTGTTGGATGCCAAATTGGAGGGTTTCATATCTGTAACTTTAAAAAGTAGATCAGAGAGACTGCCCACTAGAAAGGAAATTCAACTCTTGTTAAGTACACAATGAAACTTGTGAATTCACATTATTGACCTTTTTGCAAATGACTGAATTCAGCAACTATCAAGTGTATCAAGCAAAAGCTATTTGGCTGCTAAAAATGCTCTTTGATATTCTGAGGAGAGTCAGCTGACAACTCTCTCCACAGTTGTATGCCAGATACTTGAGATTAAAAGAAAAGCAGATCCAAAGTCACAGAAAAATTGGGAGTTTGAAAATGACCAAAGTGAAAATTAACAACTTCCTACTGTATTCACAAAAGTGCCAAAAACTGCCAAGGACTAACAATGCCTGAATCTGTTTCCTCCTACTGCACACAGTAAAGACAGTAGTGTAAAAAATATTTTTTTAATTCAATAATTTTATATGGAGACTTAACTGGTCTGTGTCTGTCAGCCCATTCATAATTTAACAATAATCTAAAATTGCTTTCTGAAAACATCAACCATGGTAACAAGCTAAAGTGCCATGTCAGCAAGCAGAGACAGGAACTGAGAGAACAAATTTCCAGAAAGTAACCCGAATTGAGGGGGAGGAGAGGAGAACATAGCAGAGGACAAAATATAAACGCAAATTTGTAATACCTGCCAAAAATGAACTCCACATAAAAACTGCACAGGAAACTAAAGAATTACTGTACCCGACACAAACAGGTCCATAAGAAGCCATCCATAAGAAATTCAGTGATAATGGTGTTCTTCTACTGATTTCCTAACTCAAGGAAACCAGCAGCAACCATGCAAGAACTCGTTCCCACAGTGTTCTTTACAACAGAAGGGAACAGTAGGAAAAGGAGAAAAAAAAGGCAGTCAGGCTTGAGTACTCCTAAACCATACAGTTACAGCAAGGTGACAGCCAATCAGAACGGGATTTCGGAGAGTAGGAGTCAAGTGAGTCACATCACATTCACAACTGATCCTCCCCCAGGTCCTGAAACAAAGCCCAGGAGATCTGGGGAGGAAAAAAAGGAGCGAAACACTTGCAAACTTTCATTATTACCCTGCAGGAAAAAGATGACTGCATATTTGGCACAGGACAGATAGCGTAAGCAGAAAAAACTTGTTTTGTTGGAAGTCTACTCTGGCTTTTTAGAGCATGCTGAGAGCTGCTTGATAGCCTCATTTTCTACCATCCATAATTATTATAAGGATATTCAGTTGGGAGGAACCACCAGTAAAACTGAAGTTTGTAGGAGAGACCAATAACTTCTGTCAGTTAAATTCCTTCTAACTGTCAATAAAAATACACCTGCATTGAAGCTACAAAATTACTCCACAGCCAGAGAGCCACAGGACAGTGTGTTCATTATTCATTACCAAGGGCAGCAGTGAATTGTACATACACAAATAATTTAGTTTCACCTGCAAAATCAGACAGTTTACTACACAACTCCTAAGGCACCTGTCCATATTAGAGCTCACAGCCATGTCTGAAACAGTTTTCAAACTTTGCTACAATGGGGCCAATTTGTACTACACTGAAAACAATTACATTCTATGCAGTCAGATCCGTGAGGGCAAATCTTTGCACACTCATGGAGCCTACTGAAGTCAATGGTGATCTACCAGCCAGGTGCAAGTGTAATGCTGACAGATACCAGTCATCAACAGGCGGGATCAAACCTAGGACTCCTGAAGCTCAGGTGTATGAGCCATTACTGCATGAGCTAAAAGCCACATGCCTTTTCAGGGCTGCCCAGAGGATTCAGGGGGCCTGGAGTCTTTGGCAGCGGGGGTTCTTCTGCTCCGGGTCTTTGCCGAAGACATGGAGCGGAAGGACCCTCCACCGCCGAATTGCCGCTGAAGACCCAGAGTGGAAGAAGCGGCGGCAGGTCCTTCACTCTGGGTGTGTTCGGCAGCACTGAAAGACCCCCCCCCGCTGCCAAACTGCCACCAAAAACTCTTGTGGGGACCCCTGAAAACTCTCGTGGGGGCCCCTGAGGGGCCCAGGGCCTGGGGCAAATTGCCCCACTTGCCCCCCCCTCTGGGCGGCCCTGTGCCTTTTAGCTAAGGCTGTAACAGACTCATCCATCTCTAGCTGGGCTAGGTGACAACAGAGGGGGACACAGAGCAACACCAAGCAGGCCTGGGTTACACAAGGGTCCACCCACACAGCTCTGTTTGCAGGACTGGGGACTATATTCAACAATTGCAGTGGAACCTTGCTAGAGCTGGATTTGACAGCATAGTGGTTTGAAAAAAATCCCTATCCACTCTGGGGCATTAAATCACGCTAGAAGTGTGGTAAAAAAATAGTTCTCAACCATGATGTTGCCAGGACTATGCTTAATCAGCTTTGAATCAGTTTGTGCTCCAGTACATACAAGTCTTCAGGGTAAATTTGCAATGACCACATGTTTCCTATTAAAATCAACACGAATTACATATCTAAAACCCTGCACAACCCTTTGAAAATATCTCCTTAAGGTCTGGAAGCCTAGACATTTGCAACTCTTTTGTCCCCGTTCTTACCTCTTTATTAACAGTTTCTTCACATTTTTAAACTCAGATAAACTATCAAACACAATTTGATAGCTTTTTCTGCATCAGACACACATAAGGAAAGGTTTTAAATATGTCCAAGTTCCCCTGTAGTTGCTTTTTCTCAATACTGGACATTTATGAAAAGTTGCCTGCCTCTCATCATTTTAAAATTGGTTGACTCCATCTGAAGCCTAATACCAACCACCCCTTTCCACCCATAAGAAAAGGGAAAATAATGGCTAGTCTACACTAGAAGCATTACAGCGGTGCAGCTGCATTGCATTTGGTGAAGACACAATATGCTTATTCATACCCTTGAGTGACATAAGTTATACCGACATAACCTGTAGTGTAGACAAGCACTTCCTTCATTTTATTTCTTTACTGTATTCTATCCAAAGAAGACCTGCCAGTCCTCTGCAGTGGCTACTATCAGACCACTTCAAAACCCATTTGTCAAACACTGCTTATTAAGTCTACTGCATAATTTCAGGGCTCCTAGTCCCTTGATGTCATCAGTAGGTTTCATTAAGCCCTGTTCATACTGAAGAGTTCAAAGAGTCCTTGCCATCTTACCTGAGTGTTTCTTACACATTGTAATTGTTATCAATATTGATACATTCAGTGATGCTATTGTCTCATTCATGTAGCAAGCCTGTTCCAAGAATTTTCAGGTCTCAGGCTGCAGAATTTTTCCTGGCTTCCATGATGCATAGGCCAGAATTTTCTGAGCCACTATGGCCCTCCAGAAACACAAAAATATATTTTTTAAAACTGGGTCCACTCATTGTCCTCATCCAGATAATTCAGATGCAAAGGTTTTCATAAGATGCCTGTCAGGAATGCTCTCTGAAGCAGAACTATATTTTCCTCACTTTTAAAGTGCAACTTTATTAGATAAGGGTTATTTAAATTTTTAACCAATATTACACATACACACACACACACACACACACACAGTTCAAGGGATTTAACAACTTTTGCACCATGTCCCAAAATTCCCTTTGGTGATTTTGTATTTTCTTTTTAGAACACCCACCAAAAACTATTCCTATAAAAAAGACATCCCATTTTTATTGTTTAAACATCAGAAACAGAGACAGAGAATATTACAAGGCTATCCATTTTATACCTTTTTCTACCATGGAAACAAAGCTAGCTCTGTTTCAATGTACCAGTTGCCTGCTAGCGAGTTGCTGTAACTTTCCACCACATTCAGGAAGTGGACTATTAAGTCTACTCTACTACATTTTCACAATGCACTAGGAACATTCTCTATGATTTAAGATTTGCCAACTACTGAGAATGAAACAGCAAGAGAAAACAACAATTTCAAATAATACCTGAACTCTTGTCTGGGAAAAAAAAAGTATTTGCTGGCTATGCCAGAATTTATTAAAGACAATCTCCTCTTCCTCCATTCCCTTCAAAACAATCCTGCTGTTACTGAATGGGAAATAGAATAGCTATGCTTTTAAATAAAACAGAAAGATACCAAAATGTACACTGTAGACAACAGAGCCGATTAAGGAACACTGCCACATATTTATTCTTTAAACTGGAAAATATTTACTAAAGCCATACTTTAGGAGTAGCAAAGCTAAATGCACATATATTTAATAAGGAGGACAAATGTACAACTATCAATAGTAAAAAACAGTAATACAGTAAAAAATGAAGAGCTGTATCAGTGAATATGACTGAGGATACAGAGATATAATGCAGGACTCTAGGCCAGAGGGGACAGAAATTATTCCACTGACAGAATGATTCAAGGTTTATAGAAATCTCTGAAATATCTGAATGGCTAGTCTGCACTTTTAGGAAACAATGCAGCAACTACTGTGTTGGTTTTAGCCTATAACCTTTTGTTAACAAAACTCAAGCCCACTCATTTAGAAAGCACTTGATTCTCTGAATACATATTTAGCTGGAAGTCAAGATTCCATGTATTATAGTATTGATTAAACCAGTGCTTATAGTTTATAGATTAATACCACTGCCGCCTTGTGCCTGCATACCTTGAGCAGGACCTTGTGTGCCAAGGGGAGCGGGGGAAAAGCATACATCAAGCCCCCTCCCCACGGGATCGCAAATGCATCTGTGGCCCTGGAATGAGCAGAGCCGCGGGCACTGGGCATTGGCCCTGGTGGCAAACAGGTCTACCTGGGGAAACCCCCATCTGCAGAAGAGCAAAAGCACAACGTCCGCTCTGAGCGTCCACTCGTGCATGCGATACGACCTGATGAGGTAGTCCGCCAGCTCGTTTCGCACCCCCGGGAGATATGATGCCTTGAGGTGAATGGCGTGGGCTATACAAAAGTACCAGAGGAGGAGAGCCTCACGACAGAGCGGCGAGGAACGGGCCCCGCCCTGCTTGTTTATATAAAACATGGCAGTAGCGTTTTCTGTCAGAACGGTCACGTTGTGATCACTCAGAGTGGCGTGAAAGGTCTGGCAGGCTAGACGAACAGCCCTGAGCTCCCTCACATTGATATGGAGCGACTGCTCTGCTCCAGACTACAAGCCCTGAGTCCTGAGGTCCCCCAGGTGAGCCCCCCCATCCGTGGTCTGACGTGTCCATCAGCAGCATCATGTCCAGTTGTGGGGCTGCAAAGAGGATGCCTTCGCAAGGCTGGGACTGCCACCACAGCAGGGAGTCCAGCATGTCCCTTGGGGCTGTCACTACCAAGTCTAGGGGCCCCTGCCTGGGCGGTACACCCGAGCAAGCCACGCCTGCAGAGTCCTGAGTCTCAGTCTGGCATGCCTGACCACGTGCGTGCACGCTGCCATGTGGCCCAGCAGCCACAGGCAGCACCTGGCCGTTGTCGTTGGAAACTGGCGAAGGGAGGCCACTGCTTGCTGGATAGCCCGGAATTAGGATACTGGAAGCCTTACCCTGGCCTGCACCACGTCCAGGACCGCCCCTATGAATTCCACTTTGTGCATGGGCACGAGAGTGGACCTGGGGACGTCGACCAGGAACCCCAGCTCGCGGAACAATCTCCGGGCCACCTCCACATGGCCCCGCACTTCAGCTTCAGATCGACCTGCCAGGAGCAAGTCGTTGAGGTATGGGTAAACCCAGATCCTCTGCCTCCGTAAGAAGGCTGCCACCACCGCCATGCATTTTGTGAACACCCATAGGTCCGCGGCTAGACCGAACAGGAGAACTGCAAACTGGTAATGTTCTTGGCCCACGGTGAAGCGAAGGAACCTCCGATGTGCTGGGTGGATGGCGATATGAAAGTACGCATCCTTCATGTCGAGGTCAGCATACCAGCCTCCCAGATCCAGGGAAGGGATGATGATGCCCAGAGAGACTATGCGGAACCTGGCCTTGACCAGGAACTTGTTGAGCCTGTGCAGGTCTAAAATGGGACGAAGGCCCCCTCTGGCCTTGGGGATGAGGAAGTACCGGGAGTAGAAACCTTTCCCCCTTAGTCCATGCGGCACCGCCTCTACCAACCCCGCCTCCAGCAGCGAGCGAATCTCCTTCTCTAGGAGACGCTTGTGAGAGGGGTCCCTGAAGAGGGATGGGGAAGGGGGGTGGGAGGGAGGGAGGGAAGAGAATTGCAGCGAGTACCCGTTCCGTACTATGCGTAAGACCCAACGGTCCAACATAATGCTGGACCACGCACGGGAGAAACGGGTCAGGCGGTTCAGGAAACAAGGGGACAGATCCGGTGACTGGTCTGGTACACTGTCCTCAAGCGTACCTTCAAAAGCCTGGCTTAGTGCCCGGCTGGGATCTCTGCTGACCTTGGTTCTGACCTAGTGCATTGTTGTTGTTATTATTGCGCCATCGCCTGTTATCCCTGCCTCGCCTACGGTAAGGTTCATGCCCTTGACAAGGCTGGTACTGGCACTGAGGGGGAGGCTGTGGCTTTAAGGGCTTCCTTTGCGTCACCGGGGTGTGCATACCCAGTGACTTAAGTGTAGCCTTTGAGTCCCTGAGGCTATGCACCCTCGCGTCTGTCTGGTCCGAAAAGAGCCTGGACCCTTCAAAGGGGAGGTCCTGAAGTGTACTCTGGACCTCAGACGGCAGGCCTGACTCCTGTAGCCACGCCTAGCGCCTCATGACCACCCCTGACGCGATTGTTCTGGCCGCCGCTTCTGCTGAATCCAGGGAGGCCTGGAGAGAGGTCTTAGCTACTGCCTTGCCCTCGTCCACCAGGGCCGTAAACTCCTGTTGGGAACCTTGCGGGAGGCTGTCCTTAAACTTCCCCACCGCTGACCAGGAGTTAAAATTATGCCTGTTGAGGATGGCCTGCTGGTTAGCAATCCTCAACTGAAGGCCCCCTGACAAGTACACCTTTCTGCCAAAAAGGTCCAGGCGTTTTGCCTCCTTGGCCTTAGGTGCCAGGGCTTGTTGTCCATGGCGCTCCCTTTCGTTCACTGCCGGGAGCACGGACTTGGGTGGCAGAACAAGAATTCATAGCCTTTTGATGGGGCAAAGTACTTGCGCTCCACACCTTTGGCCGTTGGAGCGCTGGAGGCCGGGGTCTGCCATATAGTGTTATAATTTGATTGGATGGTCTTAATGAACGGGAGCGCTATTTTAGATGGACCTTTGGGGCTCAAAATGTCCATCATGGGGTCCTCCTGCTCAACTGTCAACCTTCCCACTCTTATTGGTGCTCGAGGCCTTGGAAGACGCTGGCCTCCAAAGCGGGGAACATCCGCGCCTTCCTTTTGACTGCGCCGTGGGCTGCACCGGGGAGGACGAGCAGTGCTGGGGCCTAGTCTGGAGCTCTGGGGCCAACAGCTTTCAGTGTTTAGCCGGTGCCGTGTCTCCCAATGGCTCCGGGGCACTACGCACCGAGGAAGCCAGAGCTGATGTCGGGTGCTCCGGGCCGGTGGCTGCAATGCGGCTTCCATCAACAACTGCTTCAAATGAAAGTCTCTTTCTTTCTTTGTTCTTGGTTTGAACGCCTTGCAAATCTTACACCGCTCAGTATGATGTTCTTCCCCCAGGCAACGTAGACACGAGCCGTGGGGGTCACTAACTGGCATAGGCTTGCGGCACGTGGCACAAGCCTTAACCTGTGGGCCTGCAGCATGCCCCGCAGCCCAGGGTGGGTGCTGGAAGCCTCCAAGCACCTAATCACTTAAGTGTCCACAACAAAGGTATGCTAACTAACTGATAACAGCTATCTATGAGAAAGACTAAGGGACTGCTCTCATCCAAGAGAGAAGTTGTTCCAAAGCCGCCACGGACAGTAAGAAGGCACTGGAGGGGGTTGGGCGACAGGGGTATATATGCATGGCGCAGTGGCGCCACTCAGGGGGCTGTGCCGGTCCAACGGGAACCGCTAAGGGGAAAAGTTTCCGACGCTCGTGCAAGCGACGCGCACACACCTAATGTGGAATGGATGTGAACACTCGAACAAGAACTTTTGGTTCAAATGGTTGTTCTAAGAGACGCATACAAGAACTGATCTGGAGAGACAAGGGGATGCAGACCTGAGTTGTCTGTCTGTCAAGAAATGCACCATCAATCCAAAACGCAACCCTACACCAACTGTTGCTGCTGTTTCTTTGAAAGGGCATGTCTGATGTACTGTCTGAGAGGCTCAAATATTTCAGAAATGGAGTGTCTTAACCTAAGTCAGCATTTTTCATGTGACTTTGAGGTAAAATTGTCAAATAAGTTGTCCTGATAGTTGGCTGCATGCAGTAATAAGGCCAGGGCCCTGCCTTTATGTTTAATTGCTGGAGGAGCAATGCCAGCCAGAACCAGAAGGTTCGAAACTGGAGTTGTCCTGGATGCTTTCATATCATCACTGTTGTAAATCACTGAATCCAACTTGCCATAATAACGATCACAGCCCCATGCTGTCATACAGTATTTGACAGGTGCAATAATTAGGGCATTGATAGATGGTTGCCAAACTGGTTTCACAAACTGAATTAAGGACAAATTGAAGGAGAACAAAACAAAAAATCCTTGGAGTAATTTTTCCAACAGCTAATTTGAAACTGTGTAGCAGGAGATTTGGTGAGTGAGGTAATATCTTTTATTGGACCAACTTTTGTTGGTGAGAGAAACAAGCTTTGAGCGACATAGAGCTCTTCTTTGAGGCTGGGAAAGGAACTCAGAGTGTCACAGCTAAATACTAGATTGAACAGATAGTTAAGCATAAGTAGTTAGCACATATACTTTTGGTCCCTTAGAATAGTTTGTCTCTTTCACCAACAGAAATTGGACCAATAAAAGATATTACCTCACCCTCCTTGTCTCTCTAATATCCTGGGACTGAAATGGCTACAACAATGTTGCATATAACAGGAGATTTGCCAGTCTCCATGAAACTGTTGGACAGTGGCGGATTAGCCACTGGGCCAACGGGGCCCTTCTCCAGGGGCCCTGGAAAAATGGGTATCCCTCCGCTTCAACCCGCTCCGCCTGGCGATACCATGCCCCGGCAGAAGGGAAGCCCCTGACCTCACCCTGCTCCCCGGCAGGAGTCAGAGGCAAGCCCCTGCAACCCAACCCCATTTCCCTGGCAGGAGTGCACGGGGAGTGTGGGGGGTGGGGAGGCGGGGGGGGACTGCAGGTGGAAGGGGTGGGGAGGGGCCCCATCCAGGGCCCCCCAAAACCCTAATCCGCTTCTGCTGTTGGAGGCACAAACAAAATGGTGGCTGTTCCAGAGAAGGAGCATACATGCTGAAGGACCCCTGTAAAATATGCAGATCTTACTTTACTAAAGAAACTGAGCTGTAAGTACTATACACATGGAATACACACATGTATATAAAAAAATTCTATGATGTGGTAGTCAAAGCCATGACGATGTTTACATTATACACCTCCCTGTAAGTTAAAAGGCTAAAGGATTTGAATTTTGAGAACCTCCGTTTTATTGCATTGTTCCACTCTCACTAAAGTCAAGAAAGTATCATTCCCTGCATTTTCCTGAAGGTGTAACTGAGAGGTTAAACAAGGTCATTTCTGGCAGAGCTGATAATGCAGTCCTGCCTCTAATATTGTATTGCAGACCTACTTCACAGCCACAGTCTCAGTGATTGTGAGAATTAATGTGCCAAATTTATGTGCTTGGCTGTGCTGTCTATGTCCACTAAATGGCTTTCTTCTGCAGCTTGTGGATTCTCAGCATTCCTCTGAAGTTTAGCAAATAGTTATGTAAAACACTGGCAAAGTGTGTGTTCTATCTAAGGTGCCACAAGTACTCTTTTTCTTTTTATCTCACTCTAGTGGCTGATCCATGTAGAGCAATGGTTTACAAAGCGATGGTGTAGAGCAAGGCCGATCTGCCGCTTGTTCAGAGAAAGCCTGGCGGGCTGGGCTGGTTTGTTTACCTGCCGCGTCCGCGGGTTCGGCCAATCGCGGCTCCCACTGGCCACGGTTCGCTGCTCCAAGCCAATGGGGCCTGCAGGAAGGGCAGCCAGCACATCCCTCAGTCTGCACCGCTTCCCACAGCCCCCATTGGCCTGGAGCGGCGAACCGCGGCCAGCGGGAGCGGTGATCGGCCAAATCTGCAGACGCGACAGGTAAACAAACCGGCTCGGCCCGCCAGGGGCTTTCCCTGAACAAGCAGAGGAACTGGCTTTGAGAACCACTGATGCAGAGGATAATTGCCAACTACGGCTACAAATTTCCTCCCGTGATTAAAAATCATGGGTTCAAAGCCTATTAATGACCCATGAGGGGAGGGGGGAGGCTAAGTATGGTTTTGTATGATAGAATTACTGTCTTTTTAATATTTTGTTCATTTGTTTGTTTAAACTCTAGGAAATTAAATAAAAACCCTATTTTAAAAGAACATTAACATTGTCATGTCAAGCATTCCAAAGTTGGGAAATGTCAGAATTAAGGCTCCCATACAACCCTAATTCAACCCCATTTCACATACGAATTTTGAATTAATTTTTAATTATATGAGCACATACTATTTGTTCTAAAGGATGCCTGTCTCATTCAGTCCATAGGAGAAAGAGGACTGCAAGAAGAGGACAGATGTTCTCTTGGGTTTAAAGGCACTGAAATATGACTCAGGATAGCTGGGTTCCATTCCTAGCTCTGCCACTAACTGCCTATATAATAACTTGTGAAATACTCTTGTGTTGTGAAGGCCAAGACTATAACAGGATTCAAGAAAGAATGAAATAAATTCATGGAGGATAGGTCCATCAATGGGATGGGCAGGAATGGTGCCCCTAGCCTCCACTTGCCAGAAGCTGGGATTGGGCAACAGGGTTCACTTGGGATCACAGAATATCAGAGCTGGAAGGGACCTCACGAGGTCATGTAGTCCAACCCGCTGCTCAAAGCAGGACCAACCCTCAATTTTTGTCCCAGATCCCTAAATGGTCCCCATAAGGATTGAACTCACCACCTTGGATTTAGCAGGCCAATGCTCAAACCACTGAGCTACTTGATGATTACCTGTTCTGTTCATTCCTTCTGAAGCACCTGGCATTGGCCACTGTCGGAAGACAGTATACTGGGCTAGACAGACCTTTGATCTGATCCAGTATGGCCATTCTTATATTATGTTCTTATCATGCATATGCACCAGGGAGATGAATTAAGTTTGAACAGGCAATTTTAATTCTGGCATTTCTTAAATTTTGAGTTCTTGGTTTTGCATCTTTAACATTCTTTTAACACATTATAAAGTGGGGTATATATGATTCTACATTCAACTGCTTAGAAATCTTCATTAACATTTAACCTGTGTAATCTTATTACTGAATATTGAGATGAGGTCATGTGAATAGCGCTTCTGTCATTATTATGTGCTGCTAAAATGAAAAAGACTGGAGCTCGTATGTTATGTGAATGATGACACTCCACTATATTTTACAGTTAGATTATTTACTCAAAACTCCAGCTGCACAATTCAGGAATTTACAAGAAGTTTCTGGGTTAACATTCCTTGTTTTTAGACAGAATGTGAAATTTCTTTCCTTTGGAAAAGAAACAAAAATTTAAATTCTAAAATATTTTGCAAAACCACTAGAAATTCTTTATAAGATCAGCAGGTCATTTAAACCCTCAGACTACTGTAGGTCTTTCATTCTTAATCAAAATGTGCTTATCAATTTTTTTTATTTAGTTTAAAAATAGAGGTAGTCACAAAAGTGACTGTGAAGATAGCATCTTGGTGCCGCCCGTATCTGCTCTGTATTTGTCTTTCTGCTTACACTACTTGCAAAACCAAGTCTTTATCACTGCCACACCACTGAACCAATTCGTCTGTGGAAGATCAAGCAACATCAACAGAATTAAACAGCTAGTGCTGACTCAATCGTTATTGTTGCTGGTGGTAATGAGTGGAGACCGAATCTGCAGTCCTGATAAGTTTTGCTTCTGATCTACAAATTGAGCAAATTTAGAAACTCTATCTACTTTACATATAAAATATTTATTAAGTGGAGGGAATTCAGATAAGAGCAACTAAAATTACTAAGGGTTGGAGGGATTCACGAGGAAAAATTAAAACACCTTAATATGAGTAGCTTGGTCAGTATACAAATATGACATTAAGCATGGGGGGTGGGGGTGGGGGGTGGGAAGAATTCCTGAAAAATAGGACATGGGTATAATTAAATGGGATGACACTAAACAAAATAAATAGCCTTACCATCAGGAAAAATTCCTAACCGTATAATGTTTAAAAAAATGTAAATATTCTCCCTGTACAACAGCAAGGCAGGTGGCAAACTAAAACTGTTGACTACTATCAAAACATTCTTATTTTACTATTACTTTGTCCTCCCACTCCTTCCCCCTCTCCTCCCATTTCTCAGTTTCACCTACCTGTCACATTTTTCATAAAACCAACCTGCAATCTCTTTGAAGCAAGGACTGTTTTGTTACTAGTGTGTAAAGTGCCTGGTATAGTGCCTAATCCCTGACTGGAACACTTATAAATAACAATATTAAAAATACAAAAGCAGTTGATATTCCATGACTTGAGTATTTAAAAGCAGTTTGGACAAAGCACTAGAAAATATTCTGTGGAAAACTATATTGCACTGGTCCTAAAAGAGATGTGACTTCATGGGTCTAAACTAAATCTAATTTATATGATTGTATGATTCAAAGATGAATAAACTAAAGCCTATTCTGTGCATAAAGAAGGTTTTGATATTTAACACGCATGCTTTCAAGATATTATTGCAATATTATAGTTAAAGTGGTGTCAGTGGTTCCAATGAACCTGGTTTTACAAAGGTGTATAACATGGCCCTATAAAATGTGTTATGGGCTGGAGCTTTGTATATAAAGTCTTAGCTCAAGATTTATCATTATTTATTCTAATGCATGGGAACCCACAGGAACAGCCCTTATGGGGAAGCAGCTAATATACATGCATGGTAGCCACTGGTCTAAGCTAAACATCACTAAACAACTATTTCTTCCTCTCTCATTTGTGATTTAACTCATATTATGTACAACTACCCGTATGTGTCAAGTGACAGCTTTAAAACTGAGGTGATAATGTGAGTTATACAGGAACAGTGAAGCAATTTAAATTAGTTAACTTCCTGTTTAACAAATAAACCTTAAATGAAGCAACCTACTTTATAATCTGGTGAACCTTAACACTTCTGAATAACGCAAGTGGAAGGGATTATAAATCAAATCATTATACTATGTACTACTATATACAGTGACCCAGTCCCTTGAATGTGAAATGAAACCACTTTCACCTTGAGCAGTACACTGGTGCAACCTATAGCCACTTCTCATGACTGAATCACACATTCTCCCCAGCAGTTGTGAGGGGAAAAGTACATACAGTTCATATTTATGCATTTCATGCACAGTCAAAGGCAAAAGTATTAATTGCAAGATCCCTAGTTTCATTTTACAGTAAAAGTAATAAATAGATATAGAAATAAAAGGATCGGTCTCCATAACATGTTGTACAATGATCTACAATAAATTAACCCTGATGTTTTTGTCAATATCACTTAGCATTTAACATCTAAAAATGCTTTACAGACATCAAACACTGATTGAAAAGTCGGAGACTATTTAGATTAGAGAGAGGATGAATAAGAAGGGATATAATAAAGGACTACAGAATAACATGATATAGAGGATGTAAATGAGGCACTCCTATTTACTCTCTCTCAGTACAAAAACAAGGAAATATTCAATTAAACTGAACAGGAACAAATTTAAAACTTATAAAAAGGAAATTCTCTTTTACACAGTGCATAATAAACTTGTTACCAAGATCACCCCAGTTCTGTCCTGTTGAATTTTCATCAGTACTCTGGGGATAACAAGAAATAGAGGAAAGGTGTGAAGGTCTCAGCAGGCATTAAACAAGTTGCTGAAACAGTATAGGACATGTTTATCATTGTTTACACTTACAGCTAAATAGCATTCAGCACCGGTTCAGCTGAACAGCTTGCTGACAGCCATATTAGTAATGGTTCTACTTCACAGTGTAGACACATGTCAGACCACAGGATCATGATCTGGCTCACCACCAAGTTTAATTTTCATTCATTCGAACTGTAGCATGAATATGTATATTATATCCAAGGAAACTCAAGCTCCATTGTTGTTTTTCTCTTCAGTAATAAATGTGTCAGAAGACGGTGCATCATCAAAAATTTATCTAATATGGCAAAGGAAAAAAATTTGCATTACAAAGCAAAATTAAACTTAAATCACCTCTTTCCTGTTCCAGTAGTGGTCACTGCAAGTCTCAACTGCCCTCCTTTAATCATACCACGAATCAGGGCAGGATCAGTCAAAAATGCATCTCTGAAAGCAACAAAGCCATCAGTTCTGCTTCTGCTCCATGGGCCTAGTGTATATGACATTGTGTTAATTTATCTCAGTAGGAAGTGGGGTTATGTTTTAGACTTGATAAGAACAAGTCAGGATTTTCACTGTTGTTGCCATCACTCTTTTCGATCCCGTGTGGATATGGCAAAAACTCTAAAATCAACATAGCTTTGCTTACCCTTCAGATATTTCAGAGGCAGGAAAAGGTGCACATACTCAAACACCCCATTACCAAGATTTGGTCAAGTCATCCAATCTCCCTTAACATCTCCCTTCTATTTCATGATTACATTTTCAAAACTAACGTGTTCTAGCATTATTTTAAAGCAAAAAGACATCTATGTTCCAGAAGTCATGGCCAGAGGACCCTCTAAACATGATGAATTAAGTAGACATACATAATGACTAACAAAATACTAGGATCAGGCCACAGCATGTAACCTCAAACCATGTTTAGCTCATGGGAGGTGGATACTGTGACTGCGCTTGCCCCTGCTGAAGTGCAATCTATCAGGTGGTTGGGGCACCGTGCCTTGAAAGAGGTAATCACTTCCTCCACAGCAGGAAATAAACAGTCATGATAACAGTGATCTGAAGAGTAGGGATGAAGAAGCCACTTGTGGAACATGCAGGTCTTTTGGGTGTTGATGGACACCTGAGAGGAAACTGCACTCTGTTTCATCAAGACACTACCCAATGAGGATAAAGCACCTTTGGTAAAAGAAAAATGGACAAACTGATTGGAAAGTGGAGGCAATATACAAGAATTATGTTTTACATGTAGCTTATCTTGGTGGCTGAAGGTATGTTATTCCTAACAGAGATCACACACATAAGGGAATGTAAACATTCCTATCATTAAGTTCATACCTATACTTCACATGGTGTTTGACAGTTATACTGTCATAATTTTAGATGGTTAAACCTCTGCTCCTGGGTTTATAAAAGATCAGAGCACTTGTCACTCTCAGTGCAGGTAGAATGAGACAGAGTGGTTGTGCAGTTCATTTTCTTTATAATTACACTCCATTAACCTTCCACATGAGAGCTCCCCTATGCTTTCTACCAGCAGCACTAACTGGCTGTGTTTGATAAGGCTCAACAGCGTCTGCAAGTCCAGCATGTGTAACAAAAGGAACGCTTTAATACCGCAGACTTAAGCAAAAATCATATGTAGCTCTATTATACACACACACCCATCCCCTCGTAAGCTATGGAATACAAGATCTTGACCCTACATGCCAAATGCAATTCTACAAAACAGAAAAATTGTTTACTATATTAAACTGAATATTACTATGCTTTTCCTTCATTGCAGAGTCTTCCCAAGAAAAACTTGTTTAGAGTATTAAAGCATATGGAGCAATATAAAAAAGGTGACATTACATTATAATTAGATCATATTAGTGTCTGCAACTAGAGTACAGCAAAAGGGAAATTACTTTCTAAAATTAAATCTCTCCATGTACTTCTCAGCATCTTTTTTTAAAGAAACCAGCATGGTTAACAAACAACACTAGATCTATCTATAGCCTTCTCAACAGTGACCACATAAATGATAGGTCTTTCTGAAATAGAGACTTATCCTATTAATAATGTATTCTCTGGGAGTTTTTAATTCAGTGGCAGGAATGCTGTTTTCCATGTGCACAAAAGTAGATTAGTGTTTGTGTACACTGAGCAGTGCTGCTGGCACATGCTTTTGCAGATAAAGCGGAAACCAATTTGGGAAGGAGGGACTATGGGCAATTAATCTGGAATGGAATCTGAATTATTTGAAAAACCAAATAGTGCTATCAAACCTGCTCTTAACAATGGCATTTTATACTATCCACTGGCATCTTTAAAGAAATGTTTTTAAAATACTTTCAAATAATTTGGAATCAACAAGTTGTGTACATAGCTGGTATATGTAAGTGGGTAATATTATTCTTGTAATTAACCTGCTTCTCTCTCACCAGTCTCCCTCTACTGTTTCTTACACTGTGCTACTCTACTGTCTGTTACACTGCTACTAGCACCTGTATCCATCTTCATAGACAGAAACATAATCAGGCAATATTTCTTTTTAAAGATAAATTTTGGTAACCTTTAGCTAAGTTTTTTTTTTTTTTATTGCTAGGTTTTTTGTTTTTGTGGGTTTTTTTAAATCTTGGTAACTTTGGAGTGCCTGAAACAGGACATGCTGGCCCTTTAAAACAGGCAATAAGCCCAGCACTGCCTTTGATCTTAGTATCAGCCAAGAAGCAGTAGAATCCAGGCAGATTTCACAAGGCTGATGGGAATTGTAAAGGCCTCAAACAATGCATGTTGGGAAAGGGGACAGTAATATAAAGATCTCACTTTACTGAGAGGAAAACTGAGACAGAACTGCTTTATGAGAAGAGAGGTAAGACTCCTTAGAGATACACTCAGCACTCTGAACATCAGATTTCCCTAATATCTCGAATCGGGCACCCAGCTGCTTTTGAAGATCTTGCACTTCCTTTCTCAGATTGTACTGAATTTAATAATGCCAATTCAGACTTTAGTACAGCCTAGCCTAACCTAACCTTATAGTCAAAGTCTTTATGGCATAGCAAGCTCAATCAAAGGTCACATTGTAATCCAATACTCTGGTTCCAAAACTGAGAGGTAACAGAGCACTTACTGCTGGACTGCTGAGAGCTGACCAGTTGCAAGGTGCTGGTTCTCTTCCTCATTTATAGCTTCTGAATAGCTTTTACAAGAAGCTACAAATATATAAATACGTTTGTAAGATTACTTTCTGGGGTAAACAATGACTGTAGTTGCAGGGATGTTATTTTATCACAAATGGAGGATATGTATAATCTGTATGATCACAAATAGGAGGGGGTGCTCATGTCAGATACAATCTCTCTATTAAACAGTGGTTCACCCAGAGAACGTATCTAATACATATGAAGCAAAATGTCTTAAGACTTTGGGTAACATTTTCAAAAGCATCTAAGTGACTTAGGAGACTTCAGGCTTATCAACACAGTGCGGTAATGTACTCTACCATGGTGTGATTTCTAACGCATGCTATGAGTTGCATGTTAACTGGTCCATATATGCTGCTGCTGCATTGTAATGTGATGTTGTTTGAAACAGTACTGCATTGAAACGTACTAGAGAACCTTTAGGCCACACCAGGAGGGTTTCCATGGACCAATTAACACACAAGATATTAGTGCGTTTTAGAAATAATACCCTCATAGGATGCATAACCCCATTGTGTAGACAAGACCCATTTTTAAAAGTGAGATTTATTCATTATCTGCACTACAGATTTCTACCAGTATATCGATGTCGGTCAGTGATGTGAAGAGGGGGTGGGGGGATTACTGACCAACAGCTGTGCTGATTCTTGAGGAGATTCAGTTATGCCACAAAAGTGCAATTTAATCAGTATAGCTTGTTTCACTTGTAGGAGGTGGTTTTACTATACCAATATAGAGCAAAGCTTTGTCTGTTTGGTATCCACTCTAGGAGCACTTTGATGATATACTCCTATGCTAATGAAGTGCTCCGAGGATATATATAGCCTTAAGCTCCTAAATCATTTAGGTACTTTTGAAAATTTCATCCATTGTCTCTTAACGCTACATTGCAACTAAATCCTTTGGAGATGTAAGGATGCTTAGGATTTCTTGAGTGTTTTGGAGGGCTAATATATCACTTTTTCAGAAGATGATCATATTTTAGAATTGCATTGCACTTTTATTTCTGCAAGCAGAGAGATTTTGAATTTGCACACATCTTAATTTCACTTGATACTGCTACAACTTTTTACTCTCTCAGAGCATGTATTAGAGTCATGTCTGAAAACTCCTGAGTCCATGATTTCTAAGACTTCATCATTGAAGTTACTTTTAGAGCAAAGGATTTCAAAGGTGTTGAGTACCAAAATCTCTGAAAATTATGAATCACTGTAAAATGCAGTTGGAAAACTATGTACTGACAGTTGGAGCAAGCACGCCTCTCTCAAGAACATCACGCTGCAGCTGAAGGGGTCAATCTCTTATCATCAGAGATATGTTGCTGCTTCTGAAATTTTCTATGACATTTCTCCTATTTCCAACACTTTTTACTGTATTACAAAAAACTCACAAGGAATTTTCTTCTATAATTGCTTAACTTTATGCTTTACAGGTAACCTGCAATGAAAAAAATTTGTTTGCACATTGTTTTGATTGTTTGATATATAAAGAAGGCTTAATGGGGTTTTTGGTTTTATATGTTATTTAAACACACATGCATAATGTGTTTGTTTTTCAGATTAGAAAATCATGTCTTTTTCTAATCTTTTTTGCAGGAGAACTCCTTGGAGGACCAGAGAAATTATGACATCACAAGTGACAAGAGTGAAAGTTGTGCAGCTGAGAAAGGGAAAGGATTTTTAGTCAGATTGTCTAGGACGTGCACGTGTGTGCGCGCGTATGTGCGTGTGCGCACGCGCGTTAAGAACTACTTAATTCAAACTCCTCGACAAAAACATTTTGGAGAGAAACTTTCACTATACAGATTTAAAATAAGGTCTGAAAAAACCCTCAATGCAATTCTCTAGTTCTCCAAAGAGTTCTGCACCAAAATGAAAGACAAGACATGGCATTCCTATTATTCTACTGTAAAAAACAGTGGACAATAAAAACTCATAAAATTAGCTTTTAAGGCCTTCCTTATACATCATAAAGAAACAAAAAGAGACAAAGTATGTGTGAGGGGTCCAGGCCAGCATTAAAAACAAAGTTAAAATTTAATTTGCACTTAATGCTGGTGTAAGAATTGGGCAAAACCCACTGTACCTTTTCAAACTGTTGTTTCAACTCATTTTTTGGCTGTATGTTTATGCTGGCTGCCTGTTGTGGAGCACATCAACACACTGCTGGGTAAACATGTTTCATGCTGCAAACCAGTTCCAGCAGCTCAACCTGCTCTTACAGACAACAGATAATCTTAGTTAAACTCAGAATTGTTACTTCGTTGGACCTAAATTCAATGACAATTCAACTGTGAATGTGCGGAGAAGCATTAGTCCCAGGTCTAGCATACAAGAGATACTGAGGAGAATGAAAACACAATTTGTCTTCCTCCAGAGCATTCTAAAAACATTAGCTATCAATCGTCTGTCTTAGGTATTTCAAACACACCTGTCTTGGTACCCAACTGCTGAAAAGCATGAAATAGTTCTCCTCCCTAGATTTTGTTTGTGTTTTTGAGTGAGTGAGTGGGTGTCTTAAAGACTGGCAACACTCATAGCTGGGTTTCCACATCTGTCATTAACCTAGAGTTAAAGAACCTCTGGAGCTAAGTCTTTTGAATCAGTCAAACTATAAAATCTGCTTTGTATTTGTCCAAGATGCAAACATTCCCATCTTATCTCACCACTGAACTGGAGTGGAATAGGAGGAAAGGATTCAGGGCTTTTGGAAAAATCAATTATCTATCTAATCTATCTCAACTACAGCAGCAAGGTGCTAAAGTGCAGCTGAATAATTGAGACCAGTTACTTTAAAGCTACAAAAAGAGAAATGTTATCATCAAAATCTCTCAAAAACTGGTCATGAATGGAAATAAAAGTGTCAGTGTTGCTAAGTGTGAAAGATGTCCTATCAACATGAACAGACAGAATGGTGCAAAAATACATTCTGGGATTTTGCCCTTTCTACATACTATTTTATCATTAGCAGAGTGGGATTTTCATGGAACTTGTTTGAAGGACTACATAACATGCCTATTACCAGCACATTTCATCTAAAATGAGTTTCTTGGTCTACACTGGGGATATAGTCAAACTGTCACTGGTTGTGTGGACCTTGGAAAGAAAAGAAAACAAGCTACAAAAAAACCCAGAGAAAGTAGAAAAGGAGGAGAAATAGGTACAAGGGAGCAAAGAACATTTATGATCAATGTACAAGCATTTCTGAAAAGAAAGGCATATAAGTAAGGCCCTACCAAATTTATGGTCCACTTTGATCAATTTCACAGTCATAGGATTTTAAAAATCATAAATTTTATCAATTCAGCTATTTAAATCTGAAATTTTACGGTGTGGTAATTGTAGGGACCCTGACCCAGAAAGGAGTTGTGGGGTGATCGCAAGGTTATTGTAGGGGGTGTTGAGGTACTGCTACCCTTACTTCTGCGTTGCTGCTGGTGGTGCTGCCTTCAGAGCTGGGCAGCTGGAGAGTGGTGGCTGCTGGCCGGGAGCCCAGCTCTGAAGGTACAGTCACCACCAGTAGCAGCAGAAGTTAGGATGGCATGGGATGGTATTGCCACCCTTACTTCTGCGCTGCTACCTGCAGAACTGGGCCCTCATTTATCAGCTGCCACTCTCTGGCCGCCCAGCTCTGAAAGCAGCAGTGCAGAAGTAAGGATGGCATGGTATGGTATTGCCACCCTTACTTCTGTTCTGCTGCTGGCATGGCGCTGCCTTCAGAGCTGGGCACCTGACCAATAGCTGCCATTCTCTGGCCACCCAGCTCTGAAGGCAGCGCAGAAGTAAGGATGACAATACTGTGACCCCCCCCCCCCTTAAAATAAACTTGCAACCCCCCTGCAACTCCCTTTTGGGTCAGGACCCCCAGTTTGAGAAACACTGGTCTCCCCAGTGAAACCTGTATAGTATAGTGTAAAAGCACAAAAAAGACCAGATTTCACAGGGGGAGACTAGATTTCACAGTACATGAAGCATTTTTCGTGGCCATGAATTTGGTAGGGCCCTACATATAAGTATGACACGCACAAAAGCATCTCATAGACTCATAGACTTTAAGGTCAGAAGGGACCGTTATGATCGTCTAGTCTGACCTCCTGCACAATGCAGGCCACAGAATGTCACCCACTCACTCCTGTAACAAACCACTGACCTATGTCTGAGCTACTGAAGTCCTCAACTTGTGGCTTAAAGACTTCAAGGTGCAGACAATCCTCCAGCAAGTGACCTGTGCCTCACACTGCAGAGGAAGGCAAAAAAACCCCAGGGCCTCTGCCAATCAGCCCTGCAGGAAAATTCCTTCCTGACCCCAAATATGGCGATCAGCTAAACCCTGAGCATGTGGGCAAGACTCACCAGCCAGACACCCAGGAAAGAATTCTCTGTAGTAACTCAGATCCCATCCCATCTAACATACCATCACAGACCATTGGTCATATCTGCCGCTAATAGTTGAAGATCAATTAATTGCCAAAATTAGGCTATCCCATCATACCATCCCCTCCACAAACTTATCAAACTTAGTCTTGAAGCCAGATATGTCTTTTGTCTCCACTGCTCCCCTTGGAAGACTATTCCAGAACTTTACTCCTCTGATGGTTAGAAACCTTTGTCTAATTTCAAGTCTAAACTTCCTGATGGCCAGTTTATATCCGTTTGTTCTCATGTGTCCACATTGGTACTGAGCTTAAATAATTCCTCTCCCTCCCTGGTATCCCTCTGATATATTTATACAGAGCAATCATATCTCCCCTCAGCCTTCTTTTGGTTAGGCGAAACAAGCCAAGCTCTTTCAGTCTCCTTTCATATGACAGGTTTTCCATTCCTCGGATCATCCTAGTAATCCTTCTCTGTACCTGTTCCAGTTTGAATTCATCCTTCTTAAATATGGGAGACCAGAACTGCACACAATATTCCAGGCGAGGTCTCACCAGTGCCTTGTATAACGGTACTAAAACCTCCTTATCTCTACTGGAAATACCTCGCCTGATGCATACCAAGACCACATTAGTTTTTTTCATGGCCATATCACATTGGCGGCTCATAGTCATCCTGTGATCAACCAATACTCCGAGGTCCTTCTCCTCCTCTGTTACTACCAAGTGATGCATCCCCAGTTTATATCAAAAATTCTTGTTATTAAGGCCTAAATGCATGACCTTGCACTTTTCACTATTAAATTTCATCCTATTACTATTACTCCAGTTTACAAGGTCATTCAGATCTTCCTCTATGATATCCCGGTCCCTCTCTGTATTGGCAATACCTCCCAGCTTCGTGTCATCCGCAAACTTTATTAACACATTCCCACTTTTTGTGCCAAGGTCAGTAATAAAAAGATTAAATAAGATTGGTCCCAAAAACAATCCCTGAGGAACTCCACTACTTACCTCCTTCCAGCCTGACAGTTCACCTTTCAGTGTGACCCGTTGTAGTCTCCCCTTTAACTAGTTCCTTATGCACCTTTCAATTGCATATTGATCCCCATCTTTTCCAATTTAGCTAATAATTCCCCATGTGGAACTGTATCAAATGCCTTACTGAAATCAAGGTAAATTAGATCCACTGCATTTCCTTTGTCTAAAAAAATCTGTTACTTTCTCAAAGAAGGAGATCAGCTTGGTTTGGCACGATCTACCTTTTGTAAAACCATGTTGTATTTTGTCCCAATTACCATTGACCTCAATGTCCTTAAATACTTCTTCAAAATTTTTTCCAAGACTTTGCTTACTACAGATGTCAACCTAACAGGCCTGTAGTTACCCGGATCACTTTTTTTCCCTTTCTTAAAAATAGGAACTATGTTAGTAATTCTCCAGTCATACGGTACAATCCCTGAGTTTACAGATTCATTTAAAATTTTTGCTAATGGGCTTGCAATTTCATGTGCCAGTTCCTTTAATATTCTTGGATGAAAATTACCTGGGCCCCCCGATTTAGTCCCATTAAGCTGTTCGAGTTTGGCTTTTACCTCGGATGTGGTAATATCTACCTCCATATCCTCATTTCCATTTGTCGTCCTACCATTATCCCTAAGCTCCTCATTAGCCTCATTAAAGACTGAGGTAAAGTATTAGTTTAGATATTGGGCCATGCCTAAATTATCCTTAACCTCCACCCCATCCTCAGTGTTTAGCGGTCCCACTTTCTTTGTTTTCTTCTTATTTATATGGCTATAGAACCTTTTACTATTGGTTTTAATTCCCTTTGCAAGGTCCAACTCTACATGGCTTTTGGTCTTTCTCACTTTATCCCTACGTGTTCTGACCTCAATAAGGTTGCTTTCCTTACTGATCCCTCCCATCTTCCACTCCTTGTAGGCTTTCTGCTTTTTCTTAGTCTCCTCTCTGAGATGCTTGCTCATCCAGCTTGGTCTAAAACTCCTGCCTATGAGTTTTTTCCCCTTTCTTGGGATGCAGGCTTCTGATAGCTTCTGCAACTTTAACTTGAAGTAATTCGAGGCCTCCTCCGCCTTTAGATCCACACGTTCTTCAGTCCAATCCACTTCCCTAACTAATTTCCTTAATTTTTTTAAGTTAGCCCTTTTGAATTCAAAAACCCTAGTCACAGATCTATTTTTGTTTATCCTTCCATTTAGTTTGAACTGAATTAGCTCATGATCACTCGAACGGTAGTGTACTCCAGTCATGACTACTATTCCACCATGTTTCTGTTATCCCTATAAAATCTGGTTTCATTTCCTGCACCAATAGCTCTAGTTCCTCCATTTTGTTACCTAGGCTTCTCGCATTAGTGTACAAACATCTTAATTTTTGCTGTTTGGCTTCTCTCACATTCTTTACCTGATTAGGCACAGACATTCTACCACCAGTATCACCTATTAGACTGATATCTATATTACCCTTCCTCATGTCCATTATCCTACTCACAGCTGTATCCTTTCCTACTTTGTTTTCTTCCCTCTCAATGTTAAAATCCGGCGTGGAGACTACCTGGACATCTCCCAACCATCTACCGTAAATTCCTAGTTTAAAGCTCTCTTAATCAGTTGTGCCAGCCTCCATCCTAGAAGTCTATTTCCTTCCCTACTCAGGTGAAGTCCATCCCAAGAGAACAGTCCTCTGTCCATGAATGCTTCCCAGTGGCCATACATCCCAAAGACCTCCTTATAGCACCACTGCCTGAGCCACCTGTTGATAGTCATAATCTTATCACACCTTTGTTGTCCTTCTTTAGGAACAGGCAGAATCCCACTGAAGATCAGCTCAGCCTCAATTTCCTTAAGCGTCTTCCCCAGCCTGGCATAGTCTCCCTTGATATGTTCCAGCGAGAATCTAGCTGTATCATTTGTTCCCACATGAAGGACAATCAGTGGATTCTTTCCCGCTCCCGTTAGGATCCTCTTCAGCCTCAGGTTCACATCCCATATCTTAGGACCTGGCAGACAGCACACCCTTCTGTTCTCTGGATCAGCTCTGGTTACAGGCCTGTTTATTCTTCTCATTAAGGAGTGCCCAATCACGTAGACCTGCTTTTTCCTGGTGATAGATTCTCCGGTCTATCCCCTGTTCCCTCTGGCTGCAAGTCCCCTCGATTCCTATTGTCCCTTGCAATCCTCTGCAATCCATCCTGTATCCTCCTGCGGCTCATATTTGGTGTTTTCTCCATTGACTCTTGCCCTCTTCCTATAGGAGGACTAGCTGCTCTTCTCTTCTTCTTTGCCCTCTCACCTTCAGTGACCACCTGCTGTGCCCCTTCTTCATTTTCCAACTCCGCAAACCCGTTCCTGAGCTCTATTTCTTCTTCACTAGCCCGTCTTTCCTCTGCCTGGTTCTCTTGGTCACATGCTTCCACTGTCCACTTTCCTCACCCAGCAGTCTCCCCTCAGAGTTCTTTGGTCCTCCTTCCATCTGCAAGTCTGAGGTTTTCCCTTAAGCCTACTCATGTCTTTCCTCCATCATCCGCTCGAACCCCCTTCTAAACTCAACCAGAGTTTCCACCTGCATCTCCAATCCTCGGATCTTTTCTTCCATCAGCTCTATCAGGCGGCACTTCATGCAAACGAAACTCTTTTCAGGTACCCCCTCCAGGATTGTGTTACATGCTGCAGCTTTCACATCCAGTCTTCTTCATTGTGTCTTTTACTGCTTGGGTCACTACCACTGCTGCCTTTGTATATGTCATAGCCTTCTCACTTTAGTCCTGTTAGTCCAGGAAACACAGACCAAACCAAAGCACCACCACCCACAGCAAAACAAACCCCCAACGATCACCAAAACACTGCCAGACCATCACACACTCCCTTCACTAGCCTGTCTGTTCCTCTGCCTGGCTCTCTTAGTCTTCCCCCCAAACTCCCCTTGCAAACTCCACTGTTTACAGCTCTGTTTGCTGGCTTCTATGCTGCTGCCTGACTGGCTGGCTACCTTTATAGGACCCCTAGTCAGAGAAGCCCCGCCCCCACTCAGGGCTCAGCTTCTCTCCCAGCACACTGACCCTACCAGCCTAAATACCTTCTCCTCCAACAGAACTCCCACTCAAAGTCCCGTTTACAGCTCTGTTTGCTGTCTCTCATTGATGTGATGCTGTCTCTCCTGTCTCTCATTGATGTGATGAGAGCAATTCTGTCTCTCATTGATGTGATGCTTGTGACCCGCAAGTAGCCCAAGTGGATGCTGGAAGTGCAGGGCAGTATCACTACAAAATGCTCTAACCAGGATTGCTTCAACAAGCATAACTATCCTACTACATATCAGAGGGGTAGCCGTGTTAGTCTGTATCCACAAAAGCAACGAAGAGTCCAGTGGCACCTTAAAGACTAACAGATTTATTTGGGCATAAGCTTACGTGGGTAAAAAACCCACTTCTTCAGATGCATGGAGTGAAAATTACAGAAACAGGCATAAATATATATTGGCACATGAAGAGAAGGGAGTTACCTTACAAGTGGAGAACCAATTTGAAGGCCAATTTAGTTAGGGTGGATGTGGTACACTCCCAATAATTGATGAGGAGGTGTCAATACCAAGAGAGAGAAAATTTCTTTTGTAGTGAACCAACCACTCCCAGTCCCTGTTCAAGCCCAAAGTGATGGTGTTAAGTTTGCAAATGAATTGTAGCTCAGCAGCTTCTCTTTGAAGTCTGTTTTTGAAGGTTTTTTTTGTTGAAGTATGGCTACTTTTAAATCCGTTATTGAGTGTCCAGGGAAATTGAAGTGTTTGCCTACTGGCTTTTGTATGTTACCATTCCTGATGTCTGATTTGTGTCCATTTATCCTTTTACGTAGAGACTGTCTGGTTTGGCCAATGTAAATGGCAGAGCAGCGTTGCTGGCACATGATGGCATATATCACATTAGTAGATATGCAGGTGAATGAGCCTCTAATGGTGTGGCTGGTGTGGTTGGGTCCTATGATGGTGTGACTAGAACAGATATGGGGACAGAGAAGGCAACGGGGTTTGTTACAGGGACTGGTTCCTGGGTTAGTGTTTCTGTGGTGTGGTGTGTAGTTGCTGGTGAGTATTTGCTTCAGGTTGGGGGACTATCTGTAAGCAAGGATTGGCCTGCCTCCCAAGGCCTGTGAGAGTGCAGGATTGTTTTCCAGGATAGGTTGTAGATCGTTGATGATGCACTGGAGAGGTTTTAGCTGGGGGCTGTACGTGATGGCCAGTGGTTCTCTGTTGTTTTCCTTGTTGGGCTTGTCCTGTAGTAGGTGACTTCTGGGTGCCCGTCTTGCTCTGTCAATCTGTTTCCTCATTTCCCCGGGTGGGTACTGTAGTTTTAAGAATGCTTGATAGAAATCCTGTAGGTGTTTGTCTCTGTCTGAGTGACTGGAGCAAATGCGGTTGTATGTTAGGGCTTGGCTGTAGACAACGGATCGTGTGATGTGTCCTGGATGGAAGCTGGAGGCATGTAGTTAAGTACAGCAGTCAGTAGGTTTCCGGTATAGGGTGGTATTTATGTGACCATCACTTATTTGTACTGTAATGTCCAGGAAGTGGATCTTTTGTGTGGACTGGTCCAGGCTGAGGTTGATGGTGGGGTGGAAATCTTCAAGGAGGTTTTTTACCCATGAAAGCTTATGCCCAAATAAATCTGTTAGTCTTTAAGGTGCCACCGGACTCCTCGTCGTTTTCATCCTACTACATATTACACACACAGACACGTAGTCCAGGTGCCTGTCACGTAATTATACTTTAAGCTCTACAGGGCATAGACCCAGTCTTCAAAAATCTGTCTGCAAAGCATCTAGCACACTTTAGAACTATACAAACAGTAAAACTAATAATTCGTCAGACATTCTTATTCTGGTCCACACTGTGAATATATTTATTATGTGCAAGACAAACAATAAAGGATTATATCCTTCTGTTTGAGTTCCCCAAATTTTCCTATTCCAGTTTAGCAGAGCAATGATAAAGTACAAGCTTTTTCCCCAAATCCTGAATACCTTTGTGCAGCTTCTAGATTTCAGTCTGCACCAGTGGTTCCATTTTTTGCGTAGGGGGCAGAGACTGATTTTCTTCATCTTGGCTAAAGAAGACCACAAACCTGGCCAGTGACCCACATTGCTTGAGAAATTGCACCAATAGCAGAAGCTATAAAGGCAACCGCTTTTAGGCCAGCAACAGTATATTCAGAATGAACAGACTGCACTAAAAGATTTTTCTCCCACACACAAAACCAAACTGTTCCTGTGCCCCTTAGCGCTGACTGAGCCTGCCTCTTAGTTGATGAGCAAGTTGTTATTTAGAAAAGAATTTTCTTAGCCCATACTGGAAATTCACTCTCAAGCACAATCAGCTGTATTGGTCAGTATTCAGTGGATTTCAGAGATTCTTTGGCATGGAGACCAGATGCTAACATATTCTGAAATACTGCTGAACACATGGCTGAAACATACTTAGGGGAGGGGAAAAAGGTATATATTTCTGTAAACGTATCTATTAGATACATACATTTCTGAATGATCAGTGCAGATTATTCCTGGTTGTTATAGTTGAAGATTTACATCAGTGTTTTTTTTTTATTTGTTAGTAGCGTAGGAGTCTAGTTATGAGTAAAAATATTAAGACATAGATATGTGCTACATAACTGGTTCTTTCAGCCACTAGCAGAGCAGCTTACCTGGAACAACTTAAGCAGTTCAACCATCCTCCCCCTTCTCCTGGGCACACATTAGTTAGCAGTGCAGTCCGAGACAGAGACAGAGACAGAGACAGAGACAGAGACAGAGACAGAGAGAGAGAGAGAGAGAGAGAGAGAGAGAGAGAGTGTGTGTGTGTGTGTGTGTGTGTGTGTGTGTGTATAAAAATTATTTTAAAGACAGAAAAGAAGAAAGCATGAACAACTTTAACCGAACATTTTTCATGACGCTTACCTTTTTTCTATTACACAGTTGCCAGACTTTCAAGAGAAAACTGGATACATTATAATAACTGTGACAACAGGCCATGAGAGAATAAAACCAATAAGAAACCTTTCCGTTCAGTTCTTCACAAGGCTGTCACTTGTACTAGAAAAATGTCACTTTGATGCCCTGTTTGCATTCCAATTCTAACAACAAGGAGAAGGATGGAGGTCTCTGGTTTCTATGACAACCCAGATGGGCCACAATACAAGATACTTACAAATGTTCAATTGCAGGGATGCCAAATCAAATTAAGCCAGAGTTTGCACTACTTCATAAAAACTAAAATGAAAAAAAACCCCACCACAACAAAAAACACAAATGTCAAAAAAGGATGACATTTCAGCCACAGGCTCAAAGATTTAGGAAACAAAGGATAGAGAAAGAAGTCACATTTCTCTATAAAAATAAAGTCAACACCAAAAAACTGAAATCCTAATTTACGTGAGTAAATGTTTTCATTAAAAACTAGACTACTGGAAAATTACTAGCAGACATCAAGAGTGAAAAACAGGACCCAAAAATAACATGGATTTTATTAACTTACTTAAATCACTATAAACAGGCACATTTCTCATCACGCTGTATTTTCATGACTAATTTAGCTCTATGAGTTACTTCTCGATCTTTTTCTCAGTGTCTGCCTCTGCATTAGTCCTCCTTGACCCTTCTGCAGAAGGCACATATAACGACATTAATTTCAACTGAAGAAGTTAGATTAACAATAGCGTAGAAGTGAAATGCTTTGGTAACACTAACAGTGATGCTGCAAAAACATTAATGTAGGTTTTTAAATGTATTAACTAGCCAACTGTTAAAGCCGGATACAGTTATTTCTCATCAATGGCAGAAACTTCACTACAGAACAGAATGGTGACTGAGTGTTCTGGAAACACAGATAGCTGTCACAGGCAAGCTTGTTTAGCTTACATTGGTCAATGTCCCTTAAGCAAGAATTTTAAGTGTTTTTTCTATTGTTTTCAAATGTGGAGTTCAACATACACAGTTCCCCCAGTTAAGGATTCCTTAATGAATATAGGTTTTAAATGCACAAGACATTATTTTGCAACTTGATATATTTGCAACGTCTGACATATTATAGAGATTATTTCTCCCATCAGTCATTGCCCCTGTTAAATTTATTCTGCTTCTTCTTTCAATCCAAACACAAGGTAGTGGACAATATTTGTTAAATGTAGGATAGCTAACATGGCTCACAGCAAGATTGATCACTACATAGTTTTAGGAGGTTTATCTTCTTTGGGGAGAGGAGAAGAGGGAGAGGACGGAAAGGATTAACAGCTGTGCCTAGTCAAAATAATCCAAAATTAGAGGGACTGTAGCATTTAAAATTGGAACAGAGTAACTTAAAATCTGGGCCTGTGCAAATGCCTTTAAAATGTTCTATTAAAATCTGCAGACACTTGCCCTTCATAATATATTCCCCTTTTGAGTGTTGCTATTCCGTACTATTCCTCCAAGCACTCTCAAAACTATCCTGGAAAGATGCAATCTTTATCTAACACCCATGTTATTTCATGTATCATGTATCATTAAACATGTATCATTATGCAAATACACCTCCCTAAAATAAAAATTATTTGATATGTTAAGTTTCATCTGCAATTGATTCTTTTAGAAAAGCACTTCCAATATCTACCTAAAAAAAGAGAAGATAAATTATTTCAGATTTACAAAGACTGGAAGAATGGAGTATTAAAAAGGAACATGGTCAAACAGACCCATAACATGTTTAACTGTACTTTGCCTTAAGGCTTTTGTTTCTTCTTGATTTTACATATTTGTATTTTTAAAAGTTTACTTTTCTGTCAATAAGAAATTAAAAGAAAAGTTAGTGAAACATTGTCATACCACCTGTACAGAAAGACAAGGAAACATGATCTGCAACAACAGTTAATGCTAATTTTAGAACTGTGCCAGCACCATCACTAATGATGGTGCATAAACAAGAAAGTCAACCAAAAGAGCTCTGCCAATTTCACCTCCACAAAAAACACAGCAAATACATCAAGATTTGCCACATGGAAAAGGATAGCACTGGTGGAAAATAAATACTTTTCAAGTTTCTAAGAGGCTTTTTACAAACAATCAAGAGGGGGAAAAATGATATTAGAAGCTATAAAAAAAAAAGTAGTTGACAGCATGCTTTTAAATGTCCAACCATTTCAAGTTGTTGCCTCTAAAATACATCCTTTTACTGGAAAAGATATTCTTCAGAGATTCTATTCTTTGCTCTCTTATTAAACTGACATTAATATTTTCAGGTATAGCATACCTACACAACATGGAGTAAGTAATTATCTCTTAAAGGCAGATAAATACTGTGTTGCAACTGTTTTGCTACATCTTGTCATGAAGAATCAAACTTTGTTGTTCAAACCTTTAGTGTACTGCACCAGATTACTTTCTCATCACCACAGTAATTGGTTTGGTCTCTCTCACCATTGTCTTTTTTCCCCCTAAAATGAGTTTAAATTAAAACCTACTTCAAACTGATATACATATGATCATATTGCATACAGGAAAATATGTATCCTCAGAAACATTCCTCTGCAAGTGTTTCTCTATTAGTTATAAATGAATGAGGATAGAAACAGCCTTTGTATTGCAAAACTTGAATGCCAACGAACTAGCAACTACAAAACAAGCATTAAAGACAGCATCAGCACCAATCAGGTTTTCCCACATGCACCAAAAAGCTTACTGTGTGCTGCACAATTAAGTCTCCACAGTTCAAAGTACTGACTGCCACACTAGTCTAGAAGTAATCTCACTATTCAAAAGTGTGTGCATCTGATTAGACTCAGATCACTTCCAACAGGATATGGAAATTGGTTTGGGGAAAAGGGGGGTTTGTAGGCCATCAGTGCACCTTGAAATTATTAACTGATGGTCTCTGAAAAATAACATCTTGTAAAAAAAAAAAAGCTATGTACAAATAATACACTTTAATTATTTAAATGCCCACAATGGCTTGTAAAAACACCTGTTTTCCTTTTTGAAAATTGCGTGATTTTTAAAAACATTCTATATAGACTATAAATAATACATATCACAAGGAGAAATAAAAAAACAACTGAGAAGTGACTTTTCTATTTCACATGTCTGGTGTCTGAACAGCCAAAATGCCCAACAACTGGGTTTGTTGTTAATCCTATTTGTTGTAAATTACATTGTTATAAATAAAATATATACAAAAATTTTCAAACCAGTGACAAGAGGCATGTTTCAAGAGGTAAATGCCAACTTTAAATTTTAAACAGCTTTCTAGGGTATTTATAAATAAAAACTAGTAGAAGGTTAGAGATTAAACAAATTATTATTATATTCTAAAATAGAAGTCTCTAATACTCAGTATTATAAACCTGTTCTTACTTTTGAGTTTTTAATGCCCAGGATCAGTGAGTCAATCTTCTTCTCACAAAAGAAGAAAGACTGCACCAGCCGGAATATTTGCCTATCTGAGGGCTCAACACCTTTTTATTTGCCTTGTACTTATTACTGTGTGACTGTTAGACCTATAGGATGGTTACTTTGGATTACCTATTGTGACCTCAGAGCTAAGAATCCCAAATGAATTTATTTCCATGAACTGTTGCCTTCCTGAGATGACATGGAAAAAGTGTCGCATAATGAATTAATGCCATCTAGTGGGACTGAGGGGATTTCAGTTTAAACTAGTTTACAGCCATCTATTACCAATTGGCTAAAACTTACTGGTAAAAATTGGGTACAGTAGTTATTATTTACACTACTGGGAGTGTGTTCTGATTAGACATTTAATTAAAGAATGGGGAAGTTCCTATTCACAGAAGAAAATATCGTTATTTTAATTCCTGACAGATCTCTCAACCCTCTGAAAATGTTCTAAATTTACTTGCAATGAAAGCTCTGAAATATTTCAATCATGGTGTAAGGACATTTCATTCATGTCAATCTTCAAACTATAAACAGTCAATAAAATTACTGCTAGCCTTAACTCCACATTCAATGTTAGATCTCTCCTGTATGACATTGCTTAGTGTTAAAACACAATACATTACTTTATTTACAAAGGTTCTAACTGAAAACAAAATCTCCAATCCAACTCCTGCTGCTTTGCACTGCTCCATCAGTTTAAAGCAGTTGGAAACCAAGTATAATCAGCAACCCAAAGATTCCCTCAATGCAGGGAAACCCCAAAGGGCACAGAAACTCATACACCACTTACTGCAGGAACTTAGCATAAGGACTCTGACCAGAGCTTCCATACACCCTCACTTTCCATACCTCCCCAAAAGCTGTAATGGGCTGGGAGAAACCAGATGAAAGACACAGCAGCCCTCAGGTTGCTTTAACTAACAATGGATATCAGCCTGGTCTCCAGCAGTCCTAGGATCAAAAGAGCAGAAAAGATCATTTAAAGCAATCTTTGCTCCTCTCCACATTTCTCTAGTCCTGTGTGAACTGCAAATTGACTTGATCAAATACTCTGGCTCATTGTTTGATTTTTAAAAAAGCATTCATCCATCTCTTTATTTCCATTTTCTTCTCTTTCCCCCTCTCTCCATCACCATCTTATTTATCCCCATCTTTCTTTCATTGGATTATGGACAACTAAAAAAAATGAACCAAAGCTGATTACCATATCCATAATCACGAGACAAAAAAAATTACGAAAACATTACTTAAATATAAAATAGCCAAATTCTGTACTGGTGTAACTCTGTTATCTTCAATAGATTGAAGCCAACAGAGAATCTGGCCCACAATTATATAGGTAATACAAATATTATGGCTATAAAAGAATCACTAACGCTCCCACTATTTCCCTCCCATAACGACCTCTCAAATGTTCTAAATTTCAAGGTACATTCCATTTTTTGCGTGAATCAACCTACCTGCCATGCATCACCACCAAGCTGAAGTTGGGAAGGAACAGAGCATACGCTGTGTGTCTAATAAAATACTCTGTACCCTTGGGGAAGGTGCACTAAACTACAAGCCAAAAGACCATGGATGCTAAGTTTACCTCCTCCACTTGCTATTGTTTATGTTTCTGGGCACTTCATTATTACTGAACATGGTCTCTCACCCCTTACTCTAGGAGGGAAGTAAGTATTACTCTTCCCATTTTACAAATGAGTTTATCGAGAGATTGCACAAGGGCACTTTTGGCAAACCTGAAAATAGAGCACAGGTTTCCAACCAGACAGAAACAAGTGTCATCCATACAGCCCCACTGCCTTTCCGATTTTTGCACCAAATCCAAATACTTGACTGTACTGTCCGAAACTGCTGCTCTAAACACTGGACCACATGGGGGTTGCCAGGTGTCCGGTTTTTGACTGGAATGCCCAGTCGAAAAGGGACCCTGGTGACTCTGGTCAGCATCACTGAGTGGGCCATTAAAAGTGCAATCAGCGACACAGAGGAGCTAAGGCAGGATCCCTGACTGCCCTGGCTCCCTGTGGCTCCCGGAAGCGGCCAGCATGTCTGGCTCCTAGGTGGAGGGGCCAGGGGGCTCTGTGTACTGCCCCAAGCACCGGGAACTGAGACCAATGGGAATGGTGGGGGCAGCACCTGCGGGAGTGGGAAGAGTGCAGAGCCCCCTGGCCCCTCAGCCTAGGAGCTGGACATGCCTTAGCCCTGCTGTGCAGCCAACCAGGAGCCACCTGAGGTAAGCGCCACCTGGCCACAGCCCGCACCCCCTCCCACACCCCACCCCCTGCCCCAGGTCGAAACCCCATCCTGCACCCTAACTCCCTCCCAGACCATTCACCCCAAGCCTCTGTCCCCTTCCACATGCCAACCCCTGCTACAGCCCTGAACCCCCTCCTGTAACCAAAACCCCTCATCCCTGGCCCCACCCCAGATTCCACCCCCCCAGCCTGAGCGCACACCCCCTCCTGCATCCCAACCCCTTACCCCAGCCCTGAGCCCCCTCCCGCACTCTGAACCCCTCTGCCCCAGCCCGGAGCCACCTCCCGCACCCTGAACACCTCATTTCTGGCCCCACCCCAGAGCCTGCACCCCCAGCCAGAGCCCTCACCCCCTCTCACACCCCAACTCCCTGGTGAAGCCCAGTGAAAGTGAGTGAGGGTGGGGGAAATCGAGCAACGGAGGGAGGGGGCGGATGGAGTGAGCAGAGGTGGGGCCTCAGATAAGGGGCTGGGCCTGGGGAGGGGCAGGGCAAGGGTGTTTGGTTTTGTGCGATTAGAAAGTTGGCAACCCTAGGCCACACTCCCTTCCAAAGTAAGAAACAAAACCCAGGAATCCTGATACTCAAAACTCTACTGCTGTCTAGCAAATCATCGAATCATAGAATATCAGGGTTGGAAGGGACCTCAGGAGGTCATCTAGTCCAACCCCCTGCTCAAAGCAGGACCAATCCCCAACTAAATCATCCCAGCCAGGGCTTTGTCAAGCCTGACCTTAAAAACTTCTAAGGAAGGAGATTCCACCACCTCCCTAGGTAACGCATTCCAGTGTTTCACCACCCTCCTAGTGAAAAAGTTTTTCCTAATATCCAACCTAAACCTCCCCCACTGCAACTTGAGACCATTACTCCTTGTTCTGTCATCAGCTACCACTGAGAACAGTCTAGATCCATCCTCTTTGGAACCCCCTTTCAGGTAGGTGAAAGCAGCTCTCAAATCCCCCCCCCCCATTCTTCTCTTCCGCAGACTAAACAATCCCAGTTCCCTCAGCCTCTCCTCATAAGTCATGTGTTCCAGTCCCCTAATCATTTTTGCTGCCCTCCGCTGGACTCTTTCCAATTTTTCCATATCCTTCTTGTAGTGTGGGGCCCAAAACTGGACACAGTACTCCAGATGAGGCCTCATCAATGTCGAATAGAGGGGAACGATCACGTCCCTCGATCAGCTGGCAATGCTTCTACTTATACAGCCCAAAATGCCATTGGCCTTCTTGGCAACAAGGGCACACTGTTAACTCATATCCAGCTTCTCGTCCACTGTAACACCTAGGTCCTTTTCTGCAGAACTGCTGCCTAGCCATTCGGTCCCTAGTCTATAGCAGTGCATGGGGTTCTTCCGTCCTAAGTGCAGGACTCTGCACTTGTCCTTGTTGAACCTCATCAGATTTATTTTGGCCCTATCCTCTAATTTGTCTAGGGCCCTCTATATCCTATCCCTACCCTCCAGCGTATCTATCTCTCCTCCCAGTTTAGTGTCATCTGAAAACTTGCTGAGGGTGCAATCCACACCATCCTCCAGATCATTTATGAAGATATTGAACAAAACCAGCCCGAGGACCGACCCTTGGGGCAGTCCACTTGATACTGGCTGCCAACTAGACATGGAGCCATTGATCACTACCCGTTGAGCCCGACAATCTAGCCAACTTTCTATCCACCTTATAGTCCATAGCTGCTGTCTAAGCCACTAGCAAAGCAATTAACACTTTACCCCATACTTGCTGTTCCACATGGAGGATAGCACTAAACTGAGGAACTGAAGGTCCTTGATTCAAACTCTACTCCTAAACTACATGTGGGGTGTCTATATATGTGTGTTATGATTGTAGTTGCCCATGGTAGAATTTGTTTTCCAATTTTCTTTTCAAAGAGCTAGCTTATTTAATTCATACCATCTCATTGTACAAATCAACATATTGCTAGTTCTCATTGGGGATCACTAATTCAGTTTTGTACCACTGAACATTCTTAGCTTCATTTCTTCTTTGCTTTTTTTTTTGCAAATCTCTAAAAATAGTTAACAATAATGTCAACAAAAAGAGGATTTTTCCCACTAAAGTCACAATTTATTAATCCTGTGCTGCTTGATTGCAGAAGACTGTGTTTCTTTAACACATCAGAGTACAAAATGAGGAACACTATTGCAGTGTAAGCTGCATTCAGTTGTCAAATGCTATTCAACTGAGTCTCATTGCATATTTCCTTATTAAACATTCTTTTTCCCAGCTGTCTCACAAAAAGAAAAATGTGGTGTTATTTGGGTAAGTCAATATGCTAATTCTATTTCAAATCTTCCTTTTTTGTTTTCTCTCGCTACAGAGAAAAAAAAATATACTTCACAAAAGAAGATAGTTTCAAGTACACTTGTAAGAACTGCATTATCAGCTCTGCTCAATGGGCCATCTAGTCTAGTATTCTGCTTGCAGCAGTGGCCTATGCTCAGTAATGCAGGGAAAAGCAATGCCTCACACACAAGTTTGTACAGGTTATTTGGCAAAAATTCCTCTTCCCAAATACTGCAAGAAATTACTGGGTAAAATGTTATGGCTTTTATATGTAGGATGTCAGACTAGATTGTCATAATGGTCCCTTCTGGCCTTACAATCTGTTGTCCCTCGTCAATTTGGACTGAGCTTCTATCATGGTGTATACCATATTTATTAAAAGAAAAGGAGTATTTGTGGCACCTTAGAGACTAACAAATTTATTTGAGCATAAGCTCACAAAAGCTTGTGCTCAAATAAATTTGTTAGTCTCTAAGGTGCCACAAGTACTCCTGTTCTTTTTGCAGATACAGACTAACACAGCTGCTACTCTGAAACCATATTTATTAATATTTCATTTGATCTTCTTTTAAAACGGTCTTTGGACTAATTTTCTTACCAAAATCAATTCTATAAAATTACAACTATAAAAGGTTTGGTCGTGATTCCATTTAAGTCTGCGGCAAAACCTCCACAGACTTCAATAGAGATTAAAAAATCACGCTAATATTGTAAACTGTATCATTTACAATAATAATATTTGCAAAGAAATTAATGGTAATAAGACATCAAACCATATGGGTCTAATCTTGTAGTCAATTCAGACAAAACTGACATTTATTCCAAAGAAATGTTTGCATGGGTAAACACTGCAAGAGGAGATCACAAAGAGAAGAAATCTGCACCACTACATTCAGTTGCTGGAGAAATTACTGTGATGCCACAAAATACACACACACACACACACACACACACACCTTCAAGTAGATAATACCAAAGAGAAAAGTTAAGCACAAATTATGGCGTAATACAATGCATTTATTTGTATCTCTGCAAGTTCTTGCATGCATGTACACCTGTCTCTTAAGGGGACAACACTCCACAGCCTGGTTCAAGATGCTGGCAAAAGATATACCACATCTCATGACAACTGCAAAATTAATGCAGGCCACTAGCATAAGCAGCAAGAACACACATATAATTTTCATTAAAGCAGGATCTTAGTTTAAGTTGTAATGAATAATGGGAGGAATGTATGAAAATAATACAGAAACAGATTTTCAAAAGTACTCATCATCTAGCAGTTCTTATTTGAAAATCTGGCCATTTCATTTCAACGCCTAACAGGAATTGAATTGTTTTGAAAATCCAGTCCCAAAAGTGGATACTGAGCACTTTTGAAAATTTGGCCCATGGTCTATAAAGCACAATGGTTTCTAAAAAGAAATTTTTAAAATAATTTTTTATGCACCTTCACCGGGTCTTTAATGGGCTCAAATTAAATATTAATATCTTCTCATCATTGCAAAGGCTCTGTGAGTTGCAGACTACATTGTCCAAACTTTTGCAGCTCTCATTTTAAACATAGAAGGAAGGAGCTAGTTTTAACACTTTCCAGATGACAGAAATAAGCATCAGCGTTTTAAATTGCCACTAGAAGCACTTTCTGATACTCTCAGAACTTGCGTTTCAAATAAAGTTACATCAAATCAAATCAACTGAATATTACTCATTTTATCATTCAAGAACGAGTGTGATGAAACCATGTTATAACTAAATAAGCAAAATTCATAATTCATACTATATCAGAAAGCAAGCTGCATTTTAAGTCCCTCCAACAGAAAAAGGAAATGGAAAGAGATACAAACATAGTGAAATGACTGAATCGCTTTCTGAAATAAATAGCACACTTTAGAATCACCCTTAACTAAAAAATGAAATGTCTACTTGGTCAGTTTAAATTGAACATTTAAGGCAATATGAATATCTGACATAATGACACTAAAATCTTGTATCAATAACAGACTGCCTACAATAAAACAAGAGCATGGTTTTGGCAACCTCCTGCTTCCTGCACACCTCTCTCCTCATATGCCCAGGCAAAGACGACGGCCAACATGGATAGTGCATTACGGACAGAACTGAGCATGTGCCAAGAAAACAGTGATGAACACATACAGGAAAAAGCTCTCAGACATCATTAGTGCACTGTGTGGCTCCTAAAGGAAACCACGGCTTTGCAGTTATACCTACATTACCAGGTGCACATGCATTAAATGGCATTTCCAGTGATATGCTAACTACATACAGGATTCATTTAATCCACCACTGACATATTATTCAACTGCCTTTGGAAAATGTTTAATACCACATAGCAATACTACTACTAATATTCAGCAAGTTATCTTTCATATGGTTTAAAAACATTAATTGATTAATCCTCACAAAGTCCTTGTGACATAGGGAAGTAAGCAAGTATCTTTTATTCCTTAATTCTACAGATAGGGAAACTGTAGCAGAGAAATTAATAAGAAAATTACAAACTTGGATACTCAAAGTTAGGCAGTAAAATCCATAATTAGGCCTCTAGACAAAAGTGGCCCAATTTTCAAAGGTGTTGAAGTTAATAGAAGCTGTGGGTGCTCAGCACTTCTAAAAATCAGGCTACTTTTAAGTAGGAGTCGAATCCAAGTTTAACAATTTTGGCTTAATTTTTTGTTTGTAATTTATTTTAAATGATTTTCCCAAGGCCACAGATTGGGAGTGAACATCAGAGCCTGGATTACTGAGGAGTTCCTGGCCCCTAATCTCTGTTCTCTGGTCTAGCACATGCTCCCCACCTCTCTGTGCTAAATTTTAATGAATTTAAGCTGTGTCCCAATATGCATGTTAATTACACACACACACGTTGGGGCACTGGTACAAAAGTAATAAGAATTCGAAACTAGCTACTGAATCAACACCACTTCCTGTAACACTTAGATGAGCCACCTCTAAGGAATGCCTAACGATTGGCCTGGGCTCATTTTGCTGCTTGTCAAATCTGACAGGATGACAGCCTGAGGTGAAGCCCAAACCCCTCTGTGAAGACACTTTTATACATGAACCTATTTTATACATCACTGCTCTTCTTTGGTTATTCTGGTATTTACTACAGGAAAATGATCAAAATGCCCTGTGCTCTATTGGTCTGGGTTAGATGCCTACCAATGAATGTATAGTTACTCTTAACTTGACTTCCACTCCCTTCTGGGGCACCAGTGGTATCATTTCTTTATTTCTTTGCCAGTTAACAAAGTTCTCGGATATGACATTTCATTTGCACATTTTGAATCTATAATAAGATCTTGCGACATCGCTTTGGGACAGTAATAACATTTTCCATGGGGCTCCTATTCTCTCGCTGCAAACCAAGATTTCATTACAACAGCCACCATAAAACAAGAAACTTGTGTCTTACATTTATCCACGGGATAATCTAGTGGCAAAGGGAAGTAAATGTGTTCCTGTAACTGTCATATGTAAGTGCATTCATACCCACAATACATATCTATTTCTCTATTGATCAGATTCATCCTTTATACAGTCAACAGATTTGCCTCACTGGCAGAAACTCCACTGAGGAGGAGTGGGAAGGTAACGGAGCTACCACAGTATAAAGCAGACACCACCTCTCCACTGTGTGTGGTGGTGATGGTGCCAAAGGGGGCCAGTGTAGCCTATATAATGGATTGCATTGGCTGGGAAGGGGCAATGGAATGCTGACCAGAAGATGCTCTGATCTGAAGCATCCCCTGGAGTCCCAGCCAAAATTAAAAGCATTGTTGTAGCTGTTTGCATTTAACTGTGCACACAGGTGCTTTTGTTTGGTTGGTTGGTTTGTTTTCTTTAAGGATAACCCCCACCCCACCCCCACCCCCCGGAGCTATTCAGCTTGCAGAACTTACAAGCTCCACCAGCTTCTCCAGTTAAGCTTGTAAATTCATTGACTCAGTAAGTGTACAACATACCTAGCTGGACACATATACACTGCATATCTTTGAATAATGCCTTCACAGCTGCATAGGATCCACTGGCACAATGGAGGACAGGATTTGGGCTGGGGGATGCTGCACTGGGAATACCAAAAACTAACACTGAAACATTAAACTTTAGACAGGAAGATTTCAGAAAAATGAAGCTGTTCAAAAAGACTTTACAGTCAAAAGTTTGAAAATTAAAACCTGAAGACTTAACAAGGAGGCTACCTAAGCAAACATAATAGAATCACAGAACTATGTATGCCCCTAAACAAAAAAAGTAAGCAAACAGGCAAGAAATATACCAATTTGACTAACTGGCAAGATTCAAGAAGTTACAGAGGCAAACAGGTATCCTTCAGAAAAGAAATTCAACCCTAGTGAAGACAGTAGCAAGAAGTGTCTATTGTCATTGTTAGGTGAAATGAAAGACTGAAATTTTGAGACCTGAGCGGACATCTGAAGAGCAAATAATCAGAGTCATATTAACAAATAAAAAGGAGTTCTTTAAATGTTTCATAAACAGAAAGCCTACCAAAAAGTCACTAACTCTGCTACACAATGAGGGAGTAAATATAACAATTAAGAATAAAATGATTTCTTTGTATCAGTCTTCACCACAGAAAACACTCCTATGCTACAACTACTTCTTTCAGGTACAATAATAAATATGATTATTGAGATGCCAAAAGAGGAGGGGGATTGGAACAAATGGATAAAATTATGGATCAACAAGTCACCATCAACAAGTGAATGGTATATAAATAAGAGGTCTGAAGGAATTTAGCTTCCTAACAAAAATACGCACTCTCAACATTATACCTGGAGATTGGAGAGCAGCAAACGTTATACCTATCTTTAAAAAGATGCAAGGAGTGACTTTAGGAATTACAGACCAATGAGCCTTACTTCAATACCAGGAATACTGAATGATTACCCTAGAAAAGCCTGCTAGAAATAAATAAATTAAAAATATAACTATGAAGCACCTATAGATGACTATGATGATATAGAAACATAGTTTTAAACTATGCCTTTCTAATCTACTAGAATTCTTTAAGCGAGTTAGCAAAAAATTGGGTAAAAGAATCAGTTGATACAACTTGTTTGGACTAAAGAAATTAAGTCATCATAGGGTGAGAGGTAAAGTATTGTCATGGATTAGAAACTGGTTCTGTGACAGAAAAAATGTAGGAATAAATGGTCAATGTTCAGCATAGCAAAAGATTAATCAAAGGCTAATCCAAGTTTCCATACTAGGACTAGTGCCGTTTAATATATTTATTAATCATCTGGAAAATGGAGTGAAGAGTGAGGCTGTAAAATGTAGTCAAAAGAAGAAAAAGAACTGGTTATCTTTTTGGACAGCTCAATTTTTGCTTAGTGGGAAAAGGTGATCAAAAGGAAAACAAATATTTAAGTTATATAAGGAATAGGATAGAAAACAATATAATATAAAATATAATATAATATAATACCATTATATAAATCAATGGTATACCCTCACCTGGAATACTGTTTTCAATTCTGATCACTCTATCTCAACCAACCAACCAAATAAAAAACACACCAGAAACAGAAGAGGTCCAGAAATGAGCAAAAATATTACTAAAGGCCTGGAAAGACTTTCATATGAAGAGAGACTGAAAAAACTGAGGCTGTCTTCTTTAGAAAAGAGAGGATATGATAAGGTATGTAAAACAACGAGGTATAGAGAAGTTAAGTAAGGTGCTTCTATTTATCCCTTCTTAAAAATCAATAAATAGGGAACATTCAAGTCAACAAAAGCCAACACATTTCAAATTGGGAAAAAATTGTTTTAAATGTGTGGAACTCACTGCCACAAGATATCACTGAGGCAAAAAACTTAGTAGGATTCAAAAAAGGGTTAGAGAGATTTATACAGATAATGAGAACATCCACACTTACTTTAGATGGGTCAGTTTTGTCACAAAGAGATAGGAACCCTCATGCTGTTCAGGACATAAGCCACTTTAGTGATTAAATCCCATTGAACTTTGTGGAAAAGTAGGGAAGATAACTAACCAGATTCCAACATCAGTAAATTACATTTTACCTAGCTAAAATGGCCCTCTAGTTTCACCTGGACAAAGTATTTTACACAGCAGTTGAGGACAGAAAAAAATCGAAGTGTTGCTATATACTGTTTAAAGACTGCACATCAATAATGGTTGAAATGATCCCTTAGTACAACATACAGTGTGCAATATGCAATGTATGACATGCTTTAGGATTGCTGAAGGAAAGGTACTATATAAATGCAAGTTCTTTTTTGCAGATACCGCCTCACACGTTAAAGAAATAAGTCTAATTGACAAAACTCATCCTCCAGAATACGAGAAATTAAATATTTCACTTATTTCCTATGACCTGTTTGTCTCTAAAAAAGTCTAATTAAAAAACTGTCCCCAAGTAGAGTGGCTGCCTGTCTTTATATTTCCATGTGAAAGTTAGGAACAGCATTACTTTCATATTAAAAATGTGAATTCACATGCTAAGCAGCACTCCTGTGTATTTAAATCTGAAATTTAAAAAAAAGGCACTGGCAATTGTTATTGTGTGACTTTCATATATAGCCAAAAGTACGTAAATGTTTGACATCCAATCATACGTGACTTAGTCATTTCAGGCAGCATCATGGACAATGCAGTGAAGGCCCAATACTTTACATATTTGGCTCACGTAAGGTCTTCCATAAGGTACCACTAATGACATTTTCCTTATGGAAAAAGAAACCCACATCATTCAAAATAGTTAACTGTTCAGAATTTTGGGAATTTGCTTGTGTCAGTTTATTTAATTTCTTTAGCAGAAGAGAAATGTGTGTCCTTTTCTTAAAAAATTAAAATGCTGGGAATACATACACACAATCGTCATTCCTATCTGATGTGTTACAGCACAGCACCACAACCTAGCTACCAGTCTGCACAATTATAAATAGGCTGCCAATCCAGCAGCAGCAGCAGCTGTCTCCCTTCATTCTGCTTTCTCTCTCCGTTTTTATTAGATTTCTAACGTAATGCAGTGATTTCTGCATATTTTCACTATGCCCTGTAATAGGTATGACATGCACAAGCACAATTACATTTGTTTTTAAGATTATTCATAGCAAACAAAATTCCATACTAATCTGCCACTGTTTGCCTTATTTTTATATGTACATATTAAAAGGTCTGCACACTTGCATTTCTGTTATAAATTAAACCCTCAGAATTATAATTTAGCACTCAGTCACAGCCAACCAAGAAATTGCCTTTAAAAAGGCAACTGAGCAACTTGCCCTTTCCAGACATAGGAAAAAGCACTATATATACCTGAACACTGAAACATGCAGGAAAAAATAATTACAAGATACTCTGCAAGCTTTTACGCCTTTAACACATAAAGGCTGCAAACCAATCAGCTAAATGTGATGCATAAGATTTATCAAACATCAGTGTAATGAAGCCAAGTGCTAAAGAGTTTTCCAGTGCATATTTCATTCCCAAAGGACTGAAACACATAGCTATGATTAAACACCATTTGCTTCCTACTCTATATGTAGAAATATCATAAAAACTACCTTACTATAATTAGTATTCCAGGACATCCGTTTTAATGAATGATTTTTGTCTTGTTTTTATCCAGGTTTCAGCATATAATTCATAGTATGAAAATACTTAATAAGTAAAGTGGTCTATATTTTATTTTCTTGTTTGCCAGCACTTTAAGCTTTGCTGCTTGGCCTATTTGGAAATTTTACTCTCTGTGATTGTTGTGTATTTTTCTTGGCTATGGAAAGTTACCCTTACTGACAGATAAGCATTAGTTTCATTTCACCCTGAAAGCATAAACATGTTATGTTAGGACATGACTGTATCATTGAACAGGGTTACTACAAATAGGCAAACGCTGGAAGTTCAAGGACTCTCTCTGAAAGCATGGGTTGCAAATTTTCTAAAGGGCTTAAGGGGAAAGAGGAACAGTGGTTACAATCCTCTGATATTTCCTCTGATTTAGAATGCACTTGAATTTCACTTTATTCTCCTCAGCTGTACAACTTCCAAGTTCAGTTGGTTTAGTGACAGTTTTCAGTAAAGGCACACTATTTCATTTTAATGTACACACACAATGTTATCCAGCCTGTAAACCGTGACAGATCTCAATGGGATCAACTACGTAAGGAATTGCCTCTTCCACCCACACTTCCCCTTGAACACTGAAATCAACATGTATAATGTAGCTACTGGTTCCCAGAACAAAACTCAGGGCACTGGAGACAAGGTGTTCTCAGTGAAATAACCCAGCTGCAGAACTCCCTGTCACAGATCAGCATGAACCTATATGCTGCACTGTGCTCTAAAGGAGGCAAGACTCATTTGTTTGCTCTAGCTTGTCCTCAAAGTAAAGACGCTCTGGCCAGTGAGCTGGAAGAAGAAGGGGCAAACAAATGAGATGCAGGGCTTTTTTCTTACCTCTCAAGTGTATTGTCACAATCAGATTGTAAGGTATTTTCATTATTGTCCACCCACTTACTGAGTGACAGCACATTTCCCTAGAAATCTATTAGTAACCTTTCATGAATATAATGTAGGCTATACTGCCAGACATGTTTAAACAATTTATGAATCTGAAAGAGAGCCATTTTTATAGCATAGTTATTATCTGTTTGTGACAGCACGCATAATGTACTAGGAATTCTCCAGACATTCAAAGAGCATGGATGGTTCCTGCTCTGAGCAGTGCACTGTTTATGTGAACAAACAAATAGGTAGAAGTTAGCAGAAGAGGGACAATGAATATGGCTGTTTGTTTTTTAAATACAGTCAATTAGATTCATTACAGGCAGCATGGCAGAAGTGGGTCTTTCAGAGTATGTCTACACAGCAAAGAAAAGCCCAGAGCTGGCCCATGCCTGCTGACTTGGGCATGCAGGGCTTGGGTTGCGGGGCTGTTTCATTGCCGTGAAGACTTCCTGCTTGGGCTAGAGCCCGAGCTCTGAGATCCTCCCTCCCCTCAGGGTCCTAGAGCCTGGGCCCCAGGCCAAACACAGAAGTCTACACAGCAATGAAACAGCCCTGCAATCCCAGCCCCGTAAGCCCAAGTCGGCTGGCACAGGCCAGCCACAGATTTTTCTTTGCTGTATAGACGTATCATATAAGGGACTTACATGTAGACAAGGTAGGGGCCCTGTGAACGAGTTCACGGAGATGTATTATGCGCAAGGGGTAGAATGGAAGAATGCATGGTGGCAACAAGAAAAGGAGTACTTGTGGCACTTTAGAGACTAACCAATTTATTTGAGCATAAGCTTTCGTGAGCTACAGCTCACTTGGTAGCTCATGAAAGCTTATGCTCAAATAAATTGGTTAGTCTCTAAGGTGCCACAAGTACTCCTTTTCTTTTTGCGAATACAGACTAACACGGCTGTTACTCTGAAACCTGTCATGGTGGCAACAGTGCAAGAAAATGAAAAGAAGAACGAAGCTGGGAACATTAGAGAAGTAGAAGAGGTGGGGGAGCAGTGTAAAGCAACGCAAAACTCAGCAAAAGAAGGTAAGTAGGAATGGGTAGAACTACATAGAGCGTTGAAGATAGTGACAAGAAGCTTAAATCTGACACAATAATAAATAGAAAGCCAGTGGCGGGAATCAAAGGGAGGAATGACAATTAAAAGAACAGTACAGAAAGTTTACTTTAGCAGTTACATTTTGTATGAACTAAAGGACAGTAATGCATGTGTGTCCTAGAGGCCTGAGAGGAGGATACTGCGGTCGTCAAGACAGGATATAATGAGGGCATGAATGACAGTCTTGGCTATGGAAATGCAACAAAAGGGACATGATCTGGAGATGCTGAGGGGGAAGAAGTGGCAGGATTTGGACATGGCCTGGATGACTAGAAGAGGGAGTAGTCAAAAATAACCCCCAGTTTATGGCCCTGAAGTGCAGAGGTGTTGACAATGACAGAAAAAGAGACTAATGAAGAGGACTGGGAGGGAGGATAAGAGGCGAAATCCTGCATCACTGAAGTCAATCGCAAAATTCACATTGACTTCAATGGGATCAGGGTTTCACTCAAGGAATTCAGTTGTGGCCATGTTAAGTTTATGATGATGACAAGACATCCAAAAGGAGATGTTATAGGTGTGACAGCATAGATGTCACACCGAATAACTGATCTGGAGATAATATTATAAAGAATTAGAATAAAAATGAAGTTAATGAACACATTCAGATTATTATGGCCCACTGCATAAGCCTCATTTAATGTCAATGAGTTCTAGTTTTGAAAATGGTTTTAGATCTTTCTGAAAATTTTACCTCTAGTGTCTTTCTTCAAATAGTAAAACGGACATAGAAAGATAAATTACCTTATGGACATTCCATGATTTTAAAAACAAAACATTTAAACAAGTTTGTTGGTACATCAACTTTTCCTATCAATCTTTGCAATCTACACATTACATGAGAACTAATAAAACTGATGAGAAGCTAAAGCTACCATTATCAAAGTTGAACATACTGCGAAAAGTAAGCAAAATACGTAGCAGTGAAAAGTGCATTTAATTTTTAAAATCCTTTGGTTTTAATATGCTAAGGGCTGTTGTTAACAATACCCGTTCAAGGAATGTTTTCTTTTTTAAATATGTGGGCTCAATTTCTGTGAGTCTTACTCAGTTTTTACTCACTTTTCAGCCACGCAAAATACTCATTGACTTCAGTGGGTCCTTGCCCAAATGCAGGATTTGACCCATAATTTTTAACCTGTGTCCTTTTAAAATGCCAATCTACTAAAATTCTAATAGTTTGCATTTCTGCTCTAAATTTCCACCTGCTCAGAGGCAATAAAATTGTTTAATACTGTGTCTACTTCCATAAACAAATGTCTGCATGCTCATACTAATTAGATAATTGAACTAGCAAACTATCTAGTTAACTTTCTAACTAGTTAAGTATCTAACTTTAAAACCAAATTCTTAACTGCCCAGTTCTACTAAATCTGGCCTCTAAAATTCAAACATAAACATAATAGGTACATGTATTTCCATAATTCGTAAAGATTCATAAAGGCCTTTGGATTGAACACCAACTATAAATGTTGTGAACTTAAACAAATGTGTTAACTTTCCATTGTTTGATTGTATACCAGATTGATAGGATGCTATTACTCTTCATTGTTTAGAATCCTATCATATAAAACAGTTTTGCCCAGTGTAACAGGGTTTACAATCCCCATACTGAGCATAGGCAGAAGGGAGGGGTGAGTTTTCCCTGCTTCCAGGCAATCAGGCTGACCACATCCCAGCACAGCTGCCAGAACTGCCAATCATTGAGGCAGGCACCCACAGCTGTGACCAATAAGGAAAACAAGACGATCTATAATAGAGGGAAAACAGAGTGGGAGAGGAAGGCAGAAAGGCCTGGGATGGCAGAGATGCAAAAGAGGCAAATTGAAGGGGATCAGTTAGGAGAAAGCCAGGACCCATAAAGAGACAGCACCAAGAGCAAGTGACAGTATGCACAAAGATAGGGCATGCTTCTGGGTTCCATCCTTGCCTACTTCTAGTGCTAACAAAAAGCAGATCTGAACAATGGAGAAAAGCTTACTATTTCATTATAAGGGGAGACTCATAGTCTATAACTGTTCTAATCATTCCTGATATTCCCTGTGATAAAATTTACCATGCACTAAGAACGTAAGATTATTCTATGGGGCCTTGATCCTGTTCCCATTCTAGTGAAAAGAAAACCTCCTATTTATTTTACTAGATCAGGATCAAACACTGGGATAGTAGGAAATGCATCCTGCTTTCAATAATTAATGAGCCTCAAATATACGCTTTCTGAAATTTATAGTTGAGGCAATCTTTTTTCTTAGATTGAAGTGTGTAAATATCTGGGTCCGTTTTCATAAATCCCTTTCATTTAGTGCTTTTATAAATCTTTATTTTTAAATACTGCTGAATGTAACAACGCATGCAGTTTTTTACAAGACCACACACACTGATCATTTTTGTTGTTAATAACCAAGCTGGATATAAATGCTCTAGTACTAATATTTATGAAGTTCCAAGGACAGCGTCAAGTAATTTTGATTTAATTCATTTTACCTTCAACCATTTATGCTGCTTTTTAGGAAACTATGACAAGAAACTTCTCTAAGTAATTTTTTTCCTGTTTCCTCTGACCAGCATCCCCTCCCCCCACCTGGTATTTTGCATAGTAAGAAATTAAACTGACTATTTTTAAACAAACAATGGACGTTACTTACTGTAACTGGAGGGTCTTCTAGATGTGTGGTCCCTATGTGTATTCCACATGTGGATATACATGTGCATCTGAGTCTGGAAATTCTTCAAATCAGTGTCTGTTGGCCCACATGTGTACAATAGCTCCCCTCAGACTCCTGTCCAACAGTATAAGAGGAAATGTGGGTTCACATCTTTCCAGTTCCTCCTCTTACTGCAAACCCAACAGGATCCAAAGCAGAGGGAGGGAGGGCGGGCGGACAGTGGGATACAGATAGGGACTACATATCTCGAAGAACCTCTAGTTACAGTAAGTAACCTCCACTTCTTCAAGTGATGGTTCCTATGTGTACTCCACACAAGCAGTATTCAGGCTGGAGGTGGGTGCGAAGAAGCCAGTAGTAAAGATGCTTGCAATACTGCTGATCCCATTGCTGCATCTGCAGTATGAACTAGAGCGTAGTGTGTCATGAACGTGAGGTGGAGTGAACCTGGACTGGGATGCTTGACTTCCCCCCCCTCCCCCCCCGGGTTAGGAGATCAGGGAATGGGTGGATCCTGATTGGTGGGTGGGCAGACATTGTTTGAAGTTCCAGGAACCAGAACTGTTTGTCCCAGCAGGGTGCCAGGAGAACGATGTTGGCTCTGTCATGACATATCTTCCCCACAAAGTGCGGGAATGGGAAGAAAGGCATATCTGAAGCTGTTCATCCAAGACAACAGGAGAACATTGCACTGGAAGTCATGACCTATGGCTCCTCTGAAACAATATAGGGGGAGTTTTCTGTTCATTTGGGATGAAAAAAGGTCCCATAGCGGTCTCATTAAGTGGTGCATAGCGGAGTACTCCCCTGTGTAAATATTTCACTTAGGGCTGTGTTGTAAATCTCCTACTCATCAAGTCTGATGGCTTCCAGACAGAGGGGAGGAAATCTTTCTCCTTCCTGTTTGTTTATGCAGACAACCATGATAATATTGTCCATCATTATCTGTACATGGAGTGAGTGCAAAGCTGACTGTCCTCATTTCCAGTATGTTTATATGCAGCCTGGCCTCTTGTGGGGTCCAGGTACCCTGAGCAATGTGGTTGTACAGATAAGTACCCCACCTCCAGGGGGAAGCATCTATCACAATGATGACCTTGGGCGTTGGAGGGTCCACCACGTTCTTGTCCAGGTTTGACCACCAAGTGAGTGAGGACATAAGTCTGGTGAGAACCAACACTGTGGAGTCCTGGTTTGGTTGACAGATTCAATGGAGCCAACCTTGCAGACACCACCAAGTGGAGTCTGGCAAATGGTGTTGCGGAGGTACATGTAGCCATGTGGCTTAACAGTGAAAGACACCTGCACTCTGTAGTTTGCAGTCTACAGGTAAGCATGAAATAAGGTTGCTCATTGCATGAAACCTGTCTGTGGGGAGGAATGCTCTCGCAGAAACTGTGTCCAACTGCACCTCATTAAGTTTATTGTCCTGGGGGGTAACAAATGGATTTTTCTTCACTTATGCAAATGACAAGGGCTGCTACAAGTTGTATGAGAAACGTTGTCACTGACCATCTGACATCCTGACAAGACTGGCCTACAAGAAGCCAATCGTCTAGGTACGGAAACACCTTATAACCCTGGCGGCTCATCTGAGCAGCTACCACAGAGAAAACCTTCATAAATACTCCGGGTGCAGTGGTGAGCCCAAAGGGAAGGACTTGAAATTGGAATTGTTCCAGGCCAACTGTAAAACACAGGAATTTCCTGTGGGATGGGTGAATGTCCTTCATATTGAGAGCAGAGAACCACATCCCTTCCTGAAGGGAGGGGATTATTGATGCCAACATAATCATCCAGAATTTCAGCCTTCAAATAAAGAGGTTGAGTTGCCAAAGATCCAGGAGGGGTCTCCACTCTCAATCTTTTTGGGGGATTAGGAAATATGGGGAATAGAACCCGCTCCAATGGTAACGAGGTGGGTCATGCTCTATTGCCCCTCAGTGTAAATGGGATTCTGCCTCATATTGAAGAATCACCTCACCTCGAACAGGAACAGTTAACAGGAGAGTTTTGCAAGAGGTTTCTCCAGGTGAAGGAGGAACGACTACGTGACCCTTGGGGTGAGTTTGTTGTCTTTAGTGTGTGTATGTGTGTTTGTGGTGTGCTTCCTGATTGACTGAAGTATACAGCATGGTCTGTTTGTTTGGGAGACTGTGTGCTGAGCCTAGCAGCTGGCTAGGCAAGGCTGAGAGTTTTTTAATGAGGCTTTGACCCCCAAGCCCTTTAGCACCCCATCAACCCTTAACCAGGGGATGGGGCTACTCAGGGAGAACAGGGTTTTAAAAAGCCTGCTCCTAAGTGACCTGAGGCGCTAGGGAACAGGAGCGGCTAACAAGAGAGTTTTGTGAGGGAGTTTGGGGGGGGGGGGGGGGGGGGAGTGGAGGGGAGTAGATACACTTCAATAACATTCTTTAAATTTAAGGCAATAAACAGTCCCTGCTAAAAACAAAAGAACAATAAAAGAGAGCTGCAGGAGTAAAAAGAGAATGCAGACAGAAGTCTAGCAACAGAGTGGGGGGATATCCAGTGTATTGCACTGAATGCAACATGTATGATTACCTGCCTTATGGGCAGGTGGCATATGTAGGCACTCGGTGCAAGGAGCTCCTGGCCCTCAGAGACCGCATACGGGCTTTGGAGACCAGAGTGGCTGAACCGTAGGTACATAGATGAGACTTTCCGGGACACAGTAGAACAGTCCCACCCCCGGTCTGACAGCCTCTATGCTGTTGAGGAGGATGAAAGTCTCAGGGAAGAAGAACATCAAACTGTAGCAGAGGGAAATCATCCCATAGTTGGAACCCTTCTTCAAGGTGATGCCATGGTATCCTCTCACACTGAGGATGCTTCTCCGGGGGAAAGAACTCTAGTAATTAGGAAGATGAGGGATTTGATCATTAATAACAAATAGCTGGGTTTGATATGACCATGTGGTTCTCCTGGTGACTTGCTTGCCGAGTGAGAAGGTTGCAGATCTCTTGAGACATCTAGACAGGCTTATGTGTAGTGCTGGGGAGGAGCCGGTGGTCGTGGTACATGCAGATACCAATGACATAGGGAAGGATAGAAGAGAGGTCCTGGAGGCCAAATTTAGGCTGCTAGGTAAGAGACTGAAGTCCAGGACCTCCATGGTAGCATTCTCTGAAATAATTACAATTCCATGTGTAGGACCAGTCAGACAGACCGAACTGCAGGGTCTCAATACATGGATGAGATGATCGTTTGGAAGGAGGAGTTTAGATTTATTAGGAACTGGAGAACCTTTTGGGAAAGGGGGCGCTTATACAGGAATAATGGGCTCCACCTAAACCAAAATGGAACAGGATTGCTAGCACGTAAAATTAGGAAGGTCATAGAGCAGTTTTTAAAATAAGGGCTGGGGGAAAGTCAATGGGTGTGGAGGAGCATGTGGTTCGGACAGAGACATCCCTTGGGGAGGATCTATTAATGGAGATTCTCTAGATCCTAGTAAGGAGGAGAGGATGAAAGATGATAAAATACAGGTAGGATCTGATGAGAAACAGCCAAATGAAAAAGAGTCCCACTCAATTATATCACATAATGGCAGACAGCTAAAAAGTGACAATTTTTTAAAGTGCTTATATACAAATGCTAGGAGGGTAAATACTAAGATGGGTGAACTTGAGCGCCTCATATTAAATGAGGATATTGATATAATAAAAATCACAAGAACTTGGTGGAATGAGGATAATCAATGGGACAAAGTAATACCCAGATACAAAAATATATCAGAAGGACAGAATAAGTCGTACTGATGAGGGAGTGGCACTATATGTGAAAGAAAGCATAGAGTGAAATGAAGTAAAAATTTTAAATGAACCAAACTGTACCACAGAATCTCAATAGATAGTAATTCCATGCTTGAATAATAAGAATATAGCAGTAGGAATATACTACGGACCACCTGACCAGGATGGTAATAGTTTCTGTGAAATGCTAAGGGAGATTAGAGAGGCTATAAAAATAAAAAAACCTCACTAATAACAGGGAATTTCAGCTATCCCCATATTGACTGAGTACATGTCACCTCAGGACAGGATGCAAAGATAAAGTTTCTTGACACCTTAAATGACTGATTTTTTGGAGGAGCTAGTCCTGGAACTCACAAGAGGAGAGGTAATTCTTGATTTAGTCCTAAGTGGGGCACAGGATCTGGTCCAAGAGGTGGTAATATAGCTTGGTAATAATGACCATAATATAATTAAATTTAACATCCCTGAGGGGTGGGGGAGAAAGACACCAAAGCAGCCCACCATGGTAGCATTTAATTTCAGAAAGGGGAACTACACAAAAATGAGGAAGTTAGTTAAACAGACATTAAAAAATACAGTGCCAAAAATTAAATCCCTGCAAGCTGCATGAAAACTTCTTAAAGACACCATAATAGAGGCTCAATTTAAATGTATATCCCAAATTAAAAAATATAGTAAGAGGACCAAAAAAGTGCCACCGTGGCTAAAAAAACAAAGTAAAAGAAGCAGTTAGAGTCAAAAAGGCATCCTTTAAAAAGTGGAAGTTAAAGTCTATTGAGGAAAATAGAAAGGAACATAAACTCGGGCAAGTGAAACATAAAAATATAATTAGGAAGGCCAAATAAGAATTTAAAGAACAGATAGCCAAAGACTCAACATTAACAGCAATAAAATGTTTTAAGTACATCAGAAGTAGGAAGCCTGCTAAACAGCGAGGGGGCGGGGGGGCACACTGGACGACTGAGATACTAAAGGAGCACTCAAGGAAGATAAGGCTATTGTGGAGAAACTAAATGAATTCTTTGCATTGGTCTTCATGGCTGAGGATATGAGAGCGCGTCCCAAACCAAAGCCACTCTTTTTAGGTGACAAATCTGAGGAACTGTCCCAGATGAAGGTGTCATTACAGGTGCTTTTGGAACAAAATGATAAATTAAACAGTAGTAAGTCACCAGGACCTGATGGTATTCACCCAAGAGTTCTGAAGGAACTCAAATGTGAAACTGCAGAACTACTAACTGTGGCATGTAACCTATCATTTATATTAGCTATCCTCCAGTCATCTGGTACAGAAGCTGATGTGACACCAATTTTTAAAAAAGGCTCCAGAGGTGATCCCGGCAATTACAGGCTTGTAAACCTAACTTCGGTACCAGACGAATTGGTTGAAACTATAGTAAAGAACAGAATTATCAGACACAGATGAACATGATTTGTTGGGGAAGAGTCAACACGGCTTTTATAAAGGGAAGTAGTGCCTCACCAATCTACTAGAATTCTTTGATGGGGTCAACAAGCATGTGGACAAGGGTGATCCAGTGGATATAGTATATTTAGGTTTTCAGAAAGCCTTTGACAAGGTCCCTCACCAAAGGCTCTTAAGCAAAGTAAGCTGTCATGGGATAACAGGGAAGGTCCTCCCATGGATTGGTAACTGGTTAAAAGATAGGAAATAAAGGGTAGGAATAAATCATCAGTTTTCAGAATGGAGAGAGGTAAATAGTGGTGTCCCCCAGTTGTCTGTACTGGGACCAGTACTGTTCAACGTATTCATAAATGATCTGGAAAAAGGGGTAAATAGTGAGGTGGCAAAATTTGCAGATTATACAAAACTACTCAAGGTAGTTAAGTTCAAAGCAGACAGTGAAGAGTTACAAAGGGATCTCACAAAATTGGGTGACTGGGCAACAAAATGGCAGATGCAATTCTACGTTGATAAATGCAAACTAATGCACATTGGAAAACATAATCCCAACTATACATATAAAATTATGTGGTTTAAATTAGCTGTTAGCACTAATGAAAGAGATTTTGGAGTCATTGTGATAGTTCTCTGAAAACATCCACTTAATGTGCAATGGCAGTCAAAAAAACTAACAATGATTCCTAGGAATCATTAGGAAAAGGATAGATAATACGAGAGAAAATATCATATTGCCTCTATATAAATCCATGGTATGCCCACATCTTGAATACTGCATGCAGATGTAGTTGCCCCATCTCAAAAAAGATATATTGGAATTGGAAAAGGTACAGAAAAGGGCAACAAAAATTATGAGGGATAGGGAACAGCTGCCATATGAGGAGAGATTAAGAAGACTGGAACTTTTAAGCTTGGAAAAGAGACGACTAAGGGGGGATATGACAGACGGCTATAAAATCATGACTGATGTGTAGAAAGTAAATTAGGAAGTGTTATTTTCTCCTTCTCATAACATAAGAACTAGGGATCACCAACTGAAATTAATAAGCAGCAGGTTTAAAAATAAACAAAAGGAAGTATTTCTTCACATAATGCACAGTCAGCCTGTGGAACTCTTTGCCAGAGGATGTTGTGAAGGCCAAGACCAGAACAGCGTTCAAAAAAAGAACTAGATAAGTTCATGGAGGATAGATCCAACAATGGCTATTAGCCAGGATGGGCAGGGATGCAAAATCATGCTCTGAAGTGTCCCTAGCCTCTGTTTGCTAGAAGCTGGGAATGGGCAACAGGGGATAGATCACTTGATGATTACCTGTTCTGTTCATTCCCTCTGAAGCACCTGGCACTGACCACTGTCGGAAAACAAGATACTGGGCTAGATGGATCATTGGTCTCACCAAGTATGGCCTTTCTTATGTTTGTGAGAATGATCCCTGAAGAGGGACCTGAAAGAGGGTTTGTGAGGTGGGAAGGAGAAAGATTCTATGGAGTATGCCTGATGGATAATCTCCAAAACCCAACTGTCTATAGTGATCTTGTTCCAGTTGTGGGTGAGGAGTGTAAAACGGTCCCCAAAAGATTACAGGGGAAGAGGTGGATGTCAACAGTGGTGGTATGCAGATCTCTACCAATATGTCAAAAATGGTTCTTGGCCGATGGCTGAGAGAGACTAGAGCTTGTGGCAGTAGTGGGGGCCGAGACGCAAGGCCTCTGATTCCTCTGGCATTTGTGCGGAGGCTTGTCAGGGCAGTGATAATAAGCTGCATGGGGAGGAGGTGTCCTTAGTGTATAGGGCTGCCTCTGGTGTTTCCTCCCGGGGGCTGGAGTATAAATCCCAGAGAATGTAGAGTCCATCTCTAATCCTTTAGTGAGTGCACGGACTCATCGGTTTTCTCATTAAAGAAGTGGAACTCAAGGAAGGAGAGGTACTGGATAGTGTTTTGGACTTCCCTAGCACCCTGACACTTGTAGCCAAGAGTCCTTCCTCATGACTAAATCAGCGGCCAAATTTCTGGAAGCTGGGTCTGCAGTGTCCATTGCAGACTGGAGGGCTACTTTCGCCACTAGCTTCCCCTCATTTAAAAGGGACAGAAATTGGGCCCTGTCCTCCATGGGAAGCTTCTCTCTGAAATCCACAAGCCTGGAATAGTTATTAAAGTCGTATTTCACTAACAAAACTTGGTAGTTAGCAACAAACAATTTCAAGCCTACAGAGGAGACTACCTTTCTCCCCAGGAGGTCCAGTCTCTTAGAGCCTTTATGTGCCAAGTTGGCCCTCTGATAGTGTGACCAACCTCTTTCTGTAGCTGCCTGTACCACCAGTGAGTTGGGGTCAGGATAGGAAAATAAAAATTCAACACCTTTAGCAGGAAAAATGTATACCTCTTGGCTCTTTTTGGTGTAGAAGCACAGAATGCTGGAGTGTACCATACCAATCTGGTCAGTTCCAGTATGGCCTCATTGATCAGAAGGGCCACCTTGCTCAGTCACTGCAGTTGTAATATGTCCAGGAGCCAGTGTTGAGGGTCCTTGACCTCCTCCAAAGGGATCTGTAAGTCACTGGCAACTCGTTGTAACAATTCCTGGCTCCGGTGGTACTCATCCAGTGGAGAAGGCGAACAAGGATTGACCGTGTCATCAAGGGATGATGAACAGGCTCTCGTTGGAACAGTCGGTACCTGTGGCTATGGTTCCAGCTCTTCCTCCATGTACACAGATGGAACCGGTTGGCGAGAGGTAGAGGAGTGGTATGACCTCTGAGAAGGGCCTGGATGCCTGCCATAAGGATCCCACAGACCCCAATAAGGCCAGAAAAGGGGATCGATCAGTTGCAGTGGTCCCCAAAGGAATTGGTACCAACAGTCCCAGTCTCGTACCAAGAGAAATGACAAGCCTAACCCTTAGACTGTCTGCTGGGGCTCAAATGTCTCCACGGAGATACCAGTATGGCTATCTCCTCTGACTCATCCGAGTCCAAGAACTGTTCCACTGGTAGCAAGTATGCCATTGGTATTGGGTCACTTCTGCCACATGGTTGAAGGTGGGACTGCTCCTGGAACACTGAGATAGTCTCCCCCTCTGGAATAAGGACATCCCTCAGGAGGACAGGACCAGAAAGAAGTGGAGACTGTGGAAGAGGAAGGAATATATCCTCCGGTGTATATATATGTTTCCATAAGCCCTGATGTCTTCCAGAAGTCAAGTCTGGAGGACCCAGTGCATCTGGAGCAGCCAGCCAGTCTTTAGATGGTGGTACTGACAATGGGTCCAGACCCAGCCCTCACAGATGGAACTGATTGTTAGGATATAGATATTCAGGCCTGTCTGCAAAGGCCTGTACTTTAAGAATTTAGGTGTATTCTTATCACTTGGCTAGTTAGAGGTATAAAAGAAAGAATCAAAATCACTGTCTGCCAGTGTAAGGTCCTTCTCTTACTGTGACAGTCTGAGGCCCTGTTCTTAGGCTAAGGCCTTTGGCTACGCGACAGAGACAGCCATAAGCTGGGAAGCGACCGGTCACATCCTCACATTCCAAAGTAGTCACATTGAAAGAAGGTGCTATTGCGCTGTTAGGAATACAATCCTGTCCTGATAGTGCCTATCACCTCCAGAGAAAGGGAAGTGCCTAGAAGATGTAAAAGGAAATTGAGGTTGATAGTTTTCTGTCTGGTAAGATTTCAGAGTAACAGCCGTGTTAGTCTGTATTCGTAAAAAGAAAAGGAGTACTTGTGGCACCTTAGAGACTAACCAGTTTATTTGAGCATGAGCTTTCGTGAGCTACAGCTCACTTCATCGGTAAGAACTCACTTATCAATAGACACAGCTGGGAAACTCTTATGTCTTTATAGATGTAGTTGTGAAATCACCACTTCTGTATTGTTTTGTCATTATAGTTCCCACTTTGCTATTGTTTATTGGCATGGTCTCTGTCTGGTTCTGTGATTGTTTCTGTCTGCTGTATAATTAATTTTGCTGGGTGTAAACTAATTAAGGTGGTGAGATATAATTGGTTAGCTAATGATGTTACAATATGTTTAGGATTGGTTAGTTAAATTTCAGTAGAATGATTGGTTAAGGTATAGCTAAGAATATTACTATATAAATTAGGGGCAAACAGGAAGTAAGTTGGGATTCGAAAATAAGGAAAAAGGAACTTGTATTTAAGCTTGCTGGAAGTTCACCCCAATAAACATCAAATTGTTTGCACCTTCGGACTTCGGGTATTGTTGCTCTCTGTTCATGCGAGAAGGACCAGGGAAGTGGGAGAGTGAAGGAATAAGCTCTCTAACATCTTGGTGCCGGGACTTGGATACATCGCATTGGATAGGTGAGTGGCAGCCTGAAAGTCCCCCTCCCCAACAGTCCGCGCAGCTGCTTGGAGGGGGTATGGTGAACTCTCGTGATGGCAGTTGCGGGTTCTGGCAAGCAGGGGTAACGGATTTTTTGAACAAATGGATAAGGAAGAATCAGGGCCCATACCAGGTGCAGGGGTTCACCTGGGATGAGACTGAGAAGGAGATGGGAGAGGTTTTGGGAGACCCCAAGGGAAAGGAGTGTAGGAAAAAGGGAATGGTATTACAAGGTTTGTGTGCTGGGATGGCATACTGGGTAAAAAGGGAAGCTGATCTTCTCCAACACATTAAGGGTTTGGAGGGGATTGTGAATCAGCAACAGATTTTAACAGAAAAATCTGTGTTAGCAGTAGAGGTAGCGGATTTGACGGCACGGGATGCTGCACGGACAGAGGAGTCTTGTGAGGCAATCCGGAGAGAGAGGGACAAACTGCTGGGGAGAGTAGGAGACTTAGAGGAGGAATTGTATCATTGTAAACATGGGGGCAATGGAGTTGGGGACCCCAAACCATCCGCCCCACTAATGGAACTGAAGGAGACACCTCCACCACCCTACCCTGAAAAAACACTGTACCCACCACTGCGGGTGGATGTTGTAAGCCGGCAATCCACAGTTACAGCCCCTGCGATAGAGGCTACCCGGGAGGAACTGCAGGAGGCAGGAATAGCGGCCCCGGTTACAGGGTGGGGGGACCATGCCCCACAAGTAGTAGAACAGGCAGAAATCCGCCCCTTGTCCCTGAAGGACCAGGAAGCAGTACTGGGCCGTTTGGGAAAGGTACCCCGGAATGATTGGGATCAGTTTGTGCTGTGGCTAGTGGAGGTGGGCAGGGAGATGGAGGGTCTAACTCGTGAGGACCAGGTGATCTTATGGCGTAGTCTTTTGGGACGAGGTACCTTGGGAATCGATGTGGCAGGAGTGGCACACCCATTTCTAATCCCTGGACAGGTGACTTGTTTGGGGTGTACTCTCACACTGCGGGGATGAATAAGATGAAGAGAATCCCTGGGGAAACAGGACGGGATACACTTAATCGCATACAGGCATGGGCACGGTGCTGGGTGGATCCCCTGGACGGACCATGGGTGATGCCCCAGGCAGGGACACCGGGACCTGGTGGGGGTGTGGAGCAGGGTAGGGGTGTGGAATTGCTAGAGAAATGGTTGGAGCTGAGCAATCCGCAGTTCGTGGGGCATTTAAGGTTGCAGCACCCTGAACTTGCTCCCAGTCAGCTACCCCAGTTTCTGGAACAGGCAGATGTGTGGAGGCAGATGCATCAGAGGGAAGAGCCAGTCCATGCTATTACTGCGGGGGATCAATACAAGGTGGAAAGGAGTGGATCAGCCTGGAGCGGAGGTAGAGGGAGAGTTCGTGGCTTTGGGGGGCTAGTCAGGGACGAGCGGGCAGCTATAGAGCAACAGATCCAGAGACTGCAGGCTAAACTGACTACCCACGATCTTATCAGATCAGGGGGAAAGTGGTCCTGGAGGCCAAGGGACTGGGACTGCCTGAAATGCCAGACACACAATTTTGCGTGGAGACAGGAATGTGTTCGGTGCCAGGACCCCCGGTCCCCCCATGAACCAGTGGGAGGGACAGAGGGGGGTGCTGCAACTTAGGGGTGCCCTGGGAGGAGTCCTGTCCATGTTCTCAGTTTAGGACGGGATGCATCTGGTCGCCCCACGCTCCAGGGGGCAATCGAAGGGAGTCCCATGAGGGATTTTTTGATAGACACTGGAGCAGCCATCAGTTTAACCACATGGGGGCAGGGAGACCCTCAGAAGGGACTGTGACAATTGTAGGGGCAACAGGAGGGGAGACGCAATTGTAGGGGCAACGGGAGGTGGGGGACAAATCAAAGGAATCTGAGGGGAAGGGGAGATTATGTGGGGTTGTAAAGATATGCTTAATCTGTTGGGGGCAGGAGATTTACACAAACTGGGACTTGTACTGGATTTAGCCAATTGGGTGTGTTTACTGGGGCAAACGCAGGACGGTCAGGGCTATACCATTCCCTTGGGGATAGTCACTATGACCATTAAAGTGGCACATGCCCTCCCACCACCGCCCGGCTGGGTGGGAACACATCCCTGTGTGGGCGAAGGATAACCTGGATTGTGGTAGGGGCAGCATGGAGGTACTGATGGAGGGAGGGGACCCTCCCCCACAGAAACAGTATCCTATTCCTCGGGAGGCATTGGCAGAGGTGGGGGCAACTATTGGGGAATTGGAACAGAGGGGACTGATTAGGGCAGTTGCATCCCCTTGTAATGCTGCTGTGTGGCCAGTGAGAAAGCCAAATGGTACTTGGCGCCTCATTGTGGATTACAGGGCACTAAATGCTCTGGCCAATTCGCCAGCCTCAATGGTGGCAGCGTACCCTGAAATGTTGGCCCGTATTGGACCCCAATTCCGAATTTTCACTGTTTTGGACATAGCTAATGGGTTTTGGTCTCTGCCACTAGCTACCTCATGTCAGTATAAAACTGCATTCACATGGGAGGGCAGACAATTCTGCTGGACAGTCCTACCCCAGGGATACAGGGATTCCCCTGCAATTTTTCACAGATACATGAGACAGGCTCTGGAGGGGGTGGATTCAGCAAGGTGCACACAATATGTAGACGACCTGTTGCTAATGTCAGGGACAGAGGAAGAAGACAGGGAACTAACTGAGCAGGTCCTGCAAGCTTTGGCAAGAGCAGAATTGAAGGTCAATGGGAAAAAGGCTCAGATGGGACAGACAAGAGTGACCTACTTAGGAGTGGAAGTGTCTCAGATGGGAAGGGAAATCGATAAGGGATGGGTGCAACTGATCCAGTCCCTGCCACTGCCTACGGATGTTAAAAGCTTGCAAAGTTTTCTGGTCTAACTGGATTTTGCAGGGATTCTGTGGCCAATTATGCAGAAATAGCCCAGCCTCTATTTGACCTAACCCGAGCCTCAACTTGGGAATGGTCAGAGTGTACTGAGGCAGTGAGAGTGCTAAAGGAAAACCTGGCCAGTGCTCCAGTGCTGGCCTCCCCGGATGGGGAGAAATTCTTTTATCTGTATCCTTTAGTATCGGACACTACCGTTGGTTGTGCATTAACACAGGAGTATGGAGCAAAGGACCGACCTGTGGCCTTTGCCTCTCAACTTTTGAGTGCTGTGGAATTGAAGTATGGATGGTGTGAAAAGGTACTGTTGTGCTCCTACTGGGGGGCAGGGAAATTTAAATACCCTACGGGAATGCAGAAAGTAACAGTCCCATCTCATCATGACCCCCTGCGGCTGTTAAACATGCACACTATCTTACAGGGACAAGTGAGTGGGCAGCGTATTGCTAAATGGTTGCTGGCTCTACAGGCAGAAAACATTAAAGCAGAGGTGTTAAAGGAACCCATAGTCTGGGTAGCTGGATTACATCTGGCTGGCACCCCACACCAATGTGAAGCCAGCCCAGGTAAAACCCAACATCAGGTGTTTCGGGCGGCTAACCCCAATCAGGTAAAGGAGGGGACACTGGTATGGTTTTTGGATGGAAGTTGTAGGTATCAAGGGGGATGGAAAACTGCAGGCTTAGCTGTTGTGGGAATCAGAGGCAATGAGACAGTCAGCACCACTGGTTTCTCATTAGAAGCAAAGTCAGCTCAGGAGGCAGAACTGGCAGCCTTGCTAACAGCTTTAAATGAAGTGGATCCCAAATTTGAGCCAGAATGTTGGGTGGTGGTAGATTCAGATTATGCATTTCGTGGTGCCACATTAATGCTGAGATGGTGGGCAGATAATCATTTCAGGGCAACAGACGACTCCCCAATCAAGCATGCTACCTGGTGGAAGCGAGTGGAGGAGCTGAGTCACTCTGTTTTACATGGATCAATGTGGTAAAGGTAAAGGCACACAAGAAAACAGGACCCCTAAGCAAAGGAAATAATCTGGCTGATGTAGAGGCCAAGTGGGCTACAACAGAGGCACCCCCATGGCCCTGGGAGCCAGAGGAGAGTGTGCCTGTAGCAGTGTTAACAAGAAGCGGGGTGGATACAGATGGGGGAGGGCGAATTCGAGAGTTGCAGGAATCTGACCCAGGACTGGAAGGCATCATGAAACTTGGGGACAGGCATGTGCCAAAGGTGGAACTAACGGAAGGGATTTGGTGTGTCTTAACAACCAAGGGACCAGTAATGTTGTGCCCTCAGGGAAGTCGGACGGCTTTCTTAAGCAGGGTACATGGAAGCTTGGCAGGGGGACACCCCGGGTTTGAGGAGGCACTGGGAACTTTAAAAAGGTTGTGCTGGTGGCCAGGAATGGCAGCTGATTTAAAATCACATCTGGAACGTTGTTGGGCTTTGCCAAAGGTGTGATTGTTATATACATATTACTTTAGGCGTAAAATCCCCTTTGGGACGCTGGGTGTACGATGAGTTAAACATTTTACAGAATGTAACCCTGCAGGTGATATGGATGCCAAGTTGGAAGAATCCAAATTTAAAGTGGCCACAGCCTGGAGCCGAGAATATTCCCCGACGAGCAAATGTCTGGGAGCCATTGTGGGAGCAGGTGCAGCCAGCACTTTTTAACGTGTCCTTTCACTCTATTACATGGGTGGTACGCCCCAAGGAATGGTGGGTGGACCAAATCCATCCTAACTGTAGTATGTACATAAAAGGATTGAAACAACAATTCAATGCATGGGTGAGGGGACACACCTGGAATCGTCGTCGGAAAAGGGGATTGTGGGCAGCGGGGAACACTATGCTGGGTACATGGAATCTGGGGGATGAGTGGGTAACCAAACAATTAGTAAGCCAAAATGTGAAATTTCAACAACAAATTAATGAATTAATGGCACAGCAACTATCAGCAGTTGCCACAGGGTGGAGGATAGCAGTAGAGGTAAACTTGCAGTTAACTCATTGGGCAGGGGACCTGGTGACATGGGTAGAGGATGGCTTCAGAAGACTAACATGGGGAGAAGTGTGCGTAGGTATTCAAAATGCTCAGTTAATAATGTTAATGGATATTATGAGAAATGCTTGTTCAGAACAATGGCCTTCAGTATTAAATCGGGAGGCTAGCCCATATTTATCCACAATTGCAAAAACCCATCTACCTGGAAAATAACATCCCCGACCTGTGGGGACAGTTCTTGAGTAACTGTTATTATGATACCATGGGAAGGAAATGCAAATAAGGTGGTTCCCTTGAACCCTATGGGAATTAGGGAAGGGGGAGCACGTTGGGAGCCACTAGGGAATAGGTGGGGGGGGTGGAATGGGGTAAATTGGACTGTCATCACATTAAGCAGTTGTATATCCAGAGGAGGAATATGGATGTGCCCCTCTCCTATGACTATGGAGGAGCAGGATCAATGGCCTATTGCGAAGGGGGGGCATTTAGGGGTAATGTGTATGAGGTACGGTGTATTCTGTTGGGAATGTATGCAATCCTGCAATATAACACTAGAAGGCAAAATCCTTCCAGTATATGACAAAATTATGAACTTCTATACACTGCCACCTGGACTATGGTGTACCAATAGATCAGTGGACTTAATCGTTGTAAACAATCAAATCAGCACCTACTACCCCATACCGTGCCAAGTAGTTGAATTGGTTTGGACAATACCAAATTTCACTGTGGATATTCAATGGACACACAATATGGACAAAAGTACACAAAGATTACAAGAGCAACTTGCTGCAAGCGCCAACAGTTGGACACACTTACAATACACACTACAGGATGGCGCTGACAAAATTTTAACCTTATCAAAGGAGGAGAAGCAGTGTTTTTGGTGGTGGCCAGGATGTTGGACCATACTGCAGTGGTCAGGACTCTTGGTGTTGCTGTGGATTATCATAGCAGCTGGTGTATTGTTTGTTAACTATATGTGTGTTACATTGCATATGGAAACAATCAAGGGGGGCACAACCCCCTAGAGAACAGCCCCCCCTATTTATAACCTATAAGTAATGTAGTAAGCCCCCCCTCACCCCCCCCAAAGTGTACTAGACAACCCGGACCCAACCTTTTCGGGCCCACTATACTGGGAAGTCTGGAACACTAATTGGAATAGGTGTAGTATGCCCATACGAGAGAAGGTGCAGGGCATGGTACTACACAAGGGGCAGTGGGACAGATGGAGCATCGACACCTTCCACCTTGATGCCTGGCCCTATCAGGAAATGTGTCGCCATATGTCCTATGCTTTTCCAGGGATACCTGGGCAGGAGGATCCCCAAAGAAAAAGAAAAAAAAGGGATGGAGTGTTAGGATATAGATATTCAGGCCTGTCTGCAAAGGCCTGTACTTTAAGAATTTAGGTGTATTCTTATCACTTGGCTAGTTAGAAGTATAAAAGAAAGAATCAAAATCACTGTCTGCCAGTGTAAGGTCTTTCTCTTACTGTGACAGTCTGAGGCCCTGTTCTTAGCCTAAGGCCTTTGGCTAAGCGACAGAGGCAGCCATAAGCTGGGAAGCGACCGGTCACATCCTCACATTCCAAAGTAGTCACATTGAAAGAAGGTGCTATTGCGCTGTTAGGAATACAATCCTGTCCTGATAGTGCCTATCACCTCCAGAGAAAGGGAAGTGCCTAGAAGATGTAAAAGGAAACTGAGGTTGATAGTTTTCTGTCTGGTAAGAACTCACTTATCAATAGACACAGCTGGGAAACTCTTATGTCTTTATAGATGTAGTTGTGAAATCACCACTTCTGTATTGTTTTGTCATTATAGTTCCCACTTTGCTATTGTTTACTGGCATGGTCTCTGTCTGGTTCTGTGATTGTTTCTGTCTGCTGTATAATTAATTTTGCTGGGTGTAAACTAATTAAGGTGGTGGGATATAATTGGTTAGCTAATCATGTTACAATATGTTAGGATTGGTTAGTTAAATTTCAGTAAAATGATTGGTTAAGGTATAGCTAAGAATATTACTATATAAATTAGGGGCAAACAGGAAGTAAGTTGGGATTCGAAAATAAGGAAAAAGGAACTTGTATTTAAGCTTGCTGGAAGTTCACCCCAATAAACATCGAATTCTTTGCACCTTCGAACTTCGGGTATTATTGCTCTCTGTTCATGTGAGAAGGACCAGGGAAGTGGGAGAGTGAAGAAATAAGCTCTCTAACATCTTGGTGAACATCTGTCCTTAAGCTTCGGTATCAAGGGTGACCAACTGAACAGGTGGATCTTTCTTTTTATCCACCTGGCCCTCTAATCTGGGGATCTTCAGAGGGGCTGGTTCCTTAGGTTCCGTACATGATGTTTCACCCGACCTGGACAGGCTCAGGGAAGAAGCGTGTTTCTTATGGACAGTCCTCAAAAAGGCTCTGTCCTTGCTCCAGAAGAAGAGTCCTTGGTCTTAGATGTTGAAGGCTCCACTCCAAGGTAAAATGTTGGAGTGGCACTACTGGTCAGTTGAGGCCAATTATAGAGAGGGGTCTTCTTGGCCGGATCAGAGATGGGCCTCGTAACCTTCTCCATTTCGTGCTCCTCTAGGCTAAGCTCCTGGGCTTCTCAAGTTCTGGGTGGGAAGGAACAACAGATACTGCACTTCACAGAGATCTGTCTCATCCAGACAACATAGGCAGTGTGGATGTTCATCACTGATGGAGAAGGATCGAGGGCAGAAGACACAATTCTAAAATCCCAGGACTCTGGGCACAGTCCCAGAGCTGGGGAAGTGTTCCCCAATCAGGGGAAGGAAATACTGTTAACCATAACTTGAACTACTAAATACGAAGCTAAAAGACATAACTATTTACAAATATTTTCTCTCTTTGCAGGTTATACAATTGAGAGAAGGAGGCTACGATTCCAACTCAGGCCATGTGGCAGTAGGAAGGAATTGCAGAAGCACTGATCTGCACTGCCTCGTATACCCTCAGTCAGGAGCACGAGGGGAGCTACTGTGCACATGCAGGCCAATTGACACTGCTTTGAAGAATTTCAGGTACGTACCCACGTGTAGAATACACACATGGACCAGTACTTGAAGAACTTAGCTGAACTAATATTATGAAAAGAAGCTTTAGTTTCTGCAGCAGAAGCACTGAAAATGTTAGTACAACTGATAGACAATAGTGTTTAATAGTTATTGATGCTGCAAAGCCAGTAGAGGGAGCCCAGAACAGCACTGTTTGTGAGATAGATGCCTGACTGTTTCTGTATGTTGTGAGAAAGAGAGAGACTTTTAACTTTCCTGTTGCATATACCAATACTCAGGAAGGTCAGAACTTTAGGCTTTTAAACCTTAACGGTGTCCCTTCACTTTCTAGGGCTTTATCACTTTCAGGTTCACAGGACTCTGGAAAGCACAACAATTCTTGAAGGAATGCAGTACACAAGTTAGCCATTTTACATAATGTGTGCAATTAGTTATCTAATTTTTCCGATTTACTAAAGATATAATCAACAAACTGAAGTATCTAAAAGGATTCACAGGTGATACCCATCCAAAGCTTAACAAAAGAAAAAGTGGGAAATACACAGAGCTTCAAGTCATTAAAATCAGCAAGAGGATGTTATGTTTAGTGCACTGAATGGACAGAATGTAACAGAGCCACCCCATTTCCTACTTCTACTTTTCTCTCTGCCTTTCTCTTCCTTCTTTGTCACATGCATATTGAAAAGCATTGCCTTGTTATAGGCAACTAAAATCTATCCCAAGGTCCCCCTTGTTTTCTTAGTTCTCCTGGGCTTCCCCTATATCAAAGACAAAAGAGATTCCAAGAGAAACAATCACCAGGAAAAACAGTGAAGGATCATAAAATATCAGTGAAAGAAGGGACAACTGTAAAACCTAAAAATGTCTAGGGTCCTTGAAAACAGTTGTCAGGTTGAAGAGTATCAAATGTGGATCTGTCTCCACTTCCTATTTCCTTATTCTCATATCACTTTCTCATAGCGAATGAGAAGCACGCAGGCATGTCCAGACTCCCAATTTGTTAGTCTCTAAAGTGCCACAAGTCCTCCTTTTCTTTTTGCGAATACGAACTAACACGGCTGCTACTCTGAAATTTGTAGACAGACATTTTGGCCTTTTCAACACTAGTTGCATGTTTATGGGTCTATCTACACAGCCAAATCAACCACGTAGGGATGAAGATGGGTGATCATTATTGCAATGTATTAAACCAAGTATGTTTAAAACACAATTTGTTTTGCCCTGTATATAAGAGAACCAAACTGGGTTATAATAGTGTATAATCCCTTCCTTTTATAAAGAACGTGCTCTCTTCAGAGCACTACACAAACATTTGTACAAAGGTAAATTAATTTTGTGTATATTTGTTTGGGTGCTGGAGCAACTTTTTTTGAATTCCAACAGTCCCCCTGCTTGCTTGAGTCCTCATTTTATATACAAATGGCTTCTCCCAACTTAATTTCTTCTGGATAAGCCAATCAGCGCAAAGTCAGGGCTTCTCTAAACAGGAAGTTGGGCTGAAAAAGCTAGGATATTAATTTAAAGCACAATAGATATTCTACATTAAATCCCTGTGTGGACATGCTTTATTACACAGTAAATGTGTCTTTGTGCACTTTTGCTTAGTCCACTTTGAAGTTAATTAAGATAAACTACACAAAGGCATTCAGTGTGGAATAAGCATGTCCACATTGGCAGTTAGTGTGGAATAGCTATTGCACTTTAAATTCACATCCTAGTTTATTTGTAGTTCAACTTCAATCTTTAAATGTAAACTCCAACACAGGGAATTCCACTTGCAAGCTTCCACGGGCAGCCACTGCAGATTCTGGAGCACTGGTTTAGTGGGCTCTCAGTGTGAAACTTGCTTAATAATGCAGAATGCAGCAGCCCATCTTCAGTTCCTGAATGATCTCAATGGATAGAGCCACAGAGAGCACAGTACAAAAGTCTAAACTTAATTGACAAAGACCTAGATGAGTGGGCAAGGTCACTTTGTCAGAGAGAAAGGTTGTGCCCTTATTACCAGATGCAGCTGAAAAAAAAAGGTCTCTTGGCCAGTCACTACTTGGTCCTTCAAGAACAGTCCAGACTCTAATGAACACACCTAAAATTCTATATCTGTTTTACACATAGCTGTTGCAGTCCCTCAATTATAGGTACTAATATAAATTCCACTCAAATGATCTCCCTCCTGTCTGGATTAAGTTACAGACAGCCCATCCAAGCTTTCACTGAATACAGACAGATGTATATAGCTATGCATTACCAAACAATTCCCCAGACCCAGTAGCATTAACACAATGCAAAGGGCCAAAAGACCCATTTTTTAAAAAACCTGACCCACTTTCAAAAGTCAGTAGCTTTTTCCGCCAGGTGAAGTATGAATATTTAAATCAAAAGATGAGTCAGGATTGAATGTTTTCTCCTTGACTATGTATTGTACCTCTCTAGCGGTGCTCTGATATGAAAAGATCCTGCTGCCATACACTAGCACTGACATTGTTTCACTTAGTCTCAAAGGACCATTCTCTAATAATTTCATCTGCTCTGTGACATTAAGTTGTGGAGGAGGAGGGGAGGGGTCTTCTGTGTGGAAAAAACAACAATGAAAGATGGATCTCTGTTAGAACTTAAAAATTTACACTTCATGATTTATATGAGGCATATTATAATTTAATTGGCAGTAAAAAAGTGGACTGGGGAAGTTTGGGTTTGTGGTTAACAGTTATAAATTTGTTTCTACCTTTGTCATAGAGTAACAAAGCTTTACAGATGAGCTTTATGTTTTAGGCAAGGATAAACCTATCATAACATTTTCTGGAATCCTGTTCCAACCTGAGCACTGTTGCTAAAACAGATTTATTGTGGTAACTATTTATACAGCATACTCCAAGAAAATAACCCAGAAACACTGCAGTCTACAAAACAAACCCACAAAAATATCCTACAGGGAGTTATTCTTTCTATCAAGATCATGTCATAACAAGCCTTAGTTAAACTGAATAGAAGGCTAACTCCCGTTTGCCAGCTTCTGATCAATTTTCTCTGAACTGATGGTACTGTGCAAGAAACCAAATAGAATTAAAAATCCCCTAATTTTATAATCTAAAGGTGGGTTAACTGAAAAATATGCACTGTTAAAACTTTACCTCCAGTCTTGTTTAATGTTCTAATTAGTTTATGATAATCTCTATTTCCCTTTTCTTTGTTATACAACAGCTCTCCCTCTATTTACACTAGACAAGCGACATGACTCCTAACCACTATCTTGCACAATTGCTTAGTGAACGAGCATTTATTTCCCATGTGTATTTTTCCTTGAAAATAAAGAGGGACTAGAATATCTCTGGGGAAAAAAATCATAGCTAGAGTTTTAAGAATGTACTTCCAGCTAACAGGCAATCTGGAATAAAAATTAAAAGATGGTTTTGGACAATGATTATCTACAGCCATGGTCCATGTCACTAGTGGGCCTTTCTGATAACACTGTATACATGTGCACATGTATATCATCAAATCACCTCACTTACTTAGTAATAAATAAAACTTAGCACTTTCCATCCCTACACACTTTGTAAACATTAATGAATGAACCCTCACAATGACTTTGAAGAGCAAAGTATTATTATTCCCATTTTTTCCATGAGAAAAATCAGATATAGCGCTGAAGTAGAAAGCATAAAAATACCCAGTGAATAATGGAAAAATTTAAATTAGAATTCAGAGGAGTTCCTAGTTCCCAGCTTTTACCACTCTGCCGTTTCATTTAGCAGAATGGACTGCCAAGTAACCAGGACATAGAGAATATGGTGAAAAAAGGGAAATGATAAAATAAGAGGAAAAAGATATTGACTAAGTAAATATCACAAGCTTCAGCAGCAAAAAGCTGTATTTTCTCCCCATACCTCACTATCAGTCCTTCCCACTCGCCTCCTCCAGGCCAGCTGCTGGGCCTGCAGGCAACTGGGCTATTTTAGCATTTTAATTTGATATAAGAAACAGAATTGTGGACAACGAAATACTTCCCTTTTTAAAGTACAATTTCAAGCAGCCTCATTGCCATTGAAATGCTGCTAAGAATCACAGCTGGGCTAGAAGGAAAGTCTGACATTTTTCTTTGAATTTTGGCCACTTAAAAAGCATTGGCAGTCAAACTTGCAAGGGTGTATCTTCATTGCAGAGTTGGATCAGGTGATCAGTACTTGTGTCTGAGCACTCACGCTGAGCCTAGCACAGGTGTGAGAAGCCACACTGCAAAGCCACACCCATGTTACTGTGTCCTCATTGGTGCTGCACTCGCCTATGTCGGTCAGACTTCTGCACCATATCCCTTGGTTCTTTCGTACTGCGGTAAGCTGAGGGGCTCTATGATTCTGTCCGAGTGGATTGTGGGAGAATCTGTCTGTCCTTCTGGGCACATAGAGTGAATTGTGGGAAGACACTGAAGGACCATCAGCACTCGACTAATGCCTGTATCCTCACTGCAAAGTGAATAGGCTACTAGCGTGAGTGAAAATGGAACCCTGGCTCTAACCCACATCCCCAGCAATGCAAGCTAGCAGAGGCTGAAAGCACCATTTAACTCAGGGGACAGGTTTTCGTGTGTGAATGGGAGGAGGCTTAGGTATTGCCCTTAAGTTAAGAAGCCAGGATATAGAGGACACAACCCAAGAGAACAATCACATTTCTCTGGCACTGAGTTTTACAGCCAGTTTGGCTTCTGGGAATTTTAACTATGACATGAAAAGTTGCTGATTCCTCAAGATTGGTTAATTTTTTAAATGTTTGTTTTAAAACATGAAATGTAAAATTAAGAGACCCCTATTATAACAGTAAGCCACTTCTGCTTCTGTGTTTCTGAGCCATACAGGGATTCTCAGATAGTTGAAAGCACTTAAAACATACCAAGGATATGTACCAACGGCCAAGGAATACTTGTCTATTATGGCTTGTTGCCAGAGGTGAAAGTAAGCCGGTACGGTCCAGTATGCCGGACCGACTTCCCCAGGCTGGCGATTTAAAGGGCCCAGGGCTCCCCGCAGCAGCCGGAGCCCCAGGCCCTTTAAATCGCCACCTGAGCCCAGCTGCCGGAGCCCTGGGGTAGCGGCAGCAGGGCTCTGGCAGTGATTTAAAGGGCCGGGGACTCCCGGCCACTGCTGCCACAGTGGAACCCCAGGCCCTTTAAATCTCTGCCCGAGCCCCAGGGTAGCAATGGCAGCCGGGAGCCCCTGGGGTTCTGTCAGCGATTTAAAGGACCCAGAGCTCCACTGCGGTAGCGGCGGCCGGAACCCCGGGCCCTTTAAATCACTCCTGAGACCCAGGGCTCACAGCCACCTCTGCAGTTGGTAGCTCCGGGGGTGATTTAAAGGGCCTGGGGCTCCAAGCCGCCGCTACTGCAGCTGGAGCCCCGGTGCCTTTAAATCTTGATTTAAAGGGCCTGGGTATTTAAAGGTTGAGGCCACGCCCCCTGCTCAGGACTCCGGCGTACCGGTAAGTCCTTTAAGTTACTTTCACCCCTGCTTGTTGCAGAAGGAAATAAAGCAATACATTTTGCTCTCCAAAGATAAAAGATATGCCTTTCTATGGTTTACTGTTCTAAGCAAAATCTTTAATTTTTGTACACATTGGCATTTAGCATGCTTGATTACCAAGCCAAACACTGCCCCATCTTTGTTTTCTGTTTTTATCTGATTTTTCCCGCTTCTGTATGTGTGTGCATATGAGTATATGTTCTTCAGTAAATTCATACACATCACTGAACAGCAAGTGTAGAAATCCAGACCCACAGCAGGGATTTAATTCACTGTACAGAGGACAGAGCCATCTCTGGAGCCACCTTTCCTATGGATATGGAGCATCTACACGGCTAATATTCAAGGAAAACCATTAGTAAATACTCTTAGTTTTCCACCTACCACCAATTAAAAAAATTAATAAAGAAAATACAGGCTTCACAGATAGCACCAGGTTAAGTAATACCAGGAGAGGCGTCTTCTCAAATACTGGTACTGAAATACTGATTTTAAATTTTTTGTTCAGGGCTTGGATCAAGCTTTACAGATGGACAAATGCAAAGCTGACTAATGACTAAGACTGCATCTACACAAAGGATACTAGGGTAGTTCCTCTGCAGTTAGCAATGGTTGGGAGCACCGGTGTAATCTAGGCATTGTCTCCTCTTGTCAAAGCAGGATTAGATGACAACACAGTTTTTAAAAATGGCTGCTCATTTACAGTATCACTCCTATTGTTTTTAGCACCAATGGAGTTGCACCAGTACTAAAGAAACAGTAGGAAAATTTCAGAACATCCTCAACATGGAAAAGACTTTAGGAAGGGATTCTTGAATGTACTGGTGGGGAATTCACTCCCAGGTAAAGAAAACAGGATCCCCAATTAATAAGTGAGATTACTCTCAGACTGATGGTACATAAACTGAGTGCAGACTGGATCTTTGCATAGTGGAAATGAAGAAACTGAATCACATGGTATCAATATGCATCCAGGAAGTGCACATGGACTACGCTTTAGTAGAGGCCATTTGTTATTAGTTGAATATCACTAACTGCACTTTATAAACTAATACTAATTAGGGCTGTCGATTAATCACAGTTAACTCACACGACTAACTCAAAAAATTAATCGCGATTAATCGCCGTTTTAAACACACTATTAAACAATAGAATACCAATTGACATTTATTAAATATTTTTGATGTTTTTCTGTATTTTCATATATATTGTATTGTGTTGTAATTGAAATCAAAGTGTATATTATTTTTTATTATAAATATTTGCACTGTAAAAATGCTAAACAAAAGAAATAGTATTTTTCAATTCACCTCATACAAGTACTGTAGTGAATTCTCTTTGCCGTGAACGTGCAACTTACAAACGTAGACTTTTTTCGTTACATAACTGCACTGAAAAACTGAAGTTTTACATTGTTTTGAGCCTACACGTCCACTCACTCCTACTTCTTGTTCAGCCAATTGCTAAGACAAGCAAGTTTGTTTGCACTTACAGGAGATAATGCTTTCCACTTCTTATTTACAATGTCACCAGACAGTGAGAACTGGCATTTGGCAAGATATTTACGTGCCAGATATGCTAAGCATTCGAATGTTCCTTCATGCTTTGGCAACCATTCCAGAGGACATGCTTCCATGCTGATGACGCTCGTTAAAAAAAAATGCATTAATTAAATCTGTGACTCAACTCCTTGGGGGAGAATTGTATGTCCCCTGCTCTGTTTTACCCACATTCTGCCATATATTTTATGTTATAGCAGTCCGGTTGATGACCCAGCACATGTTGTTCGTTTTAACAACACTTTCACTGCAGATTTGACAAAATGCAAAGAAGATACCAATGAGAGATTTCTAAAGCTAGCTATTTCACTCGACCCAAGGTTTAAGAATCTGAAGTGCCTTCCAAAATCTGAGAGGGACGAGGTGTGGGGCATGCTTTCAGAAGTCTTAAAAGAGCAACACTCCGATGTGGAAACTACAGAACCTGAACCACCAAAAAAGAAAATCAACCTTCTGCTGGTGCCATCTGACTCAGATAATGAAAATGAACATACGTTGATCCGCACTGCTTTGGATTGTTATCAAGCAGAATCCATCATCAGCATGGACGCATGTCCTCTGGAATGGTAGCTGAATGATGAAGGAATTATGAATCTTTAGGGCATCTGGCACGTAAATATCTTGCGATGCCAGCTACAACATTGCCATGAGAACGCCTGTTCTCACTTTCAGGTGACATTATAAACAAGAAGTGGGCAGCATTATCTCCTGCAAATGTAACCACACTTGATTGGCTGAACAAGAAATAGGACTGAGTGGACTTGCAGACTCTAAAATTTTACATTGTTTTATTTTTGAATGCAGTTTTTTTGTACATAAAAAATTTTTAAATTCAACTTTCAGGATAGAGAGGTTGCACTACAGTACTTGTATTGGGTAAATTGAAAAATACTATTTCTTTTGGGTTTTTTTTACAGTACAAATACGTGTAATCAAAAATAAATATACAGTGAGCACTGTATACTTTGTATTGTGTTGTAATTGAAATCAATATATTTGAAAATGTAGAAAACATCCAAAATATTTAAATAAATGGTATTGTATTATTAATAGTGCAATTAATCGTGATTCATTTTTTTTTAATCGCTTGCCAGCCCTAATACTAATGCTATGTGACATGCACAATGGGTAGACCTATGACCATGTCTTGAACTGTTCAGTCTTTTCTACATTTCTCTCAAATGTTTCTACAGCAGCACACTCCTTGTAGAGTACACACCATGCAGTGTACTCTACATCACAAAGGATCAGAGTAGTGGTAGGAATGGACAAAAAGCAAACAGAGTCCTAAAAGTTCATGTACACACTCAAAAGGGATCTGAGACAATTGACCAGAAAAATTAGAAAAGAAAACACAGGACCTGATCCAGAACAAAGTACCCACACACTTCTGAAGCACACGATAGCTATGTTGTAATAATCCTGATTCTTATGTCATTGGGCCAGGTTCACATCTGAGACTTTACATTCTACAGGAGTTAATTTGACTTAAAAGATGATGTCAATCTGCTATGTAGTTCTAGTAGGGAGAACTAAGAAGACTGGGCCCCACAGTTGCCCAGAATTGTGTTTAAAAATTCTAAGACAACAGTTATTGTATTAGGATGTTTCCTATTTCCTCCATGTTGAAAAAGGAGTCTTCCTTTCCCCAATGTCATAGGAGTCTTTGGGAGACTCTCCCATATCCAACCATCATCCACAGGATTAGAGAATGAAGGGGCACCTTGCCCTCTTTCATAATCAGTACTTTTTCTTTTTAAATGTTCAGGGGCTTTGCTTTTTAAAATCAGGCTTCTTTTTCACTCTGGCTGACCACCAGAACAGAACTGTCACCTAATGACAGCCCCAATACCTCTGGGTAACTGCTCCTTTAAAACTCTTCCTGGCTGACAGACTGCCCCATACTAGCATACTGGAGGTAATTCGCTGAGCATGCTCTGTGAAGTTTCTCTGACATTCATCCCTAGATTACCATAACCATATAAAGCAAATGAGCTAGGAAGAGGAAGAGACTCCATTATTGGGAAGATTAGAAAGATTCAAAGAACATTATAAAGCCCTATCCTGGGATGATGCTTGATGTACCATATCTATCTCTGACAGAGCCTTAATGTGTCTATCTTTTTATATTTTGTAAAACTTGTATAGTTTGTTCTGACACATATTAAGCAGAATGCTCAATCTAGCACTGCAGAGTTGTTAGAGAAGGACAATTCTGCCCCACAGTATGAAGGAGGCCTTTAGAGAGTCTGATACAGAGTGTAATTTTGACTAAATCAGGCCTCTAATTTCTGTCACTGATTCAGCTCCACTCTGAAAAGTGACTATAAAAGTATGGCCCACCTTACTCAACAGATCTTCCCCATATGTATTTCATGTCTCCTGCCTATTTTAGTGATAAAAATTAGCTTTAATTACTTTTTACTACTGTTAGCCCTGCAGAGCTGTTGAAACAGAGAGAGAGAGAGAGAGAGAGAACGCGATAAATTCTATTCTGACTCATACATAATTAACAGATTTGTTAACCAAGTTCCCACTGTAGGGCAAATTCAGTCCTTGGTCACATCTGTGTGACCCCACTGATGACAATGGCATACCTGCCAAATCCAGTCTCCTTCTCTGTAG